>NC_054845.1:4592500-5844166 GCF_018345385.1 Vulpes lagopus
TCACTTGTTGCCATAAACCCCTTAACTGGGATAAGTCTCAGGCTGCATACAGGTGTCAGGTGTACACGATGACTTGGAAGGAAATAGCTTATACATTAAAAGAATTATAGGAGGTATAAACATACATGTTTTTAGATGTTTTTATATATACACGTGTATACGTATGAGTATATGTGCACATACATTATACTTTTTATTTATATTTATTACACACAAGAGGAATGTAAGTCATACAAATCAGGGGAAACATTAGGAATATATGGGCTAGTAGATTCAGAGACTGTTAGTGCAAAGAAGTAGGTATATATATCACTAGATCAAGCCAAATTTATTAATTTGGGTACACTTCCTATGAATCACTGATTTAATGTGTTAGCTTGGACAACTGGAATTGCTTTTAACACCTCACTTGGTTTGAAGATTGAAACGTGAACTCAGTGGAGACCAGTGTTTAATGAGTCAATATGTCACAATTTTCCCAGCATGATATGGAGGAAGGAATCCAAATGTTTCAAGATTAGGACTGCTGTAATACATTCATCACAGGCAACCTACACATCTATTTCTAAGCTACATCCTCGGAAAAGATCCAAAGACATTACTTTCATTAAGGTGTTGAGAAATACGTTACCGAGGGGATTCCTGCATCCTTGAAACAGTCTACGGGTTACTCTCCTCTATAGACCAGATGTGACTGTGGGGAATGCTGTCACTGAGATGGGTTCTCTGATGTCAATGAGGATGATGCAATCCTAGAATAGCAAAGCTGCAATATCTAACTGCCAAGGACAATAGGAGAGCATTACCAAAAAAAAGAAAGGAAGCAGAGATGTAGAGGTGATAAGAATGCCTTGACCTACAAGGATATTTGGTAATGGCTACTTGATCATGGTGAGCCTAGGAATTTAATAGATGGGAAGCTTCTTCCATATAATAAAATTATTACTTGCCCCATGTCACAGGAAAAAAAATCTATAGGGACTGAAGAGTAAAGGTCTTACCTAAGTTACCACAGTGGGGAATCATCCCCACATTGGCTCCCCAACCCATGTGGCAAAGCCTTGACTGAAGCACCTGGAAATTACCTACCAAGAGAATGATGTCACAGCCCCATGAAACTCATCAGTTTGGCTGTACATACGTTGACGGATCTTAGACAACTAAGTGGGGACAACTGCAAACAATCAGATGGCGAATTCAATTGCAGCTGCTTTCCTACAAGGAGTATATTTACTGGAGCAAATCAGCATGGTCCCTGTTACCAAACAATTTGATCCAGCTAATGTATTTTTCACCAGAAGCATTTAAAAGGGCCACCAGAAGCAGTATGCCTTCATCTAGCTGGGCCCACATTACGTCTTAACCCACATGAACCATTTCTCAGTGGAGCTCATAAGCCATAATGAATGGCTTCCTGGGAAGTTCAACTAGTACCCCAGAGGGCAACTTCCCAGCCAATTTCAGTGACAACACTGCCAGCAGCTTTCCAGCATGTCTCAGTATCGCCCCAAATGTGCAGCCATCCTGCCTGCCAGCTTAACCTGTTCCCTCAATCTGCCATTTCAGTATTCCTTGGCATACTTCATACCACGTAGGAGGTAATCCCTTTTTACTAGGTAATAGTTATTTCTGGGACATTCACTTGTTCAAATGACGAATGTGTTTTTTCCTTGTTTTTCCTTCTGATTAAACTCCGTACTTATCCTCCTGGAGCATGGGAAACTCACACCCTAGTTACTGGCCCAGTGTAAATAAAAGGTGCGTGGATGTGTCTAGAAGATAATTTCAAGCACAGAAAGGCTAATCTCCTCAGAAACTGGATGACAGACTGTCAGATTACATGATTATTAGCTGTGTCTGAATCCAGCCAGATATCCTCGAGCCTTGTTTCAGGCTTCCACTACCTCCTATCAATGCTTTTAACCTTCTTACATGAGAGATGTGGTGATGCTACAAAAACTTATATTGTTATTATTATGTAACCTATACAATTTAATTCTGTGTTTGATTTTCACCACTACTGACCTTGCAGCTATAAGAAATAAACAATTTTTAATGGCTGCCTTAGACATTTTCTTATTATTTGACTATCACAGAGATGAGAATTTAAAGACATGAGCTTATCATCTTCTTCCTTTAAGCACTACACTGTACACAGAAGAACTCATTCCATACAACAGTATTTGTAACTGTAATTACCATCCAAATGGTCAACTATTATGGCAACTTGGCTCCCAAAACACTTACTTCAGTAGACAATTTTTCAGAATTAACCACAGGTGGTAATATGATTAATTAAGATGCCATTGATTAAAATGGATTACTAGCATCCCATTTACCATTGTTAAAGAAATCAACATTACATTCAAGCTCAAGGACATGGCAATATTAGTAACAAAATCCCAACCTTGAGAGTCTATATCCTGGAACTCCTTCTGGAATTCCTTAATTTCAGTATCCTTCAAGGTCCAATCAGGAGTCATAAAACACTCCTCCTGAACAGAGCAATTTTCATATAAGAAATTCGTAACTAGATGTAAGATTGTTAATGAAGTAACTGGAAAGTCAATGAGAGAACACCAGGTAGCAACTGGAGGAAGCAGGTATTATACTTAGAACTACAGGAATAAATACAAGAGGAGGGAATCATTAAAATTTGAAAACATGTAAGGGAGACTTTTTACGCTCGAAAACTAAGCCTTTGAGGAGGGTGTTCTCTCGGCTATTACTGTTGTGTCTTGGATCTCAGAGCTAGGGCATCATGGACTTGGAACCCAGGGGACTTTCTGGGTAAGGAGGAGGAGTCTTGACCACTGGTTTTGGCAGCCCTGTATGGAGAGGGATTTGCAAAGAGACTGGTCTGTAAGTAATGGAAAAACTGAAACCGAATTCAGCCTTCACTCCAGGAAGAAAGTGCAACATGCAGGGGAACTCAAAGTGCACGAGCTGACCACTGGAAGCATACGGAAAGGAGCAAGCCCATTCTTTGTCAGGACAGTAGTCTCCCTAAGGCAGAGACTGACAGGGAACGCGCTACAGAGCAGAAATATGCTTTCTAAAGTCCCAAATCAAGCAGCACAAAGCAGAGTAGTTTAGTGAGTTTGCAGCTGATAGGTAAGCATGGCATATCACAAACAGAAGCCTCTTAGAACCTCTGGCACCCCAGTTTCACATCAAATATAACGTGTTTCTTGTGGCTTTTGTATAAAAGCAGATTTGTGTGCTTGCAGTGTGGGCTTTTGAGTAGTGTCCATGTGTGTCCTCTTAATTAGAATATATAAGGATATATGTGTAAAAAAAGAGAGAGAAAAAGAAAAAGTATATTTGTGTCATAGTTATGGATTTTTGTTTACAGGTAAGCAAAACTGATTCTAGGCAACTTAAACAAAAAGGAAATTATTGGATAGATGTGGAATAGCACATATAATTTGAGAAACTTAACAATCGAGATTAGAGAGGCAAAAACCAAGCACTTCCTGCCAAAATCACAGATGGAATGCAACAGATAAAAATGGTAAACCATGATCATTGTTTTGTAAGTTTCAGAATTACTTTATAAAGGCTCGCAAAATTGACAATCAGGAGTTCACACTTCCGTGCTGCAAAAACATATTCAGTAAAATTGCCATTTTCTTGGTACACTTGACTTGGGAGAAAGCACACTGGTTTTAGATATATATGTATATTATATCTGTCACTTACCCCAGGATTTAGTGTTGGTCAGTTTATTTTGTTAACCATATTGACTGATACAGGGTAGTTAGGACAGAGTGGTGGGACACCTGGGCTCAGCGGTTTAGCAACTGCCTTTGGCTTAGGTCATGATCCCGGATCCTGGAATCGAGTCCCACATCCGGCTCCCTGCATGGAACCGGCTTCTCCCTCTGCCTGTGTCTCTGCCTCTCTCTCTCTCTCTCTCTGTCTCTCTCTCTGCCTCTCATGAATAAATAAATAAAATCTTAAAAATAAAAAAAAAAAAGGACAGAGTGGTTTTTAGCACAAAGACTATTAGTGTGTTCATTTCTTGGTTCTCCTCTAATATAATACAATTTGAAATAATACCCCTTATTAATCTTTTAGTAGCAATTACACATTTTTCAAGCAGCCTTTGTAAGAAATTATAAAAAGTAAATTAGTCTAGCATGTTTCAGGTGCTGGACCACAAACATTATTAATTTAATGTTGCCCTACTATAACATACAATGAATTTGGAATAAAATAGGTAGGTAATTTAAAATGAAATATACAATTTTATTTTTCTGAAGATTTTATTGATTTATTTGAGAGAGTGAAAGAGAGAGCATGAGCAGGGTGAGGGGCAAAGGAAAAAGCAGACTTTCTGCTGCACAGGTAGTCTGAGGACGTGGAGCTCAATCCCAGGACCCTAGGATCATGACCTGAACTGAAGGCAGAGGCTTCATGAACTAAGTCACCCAGGAATCCTGACAATTTTAATTTAAAAGGAAGAATTAGTCACATATTTAACCATATTTTTGGTTAATGAGAAATAAACTTGAATAGGTGCTTTAGCACATCATCCCAAAGTTACTACGGCATTCAAAAATCTGTTTTCTGATCTCCAAATGAAATTTAGGGGAAGGATAAGTTCAAGAAAAAGAGATAATGAATACATTCTTGCCCTCAAAAATATTGAACATTAATTCAATGGCCTAATTGTTCAAGAGAAATTTTAAATCCACTCATTTGTCAAAAGCAAGTAAGAAGAATACATAGGCTAGTGCTAAAGTCAGATCAATATGACCAACTACCATAATTTTGCCTTACGTTTTCATTCATGCCTTAAGTTGCATTTTCCATGATCAATTTAATTGTAAAGAAATAGAAAGGCACACTGAAATTTTAGATATTCCGAGGCTAAAGAGGATGTTTCCAAAGTAGGACTGTCCCTTTTCATAAAAGCTTTAATGAATATATTGGCAATAAAACCATTGCTGCAGAGTTCAAAATTACCTGTGACAGTTTCAGAAAATGGTTGCTCTACTTTTTGTATTTAATTCATAATACTGATAAGAAGTGTGATTTAATACATTATTGCAAGTTTGGGAAGGGATGTAATGGTTTGATTCTTATGAAATTCATTTTATGAAGCTAGGTATTTTTATCACATTAATGAAATCATTAATTATGTATTTCTAGAGAAAGAAGATAGGGAGGATTATAACATGGACTATCACCTCAGTACTAAATTTCTAAGTTGGGCCACCAACCTTGATTTAACTTCCCTTGTCTGTAACTTCTATTTCTGAACAATAAAGGTCAAAAGGAGAATAAGGCTAAAGAATTGGAAAAGCAAACGACACATTTTAAACACGAATACATATATTTTTCTAGTTTGAAATTTATAATTAACTGTATAGCATTTTTCCTGATTTTTAAAATTATCTTACTGAATACAAAGAGGGGACTATTTATCTCAAGTTGCATGTTTTATCATTTGCTCTATAGAGTAGACATATCAAAGACAAGGTTGGAAGCAGTTGTCTACCAGTTAAATTATATTTTATCGTTATGAAACGGTTTTTTATGGAATATAATTTTTAAAAAGATTTGTGTTTATTTATGAGAGATACAGAGAAAGAGAGAGGCAGAGACACAGGCAGAGTGAGAAGCAGGCTCTCCTTAGGGAGCCCGATGTGGACTCTATCCCGGACCCAGGATCACGCCCTGAACCGAAGGCAGAGGTTCAACAGCTGAACCACCCAGACATCCCTATGAAACATAACTGTAGACTTTTAAATGCATAAGAATAGTTTCTAGTCCAAATTACTCTATCATTTTTAATTAAATATGGCTCAGAGGGGTAAGATGGCATAACTGCAGTCACATGATTATGTATTAAAAAAAACAGATGATAAAATAGATTAATTTTCATTCCAATGTATTTAAGAATAATTCTGTGTCAAATGCTGCTGTTGTTTTGTAGCAGGGCTACAAAAAAAAAAAAAAAAAAAAGACTCAATTGACTCAACTACTTCAGGGTTTACTTTCTTAAGGATAGAAAAATATTAAATAAATGCATATATACATAACACATTTATTAAAATAATAAATAAAACAAATAAATAAAATAAAACAAAATGCAACCAACCAAGCAGTAGGACAAGTGATGTTAAGTAAGCACACAGCATTGGTACCTATCTGAAACTATGGAATTCGGTAGGGTTATGGGAGGATACAAGGAAAGGTATCGTGAAGTAGATTACCTCCAGTACTAGGGAATGAGTGAGAAGAATGTGTTATTGCATAGAACAAAGAAAATTAATTTCAAGGAGAAAAAAGTTCAAAGTTCTGAGGGTAAGTCGATACTGCATTTGGATTTTATTCATATTACACAACATCAGGGGTCATTTGTCTGATTTATTCACTGATGTATCTAAGGGTTTAAAATAGTCTCTGGCACATCATAGGTGCCATGTAGATATTTGTTGATTGAATCAATAATTCATGAAGGAGGAAACATAAGTAAGTTGACTTCAGAAGAGGTACCTCTGCGATGACGACACCTTTGTAATTTATTAGGAAACAATGACACGTCACGGAAGAAACTGAAACACAGAAATGGTAAGCTCAGGTTGATATTTTAGGAAATTTGCTTTAACGGCTAGGTGGAAGATCAACTGTCAAAATGAAACGAAAATTAAATAGATAATAAAATAAAAATAAAAAGACACCAATTAGGATTCTATTGAAATATTGAAGAATGGAACTGACAGGGACAGTAGCATTGGAAATTAGTGCAAAATATGACAACATACTCATGACGTAGAGCTTAAAGGTTTTGTGACCAAGGGTATGTGGTGAGCTAGTGGGGAGGCAGCAGGCTGGTTTGCAGGCTTGAGAAAGTAGGTAATAAGTGTTTTCACGTAAAATGGATATGATAGGAGGAATCATGGTTTTGGTAGAAAGATGGTTTATTACACACAGACATACTAAGCGTGAGAGACGTTTGCACACCTACATGAGAATGTCCTTGTAGATGGCTGCATATAATGACCTCTATCTCAAGAGAAGTACCACATTGGACATTTAGATTTGGTTCATATATGTTTTCATATATGTTCATATATGTTTTCATGCTGAAAACTTGAAAATGAATGATGTAGGGCTGTTGCAAATGCCATCCTACTCTCCTGGCATTTCTGCTTCTTCCTCGGTAGGGAACGCTCCTGCATACAACTCAAATTGTCAATCCGTGTTCCTCTCTAGCTCCTTACTGTTTAGAAGTGCAGACCTCCATTGGTCCATGTTTCGTGGTGAGTGGGGTTACAACCCTTCAGATTTGAATCTATATATGTTGATTGTGCTCTTCCTCTTCCAGATGCTGGTTGGCCAAGCCTTTCAGGTGGGCCTGAGCCACACAGTTTAGTCAAAAAAATTCCCACTTAAGTAGTCACCAGGAGTTTGCCAAGATGTTAGTAAATCAAGATTATAGTTACCATTATAATATCTAATACCTACACCTCCCATAGGTAGAGTAAGCCGAAAAGTTCATGAGAGAGAAGAACAAAACATAATTTGCTCTATATTTCTAATATATGAAAGTCAGTAATGAGAAAATACAGGATAGAAATATTGCATAGTGGATCCAAATTCTGAGTTTTGAATCCAAAGACAGAAGCAGAGGGATCTATAGATTTTGGGGTTCTCAGGGTAACAGGCTCATCAGTCCTTAATCACTGTGACACACACAGCCTCACTAATGCTATTTGCCTTCAGACCATCAAGGATGTTTATCCTTTTTGTGATAGGTCGTCCTTATTATTTTTAAGTTTTAATTTAGATTTCAGTTAGTTAACATACAGGGTAGGTCATATGTTTGTTTATACTCATAAGAAACTCAGATTTTCCAGGCCATCTTTTAAAATCTAAAATGGCTCATGTCCATGATCTTTTTTGATCTTAATTCACACCCTTATCGGCTTCTAAAGAGTGTTTACTGTGAGTCATCAGCAAAATCATCTATATCTTCACTCTCTTCCCAGAACATATGCTCACCTTCTTGTTTTGACTTAATTATGGCTTTCCCTTGAGGCTTAAAAAATTTAAGAAACTTATTTATGTGTACATGGCAAAAGCTGAATTTGACTCTCAGGCTCAAACTTGCTGCCTCCAGAGTGAGCCCAGAGCCATGCCTTAACCACTCTTTCCTCAGGGTTCATTTTGTAATTTCCTAACACCATTTAGATTATACTGTATGTTGATGTCTACAAACATATTAAAAAAAAACTAACATTTTTTCTTTCTTAACTTTCATTTCAAAACGCCCCTCCATCTTTGTCCTCCTTTTTCCACCATAAACAACACATGAATCTCAAATGCATTATATCTAAAACCAGATGTTTCATATTCTCAAAACCCCCCACCTTAGTCTAAGTAATTCATCTCATGCACTCATTCAAGCAAAGGAACTCTCATTTATTGGACTCTCCCTTTTCACTCGTCTCTCCACATTAACTAAGTGGAGACTAACTAAAAAAAAATGTTTCTTAACTTGCTCCTCATTATTTGTTCAAAGTCATTTTCTAGATTTTGGCTCTTCATCTTTCACACAAGTCTCTCGCAACACCCTTCCCACTCATCCTTCCCGTTGCCAGAGTGAACCCCGCTTATGTACTTCCTTAGATGCACTTAGCCATAGCAGTCTAATTTTTGCTACTTATGTACTCTGCTATCAACCACATTCTCACAGGCCACAGAGAGAATATTTCTATTTCTTTGAAGAAAGTTTGAGTTTCAACACCACTTTTATGAAAGGCTCCATTGTGGTAGTATCACCTGTCTAGCAGCATTCAGTATGACAGCTGCTCTCATGGTTGTGGAATAACTCAATAGGGCCTGATCTCGTGCCTTATACTGCCCACCTCTTAACTGAATGTGTTCCCGTCGCTTGGAAAGTATGACATGTCACCTGCTATGCTCGATGCCCACGTGCATGCATTCTGCTAGACTGAGCAGGTTACGCAGTTGTGATGGAGAGGCAGGCAGGGTGCTGCTGGCTCTTAGGCTCTTGCCTACTGCCCTCTGCTCTATGACTTATGTTGTGGAGGTTAGTACTGCTGTCAGATGGCATTCAGGTTTCTCAGCAGCTGCCAGAAAAGTCTGATGACATAACTTGAAAGGGCATGGGAGTTAGCATCCAGGGGGTAAACTCTGAACAGTATGTTATAGCAAAGAGTAAGGAGGTGCCTGATATTTTTTTTTCCTCTTTCTCCTCTCTACAAACCTGTTTCAAGACTCAGTATTTTATTATTATTTTTAATATTTTATCTATTTATTCATGAGAGAGATTGAGGCAGAGATACAGGCAGAGGGAGAAGCAGGCTCCATGCAGGACGCCCAACACGGGACTCAATCCCAGAACTCCAGGATGATGTCCTAGGTCAAAGGCAGGCGCTAAACCACTGAGCCACCCATGGATCCCCCAATACTCAGTATTTTAACATGTATTTTGACATAAAATTTAATCTAATATTTTTTCTCTTAGACATAAATATGAACAAAAGTTGACCAGGTCATGCTCAGGGACAGTCTCTTAAAGAACTTCCCTTGGGGGCAGCCCTGGTGGCACTGGGCAGCCCTGGTGGCACTGGGCAGCCCTGGTGGCACAGCGGTTTAGCACTGCCTGCAGCCTGGAGTGTGATCCTGGAGACCCGGGATCGAGTCCCACATTGGGCTTCCTGCATGGAGCCTGCTTCTTCCTCTGCCTGTGTCTCTGCCTCTCTCTCTCTCTCTCTCTCTCTGAATAAATAAATACATCTTAAAAAAAAAAAAAAAAAGAACTTCCCTTGGGAGTCCTTGCCAGGATGGTGGCAAAAATTAAAAGCAAAATCTGTCAATGGATGCTCAAGAAAAGTAAATAAGTGCCATATTACAGTTTTCTCTAATATACTCCCAGCAGTGAGTATAACCACAAAAAATTCATGTCTCGACACCATAGTTGTAGGTCAACATCACACAATGGTGTATGTGTATGTCTATATGTATGTGTGCGTATATCTGTACCATTCCAGAAAAGTGATTCAAAAAAGATCATTTCACGATATGCCACTAATCCATTTCATAGAGTTGCATCTTTAGATTCCTTGAATTTATACCATGGAGAAAGAGTCCTGGGCATCATCACAATTTTTTTTTTTTTACCAGAAAATAATTATTTGCAGAGTGGTGTAAATCAGACACTGTTTGAAAATACGGATACTTGAATAAATCAGTTAAAGGAGAAAATCAATCCAGATGACCAAGGTTGTATACTCTGTTTGAGACATCCAAAGTTATCCTTGAGACTTCTTTATGCAAATATATTTCACATGATTTTATCTTTTGTTCCAAGATCATACCACAGTTTATCATGCTAACTTGTAATTTTGCTGTTGGAGGGTATGTAGCCAGAATAATTATATTTCATAGATGACTGAATATAAAATAGTAACCTTTTCACACTAAATGAACATATTAAAATTGAATACTGTATGATGAAATGTGCACCAAATCCACATTAGAAAAAAAAATTGAGCTCACAAAGAAATCAAAGATGGGAAGAGAAAACTTAAATTAAGAGCTGCTTTTAGCGGAGGGGTGCCCAATATACGGCAGTTCTTTATAATGCAAAGAGTTGAACTGGCAGTTATCCAGTGATGTGGGGGCAAAATAGACAATAACTTACATAAGTACCTTCAGGTAAGCAGTCAGAAATGGAGTTATTTGCTTTGAAGAACGTTTTCATTTCAAAAGAGGCACTGAAGTTTCATGAGAGGTAAAGAGGCTGAAATGCCAGCCAAAAAAGAAAGACTAGCTCCCTTAGAAAGCAGAGAAGAAAAAGAGAGAGAGAGAGAGAGAGAGAGAGAGAGAGAGAGAGAGAGAGAGAGAGAGTTTCAGATTCCTGAAAGTTAAATTTTATTTTATTAAGCTCTGCTTCCCTTGTCTTTACCTGTAGCTCGCCCCCAGCAGCAGGCACGCACGGCTTGTCATTGTACTTGTGTTATGCCCTCCGTCTCAGATGGCTCATCAAATACCATAGCTTCGTTTCATAGAGAAAATGCACAAATCTCCTGGACTGCATTTCCAATTGAACAACCATCTGCTGTGACCTAGAGATCCGTTGTCATTCTGAACTCAACAGAAGTGAAAGCAAACTCTTAATTGTTTTCTCCTAAGTTCTCACCCAGACTTTGTTACTTCTGTCATCAGTCACCACTTTTCTTCCATTTATCTAATTCAGAAAAATTGGAAATATTCACATACACACCATCTAATTCTCATTCTCTCACCTCTCCCCATTTCCTGCCCCCCGCCCCCGCCTGCCAGCTGCAGTCCTATTAGAAACATAGCTTCAGGGATCCCTGGGTGGCGCAGCGGTTTAGCGCTGCCTTTGGCCCGGGGCGCGATCCTGGAGACCCGGGATCAAGTCCCACGTCGGGCTCCGGGTGCATGGAGCCTGCTTCTCCCTCTGCCTCTATGTCTCTGCCTCTCTCTCTCTGTGACTATCATAAATAAATAAAAATTAAAAAAAAAAAAAAGAAACATAGCTTCAGACTGGGCCTTCGAATCACATTGGAAAAGACCTGGTGACCCTGCGGCTGCATCGGTTCTGCCATGAAACAGACCCTCGTGCAGCAGAGTGCAGCATTTGCTAATTGTGCAGATCTGAGAAAGTCCCTTAAAGCCTCAGACCACCATGTGCTCACCTGTACAATACCTTCAAGATAAAACAAAGAATTCCCCAATTCTTGGAGTTTAAACTCCACTTTCACAGAAGGCCCCCTTCTCGTGGTGCCCTGCCTGTCTGGCAGCATCATATGTTTTTTATAATATATTTTTAAATCACCTTTTGACATTTTAAAATTTATTTTTATTCCTAATATTGAAATTAAGAGTTTTGGAAAAAATAAATGAGATTTAATATTAAGTCTTTCACCTGAGAGGAGAGAGATTTATCTCTATTTCCTAGAGCTTAGTCTTTTTCCTAGGCAAATTGCAAATTTTTGTTTTGTGTTGTTTTGTTTTATCTCTTAAAGACACTTGACTCAGTCTCAAGTCTTTTTGTTTATTTTGTTTTGGGTCTGTTTGCTTTTGCTATATTCCTTGACCCGTGTCTTGTTTTTATAGCCCAAAGGAATTTGAACTTAGGCAGGAATTTTTTTTTTGAAGAAAAAAACAAACAACAGATCAAAACTCTGCTGGCAGAAAACAAGCAATTATTTATTTAAAATATGTTAATATGCACATTTTTAACACTTTATTCTATCAAAATTTTCAAAAACAAATTTATCACATTTATCGTTTTCCTTTTCTCTATCCTCATCACTTTATTTTATTTTTTATTTGTTTTTATTGGAGTTCAATTTGCCAGCATATAGCATAACACCCAGTGCTCATCCGTCAAGTGCCCCCCTCAGTGCTCATCACCCAGCCACCCCATCCCCCTACCCTCCTCCCCTTCCACTACCCCTTGTTTGTTTCCCAGCGTTAGGAGTCTCTCATGCCTTGTCTCCCTCTCTAATTTTTCCCACTGTTCCCCTCCTTTCCCTTATAATCCCTTTCACTATTTCTTATATTCCCCATATGAGTATAACCATATGTATCCTCATCACTTTAGAAAAACATCTCAAGAGAAATCATTTCACAGTAATGCCACTGTATAAATATCTAGATAGGTAGAAATATAGATATGTAAATACACAGAAAAAATTTGGAAGACAATTCTTCATACCCTGTGATCTTTGAATATTACTTTTAATTCAAAAATGTGTATGTTTTATTCCTGAAGTGCTATTTTTAAGGTGAAAAAATATTTTTATCGACCAGAGAATTGCTTATAAAACAGAGCTACATACAGAAATGCATATATAAATTTCAGTATCAATTCAATATTTCTTATGACAAGAATTCTTTAAAACTATAATTATTCATCTTCCTCATTAGGTCTTCAGATTTGAGAATTTGGACAGTGGTGGAATTAAATTTGGTCAGTTACATAAATTTCTCCTGAGGAAACATCTTTGGTTAATCAAATACTGATGAAACAGAAGTTATTGGCTATTATTTTTAGGTTACAGCCTCTAAGCCTCAAAGACTGTCAACAATGCTTAGAACGTTTCACTCCATATTGACACAATGAATAGATGTGTTCCTGGCATTCTCACAAGCAGAGATTAAGAAGCTTTGGGGAGACCAGATATAGGGGAGGTTCCAAGTAGAGGAGTAACCTATGGGGTGACTGAGATGCAGGCAACCATTTTTCCAATGTGACCATCTCCAAAACAAGCTGCTTCCCATTTCCTATAAGATACCTGGTCATTGTTAAAGTTTTGCAACCTCTTCTGAGTTTATATAAGAAGACAACAAAGATATAAAAATATTATTTTTTCTTGGTAATCATCTTTACGCAGATATAGTGTTCTCATTTAGAAGGGATGACATTTTTTCATCTTTCATTTTTTAGAAGACGATTTAGAGCAAAATAAATATGTGTTTTTTTTTTTTAGGACAAGAGAATGGAATTAACTAGTAACACACAAAAAGTAATTGTGAAAAAAATTAATAATAATGTCAGAAAAAGGTGAGCATTCTTAGAATAACTTTTGATCAGAAGTATGGAAAACCCAAATGGATGCTAGCAGCATAGCAGAGCAGGGATCCAAAAGCTATGGCCTATTGGCTAAATCTGACCTGACACCTGTTTGTGTAAATAAAATATTGGATCACAGCTATGTCCATTTGTCTGCATACCATCTATGGCTATTTCATGATATAACACCAGTTTACAAAGTTGAATAGTTGTGATAGCAAACATATGACTGGCAAAATACATACTACCTGGCTTTTTTTTAAAAAAATGTGTTTTTTTAAAATTTATTCATGAGAGACACAGATAGAGAGGCAGAGACACAGGCAGAAGGAGAAGCAGGCTCCCTCCCCGCAGGGAGCCAGATGCGGGACTCGATCCCAGGACCCCCGGATCATGCCTGAGCCAAAGGTAGATGCTCAACCACTGAGACAACCAGGCGTCCCACTACCTGGCTCTTTTGATTTATTTATGTATTTTATTATTTTTCTTTTGATTTAAAAAAAAATTGCCAATCTCTAAGTTAAAGAATCAAGATAGACCTAGGTATTTGGAGTGAAGTTCAGAGCAGCTCTAGGTATAAGGTGATTTCAGGTAAGGAAAGCAAAAATTGTGCTCAGCTTCTAAGAACACAAATGTCAGGAGTAATTAATAGGGCCAGACTTTCTCCTCATTACAGCCAGCCAGGGTAATCTCCCAATTTATTGACCCTATACCCCTACCAGCCAAAAATTTTAAGCATATGCCCTCAAAATACATTTGTCTTATTTATTCTTAAGATGTTAAGAAATGGTTCATATATATGTGTATCGAAAATATATGCATAGAAATTGAAATTTAAAACAAATGAAACAGAATATAGGTAAACTCTAGTATTTTAGTCCCACATTATGAATGTCTCCTGGGGTGCCTACACTTCCCTCTGGAAAGCAATGAACTAGGGTCAAAGACTTGCAAACTGTTAGCCTAGGAAATGTTTCTAATAAAATCACATGGAAAGGAATGGTTTCCCAGGAATAAGCCTTTTCTTCTCTAAGGATGTAGAAGTCATTGGGGTAAAATACATAATCACATAGACTGACTTCATGATTTAGGTAACTATTATGGTATGGAATCAATAATACGGAAGTCGGCTGGGTAAGACAAACTGGAATTGATGGATCATGTGATCTATATATGCCTCTCATATTGGGCAGCTTGACCTCTACTTTAGATGTCATCTATTCTCCTTAAATATTATATATGACAAGGATAAAAATGCACAGATAGCCAAAGTAAAATGGGGAAAATTCAGGTTTAAAGAAAAAAAAAAAAGTACTTAAAAATTATTTTGTTCCTTTCAAAAAGTTTACAAATGTTTATTGCACTCTCAGCAAAATTATCAATTGGCCATGAAAAAATGTGGGAAGTGTTTAGTGAGCTTAGCATAGATATTTAAATATTAATTAAACATCATGTAATAAAATTATCACCATATAAAAATGGAAAATGAATTATAGAAAGTGGATGATACTAGTAATTTAACAAAGGCAGTACATGTACTAATAATCATAGCTCTTGCTATATACAAATTATGTATTTATGTACCTATATCATCTATAAGTGAATATAGGTAAACAGTCATAGGAAAACATTTTCCATATTTTCTTTAAATCTCACTTTGTTCCATTACTTTGAATTTAAATCATAAATCACCATGGTTTAGGGAATCCCTGGGTGGCTCAGTGGTTTAGCGCCAGCCTTTGGCCCAGGGCATTATCCTGGAGACCCGGGATCGAGTCACACATCGGGCTCCCTGCATGGAGCCTGCTTCTCCCTCTGCCTGTGTCTCTGCCTCTTTGTCCGTCTGTGTCTCTCATGAATAAATAAATAAAATCTTTTAAAAAATAATTTAAAAAATAATAAATAAATAAATAAATAATAAATAAATCACCATAGTTTGCATACTGCATGAATGACTTAAAGTTTAATTTTTGAATTGCCTCTTTAACATGAAAATCAGGGCTCAAAAATGTTAGTGCTTGGGGCAGATGGGTGCTCAGTAGATTACGTGTCTGACTTTGACTCAAGTCACTATGTCAGGGTCCTGGGACCAAGTCTCACATCAGGTTCCCACTCAATGGGGAGTCTTCTTCTCCTCTTCTTCTGCCCCTCCCCCTGCTCATGTTCTCTCTCTCTCAAATGAATAAATAATTTTTTTTTTAAACTTAGTGCTTGAGTGCTGTAAAAAACTATCCTTATTGGGGCACCTGAGTGGCTCAGTTTGTTTAGGGCCTGACTCTTGGTTTCCACTCAGGTCATGATCTCAGGGTCCTGGGATTAAACCCCGTGTAGGGCTTCATGTGTGGCATGGAATCAGCTTGGGATTCTTTCCCTCTCCCTCCCCTCTACCCTTCCTCTCATTCAAACACACTCTCTTTCACTGTAAAATAAATAAAAGAATAAAATCTTTAAAAACAAAACAAAACTGTCTTTAATGATTTCTAAGCAATCGGTATTGTCTTGCAAATAATGTACTTTTTATATGCTTACTTCAAATTAATAAAGCCAAAAGCAGTCACCTTTAAACCACGTATAAGATTTTATCCACTTTGCATTTTTAGTTGTTGATTAAAAAAAAAATAGGTCCAATCATAATCTTCAATTCATTCCTGTTTTGACAGCCTTTTACTCATTGATTTCACTTCTACAACTATGACTTGAGTGAAGTTTATGAAATGTTGCAGAAAATAACTATTGTTTGCAAAGTTAATTCAGGAATATAATTTTATTCACAATCTCAACTAGATGTAGAGAAAGCAGAAGCTGAGGCAAAGTGATATTTTTCCATGCCACCAAAGTTTCTCTAAACAAAAGAAAAAAAAGCAACCCTTTTCCAGCATTCAAAATGTCTGTAATAGAGGCAGAATTGGAAATACAGTAAGCCTGATAGTGGCATAGTTTGAGTGAAAGTTCTGATCCCACAACTTTAATATGCATTTTTTAATCTCCTGAAAAATTTTCTGTTTATAAGAGTAGATCGATATCCAAAGGAGTATTTGGGTTAAGTGTGGACTGTATATGTAAAATCTTGTCACAGAGAAATTTAATAGTGTGTATGACATGCTAAGCATAGTAGAATTCAGGAGATTTAATTATCAATATTAGTGAGTATTTGTGTTGACTATATAAATGTTTGATTTTCAGAAATACTGTAGGATAAATGTATTGGTCTGTAAAAAAGCAATGTAGCCTCATACAACATTTACTTCTCTCACTTTAAATTTTTTTATTAAAACATTGCAAAAGATTTAAAACATCTTATGAAAATCTGTACTAATTTGAAAAGCATTTCTGCATGAAATATGGTATATCGTATTAGTTTTCTATTGCTTCTGTAACAAACGACCACAATTTAGTGACTTAAAGCCACAATTCATTAATTTACAATAATACCAATTTATCATTTATGGTTCTAGAGCTTGAAAGTCTGACAAAGTTCTCATTGGACTAAAATTAAGGTGCTGGTAGGCTCTGCGGGGAATCCATTTCCTTGCCTCTTCTAGTTACTAGAGGTCAGCCACACTCCTTGGGTAATAGGACCCTTACTCCATGTCTGAAGCCAGCATCATCAATTGGCTCTGACTTTTCTTTCTGTGGTCATATCTTTCTGACCCTATCCAGGAAAAGTTATCTGTTTTAAAGGACTCATGTGATTTGTAGGCCCTCTCAGATAATCCAGGATAATCTTTCCATCTCAGGGTCCTTAACCTTTATCACATCTGCAAAATCTCTTGGGCCAGATAAAGTAACATTCACAGTTTCCAGAGTATGAATTACTCTGCTTATCACACAGATGTTTAACGAACTAGAGTTTCTATATGCATGCTTTGGAAATGTTATCTGTGAAATAGTGGTATCTGGCAGAAAAATAAAGTCTTGGTAGATCTAGGTATTTTTATATATATCTAAATACTCTATTATATATATGTATATATATAATATTTGTGCCTTGGAGGGTGACATAGAATTTAACCAAGATATATGCCTAATATATGATTAAATGAAAAACATTTAATTAATTATATAGTTTTTTCTAAGCTAATGCTTTCACTGCTACCAACTTGAGATTACAATTGGAGGACAAATATATCATCTAAATTAAATTTTTTTTGACCTCCCAAATTATTTTCATTTTCTCTTCAACCCATTCATTTAATACAATTTCTTTTCAACATTAATGACTATAAACACGAAAGCCTTATTTGGTTTTATAAACAAAGCAAAACAAATATAAATAACCTATCGTACTTGAAAGGATTTTCTCTTCTTAATTGAAAACAAACGGAACCTAAGCTAAATTAAATGAATGTTTAATCTTTCATTCCAACACAAAGGTTATTAGTTGGTGCAAGTGTGTACATAGTTATAAACAGAAGAAACAAGCAGTTGATTACTTTAACTTTGGAAAAGTCTAAGCTTAACAATTTGAAATGTCAATAAGAAGAAATACAGAATTGCATTTTAAGCAGTTTGGAATATTTTTAAATGAATTTTTCAGTGCCTGCTTATGACTGTGTGGGTTTAGTAAAGAATGAGTATATCTGCTTGCAAAGAACTCTTTATTTGATGCTTTTCTGAGGGTTTTTCTAAGAACATAAAGTGTCTTCCTATTTAAATGAAACAAAACAGTAAAGGAGTTGAGCAAACTCTTGCCAAGGACAATATGTTCATGCTATAATTCTTTCAAGAACTACCTTATCATTTGCTGTGACAATTTCAGAGACTTTTAATGTGAGTTTTCTCAACTGTAACTTCATTTTCCCCATACCTGGATAAATTTATTTTTCCAACCCCAAATTTGCCAGAGGGTTAAACTTAACCCAAATCTAAGTTATTCACTTAGATTAAAATTTAAACCATGCTCGTTCTTTTCCTTCCAGTGAAGACTGGGATATCTCTTTTATTCCTTCTCCACGGAAGTATATATACATTTCAGGGTTTTAGGAGCATCAGGGAAAGGTGAGTAGTGATCCTTGGCTTTAAAGTCTGCACTAAGTTCTGAGACAGCTTTCAGTTTCACAACTTGGGCTCAGCTAGAGGGCTCAAGTGAAATGCTCTGGACTTGCCTCATCAGATCCTTCTCCTTAGGACCTCCATGCAACAGTCAATCACAGAATTGCTGACTTTCCTCCAACATCCTGGGAGCTTTCCCCTGTCCAGAGTGCCAGGTATGAAGAAAAGCATAAGTTTCTTCTCTTCTAGATCCCCACAACCCTGCGCATATATCCCCCCCGTCCTGAGGATCTGTATTCTTGGAACATTTTAGGACCAATTCAAACAGTTCTAGGCATGGCTCAAGAATGCAGCCACCAATTGTTGTGAAAAATGGTCAATTTGAATTCTAATAAATGCTAGAAAAATTTAAGTTGGTAGATATGATTAATGCAGAAACAAAATACTTAACTCTATGCAATTAAGTTGAATATATTTTAATATATGTGTTCACATGTAATGTACCTTATTTCCAGAATCATCTGAGGCAGGAACACTACCCAGAAATCTGTAACAAAGGGACATATAATACTAGTACAATGCAGGATTTCCACTCTGCAATATGCCTGATTGGAAAAACTCTGTGTAAGAACAAGATTTGTTAAATCTTGGACTTCCCTTTCTGCCATTCTAATTCCTATGTTTCAGTGTCTAATGTTGTGCCTAAAACATATCAGACACCAAAAATTATAAGGATGAATGGTCTCATAAATCAACAAATAAATGTTTAGTATGAAGGAAATAAGGTATACCATTACTCTGTATTTAGAGATAATTAAGAAAAAAATAGAGGGACGCCTAGGTGCCCAGGGTTAAGTGTCTGACCCTTGGTTTCTGGTCATGGGGTCAGGATCGCAGGGTCCTAAGGTTGAGCCCCATGTATGGCTTTGCACTCAAGTCAGCTTGGGATTCTTTCCCTCTTCCTCTCCCTCTGCTCCTCTCCCTGCTCTTTTTCTCTCAAAGTTTGTTGAATTTTGAAGAAAAGGATGGAGTCAAACACTTCTTTATAAAGTAGGTAGATTTTAAGTTGGATTGTCACAATGAGTCAGAAAAAAAACATGGTTAATAAACAATGGTAAAATCCAAATGTCTCAAAATGCTGGAAATGATAGCCCAGGATTGTAATAACACAGACAATTTGCAGAGTTGCTTTGGGAAAATCTTTCTATTAAGGGTACTTTTATTTTGTTAGTTTTATTTGCTGAGACATCTACCTAATTACAATGAAGAAGTGAGATTTTTCCAGAGTCCTAGAAGGACTTTGCATTGATCTGACTCTGGCTGGAGTACTTGGTTCACTTCTGAACATTTCATTTGGGCAAACTGAAATGCCCATCAGAAGAGTGAAAGGGAATAGAAAAAGTTGGCAAACAATGAAATTCAGGAAAGTTGCAGGAGGTTGAAAAGAAGCTTAATGGGAATTTGACAGACATTTAAAAACATCTGAAGAGCTGTAGTGTAGCAAAGGTTTATTAGACTTGTTGATCAATGTAGTGCTGCAGGACAAGCAATTGGCAATTTTAGGAAGGCAGATTCTAGCTAACACTAAGTGGGGTTTTTCAAAAATTAGAGCTGAACAATTTAAATGGAAGAAACTATGCTACAAAATATTAAATGCTCTAGGTAAAGGCTTGAAATCATCTATCCAAATATTTAAGAACGAATATTTACTGAGTAAAAATGGGAGTAGAACTCAGGCAGCTTCGAATTCTAAGATTCTACACAGTCATTATATAAAACTTTCTCAAAAGAAGATTTTGATGAGCTTGTGTTGATGCTCAGTGTTTTCATCAAAGTTAGCCCCGGGTACTCTTCATTTAATGGAGGCAGAGAATGGAGATATAAAAGAAAATCTATTTCTCTGTATATCTCTGCCACTCTTAACACATAAATTCCTTTTAATTTGAATTAATTTGAATCTTCAAATGTGTGGTCCAGAGAAAACAAGTACACACAAATCAAGGATTTAGGGAGCTTGTGCTCAGAATTTGGATTCACTTCTTCTACAATTTTCTAAAGTAAGCTATTAATTTTGAGAGTAGAACAAAGTTAAAGAATTTACACAATCTGACTACAAGTCTTACTATAAATTTACAACAATCAACAAAATTTGCAATTTAAATAAAAATAGATATAAAGGTCAATAGACTAGGGAATCTAGAAATAGACATACATGCATATACACAGCGAATTTATCTTTTATAAAGGTACCAAAGTAAAACAATGAAGATGATATCCAAATAGTGCCAGTGCTTTAATAGTGCCAGTGCATTTGTTAAAAAGCAAACAAAAAACCAACTAAGAAACCCTCTATCCTTTACTTCACACCATAAACAGAAATTAACTTGAAATGAAACATAAAGCTAAGCTTATGAGCTACAACTATAAAACTACTAGAGGAAAGTATAGGAGAATATTTTGTGACCTATAATTAAGCAAAGATTTCTAAAAAGGATACAAAAAGCAAAAACCATAAAATTAAAAAAAAATTGATAAATTGAACTTCATTAAAATTAAAATCTACTCTTTTAAAGACACTACTAAGAAAATGAAAAGACAAACCATAGACGAGGATTAAATATTTGCATAACCCTTACATGATAAATAAGTTGCATTAAAAATATATAAAGCACTTTTGCAACTCAACAATAAAAGATAAACAATCCAATTAAATAATGGGCAAAAGATCTGAACAGACACTTTATCACAGAAACTATACTGCTGGCAAATAAGCCCATGAAAAGATATTCAGAATTATTAAACTTCAGGGAAATGCAAATTGAAACCACAATAGGTTGGCACTCCATACTTACTGAATGGCAACACACACACACACAATCCCTGACTCTACCCACTACTAGGGAGGAATAAAAGCAAATGGAGCTCCTGGATATTGCTGGTGGTGATGAAAAATTCTAAGACCGCTTGAAAAATCTTAGGGAAGTATTTTATCTGGTTAAACTTATTGGGATGCCTGGGTGGCTCAGTGGTTGAGCTTTGGCCTTTGGCTCAGGGTGTGATCCTGGAGTCTCAGGATCAAGTCCCACATCAGGCTCCCTCACTTCTTCCTCTGCCTGTGTCTCTGCCTCTCTGTGTTTCTCATAAATAAATAAAAAAATAAAATCTTTGAAAAAAAATTCACTTATTATACAATCTAGAAATCTCACTAGTTGGCATCTACCCACAAAACATAAGAACACATACCCAAACAAAGGCTTTGATCTGAATGATCTGAATGTTAATATCAAGTTTACTCATATTTGTCAATGGCTTAAACAATTCAAATGTCCATCTACCAAGGGATGGAATAAACTCCCCATATGATGGAGTTCTATCAATAAGTAAAAATAAATGGGCTTTTAATATTTGTAACGGGATGAATGAATTTCAAATGCTCTGTGCTAAATGAAAGAAACCCACAAAATGATTCCATTATATGACATATGACATATGGAAAATGCAAACCAGAGAACAAAATTCAAATAATGCTTGAGGTGGGGAAAGAGAATAGAGGAAGAGAACTGACCACAAGGGCACAAAAAACCTTTTTGGTTTAACAGACATATTCTCTATCTTAATAGTGGTAGTTAATAGATATCTTAATTCTCTATCTTAACACCACTATTAGTTGAGTTGATGAGATAACTCATCAACCTGAATTCCAAAAAAAAAATTAATTTTACTGTATGCAAACCATAACCCAATAAAGCTTTCCTTAAAATAGCAAACATAGAGAATACACATTATCTATTTAAAAAAATACAAAACTGGGATCCCTGGGTGGCGCAGTGGTTTGGCGCCTGCCTTTGGCCCAGGGCGGGATCCTGGAGACCCGGGATCGAATTTCACGTCGGGCTCCCGGTGCATGGAGCCTGCTTCTCCCTCTGCCTGTGACTCTGCCTCTCTCTCTCTCTGTGACTATCATAAATAAATTTAAAAAAAAAATAAAAAAAAAATAAAAAATAAAAAATACAAAACTGATTAGTATCTTATAATGAGTAACAGCAGGTCAGAAGAAATAGATGAGTATCCTTAAGTGCTAAGGGGAAACACAGGTCAATCTATAATTTTAATAACCATCTAAGTTCTTTCTAAGAATAGGGGCACAACAAGAACATGATTGGATAAATGGAAAATATAGCAAATAGCAAACTGAACTGTAATCAAAGAACTACTAAAGAATGTGTTTCAGTAAGAAGAAAATTAAATGTAAGAGAAAGGAGTCAGTTGCAGGATATACATGCAAAGACTGCAGAAAGAGCACCTGGAATGACACTAAATATTGCTATAATAAGTGAGCATCACGAAACTTAATCATAAAAATTGGATTGTTTCTGATCCCTCCCTACATATTACTCTTACATCAGAGATAGCCTTAAGTGAATGCACTTTAGATTTAATTCCTTATTTAAGGTACATACTGAACCCGTTACAATCCATAATTTATCTCAGTGCTGTCACATTGTCCTACAATTAATTTTCTCTAACCATGTGTTTCTGTTCACCACAACCTTGCATATAACGTACATTGTCATCAACCATCAGTACACTTTCAAGAGTTAATTTACTCTTCAAGAATTTTGAAAAGATAATTCCTTTTTTTTTTTTTTTTCCTGGCCTTTCATTGTCTCATTCTCATCAAGCACACTCTAGCCTCAGGGCATTTGCACTTGTTATTCCCTCTGCCTCAGAGAGTTCCATGACTGGCTCCTTTGTGCTATTCAGGTCCCAGGTCTGACATCGCTTCCTCAGAGAAGCCTTCCCCAGTCACCCTATCTGAAGATGCCCCACACTATTTTTTCCTATCACATCTGTTTTTACTGTCCTCATACTTTTCACTGACTAAATTGGTTTACCTGTCTCCCATTCATCTCCAGGATGAGCTCCTAAGGGCATGAAGTTGCTTGTCTTAAATGCCATATGATTTTACTCATCTGTGGAATTTAAGAAACAAAACACATGAACCCAGGGAAAGATAAAAGAAAGGCAAGCAAACCATAGGAGCCTCTTCAGTATAGAGAACAAACTGAGGCTTGATGGAGGGAGGTGGGTGGGTGATGGACTAAATGGATGATGGGCATCAAGGAGGGCACTTGTAATGAGCCCTTACCTATAACACTATAGGTAAGTGATGAATCATTATAGTCTATACCTGAAACCAATTTTACCATATATGTTATCTAACTAGAATTTCAACAAAAGCTTGAAAAGGAAAAAAAAAAGATAATCTCTAATCAGAATTTTATTTTTTTTTATTTTTTTATTTTATTTTTTTTTTATTTATGATAGTCAGAGAGAGAGAGAGAGAGAGAGAGAGAGAGGCAGAGGGAGAAGCAGGCTCCATGCACCGGGAGCCCGACGTGGGATTCGATCCCGGGTCTCCAGGATCGCGCCCTGGGCCAAAGGCAGGCGCCAAACCGCTGCGCCACCCAGGGATCCCCCCTCTAATCAGAATTTTATTATATATTTTTATACTTAATTCTTTTAGTTTTAAGTAAAACTTCACTTGCCAGTGAAACTCTAAAAAGTTTATATTGGTGAACGATTGACTACATATATGTTTTTTTAAAAAATGATTTTAGTGTGAAATTAATTTTTGAAACTTTACTACTTCTGTCATTTACAAACATAGACTAAAAGCACTTTGACATTTGAAAGTTGTCAGATTGTCTTATCCTGTTTTTAAGATAGATAAACACTACTTAGTTCATGATTCGAAGCTATATTTACAGCATTTACAGCATTGCACAGAAGGCTTTCTCTTCCTCAAACCAAAAAAGTTTTAAGTTTTAATAGATTTCAAAGTCTGAGGATATAAAGAGTATTGTGACAAATTGCTTTACTGTTCCCAGATCTTTACCCTTTCATGTCCCAAGCCTTCTGCTACATCATCGTAGCAGAAGCATCTCCAACTACAGGGAGAAAGTATTTTGTGTCCTTGGTGATACTGGGCTTGACCACCTCACTTATGTAAGCCAATGGGATAAGGACAGAAGTAATTATTTCAGGCCTACACTTTGAACACATTGAAAGTTTCTGCTGATCCCCCCTGCATGACTTCTGCCACAGCTAACAAACTGGGCCAGGAAAGATGAGTCCTATGGAGTGGATCTGGAATTACCTGAAGCTTAGACTCAAACCCAGCTACACATAACCCATGTCTATCCACCGTGGCTCATCCACAGTTTAATGAGGTGAGAATAAATAATGACACTGAGTTAAGAAATGGTTCATTATACAGCACTACTGCATCAATAACTTGCTGATACAAATATTTATTAACAATTACTATTATGTAATAAGTCCAAAATTCTTACATCTACTGATTTCTGATTTTTTTATTTTACTCTTTCTATTCAATGTTAAATTTGAATACAGAATTTTCTGTTATTTTTTGGTAGCATGGACCAAATGCATTACATATCTGTCTTGTGAAGAATTGTAGCAGACTTGCTGTCATTTAACAGTTCTCAAAACCTTGCTTGAGAGAAAATATTTATGGACATTTGGCTGTATGGTATGCCACTCATGTGTTGTTATAGGTCCTCTAAAGCACATCCAAAGAGAAGTATATCAGTATCAGATGATAATATCCATCCAAAGACTTTGTATTACTCATCGTCAAGCAGGTAAAATAATTTGGAAGATTTCCAAAATATAATTAACTGACTGCTTCTATTGGGCATATATATAAAATACTGAACCTGATATGATAACTTCAGAATATGCATACTTTTAAAAAAATAGAATATTTGTGAAAAATAATCATACCGGACCATAAAATAATATATAACAAACTCAAAAAAACTATTATCATACAGGTTATATTTATTCAGCAAAATAGTATTATTTGGAATAAGTAACAAGAAAAGAAGCAGGAAAGCCCCCATATAATTATTGACTTCCTTAATTCCAAATATATTAAGGGAGGAGGAATCCATTAAATGAAAATTAGCAAGTATTTAGTAACTACATTAAACAACAGTACACATCAAAACTTTGATGGTGCAGATGAACAATACTTAAATGGGGGCATTTTTGATGGCTTATATTCAAAAAGAAGAAATACTTAGACTAACTAAACATCTATCTCAAGAATATAAAAAACGAACAGCAAAATAAAACTGAAAAAAGTTATTGGGTAAGTAATAAAGATAGGAGAAATTAATAAAACGGAAAATATACTACAGAGAGCTACAGAGAGTGAATTTGTTCAAAAAGATCAATAAAATGATAAAATTCTGGAAAGTTTGAAAAAAAAGCAAAGTTGCAACTGGTCAATAAAGTAAAAAGCACTTGGCTTTGGATGCCACGGATGCTAAAATGAAGTTTTATTATGAATAACATTATGTCACTATATTTGAAAACTTGGAGAAATGGTCAAATTCATAGAAAAATATAATATACAGAATTTATTCCAGAAGAAATGCAATACCTGAACAAAATACATTGAAAAGGTACTTTAAAATCTCTCCCAAAAGAAATATCCAGGTTCAGATGGTCTTATCAATGAGTTGTAACCAAAATGAAAGAAATAAACTTCCAAGCTTACAAACTACCACAGGTTATATAAAAAAAGTACACCTCAGCTTATTGTATAAGACTATCGTAATTTAACCATCACAAAGACAGGAAGGAAAAGAATAATTATTGGACAATCTCACTTGGAAATATAGATGCAAAGAGTCTAAACAAATCTAGGAAATCAAATGTAACACACTTTAAATATGCGGAGTTTATACCAGGAATGCAGGGTCAACTTAAATATCAGAAAATCAGTAAGTATAATTCATAATCTTAATAAATCAGACAAAAATCAATGATATCAAAAGTGCATAAAAGCAATGGATAAAGTTTAAAATGTATTCTTAGAAGTTTAGGAGTTTAAGGGGATGTTACTAACTTTGATGAAGATTAGCCATAAAATTTTTCCTTAATTAGGAAATGTTGAAACCATTTCTTTTCAGGTGAAGACCAAGGGGCGAGTGGCCCACTAAGGTAGATAACTTCTGTTCAAATGGTATTTAATGCACTTGTTATAACTAGAATTGTAGTTATACATAATATTTTCTTAAGATTAACAAAATTCTCTATATTTATGATCACTGATATTTTCTCTCATTTGTATTTTTATGTTTCTCTCATTGTTTTTGTCTTTCTCACTTTGATCCCTTCTTCATCATATTTCTTAGAATTTTGTCTGTTTTATTAGAATTCTTAAGAACTAACTTTTAAATTTATTAAGTTGTTTACTTATTTATTATATAGGTTTTCTGTATTATATTCTTAATATTCTCATGCATTTATTTTAATGTTTACAAATTTAATACATTTAACAAAAATTTAACATTTGTCAAATTGGGTTTTGATAAACATAATTATAAGTAAAAGCAATAGAAGTCCTAGGGAAAAAATATATATATAATTAGATACCACTTTTATAAAGTCCATAAACATTTTAAAATACATTGTTTAGACAAAGATATCTGTAAATTACAAATATTGTTTTTTTTTAGATTTTATTTATTTATTCATGAGAGACACAGCGAGAGAGAGAAAGAGAGAGAGAGAGAGGCAGAGACACAGGCAGAGGGAGAAGCAGGCTCCGTGCAGGGAGCCCGACGTGGGACTCGACACTGGGACTCCAGGATCACGCCCTGAACCAAAGGCAGATGCTCAACTGCTGAGCCACCCAGGCATCCCAACAAATACTGTTTTTAAAGATTAAAGAATTATGCAAAATTCAAAACAGTATTGCAATCATCTCACTTTTCAGATTTTTTTTACTTTAGTCAAACATATAATCAGTTTTATATATAAATTGCATATATTATCAAAATTAAGTAGATGAAGTTAACTATATTCAAATTTTAAAACTCGACTATCAGGCATTTATATTCTTAATTTATTCTCAATGTAACATACAAAAATTGTGTTGGAATAGTCTGCGAATATTATTTTTGTGTTTATTCCCATGTATCAGTCTTTACCTTGCATTCTTAAAAAAAAATATTTTATTTACCTATTTATTTGAGAGAGAGAGTGAGGGGAGGGGCATGGGGAGAGGGAGAAAATCCCAAGCAGGCTCTAATTATAGCTATGTATTGGCAGTTAAATTTTAAAATATGTTTCTAAAGAAATTTGAAAAAAAAATTGGTTGATCTCAAGTGGATTTTCTTGGAGTGTGATTTTCAGTCACAAAGAGGATAAGGCAGGTAAGAGAGGAAGCAATCTGAGGAATAAAGATATGAGCTGCTTACAGAGATCTCAGCAAGTCACACCAGCTTCTCTTAGAATATCAGATGCAACACTCCATCTTTTGTGTTTAACAAAATGAAACGATTTCATTAAGATGGCTAATATAAGACACATAGGACACAGGCTGCAAAGTTTTTGGTTGCTTTATACTGTTCTGATCTATTCCCATTATGCACCAACCTATTAATTTACGGATAGGAGAGCAGGCTTACAGAGAGTTCACGCCCAAGGTTGATCTCTTCAAAGGTCCTCATACCTGACAAGAGGATGCAGTGCTGATTTCCAGTTATAACAGGCCAAGGTGATATGATTGAAACAAATGGCCTCTCTAAAGAAGTTTTCCGACTAAAATCTATCAAGTAATATTGAACACTTTCAGAATACAGTGCCTTTTTGGGTGCTATAATTTTCATCGTATAGGGACAAAAATAAATTATAGCATTTTTTTTTTTCAATCCCTGACTCTCTGTTCTGTACAAGCAGAAAGGTTTTCCAGCCTCTGAATATGATAACTATCCCTGCTTGAAGCCAAATCCGTTGATTGTTGATTCTGGATTCTTCTGTTTTCAAAGCTAATTTTTCTCTGAAAATTAGAGAATGAAAGCCAACGGCAACGGGGGAGAAAAGAATGTGAAATTGGAGTGTGTAGATGTCAGGATTCTCAAGGGCCATGGCCAACTGTATGTATGTAGGTAAAGTTTTGCCTGTTCTAAAAATCTTTCAACAAAACTGACAGTGTTTGGAGATACACATGATTTAATAACTCTCGGATCCTGAGTCTATCGAAAGAAATAAAATAGAAATCTTCCACTGTGATATTTTATGCTTTCGGTGACCTAACTTTATGACAAAATTAAAGTCATAAAAATATATATAAAGTTAAATATAATTGGAACACCTGGGTGGAAAAATGTTTATAAATGGCATTACTGCCTTAACTCTAACAACATGAGCAGAACTACTATAATCATGTTCAGTGGTAATATGGAACCATATGTGGTGAAATAAAATACAGGACAAATATACAAATACATCTGCTGCTACAGATTTTCAGCCTTTTAACACTTGGAGATGTCTGTTTGGGGTCTGACTCTGACTATATCCTACTGTTTTATGTATTTTTCTGTAATTTTGTGAGATTAACAGGGCCAACTTACAGATATCTGCTAAATATTAATTCTTTTCTCAACTTTTAGAGTGTTGGGACTGAAGCGCTCTTTTTCTGAATGAGCAACCCTCAAAAGCAAACTATTTTGGCACTGTCTTAGGCACTTAGTTAATTGTTTTAAAGTCCTTTATTTCTCAGCCTAATGTCTGAGCTTCTTTATGGAAAATCCCATGTTTCTTTACATGTCTTACATTTTGTATTTCTTTTCTTTTCTTTCTTTCTTTCTTTCTTTCTTTCTTTCTTTCTTTCTTTCTGAATTTTAGATGATATAGCAACTCTAGATATAGATTCCTCCACTCTAGAGCTTATTATCATATAGAGACTTCACTGGACTAGTTCAGTGAACCCTATTTCCCCTGCAGCTTCTAATGTCATTCCTTTTTTTTTTTCTAATGTCATTCCTTAAAGAGCACCACCTTGGGTGTGTGAACAGATTTGTTGGCCAACAGGGATGGCTGCCATTTTGCCAGGCTCTTTTTGACTGTAGCTTTTTTTTTTTTTTTTTTGCTTTTTTTTTTTTTTTTGCTTTTCCCATTAACCTTCTGGTCTTCTGTTTTAAGGAATCTATATGGTAACATCTACTAACTGGTGTCTTCTCTCTCTATTGTATTTGACAGTGCCCTGGGTTATCAGTTGCTCCATAGTCAAATGCAATTAGAGTTGATCCTTTTTGCAAATGCAGAGAACAGCCAGTTGCCAAACATTCCTCTGACTGGAGGGGCAGTTTTCTTACTCGTCTCTTTCCCTGATTCTCTCTCTTAAGCGTCTAGATGATCTACCATTATTTCTATTGTGATAATATGGAGCTACCAATCTTGCTTCATTACTCAATGGCAAAAATGTTTCTTGTTTTCAACACAACATTTAAGAATAAGCTTCTCCATGCTCTTTCTCAGTCAGACTTCATGCTGGGCAAGCTATGGATTTAACCTGTTTCTACAGTCTGCTTCGTTCTCTAGCCTGAGCCTCTGAGCCACTGCACTGAAGCTAGGGGCAGGGACAGCAGCCACCTCTCCCTGTGTAACACTATTTCTCTACAGTTTGAGGGATAGAAATGGTAGCACTGTTCTCCATTTGGCCCTCCTAGCATAAAATTTGTGACCTATGAACAACCTGGGACGGGGCATTTGGGCCCAAATATTCTCAACCAGATGTACTTGGTTAGAGGTAGACATTCTCGGAATGGGGCTGGATGTTTCTGGTCCTTTCCCTCTCATCCATGCCTATCTAGAATAAAGCATGAGAGATGTCAGTGGCCTGTCTCTCTTGGAGTAACACCATAGTAATAGCCTGAAGGCTGGGGGGGTGGGGGGAAGACTTGTTTTCTTGACCACATGTATCCAGAATAGAGGTGCTATCCCATTTAGTTGGAGTAGAGAGGTGGGAATGGGAAAATTATTGTTCAAATGCCATAGATGCTAACTGTTCTTAATGAAAGTAGATTTTCTTTGAGTAAATCTTTACCCATTTACTGTGTGCCCTTAAGATGGTGTTAAATGTTTCAAAATTTAAATTATTTCATTTGTAAAATACAAGTTTTCAAAAATAATTTTTATTATTTGTTTTGCTAGGGAAAAAGATCCTTTGAACATTTTACACTGTCATTCTGGATATCCACAACTTTTTCGTGACTAATTCTTTTCCATTTTGTGGCCATGATTCCATTTATATATGAGACACAGGACCAGTAGAGCTAACCTAAGGGTGATATGTGATGAGAAGAATGGTGGTAGTAGCAATCTCAAACCAGCTAAAATCTGTATTCTCAGAGTCCCTAATTGCCTCAGTCAAGCTTTCTGGAGAATCCAACATTTTAGCTTTGACTTAAGGTTCCCTACTGCTGGTCCCTAGGTAGGCACTCTTCTGACCAAGGAGGAAAATATTGCAGGCCAGCATTTCCTACTCAGACCTCTCTAAACCAGAAACTGAGTCAAACTCTCCAGGTCTCATGGATCTGCCAGAGATACAAAGATTTCTATCTCAGAAGGGTATGCTGTAGAAGGATGGGAATTGGAAAATGAGAGGTAGTATGGACACATTCAAGCTGCCATAATGCAGAACCTCTTTGAAGAGTCTGTCCCTTTTGGGCAAATGAATATTACCATCATTTATATAATTACAAATAAAATTAATATACAGACAAAAATCCAAAGGGAGTATAAAGAAGAGGAAACATTCAGAAAATACCTGGCTCTAGATTTCTAAAGTGCATTTAGGATCAAATTTTTAACAGTAACTTTCCTATTTGCTTAATAGAAATTTATTATCTATTGTAGGTGATGAACTTCATACTCATTTACCCAGTGCACCTTCATTTTGAAACACAATTAGAGAAATGTGGATATAATTTAATTCCATGCTTAAAATAAGCCACATATACAATAATGTACCAACCACAAGTTTATGAGCAAGATCCATCAATTTGCTAGACAATAAGAAATCATTATATTAATATGATATTCATTTTCTAAAGTTGATACAATTCACATATTTTCCTTCTTGTGACCAGTAATGTTATCATATTTCTCAATCTATAAGTACATCAACTTGTTATTCAAATAATTCTACTACTATCGCCTGTCCTCTGAATGATTTAACTAAACAATAGAATTCATTTAAAAAAATACATATATTTAAACTTTTTTTCAGTTGTTATCAATACATACAATAAGATGTTTTTTTGGTTTTTATTTTGTTCAAATTCCCTGATCAAATCATCTTTTTGCATAATACATTTCTTTTCGATCTTCAGTTTAACATCAATTTTAACGCTTAATAACAAACAAAGCAAACAATACTCTCTAGCTCTACTATAAATTTCATGTTATTTTGTGATAATTTCTGTGCTGCTGTGAAAATAAACAAAATATTCAGCAAAAATTAAAGTTTAAACAGTAAACTATATGAAAAAATAGTGGAAAAGCAATTTTGGAATAAAACTAAGTTATTTCAACATATTAATCTAAATAATGTATTTAAAATTTGAAAACCAGCAATAGCAAATTTCTTCAAATAAGAGATTCTGGGATCCAGAATTATATTGCTGTTATAAATATATAGGAAACATCAAAGTAAATAAATTATCTAATTTGTTACCTATGTTTATGTGAGACAACACTTTGCTACCTATGTTTATGTTTTAATTTTGATTAGGGTTGCCAAACATTTGAAATATTCACTAAAATATTAAGACTCGTAAAATATATTTTTAAAGAAAACTGGTAGGTTGGTAAAAAAAAAATACTTGAAATATTTAAGTCATATATGGCAATGCTCCTTAATATTTACACATAAATATAATAGAAAGCCAAAAAGTAGATTGACTAGTAAAATCTCCAGATTTTAATCACATGATCGTAGACACTAAACAAAAATAAATTAAACTTCTGAATGTTATTAATTTGCATCATTGTCATACTTTTATGATAATGACTCAATATCCTCGTTCTATCTCTGATGGCAGCTGTTGTTTGAGAGACTATTCCTACAGCTTCCTAAGTACCTGTGCTTCCCTTGCTCTAGAAGCTACTGCAGGTGGGGCTTAGAACAGGCCAGAATAGGTGGTGAGTTCACATCCTCAGAAATAACTTTCAAAAACTGAGGACACACCAGCTTCCTTGCTCCTTGGTGGGACAAATTTGAAGTGTGTTCTGCAAATAGAGTTTTAGGATTTTCCTATAAAGATTAAACTCAGTTGGACATCCTGATCATGAATGCCAACTCCTCTGACTTTCCCTCCCTTCCTGGACTCCACCTCCATTTCAGCTCTTTGGAATAATCTCCATAATACACTCCTTATCTCTTATCTGAATTCTCGTTAGGGTGCTTTGTGATGAGGTACAAGTGAAAAGAAAAGCATCAGCATATACAGGGTCTAACACCTGAAAGACATGAAGGCCAATAGAGTTAAAATAATTGGAGATTCAGTTCTCTTTTTTAACTACTTTTTTTTTTAAGGCAATATTCAATGGTCAGCTTCAGCCAGCATTTAAGTCAAGACACACTATGAAAGTCAAAAGAGATCCATGGCAGCAATTAAAGATACATTATTTCCTGCTGCTGGTGTACAGATCATACTGGAAATAAAATTGAAAATTTAATTGTAAGAGTGATAAAAATTACATAGAAAACACTCACCACCTAACAATCACTTATGCTAGAATCAAGGCCTGAATAGTGAGGTAATGAAGGACTGATGTCCTGAGGACTGGGATGGGGACATTTGAATGAATTCACTTGAATAGCTAAAACTCCCCCCAATTTCCGTAATACTTCCTGGCTGTCAGTAGCAACCCCTTCCCTTGCCAATGGAAACTACCTCCCTGACACCACCACCACCACCACTACCACCACTACCAGTGGCTGGTTATAAAGGAAAGATAGCACCTGACATGAATGCCTCAAAAGATGATACTCATCTGCATCAAGTGTGTCTTTTCTTTCTCAAATTTTATTTCCAGACCAGTTACTATGGTCAGTATTCAGCGTGTCCTAAATCAAGATCGTGGTACAAGGAGAAATAGATTTTTAACTCAAAAGAGCTGCTGAACCTGGCAAATATCTATCAGCGGGAACCAAGAGCATATATAGGCATGTATACTGAGGGTGCTGAACCAACACAGGCCAAATATAACATTAACATTTGGCAGGACACTTGAAGCTGATCCTAGTATGGCGTTGCAATGGCTCATTTTAGTTCACAGAAGATGATACAACCATAGCTAATAAGGTGGAGTTGGAACTGCCTTGTCAGAGTATTAGGAATGAGGCCAGAGAGCTCAAGAAGTGGGCATACCAAAGTGGGTTAACTGTGTAAGACCAGGGAATCAACTGGGTCATAGTGTTCCTGGGTAACCCCAAAAACACTCTCTTCACTGAAGTGATATTGTATACTCTAGGTGAGTGGAATGTTGGCATTTTTGAGATTCTCAGTAGGGCTATCTTCCAGAGTCTGCATACAACATGCTTCTGTGAACTGGCTCCTTTCTTTCCATGGGGTAAGAGGGTTCTGGGGTATCAGAGGCCAAAGAGTGATACTTAGCTATCAGAAGCCAGACAGCAAGACCAGAAATGACAAAGGGTTTTAAGACCTGAAGGCAACTTTGGCAATGGCTGATGTATGGTTGTTTTCCAGAGGCAAATTATATGGGCAGCCAATGAAGATATTTTCTGGCTTATAAAGATTTTACTTATTTATTTGACAAAGTGAGAACAAGAAGGGGAAGCGGCAGGTAGAGAGAGAGGGAAAATCAGGCTTCCCACCCAGCAGAAACCCCAATGCAGGGCTTGATCCCAGGACTCTGGGATCACAACCCAAGCCGAAGGCAGATGCACAACCAACTGAGCCACCCAGGTGCCCTATATTGTCACTTATCAAACCAGAATGTTTAACAGTGAGCTGAACAATGATATCAAGTGTTATAATGGAAAATCATTATTCCTCTCCATATTTTCATATCTAAACCTATCAACTGAAGTGGAAACCAGATGTCCCTGAACAGGGATCCAAAAATGCCAAGGGTAGGACCACTTTATACCAAAGAAAAAAGGGAAGAAAATAATTTTGAATGTTAAAAGAACAAAGAGAAAGTCAGTGTATGACTGTGGAAGGCCTGGAAAAAGATGAATAAGGTAGGGTTGAAATTATGCAGACCTCTTTACAGCAAGACAAAAAGGCTGGCTGATATCTTAAACATGATCAGAAGGTCATCAGCAAATAAACAAATGACCTGAATTACATATCAAAATATTACTCAGGCTGCTGGAAATATTTTATGCTTTTGTAACAGGAAAGATCTTTTTAAGAGTTTTTTTTTTTTTAAAGCAATAATAAACTCTAAGTGAAGACAATAAAATACTGTCTTACTTTCTTTAGCTTCCATTATTTCACAATGCAGAGTAACTTAAAAACATATGATAGGTATCAGGGAACTCTAGAAAACTACCCAACCAACAAGAATTACTTATCCTTCTTATCAATGCATAAAAGCTGTGGTGAATGAAGTTGTCCCATTTTTTTTTCCAAAACTCTACTAACAAAGGTTTTAATTTTGTATTTGGGTGCATCATTGCGGGAAGATATTTTAGCTGTATCTGTCAAAATAAAACCAAACTTTTCACTTATCAATTCCATCTTAATAAATACGCTCTAGAATTTTATTTCAGTTTTGGGTGTACTAGTTGGGATTCAATAAGAAAAGCATAATTGCCATAAGTGATAAAGAATGTAGGAATTATTATAGGAATTAGATTCTATAAAATTACGGGAGCTGAAAGACAGTGTGTGGAGCTGTTAGCTCTGAGTCTAGTATCAATCCTGATGTACTACGGATTGGTCTGAGCAACAGTCAGGAGAGCTGGCTAGAAGAAGAGCAAAGATTCATAATGTCACCTGAAACATACTAAGACACACTGGGATCATCCATGAGGACAGCTGAAATCAGTTGGAATAGAGAGTGAAAAACCAGAATCTGTGTCTATTGCCAACGTAACATGCTGTGATTAACCTCGAGAAGAAGCTGGCATCCTTTGCCACAGAGCTGCAAGCACACTTAGCTCAGGTTTGTAGAAGTTGAAGTAAGATGTCTGGTGGTAGCTGGTTGATCTAGGCTCTTTCCCAAATACACTGGGTAAGCTAGTGGATCAGCAAAAATATAAACAAGAGGTTAGGCATCTAACACTTGGCGCCTTGCTTCATTTTTACCTTCCAAGTCTTGCACAAGGAAAGGGGTTCTGCAAACACAGTTCCAGATTAGCTAAGTAGACTCAGAACAAACCAGTACAATGATCCTTTGCTTTTTTTTTTTTTTTTTTGGTGGGGGTTGGGAAGTGGAAGGTAGAAGAGAAGGAAATGGCTGATCCTTTTCCAATTCCCCTGACTACACTGTGATGTCTTCCACTTGAGATAGAGCCTCTATCCAAGCGAAGCCAATCAGATGTTCCCTACAGGAAATGACTCTTCAACACCAGGGGGAAAATGGGGCTGTTGGGGATTTACTAGCCTTGTCAAAGTTTTCTTTCGATATAGTCTTGTTCTAGTTCCTGCTCTGGAACTGCATTAATTGCTGCTTTTCCTCCAAGCAGCTGATTGACTTCATGAGTCTTCAATATACTTCTAATAAATTCCCTTCTACGTATGGGAAGCACAGTAGGTTCTACTGAGTGAAAATAAAAATCCTTAACAAATATAAGCCCATATGTGCACAATTTATATATATATATATATATATATATATATATATATATATATATATATATTAATTGCAGTATGGTTTATGATTAATAGTAGACAAAATATATGCCTAACAATAGAATGGTAAAATAAATATACTACCATAAATTAGGAATATATATTATTCATCTATTGGTACATTAGAGCAAACACAATGTCTATGCAAAACACAAAAACAAGAAAACAAGCATCTATTTCTCCCTAACATGTCTGAGTTTGCTCATATCAGATCTCTGTTTCAGACTGAGGACCTAGGGATTATAAGGTATTCACTTCAACTGTGGGTCTACTCCACGTGTCACACTGAGATCAAGTAGAAGAGGCAGTGGGTCCCTGAGGTATGCTCTTGACATCACAATGGCAATGACATATTGGAGTAAGCCACACCACAAAAATGCTTTGCAAGACTCTGCTTTTCTCATATGTACTACTATCCCATCAGCCACAGCAAGTCACACAGTCAAGACCACAGTCAAGAGACTGGAGAGTACCTTATAATCACCGTGAGGCCAGAGCAAGGATGGGGACCCAAAATTCTATTTGAGGAGAGTTAAGAATTGAGATCAATAATTCAGTCTACCACAGATTACAACGAAGTTTTTAAAATTATGACATATGTCTACACATCCTATCACAGAAAAATCTCAAAGGTGGGTAAAGTGAAAAAAACAAGGTTCAGAAATACACGAATAATATTTTATGGAAAATATGTATATATTTCCTCTCAGATCCAAATACAAATAAAAAAGGTATATGCAAAAAATGTGCATAGTTATATAAGGATGTCTATTGACCGTGATTATTATTACGTCTGCCAAGGGCACAGTTGCTTTGAGTGGGAGTTTCACTACATAGTTTGTTATTAATTTGTATAATTTTATAAAGTACTCTAAAATTTTTAAAACTGAGAGTCTCAAACTCTGTCCTTCGAATAGACTCTGTCGACTATATTCTTATGCAGGTCACAGTGTCAATCAAGTGAAAATTGAGAGGAAATTATTACTCTGAAATCCTCAGGCTATCTGTATCAAAAATCACATTTATTAATTTATGGCTCCCATATTATTCCTAGGCCCAAGAATAAACAAGTTCAGTCATCTTAGTCACAGAGCCTTCTCATATATGCCCTGTTTTTCTTCTTTCATAACATTTTTCATCTTACTTTTCTTATTCTTAATCCACCTCCTTATTGTCATTCATCTGGATCTCAAAGAAAATAATCTTTAACCTAACAGTTCATCTGCCTCTGCTGAGGCAGAGGCAGATGATTAATTAGTCAATTAATCAGTCATATCATGACTGGAAGAAAAAAACAATACTATAAACTTTCATTGCTTCTATGTTATGCCTTTTTAAAACCAAGTATAATGGCTTGATATTCAAGTTTATTTAAAATTTGGCAAGTCCATCTCATTTCTGCAAATGTGAGAATTACATCTCTTTTTGTAAAAATTGTTAAATATAAATATGTATCTCCCTCTGCTCTCCTGCTTCTTAGCACACCCTTCTTTTTAATCAGGTATTTTGTTTTTGTTTTTCCTTATTGATGCATAAATATATCGTGTACCTTGCTTTAGGTTAGGGTCCTTTCCACAAATTCCCTCTTTTTCCCCTTCGTGTAACCTAAATTATCTTTTAAAGTCGAAATTAAACTTTATTTTTTCCAAGAGACTGTCTTGAACTCCAATGGCATAGTATCCAATGAAGTGCAATATGAAATTTGCCTGCAATTATATGCTAGTATTCTCTTTTTAAATCATTTATAAACTCACTGTAGGTAAGAATCACGTTTCAACTTCACCTGTATTCCTTATGACTGAACAATGCTGACTACTTAGTATATGCTGGATAAAATGTCATGGATCATCATTAGTCAGGCTAATTATTTACTTTCTATCAAACAAGAATTCAAGTTGTGATTTGCCCCTTCGGTGTCTTCTTGGGAATCATTCCCATAGTTATACTAATGCTGTGGACTGAACAGCTGTGAATCATTCTCTGACCATAAATCAACAGTGTTGCCATTTACTCAATATATGATAAGCTAAACAGAACTCCCAATTAAAAAAAGGAAGACTAAGTTGTTTTATATTCCTGACAAAAGAACAATTCCCTAGATTTCTAATAGCACAATAACTTCTAAAGAAAAAAAAAATAGTGTAAAATAAATCTAAACAATTTGTAAAATTTGTGCAGGTTCTAATCAGATGATTTTTCTTTAACTTTGAGAATTCTTCAATGAAGGAAATAAACTCAGGAATATTCCCAGATTTATTGTATTTGTGTGATCTAAATGTCAACATATTTGGTTGTATTCTTAACTGAAACAATTCATTAATATTTTCTTCTTTAGAAATGTTAAATGAATTAGGTAACCCAGGGTTATTTTCACATATGCCTGTTTCTGAAGATTTTTCCTCCACTTTTCTTGCTTGCAGAGCATTCTTTTTGGAAACAACTCATTTAAATCCCTAACCCTTTTCTACCTGAGTCTCTTTTCCTTTCATTTATTCTGCATTTTTTTTAATTTAAATTCAATTTGCCAATATATAGTATAAGACCCAGGGCTCATCCCATTGTTGTTATTAGTATTGAAGCTATCCTTTGTAGGATTCTTTTGTATCTCTTATTTCATTTGACTCAATTCACATTTTCTTCCCAGACATTTATCTGTCGTTTTAGTTAAATTCCTTGACAGTGAACTAGTCTATTTTCTGTTTAGTTTGTGGGATTTTTCCAGCAAATTTCAGTACTATTTATAGAAAAACAAGGTATTTGCGAATACCTTCTATTTTTCACAGAAATATAATCTTAATATTGCTTCTAGAGGTAACTGCAAATGTGATCCAGTTTTTACCTACGTTTTTCACACCATTTCACGTGTCATGAAATAATGGACAGTTTATTAAACATATCTACTTCTCCTAGTGATAACATTACTGAGAATGCCCCCCAAATAAATAAAACTGTACAGACTAAACGTTTAGCAACAATGATGAAGGAAAGATCAATCATGCACCTAAAAATATATGCCTAGTAAGGAACTCTTATATATCCTTTTAGTGCAATATTCTGAAAAAAAGGCAATACTATTTGATCTAAATTATGGGCTACCTTGGAAATGAAATGAGTTTTATTCATAATGATCGTTATTCTACTACATAAACAAATGTAACTTAAACAGGTGAGAAGCAATCTGACCGCTTCAAGCCATCTCACGGTGTGTGGGCCCACTGGTGCAGCCTCACTTAACCAGCCTGGGTCAAGTCCTCAATTCTGTCTGTCTGGAAAGACAAGTTCATTTATTCATCAAGAGTTATCTAGACACTATGAAACAACATTATGCTAACAAAACTCAAAAGAAACTGCTTTCTCCAGTCCTTTCTTCTGTCATTCTATTCCTCATTCCTCTTGTTCCAGTCAGGTTAATTTTCTCATTGCTTTACAAAATATAAGCACTGTGAGTCTATGACTTTTCTCATGCTGTATATTTGTCTAAAATATTCTTCTCCATTCTTTCTGCTGAACAAACCCTTACTCATACTTCCAAAAACCTGCCTAAATGTGAACCACACTGTGAAACGTTTTACTTCTTCAGAAAGATATATTATCTCTATTCTTGATTCTTCCCCAATATGGTGTTCATTACTTACCATACGGCTATTGGATATGTGATATGTGGCTAGTGCAATTTAACTGAATTTTCAACTTATTTAATTTTAAATAATTTTAATCAAAATTGAAAGAGCCATATGTGAATCATAGTTACCAAAGTAGAAAGTAGAGTCTATAGATTCAACCTTGGTGTAGCTAATAATATAATGTCTCAAAAATATAAGATGTTTCATAAAAGAAAACATTTACAATAGATGTGCAAGAACAGGAATTCAAGTAAAAAACTAAGCCATAATGTTTAGAAAAGGAATAGGAGTGCAAATCATTTAGCAAATATTGTCAATTAATCACCATAATGGGTAAAATACATTAAATACAAAATTTGTGCACGCACACACATATACATTAATACCAACAGGATTTTTTCCTTTAGGAGTTCATAATCTAAAAGAGAAGCATTTTTTTAGAAAAAATACTGATTTTGAGGTTTTCCATATGTTTATACATACTATCCCCAATTTACTCTTAGAGCACTTATTTAATTTCTGCCCTAAAAATTTTTCCAGAGGTAACTGCAAATGTGATTCTAAATTTTTCTGCCTAAATTTTTCTAAAAGGAGATTCTTTGCCTTAAGGGACCACTAAATAACATTATTTGGAAAATAAAACTCAGATCATTCACTAGTATACTGATAAATTATTACAATGAAGAAGTCTGAACGCACAAATGCTAAGAGAAGAATGGTTGTTCTCTTGCTAGTGTTACTACATCTGAACATTTTAGAGTATATCAGCTATTTAAGATACCAGAGGATCACACAGAATAACTTAATGGTTAATTTTCTGACAATTAATCTAAACATTTAGATTTTTGAGAAATTTTCTCTGGAATGTAAACATATAAATATATTTGAGCAATTGGGTATTTTCTAAAATATGTAACAACAAAATACATTTTGTTAATATTTTAATTTATGCATAACAGAATCATGCATAACATTTTTAATGAATACTAGTTTTTGACTTAAAAACCCAGAGCAAATACTTTTCTATATAATTACACATTTATAAGCTTCCTTTGATGAAAGTGTATTCATTTGGTATTTGGATCTTTTTTTCTAATTCTATTTTATAGTCTGCTAGATAAATCCTCTTATTCATTTGTTTCAATGGAGCTTGAATAAAGGTCATTTAAACTGGCTCACCTTTCTTATCCTCCTGTGCTTTCCTATAATCTCTACATCCATTGTAAAAGGATCATAGCTTCCTTTTCAATATACCTTTTCAGTATGAGAAGAAATATTAACATTTCATTAAATAAACCTGAGCCTATTAGACTTTAAATCCACACTTCTGTGGTTGTGTGTCTGTGTGTGTGTGTGTGTGTGTGTGTGTGTGTGTGTGTGTGTGTGTTGAATTATTGAGTTCTTTTGTAAACTCCAAGCAATCTTACTGAACTTGCTGGCTATCAATTATTTTGCAATTCTGATATGCAATAAATACAGCACATAAAGTTTAAAGTTTAGTATTTATGATGGAAAATTCTTCCAAAAGCAATGCTTTTAATATCATAAACTGAGATCTTCAAGTCAGGTCCCCAACCCCTGTTGAGTTCCCTGACTTCCTTCTTTACAATGATAATTCTTGGTAATATTATTTTTCCCAAAATATAAAATTGAGTTGTTAACAATTAAATATAATGTCACCAAGGCACAATAAATAACAAGACCCTTTTTCCCCACTTTAGCACAAGAAAGCAATATGATGCCTTTTACTTGTGATATTTATTTATTTATTTTTTACTTGTGATATTTATAATGAAATTCTTACTTGCTATCGTAAGACCAGTATATGCTCTCACTTGTTGTTATGAGAAACCAATACAGGTGCAAACTAATCAGTTCAGATAATTTATTGATCATGCATAGTGTGTGCAAAACTGCAATATATTCTAATGAGAATTTAGGCAGGAGCAGAACAAGTCACCCCTTCTCCTCATACTCAATTTCTAGGAGTGGCCTACAAATTCTATGCTGCTTTTATCACAAGAAAAATTTGCCTTTTAGCTGAATTGTATAAAAAAATTCCTATAAAGTTAGAACTTTACTCAATCAAAACTATCAGTGTCAGTTCACTTTATTGTTATCTCCCAGTTTTTGAATGCTATCTAGTTTCAATTCTCCTAAATACAAAACCTTGTTTAAATGTTTTATTATTAGCTATACTAATAATCAGATATCATTAAAAAAACCACTGTCACCTGCCCAATAATCATCTTACTCCTCATCTTTGCTAACAGAAGCTTGGTTTATTCACTTTCTTCTGAATAGGCTTGTCCCTCAGGGATGAAAAATATCCCCAGAGAATGAATTATGAATGGTTGAAACTAACATAGTTGGTTTTATAACTCTTATCAAGTTCAGACATATGGAATCGTTCTAGTTAATGACATACATAGAAAAGACTCAGACTGTTTCCTCTTTAACTGTCTTTGCTAATTGCTCTATGAATGTGGGATCCTGGGAGCTACGAAAGGCATCTTTTGATTCTGAGTAACTAAAACTAACATGCTGAGAATGGCAGAACAGAAAGATGGAGAAAAATAAACTTGTCACTTATGATTTTGTGAAGTTTATGAATCATGTAAAATAGTATATTGTCTTTGTTTAAGGTAATTGGCTTTAGCTTTATGCAGCCAACAGTATTCTGATATATATAAATATTCATTTGTTGTACACTGTAGGTATACCCTGGATATCCTGTCTAGTAACTCATCCATCTTCTAACCTAGAATGTTGACCATTTGAACCAAGTACCTTTGACTTAGCTTTGTATTCCAGAAATGATGTATCTAGTAGAAACATGGCTCCCTGGAGGGCACCTGGGTTAAGTCAGTTAAGCACTGGACTCTTTTGATTCCAGCTCAGGTCATGATCTCAAGATCATGAGATAGACCCTCATGTTGGGCTTTGTGCTCAGCATGGAGTCAGCTTGAGATTCTCTCTCCCTCCCCCTTTGGCCCTCCTCACCCCCTTGCTCTCTTAAAAGAGATGAAAGAAAAAGAAGAAAGAAAAGAAAAAAAGAAAGAAAGAAAAGAAAGAAAGAAAGAAAGAAAGAAAGAAAGAAAGAAAGAAAGAAAGAAAGAAGAAAGAGAAAAGGAAAGGAAAGGAAAGGAAAGGAAAGGAAAGGAAAGGAAAGGAATAAAGAAAAGAAAAGAGAGAATGCCTACTAGAGTATTAAAATACTGACCATGGAACTGTCTATATTTAAAGACATTTTAAAGTATTTCCAGATAGGATAAGACTTATAGCTCTAATGCTAGCACTGTCTTGAATATCTATAACAATGTACAACCACCTTTAAATTCAGATAAGTTTCTCTTTATCCATATCCTATACACTCTAATATTATGTACATTTTACTCCAATCTTAACACAAATGGCTACTCTTTGTCCCACATGTTGGTTGTTATAGACCTAATATATTATAATGAAAGATCTAAAATAAAACCCACTTTAAACCTCTAGTTATACACAAGTTATACAGTTTTAGGAAACAAAGTCAGTGAGTCTAAACTGATTTATTAGGTATATTTGAAAGTACAAAGAAATTCTCAGGCAGAAAACATTTAAAAGCTAAAAACTTCCCAATGTGTGCAACAACTCATATGGTGATTCCCCTTGATGACTTGTGGTAAAAACTTTTTCTGTTGTATTTATCATACAGGTGTGAGCTCACAACTGGAAATTCCAATTCAGAGGATTTAGCTTTGGCATCTGGATTCTAAAAATGCTACTTAGGTAATTGTGATGTAAATTTCATTTGAATACTACCCAATAAACCCTTATAAACATTGAGGGATACTCTATAAGCCAGCAGCACTGAATATCAAAAGCAACTATTCAGAATAAACAGAAAGGAGAATGATGATATTCTCTGAATAGGTTGCTAAAACTGAATTCAGAGAAGCTGGTTATGTTGTTTTCTTACTTATTTGTTCTGTTTCCTTTATCAATAATATATGCATTTCCATTTTGTTGGATATAATACATCTGTCTCATTATTCTTTGTTCTTGGAAAAGAAATGATTGAAAATATCCATAATAAAATCTATAGTGTCCCAGAACCATGTATATATATATATATATATATATATATATATATATATATATATGCATACACTGTTTTTATAGCCTGCTCTATTGGCTGCAGGTTTGTTTTGTTTTATTTTGTTTTGTTTTTGGTGAAAGGTAACAAATAGAGGACAAGATGCAATTTATATTTTGGGTTTAAATAAAATGAAGTGTCTAGGTTAGATTCACATCTTTAGAAAAGGAAACATTATCTTGGAAACAGACCTTACAGAGAGGGTCTAGTCAACATCCTGTCTCAGAACAGTCTATGCTGCAGAGTGGACAAGTAGTCCCATGCTGTTTCCAGATTGCTGATAATGCTTGCCAAAAGGATAGAGATATTTAATTGTTTTTAAAATATGCCAAAATCTTCTTTAACTAATTAGTTAATTCTAAAAATATTTCCTCAAAATATTTAAGAAAACAAAACAAAAAAAAAACAGAAAATAAATTCAATGCTGAAGCTTATAATTGCAGTGATAAAAGCAGTGAAAGAGAAACACAAAGCGCTATGAGCATGTATTATAAAAAAGTTAATCCAATTGAAGGGAGGTAGTGTCTGGGAGTGTTTTATCAGAAGGTGATATTTCAGCTGAGATTTGAAGGATGAACAAGAGATGAGAAGATAAGGATGAGGGTGAGGAGTGGGAAGAGCTTTGCAAAGGCAAGAGAAAATACAAAGGCTCTGAGGTAGCGTGAAACATAGATCTGAGAATATGAAAAACTGAGGAATAAACAAAAACATAAGGGATGAAGCAATGGGGATGAATTTCAAAGAGTAAATTTTGAAACCTGTTTATTCCAACAGTTTTTGGAACTCATATTGACTGAGAGAAGCATTTGGACAGGAAGAGGAGGAGATTTGAGGAGACCAGATTGTTAGCTACTAAGGTAGCATGAACTATGGTATTAGCAATAGAGAGAACATACAAATTAAAATCAACAAGAGTTTATTTAGATGGGATGTGAAGTGCAGGAGAAGGTCTCTTCCTTCCATAATTAGACAAATGTGTATGCCTTTCACTGAAATAGGGAACATAGGAAAAGGACATATTTGAAAGAAAACTTTTTTGGACACATTTGCTTTTGAGAGTCTTTTGAAACATCCAAGTGGAAATGTCAGGCCAACTTTTGGATATATATGTTTAAAATTCAGACAAGACAAAGATCCAGCTAGGACTGGCATATCAATAGGAAGTGAGGAAATGGCATGGATGAAATTGATAGAACACCTGGGAGGGGTCAAGGATCATGGCTGGATGCAAGATTTAAACTTATTAAAAGAAAGTTTGGCAAAAAAATATTACTTGAGGAGACTCACATATTCTATATGTGGAATTCAAATTGATTACTGTTTGGTTAAACTAAACAAAATTACCAACCGATTGTTGAAATATTTATTCATAAATGAAGGTGGATATGGTATTAAATACCAGTATTTCCGTACTGCATTGGTGAGAACTATGAGCAGGAAGTGGCCTACAAACTGCTTTCATTATTTTTGTCAGATCCACTCATACTTTTCCCAAACTGAACATACCTAAACTGCTTCTTTGCCCTGTATCTGTTCATGTCTGTCAATGTCAGATAGGTAACCTCATTTTACTGGAGATAGTACGTTGATGGAAGAAAAATATGATTCTATAGGTCTTCAAATGTTCTAAATTCATTTTTTAATTGAATGATACTATTCAATTTACTGATTGATACTGAATAGTATCAATTTACTGATACTATTTAGCTATTTCTATTTCAATGTGAAAATTCATAAATTTATGAAATACTGTAAATTCTGGAGGTGTTACTCTCCACCTATGCCTTCTAACTTGAAAGTGACTATAAGTATCACTCTGAAAATATCTTGCACCCAGAGCCTTTGGAAGCTTCACTGATTTCAGGTGGGTACAAGGTTATTGTTTAGATTAAACCCTGAAAAAGACTTCCTCATTATTCAGAAACTTATCTCACTATAAAACTATCATAATGTTATTTGCCTAAAACCAATAAAATGCTATATGTTAATTATTTTTCAATAAAAAAAGGGAAAAAAACATTCTGATTGCTTCCTTTCTCATGCACCAATGACCTTCAAGTTCAGAAACTGGGATGCAATCTCCTATTTGCTATTCCACAGGCTGTGAGAATTTTTTTTATGTGAGTGGAATAATATGTGGCCTATAGTAAGGATACGATAACTGTTCGAGAAAGAAATGAACAAACACTTCTCACACATTTTAGAGTTAGCTGCTACATCACTGCCACCACTGTTAGGTGTAGGTAAAATACAAAACTGCTCCATTGCATGAGAGCAGGATTTTTCTGTATACATGTCAATTAGCATACTTTTTAGATAACATTCATCCTGGTGTATGTGCAAGACGAATCATAAATCTTTGAGTCTGATTTTGGTTACTGTGATTCCTGAGAGGCTGTGGGAAATTTTATCACAAAGAATAACCACTCCTACCCACTGCTTCTTCACAAACTCATGGATATTTGTCTATCACCTCCAGTAGTCTAGATGTTAAATTTTCTTTTCATTCTAGCACAGTGGCACCACTCTTTAAAATTGCCATGAATATTGAATTAGCTAATACTGGACCATTGCTCCTAGGAGAAACACAGTTAGGTTTTGGAAGCCTCTGGTCACAATATTTTGCTAATCAATCAATATATAACCTTATTTTTGGTGTGTCTCTTATTACATGTGTATTGTTGATTCATTAACATTGAAATCATGGCCATCAACACACTTAGGCATAATGCATGTCTACATAAAGCTGACCTAACACATGAACCTTCTCTGTGGGCACATCACAGTCTTCCTATACCTTGGGACACCAGTCAACACGCCAGAGTATGCTTGGAGGACACCTCAAGCAATGAATCATCAACAGAAAGCACAAAAATGCTAAGACATCACACCACCACAAGGACACTCATTTATAGTGTAAGAGCTAACCCAAGAAGTCAGTGTCTCCCCGTGCCTTGCCTGACCTCAGCTTGAAATGTGCACATCAACTCAACTTTTGCCTTGCTCTGCACGTGTCCACACATATCCGCAAATGACCTCAAAAGCATTATGAATATTGACTTTGGGGTTACAAATAAACTTCAGTATGCAAGCTAATTCACATATACAGAATCCACAAGTGATGGGATCCACTATATTTTGGTGGGTCACAAAAGATGTATCTTCTCAAGAATATTAATCAGTGGCCATGTTATTGAAAGACAGGAACATGGTAACTAATGATTCATTTGTCACATAATGATGAAAAGAAAACATTTATTAAATATGGAAGAGTAAAACTCCCAGTAAAATTTAATTATATGTTGATTTTGATAGCTTTATATCAAATTGAGTAAAAATCAATGACAACCTTAAGGATTTCCTGAAATAGCAAATATAAGGTAAATAAAACTGCTGATTCCCTCCTGGTAGGCTTTCTACCAACTAAATGACTTCAGACTTCTGCCTTTGTACCTGACATTAATTTCCAGTCTTTTAATATTAAAATATAATGTTTCTAATATTTTAGAAGATTTGTCTGCTATGTTCCTAGACATAGGTATTATGTATTTTATATTATCCCTTTTGCGTATATTTAAATATCAGGCACAATATTGTATCTAGAAGGGTGTTGATGGGTCAACTAACCCTACTCTACACATCACATGAGAGAAAACTGAGTTCAAGAAAAGTTAAGTGATGAACATTCCACACAGAACTTTAAAAATTCATGACTAAATATGTGGCTAGCTTGACAATAAAACATTTTATGTTACATGGACGTTTTTTAAATTTTGTCTATAGAATATACTAAATTATCCTTGGTTTAAAAGCAAAACTCAAATAATTCAGAAGCCAAAAGCAATTCTAAGCCTATCATTCAGCTTTTGAAAGTACACCATGATTCAAATAATTCCCATGGTATTCTCTCGTTTCCAGGTTCTTCACCTGACATTTCTAGGTTTTTTCCTTTTCAATACACATTTCTCTCAGTCGTGTATTTTTAATGCAGAGCTTTCACTTTCAAAAAGCACAAACTGGAACAAAGCAAGTTCATACTCCCTAAAAGATTGGATGTGAAAAATAATCATGGGTGACTGCTTGGTTTACCTTGAAAATATACTGAGAATAGAGTTCTACTTTCTGTTCATTATTAGTTGCAAGGTGACTCTGAAATAAATACAGGTCTCTTACTTTCTCATACGGTCTGGTGGTGTTGCAAAGAAGTTTTTTGACCTTCTGATGCATAATAGTAAGTTGCAGACACACAGGAGTTATAAAAAATGTTTGCTAAATGATTGTTAAATGGCTGAATGGTGGCATTGATTTAAATAAGACCTTGAAGTACTTTTATAGGCACATCTGGTTTTCCTTCTCCATCAGCTTTTTTAATTCAAATTAATCACTTGAGCCACAACCTGCCCAAATTAGCAGAACGTCTAGTTTCCTATTCTTGAGACTTAAAATTAAAAAAAAAAAAAACAGTGCTGAAATTTTAATCAGCCCAAAGCCAATTTTGTTTCCAAACACCAAGAAGAAAGAGATCTGCTTCAGAACCTTAATAATCCTAATACATATACCCATGGTTAGTTGTTCTTGCATCTTGTACTGCCACACAGGTCACATTTAATACCAGTGCTACTCCTTTTGATATGTATCTATTCTTCAATAAAACTTTTACTAAGCCATATTCCCTGGGAAACACAGTAGTGAGTGAGGAATATGATCCTACTCCCTTGATTGGCTGAATCTTCTCTGATGGGCACTAAAGTAGGAACATGCCAGTGCATAGTTTCACATCTCGCCCTTGCTCCCGGGAACGGCCTCACGACGGGATGTCTCAGCCAGCCACGAGGAAGACCAGTGTTAGCCACAATCTGGGACAAACTCAGCTCACCTGTGCCGCCTTTCGGACTTTGATATGAAGCTGAGGACACCAGCCAGATTCCCCTTTCTGTCAGGATGAGTTCCCCAACAGAGAACTGGGTGTCTTTCCAGCCAGTCAACTTAAGTTGGGATCATCTCCATCAGAGAGATCATAAAAACACTGAGCTTCAAAAGGTAATGAGGCAGAGTCTATCTCCTTTCCTTCTAAGGAAGTTTCTTTGTGTCAATACAAAAATAACTAAAAAGACCATCACAAATCATAAAAGGTCCATCACAAAGGATTCCAGGGGCAACGGGATTGATCATCCTTAGATTTACACAACAAACGGGAGCATTCAAAATTGTTCTTCTCTGATCTGTCCTTTGGATGACTCCCTTGTGTCCAGCTGACAGGAAAAAAAAAATACTAGAAAACTTTTAAGTGCCAATCTCTTGAAGCCCTGCTTATCTCAGCACCCTTCATAAATATTATGACCCAGGTACTCAGTTGTTCTAAGTCTGATTTTTCCTCATAACATTCTCTCTTGTTCTCCTCCTCTATCTTCACTCTAGACCAAGTCTTCATCAGTCTGTACTAGCTTTTTTTGCCGGGGCACCTGGGTGGCTTTTGGTTAAGTGACTGACTCTTGATTTAGGCTCAGGTCATGATCTCAGGGTCCTGAGATCAAGCCCCACATCAGGCTCTGTGCTCAGCCAGGGATTCTGCTTGAGAATTCTCATTCCCTCTCCCTCTCTCTCTCTGCCCCTTCCCCACCACCTCCTCTCTCTCAAATAAATAAATCTTTAAAAAAAATTGTTGCTAATATCTATCTATTTCATTGATAACAAAGCATTTTTGTATATCTTACCTCACCATAATCTTCACCACCAAATTGAGAGAATAGAAACAATGACACTAAAAATGCTTCTACTTCTACAGAAAATCTGCAACCTACCTCCATCTGCAGCTACACTTTCTAACCTCCTTCTGTGTAAAATTGATAAAACCAAGCTCTAATAAAGCTTGCCTAAAAACTGAGAAGCATAAATTCTGTATTAACTATAACCTAGAATGGAAGGTGACACATGATTATTCTGATGGTAATGAAAAACACAGGATTTTAATTAAAAAATAAATAATATTTGAACATTTATGTCAGTCATTGTTATATTATTGTCTCATTTGATACAAGTAACCGTAGGAGGTATATGTCATTATATCTATATACAAATCAGAAAACACATATTTGAAAGTCAAGCCTAAAATTAGACCTTCCCTGAGGTTAGAGAGATTTTCCTGTTGCCCTTGATGGAGTCAGCACCTATGAGTTCTACAGCAGCAAGAAAATGGATTTTGCCAATAAGCATGTGAGCTATTAAAAAGACCCTGAGACTGGAATGAGTCCCCAAGCCAATAGACCCCTTGAGATTTGAACAGGGGACCCAAATAGTTTGTGCCTGGACTCCTGACCCACACAAAGTGTGATATGATAAATATATTTTATTTTAAACTGTTAGATTCGTAGCCATTTGTTTTGCGGCAATAGAATTAATACATCTGCCAATGTTCACACATCTGGTGGGTGTGGAAATCAGAATTTGAAGCCAGGGCTGCCCAGTCCAGATCCCTAAAACCAACTAAATGAGTAAGTGCTATCACTTACGTTTGATAAAAGAATGAAGAGAGAGAGAAAGATGACAGATAAATGATAGGTACATATGCCATTGGATAGATAGAGAAGATAAACATTGTTATCTAACCTAGAAATACAAGACTTCCAAGCCTCTAATACATTTAAAACAAAAACAAACTAAAGCCACCAAAGTCGGAGATGTAAAAGCCACAAAGGCTATTTTTATCACTGACATAAGTTCTAAAGGGGTCATTTATACTCTAGAATATGGGGGGAAAAAAAGAATGCAAAATTGCCGGTAATGGATAATGCCTGTGAGGACATTATATAATAAATGTTAAAAATGAAGTAGAAGTGAGAATCTCTTTCAAGTCATGCTTTGAAACCCTAAGCTAATTTTTCTCTAAACAAACCTGACTTGCTTGACATTTTAGTTTTGAGAAGTTTTATTTTTCCTAGGCAACTCGGATTTATTGTTTCTCTTTCCCTGAAAAGCCATTAATTCTTGGCTGGTGGCCCTGTTGCAGTGCTTATTGGATGTGAGCATGGAATTCGGAATTAGCCAACATAGGTTCACGTAATGCTAACACTCGCTGGCATATGAACTTAGAGTATTCTTTAGCTACCGAATTCTCACTTTCTCTTAGTAAAATGGAAATGATAATAACAATTCCTACCTGTCCATGTTGCTATCATTATCAAATGCCACGGTGTCTTTAAATTGCTTAGGATATGTCTATGGCACTGAATGCTCATAAAGAAGTTTCTTCTGGGTATTATTTTTATCATTGGGAGCTAATTAATGTTCAGACCCGAGGACTGAGAGCCATCGGCATGTGCAAGAACAGTTAGAACAAAAACAGCTGAAGTCATAATGACTTCAGTATCAGAAATTATCATACTTCTCAGGTAGATTTAAAGATCTCAAGAGCAGATTCATGTTTAACAAACATCTGCTATGTGCTAGGAACAGTGGCAGACATTCATATCTTGTGAGTCATTTTCTTAATCTGCACCCAAACTCTCAAAAGCGTGCATTAATGCTTCATTTTCGCATGGGCAAACACCTATAGATAAAGAGCCCCCGATGATCTAGGACAAAGTACAAAACTAGGTTTTTGTTTGTTTGTTTCTGCTGTTTACACATAGTGAACAGCAAAGCTCTCAACTAAAATTAAGATTTCTTTTCAGTATCACTCCTAAAGCAGTGTTTCTCAAACTGGTAGCACAAGCAAAGCAATTGAAGCTATTGCCAGGTTGCTGTGAAAAACGTGTTGGATCACTTCTCCGCTGGCAAAGCTCAGCAAGATCTGCTAGGCACTCAAAGGTAGCTCTAGAACTTGCTCAATCAGGGCTAGGCTCCCAGGCCTTCAGGCTGGTCCCACACTAGAGTGTTTGGACAATATGCAAATCAGCCAAAAAAGATGACATAGACAGATGGTATCAAAGAAAGGCAACCTGACATACAGAATTACACAAATGAGTGGTATATAACACCCTCGTCCATCAAGCAAGAATGAAAAATTGAAATTCAGGTGCATGTCCAAATTTATATTATCTACATGTCCATAAATGCAAAGACAGACAATGAATGGTTCGAGACTAAAGAAATAACTGGAACCAGTGAACAATAATTGAACGAGTAAGTGGGAAAGTATTTTGGAACCTATTTGAATGAATCTGTATCATCACAGGAAGATTGAGAATGACAAATGAAAAATGTCTATACCTGAGTATACCATGTACCATACCTTAGTATATATTGGTGTGACTCATACAACATGGCCTAAACCACATACCAAGCAAAACTCCGTGCTAGTCTATTCAAGACATATAAAAACAGTTATAGTCATTTCAAAATGCCTAATATGACCCTCACTCAGAAGTCACTATTTGGAACTGTGTTCCCTCTGCTGAGGTTTAGGGGCTAGAAAGCTCTTACCTCCCATAGACAATGTTCGTTCTTTCTGTACATCTTGAATGTAGTAACCTAATTCTTCATCCTTTGGATGAGTAAACCTTATTTGATTTATTTGAATAACACCTATGTCTGCTTTCTATCCATATATTCATGCCACTGACATTTGTCAAGAGAATCTTTGTTCAGACATATGATTCTTAAACTGGTTAATATTCTAATATCTTATATTAATCGACAAGGGAGAATTACTGAATACTTTTAAACACAGAGATATTAATATTTAATATACAGATATATACATATAATTAAACAGATACACACACAAATTTATTTTTCATTGAGTATCTTTTTTTTAAGATTTTATTATTTATTTGACAGAGAGCGAGACAGCACAAGCAGAGGGATCCCGACTCGGGGCTTGACTCCAGGACCCTGGGAACATGAAGGCAGATGCTTAACTGACTGAGCCACCCAGGTACCCCTTCCACTGAGTACCTTAAAAGCTTCAGTTTTGGAGAATAAATGTATGTAATGTTGGCTTAAGCTAATGATGTTCCAACTCTAGCTTTGGAATTCCATTCAGCTCAGTTTCAATTACAATTATTTTTTTTTTCAAAATGCTAAGATTTTATTTGGAAACCTTCTTTGTTGTACAGAAAGTAAAAAAGCTGTTAGTAGCCACAGTAGCCACAGATGGTTGACTCACCAGTCACAGCTCTCCACACTACACCAAGAGTCTTACATGAAAACCTAACAACACTTACAATTCTGTTGGAGTGAAGTCTTCAAGCTTGATGGTGAATTTCCCAGAGGAACTAAATGGAGGAAGGTGCAATGTCATAGGAACGATTTTTTTTTTTTTTAAGGTGGATAGGTGTCCTGGGCTTTGTATCACAGCTACATTTTTTTCAAAACAGCTACCAAATCCATATGAGCAGTCCAACCAAAACTGAACAGTTCCTTTTTCTACAGGTTATTCAGGGGCTTACTCATGTCCTCCTTCATCGTCTGTTTCTCTATTCCTCTTTTCATCCTTCCAATTTCTTCCCCCTTTTATCTGCCTCTTCATCTTCATTGACTCCACCTTCATCAACTTCTTCATGTTCAAGTTCTTCTTCCTCCTCACTGACTTCACCTTCATCCGCTTCCCCTTCTCCATCTCCATCTTGGTCCTTTTCATCATCAAATCCTTCCTCCTCCCCATCCTTATCCTCATCGTCTCCCTCTTCATCCTTCACTTCTTCATCCACACATCCATCTGGGCATCTAAGTCAGGAGCTTCCCGATCGTTTCGGCCAGAACCATCCACGTAGGTCCACTGGGACACGAGTTTGAAGACACTCTCTCAGTAGTCGTTCAGGTTCGTTATTTCCCAGTTAAACAGAGGCAGGCTTTCCAGATATTCCAACTTTTTCAAAGGCTCCAAGTGGATATTGATCTCCCAGTTTATTTCCACTTCAGTTGAGAAGGGTGAGATTTGAAAGTATTTCTGCCAGCATGTCCAGATCTCCAAAGATTCAATTGTCACTAAGCTCAAGTATTTTTTCCAATTTAGATAGCTTGGGGAGATGTGAACCTGAAATCAAGCCTATATTTATCAAACTAAGGACTCCTAAATTCAGACAGTCAGCTGCTAATCCCTCAATTTTCCTATCATATGATATACAATTGTCCAGGACAAGTTCTCAGACAGCCACCGGGGCCCAGTCCCTCAGCTCCAATGGATCTTCCTCTTCGTGTCCATGTTTCTTCCTTCCATCTCTTTTCAAACTTAACTTTCCATGGTGGGGGTAGAGCGACGAGAGGCTTCCTGGCCTGCAGAGCAATGGCCCTTGGGAGGGGTCCGCTGGCAGCAGAGGCCAGCTACACAGTCACAGGCAGTGTGCAGGCAGGTGAGGGAAGCCCCAAGAGGCCCAATTCACTTTTCTATTTGGGTTTTCTACCATATAAAATTGTGGGAATTACATTGTGATTATCTAAAAAGAAATGGCATATTTAATTTTTTTTCAAATGCTAGCATTTAATAAAATAGGATATATGTGTCTGGTTTCTGAAATGTACATCTTAAAAAAGTATATAAAAACCTTATTTCCACTGGGAATTTTAAGTATTTCTTTGGATCCTTATTGATTATTTTCTGCTAAATAAATGGATTTGTAATCATAAGGAGCTGAGCATTATTGTTTAACAAAATTGGGGACTACTTTAATGTTATAATGAATAGACAGATATCATCTGTAGTGTAAAGCAGAAAAAATTAAAATAGCTAACATGCAAAACCTTGTAGAATTTCAATCCTCGATACAGCAAAAACCTAATTGATTTTCTAACATAATAAATGTTTTTAATCTTTAGAAAAGAAGTGGTGGAAAATCCTTAAACATTATATATAAAAATAAAAAAGCAATGTAAGTATGATAAGACCATTAACAATAAAAGAAAAATATATGTTCGGCTTTACGGTTAGGTTTTATGAAATTTGAAATCGTTTTTGAATTAGACCAGATTTAGTACTATGCTAAATGGATCATTTCAATACAGTTGTAATGAACATTACCATGTACTGTATAGTAAGGAAATAGAGCTTAGCTTGCCAAACTATCATTCTTGGAAGCTCTGCCAATGCAAAAATAGCCTCCTTCTCTTGGTATAATATTTAAGGGGATTTTAAGAGGTTTTAAAATTCTTTAGAGAATTATTAGAAGTTACTTGATAAAAGAAGCAATCAGTTGTGAGTTTGAAATAGCATCACATTGCTTGTTTCCCATCTAAAAATCCTTCTGCTTTTGATGGCTGTTTGTCGCTTTGCTCGGCCATTCAATATTATAAAGGAACTATTTTGTGACCATCTGCCACTTATCTCTTTGGCCCCAAACTCCTCTTCTCAGATCACTATTGATTCTCCAAATGGACCCACCATAAACTAAATGTAGCAATTATTACATTTAGTTTAGAAACAGCCTTTGCCACTGTAAGTTGTATCTGGATTACTAAAGAATCACTCAAAAACAACCAAGAAAATGAAGGCATTTCCTGGAGGCAAAGATTTTTTAATTGCTACAATTAACTTTAAGTCTATATTATCATCATTAGTCCATATTTTCTATTTTTTAAAATAAATTAGCCACACAAATTTCCACATTTACGTCCTAAGCAAATGCTAACACAGCTGGTCCTCCCAAATGCATTCATGGTATAATTTTTTGAACTATGTGCCATTTCTATTCAAAATTGAAATATCCTTCAGGAAAAAGAAGCATTTAACATAAAAAGGTATTTGAATTAAAATCTTTTCTCTGGAAAGGCAAAACTGTTTGGACAATAAAATTATCATTGGTCGCCAGGGGTTGAGGGTCATGGAGAAGAGATGACTAGATGGAGTGCAATGGATTTTTAGTGAAGTGAAATGATTCTGTATGGTAACATAATGGTAGATACATGACTTTATATACATTTGGCAAAATCTCTAGATACGTACAACACAAAGAGTGAATCCTAATATAAAAAATGGGCTTTAGTTGGTAGTAATATGTCAATAATAGTTCATCAACTGTAACAAAGGTACCACACTGATGCAAGGTGTTAACGACAGAGGAAATTGGATGGTGTGGCAAGATATGGCAGGGTGAGGAGAGGCAATAAATGGCAATTCTCCAACTTTCTATTCCATTTTGTCTAAAACTAATAGTGATCTAAGAAATAAAATCTATTTGCTTAAAAACAAAATGAAACAAAATCCTCTCTCTCCCTTGCCTCTTTCTCCTTCATTGTGACTTTGTGTATCTGTCCTTAAGTTAATGTAGAAATATGTGGAGAAGAAAATTTTGAAAGTCTGCTATGAAATGAAATGGCCCAAATCTCATGAGAAACTCAAGTAGAATTTCTGTCAACATAGATTGTTAACAGACATCATGTTGGCCTGTCCGTTTAATTTCATTGTGGTTCGTGAAGCAGGGGTGATGAGCAGAGATCCCCATTTATAACTCCCTGATGGAAACCAATCAATTGATGATCAGACAGGTGTTCAAAAACCATCTTGTACTGACTGAAACAGTTGATGTCTACAGAGTACTAGTCCTCCAACATGTTCCCAGGCCGTGTATGACCAGGGACCCATAATGGATTTGAGGGGGCGGGGAGGTTGAGGGCAGGAATGTTGTTGTTGTTTAGTTCTTTCATATGTTGAATCTATGTATTTCAGATTTCAATATATATTATGGTGTTTGGCCCTGTCTTTTGGGGTTATTAGAAAGAAAAGGATAAGTGTTCATCAATGGATAAACGGATAAAGAAGACACAGTACACACACACACACACACACACACTACACACATACACACATGCACAGTGGAATACTATTCAGACACAAAAAAGAATGAACACTTGCATTGTAACAACATAGATAGACCTTGAGGATATATTTTTTAAGATTTTATTTATTCATTAATGAGAGACACAGAGAGAGGGAGGCAGAGACACAGGCAGAGGGAGAAGCAGGCTCCATGCAGGGAGCCTGACATGGGACTCCATCCCGGGTCTCCAGGGTCACGCCCTGGGCCCAAGGCAGGAGCTAAACCACTGAGCTACCCGGGGTGCCCAACCTTGAGGATATTATGCTAAATGAAGTGTGTCAGAAAGAAAGACGAATACCATATGACCTCACTGGTATGTGGAAGCTAAAACAAACAGACGAACAAAACAAATTCGTAAATACAGAAAATAGATTGCTGGTTTCCAGAGGCAAGGTGGGGGTGGGCCAAATGATTTAAGGGTGTCAGGAGGTAAAAACTTCTAGTTATAAAATAAATCATGGAAATGTAATATACAACTTGGAGACTATAGTTAACGCTATGTATTGTATATTTGAAACTTGCTAAAAGGGAAAAGTCTTTGTCACAAGAAAAAGTAAAAGAAAGGAGAAGTGATACAAAAAGTAGAAGATAGGGAGGAATCAAGTGGAAAAGATTGCAGGGGTCTTCCTCATTCTGGTTAGGCTATGTTGTTACTGATTGAATCTGTAGGAGTCCTCATTTATTATTCTAGAAAATGTGTTGATCCAAACATCACTAGTTTTTTTCACTGCAGATTGAAACCTAAGTTTGTAAAATTCAGTTGATATCAGGGCATCTTAGTGGCACAGTGGTTGAGCATCTGCCTTTGGCTGAGGCCGGATCCCAGGGTCCCGGGATCGAGTCCTGCATCGGGCTCCCCACAGGGAGCCTGCTTCTCCCTCTGCCATGTCTCTGCCTTCTCTCTGTGTTTTTCATGAATAAATGAATAAAATCCTTCAAAAAAAATTCAGTTGATATCATATAATGAAAACAATACATATTTAATAAGATAATTAAATAGTATGTTTACCGAGCACCCTCTTCTACTCTTAAATACTCAGATATTTGAAGGGAGTTGTTAACAATGTAATTCACTGTGCTTTTAGTGATGGGAGCAAGAGTAGGAGGTAAATAAGAAAAAAAAAGGTTAAGAGAAAATCAAGCCATATTCACTGACACTTCTAGGTTAACATGTGCTAAGCTGACATTTGAAAGAGACTTACTTAAAACACATTCATGAGGGATGCTACTGAACATTGGGAATCCCAGAAATGTGTCCTGTGTGTTGTTAACTCAATCCTAAATTCCCCATATTTGGAATAACTACTTTAACTCAAGGGTCACACTAGTATCTCACTTTCCCAATCTTCCTATTTTCTCTGATAAAGAATGTCTCAGTTCATCAAGTGGAAGAGAATAATTTAATGTTTCCTTAACCACTCAATTTTTTGAATGAAAAAAAAAATACTTTCAGTTTAACTAGGGACATGATGTGCAAGTGGGAATGAACAAATCCATTATCTCTAACCCAAGGACATTAAAAAAAAATCCTGCTATAGAAAGAGTCTCCCACATATTCATCATTCTCAGGGTGAACTGTGAAACTTGTTAAAGAACAGATATGAAAAGCATTGCCAATATGTCAACCACCTTAATACCATCCAAACTTCCTGCAATTGCTGCATTTTCTTCTGTAAGAAATGTCAAGATTTCATCAAAAAGTCTTTTAATTTGGATAGTCTCCATACAGTTGTCTGGCTATTTTCATTCTCTGGTTTGCAACTTCTCTTATACCAGTTGTCATTTCTGTAACCTTTCCAACAGCAACTGTGCAGTCTTGGGACCATGATGCAGAATATCTCACTCAACAATCCTCCCACAAACCATCTGTTTCTAGAGACATCAACAACTGTTGGCACTGGGAGATTCTATGCAAAATGGGGAAGAAATTGTTCAAAACGATACCGTGAAACTTTCTCAGAGATCTCAAAACCGTAGCATAAAAGGCAAATAATTGACATACAAAAAAAAAAAAAAAAAAAAAAAACCAGTATTATTTCAGTAAAAGACTCCAAGTCTGGAAAAATAAAATAAAACAAATAAAACCCAAAAGACCGAAAGTCCCTCACTCTTCCATCACATTTACACAAAGTTGCACATCAAACAATTTAAATTACAATAATAAATCTCTATAAAATTACACAATATGCAAATAAAACATCTACCCCAAAACGTGAAAACATTCACAAGACATTCACTCCACCAAACACGGCCATATATATATATATATATATATATATATATATACACTCTTTCAATATAAAATAATCAGCATCAATCTTTGTGCAAAATCATAAATGGAACTTTATTATCCTCCTGCATCTTGATTTGAAATCCCATTGTCCTTGAGATATAAATGATCACCAATAATCATTTTTAATTCACTTTTATAGGGCAACTGAAAAGTTTTAGACAGATTATTTTTTAAGACTTATTTATTTTTTTTAAATAAAGACAGTATGGAAGCACGGGGAGAGGCAGAAAGAGGAGAGAAGGCGACACCCCGCTGAGTATGGAGCCCGTTGGGTGGATCCCAGAATCAGAAATCATGATCTGAGCCAAAACCAAGAGTCAGACGCTCCAACAACTGAGCTATCCATGTGGCCCTACACAGATTCCGCAAGAAATAAGTGCCCCCAAAACACTAATTAGTTTTATAGTTGGCAATGTGATTTCCTATACATTTATTATGATTTCCAAAATAACCTTGTGAAATACAAAGAACAAATATTATCACCAATTTACAGAAAAGTATTTGTTGAGTCCTTCAAAGTCACATACCTCAGAAGTAATAGAGATGGGGAGCAGAAGGCATTTTTACAATTCAAAAACAGGGATCCCTGGGTGGCTCAGTGGTTGAGCATCTGCCTTTGGCCCAGGGTGTGATCAAAAATAAATAAATAAATAAATAAATAAATAAATAAATAAATAAACAAACAATTCAAAAACGGTTCAAATTCTATCCAAACATTATTGTTTGGGTTGAGTTTTTAAAATAAAATATGCTTTATTCCTTAATTTTCTAATATTACTTACCATCATATCATTGGGGTACATAGACGATAACTGGTTTGAATATAATATATAATTTTTAAAAAAGGATTTTTAAATGTCTAACACAAATGCCCAGATCTTAAAAAACTGAGAGGTCTTATGCATTAGGAACCACATCTGGTTAATCTTACATAGAATTGAATAGCAAAATTATATTATAAAGTTTAAGTCTTACGTTAAAGACTGTTCCTAAAGATCCAAGTTGCCACATAATATAACTTAATCCTGGAAAGGAACTCATAGACAAAATACCTTTCAGATTCACTTCCTTCTTTTTTAATGGATTCTTTTGTTACTTTTTGTTAGCTCCCAGCCTGTTAAATTTCATGTCATTAATGCCTAATAGTTAATGTTTTGGTCTATTTAAGGCCTAAAGCTTAAATGATTTGAGTTTAATGATTAGCAAGTCTGTAATAGTGCTGTGCCTCTCTTTGGATCTCAGGTCTGTGAACCAGAGTCAGAGCATGTTTTATCTCGTATGTATTATTCATCACTCTCATACTCAGAGGGAATTTCCACAGACATGAAAGCACTTTAATTTTTCTTTTTCTAAGGACACATTCATGTCCAATTGGACCAATTACCACAGCCAGTTAACTCTCAATTATGTGGGCAAAACAAACTGTATCACTTAAAAAGGTGTGATTGTCACTATGAGTGATCTTTTTGTAAACGGGCAACTGTGTCAAAGCAATACAGACTTTCCGTCAAAGGGCTGAGTAATTATAAATCTCCCAGATGTTAGCAAACTTCCCCAAAGTGATGTCAAACACGGGCATTCCATTCCAGTATTTTAGATCATTGGTTCTTGGAGGCAGTTTTGCCTCTCCGTGTAATACTCAGCAATGTCTGAAGCCATGTTTGGATATCACATTGGAAAGAATAGTTATTTGTGTCAAAAATGTCAATAGTGTCAAGGCTGAGACACCCAGACCCTACATGGGATCATACGTGCAATGGCTACTCCAAATAAAATCTGGCTACTCATTACTGTCATCAGCTTGTTTTAAATTGTAAGAACTGAATGAACTAGTTTAAGTTATTATCTCTTACTGTAATATCTGATTATTGTTTTTAAATTCTATTTTCCTATTACATGTGGTTCTAAACCCTATCTCGAGTTTCTCTTCTGTAGCTTTCAGTGCATAAGGAATTAGAGAAATGGCAATTATTTCTTTTTTTACATTGGGAGAGGCGATCCCTAAAGGCCTCGTTTTAGATCTGGGCTGTGAGAATTTCAGCAAACTGCTCTACCACTGCTCTCCACCTGAGTTGGTTTACATAATGGGAGAGAGAGAATAGATACATGATACAATGAGGGATGGATAGATAAACAGATAAACAGAAAAATAGATAGACAGAAAAAGAGATTAGATAAGAGCTTAAACCCTAGAGCCAGGCTCCCTAGGTATACATCTTGGCTTCACTACTTACTGGTTGTGTGTCCTTTGACAAATAATATACTAGGAGCCTAAGCTTTTAAATCTATAAAATTGGCAAAATATAATATTACTTTATTAAGATTGTCCAGAGGATGAAACACACAAAGCCCTTAGAACAGTTCATTATGTACAATAAGTGTTCAAAAAATATCAGCCTCCATGTATTTATTTAAATGTTACACCCTCAATAATAGTGCTTTAAACATAATAAATAAGTTTATTACTTAAAATGATTTTACTTTTTCTGAAACACTAGAAACTTCTGAAAATTACACGATTGCTTTCAATAGCTTCAAATGATAAACAGATACATATTCAACCCTGCACCTCTATAAAATTAATCTAATTTTCAATGTATTTTTGATCATCATTGGAAATGAAGAGTAAAAATGAAATTAGTGTATCACCAGAGAATGAGTAGATTTACCAATCCTGCTTTTTCATTTATATTGATTAAAGTACTTTTTGATCACCATTTCAAATGTAGAGTGAAGATGTTTGCATCATCAGAAAATAACTGGATTGACCAATGCTGCTTTTTCATTTATATCTATTAGTACTTTCATGCTTCTGATCCAAATTACCCAGGCTTCAGTAATTTATTTTTCCAGGCTTATAAAGTGCTTTGGGTGTTTTTGATTGAAGTTACTCATTTTTTCATCACTATCATTGATCAAAGTCTTCCTACACTTTTCTTTTTCTCCACAGTAACTTAAATATGTATCCTTATCTTCAACTTTCTGCTTTAATCTTTATCTTAAAATCTCTTATCTCACCATGTTTGCACTGGTTTGTTCCAAATGACTCTTACCTGAGGATTGCCCTCTGTTATGTACTCCCAAGGGATTGAATTCAGTAGGTACAGGGAAATGAGAGAGAGAGAGAGAGATAATAGATAATAGGTGATTAGATAAACTTTTATATGTTTATAAGTATATAGCTATAAATATATGATATTTATATATCTGTACAGCTGTATTTTAAATATATAGCTACAGATGATGACAGAAGTGGTTGGGTAAATCTGTAGGTTTGTCTTATATCGATTTTAATGTTTAACACAAAGGACATGATGATCCACAGTGTAGGTTTATACAAAGGAAGATCTAGAGTTTTTCTCCATTTAAATGAGATAGTCTCCAAATTATGTTGGTATGAAAACTGCCTTCTAATACCTTCAGCCTCAAAAAAAAAAAAAGAAAAAGAAAATGCCTTCCAATACCCTCAGTCTTCAAATGGAAGATTGAGGACAAAGGAGTTCTTGGTGACCCAGAGAAGGCATCTGGAGGAGTGAGAAATAGTAGCTCTATCCTATGTGAATTGACAATCACACAATTAGTTTTGCTGGGATGCATTATGTCAGGTTTTTAACAAACTATCTGTAAGGAAATAGAAGTGTATTTCTCAAATGTACAGATTTGTACGGAAATAACCAGACACAAGAGAGATAATATAGCCAATAAGCAAGGAGATATAAGGCATATTGTTTGTTTTTTTTTTTATATATATCGATACCAAAACAATGTTTTTTGGAAAGCTTTCTAAAACAGAACTTTCTATACCACATGCTGAGTAAATAAGGAAGTTTCACAAACCTTTCTTGAAATACCAGATATAATATTTTATGAAATAAGGTTGAGCTTGACAATGTTTTATAACATACCTAATTCTGAAGTAATATAATCTTATAATAATATGGGATATAAATTGAGAGCTGAAAAATGTGTACAACACTGTGCTTCATTAATGAGAACATTCATTTTTTCCTGGCTACTTTCACTTCTGACACATGCCCCATACTTTCAATCAATGGCTACTCCTAGGATGCTGGATTAAATCTACATGGTTTAACTACATGTCTAAAAAAGATCAGCCTGGTGCCTCTGGAAAAAGTGTCATTGGAGCTTGAAATGAAAAGTTGATTTTTTTTCTTCATTTTCCTGTCCTGCCATTTCCATATAATCAGCTCAAGTGAACACAGCACAGGAAACAGAGATCAAGGTATTGCTTCTTTCTCCAATGTTAACATATTAGTTGGTCTTAGGTAGGTTAATCACTTACCAAGGTGTTTGTTCTTTTCCTTTCTAAATTGTATATTATTTGGAAAGTAACACTATTCTTTCTCAGGCCTAAGTTTGAGGATTTGTAAATTAATGATTTTTTAAAGTACCTTGAGGGGTTTTCTTTGTTATCTTTTTAGGAGAGTAAGTAAACCACACAATTATAAAACAGAATTCAGTGTGACTTCGCCCATGTTTGATTCATGAAGTTTTGCAATGGAGCATTTAATGCATTTCAGTAATGCTTTGATTTACATATTCTTTTTACGTAGGACAGCCACTCAAATTCACGGCAGCTTCCTTAAGGTTCATCTTGGTCAAAAATTCCTAGATGATGCAGCAGAGGCTCATAAAATATCTCTGGGAATTCCAGAAAAATGCATCAAAGCTTTGGAAATCTTTTAGGGTATTATTACTCTCATTATTTTTTTAGTCACTTATAGGGTCAAACAAAACTTGCAGATGAGAAGAATCTTGTACTTTAAGGCATACACAAAATTTTGACTCTGCAATAAGGAAACCAAGGACTACTTATGCTTTTTATCCAGCATTTTCAGCAGCAACAACCTTAACAAATGTTCAGTGATTCATACAGTTAATTATTTCTGCTAAATTTTTGATCAATAATATAAATTCTATAAGAAATATTGTTTAAAAATCCAATTAAATTAATAGTGAAGTATTCCAAAACTTAGGAACATGGGTCAATGTTCATGTGACATATCCTAGCTACGCATGGTTGTAGGACATTATGATTTTTGTGAAGCCAACATAGACCAAAGTGATAATTATATCAAGCATCTTACCACTAACCTTGCTGGGAAATTATTATTGCCCTTAAGCAGGTTCTGGTTTGGGGACACCTGGTGGTTCAGTTAGATAAGCATTGGACTCTTGATTTTGGCTCAGGTTATTAGCTCAAGGTAGTGGGATCAAGCCCTACCTTGGGCTCTGCACTCAGCATGGAGCCTGCTTGTCCCCCTTCCTCTGCTCCCCTCTTCTGCACTTGCTCTCACTCTCTCTCTCAAACAAATAATAAAAATAAATAAGATCTTTAAAAAGAAGTTTCCATTTCCCCCTGTCTTTGGTGATTGAGCTCTAACATGATTTTGGTACCTCATGAAATACTCTTAAATATTGTAATGTAATATTTAACACATACAAAAATATAAATTTTACATACAGAATGAATTTTACTTACATAGAAAGTGTACTTTTTTAACTTAGCATGGAAAACTATTATATTACAGGTATTTAAGACCATTACGTTTACCTTCATATGAGGACAATTGATTCTACCATGGATAGCTCTTATATGTCATTAAGGTGCCAGAAATCTCCTTTTTCATATCTGACTAAATGCTCCATCTTGCCCATTCCTGTCTATTTTTCTCCACCTACTTTTTTCTTCATCTCACTCCATATAGTTTCCATCTCTACTTTTCCAAATTATGTTTAGGGGATCCTTAAAAAATGACATCTCTTCTCTGCCCATTTCAGAATCTATAGAGAAATAAATGTCAAAGTGGGATTTCCAGGTAAATATCTGAATAATTTAGAGAAAATTTTTGCAAATTACCTTTTTTTTTTTATCCCACAAAATCAAGCAACAATAAAATCTGGGCAAAATATAAATTAACAGGCATATTTCTGTCAGAAGCCATCAGGGAGATACCAAGGAAGCCAGGACTTGAGGAGCCAGAATTCTGAAGAGAAAGAAGTTTGTTGAAATGAGCCTAATGCTGCTTTTCCATCACAGGATAATTCTAAGTGGCAAGAGGTGAGAGGCTAAGAAGATGGAGCAGAGAATGTCAGCTGAAGTAGGGGCACTTTGAGTTCAACAGTAGGCAGCCTCCATCTCAAGAGTTATGAGTCTGAACCACAGAGCATATCATGTATTCCCTTATATATAAATAGTAATGGCCCTATAAAACTTTAGTTGAATTTTAGATCTTCCCCTTTATGCTAGAGCTTCTAAGGCCATCCATGAACCAGTTCTTCTGACTTCCACATTCTGATCCAGATTCATCTGGACACTCCCAAGCGAAACCTCAAAGTAGTTATAAAATTGAATAAGTGACAGAACCTTAAGCTTATTTCTCTTAGTTTTCTAACTCATGGCACATAAGAGACAGATGTTTTGCCACACTTTTGTCCACTGGATTCAGGTTACAATAAACTGAAAGTAAAAAAAAAATTCTGTTCAGGTATTTTTAGTTTTTATTAATAAATTTAAACTGAGAGAATTTACTTTTATGTAAATAGAAACCTCTTTCTCATATGTAGATTCTATGAGAAATGTCCTTAAATGATAAAAGTTTTTCCCATATCTTCCAAATGATCTCCTTCAAATTTTATCACTACTAACTGCAGAATTCAGGTCAGTTTAGTATTTATTTAGAGTGACTAATTTGTCAACTAGTGAAGATAATGTCAATCAAAATTAAGAAAAATAGCAAAACTACATTCCAACATCCAGAAACTGTTTATTAAAAAGTCTACGCTTATTATAGGCACATTCTTATATGCTATGGCTTCAGCACATTTTCTTGTATGAACAATTTAATAATAAATGCAAGTTTTGTAATGAAAGCTTTCACTTAGAGTTATTATTTTTCAAGTTTAATCATGCAAATAATACAATTATCTTCTATTTTGTGTGAAAGTTCTATATATCATGGAGTTCTTAAATTCTAGCTTATATACTACTACAGGAGCAAATGAAACAAAGAAATAGAATACTAAAACTTATATTTACATTTATTTTCACCAAAATATAAATAAGAAAATTTAGATTTGCTAATATTTAATATATAAATAAATATCAGAGCTCTTAGTCAAATAGCATATGCCAAATGGAGTAAAACCAAAATATTTGAAAACGTCATAACTACTAAAGGATTCATACTGCCAGAGACTGTAAGTACATTTGGAGTTAATTAAAGTTTGAAAAAGACCAAGATTTTAGAATAAATCCAGGTGTAATTTTCAAAAATGTGAGGGTTTTTTTTCCCTCACTTGATCAGCCTTTTAAAAGATTAGGTTCATAGTTTGGGTATACATATATAAACATCTGCATTACAATTTCCGTTTCTGGAAATGGGATGAAACCAGAGAAATCTGTGGAGCGTCTGATTAGTGCTTAACACAATTAATTGGATGGCTAGTAGATTGGAATTTAGTCATTTCAGGAATTAAATCCTGTGGGGCACAGCTGCCAAAAGTGTCCTATTTTTCACCGATTAGACAATGTTTAATTAATAGATTAAAGGTAAGCCAAGCAAATCATAAGCAGTACTCAGATTTATATTTTGACTAGTCAGATATAATGTATAGCAGAAACCTATTATGCTTATTTAACAGAGAATCACTCAATTTCGAGCTAAAAAGCATTTGCTGGTTTTGGTCATAAATCATTCTATTTGAGTCACCATCAGTTTGGTTTTATATCCAATATTTATTTAGCTCATTATGTAATACTATTCATGATACATAATACAGGCCATTATTTTGTACAGAAGTATTTTGCCATGGGATTTGTGGAATACTTATTGAAAAATATTTTTTAAATGAAAATTATAGAGGAATATTTATGGATACTTGACAACAAACACGTACAACATTATGCCCCTTTCCGGTCTTAGCTACTAGATGATTCCTTTCTAACAGGCAAGTTCTATAGCTCCATATGCTTACATCCTATTTCTTGGAGAATCCTGAGAAGTTCTGAAGATGAAAATTACATTGTGGAAGGAACCGTGTATATGCATGCCCAGTCAAATGACTGGGAGATATGTCACTGTCAAATCTTGACACTAGTCAAAATTTGCTATGCCTACAATGGAGTCAGCTCCATTACAAATGCTAAGGACAGTGACCAAGCACAGACTGTAAAAAAAAAAAAAAAAAAAAAAAAAGCCTTAAATGGGATGTTTACTGTTTAAAACCCACAACCACAAAACCACAGCTAATACTCCTCATCTTCCTTCTCTACCACTCCTTCTAGATTTCCCTCACCTTCAGCCAACCCTTCCACAGGTCTGCATCTCTTTCTGGGAGGTGTCATCAAAACTCTTATCAGTGAGGTGTGAGTCCTCATTTGCCTTGCCCTTACTAGGATACAGCAGATGTAATTGCCTATGTATATTTATTATCACATACGGAAGCACCAAGAGCTTCCTGCATGAGTCTTTTGAGTTTCAGATATATTCCTCCTGGATCCCTTTAGGTCACAAGAACCCTCACTTCTCATGATAATTACAATTTTCCCCATCCCACTATAATCACTCCTTTTTTGCTTGCTTGTATATTAGTATGAGGAAACCAGAATTACAAGGTGAAAATTGGAGCTCTAAACTCACCAGAATTTTACTGGGGCCCTAATGGAATTATACTCCCTTGAAGGCCAGCATTTTAATCCTTTAAAGATCAAAATTCTGGAGATAAGAATTACAAAAATTATAGCTCCCAAGTGAGTCACTTGGCTAAACAAGAAGTTCCACGCCTCTTTCCACCTCTGATTTCTTAGACTCATTTAATCTGTCAGAAACTTAGCATATACAACAGTTACTGGTTCAAAATATGTAAGATATCTTAAATAATAGGACACCAATCTTGCAAAGTATCATTCTCAAAATAGTTTCTTAAGTGTGTTTTTAAAAAAGACATTTCCATTCTTTCAGGACAGCAGCTAGTCAGTGACATCACATATGATAGAACCCAAGGATCCCATAATCATAGGTTCATTCTCAAGCTCTCTTTACTTTAAAAGCATCCCTTGGTCCAGTATAATTCTAGCAGGAACCTATGTAAGTAAATAAAAAACTCTGAAAGTCTTAGCATAGTGATGCCAAAAAAGCCCTTAGGGCAGAGATAACAAACCCACAGAATACAATTCAAATCTCAGGGGTGATAAATCACTGTTCCCTCCATATAAGAGGAATTTAGGCAGTCGACCTATCACTGAGTGGGGCCATATCAAAAACTCAACATCAGTTAAGCAATGGCAGGAGACAAGCCAGTCTCAGCAAAAGGAACCCCATGTTTTTGGTCTTATGCCTAGACTCTACTTACCTCTGTCATCATGTCTACTCCATTCATGGGCCCATTGTACAAGTACTAAGGTGGCTGAAGACAAAGCCTATCAGATCTACATGAGTCATCTTGTTCACCTAGTCATGAAGTGTCTCTATTGATTGAGGTATTAATGAGACCAGAAGAAGAAGGATGAGGAGGAGGAGGAGGAGGAGGAGGAAGAGGAGGAGGAGGAGGAGGAGGGGGAGGAGGAGGAGGAAGAAGAAGAAGAAGAAGAAGAGGAAGAAGAAGAAGAAGAAGAAGAAGAAGAAGAAGAAGAAGAAGAAGAAAAGAAAAGAAAGAAAGAAAGAAAAGAAAAGAAGAAGAAGAAGAACTGCACATGTGCCCACTCCTATCCATCCATCAATACATTTCTTCCTTCTCCAGAGCTTAGTCTCTGATCTTTCTTGCTCCTTCCAGACTTCTGTCCAACAAACCAATTTATCACTTCTCAAAATTTTGAGCATACCCTACCTCTAAGAACTTCTCTCATGATATTAAGGTGATATAAACATGTGTACTACTCACAGTTTAGACTGTTGAGAAGATTCTACAACTACCCTTATGGCTACACATGCATGTAGCTATGGTTTGTTGGCTGTCCATTTTCAGCTTGCATCAATGTATTGAGCTGAACCATCTGTGAACCAGATACTAGACTTCTTATCAGCTCTGAAACAATAACTGCAGTTATTCCCCAGCTGTTGGGTTGGACAGCTTAGTCAAAATGGGTTTATAACCATTAGAAATCACTGCACAGTTTATTTGGCTGTATTTTGTTTGTGTCTGTTTGAGTACCCTCTCCCTCACCCCATAGGGTTCAGATGAGCGATGGAGGAAGTGACAGCTAACGATGCAGTTCCTGCTGTGTTGCATTAGAACGGGCATTATATAGCAGAAATCAACTACTGTACAATTCTTGGCTTTAACCATCTGTATTTAGTTCAATGGAGTTTTAATTTAAATGAAGCTTTGCTAATTTTAAGTGTTAAGCATTTTTGCATTAAAGTATTCATATAATATTTTGAAGAAAAAAAAAAAAAACTAAGCTTTGGGAAAAGCTTTCCTACCCACAAAATGGTTACCTGTTCATAAAACTTGATTGTATCTCTGGACTAATTGCAATTGGGTTCCAAATAATTAATTTCCATGGCATGTTGGCTCAGTGCTGCTCCTGCTCAACTTTGTGACTTAGTAGATCTAATAAGACCCATCACTTGATCATTAGGACTGCTCATGTAGCCTTACTGTCCCATGGTTAGTCACTCAGTCTCTAGTAGAGCCCAATGCAAGTTTAGAAGCTACTTTTTGAAAGTTAGTTTTTTTTTTTTTTCAATTTAAATTCTATTAGCCAACATACAGTACATGATTATTTTCACTGTTGACAGTAATTCTCTGCTGCAGAAGACATTGCCTTCCTCCAGAACATGAAAGGTCTATTATGTCTATGGGGGGTCTAAATAGTCTATGTGCCTTTTACCTAAAGATTCCAAGAGACCCCAAAGAATTGTATCTACTGGGTCGTATAGTCTGAGCAGGAAAGAAACAGGAAAGATACAAAAACTTGATATGCAGACCTGTCCACTGCAGCTGCATGTGAGCTCAGAAGATTGAACAGATACGGAATGAGTCATCAACAACCAGCATTTATCTATGTATGCATTGTGCTAGCATTTGTCTATGTGTGCACTGATTTATCATGCAAATTTTTTTTACTCCTACATAAAATACAATCAAATAAAATAGAAGTTGAATGAAATGTAGAAAATAAGGTAAAATAGCAGAAAGAAAAGGTCAGGAATGAAATTTTGTGTGTAAAATCATGTAAAGTTTGCTGCAATGAAAAAACACACAGCAGCTTTTAATGCCAGAAATGAGGAAAGCAGTAAAACAAACAAACAGAAACACCAAGAGAACAACAACAAAAAATATTGGAAGTGTATCAAAGGGATTCAGGAGTCCTGCAACAGCCTAAATAAAGTGGAATTGGAGTATAAAATGAATTATAAAATAATAAATACATAATATTAATATTGATATCCAATACATTTCCATATTAACAAAATTACTAAACAAAATATGCATAAGAAAAAAATTAAATATCCTGTGTAGAAAATTCCAAATAATTTATGAAGATATTTAAGAATGGAAAGAAAAATTCTCCACATCTTAGGTGTAGACTGGCATGGTGACCTCCTTCCAAAGTGTATAGTACAATACTTTGTTATAGGAAGTAGCAAGGAGGAGAGTAACTGTACAGTGGGGAAACTGAAAAACCACTACCTCATCCAGGTGATTAAGGTCAACAACAGTGATGAACAATGTTGACTGTATGTACCTTTGATATGATGTAATGAGAATAGCAATTTACCTGAGTGTTCTTCTTCCCAAAACCTTTAATTATAACTGAATAATAAGAAAAAAACATTAGATAAATGCCAGCTGAAGAATGTTCTAAACTATCTCACCAGTACTCAAAACTGTTCAGGTCATCAAAAAACCAGCAGAGTCTAAGAAGATGTCCCAGCCACAAAAAGCCTAAGAAGACATGACAATTAAATGCATTGTATTATCCTGAATGGACTCTTGGAATAGAAAAAGGATATTAGATAAAAACTAAGGAAATCTGAATTGAGAATAGATTTTAGTTAATAATGTATCAATACTAGTTCATTAATTGTGACAAATGTACCATCCTACTGTAAGCTGTCAATAATAGGGAAATCAAAGAATAAAGTCTATATAAATTCTTTGTACTAGTTTCACAATTCTCTAAATCCAAATTATTCTAATATAGGAGTGCATTAAAAATTAAGCATATTAGTACAAAGATTAAAAGGCACAATACTAGAATATATTATATAAGGTAATTAAAAATCCATTAAAGATAAGCTACTATTTCAGAATAATGAGGGATAAAACAAGATATTAAGAATGAATAAAGAAATAATTGACCTATGTAAAATATGAGGTAAAAACTTGAAAATCAAAAGCTACAGGATAAAAATGAGAGCATAAAAAAAGCTCTGGAGAAACAAAGATCTGTGTGGGAAGCTGAGAAAGGAGCTAAAGCTTAATGAGGTAAAGTCTACACTTAAGGAGAAATAGAAAACAGATGAAGGAGAGGCTGAGATGAATGGAGAGGGGAACAACATCTACGTAGAAACAAGCCACATTTTCCAGCGACATCAAATGTATATAAGAAGATCGCTGTGCATCACGGTCCTGGATAGGAAATCCATCCTGGCTAAGACCCTTAGCACAAAGGACTGTTTTTATACTTTTTCTCTCTGCCTCTTCCTTATGCTCAAGTCTTTAGAAATGAGCTAAGCTTTCCAAAGTCCTTTGCTTTTATACTTCAGATAAAGTCGAAGAGTAACAAGGGGTTGTGAGCAACTAAAGAAGCTATGCATGTGCTTGTGCCATTAAAATAACTTTTAAAAAAGAAAGGAAATAAAAAGAACTTTGACAGGTTGAAAATATACTTAAACGTTTAGATCTGGGGAGCAACTGGGTGGCTCAGTCAGTTAAACATCAGACTCTTGGTTTCAGCTCAGGTTGTGATCTCAGGATCATGAGATGGAGCCTGGCACGCCCCAAGCTCAGCTCAGAGTCTGCTTGACACTCTCTCTCTCTCTCTCTCTCTCTCCCTCTACCTCCATCCCATTCTCTCTCTCTCTCTTTCTAAAATAAATAAAATCCTTTTTCAAAAAGTTTAGATTTGGCATTTCTTGAAAACAAGATTGTATGAAAAGTTAGGTGACTGTAATTTTCAATTACAGATGCTATATACATACCATCTTGGAGATAATTAATTAGATACATCAAAGGTATACATATCTTTAGTTGAAATAATTATTATAACTGAATATATATCAATCATACACATTTATGCATGGTCTTCTTAAAATTAAAAATATTCAGAGAGATATGTTCATCATTTTGAATAATCTGATTTAACTTTCAGAAATGTTTTGTTTTTTTGTCTTTACATTTCTCCTATACTATCTTCAACATGTTTTAATAAACTTGTAGGAAGACACATTTTTATAAAATAAGTACATCTTTTTCTGAGCTTACCATGAATACAATCCCTTTTCTCAGAAAATGCTTTCAAGTCAAAATACCCCCTGAATGGCAGAGCTCTAAAAAAAGGCAAATGGGAATCAGGGTATCTGCCATATATATCTAAATACCTTAATAATTCATTAACTTACATGTGCCTGGGTGGCTCAGTTGGTTAAGTGTCTGACTCTTGATTTCAGCTGGGGTTGTGATCTCAGGGTCATGAATCTGCCCCAAGTCAGGCTCCATACTGGGTGTGGAGCCTGCTTAGGATTCCCTCTATCCCTCTCCCTCTGCCCTTCGTCTCTTCATACATGTGCGCGCTCTCTCTCTCTCTCTTTCTCTCTCTCTCTCTCTCTCTCCCCTTCTCTCTCAAAAAAATATTTAAAATTAACATAATTTTTTCATCCTTTTCATTATGTAATACAGCAGTTGTTTAGAGAACTAAATATTTTATGTAAATATGAAAATAATATTTTTAAATAAATGCTTGAAATATTTGTTACAAAGGAGTTGTTTTACAGTGATTAACTGAAATTTTTGAAAGCAAATTATTCATCTGCATATTTCAAAAAGTATATTAATATTGTTATTGGATCAAATCAAATCGTTTTCACATATTCCACTTTTTATTAATATTGACTACTTTTTGCATTTGAAGTAGAACTTATGACTGAGAATGTGTGAGAAAGTAAATCAAGATTTGGAAAGAAGTATGTTAGACATTATTTTTACATATGAGAAATTTCCTTGTTATAGTTACATTAAAAATTTTACGATAGTTGACTATCAGAAATAATATGCAAAAACTTGTCGTGAAGGTAAGGTTTTTTGTTATTGAACATACTTAACTGTAGTTTTTTTTACAAACATCTTACAATTTCTTTTACTATCACATACCTAGTGAATTTTTTTTCACTTTTAACTAGATTCTATTTTAATCTGATGGCAGACTAAAGACTGTGTTAAGGCACAAAGTTAAATTATTTTGGAGCTGTAAGAAGGACTCCAGTGTTCATATAATAAATTTCTCCTTGTACAGAAAAGAGTAAGTCCAAATCAACAAAGATAGCTATTAGCAGAATCAGAATCAGGTATCTATGAGTAATTTAATTACATCAAAGGAGATAATGTATGTATATGTCACATGATGGATGAATATTCTAGTTAATAAGGTGTACACTCCACTGGAATTTTTAAATAACCACAAAGAAATTCTATTTGTAACTTAGAACATATAATTATGTTGCTTGATGGTTTTCTAATACATCACATAAAAAGGAAAGACTATTGCCTGCTTATCTCAATAATTGGCAACATATCCTAGGTCCCTCAAGCAAGAAAGAATAACAATTTTTCTGACCACATTTTTTATACAAAGATTTACAACATTAAGCACATACATATACAGACATGCGCAAGTACATATGATGTATCTAAACTACATTAATATTTTAAAGTATAGTTTTTATATAAATAGATATGAAAGATGCATAGAAATAGCAAATGGAAATATATGGATGAAAATAGTTAAATGTTGAATGAACAAAAGGTGTGGTTTTAAGCTCCTTTTCCTTTTTTCCCCTTAAACTCTTCTATATTTTCTAATTTTTCTAGGATAAACTGTTTGCCCAGTGAAACTTTCTAACAATAAAAATTATTTTACAATGAAGCTGTATTTCTAAGCATAAATATTTCTTCATGAAAGCAAATCCAAGTCATATATTTTTCAAAAACAAAGTGGGGTAATGACTAATGATATATTTTAAATATATGTTTCAGCATAATAGAAAAAAATAGTAAAGGATCATTTATAAATGTCTAGGCTTCAATTCTTAGTGTTTAGTTTGTCAAACTCTAAAAGTAAAGTATCAAAGCATAATTCATTCCAAAGTGCTTTTTAAAAGATTTTATTTATTTGAGAGAGAGAGAGAGTATGAGCAAGGGGGGAGAATTAGAGGGAGAAGCAGACTCCCCACTGAGTAGGAAGGCCAATGTAAGAGTAGATCCCAGGACCCCGAGAACATGACCTGAGCTGAAGGCAGATACTCAACCAACTGAGCCACCCAGGCACCCGCAAAATGCTTTTTAAAAATTGCGACATATTTTTACTATATATATATATATATATATATACACATATATATATTTTTTAATTCCAGTGTAGATAACATGCAGTATAATATTAGTTTCAAGTGTACAATATAGTGATTCAGCACTTCCACACAACACCCGGTGCTCATCACAACAGGTTGCTCATCACCCATCACCTGCTTCACCCATCCCTCCACCCACCACCTCTGTTTTTTAATGTTTTTCTATAATTTTTTTACCAGCAGTTAGATACTTGAAAATTGGAGTGGATTAAAATAAACAAAAAACTATTTCCCAAATGAAAACAACTTATCACATGTTATAATTTCTGTTTATTTAGAACCTTTCCACCTCCAGATGCTTTTTAAGATCAGTTCATAAAATTCCTTGAACAAGAAAACATTTCATCACGTGGAAATAAATGGTAAGTTACATTTTTCTATTTGTATTCTGTACTTTTTTAGTTTTATTCCAAAAGAATCATTGTCTACTAAGAAAGTGACCCGAATTGGGATTTAGAGGAAAAATAAACACAATTAGAGAAAATAAGAAAAAATATCAACAACACTAAAAACTGTAACAAAAAGACCGTGGAGAAATAAAGGAGTGAAAAAAAATAAAGAGGACTTCATATGAGTGTTAAAAGTAAGAGTAAAATAGTACCTACTCACAGGACATGGAAGGCATAAATTCTATGATAATGATACACGAGAGCTTGGTTCTTGTCTCACAGAGTCGAAGAATGAATCTCGAGGACACAGGAGAGTGAGTAAAGTGATAGAAGTTTATTAAGGAAAGATACAGAGAAAGCTCTCAGGAGTGAGAGGGGTCCTGACATACTGCCACTGAGGCCTTGTAGGGTTGGCCTTGTGGGGTTGGCCTTCTATGGGAAGGCAACCAGGGAACCTACATCCTTTTAACATTATCTACTGATATCACCATTGAGTAAGGCTTAGTGATAACACCTTTAATGGCTTACTTCCCTTTTTAGAGTCTGGTGATTTTTTGTTGGCTACAAGTAGCTGTTATCACAAGACACCCTCCCCGCCCACACCTAGGGCAGGGTGGTCTGGCTTGTTCCCTCATCTCTGGTTTCCTTACCCCTCAGCATTTTTGGGGATTTTTGTGAGCCTGCTTCCGTGGCCCCCTACCTACCCCTGCCTAGGCCCATTTATCCCTAACTCAATGAGTCATGTAAAAATGGCTATTTACCACTTTTATGCCTCAAAAGCCTGTTCCAGTAAGCTTCTCATTTCTCATGGTGTCAAAATTAAAAGAAAAAAATTCAATCATAATTTTTGGTTTTATTCCATTTGACTTTCCTTTAGTTATTGAGCCGGTCTGAGCCATATTTTCCTTAAGCCACATTTCCTTTATATTCCTTTATATATATACAGAGATAGATAGATAGAGAGAGAGAGAGAGAGAGAGAGAGAGTCCATTCTGAAGGCTTGACATAAGAATCACTTTAGCTTATTACCTGAGCCCACTGAGAGCAAGTAATCCATCCTATTTGCCTGTCTGTTCCTAGTACCTACCCTGGAGCTTGTGCATGGTACATAATTGATAAATACCCATCCCTTTCTACATAAATAAAGTTTTTCTAAGCAGATCCTTGATTTTTAGGCATATCGAAGTGAAAATATTTTAGACTCATATAGGCAGGAGTTTGAATTCCAGCTATCCACTTTCGGGTTACGTAACATTAAGCGCATAATTTGATCCTCATTTTCATCATTTATCAGATGAAAATTTAAAAAGAAGAAACAGCAAAACAGAGAAAAAAGATCTTTCTACTTTACAGCATTATCGGAAATATGAATAATGTTTATTGTAAGGCTGGCTTTCCTTTTTCACTTGATCAAGTCAGATTTTGCTGTGCAGACTTTCGAATCTGATTACTATTCTCACCAGTTTCCAGAGGAAAAGCAGCCCATTCCCTCCCCTGGCCGACCACAGAAGGTACTTTGCTTAAAATAAGTGAATAGAGCTAACACAATTCATACCACTCTATGTCCTCTCCTGGCTTATGAAACAAGCTGTAGACTCAAAGTCAGAAAAAGCAAAGCCTGTTGTTTAAGGAAAAGTAAAACAGCAACAAAACTGTCCATTTCCTCCTACAGGAGCTATATTATGGGCTGTAGCTGTACTCTCCAACTAAAATTAGTCTTGGTATAGCTCTTTGCACCTCAACAAAAATGGCTTTTTTCCTTCTTCTCTCTAAATTCCTTGATGTGGAACGGGAGTTTGTAAGTTGAATTTCTTGTTTCTGGTTTCTCCATTGCTTATGACAAATCTGCATCAGTCTTTCAAACAACCTTGCCAAAATGTACTGGAAAACAGGGACTCATTGAGAGTTACTTGGCAATTTTAGTTTAATCAAATCCAAGTCTCCTAACACTTCCCTTCTCATTGGAGCAAGTCTATCCTGCTAGGAACAAATACAACCCGGTGTTCAGCCTTGTGAGTGACACACATTTAGTAACCTTGCAATGGGTGACTGGCTATTTGTGAGGGACCAAATGATATATTTATAAGCAGATTTTCTTTTCCTTTTAATTTCATAGTTTCTCTGCTTTCGCATATTTGTTCCGAAAGGGAAGATACATGCCTCTCCTAATATCCCCGCCTGGGGAATAAAGTAGAATGGGGAGGAGGAATGCTGAGTGGTTCTGCAATCCAGTGAAGAGAGAAAACAAAGACAATGTGATAAAGAAAAAGAGGCCTTGCACTGACTGAATGCCCTAACCTGAGGGCTTTGCAATTGCTTAGTCCATTATCTACATCCCCAGGATCAAATGTGAGATATTTAGAGATATTTATCAAAGAAAGGAGGAAATAAAGCCGCAAAACAAGGTGAATTAATGTAGGAAAACCATTATGTTAAATGCATTCTCAGGATAGGAGAGCAAATTCAAATAAATGGGTAAAATACATGTATATATAAGAAAATATGATTTTATAAAATTTCAGAATAAGCGTGTTAGCAAAAGCATGTTGGCCGGCAGGATGTTTCCACTCTTATCATCATGACCACATCATGGCCGTAAAGTGAAACAAAAATAGGACTTATTATTAACATATCCCTCTAGCAATGAATTTTATGGTATCATCTTTTTTAGTGGCAATCTTTCTTATTCTCTAGATGAGATGAATCTTTATGCTGTCTCCTGTGTTCCAGATAAAAGGAAATGATAGCACATTCCCTACTAAGTGAAAAGTTAGCTCTGCACTTAACTGGCTTTCAACTGCAAACTACACAGAAAATATTGATGCAGATAACATAACAGGCTTTCATAAGAAACACACAGATTTCATAGGTAAGAAAGAAATTAAGATTAATGATGCAATAATGGCTGGTTTAGTGTGTAGAAGATAGTTCCCTGTGGGCATTGTCTGTCTCATTTTTATACTTTATATATGGCCTTATTTTGAGAATAACTCTTACTTACCATAGAACCATTTTCGGCACGAGCTGTTATTGTCATCTACAGATCACTGGTAGCCTATCACCATGTGTTTCTTTTTTACACAAATAAATGAACCTAACATGTATATGATTCCACTTTATTCTCTGGTTTAGTCTTAAATCAAGAGAAGTAAATGCAAATGTACTCAAAGAAAAAAAATACTAGATATATAGACTTTTAAAATTCTACTCTATCTCAGGTTTAAAATGGAGTAACAGTCAATTCTACAATTCTAGATAAGACTATGGAAAAACAATCATTTAAGAAACAATGGTTTTCCTAGCATACAGCTATATAATTATGGCCTGGTCATTCTTAGACGCATTGTTGATGTTGTTTTGCTTTTAAAAAATTGAAACAAGGCAGGTGAAATGTACTAAATGGTTGTGTGCTGGAGGTAGGAAAGAGATTGGAGGAGAGAGTGATTCTCAACAAAAATGTCAAAACTGAGAATATTTGCAAGGTGGAGATTTTGCCCAACTATGAATCAATTTCACTTCTTTATGCCGTTTGGGCTTACTAAATGAATGGATTCTCAAAAATTCATGGCAATGGTATCATGTTTTTGTAAACTGTAATTTGTAAAGTTACAGATGTGTATATAAATCCGATACTGGTTTCAGGATTTTTTTTTCCTTAAAGCTTGAGATGTCTGCAGTACATTTGAATGAATCATTTCAAAACTAACTAGCATTATATATATATATATATATATATATATATATATATATATATATGTATCTTGAGTACAAGATTCAAAGTGATGACTCTTCTTATTTTAAAATACTAAAGAAGAGAGTCCTTAAATTTATGAGTGGTAGGATGATACTGCTTTTCTTAGGATAGTGCACTAAAAAAGTGAACATGCATTTCTATTGCTTTATTATTGTGCAGTGGCAGTATGTTTGCAAAGCAAGAAGAGACCACAAATGGCCACCATTTCCTTCTTCAGCCCCCTAACTATTTATTTACCTATAATTATATAATGTGTGTGTGTGTGTGTGTGTGTGTGTGTGTGTGTGTGTGTAAAATTGTCTTGTTGATTTACACCATACAATGCCTTCCACTCTCTTTTACAGGTATAGAGGGTAATGGATGTTCATGTGCAAATAGTCTTCCTTTCTTTCCACTTTGGGAAAATCCTCTAACCCTTGTGTGTGTGCACGTGCACGTATGTATGTGTGCCTCTGTGTGTGTGTCTATGCATTTGTATTTTGTTAGATTATGTTTAGAAATTAGAGAAATGATCAAGTGCATGTCTTCTACAAAAATATTGCCATTCATGTTATTTTCTCTCAGTTCACAATCCAAATCAATTACTAAAGTTCGAGTACAATCTAATCACTGCTGTGCATCTAAACTGTTATTCCACCATTTCTCCCTTTACTCCCCAGAGTAACTTTTCCCCTTCCAAGGCTAATGTCTCTCTCAACATTTCATGAAAACCTCTGCATATTTCTTCTTTTGTACATTTTCTACTCTGATTACTACCTAATTCACTTGGTCTTTCTTTCCTTTGAGATCTCAAACAAGTCTAACTTTTTTAACCATTCTATTGATAATTAGGATTAATCAGGATTAATCCCTGATTTCCCATTAGTCATTTATTTGACATGTTACTCATACTGTTTTGCATTTTTCTCTTTCTTTTTGTGAATATGTCTTGTCTCCATCAAATCTGTTCACATATGTGTTAGGGGTGGACAACATGTCTTCAACAAGTAAACTATGGGGCAGCCCGGGTGGCTCAGCGGTTTAGTGCCGCCTTCAGCCCAGGGCCTGATCCTAGAGATCTGGGATCAAGTCCCACATCAGGCTCCCTGCATGGAGCCTGCTTCTCCCTCTCCCTGTGTCTCTGCCTCTCTCTCTGTGTCTCTCATGAATAAATAAATAAAATCCTTTAATCACCCCCCCCCCAAAAAAAAAAACCAGTAAACTACTGAGCCAAAAGATGCTCAGATTTAAACCTGGCTCTACTGCTTATTAGTTGAGATAGATAGCAATTAAATTATCTTAGCTTCAGTTTTCCCATGGGAAAAATGCAAATGATGAAACCCACCTCAGGACATTATGATGAGAATAAAATAACTCATGTAAATAGCATGGTCCATCTGTGGCTCTGGAACAGTGAGATTTGGCTCTAGTGAATCCACTTCCCTATAGGTCAACAATTGGTTGGAGTTACCATATTTAAATGGGTACATCTCTTGGTTTGCTACCTCCCTTACCTCACTCCTTTCTTCTCTTTTCTGCTCCTGCTTGGTCCTTGTAGGTATTTCAATTTATAATCCTTGGACCACACCTCTCTTCTCTTACTGTTTACCTCTCCAAATATTACCCTCTCCCAAACACCAGCACATCACATACACTCTAGTATATATTGGAGTTTCCTCATTAACCTGTAGATAAATCCAAGCAAAACTGTAACTTTTAAAATGTTTTGCTATTTTATTAAATGAAGTTTTAAGGTGGATAATTTGTGTTTCAAATTGCAGCAACTTAAACATTGTTTTGAGTCTTGATGACGACTTTATCTTTTGATAAAGATAAGTAAATTATCAAATCAAGAAGGTTTTACTGAATACTCTGATGCTGTAACATACTAGAGATGACTCTGTGAGGCAGATTATCCTGCTGGGCTGTTAAAATAAATCGTTTTAAGAAAACAAAGATATCAAAACTTCTTTTTACAGTTAAATTTATGAAGAAGGAATTTAAAACTATCACTGGTTGTTAAGAGAAACTTCAATTGGGTAACTTGCCTCAGTAAACCCAAAAGTCCAAATAATTTCTTCTGGAAAGAATTACTTTAACCTAGTAAATATGGTATTCTTATACAAAAAAGTTGAGTATTAGAAGTATAACTGTGATCCCATTTTTGCTCCAAGAAATAGATTTACTTGGGGCGTCTGGGTGGCTCAGTGGGCTAAGCAGCCGGCTCTTGGTTTTCGTTCAGGTCCATCTTGTGGTTGTGGGGTCAAGCCGCACATGGGGCTCTGTATTCAGTGTGAATCTGCTTCAGATTCCTTCTTCCTCTCCCTAGGCCCCTCCCACATACACACTCTCTCTCTAAAATGAATAGATAAAATCTTTAAAAAAAAAAAAAAAAAAAAGAAAGATTTCCTTATTTGATTTTGGTTTTCAAGCATATTTAAAAGGACCAAAATATTTAAAACTAACCATAAAATCATTTCAGGACAATTAAAGTTCTATCCACCTGGGTACAGCTGAACATATTTTTCTTTAGAAAAGCAGAAGAGTGGAGTGCCTGGGTAGCTCACTTGGTTAAGTGTCTGTCTTTGGGTTTGGACATGATCCTGGGGGCCTAAGATCAAGCCCAGCATCAGGCTCCCTGCTCAGCAGAGACTCTGCTTCTCCGTCTGCCTGCTGAGAAATTGTCTGGGTTTGAAATCTGGATCCTCTCTTTACAAACTGTGTAGTTACTTAACCTCTCTGTGTTTTACTCCTCATATCTGTAAAAGAAGGATAAAAATAGTACCAAACTCCTTGGACATAGGATTTGAAGTATAATACATGCAAAACACTGATAAGTAATAAATAATTATTAACTGGCACTATTTTTCTTCGAAAGGATTTAATAAATTTAGACTGAGACCAAATACTATGTCCATAAAATCTCCGTGCAGTTTGAATTTTTAATAACTTTATTTCTGTGTAGCATGGAGCAATAAACAAAATGCAAGAGGAGGAATCTACTCAAAATGTAAATAAAATTGTGAATGATTTATCTGTTCTAACTATGTTTATTTTCCAGAGAACACATTTACTTTATGATAAATAGCTATATTAAAATGTACCCAAAATTGTAATGAATAGTTTGAAGTCTAAATATCTGCAATTAAACATTGAGTAAAAGTTTCTATTCATCCAAACGCAGAAGGCTGACAATGGCTTCAATTCAGGTTATAGAGCTGGGGAGGACAAAAGTAAATAAATTTGCATTATGCAAGTTATTCCCTCCTCTTACAGAAATAAATTGAGGAATCTGTGGACATACTTACTATATAACAAAGATACTACATAATATAATCAATATCAATGTGTTTGCAATAAAACAGTTCTTTATAAGAATTTGAATAAGAGTTTTTGATAAACTTCTTAACAATTATTTTATTTACTATTTCATGTAAGGTTATATTACAATTTATATATGTTGCATGATTTCAAGACCCTGAAGGTATAGGTAAAGGGTAGATAATTTATTTTGTTGATATGATTCTTCCTTGTACTCTATTATATGTTGGTATTATATGAGTATTTAAATGTCATGATAGCAACTATATTTATAGATAATCAAAGCCTGGACATTATTAATAAAATAAAGATATTCACAAGGGCACTCTCTTAGCAAACCAAACTACTGCTCATTGGTTATTTCCTCACTAAAGATTGCCACAAATAAATTCCAACTGGCCATTAGTGATCTAGCAGGATGGAGGAGACCAAAAAACTACATTGTATTTTACAGGAAAAGATAGGACAATTATTCATGATCAAGTAGGATTTTCTAGGGGATGAACTCATCTCACCAGTACATAAAAGCAATCCATTCAACTATAACACAATAAATTGCCTAAACCCCATTAAAATCTTGGAACTTGTTATCCTCTCCAGAAAATGACAGACACACTTCAGAGAAAATTGGAAACTGAAAATAAGTAATCAGGGATTTTTTTTTCTCAAAATATGGCTTAATTATTTCATCTGGTCAAAAAGGTGTGTGTATTTTTGTGTGATGCATGTGTGTGTGTGTGTGTGTGTGTGTGTGTGTGTGTGTGTGTACAATAAGCCAGACACAATTCTAGATGTTGGAAATACAACAAGGAATTGGATCCAATTCCCAGGCTCAAGGCACATACACTGGATGAGGCAAGGAAATCAAGCTGAGATTGGTGTGATAATTGCTGGATGACTGATTTAGGAAAGGTCACTGTGGAGTGCCATGGAAGGGAAACAAATTGGCCTCAGCATTTCAGAAAATAGGCCTTAGAGTCAGGTAAATGTTGAAGATATATATATATATTATATATATATATATAATTTTTATATTATTATGTATATCATTAGACATATAATTGACTTAAAGTGCATAGATAGAAGGTTTCCCACCAGGTTTCTGGTGAGGACAAGGATAATAGTGACAGAAATAAGAAACACCAGTATTAGACGTATGTATGAAAGTTCTATCTGCCGTAACCAAAGAGTAATAAAGCTAGGTGGGCATTAAGTGAATAAAGAGGCTTTCTACAGTATTGATACCCCTTTCTGTATGTCATATAGTACCTGCTTTGGGCCTCTGTTTATGCTGTCAAATAACACATATCTCTAAGGTAGGCGTTCTCCAACCCTAAGAAATGCAGATTCTCCGAGATAGAAAGTATACTTCTAAGAACATGGCGGAGCACTGCAAAGAGCTCTGAAACATTTGTCCAAAACCTTCAATTCTAATCAGGATTCTAATATGATTAATTGGATGAGTTATAGCAAGTTAGGTAATTGCTATGTGGCTCATTTGACTCATCTAAAAGCATAAGAATTGAGTTTGATGGTACTTAGTACCTCAACCAAGTCTAACATTCTTTGATAACATATACATTTTTGATGAACTCATGAAAGTAGGCATATTTCCTATTGGAAAAGTTCCTAAGTTATCACTCATCTATTAAGCTGTTTTTCATTCTTTATATTCAATTTGGACCAACACATGCCTGATAGAATTCAAAGGAACAGGACTGAACCATATGTGAATTTTAATATCACCTTCTTCTACAGCTCTTTCATTTGTGTTCAATGAGTTTTACTTAGAGTTATTATGGGGAAATTATGAAATATAGATTAATGGTTGCATTTTTATGCTTTTGATGTGTTGTTTAATGAGGTATGTGCCGTTTTATATCTTACATCAAAGAGACATCTGCTAGAAACCTTCTTATCATACACATCAAGTGACTTTTGCACTAATAAGCATAATCATCTGAATAATGGAATATGGTATCTCTTTTTTTTTACACCGATGAACTTACCTTATATATTTAGTTTCCATTTTGAAACCTTGGAATTTAAATTTCACTTGTTATTGGACATACCTTTCCTGCAATAAACTTAAATGCTATTTAAGATTAGAGGAACAATCAAAAGATACAAACATATAATAGTCCTATAGGCCACAGAATATAGTCAGGGAATTGCCATAATGGTGTGGCCTGCATCATTAGTGGTTTCTGCAGAAGTTATCGATCACTTTGGATTTTTCCTGTGCATTTCTAGTCACAGAAAAATCATTAATTTGATGAAATAGTCATCATATTCTAAAGTTAAAACGAGACATCAGTTCAAGTTAAATAATAGTTCAAACAAAATCACCATATTGATGATCAGATTCCCTGCACCACCTGCTCTCACAGCATCTTTCCACCAAGGCCTGCATGGTTTAAAATCAAATTGCCCTTTCAGTGAAATATGAAGTGTGTCAATATTTTCTGCATTGCTAAGGTAAATCAGCAAGATGTAAGATGTTTTTGTAAGACATAATACCATAGAATAAACTATAAAGTCAAAGAAATCAGACCACTACTATGCAATTTACCATCCTGGGGTTATGTTTTTTGTTTTTGTTTTTGGGTTTTGTTTTTTTGTTTGTGTGGTTTTTTTTTTTTTTTTTTTTTTGCATGTAAACACAAAGATTTTACACAAGCCCATAAGAAACAGACAAGGGCTCTGGTGGGCAAATTCCTGATATCCCTTAATAAGCAAGATGGAATGTAGTTACTAACCAATTAATTATAGTATATTAAGGCTGAAATACCAAGTATTAAATAATTTCTCAGGGAAGATGAATAAACTATTACTAGCATGGCAATTACAGACAGCTCCCAACTTAATGATTTTTTGAGTCTATGATGGTGTGAAGGCAGTACGCATTCAGTGGAAATCATACTTGGAATTATGATCTTTTCCTGCACTTGTGAGATGCAGTATGACATTCTTGTTAAATTGCAAAATGGTGGCCACACAATCACAAAGGCAAATGACTAACATAGTTAAAACTATTCTGTACCCATATAACTATTTTGTTTTCACTTTCAATACAGTATTCAAGAAATCACATGAGATATTTAGCACTTTTGAGGCACTTGTGCGGCTCAGTCAATTAAGCATCCAACTCCTGGTTTGGAGTCCAGCTCAGTCATGAGATCCAGCCCCAAGTTGGGATCCGAGCTCAGCTCAGAGTCTGCTTGAGATTATACTTCTCTCCCTTTCTCCTGCCCCACCCTCTCTTCCTCTCTCTCCTTAAATAAATAAAATATTTTTTTTTAAAAAAAAGGATATTTAACACTTTTTACACTTTCTGAAACCTTATGCTAGATTATTTTGTCCAACTCTGTAGGCTACTGCAAGTGTTTTGAGCACATTTAAGGTGGGTATGGCTAAGCCATGACATTCAGTAGGTTTAGGTGTATTAAATGCATTTTTGACTTACCGTATTTTCAGTTTATGATGGTTTATCATGATGTAACTCCATAGTAAGTCCAGGAAGATCTGGATTGCATTATGGCTGTCGTTCCCATATGTAAAATTCCAAGTAAAAGTATTTAGTGAGTTTTTCACCTAAAAGAGAGTAAAACATAAAACTTGTTATAGTATTGAAATAAACAGCTCTATTTAAACAATGAAAAATCACAAACACTGTCCTTTAAAAAGCTTAATTTTATATATATTACAAAATTGATGCATTAATAGCTGTTTATAAAACTAGACTATACAACAAATTAATGGAAATATTATATTGGATTAAAGAAGCTTTTCCAGAAAATGAAATCAGAGCCTGAGGTGCTATTAAGAACAAACAACAGGGCAGCTCTGGTGGCTGAACGGTTTAGCGCCGGCTTCAGCCCAGGGCCTGATCCTAGAGACCAGGGATCGAGTCCCACGTTGGGTTCCCTGCATGGAGCCTTCTTCTCCCTCTGCCTGTGTCTCTGCCTCTCTCTCTCTCTGTCTTTCAAGATTAAATAAATAAAAATCTTTAAAAAAAAAAAAAGAACAAACAACAACAACTACACATACAACAGCAGTGCTCCATCAAACTTAGGATCAAGTTTCAAGTTTCTGGCCTTCTCTTAGGTTATTTTCTAAGCTCACTCAAAACCAAGCCTTCTGGGCTTCATTTTCCTTGTCTTTAAAATGAAAGAAATTCAGTGAAAGGAACCTAAGGTCACAATAAAATAATACATATTTCATTATTTAACAATATATTTCAGTTTATTTACAATTTTAATTTTTAAAATATTATTTTTTAAGAATTAATCATTTATATTATTTTTGCAGGAGAGAGAGAATGCACCCATTCCAGGGGGGGAAGGGCAGAGGGAGAGGAAGAGAGGGTCTCAAGAAGACTCCCCAGGGAGGGCAGAGCCTGACACAGGGCTTGATCCTATGACCCCAAGATCATGACCTGAGCCAAAACCAAGAGTTAGACACTTAACTGACTGTGCTACCCTGGCACCCCTATTCACAGCAACTTTAAAGATGTAGCTTCAAAGCTATTGTTGTAATAGAGAGCTCCTGTTTTTCTCCATTTTTAAAATCCTGCAAAGCTTGCTCTGGATCACTCTTCTCGATAAAAACTACCTAATGTGGGGCAGCCCACGTAGCTCCGCAGTTTAGCGCTGCCTTCAGCCCAAGGTGTGGTCCTGGAGACCCAGGATCGAGTCCCACATCAGGCTCCCTGCATGGAGCCTGCTTCTCCCTCTGCCTGTGTCTCTGCCTCTCTCTCTCTCTCTCTCTCTCTCTCTCTCATGAATAAATAAATTAAATCTTTAAAAAAAGAACCTACATAATGTAAATATCATATTGTTTTAAATTCTAACTAAGCAAATATATCCCTCACCAGTAATCCATATGTGTTGATTAGTTATGAGACAGTTCTATCAACTGTCTGAAGTATGCTACATTACTGTAACTGTGTTGATCTTTTTCTGTATCTCAGCATTTCAGATAAATTACTAAGTCTCAGTTGACATTTGAATTAAAATTTCTCTGTGTCTCATTCCTACAATTTTTGGAAAAGGCTTTGAGAATCCAGGGCATAACCATTTAATCTTACTTCTGTTTGACCTTGGTTGCCTCAGCTCAGAACAATATACAACATGTCATCCATCTCAATTCCTAAACTTTATGCCCTTTATCTCATTTAGTATGTAATAAATTGCCTTTTATATGTATAGCTCTGAAAAATGACTTGAGAAGAAGAGAAAGATTAGGTTTTAAGACTAAGAATGGTGGCAAAAAATCCACTTTTAAGCAAAAAGTAAATGTCCTCCTAAATGTAAGGGAGTATGCTGAAGATGCTTTTGCTAAAGCAGAAGGTAGAAAGACTATGAGGAAAAATTTTCAGAACTTTTTTAAATGGAAAATTATAATTGAAAGAGCTCACTGGGTATCAAATAATATCTGTGGGTTGTTTCATTAAGGAAGATGATTCCCCAAATATGTGTGTATATATGTATATATGATTGTGTGTATATATATTCTCATATTTTACAGCAATTCTGTTTTCGATGTTGAGTAAAACACTCATTTTTAAAATTATCTGTAACCTTGCAATCCTCATAAAGTATTCTTAAAAACAATCAAATGAATCAGAAGTTTCCAGATTTAATTAAAAAAAAATTCATGGGCAGAGTGACAACTTTTAAAGTATATTACAAGTATGCAATCAAAACAACCGATAACAGGAAAGTTTATAGGAAAAAGAACTGAGTTCATCAATAAAAAATTATAAGGAGGAAAAGGTAACCAACAGGTTAAAAGAGAATTAAAGGAGAAATCAGCTAAATTTGATATGTGAATTTTATTTGGATTATGATTCATATAAACCAACTATAATCTCCCCCCCTCCATATAAAGAAAAATTGAAAACTCACTGAATATTTAATAATACTGGGGAATTATTGTTGTTTCCTTAGGGGGAAAAATCTGATATGTGATATGTGAATTTTATTTGGATTATGATTCATATAAACCAACTACAATTCTCCTCCCCCATAAAGAAAATTCATTGAAAATTCACTGAATATTTAAAATACTGAGGAATTATTGTTGTTTCTTTAGGGAAAAAATATGATAAGCCTGATATGTTTCACTGGTCACTAATTCAAGATGGGTCACCTAAGTATTGGTATACTGTCCAATAAGTAGTTACACAGCAAACTTTTGTTGAATGTTATTTTATTTTATTCATTAATATTTAAATATGTAGAGTAAAAGTAAATAGTGCAAAGTCATAAATTGCAAGTACATAAAAATCTTAAAAATCATATGCTGTCTGAGAGTCATTACAAAGAGTTCAGGACACATTAATTTATTTAAATTTGTATGCTACATCAAAATAGTTTAATTTCTCTCTCAGACCTTGTTCTTTATGGTGAAGGTCAAAGGTTTAAATTTACATGCTCATATCTCTTTTTGAATTCCAACATAGTCCTAATTGAAATTTGACATATATGCCTATTAGTTGAAATTATTCCTTTTCCATGCTTCATTAACAATGCACTTTACTATACTACAACGATAATGCTCATAATAAAAGTCTCCTATGCAATGTGGATTACATTGAAACATGATTGATTATCTCGAATGTAACATGGAATTCATATTATAAAATTTCATATGGTGAAATTGAGTCTGTGACTAGAATTTAAATATATACTGAAAGAAGCAAAAACAGTTATCATTGCATGAAAATGAACAAAATTTTGAGAAACAATTCTTTTTCTTTCTTTTTTTTTTTTTTTTTTACTTGGCTATATACCAGTTAGAGATAGATATGACATTCAGGAATTTAGTCAAGACATTTTATTTTTCAGTATTATTTAGGGAGTGATATCACCAAGATGGCAACACAGGTCATTCCTGACTTTGCTTCCCCTCAAAGAAGAGCAATGGATGTCTATTCAAAACAAGACACCACTAAATCCTAGAATACGGGGCTGAGTCTGAAGTAACCCCTCCAAGACACACGACAGACTGTATTAGAAGGGTAAGAGAATTTAGCCACACAGTGACCACATTCCCTCCCCCAGGCCAGCACCCCACCACCCAGACAGGTTTCCTGAGCCTTAGCTCCTCCCCTGGGAAAAGAAAACACAGAGGACAACCAGCCTCCCCCTGCACTGTGGGTCACTTTAGGTGGCCCTACTCCGACTATGCACCATGGGGACTGTCAGGGAATCTTCATATCCTCCCATTGGGAATCTGCCTGGCAGGTGAGGGGGAAGAGGGAAGTGTTCCGAAAACCAGTACTGGGATCCTGGCAGATCAAGTTTATAGCTTTAGGGCTCAGGTAGTTCTACCAGCAGCTTCACCCATCAGCAGAAACAAGTTGTGGGTATATCCTGACCAGGGAACTCAGCAGAATGCAAATCTGCCTCATTTGGATCCTCAAATAGAGAGTTTTGTCAGCCCAAGAGTCTGGTTTGTCCATATTCAGGCAAGGTGCTGAGTCACAGTACCACTCATTGTGGAAAGTATCCCCTAGCCCCACTTGAACAGAAGAGCTTGTGACAACTCCTCAAGTATGCAGTTCAGTAACCCTTGAGCCAAGAGGCGGACAAGCAGAACTGATATGTCCCAAAGCAAAGCCGGTACTTCACTTGGAGACTCCTGTACTCTGCACAGGCAGGGGGATTAATTCACAGCCAAGGCTGAGAGGAGCTCCTAGCCCTTCCCAGCAAGAGAGACTTTGGAAAACTAAGAGTAGCCTGGAGTGTCTTCTCCCTCTGATTCCTAGGCAAGGCTGCTGAGACATAGACCCACCCGCAGTGGTGAAAGTCTTCTGGCCCTATCTGATGAGAAAACCTGTGACAATTCCTAGAAGCTGAGCAGCTCAGTGGCACCTGAGCCCAGAGTCTGGGAAACAGAGCTGATCACCCTCAGGGCAAAGCCAGTGGCCCTGTTCAGCCAAAAAACTGGAGGTGCAGGTTGGCTTGAGTTAAACAACAACCTAAGAACTTTACCAGATTTAGAGCTGCTTCTCCCACTATGCCCACGCAGGAAATCTCATTTATATTCTTGCTCATCACAGAATACAGCCTTCAGCTTATCTGGCCAGAGAAGCTAACAAGAGCACACAGGACACTGCACAGTCAATTCAATAGCCCAACATATAGTCACACTTGAATAGAGACCGCAGACCTGGCTTCCCTTGTCTGTAGAGCAAAACCAGGGCCTCCTGACCAGGGGATTCTGTGCATACTCAGGCCTGATTCAGGCTTCCAAATATCCAGGTTGTACAGGCCCTGAGCCCTGGCTTGCTATCCTGCCAGGGCAAGGAAGCTAATTCACAGCCCCATCTATTACTGAACACAGTTTTTAGTCCCAACCATCTAGTAAACCAGACCAAATAATTCAAGAAACTGCAGAGCCCATCCTACAGCCTCACTTGGGTAGAGATCCAAGCCAGTAGTCCTTGCCAACTGTTTTTAACCAGTGACAAACCCTCACCTCATTCCTATCTGCAGAACTAAATAAAACAAGTGCCTCACCCCAAAATAAATCATAATAGGAAGCTCCATTTGTGCAGACATTACCAGCAGACACATCGAGAAGCCCAAACTGAGTTGACTGGTGAAAAACTGTCTCTACAATAGCAAACCTGTAAAATCTGGAAGAGGAACCAAATTACTCAAAAGCACAGATACCAATGTAAGGAATTAAGGATTACTAAAAATCATGAAAGTATTATACCACCAAAATAAACTAATAGAGATCTAATAGAAGACCCTAAATAAATGAAAACTATGAACTCTCAGGCAAATAATTTAAAATAATCATCTTAAGGAAATTTAGTGAACTATAGGAAAATACAGACAACTAACAAAATTAGGAGAGCAATGCACAAACAAAACAAATAGTTTGATAAGGAAATAACAAGAATTCAAAAAAAAAAAATCCTAGAGTTGAAAAATGGAAATTACGACTCTTCTGAATAGCCAGTAGATTAAGAGGAACTTAAAGTTGAAAAAAAGGTTTCTGAGAGAATTGGAAAGGAAAACACAACAGATCAGGTTTTATGTGATCCAAGTAAAGCAAGTCTAAGAGCAAAGTTCATAGCAATAAACATTTATATCAATAAGCAAAAAAGATTCCAAATAATCTAACTCTATGCCTGAGGGAACCTAAAAAGAAGTCCAAACTGAGTCCAAAGTTAGTAGAAGAAAGGAAATAATAAAGTTTAGAACAGAAATAATTAACATAGAAATCAGAAAAACAAGAGAAAAGAGTAACTAAATAGGAATTGTTTTTGTTTTTGTTTTTAATATAAACAAAATTGAGAAACCGTTAGCTACCCCAACCAAGGGAAAAAGAGAAAGGACATAAATCAACAACGCTATAAATAAAAAAGGAGACATAACTGACAACAAAGAAATTCAAGGGATAATGAGGTTACTATGAACAACTACATGCAAACAAACTGGATATTCTAAAAGAATGAAAAAAAATCTTAGAAATGTGTAACTTGCCAAGACTGAATCAGGAAGAAATAGAAAATCTGAATAGAAAAAATAACTAGTGATTAAAACCTCTCAAAACAAACAAACAACAACTACAAAAAACCAAAATGGACAAAAAAACCCCACCAAAACAAGATGACTTCCCTGGTGATTATTACCAAGCATTTAAAGAATGAATACCAATCTTTCACGAAGTCTTCTAAAAAATTGAAGAGGAAGAAATATTCCCAAACTCATTTTATGATACCAGCATCATCCTGATACCAAAACCAAATAAAGACACTAGAAAAGAAAACTATAGACCAATATCCCTGATGAATATGAATGTAAAAATTCTCAACAAAATACTAGCAAACCAAATTTACCAGTATATTAAAGGGATCATTCACCATAATCAAATGGGATTAATCCCTGGGATATAAGAATGGTTCAACATATGGAAATCAATCAGTGATATATATACATATATATATATGATAATTAATATACTTAATAATAATATATATTAATAGAAAAAAGAAAACAATCATATGATCACCTCAACAGATGCAGGAAGAAGCATTCAACAAAATTTGACATCCATTCATGATAAAAACTGAGCAAATTAGGCATGGAAGAAACATATTAAAGATAATCAAGGCCATACATGTCACGAGCCCAGAATTAACATCAGTTATGAAAGGATGACAGTATTTTTCTTTGTGTTCAGGAACAAGACAAGAGTACTCACTCTCTTACCACTGCTATTCACCATAATACTAGAAGTCCTAGCTAGAGCAATCAAGCAAGAAAAAAGAAATAAAAGGTATCAGAATTGGAAAGGAAAAAGTAAACATTTATCTTTTGTATACAACATGATTTTATATATAGAAAATCTTAAAGACTCAAACAGGGCAGCTGGAGTGGCTCAGCAGTTTAGCACCACCTGAAGCCCAAGGCATGACCCTGGAGACCTGGGATCGAGTCCCATGTCAGGCTCCCTGATGGAGCCTGCTTCTCCTTCTGCCTGTGTCTCTGCCTTTCTCTCTCTGTGTGTTTCTCATGAATAAATAAATAAAAACTTTAAAAAAAATGACTCAAAAAGCTGTTAGATCTAATCAGTGAGTTTAGTAAAGTTGTAAGGTACAACATTAACAGACAAAAGTTAGTAGCATTTCTATACACTAACAACAAATTTTCTGAAAAAGAGGATTTTCTTTTTCATTTACAACATCAAAAATAATACTTAGAAATAAGTTTAACTAAGGGCACGAAGAATATCTACTCTGAATACTATAAGATTGATAAAAGGAATTGAAGACACACCAATAAACGGAAAGACATCTCATATTTGGAATTGGAAGAATTAATATAGTTAAAATAGCAATACTATTAGAAGCCATCTGATATTTTATTGGTCATTCATCAAATTTTAATACTATATAGCAGTACTATAAAAGCCATAGAGATTGAATGCAGCCTCATCAAGATACCAATGGCATATTTTATATGGGATAGAAAAAAAAAACACTCCTAAAACATATGTAAAACCACAAAAGACATCAAATAGCCAAATAAATCCTAAGAAAGAACACAACATGAGGCATCACACTTCCGGATTTCAAGCTATATTATATAAAGTTATGATCATCAAAATAGTATGGTACTGTCATAAAAAACAGACATAGTTGGGCAGCCTGGTGGCTCAGCGGTTTAGTGCCACCTTCGGCCCAGGGCCTGATCCTGGGGTCCCAGGATCGAGTCCCACGTTGGGCTTCCTGCATGCAGCCTGCTTCTCCCTCTGCCTGTGTCTTTACTTCTGTGTGTGTGTGTGTGTGTGTGTGTGTGTGTCTCATGAATGAATAAATAAAATCTTAAAAAAAAAAAAAAAGACATAGAACAGTGGAACAGAACCAAGAGCCCAGAAAGAAACCTAAGCATTTACAGTCAACTAATATTTGACAAGGGAGCCAAACTACTCAATGAAGAAAAGATGAGCTCTTCAGTACATAGCACTTAGATAATTCAATTTTCACATGTAAAATAATGAAAATGAAATTATTTCACATGTAAAATAATAATGAATACTTATAGTACTTACAAAAAAAAAAAAAAGGACAAAGACTTAAATGTAAGAATTGAAACCATGACACTCCAAAACAAAATTATAAAAATAAGCTCCTTCGCATAGGTCTTTGTAATGACTTTTTTAATATGACACTTGAAGCACAAGCAACAAAATAAAAAATAAATAAATAAATAAAACTGCATCAGCGCTAAAAGTTTCTGCACAGAAAGAGAAACCAACAACAAAGTGAAAAGACAACCTATAAATTGGGAAAAAATACTTGTAAACTATGTATCTGACAAGGGGTTAATAACCAAAATACATAATGGATTCATACAAGTCAGTAGTAAAAAAGAAAAAAAAAAAGCAAATAACCCAATTAAAAGCTGAGCAAAGACCCTGAACAGACACTTCACCAAAGAAGATATGCAAAAGGCCAAGAAGTACATGAAGAGATGCTGAACATCTTTGTCATTAGGGAAATAACAAGTTAAGATCACAACTGAGCTATCATCTCATGCCTGATAGAATGGCCATTATCAAAAAGACAAATGATAACAATGTGTATTCGTGGACGCAGAGAAAAGGAACCCTTGCGCATTGTTGGCAGATTTATAAATTGGTTATAAAGGATCTTCAAAAAGTTAAAAAAAAGAACTAGCATTCTATCGATCCAGCACTGATCCAGCAATTCCTTTTCTGTGAATATGTCCAGAAGTAATTGAAGACACTAAATCAAAAAGATACGTGTTCCTTCATGTTCATAGCAGCATTATGTACAATAGTCAAGGCATAGAAACAACCTAAGTGTCCATCAATAGACGAAGAAAGAAATTGTGGAGAGCGTGTATGTGTCTGTGCACATGTGTGCGCATAGAATGGAATATTATTCAGTCATAAAAATGAGGAATCCTTGACATTTGCAACAACTTGGATGGTGCTTGAAGTATTATGCCAAGTGAAATAAATCAGACAAATAAAGACAAACCCTATAATACTGTATGATCTCATTTACATGAGAAGCCAAAAAAAAAAAAAAAAAAAAAAGAAACTAAACAAAAAACAAAGAAAAGCAAACAACTCACAGAAAAAATGATCAGACTTCTGCTTACCAGAGGCCAAGGCTGGGGGAGGAAGGAATTGGAGGAAGCTGGTCAAAAGGTACAAACTTCCACTCATCAGACAAATAGTGCTAGAGGTGTAATGTATGGCATGAGGACTATAGCTAACACTGCTGAATAACATACAGAAAAGCCTTTAGGAGTGTAAGTCCTAAGAGATCGTACAACAAGAATTTTCCCCCTTTATTCTTTTCTTCCCTTTTTCTTTTTATCTTATTTGCATGAGAAGATGCATGTTAGCTGACCAATTGTGGTAATCAGACATTTCACAATGTATATTGTGAAAAATCAAACCATCTTGCTGTATGCCTTAAATTTAAATATTGATGCATTTTAATTACCTCTCAAAAAACTGATAAAAGATTACTTATTATTACAAATTAAGAACAGTTTCTGTTTGCAATTTTTTTCTAGAGTACACATTCCTATATTATTAAAAAATTTCTATTGAGTCCAAAGTATTGTATTTTGAAAATACATAGCTATTTACAAGGTCTAATTCTTCAAAGTACATTTAACAAAACAACTCTAGGATAAATATCTGCTGATTTCTTTTCCAAGGTAGAGTTCCTTTCTTTTCAAGCAGTTACCCTGGTTTTTCTTTGGGAGATTTGACCTTTCACTTCACTGTAACAGTTCTGAAGTCCTCAATGGCTTAAGCCAATAAGCGAATGACCTGGTCACAATGGTTAGTTTAAAAACAAGCATGAAAGATTTATTTCCTAATACATTCTGGGAAAGTTTCTTTACTCTTCTTAAAAAAACAAAACAAACAAAAAAAAACAACAAAAAAACTTCACTTCTAAAAACTGTTCTCTTTTCTTCTAGCTAGTGTAATATGACAATATGAGTGACCCCCATAAGTGTTAAAGACACTTTTCTACCCAAGGATGAATTGATGTGGGAGGAGGCAAAGTTGAAAGAATTGTTAAAAATAAAAAAGGCACCTAACTTTGACTAAATATGTATGAAGACTTTTTTACCTACCTATATTATTTCTATTCCATATACATACAGAAAGCATTGTAAATTTTTAGTTAATTGTTTGAGAGTTCAGATTTTTTACAACAGCTTTAACAAGACCATGGTTTCATTGTGGACTGTGAGATGATAGTCTTGGGACTTCCAACCAACTGCCCTATTGGTAAAGAATACAAATCTCTGGAGAAAGATGCAGAAATGTACATTTTCACAGGCACATAGCTAATTCTGATGTCACGCACCAGATAACTACTTTTTAACTTTCTCTATGCCTCAAAATCACCTGAGAACTTCCAAAAAAATGCAGATGTTTACTCCATCTTCTACCCCCCAAACCACTCAAAGATTCCATTTCAGTGATGGGGTTCGGGTAAAAGTTTAGAGCTTCATAAGCTTATTAATGGGCCGTCAACACAGAGCACCATTGCCCCAAGGCAGGGCTTCTCAAACTTTAATGTGCAAACAAGTCATCCAGACATCCTGAGACCTGTAGATACTAATTCAGTAAGTCAGTGGGAGGATCTCCGATCCTGCATTCTTAACAGGCTTCCAGGTGGAGTCCAGGCTAGTGCTTCACAGATTACACACCGAGTAGCAATGAACTGCTCATTTTTCATGGTGAATCAGGCTTGACATGGCCAGATATGTCACAAATGAAGTAGATAAGACACTGGCACCAGGAACTATCCATTGTACTAGGGCAGGCATTAGGAGCACAGATCCTATTAGATGGTCTAGGAAAAGTCCTGTCTACCAGCCAAAGATGAAATTGAAGTTTATAATTTATATATGAGTTATGATGTAGTAATATATTCATCACTAGGGGTCAAGAAAAAAGCAAATGCACTGTAGTGAAAGGGAATAATAACATTAATCTTATGAAGCTTGCAGTAGTAGGAAATGCATAATATTTGAATTTCTTTTATTAGGTATATACAATGGAACTTGAACAATTTAATAGGTTTTTTTTGTATCACTTATTTTTTAAATATAGGAAAGTCCATTTTAACGTTATGCATTTAAAAGACAAACTAGGTGTTAGAGGAATTAACATTTAGCTTTTGGAAAACATTGAGTTAGTAGCAGGGAGCCTGTTATCCTTGCTGTTACTCTGAACATTTCAATTTCAGAAAGTTGCATGACTTTCGAATCTCCTCCATGTAAGACATTCTACTTGACATAAGGATTTATTTCTGGCTTTCCATCAGTTTCTAATTAATAGCACCACTGTGTGTTACATGATGTGAGAATTGAAAATCTCTAAACAGTACCACAGGAACACCACATTGCACTTCTACTTGAAAAAACACCTGATCAGTTACCCAGCTGTTTCCTCCAGATGTTGTCTGTAAACTCAAAGGTCATTGTTTCACTAAAACTAAGATTAATTTGACTTTATGTTACTCACTATTAAAAAAACCACAATTATTAAAATCAAGTTTTTAAACAGCTACAAGTATACATAATCAAAACATGCAGAACCTACAGAGTATATATATTTTAAAGCGTTTTCTGTCTACTTTATAAATCTAAATGCAAAAAATATATAGTTTGTATGATTTATAAATAAAGTGTGGAGAGATGTTTTTTCCTGTTTTTAAGAAAAAGCATTATGTTCCCTCTGAATGAACTCTCATGAAGAAAAAAAAATCATTATTTGTGCAGAATAATGACAATTTAGTTTAAGATGAAAAACTGGCAAATGGTGAATGCATTTGAAATCGGAAATAAAATATAGTATCAGTAGACTCCCTTTCAAATGCTTATCTGGAAAATACAATAATAAAACTCAACCTAAAGGACAGAGAGTGTTTGTGTATGTGCATGTGTGTGCTTTATACTTTATAGACTTTATAGACTTTATAGACTGTTTGGTAACATGATTTTACTACATTGCATAAGATCCTGCAGTAACAGGATACTATTAGAGTCTTATTAAAATTTATCCTTCATAAAGGGTGTTACAGCATTTAATTAAAAGTATAGTATTTTATAATAAAATCAAAAATGCAAATGTCAATCCTGCAGTAACTCTGAATTTGATTAGCTAAAAGGAAATCAAATATCCCTGTAATGCTATAATTTTTGTGTTTTTTGTAGATTCACAATCAAAAGACGAGATTTAAACTTGGATTATTCTATCACTTGGAATATAAATTCCTTTTATTAATTGCATGTGTCATCTATTGCTCACCAAGATAAAAGTCTCATGGAAAACTACAGCACAATAATATTTATTAAATGATTATTTATCAGGGTGCCTGGCTGGTGCAGTTGGTTGAACATACAACTCTTGTTTTCAGCTCACATTGTGATCTCAAGGTCCTGAGATTGAACCCCTCATTGGGCTCTGCACTCAGTGCGTAGAGTCTGCCTGAGAATCTCTCTCTTCCTCTCACTCTGCCCCTCTCACTGTATGTGCTTGTGTGCACACTCTCTCTCTCTATCAAATAAGTGTTTTTTGAAAAATGAGTATTTATCAAGTCCCACTGTAAATATGGTCTTGGGTGTGTACTATTTTCCAAACTGTGGCCCTCTAATATTAATGATGTGACATGTATGCATCAATATTTATTTATATAATGCATATCCCTGATGACCAAAACATAATTTGGTTTATAAATAAATATTTTCTTGTTTTCAACAATTATTGTACATTAAATTAGTAGTCCTTTGTTTAAAAGGAAAAAAAAACTTTGAACTATAAGTGAAGTTTTGAATATACCAATTTCATAACCAGATTGAAATGACCGCACCAATAACACAAAGCAGTAGATAGGAAATTGATAAATACAACTGTGGGTTTAGATAAATGATGATAGATAGACAGATGATAGATAGATAAATAGATAGATAGATTATAGAGACTAACTGAAGGTATTTTGGTCTCAGCTTGAGAACAACACTTATAGCAATAGCAGTAATATCTAGTGTTTGCTATGTACCAGGTACCATAGTAAGTGCTATATACTTGTTATTTAACTCTGAATCTTATGAAATGGGTAACTTTGTTATTCTCACTTTACATATAAGGGAACTGAGGGTTGAAAAGGTCTAATAACTAATAACTTGTCAAATGTCAGATCACTAATAAGCAGTATTACCAGGACTCAAACTTAGATGAGACTCCAAAGCCTATCATAACCAAGCTACACTTAGCAGCCAGAAAGTAGTACACTTTAAGACAAAGTAGATACACTTAAATACATACAATTATTTTGAGATAATTCTCCAGTCAAAAGACATCTTTAGGATATATAATTGTTATTTGTCAAGAATAGCTCAATAAAGCTGACTTGATATAGACAATAAAATAGTTGGTGAATTGTTACAGCATGCAGTTTATAATGACTTTTATCTGATCCAAATGAAAATAAATTATAACAATTAAGACGTTCAACATCACTAATCATCAGGGACATGCACATCAAAATCACGGTAAGTTATCACCTCATACCAGTCAGGATGGCTACTATCAAAAAGACAAGGTATAACAAGTGTTGGCAAGGATGGGGAGAAAAGAAAACCTTTGTGTAAAGTTGGTGGGAATGTAAATCAATGCTGCTATTGTGGAAAACAATATGGAGTTTCCTCAAAAAATTAAAAACAGAATTACCATATGATCTACTAATTCCATTACTGGATATTTACCCAAAGAAAAGGAAAACAGTAATTAGAAAATATATCTGCACCCTTATGTTCACTGCAGCATTATTTACAATAGCTGAGAAACGGAAGTAACTTAAGGGTCCATCAATAGATGAACGGATAAAGAAAATGTGAAACAGAGAAAGACAAATACTATATTATTTCACTTATTGTGGAATAAAAAAAAACACACACACACAAAGCAAATGAGCCAACAGAACGTAAGTAGACTCATAAATACAGAAAACAGAGTGGTGGGTGCCTGAAGACAGGGAGATTGGAGAATGGACGAAATAGGTAAAGGAGATTAAAAGGCACAAACTTCTTATTATAAAATAAATAAGTCACAGAGATGAAAAGTACAGGACAATGAATATAGTTAATAATAATGTAATATTCTGTGCTGACAGATGGTAACTATACTTATCGTGCTGAGCATTGCCCAGCATAGAGAACTGTTGAATCACTATGTTGTGCACCTAACACATATTAATGCATATAACTATATTCAAATAATAAACTTTAAAAAATAAATAACACATACCCACTTTCTAACACAAAGAAAAACATCTCAAACAGAAATAGAATAAGAAACCCACAGAGTGAAGCCGCGACTTATGGAGTAAGACTGTGACAGAAGGATTCAGAGCCCAAAAGCAAGCAGCATAGAGCTTATGCCTATGTGAAAAATGAAACTAATTACACCTCATGATTGAAATGAAGACCTAGAACCAACTTTTCTTGTTTTGTTTTTAAGATTTTATTTATTCATGAGAGACACAGAGAGAGAGGCAGAGACACAGGCATAGGGAAGAGAAGAGGCTCTATGCAGGGAGTTCAATACAGGGCTCCATCCAGGGACTCCGGGGTCACGTCCTGAGCCCATTGGCAGACACTCAACCACTAAGCCACCCGGGTGTCCCTAGACCCAACTTTTCTATGTGAAGCCAGTAACTAGAATCCTGCTCACCTGCTCATCAGTGAATACAGAAGAACTAGCAACTACTGACAGGGTTTTCATGGTGTAGGACATTAACTGGGAACTAGAAAGTGGATTGTTGCTTATGCGGGTTGATGGGATTATAGTACAATAGCATCTCGGAGTGAAAGTCTGAGCTAACCTAATACTGTCTCTGGAATCTGAAAGTCTCTGTATGAGACAGTTATGGACTCACAAAACAGAAAAGGGAGAAAGGAGATGAGAGAAAATAAAAGCTCCCTAAAGAGACAATAAGCTCTCAAAACCCGATCAAAGTATATCAAGAAACAAATAACTAAAAGTTTTTCAATAAACCTGAAAGATGGAGGATTTTATGGTACAGAAAAAGAAATAACACAGGAATCTGTAAGTGCCTTAAAATTATAATTTTAAATTCTCAAATATGTAGAGTAGAAAGCGCATCTATAAAATAAAATTCCAAATCTATAACGCATATAGGTAAATATGACAAGGAACCAACTGAACATCCAAAAAATAAAAACTGCAATCATTAAAATAAGCACTTGAAACACCAAACAGATGGAGATAAAGAGTAGATTGTATGAAAGCAAAGGATAAAAATTTAAATATTAGAGCATACCTGCAGTTTTGATGTGAAATAGAGGTTTATATTCACTTTGTAAAAGTGCTCTAAAGGGGTCTGAGAAAAAATGAAAAAAATAAATAAAGGGGTCTGAGATATACCGGTGTGGTAATAAATAACGACCAGCCAAATAAGAACAAGCAAAGAATATTTATCAAGACTTGCTATAGATGTCAGCCACTACCATTTGCATTTTGGAGGAGCCTCAAAGGGAGGCAGAGAAGTGGGAAAGGTTTAGAGTGGGCAAAAAGAAGCCTCCAGGCCTGCGCTCATCGAAGGCTGGGGTACAGAGAAGCTGTAGGCACGCTATAGAAATGGGGCATTTTATGTGATTGGTTAAAGGCACATCTTTGGCTCATTCTAGTTGGTCGGGAGTTAGAAGCAGGTACAAAAATTAAGGAAGCTGCCAGTTATTAATTAGGTTCTGGCCAAGTGTGACAGGGGCCATTGTTTGCATTGTAGGTTGACGTAGAGACAGCAGCAGGACTTCCTCCAAGTCTGTCTTGCTTCTTGGGCTGGTGACTACAGAAAAGAGATTGGCTTCCTGGATGGATTGTGGCTCAGAGTTCTATTTCTATAGATGGTCTGACCATTGTCCCATCTCTCAGTAAATCCTTCTACTCTGTTTGTCTATCCAGTCTCTTGCTAGACTCGTCTTGCCGCAGGATTTGCAAAAGTCTTTTAATTTTCACAAGATACGAATGTTGAGGTCTTAAAGACACTGAACTATGTAGGCCGCCAATTATGAATGCTCACACTATATATCATCAACATCATAGACGAAAAAAAATGGATAGTTCAGATTTTTTTTAACTTTTTTCTTTCTTTCATTTTTTTTTTTTTTTTTTTTTTTTTTTTTTTGGCAAAAGATCTCTGATTATAGCACTCGTCTCTCCTTTCACACTTTCTCCTGTGCAGAAACAGCCACTAGCTACCAGCTCCTGTGCAGGCATCAGTTCAGTGACAGGGTAATTAGTGAGAACCATTTTTTTATATGAGAAAATATTTGTAAATTAATACTTTAAAAGTAGTCATATATGTCACCCGTGTGCAGCCAAGCCTAAAACAGTCCCGTTTGCTCTCTGGAGCTTATGATAATCCTTCTGGCATGAAAATCCACTTGGAATATCTGTGACAATAAATGCACAACAAGAGAAGACAGCCTCACGTTCAAGGCCTCCGAACAACACTGCCTGCGACGGTGGGTAGCCCCGTGAGCTTCCTGTCTCAGTCAAAATGAAAGACTATTTCCCCATTTATTTCCCGATGAGTGGAAGATGTGCAGCAGAAATCCACCTGCTCCCCAGGATCAGAAGCTCCTAACTCCAACCCCGATTTTCTCCAGCCTCTATCCCAGGATTCCAGCCTCTAAGGGCCTGACAAACTCTAGGTGCCCTTAGGAACACATTTGGCTGCTTGTCTTTAAAACATCCATAATTCCAGCAGGAGCACTTTTAAATTTATTCCCAGAGCACTTGCCCTCCATTCTTCTCCTCGGGATGACTGCCCTGTCTTCAGCTCATCACGGAAACGGAGGGCACGAGCAGGAGGCCCTGAGCTACCCGGGCAGCTGGAGGTCCCTCCACGGTTACACCAACATCCAGCCCAGAACAGGGGAGGCCGTTGTAGTTAATTCAACAGAAATGTAAAGTTTTCATTTGGAGCCCAGGGGAAAAGTGACTCGAGGTGGGAGCCTGCTGGTGGAAGGACGGTGGAGTCACAGAGACACGTGTGCTCAAAGCCCCCCCGCAGCTGGCAGTGATGCGGATGATGCTTCTCAGACCTTGTGTGCTTTTCAGTTCAGTTTGGGAGGACTCAAAAGAAAACTGCCCAACGTTGGGGGTATTTTTGGCCCCCTCTTGCAGCCCTCAGTGAGTTTCTTCAAATGAGCTAAGATTCTATTAAAGCTACTTTATCAGAAAGGAAGCAGGGGGACACCTGGGTGGCTCAGAGGTTGAGTGTCTGCCTTTGGCTCAGGGCATGATCCTGGGGTCCTGGGATTGAGGCCTGCATGGAGCCTGCGTCTCCCTTTGCCTCTGCTTCTCTCTGGGTCTCTTATGAATAAATAAATAACATTTAAAAAAAAATAAAGAAAGGAAACAGAAAGCCAGAGATGCTGTCCATGACAAATAAGTGAAGACCACGAGAGTCAATCAGGCACCCTGCCAACCTGCAAATGCCCAAATCTCAAATCTGCATTACAGTTCTAGAACAGAAATGGACACTGACCGAGAAGGAGCTAGAGGAAAAGTAGAAGCTGATTCCTCTGATTCTTTCTAAGAATTTCATTGTGTATCCTTTCTGACAGGGATAGTCATTCCTGCTGTTTGGAATTGTTAGGAAGGGAGGTTGCGCGCAAGTGGACAAATTCTCCATGCTTATCATACTAGGCTGTTGCTTCCCTTTGGTTTTCAATGCACAAGTCTAGAAAAATGCTATTAACTAGTGGTTTAAGGAGATAGGAAGAGATAGATTCTTCAATATTCAAATCTGAATTTAGACTCATGACCTAACTTTATTTCAAAAAAAAATTTTTTTTTAACTCCTAACAGTCATTTAGGACGAAATGAACAGCAAACCAACTAAAGTTTAAAAAACATCAGCTTTTTCTTTTGTCTTTTCTAGAGCCTACTTGCATATCTTTTACCATGATTTTATTTTTAAACTTTCAATATCCTTATATTTTAGATATGTATCATTTTATTTTAAATTTTACCTGAATATACCTGTCCAAACACCAGTGATTTTGTCCTTTTACATATTAATTTAAATTCATCATGTTTTTCTTTTCTTTCTTTTTTTTTAGTATTCTTATTTATTTTCTTAAATTTTGGATAACTCAATTTTTTAAAAAAACCCTTTATTCCTTTCACTGGTTTTCATGACATGCACTGCATTTTTAACATAAATACTTCTCAAGAAAATTGATTCACCAATATTTAAAATTAATTTTCTCTTTTCAAGGAATACAAGCAAGGGACTTCAAAACAATTTTGTTCCTGTCCTCCCCTTCCCATCTTACTTGTGTGGTTTTGAATTTTAGTGCCTCCTGCAGTACAGTAATGCTCCTCCCATCCCCAAAGATGTTCACATCCTAATTCACAGAACCTGTGAATGTGTTACCTTATGTGGCAAAAGGGATTTTGCAGATGTGATTAAAAATCTTGAGATGGGAAGATTATCCTGGATTACTCGAGTGAGCCCAAAGTATCAGAGGAGTGCTTATATGTGAAAGAGGGAGGCAGGGGAGTGAGAGAAGGAGATGCTGATTGAAAAATAGATCAAAATGATAAGATTGCTACAAGGAAGGCAGGAACCAAAAAATGCAGGCAGCCTCTAGAAGGAGGAAATGGGAAGGAAACATTCTTATCTGGAGGCTCCAGAAGGAATGCCGCCCTCCTGACACCTGGATTTTAGCCCAGTGATGTCCCTTTTGGATTTCTGAACTTCAGAACTCTAAGATAATAAATTCGTGTTGCCTTAAAGCCACTAAATTTGTAGTAATTTATTACAGCAGCAGTCATAAACTAACAAGCCAACATTTATTCTATAACAATTCCCATTCCCATCCTGGCACCCACTATGCCCCCCTTGCTCAACTTAAATGTAGGGTCCAGGTTTACTGGTGGATCCTTCGCCACTGCTTCTTGTACTACGTGAGAGCTGTAGGGGCCAATGCCATTTGTCATGAAGAATATCTTCATGTAGTTCTTTGGGTGAAGGTCCTTGTGTGGTAAGTTCCAGGTATCTTCGTGAAACTGTAATTATCATAATTTAATCCTCAAAGGAGTGATTATCTGAGTAGAGAATTCTATGTTCTCAGCGCTCTATCAAGATATCACTCCGTTGCCTTCCTGCCTATAATGTGGCTTTGGGGGGACAATTAGTCATGTGGCTTGTAGTTTTGTTCTCCTATAAAATGCTTCCTTCTCTGTTTTTAAATAATTAGCTAACTGAACTATTTCCTTTTATAGTTAATTAGTTACTAAGAAAACTACAAGTCATTCCCTAACAATTTAAACAAACAAACAACAGGTTACTCTTAAGTAGTTCTCTTATACTATTTTTTAAACTCTACTAACAGCCTATGTTTCAGGTTCAAGTTTTTTTGTTTGTTTGCTTTCATTTTTTTTCTCATCTTTCTTTGATTCTTTATTTTTAAGCTATAGCATATTTTTCTATGTTGTTTCTCTCCAATGCCCTTCTAACCTTACTTACTGTAGTTCCTCTAGTGTGGTGAAATTTATTTTATTTTCTATTTGTTTCTATAAGTACATTTTAAGAGTCACAATGCACAACGTATTCTATTTATAATATTAACTTGAATCTTTTTGAGTTTCTTCTTGATCATTCTGGCTAATGGTTAACTAATTCCTTAATCTTCTCAAAAAAACTACCTTGCATTTTTACTAATTTCCTCCATCATTTTCCTGTATTCTATTTCACTTATTTTCACGTTGATCGTTATTATTTTTTCTTCTTTTTACTCTGGGTTTAATTTGCTCTTCTTTTTCTATTTTCTCAAGGTGGATGCTGAAAACACTGATTTAAGACTTTTCATCTTTTTTTGCTACAGGTGTTTAGTGCTGTAAATTTACCACTAATTACTGCTTAGGGTTTATATATACATATTCCCCACCATCTTTATCTAACTTTGTGAACATATAAATATAGATAATATGGTGTAAAATGACCTTGGCTGGTAAGTTTAATACCTGGGTTGGTTCTGAGTCAGTTTCATTTGACTAATTTTTCTTTTCATTGTGGGTTGTATTTTCTGGCTTCTTTGCATGACTGCCATTTTTTTACTGAACAGCAAACATTTTGAATTTTACTCTCTTGGGTACAGCATATTTGTTTCCCTCTAAACTCAAGATTTGCTCTGGGATATAGTTGGAAACAATGTGAATTGGGGGAGGGGAGATCTTATTTTTAAAATTTGTTAGATAGGGACACCTGGGTGGCTCAGTGGTTGAGCATCTGCCTTTGGCTCAAGTCGTGATCCCAGGATCCTGAGATCAAGTCCCGCATTGGGCTCCCTGTGAGGGAGCCTGCTTCTTCCTCTGCCTATGTCTCTGCCTCTCTCTCTCTCTCTCTCTGTCTCTCATGAATAAATAAATAAAATATTTTTTAAAAATAAAATAAAATTTGTTAGGTAAAACTGGAATGTATTCAGTCCAAAACTCATTTTTCTCCAAGAGTTAGATAAAATACTTCTGTGTACTCTATACAGTGCTCTGTTTCCAGTCTGCCTATGGAAACCAACTATAATCATCCTTTGTAAGAACCAGGAATTTAACCTCTAAACTTGTTGGGTTGATCTTTCCCCATCCTTGAGTGGTTCCTCATATTAAGCATATGCTGGTAAGTACTGAACCCAGTTATCTAGAATGACCTTTTGCCCATCCCCAGAATTACAGCCTTGGTATCACTCTCCTTTCTAGTACTCTGTGCTGTGAACTGTAGCTGCTTTAGTTTCCCTAGACACCCTCAATTCAGAGTCCACTAGTTTTCGTGTGGGTTTTCCCTTCTTGTGCCACTGACTCAAAATTCACTCAAGGCCATAAGCTGCAGAAAACCATAGGAATCATGTCATTAGTTTTGTTATCACTGCTGGTGAGCATTTGTTTTAGGTAGGAGGTTAAATTCAGTCCCTATTATTTCATCTTAGGTGGAAGGAGAAGGTCTACTTTTAATAAATCTTAAAAACTTTTATTGAGTTTTCTGTCCAGATGTAAAATATTCTTTGTCTGTCCTTTTATCTATAATGCATAAATATAGTTATACACACACACACACACACACACACACACACACACACACTACCCTATTCCTTCTGTGCATTTTAAATATGTCCTTGGTATTGTAAAGTTTGCCATTCTAAGTGGCTGAGAAAAGTATACAAGGGAAATCTATTATTTAATAACTGCAATTATACTTTATTCTCTGTACAAATAATACCCCACTATAAGTTACTGACAAAAGTGCAGAGTTAATAGCAGGAGAAAAAAAGAAAAATTCAACAAACTTTTTCTCATAATACAATGACATTAATTCACAAGACTATATTAACCTGGCACTCTGATGGTTAAATAAAGTTGTTGGCATAAATAAAAATTATCTTTCTTTAATTTAATTTATTATTATTATTTTAATTTAATTTAATTTAATTTAATTTAATTTAATTTAATACACAATGCAGGCTCAGAGTCCTACAGGACTTCATATCTCCTCCTTTTCTCCCAGAATTCAAATTGCAGCATGATCAATTCTTTGGACCATGAGTTTGGTTTTCAAAAATGACTGTAAACTCCAATGGAAAGATTAAAGTTTAAGTCTTTGCCAGTTAACACTGAACAGTGATATAAAGCTTGCAACAATAAAACACCAGTTACCAAAGGGTCAAGGAGTTGGTTTTAAGTAAACCCAAAACACTAGAGAGTACAAAACAGTGGTGAGTTGCATTCCTTTCACAGTAACATAAAATCAGCCTAGCTGCTCTCTTAATTAACTGCTCTACTATAGAACTATTTTAGCTTTTGTCACATAAGCTTGATTGTAAGGTTCAATCTTGATTGTAAGGTTCGAGGCTATTTTAGCCTCTATACCTCTGTACAAAGGACATTTATCATCAAATTTTACTAGAAGAAGAAGAAAATGATCTGCTAATTTTCTGCCACCTGCCTTTAAGAGGGCTCAGCTATCATTGAGATCATTTGCTTTAGATAGGTTTTGTCTAACATGTAGTATCTCACCAACTGTGATGCATTTGGTACTCCCACCCAAGTATCTCTTCTGTGGATAATAACACTGAAAGTCCTTATCTAACTCAACATAGTCAGAAATTAAAGTCAAGTTCAATTAAATGAGAAAAAAAATTATAATTACAAACACAATGTAATTTGAAGCATAAATTTAGAGCAGAAAGGACTGCCTGGGTTAGCTTTCCAACTCTCCAATAGAGCATACAATTTCTGGACACATTTTCTCAGACAATAAAAATGAGGATCCTATTCTTTCTTGCAGCACATGGTCAAGTAAGATCTCCACTAAACTTATATTTCCATTACTTATTTCCTCCACTTTAATATTGTTCTTATGTTTGTACTGCTGAGATATTATATATTTTATCAATAGAGAAATATTGTGAGGTGCCTTTACAATGTGCTTTCTTTCCCTTTCTTTTTTTTTAAGTTAGCATGTCCCATTTTATCTTCTGCATGACATATTATCCCTATTAAGAATCTCTGAGGAATTACCTTCATATAATGGGTGAAATGGAGAAACCATCAATGCATACAAAATATTACAGTTATCATTTAAAAATTCAAAAGAACCTCAATATTTCCTTTAATTTAAGGAGCAAGTGAATTGATATCTTAACACTTTAAAGCTGAACTCTAATTAATATTAATTGAAATAAAAGAGTGTTGGAGAGTGGATTAAAAAGTGGGGTGTGTTGTAAAGGAAGGAAAAGAAAAGCTGTGATAAGCTGTTTCCTTCCCCTGCTCCCACACCCCAGGCAGCGCTACCACTACAGTCGAAACTTCCCAGACATGGATCTCAAAATATAACCAGTAACCAGAGATCTAGTGCCCCGTTTCTGCTCCTTTTTTAGTCACTTCCACTTCACTCCATGTTCATTAAGAGTGCAAACATGTAGCAAGTGTCTTTTCATGAATATAAATATAAAAATGCATTTAGTGCGTGTGATTTCCTAAATTATCAATTATAAACAATAATGAAAGCATGTAAGCTAGATATATAGATATACATATTATGTAGTCAATGTGGCATTCTTGTGTAGCAAAGAAGTTATACTGTATACATTATTATGACATATACCTCCTAGTTGTGGTTAACAGAAAGACAAGACATAAATAAGCAATATCCTTCACAAATCTTTGAAGAAATCCTCAACGGTAAGGTGCTAAATTATTCATTTTACAAGAAAAGTTTCCTGTAAACAACTATTTATTACATACTCCTTTCTAAAAATAAAAAGTTTACAAAGTTGGAAAATTCAAACAGCAATCTAAAAATACCATTATTGCTTTAAGGTGCACTGACTATTAACTGAAGAGATTTGCATGATTTCTATCCTATATCTACTCTCTGCCTAAAAAAATGTTGTCTGCTAGATAGCATTATCTATTTACATAATTCCAAATACCATATGTATAATACTAATTTCATCCATATCATACCGTAAGCTCTGAGATCATTAATGAGTCTGATGTACACCTGATTCACATATCCCTCTGGATATTACTTGGATTTGAAATTAGCTTGGCCATTTAAAATTCTTTCAAATTATAGTTTGTTGATTAAAAGTGGCAAATACAGGCTCTGGAGTTACACTGTCTAGTTTCAAAGACGATCTATCACCTCTCTGTGACCTTGACCAAGCTTTGTCATCTCTTTGATTCAATGTCCTCATCAGTAAAATAGTAGTAGTAATAATAATACCTTTATCATTAATTCCTGTGTGATTAATTGTAATATTCATAAATTTCTTAGAACTATGACTGCTTGTTAGCTCTTTATTTTACATAATAGCATATTCCCAATATAAACATCACAGTCATCCATCTCCTGTATCTCTACAACCAATCAATCAATCAATCAATCACTAAACCTTGTCAATTCTGCCTCTATCACTTTTCTCCAATATATTCTATTCTTAAAAATAATTTCTTTGGGAATGACTGAGTTCAGTTTCTTATGATCTCTTCTCCAGAAATCTACAACTCGCTAACAGATCTCCCAGTTTTATAACAGCTATATCATTAATACTTTCAACAGATTTATCTTCTGAAGTCATGAATAATAGTAAATCACTCTACTTCAGTGGTTCCACGGTGGCTCCCCAGTGTTACCCTCAATGTCTCCGTAATTTTACTCTTAATTCTTTGATATTTAAAATTTCAGTGCTTTTCTTCAGCCTCCCAAAACTTTTTGCACATTTTCTTCTTGTATGTTTTCTTCAGAATAACCTTTCTAGAGGCAGCCCTGATGGCTCAGCAATTTAGCACTGCCTTCAGCCCGGGATGAGATCCTGGAGACCTGGGATCGAGTCCCACGTCAGGCTCCCGGCATGGAGCCTGCTTCTCCCTCTCCTTTGCCTCTGTCTCTGCCTCTCTTTCTCTCTGTGTCTCTCATGAATAAAAAAAAAAATCTTAAAAAAAAGAATAACCTTTCTAGAGGAATTAAGGAGTCAATCTCATTTACAATTGCACCCAAAAGCATAAGATACCTAGGAATAAACCTAACCAAAGAGGTAAAGGATCTATACCCTAAAAACTACAGAGCACTTCTGAAAGAAATTGAAGAAGACACAAAGAGATGGAAAAATATTCCATGCTCATGGATTGGAAGAATCAATATTGTGAAAATGTCAATACTACCCAGGGCAATTTACATGTTGAATGAAATTCCTATCAAAATACCATGGACTTTCTTCACAGAGTTGGAACAAATCATCTTAAGATTTTTGTGGAATCAGAAAAGACCCCGAATAGCCAGGGGAATATTAAAAAAAAAAAAAAAAAGAAAGAAAACCAGAGCTGGGGGGCATCACAATGCCAGATTTCAGATTGTACTACAAAGCTGTGGTCATCAACAGTATGGTACTGGCACAAAAACAGACACAGAGATGAATGGAACAGAATAGAGAATCCAAAAATGGGCCCTCAACTCTATGGTCAATTGATATTCGACAAAGCAGAAAAGACTATCCACTGGAAAAAGGACAGTCTCTTCAATAAATGGTGCTGGGAAAATTGGACATCCACATGCAGGAGAATGAAACTAGACCACTCTCTTACACCAGACACAAAGATAAACTCAAAATGGATGAGAGATCTAAATGTGAAACAAGAATCCATTAAAATCCTAGAGGAGAACACAGGCAACACCCTTTGTGAACTCAGCCACAGTAACTTCTTGCAAGATACATCCATGAAGGGAAAGGAAACAAAAGCAAAATTGAACTATTGGGACTTCATCAAGATAAGAAGCTTCTACACAGCAAAGGAAACAGTCAACAAAACTAAAAGACAACCTACAGAATGGGAGAAGATATTTGCAAATGACGTATCAGATAAAGGGCTAGTTTCCAAAATCTATAAAGAACTTATTAAACTCAACAGCAAAGAAACAAACAATCCAATCATGAAATGGGCAAAAGACATGAAGAGAAATCTCACAGAGAAAGACCTAGACATGGCCAACAAGCACACGAGGAAATGCTCCGCATCACTGGCCATCAGGGAAATACAAATCAAAGCCACAATGAGATCCCACCTCACACCAGTGAGAATGGGGAAAATTAACAAGGCAGGAAACAACAAATGTTGGAGAGGATGTGGAGAAAGGGGAACCCTCCTGCACTGTTGGTGGGAATGGGAACTGGTGCAGCCACTCTGGAAAACTGTGTGGAGGTTCCTCAAATAGTTAAAAATAGATCTGCCCTACGACCCAGCAATTGCACTGTTGGGGATTTACCCCAAAGATACAGATGCAGGGAAACGCCGGGACACCTGCACCCCGATGTTTCTATCAGCAATGTCCACAATAGCCAAACTGTGGAAGGAGCCTCGGTGTCCATTGAAAGGTGAATGGATAAAGAAGATGTGGTCTCTGTATACAATGGAATATTCCTCAGCCATTAGAAACGACAAATACCCACCATTTGCTTCAACATGGATGGAACTGGAGGGTATTATGCTGAGTGAAATAAGTCAATTGGAGAAGGACAAATATTATATGATCTCATTCATTTGGGGAATATAAAAAATAGTGAAAAGCAATAAAGGGGAAAGGAGAGAAACTGAGTGGGAAATATCAGAGAGGGAGACAAAACATGAGAGACTCCTAACTCTGGGAAACAAACAAGGGGTCGTGGAAGGGGAGGTGGGCAGGGGGATGGGGTGACTGGGTGACAGGCCCTGAGGGGGGCAGTTGACAGATGAGCACTGGGTGATATGCTATATGTTGGCAAATTGAACTTCAATTAAAAAAAAAAAAGAAAAGAAAAGAAAAAAGAAAATGATGTTGGAAATTAAAAAAACAAAAAAGAATAACCATTCTAACTTTTGATACTTGTAAATTTTTTTTTTTAAGGTCCAACATGCTACTAACTCAGTAGACTTTCCTCCTGCCCATAGTACACAATAAGCATGGCTTCATTCTAAGTCACACAACTATGTTACTTACTATTGTGCTATTTTTGTTCTGAATTGATTGCAATTAGCTTGTTCTGGATAGTCTAAATTACTTTGAAAGCAATGTCTTCATCTTCTTCATCTTTGCTTCTGCACAGTGTTTTGTACATGGTGACTATGTCTATGGGGACTATGGTCCCTATCTCTAGCTCTGATTTTTTCAATCTGTATAAAGAGGCCAGGGTATATATTGAAATGATACTTTAAGAGTTATACAAAGGTATATTTTATTTTCTGAGTGTTTGAATAATAAAGTATCTTCTTATTAATGTTGGGATACAACTTTCACTCTTCAAATTCATTCTTTATACATTTCATTTTTACCTGATGATTAGCATTACTTAGAGGTTGGAATCCATCTTAATATTTTTACTTCTTGGGCAAGTTTTTTTTTTTAAATTTTTGATTTGTTTTATGTTTTAGTTTTGAAATTCCATCCAAAAAAACTCATACATCTCTTGCACTCATTTAATAATCAAACAAAGATAAAATTTGAACAGCTGTGAATCTATTTTCTTTAATTTCCTTGCATGCCAGAGAAGCCCTTTCACTTTTGTACTTGTCTGTTTCTTTGCTGCAGAAAGTTTTCTTTAAGTACTTTTAATTTAAAGTTTTTGTCCAAATCATGACTGTTTCTTTCTCATGAATACTTGTAATTCTAAGGTTTAATCTTCTTCTAAGGTTTAATCTCCACATTCCTCAGATAACATATATCATGCTCATTACTTGCTCCCTTTGGTCAGCATTCTGGGAAAGTTATTCAAGCTTTCTCAACCACACTGATTCAATTTTGATCTATGTCACTTTTGCTTTTAACCTTTCCTGCAGAGATTTCAATTTTACTGATGGGGTTCAGGACATGCTACCCCAAAATATAGCACCTTGGTATACTGAATATTTTAAGCTGAAAGAGTTTGAGAAAATGACAGAAACAGAAAGGTCACCCTGATTTCTTTCCCCTTCGGCCTTTTCCTCTGGAACAGGCCATAAAATCCTCATGTGAAAGGTGCCCTCCGTATACTCACAGGAAAAAACATCTTCATCTCTGAAAATAAAGGGACACAAGGAAGAATCTTAACATGAAGGGCTTGCTAAGTTTCCTCTACTTTACTACAATTACCTCATACTCCTCTACAATTGTCCACTTTTCATCAAACCTAGCATGAAAATACACAACTGTTTCTTTGGGTCTTCATTTCCTTTTTTTTTTTTTTTTTTAAGATTTATTTATTTATTTATGATAGACATAGAGAGAGGGGGGGGGGGGGGCGGGCAGAGACACAGGAGGAAGGAGAAGCAGGCTCCATGCTGGAGCCCAACGCAGGACTCGATCCTGGGACTCCAGAATCGTGCCCTGGCCCAAAGGCAGGCGCTAAATCACTGAGCCACCCAGGGATCCCCTGGGTCTTCATTTCCTAATAGAATCTCCTATGTCATGTAAATCCTATATTAAATAAATGTGTATGCTTTTCCCCTCTTGATCTGTCTTTGCCAGTTTAATTTTCAGAACCAGCTAAGAACCCTAAGAGGGTTGAGGAAAATGTTCTCCTCCCCTATACTTCAGGTATCACTAAAGGTTCTTTGCAACTCTTTCTTATCTCAGGCCATCCTTCTTAAAAATCTCAGTTTCTTGTCTGTACTACTTGTTCTCCTTTTCTTATTCTGTCATCTTGGCTGTCTATGTGACATACACACACATTTTCTGATATTCTATTTGCTAGGATGGCCATAAATCTCAGTTTGCCCAGTATAGACCTAGATTCTGGATGCTGTCCTATGTAATTATCAACAGTGCCCCTTTTTATTCTCACAGGTGTCCCACTTGATATGATAAATTATATGCTTGTCCCAGGAACGTCAAGCATGTCTTCTAAAAGTTTCTTTTCATCTTTTTGACTAAATGTCAAGAGCTTTCCTTTTTTCTGAATATTAATTGAAGTATTTCCTTTGTAACTGTTCTTTTCTCTTGTTCTTCAATATTATTTGAAAGATCTATTTGTCCTAATGTTTACTCAGCCATAAGCAAAAAAAAAAAGATCTTCTGTGTTCAGTGTGTATTTGACCTTAGCTCTATTTACAGAATTTATTACCTCTTTGTTATTTTAATTATTTCTGTACTTGTTTTGCTATATTCAGACTGTTACAATGATTGTCCTAAGCCACAAAAGTACAAGTGCATACTCTAAAGTCTCTTTTAAAAATACCTTCTAAAAATAAAAAATAAAAAAAAAAAATACCTTCTACCTTTGAATAAGTGTGAATATAAATTCTTTCTAGAAAATACCCAGAACAGAATGATTTCTGTTCCAATGGGAAAGATTCCATAAACTCATCTCTTTCAGGTGGTAGATATATATTATATATATTAGATATATATTAGATATATATAATATATATCACACATGTGCATGCACATGTTCCCATATTTAGAATCAGATTCTCCTTGCTGGTTATTCCTGTGGGTCATAAATATGAATTGTCTTCAGCTGGATCTCCTGATTTAGCCATACATTTTAGGGAATTAAGAAAATCATCAAAAGAGTGAAAATATCACTGGGAAAGAGAGAGAGAGAAAACCTCAATGATTTTCTAATGTCTGTTAGCCCTCAAACACTCTTTATGATTATCTGCTCTAATGCAATAAAATGCTCAATAATTTTTAAATCTCTCTGAGACTCCTTTTCAGTAGCAAAGTGGGAGCATTTCAAGACAACAAAGAGAAATAAAATGTACTTGAGGTTGACATATGAACTACGAATCTTACTCAACAAAGGAAAATTCCCTTTGTGTTATTATATTCCTAAGATTTTTCCTCCCGAATCATATCATAGCTATTCAATATTTCTAAGCTGATTGTACACATCTATTGATGGACCTTTAAGCATTTATGTCTCTTTTCTCTTGTTTATAGCCTATGAAATGGAATAGCAAACAATCTCCAAGAAAACATTCAAATTTCCTTAAAAATTTGGCATCATCAGAAACTTTGTGCTTTATATTGGTATGAATGAGACCTCTTATTGTAAAACCTATTCACTATTTTGAAAGCACAGTAATAGAGTAATAGAGCATACAAAGAAAGAGAGTAATAGAGCACAGAGTACCAGAGAAATTTCTTATTGAGACATAGCTTTAAAATGTAAAGTGAAAGATTTTTGTTTTCTCCCTTGAAGAAGTTCTATAATAAAATTTCACTGAAAGTGTTTGAGTCCTTGAAGAAGCCCAATAAATATGAAACCTCTCTCCCTCCTGAGTTCTCAACAACTGAGGAGATGAAAGAGTTAATATGGCAACCAATCCATTACATTTATTGCTGTAGAAGATGAAGAAATGTGGCTCCATGTGTTTTGACTGAGTGGGCCTGATAATACTAGTGATGGGTGAAAAAGTTTCCCCAATGATATCCATACTGTCATTCCCGGAACCTCTGAATAAGTTACAGTATGTGACAAAAGGGACACTGTAGGTATGGTTAAGGCCATATACCTTCATATAGAGAGGTTATTCTGAATTTTCCATGTGGGCCCAACTAAATCCCGTGAGTTCATAAAAGCAGAGAACTTTTTCCAGCTAGAATGACAGATGAGGCAAGATAAACAATTTGGAAGATTTGAAGCCTGAGAGGAACCTAAGCCACTGATTGGAGCCCACATGGAATGCATAAGGAGGGATACAGGCAACCTCTCTGAACAAAGACTGTCTCTGACTGACAGTGAGGAAACTGATCTCAGTCCCACAGGAACTAGATTCTGCAAACAACCTCAATGAATTTAGAAGAGGATTCTTCCCAGAGCTGCCACATAAGAGCCCACTGGCCCACTACCTTCATATTGGCTTTGGGAAATAAGGAGCAGAGAAACCAGCCAAGCCAAACCAGACAACTCTCCAATCAACAGAAACTGGAAAAAAAAATATTGGTTTAAAACCGTAGTAATTTGTTATAGCAGCAATAGAAAACTAATATATTAGAGAATGACATTAATGAACAGATCTGTTCACCCACATCTAGAAAATTCTAAAAGAGGGCAAGATCCTAAGGAGTGCACAAGCCCATTGAAGAGGGAGCACGTATTCAGGCAGCTGCAAAGAAATAAGAGAACAGGCAAAGAAAGCATAGGAAGTCTTGTTTTTCTCTGCATATTTACCTATCAATAAATGATTATTCTTTCAAGCGGAGAAAAAAAAAAAAAAAAGCAGAGACCTGGGATAATGTTGACTAATATCCTTTCCTAGGAAGGTAATATCAGGAAAGGGGAAGAAGCTTTCCCCATTGAAATACAATTTAATTTCAATTTATATGTATATTTTGAGGTTAAAAATGTTAATGACTGATCAACTTTTAAAATATACATAGATTATATATCTGAAAAGGACTTTATTATTGATTACAAGTGGAAATGTCATTTTTTATTTAAGCTGGACTTTCTTATCATTTATGCTGTATGTTTTATTAAAAACATAATATTTAAAAAGAACAAGATTAAAAACTAAGAGAAATTGTATCATTACACATGTAATGAAAATATTATTTTCCCCAGAGATTGCCAAATTGAATTTTCAGAACTATATATTTATTGAAATATTTTAGAAATATATTTAATATTTACCACATACATTACCATTCAAAATTCCAAATTTTATGTCAACTCTAAATGAATCTATATTGCTCATATCAAAGTTACAAATGGATCTAATTAATTTTACAATTAACCTATTATAACATGAAGAAAAATATGTGACCTTCATTAAATTTGTTCATTATTTAGTTTCAGATTATAGAAGAACTCCTTTTAGCTAATAAAGCCTTCAGTCCCAAAAGTTGATGGTATAAAATAGTAATTAATTAGCACATGGAAATGAAATGCGTTGACATAATAGTGCAACTCATAACTTATGCTTATCTATAGGATTCTATTCCATGTGTAATATATAGGCCAGTATTTTATTATTATTTTCAAATGGACATGACAAATACTATAATTAAACCTTAAACAATGTGCCCTAAGCATGATTTTTTTCAGGAAAAATAGTTTTTTTCAGAAAAATATATTCATGTTTCTTGTGTGTTTTATCCCTTTTTTTTTTTTTTTTTTTTTTAAATTTTTTTATTTATTTATTTATATTTATGATAGTCACACACAGAGAGAGAGAGGCAGAGACACAGGCAGAGGGAGAAGCAGGCTCCATGCACCAGGAGCCCGATGCGGGACTCGATCCCGGGTCTCCAGGATCGCGCCCTGGGCCAAAGGCAGGCGCCAAACCGTTGCGCCACCCAGGGATCCCAGTTTTATCCCTTTTAATAGTGATGCATGAGATAAGAGGAAACCCAGATGTATTAGTATCAGTTCACTTACAAATTTATATAAAATATTAACAATTCTTTTTTTACAGATGCCCTTACTAATGCCATATAAGAAAAGTATGAGAGAATGATGTATTTTACTATTAAAATAAGAACAAATTTCTATCACTATCACTGATCACTTATTTAAAAAATATTGCATGTAAGAACACTGGTCTAGGTCTCTGCTATCCAATATAGTACAGAACTCCATGTGTCTATTTAAATTCAAATTAATAAAAATTAAATAATATTTAAAAGCCAGTTTGTCATTCATATTAGCCACGTTTCAAGGACTCAATGGTTACATGTGGTTAGTAGCTGTCATATTTGACAGCACAGGTATAGAATATTTTCATCACTGCTAAAACTTTTATTAATACTAGCCTGACTGCTGAAGACTCAAAACATGTAAGACAAGAGTACTTGCACTCAAAGCTCTTGAAATAGAGTTTCAAATAAATACTATAGATAATAAATGCTGATCTTAGATGTCATTTTGAACCAAAATAACAGGGTGGAAGTGTGGTGGGCAGTTAGATTGTTGTGTGAGGCCTGGGTCCCGCAGGAAGGGGTGGGGAAGGAGTGCAGATGTTGGGAGGGAGATGTCAGAGACCTGCAATTAGGCATATCCTGCCCAGATGGCCAAGGAGAATTCTAATATAGAGCCCACAGGATGCACTTTAGCGTTGTGGTTTGCCAAAACTCCCCCCTACAGCCTTTCTTCAGAGATGCTAGGTAATAAGACAAAAGAGCTTCACACAGGCATGCCAAGACCTCCCTTCATGGTCAGCTATGGGGAAGGTCAGAGGCCAGACGGAGCTCCTCAAGAAACCAGATCAAACCAAATAGACACAAATTAGGAAGAAAAGACCCTGCTTTTTCCCCAAGTAATGAATATTTCACCTCCTAGTCAACAAAAACCCTGGGATCAATTCCGTTCTGAACACTTGAGCCTCTCTCAAGCTGCCCACTCACCTCTCTTGTGAGAGTCCTCAATAATCTTTCTGGTCTCTTGCCTGAATTCCTTGCTGTGAGAGGAGACTAAGAACCAATGCTGTACTGTCCAGGCTGTAACAGAATCATCTGCAATATGTGGGATTAAAGAGTCATAAAATTTTATTTTCATTATATAAATCTGTGGAAAACCTTTCCTGTCTTCCTTTTTTGACCTTCGGTCACTCTCCTATCTTTGACAGTTAATGTAATCTCTTCAATCATTTTAGGATTGAAAGAGGAGAAAAGAGTAAGAGAGAAATGGAGAAAGAACTTCATGCAAGTTCAGCTTCCATGCTTGCCTCTATAGATGTTCCACAAGACCATGAATGCAGCGCTGATATTAATTACCTGCTGAAATAGGGAAAGGGAAAAATACAAGGACAACCACAAATACATACCTCAGTAAATATTTTTTCCACAATGAAAAACAAAAGATGCTTCTTTGTTGTACTTACTATCTTCCTTGTTTTTCAAGGCCTTCCTAAAGTGAAGAACTTTCTTTACAAAAAATGACAATAGCAGCATTTATATCATTCTTCGTAATCTCCTCATTGAAATAGTGGAAAAGTACCATAGGAACATTAACAATGAATTAATGTAAATGCAAATCACCATAAATGACACAGGCTTGCAAGCGGAAGGTCTCCCAACTGTTTACTCTTAATACTATGGGTGGAGAAAAAAAAGCAATTGCAATCATATCTCTAGTGTCTGGTCTAGTTTCTAACATGATTAAAAGATTTCATGCATTGTGTCCTAAAGAGAAGGCAATCAGAAAATAATTTTATATGCTGTATATGCATGAATGTCACCATATTAATACTACTAAAGGCACAAACTCCAATTATTTTTTTCCTTTTCCAACTCCTCATGCATTTAGTATTTCTTCCCTAATAAAACAGACTGAAACAATTTTTAAAGAAAACAAAGTAACATAATGACTTCTGAAATTATCTTTTAGTATAAAAATTATCCTAATTTATACATTTAACAGATAAAATTTACATGATCATTTGAGAAGAAAATGTTAAGAATCTATTTGGAGCTGGTAAAATGATATGCAAAAGAAGAAATATATTTGTATCATTGTGATGGAATCCATAATGAAGAATAGTAAGCAATTTAATGATGTATAAGGATCTGAAATGTGAATGTCTTTAAATCAATGCAGAAAATAGATAAATGCTTTGAATGACGAGTAAGGGATAAAAAATCAAATCCTGATAGATTTAATCAAATAATAAATGAAAGCAATCACAATAACTTCAATGATGAAAAATTACAGAATAGATTTTTCAGCAAAAATAAAAACCGATGGCAATAACGATCTATTTTTATATGCTTATACATTTGTGTTTTTCTTAGCCACTTAGAGGAATAAGTAATTGTATTTTGTAGCATAATGGGCATAAAATAAGTTTTTGTGTGGTAAATTGACTTCAGAAAAGTAAAAACAAAAATGTATTGTTCTTTGAATGTAGAATGTGAAATTTATTTCCAAGATAAAGAGAAAATACCATAACTATTTTATAGCTCCCGTAAGATTTTGTGAAGGACTAATTTCACTAAACAGTTGAACAGGACAGAAGAAAGACACAGTAGGTAAAGATGACCTTGCCTATCCTTAAATAACTGACATCTAAGATGATTTTTTGTATTGTACTGTTCATTGGAGTTACAAAGAACAAATAGACGTGATGATTTCCAAAGCCAATTGTGGGTTATTGTAAGAACAAATGAATGCGGTCCAGAAGAGGAGCAGCCCAGCTTGAGTGAAGTAGATGGTTTTTCAACACACAGAACAAGTGGTCTTGTCCTGTCTTTACAACAGCAGCAGCAAGTACAATGTGTTCTTTATTCAACTACCCATTATAATGGGTATCTTTAAAATGGATATCTTTTCCAACTTGGGTTTGTTTTGTTTTGTTTTGTTTTTTTGTTTTGTTTTTTGCAAATTTCACAAAAGACTATACCTAACTGGTTGGTAAGTCATCACCCAGTAAAGAATTATCTATTTCTTTTTTTTTTTTTTAATTTTTTTTTTTTTTATTTATGATAGTCACAGAGAGAGAGAGAGAGGCAGAGATACAGGCAGAGGGAGAAGCAGGCTCCATGCACCGGGAGCCCAACGTGGGATTCGATCCCGGGTCTCCAGGATCGCGCCCTGGGCCAAAGGCAGGCGCCAAACCGCTGCGCCACCCAGGGATCCCAGAATTATCTATTTCTTAATCTGTGCACATCACTGGCCACCAGCTAAGCCATAGATGACTTCCTTTTGATGGGTCATTGATTGAAGCTAAACAACTATATTAGGGTAATGGATTCAATTTATGGCTTATGAATAAAAACAGCTTGGAGATGATTTTCTCAAAAGAAGGCTGTACAGATGGCACTAAAAAAACTGAGTTTCTGAAGACATAAAAATCAGGGCTGAGCCCAATACAGCATGAAAATTCTTCAGTATGAAAATAAGAAAAAATAATTTATGAGTCTCAATTTCTTCATACGTTAAATGGAGATTCACCAAAATATTTCCTGAATGTCTACCATGGGTTAAGTACTGTTCTGGTCACTTGGTAAATATCTTTTGAACACAGGTGACAAATACAGCCCTCATGGAGTTTACATTCTGATGTGAGAAATAAAGTAAATATGGGTTAAATAATAAAGAATAAAGTATATTTAAAATGATTAAATGTAATGGAGGAAGAAAGATACGTGTAGGGAAAGACTAGGATAAGAAGGATTGAGGGTGCTTGGTGGGGTGTTGCAAATACTAATGGGATGACCATCATCAAGCCAGTTGAATAAAGACTTGAAGAAAGTGAAGGACTTAGCTCTACCAGCAAGGTGGAGCAGGAAGGTCTGCACTGAAGGCAAGCAACAGAGTTTGACATAATGGCCCAGAAGATGCCAATTTTTCCAGAATATTTTTATTTTTAAAAATATCAGTTATTTCAAAAGTAATTTTCCTTTTGGGAGGATGCTTCTACTGTGCTGGTGCTCTAAGCTCAAAACAATCTAACTACTACTTTTTTCCCCAGATACCCTTAGACTAAACAGTTGCCATTCATTCATACATTCTTTTCTCTCTACTATAAGCAATCCCTGCCCAGCAAAGGTAAAGTATCAAAAATAGTGCCTTCTTGACTAGGCTCCATGTCAAATGCTTTCTGCTTTCTATTTCATTAAGTCTTTTTTTTTTTTTTTTTGAGATTTTGTTCATTTATTCATGAGAGACCCACACAGACAGAGAAAGAGAGAGGCAGAGACACAAGCAGAGGGAGAAGCAGAGGGAGAAGCAGGCTCCATACAGGGATCCTGACACGGGACTTGATCCCGTGTCTCCAGGATCATGCCCTGGGCCGAAGGCAGGTGCCCAACCGCTAAGCCACCCAGGGATCCCCGAATGAAGTCTTTCTTGATTTTCAAACTACATATCACTTTTTTTGTTGTTAACGCACCATTTAATCATTAATTCCACATACAACATTAGGGAAACACCCGCTATGTAACTAAGTATATGCTGTTTATTGAAGAGACAAACATGAGTAAAAAGAGTACTTAACCTATTAGTACTATTAAATAAATTAAATATTTTTTAAAAATATTTAAAAAAAAGTCGTAGGGGAAAAAAGAGAGCAGGAGGCAGACCAAGAAACAGCCTCTTAACTATAGAGAACAAACTGGTGGTTACCAGGAGGGAAGTGGACGGGGTTAGAGTAGGTTCAACAGGTGCTGGGGATTAAGGAGGGCACAGTTGTGATGAATATTGTATGGAAGTGTTGAATCACTAAATTGTACACCTGGAACTAACATTACACTGTATGTTAACTAACTGGAATTTAAATAAAAACTTTAAAAGTATGCTTCCTTTTGCTCCAACGATTTCAATGCTATAGATTTTCCCTACACACATGAACTATCCATGTTCACTGCAGCAATAATATGTGTCTCTCCTAGAAAAGTTAATATGTAAAATTAATTAAAATTACTGTTTAATTAATGTAATACTCTCTAATGTAAATATGTCATTTCCACATTTTAATATAAAATGTAATTTTATCTTAAATAACAATTCACCTAATAGTCTGTACAGATTCATACCATTTTTGCCAACAAAGTCTGTTTTCCACATGTTTATGTGTGTGTGTCTGTACAGGTATTGTTCATTATAGAATACACACCAAACTATTTGTGGTTAGCTCTGGGGAGTGGGATTCCCAGGGATGATGGAAATATACTTTCATTTAATATCATAACATTTTTCACCGTGAATTATTTTATTTACATTCATCATTATGTAACGAATCCTGCTCTGCAAAAGTATAAACAATATAAAACAGTACAGAAAGGATAAGCTGTTTGACTTTAGCATTTAGGAGATCTATTTTAAGCTGTCCTATCTTCTCATTCAGTAAAATACATATGCAAAACAATATTCCCAGGTCAAAAAAGAGTCCACCTACTAAATTTTAGAATTGTCATATCATATAATAAAGTATTTTTAATTGAAAAATTCTCTACTTCCGTGTGAAATTCTAGAATAGCTACTCTTCTCTCTTCACAGTTTCCTTTTTCTATCTTTATAAAGTCCAAGCCAGGTAGAAATGTTCGAAGGGAAGACTTTGAGCCTTGATGTCATTTCAGAGTTGACGATCAACCATCAGAGCATCAGATTTCACAGGGGCTCGAATTCTCTACAGCATTTGGCTCAAGCTAAAGGGCCTTTTCTATTTCTGATAATATCAAAATGCACACTACTCGCCTACTTTAAACCAGACTTATCTATGTGAACTTACACCTTGGCAGCCAGCTCTAGACACTTCTCCACTCACCAATGGCTAAAATTCAAACTGCCAAGGAGAATCTCTCATTGTACTCTGACACACAACATGTTGACTTTTCTGCTTCACTAGTAAATGAAAATGAAATTACCCAGAGGGTTTCCCAGTCCGAATGCCATTCTGTCATTCTTGACACTAGAAATTCTGTCTTCTTGCTGCAAAGTATGGTAGGGATATTCTGTGTGAATTCCTAGGAGCCTGCAAGATGGTTCAAAATGGGAAACAGAAAATCCTCACCTTGTTTAAGGATTAAAATCATTTAGAAGATGAGGAACTTTAAATAATTCTATATTTTCAAATTTCAATATGTGGAAATGAAAAAATCATGACATTGCAGTTATCAGGTAATATTCCGTATAATTTAAGGGGAAAAAAAATGTTGAGTTCGGTCAAAATCCCAGCTGATAATTCCTTTTCTTCTTAGAAATTGGTTAGATCTCTTGACAAAGCACCAAAACAGTTCAGATTTCTTCCATCTCATACAAGTAGACAATGTATGAACACTACGTATTTATATCTTAAAATCATTTGCTTAATATCCAATTAAGATATTAGAAAGTATTATCTACAAGAGTAAGACGTATAAGCATACCACTAAATAGTGACTATAATTCATAAAGTTCTGTGAGTCATTTTAAGTGCTCTATGCGTTACCTCAGGCTCTCCTAATTTAATCCTCAAAGCTTCTCTATATGTGTAGCAGGAGCTATTTTGAACTTGTGGTACAGAGAGTTTCAATGATTTGCTCCAAATCATGCAGCTTAGATACTGCAAGCAGAACCTTATCCCAAGGGGTCTGTTTCCAGAACCCAACTCTTCATGTCAAAGTGCCCCTAATAAGCAAAGTGCTGTCATTGGACTTCTTGAGGTGAAGCCACCGGTATAAAGGAACTTAAGAGCTCCAATGGACTGTCCATGGAAATGAGAACACCTGGAGGCGATATTGCAGAGGCCTGGTTTTTACTGAAGAGTTCTGCAAGGATCCTCAGATAACTGCTTGCGATCCAAGTGAGTTCTAACCTTACATCTAAGGAAGGATATTGTCTCCTCTAAGTTTGGGGCTTTATAATAACAATATAACATGGAATTACAGTACAATGGGTTTCTACCAACTTGCTAAGTGAAATAGCTAGTAAAATGTCAGGATTCCCCTTTTCCATGTTCTACATATTGAACAATCATTATAGTAACCAACTACATAATGCACATTGTTGTTGTTGTTTTTTTCAATTCACTGACAAAATACATCATGAAGAATAGCTACACAGCAGCTGGTAATTCTATATCTGAAATATGTGTAATATTCTTGGATCAAGTACTTAGGGAATTCTCATGGTCTGAAGCACAAAAACTTAGAATCACCCATTAGATTTTTAAACTACTTTAAAATGATCTACCTATAACCAACAGCTGGTTCCCATCGTGCCTGCCAATTTCAATGAAAACTTTCATCAACAGCCTGCCTTGCCTTGTAAGCCTACTGCTTTTATATTCAAATCTTCAGCAGAAAAAGTCATTTGAGAGCTCAGGGCTAAAATGGGTGTGTTTTGTAACTAAGCTGGGAGATTGATGGTCATCCTAGCCCCCAATCTTGCATTTGTTTCCTCTAAGAAGTCTCCTTATATCTCTAAATCACTCCAATTATCTTATATCTCGTATCTTCTCTCCCATTCTTTCCTATTTCTTGTTCCAGCTCTAACAACTAGCCTTCCTGCCTCTTTTCCTCTTTTTGCTTATTTCCAATCCCTTGCTTTCATTGTCACTGTCATAATGGTTTTCATTCTTACTGCTATAAATTCAAGTAGCACTCAAAAGTTCTGAAGTCATCTCCTCATTGCATTCTGAACAGTAGATTCCAAAAATCTTAAGCAATATATGATTTTATTGATCATTCTCTTCTTGAACAATTCCTTCATTGGCTTCCAGGAAACTACACAATTTTGATTATCCTTTATCTCTGATAATTGTCCTCAATTTCTCATGTTGTTTCCCTTTTCTTCAACTGCTCTGTGAACATTGTTGACATCTAAGTTTCCTTTATTTTTTTTTCTTGCACTCCATGGTTTTAATTCATACCTGTATGTCAATGCCTGAGAAAGACTTTTATGGACTGTCTCCCCCAGAAATCCAGACCATATCCCCCCCTGCTTCCTATATATCTCACTTGGATCTCCTACCTTCATCTTAAATGCAGCATACCTGAAATTAAAATCCAACACCAAATCTCTATTACCTTCATCACTCATGCTCCCTTTCACAAGCCTGCTGCTTTGCCTGCTTTGCCCATTTCAGTTAATGACATTACTATTCACCCAGCCACTCAGGCTAGAAATTATAAAGTCAGGTTTGATTTTACATTCTCGATACCCTTCCTCACCAATTACACTTCCAATCAGTCTAAATATTTTTACTCTTGTACTCAGGAGAAAAAAAATATTTGTCTTTCTATTGATATTTTATTCTCTCCAAATAAAGTGAAACAATGTCCTAATAATTACTACATTATTACTGCATTGTATTACTACCAAGAGAGGTAGTGCATTCCCAAATTATTAATACTCTGTATCTTGAATATTTTGATGATGCCTCCTCATCTATAAAACCAAGTCTAAAGTCTAGACGTCTTGAGGCACTGCATTCAAAATGATTAATAATCTGGTTCCATGTGCATTTAGTTTTATCTACTGTAATTCTCTCTCACATGTTTTTAACTGAAGCTTTTTTTACTTTGAGACAACTGTAGATTCACAAGCAGTTATAAGAAATAATACAGAGATCATCTCTACTCTTTATCCAGATTTCCTCAATGGAAGTTTCTTGCAAACTATAGCACCACATCACAAGCAGGGTATTAATATTGATATATTCACCACACAGGATGCTTCCATTGACACAAGGATCTCTGATGTTGCCTTTCTATAGCCCCACACAGGTCGCTCGCATCCCCATAATCTCCTTAACCCTAGCATCCAACTATTCTGTTCTCCATTTCTATAGTGTTGTCATTTCAAGAATGTTGTATAAATGGAGTCATACAGTATAGAACCTTTTGGGGTTTGCTTTGTGCATTTGGCATAATTCTTGGGAGATTCATTTAAGTCGCTGTATGTATATATAAACTACTCTCTTTTATTGTTGAGCAGTATCCTATGGTAGGGATGTACCACAGTTGGATTTGTTATTCACCCGCTGAAAGACATCTGGGTAGTTTCGAGATTTTTAGCTATTCCAAATAAAGCTGCTATAAACATTCATGTACAGATTTCTGCATGAACATGAGTCTTCATTTTTCTGAGATAAAAGCCTAGTGGTAAAAAAAAAAAAAAAAAAAGCCTAGTGGTGCAATGGCAGGTTTGTATGTTAGTTGCAGTTCCAGAGTAGATGTACCGTCTTACATTCCCACTAGCAATGCATGGGTGATCCAGTTTCTCTGCAAGACAACCACCATGTGGTGTTGTCTTTATTTTCTACATTGACCATTCTACTTAAACCTTTCTACGTTAACCATTTAGCCATGTGTAGTGATATCTCATTGTGTTTTTAATATTCCTTTCCCTAATGGCTAATGATGGACATCTTTTCATGTGCTTGTCATTTATATATCTTCTTCAGTGAAATCTCTATGACTTTTGCCCATGTTTAATTAGATTGTTTTTTTATTACTGCATTCTCAGATTTAAAAAATATTTTCTAGATACTAGTTCTGTGTCATAATTAAGCTTTGTAAATATTTCCTCTCAGTCAGTAATTTGTCCTTACATGCTCTTAACAGAATCTCTCACAAAGTAAATTTTTAAAATTTTGATAATTTCATTTTTTTTTCCTTTTGTGAGTTTGCTTTGACTTTAAGCCTAAGAACTCTTTGCCTTGCCCCAGATCCAGATATTTTCCTATATTATTTTTCTAAAACTTTTATGGTTTTGCATTTTACATTTAAGTCTGTGATTCATGTTAATTTATATAGGGTGTGAGACTTAGACTGAAGTTGATTTTTCTGTCTACTGACGTCCAATCTTTCCTCCACTGAATTGTCTTTCATCTTTGTCGAAAATCAATAGAGTATATTTGTGTGAATCCAATTCTAGTTTTTCTATTGTTTCACTGATCTTCGTATCTAGAAGTCTTGAAAACAAGATTTCTTGCTTGTTAGTTTCTTTAGCTCTAAATGAGAGATATATGTGGCAAAACAAAAAATGAAAAACCAAACAAACAAAAAAACTCAAGGAACTTACCATTATATCATTGCTTCAGGACTGATGTTCCCAGTCAGTTGGCCTTCTTCTCTACATCTTTGAAAGTTTTCTTAGATTCAATTCATATTATATATGTCCAGGAATTTTAGTTGTACTTAGTGGAAGGAATACTATTTCATATGTTTTATCCTTTATCTTTACTCAAACACTATAGTTCTCTTACACTTCCTGCTTCTGTCTGTTTCCATGAACATCAATCAATTTTCTTCTTCCAATTAAATTCACTTTATAGATTATATATATAACACTCAAAGAAATTAAGTCATGCAGTTAGAATTAGACACACTAGAAATTCAAACACAGAATTATAGGACTATTAACGGATTTTTCTGCCATTACAAGCTCACAACCCATGTTTGCAACAGAGACTCTAGGTCTTACATAATGCTTTGAATAAATTTCAGAGTACACACGTATGACCGAGACTTCCCCAGCTGAGAGCTTTGAGCCCTTAGGTAAGTCATTAGTCATTTAAATTCTCTGAATCTGTTTTCTCCTCTATAAAATAATAATAGGGATGATGATATATATTTTGCAGGTTTTTCTCATGAGTAGTAATAATAAACATAAATCACATATTATAATGCCTACCCCAGAGGCCTTATTCAGTATAGGGTAGTTAGAGGTAGTTATTATGGTGATAGTTATAGAGGTAGTTGTTCAGTATAGGTCTTTACACTCTGCTACTACCTGCATAGTGTAAAGAATAAAATGTATATAATGGGAAATCTTAAAGATACAAGACACCTAAGCACTTAATAAGGAGCCTGTGCCATTTCTAGACACTCAAAATTGTTTCCCAGTTCTAAAATATTCAGCCAAGAGCATGAGCCTGAGCAGATTATTTATGTATCTATTACTGATGCATTATGATTATTTATGTGTTCACTTCCCTCATTATGTTACACACTTATCACAGAATAGAATAATTCCTTGACTATCTGTGAATATCCCTCAGGATCTTACAGATGGAAGATGACTAATTAATAATTATCATGTTAAATTGAATTGATATTTTGACCATCTACTCTTCATCTTCACACTTTATAAAATTACAACCTGACACTACACTGACTAAGATATTGAATACATTTGAGATCAAGAGCAAGTGCTGAAAATATATACCCTGCCCTAGTCTAAAATCCCTGATTAAAACTCTGAGCACAAACTAATTTAATAGTACAATTAGTCCTGGAAGTGATTAACTATTTATAAACAACACTAATGTTGCCAGATCCCTTACAAATATTAACCGTTGGGATTTGGAAGCAAAATGTTTGAATTCTTGAAATTACTGAGAATTCCTGAAATTAAATATATATATTTCAGTGTTTGATTATTTCCTACAGGATCTAGAATATATATAATTCTTGTATCCTATAGCAAATAATGAAACACTGAAAAATACCAGAGAACACTATTGGCTATTATTTGAAAAATATAGCTTTAGGACCTACTAAAGAGTTCAACAGTGCTATGCAGAATCAATTATGTATTAAATTGCTAAATGTTTATTTTGCTTCCAAAACTTATTTTTTGGAATAGCCTCATGTGATCTATGTGAAATATAGTATGCTATGTAAAATACACTCAAATGTACACATGAACTAATTAATATTTATTTTCTTTCCAAGATTGACTTAGCATTATCAGCTGATAGACCTCCGAACACACACTTATAACATGGCAAGAGCTACAAACAAGATTGACTGATGAGAATAGATCTTGACTAAATCTCACATTCTTGGAATTATTGATTTTACCCTGTGACTGCATGTTGACATTCTCTGATCTTATTTTCAACTTGACTTCCATTAATTCCTTTTAACCAGTAACATTTTTAAAAAAGATTTTATTTATTTAGCAATGAGAGACACAGAAAGAGAGGCAGAGACAGAGGCAGAGGGAGAAGCAGGCTCCATGCAAGGAGCCCGATGTGGGACTTGATCCCCGGACCTGGTATTAGGCCCTGAGCCAAAGGCAGATGCTCAACTGCTGAGCCACCCAGGTGTCCCTAACCAGTAATATTTTTATGTTGATTGTTCAGATTTACACTCAGATTTACACTAAAGAAGATTATAATACGTTCTCTTTTTTCCTGATTTCTTGACTGATTGAGATTTATAAAGGTCTATATACATTTTTCAAGTGATGCCAATAAAATATTTCCTAATAAAAACACTAAACAACTATCTGGGGACCACATTCAATATTTTTCCACTTATGCAACATAATTTAGATATGCCATAAGTTTTCTTTCAAAAGTGTTATAAATTACCATTTTGAAAAAATAGTAATTATTTTCATAAATGTGGACACCCTTATTGACATATCTCAAAATATGTATTCATTTAGGGCCTAAAGATGAGTAGTAATTATTTTATTCATTCATTCATTCATTAAAAATATACTAGGGGCAAAAGAAAAATACACACACACACACACACACACACACATACTAGAGGCACATGGGTGGCTCAGTCAATTAAGCATTTGATTCTTGATTTTGATTCAGGTCATGATCTCAGGGTCATGGAATCAAGCCCTATGTCAGGCACTATACACAGTGGAGAGTCTGCTTGTCCCTTTCCCTCTGCTCCTCCCCCCATGCTTGCTTTCTCTCTGTCTCAAATAAATAAATAAAATCTTGAAAAAATATATACCAGTTAATAATGAGATTTTGTAGATTTTTTTCTGTGTCTTACTTTAAAGAAAAATAACTTGCACTCATACAATATTGGGTATAAGAAAAGTATGAACTTTTGAAGTAGGATAGTTAACTATTGCCTCCTATAAATGGTCTTAAGTAAGTCACCTAACATTTGCTAGATTTAAATTTTTCTCAGCTGTAAATGAGGCATTGGAATGAGTTTTAAACTATGTCCTGTTTTAAAATCATTTGAGTTAATAAATTCATTAGTGATTAAAAATAAATGATTAGGCATTTAAGTATTATAAAATACTTATAAAGTATTCACTTTTCGAATTTCTACTTCATGTCAACATACATATCTTTTAGGATATGAGACAAGCTACTTATGAGACAAGCTACTTAAGGCAGAGTATATAAAACATATATGCTAAATTCAATATGGAATCCTCAAGATTCATAATTTTTAAAAATATTTATTTATTTACTTATTTTAGAGAAAGACAGTGTTTGCAGGGAATGAGGCAGAAGGAGAAGGGGTTAGAGAATCTTAAGCAGAGCAGACTTCCCTGCTGAGCACAGAGCCCGATGTGGAGCTCAAACTCATGACCCTAATATCAAGACCTGAGCCAAAATCAAGAGTCAGACACTTAGCCTTCTGAGCTACCCAGGCACCCCTCAAGCTTAGTACTTCTAATAAAAAATTATGACAGCATCCAAGACACTAATTACAGAAAAAATAATGACTTACAGATCAGTAGGTAGAAGATCTGGGGGGTAAGCCACTGATTCCTCAAAACTTATTGTCATACAATATCTGAAAATCCATATTCCTAATGAAAGTAACAGGACTAACACAAGATAAAGTCTAATGAATATGTGCAAGAAACATGAACATAATCACTTAATGGTCTTATGAAATTATATGCCTAAATGCTAATGGGATGTTAAGTGAATACGCTGAGGAAAAACAGGGTTGCTCAGAAAAGACCTCACAGAGGAGGTGATATCCAATCAGTGCTTAAAGGCAGTAAAGGTCATGAATGTGTAGAGAAGTAGCTACTACAGGCAAAGAAATATACATGCATGGAAGCATTAAACCCTCGCTGGAACAGAGTATCTCAGCAAGGTTTTGTTTGTTTTTTAACAAACCCAGTTAGAGTCTATACTGAATGCGGATGATGACGTTGAAATGCATCCCAGGTAGGTTAAATATAGGCTCCATAATCATACTTATCCTTCAGTAACTTTTAAGAATGCAGAGCAAGTGGCATTAAAAGTCAAATTATGTGGATTAGAGATGAGATTTTAAAATGTGAAAGTTCTTGAGAAAGAAATCAAATACAAAGTACCTACTAAATATGACCAATAATTGGTAACTGCATCTATTCTTTAAAAATAATTTTTGTGAAAGGTGTAATTTGCTAAAAATAAGTTCTTAAATAAAACTAACTTTTTTTTTCATATACAATTCATTCAAGCATCATATGGGAGAGATGGGGGGAAGCCAAATGCTTCTTTTCCTCAAAATGATTGAAATGCCCAGGAGTAAATAGATATCAGAAAGAAATTCTATAAACATAGAGCAGCAATAAGAGTAGATGCTACTATTGCATCAGATATAAACATAAAATATTTCTTTTCTCTTTTCTACTCATGTCATGAAAAATAACAGGCATGTAAATATGCAACTTGCTGGTATACTTATTTTAAACTGGAATTTGTTTAATTCCTTATAACTCAAGTTTTTCACTCTCCCAGCACAAATGGTAGGACTTTTATTACACCTCTTTGGCAATGAACTGGTTATGTATGAGAAATCACACCATCAAGCGCTATTAACGATTTTTCTTTTTCTTTTCAATTTATCATTTTATTAGTAGCCTCAATTTAATGACGAGGAGCACCACTGATTTACTCTATAAGCTTTAATCAGAATGCAAGTATAAAAAATGCTTAATGTGCTAATTTTTATGCCATTACCCAGAATGCTTTGTCAGCTCTCAACTACATCTTATTATGGTTAGCATCTATGTTATTGCTAAATAACAGAGTGTCTTTTAGTCTGTAAAGAGCACTTTAGAAATTAAGAAACCAGAGGCACAAAGGACATTTTGAGGATTTAAACATCTTTATAGAAAAGAAAGTCTCTCTTGTTGGAAGCCTAGAGAGAGGAAATATGATCATGATTAAAAGGGAATTTTGCTTTCTTTCAGTAGTACCGAAAGCTATATAGTTCAAGAGGAGTTATGTGTAGTGTGAGGAATTAAGAAGAGAAGGTAAATATTTTACTTGAAATAATGTTGAAATTGTCTCCTATGAAATTCTCTTATCTTACCTTATACAATATAAAAGCTTGACTGAGTTACGCTGACATAGTGGGTTTACATATTCATCCAGAATCACAGTTCAAGGAGAGCTCTGTAACTTTTAGAGGACACAGATGTGTGTTGCTTACTCTCATTTCATCAGTTCTCTATAGCTTTGGTATCTGAGTCTAGCCAGGTCGTGTGTTTTCATAAAAAACAAAACCAAAACAAACAAACAAACAAAAAATACAGAGACTTTTTTTTATACTTACGCTGTTCTAAAACAAATAGTTACGATCACACAAATAAATCAAATAATTATATGGTTTAATTTCTGTAGTCAAGAAATTTTAAAACTAGACAGTTCAACACATACAAAGTATTATTTGAACTAATATGTCTCAAATGAGGAGGAAGTTATGAGATACCCTGGTGAAGGTGTTTTGTTTGGTTGGCTGGACTGGTGGTTTGGTTGTAGGAGAAAGAGGATCATTTACTAAGAATTTTAACTTTTTCAAGAAAAGGAATTAGGGAATTCTGAAAGAAACTACAGCTGCCCATTTTCCAGGGAAGACAAGTAACACTTGGGAGTGAGAGAAGGGGCTAATCAACTTGTTTTTGTTGACAATCTTAAAGGAGAACCTGTAAGACTCCTAGGAAGGAGAGGAGGAGGAAGAAAACACCAGGAGGTAGGAAAACTCTAACGTCTACTCTTTGTACAGGTTGAAGTAAAGACTGTTCATGGAGGTGCTGAGGCAAAAAGAGAGTGAAAGAGAAAGAGAGAGAAACAAGTCCAGAAATACATGCTAGAATGAATAATCTCAACCAAGATAAACTGTTATAGGATTTTCCCTGGAAGTCACAAGAGGAGACAGGAAATTTTGCTGATCAGTCTTCCCAATCACTCAAAAAAGGATGGTAGGGGAATTAGAAGCCCTGACTTATGGGGACAGACTGGAGCACTGAGCACCTGGGCTGTATGGAGAGGAGACTACACATATCTTGTAAGGGCGGTGGAGCTTTGAAAGGGACTTGCATGTGAGGGAGAGCATTCAACCCAAGACTTGCATGACGAAGAGATTTTTCTTGATGTACAGGATTTAAATGGACAGAGTGACAGTTCACATCCTAGCAGAAGTGCCCTACAACTTTGACAATCACAATCACTACAACCCCAATCACCAAACCTCCTAAGAGAATTGCATTATCAAATCATCTTAGGAGACTTTTTCCTCCTCTATGAGAACTTTAGGTATGTTAAACTTGGAAGAAAATGGTAGTGGAAGTGATTCTCAGATTCCTACCATATATGTCTCTTAACTATAACCAGTCTAACTTTCCAAGCAGTCAATTTCTTTTTTCTAATACAACAACCACAAGCAGGTGCTGATAAAATATATTTATTGTATTTTTCTAGTTTATGGGTTCACTGTACCATCTTTCACTAATTAATTCACATATTAATATATACTCACCAAATCCTCAGCCCCCAATCCATAGCAGTCATGTGCATTGTGTGTTAGAATAACAGATGAAAGGGCATGATTACTTGTAATGCGTGGAGGGAGATTGCCCAAGAGGGAGTGGAGATAGGGCTTTAGAGATTATATTGAAGGGGGGCTAACAACACCAGAGGCTCTAATACTATTTCTTTCACTGTGTTTTGATGTGATCTCAGGTCTTGAGTGCAAATAGCTGAAAATCATGGGCCATGTTGATGCCTGTCATAAGGGTTCAACATGATGGCAAACCTCACTCCACTTCTTAAGTTAAAGAATCTTAGTATTAAAAAAAAAAAAAAAAAAAAAAAAAGAATCTTAGTATTAGTCCAGAGATATATCAAAATAACTTACTTTTATCATGTAAGAATAGGTCAGACATTTAGGTAAACTGAAATTTTTGGTATGGCCATTGGTAAAATTAGAAGAGTAAGAAAATTTACTAAGAGCATCTAATCAGTATGTAAATATAAACATAATGTTGAATTTGCATGAAGTCAAAAATTGTCCAATTTTGCAAAAGCCCCCAAAACGGCCTTGTTGAAAATAGGATACAGAGAAAGAATACACATCAACGATCCTAGAAGTAGGAAGTTTACCAAAGAATTACTCAAATCGTTGCTATAACAAAGTTAGCAATGCCAAACTCAAGCAAAGAAGTAGACAATGTTACTATTGATGATTTCAACTGAATATGTTAAACGTGACTCTTTTTAAATGAATCATATTTAATTTTCACAGTGCAGTTCATGAAAATCACCTCTCCACAGTTCAAGTACATATTAATCAGAACTTCTTGTAGATCCTAAAGGAAACTTAGAATGTGTGCAAAATGCACACTGTCTGTAATAAGTGTGTAATAAAATAAAATAACTAGTATGGAACACTACAAAATTAAAACACAAAGCAACTTCTTTCTCAGTGCACTTCTTAAAGTATATATTTTAATCATTAACCAAATTTACCATATCTTATCTTTGCAACTGTCATGTGTTTAGAATATGTCAAAAACTGATTTGAGATCTGTGATATAAGGTGTTATCATAGTAGCTCAAAGTAGCAGCTAACGTTTATTACATTGTTCCTATGCCATTACAATGCCACCTGGTTAGACATTTTACATGTGTTATGCATCGCGCCCTCAGAGCAACTCCATGAGCCAGGTACAAAACTCATTATAAGAATAATTAAATGAGTTTTAAGAGATTAAGAAACTGTTTAAAAAGACTTAGCTGGAAAGTATCACAGCCTTGATTGAAATTTAGTCCTCTATGAACCTAAATCTCATTTTCTTTGACACTAAGAGTATAAACAGGCTTTTACTTCATTAGTTTAAAATAATATCAATGAAGATGAAATAACCTAGAAAAAATTTCAATAATTTAAAAATAATAATATGCATTATGTATTTATATGTGTGCATATTAACGATTATACGTGTATATAGGTGTATACATGTGTTCTTTAATCTTTCTCTAGGTTATTTGGCATTAATGCAATTGTCTCAAGTAAATTTCCACTTACCTTTCAGGTCTTGGTGCCCCATATTCTGAACACAATTTCACAGTTCTTAAGAAATGGCTATTTAAAAAAAAAAGAAAAAAAGAAATGGCTATTTTGATCATAGTGGAAACTTAAAACTGAAGTCTGGGTTTATATACAGTGTGGTAACTATGTGTCTCATCTTGTCAAAACAATATATGTTCTGTGGCAATATAAAAAAAAGCAACATATTTTAATCATGTCAGTATATTAAGGTCTCCTGCATGTCTGTATAATTCTTTTTATTTTTTTTTTGTCTGTATAATTCTGATGTGCACAAGTGTTTAGATTCTCTAAAAGAAAAATAGGAATCTTGTCTCTTCTTACTTACAACTGAAAATAGTTCTACTTCAATTTCTTATACTGTGACTTTTGTATTAGAAATGTAGTGAAAGTTATGGAAATGATTGTCCTTCTTACATGAAAGGCAAGTTCCTCATCTATAAAATGGGTATCGTCTCCGTCTTTCATAAGATAATTTATGTGCGTTCTTATTCCTTTACTTATATTTCTTTCTTTTTGGTTGTTACAGGAATCCAACAAATTCACATCTATTAATTGCTCACTTTGCCACATATACACATATGTGCTCGTAGGAACTTTGAGAAGGAGCATTGAAATCTCAAGTTATTGTTGTAAGACTTAATTCAAGCTTTGTTTGGGGTACAGTCATCTGAGAAATACTGTGGAAATAAGTAAACTTGTCTCTCTAATCCTAGACTAGTAAGATACTGTAAGTGTAAACACAAAAGACTTTATGATAGAAAAGATAAAAATAAAAAATTCTATCCTTTTACTGAAGTATTTTTAATACAATATAATTGTGACCCAAAAATGACATGACATTAAAACCATTAAGAAAATTACAAGCAAAGCACTAAGAAATTAGAGATCACTCAAATATAACTTTTGAAACCTGACTGGGTTTCAAAATTGACATGCAAGTTAGTATCAGTCAGACAGATTATTTCCAATGGTCTGGCTCTACCTTTCCCTCTATCCAGAATTTTCTGTGATTACAGGCTCTGCCTTCTGTTTGCCATTCCACAGTAAGCAATCAACACTTTGGAAAGTATTTTGAGTCACATAGCATAAACTCAGAGAAAAGTGAAGTTAGGATACCAGAATGAAGAGGAGCTAGACAGCACCATTAAGAAAACTGACATTGGATTCTTTTTCCATAATTCATATTTGCAATCAATCAATCAGTTCCAGCTCAGATTGAAGCAATGTACCTTCTTTATCTCCTTTCTCTCCAGACTAGGGAAGAGGAGAGTCTTTCACTAAGAATTTAGTCGAGTACTTGCAAATGGGAGTAGGAAACATTAGTCAGATCTTGGTATAGTCAAAGCAGGGGTGAGTCAGATCATATGGATCAACATAGACCCAAATCTTTTCCTAAGCAAAAGTCCAAAAAGCACAATTTGAAAGTAAGATGATGCTCTGCCAAATAATGACATACTAATTCCATTGAAGAAAGAGAGTCTGGAAAATTGTGGGGTAATTAGGAAAATAGTTCTCTCATTCTGAGGGAGATTAGATGATACTCTGTCTAGGAATTAATACCTGCATTGTCCTGGAATATAGAGATGTATGTATGTGTATGACTCTTATTTAAGTTATGAACTCAGAAAAGAGAAAATCACAGAGACATGTCTGTACCTATCTCTGATAGAATAACCAAGAGACACCAAGAACTTGAGAATAACCAAGAAAGAGCAAGAGGATAACCAGGAAAGAGCATGAACTTGAAAAATGCCTAGCCCTCTAATAGACTGCTCTGGGGACTACCTACAGAATTTCTAACCGAACCCCCAGACATGTTTTATTGGTTGGAGATGTCAAATTGGAGAAATATGTTTCTAGAGAAGTGGGGGTACCAACTACGCAGGTAGGTGTTAGGTTTTCCCAAAAGTTGGATCTAAACTGTGCATTCAAGTTTGGAGGAAGAAGATATTTTCAACAGAAATGCAAAAATTGGAAACAGAGTCATAAATTTAGGAACTGGACATATACAGAGGAATCCTTTCAGAGGAACACTAAGGGAAAGGTTTATCTTGTTAGCTATGTTTCTTTTGTACTGTGTGAAAAGTCCCATTTAGCATATAGTTCTAAATTTTTCGCCCTATGTTCATTAATTACTACTCAACTCTGCTGTCCTCTTTAGAATAGAGATATAAAGATGAACAAAGAGATGAAAAAATTAAGAGGACCGTGGCATGTTGAAACCTTCTCTGCTCTCTATTTAACAGAAAAGTCATCGAAGTGAGTGTATTGTGCTCAACACCTTCAGGTGCTAAACATCACCAAGGTCAGCATCAGTCACATAGGAGCTGGGGGACTTGGGAAAGTGCTTGATACTGAAGAAGACGCAGCCCAGGAAGAAAGGTAAAATATCTTCTTTTTCAAAATATACTGCAGGGCATGAGGAAGCCCGTAAACACCATTTAACTTCTCTGAACCTTATTTTTGCCATCTGTCAAAGGGGAATAAAATGAATATTTTGCTTTGTTCTCAAGCTTACAATAATGTGAAATAATATATGAAAAAAGTTCTATAAGTCAGGATGATTCCTATAATACAAGGCATAATTATGAAAAATAAATGCAAAAATAGTGATAGAGTTCTTTATTCATAAACCTAACAAAAGGCTCTAATATTAGATTTACTACTAGAACCACAGTGCCACCTAAAGACTACATACCAGAATTATGGAACAGCGGCTTACACTTTTTTTGGAGTATCTATATTGTGTCAACATATGTGGATATTTTATTGGTAATGTTCCATCACAGAGTACTCTATAGTGGTTCCAGAATTAAATTCAGTTTAAAATGCAAACCTTTCATCAAAGAGTTCGGAAATGTTTCAGCCTAAAAGCAAAGCAAATGTGACCAGGAAACAGAATAGACTTTATATGATAACTTTACATTATATTGCACTCTAAATGTAACAAGAATGACTTTTTCAGGAAGTTTAGATAATTGGATTCTTATTAATCGAATGCATATATCCTATGCTAATAAAAACCTACAAGAATATAGTTTTATGCATGCATAAGATCAAGGAAATAGAGGATACTGATTTCATGCATTGTTAATAAATGACTTGTGTCTTTAGTTAATATTCATTAAGGATGAACTTTGTTCATATCCTCATAATGTAGGAGTGATAAGATCAGAAAACACAAAGATCAGCCTTACTGTAAATTAGGTGACATAATGACCGAAACACATATACTATGGTTAAAGACAAAAACCTAACTAAACTAGAAAAATACAATGAGCAAAACCATTCCTTGCAATTCTGCTTAAATTTCTCATATGTTATTCAAGACACATGCATATCTGTTATCTTAGAGATATAATTGATTTGCAGGTTTTACACTATTTATTTATTAAAGAAATATTTACTGCAAACAAAACTATTTTACAAGTCATGTGTAACAGGTCATGTGTCTGTTTGGAAAAAAATTATAGAAATTGGTAGAATCTGAGTCTCTGAGCATTAGCTTTCTTTATAAGTTGCCTATCCATAGCCAACCCCTTGACATTCTGAAAGGTGATAATCATGTACAAAGGAAAAGTACAGTGCACACCGATTACTAAATAAGAAATTTGCCCCCAGACCCTTACTTTACATAGAACTTAGGCTTCTCATCGGCTTGCCTAGACTAAATATATGTAACAGGAGACTCCTTTCTAGGGAGGCCTAGACATTTATTTTTTCTTGTATTGTTTAAGGATTAATTACAATTTTTGATAAGCACTTCTATTTACCTATGACCATTAGCCTAATAACATATATGCTGTCCTTGCTTTTGTAGGGTCAAATGATAGAAGACATGTGAGACTGGAAATAAAAATGTGTCACTGAAGGACCTAACAAAGATAGGATTACTACTGGAACCAATGGGAGATAAGTGATAGATACAGAGATACAGAGACAGAACCAATAAGAAACAATAGAAAAATAGAGATAGAGATATAAATACATAGAAAGTGATTTATTATAATGAGTAAGATATACAATTATAGGGGCTGAGGAGTTCTATCATCTGCTCTCTGAAATCTGGAGACCCAGGAAAGCCAGTGATAGCCCAAATCTGAAGGCCTAAGAACCAGGGAATGGAAAGTTGTAAGGCCCAGTCTAAGTCTGAAGATCTAAGAACCAAGAGGAGGAATGCCCAAGTACCAGAGACTATGGATGTCTCACCTCAAGCAGAGAGCACATTCACCCTTCCTCCCCCCTTTCATTCTATTCAGGCTTTCAATGGATTTGATGACGCCCACTGCACTGGTGAGGGAAATCTTCTAACTCATTCTACTGATTCAAATCCTAACCTCTAGCACAATATATTTTCACAGAAACATCCAGATGTAATGTTTTACCAGCTATCTGAGCTTTCCTTAGCCCAAAGTGGCACATAAATCAACCATCATAGTACTTAAGAGTAATCATTCAAAATCCTTCAAGCAAATGTCAATGTTCAAGATTTGACTTGAGATGGTGGTACCTTATAAATGCACAGATACCAAGATATGATAGATATCTCTAGAGTTATTCTTATATTAGAATATCCTAGAAGAATTTATAAAGCTGGAGATTCTCAAGTAGCTAATATAGTTGGGTCCTAGTTTATAAATATTGATAAAAAGATGCATTTGTATGTTATAAGAAAATTTTTACAAGATCAAGTTTAAAAAGTTTTAGTAGTTATATAAAAGTATATTGTATGTACTTCAACATTCTAGAAATGTTAGCAAAATGGTAGGGCCATTATGAAAATTATGGCAAGCAAAGACATGTGAATAGAACTAGACAAAAGTAGAAGAACATTAAAAATAGCAAAGTGAATAATAACTGAAAAATTAAGTCCATCTTTAGAGCTGACAATTTAAGGACAATGTATGGGCCAAACATGACATTGGGGGATTTTCAAGTACATTTCTCATCAACTCTGCTGCTGTCTTCTTTGCTTTAAAGAGTCCTCAGAATATCCATTATCCATTCTTAAATTGTTCTGAAGAATGGGTGTAGTCATTACCTATACTTCAGTTGACTCACACTTTGGCAGAATTATAAGCAAATTGGCATAAAGCTTCTGAAACGTTACTAAAAACTTTTGTAGATTAACCTACTCTAGTCTAATTGGCTCATTTTTTTAAAGAACAATAACAGAAATGAAAATCTAATGAGGCACAGTTTGGAGGTATTTTAATAAACATGTAGAAGAATATAGGGTTTTTATATAAAATGAAACCCTAGGAATTTTATAATCTTAAATTGGTTAACAGTCCTTTTATCTTAAAATATGATATTATCAGATTGTAAGGCAGCAGGAGTTTAAGAAAATGTTGTACCTATAAAATTAAATAGAGCCCAACAGCCTTAATTTGTACTCACTTTGAAAGTGTTTATTAATTTTTACTAAGATACCTTCATTAGCCTTTTGTGCTCTACTTTCCACTTCTTGTGTATATATTACTACTAGAGGTCCTAGCCTGGATGACAGCAAAATCTAATTAGAATGTATCACATTTGGTTGTCACTTTTTCTACCTGAAACTCAGTCATGCCTCCATGAACAGACATGAGCTTAACCCTAAGGAGTTTGAGAACTCACCACAGATGAGTCATAGAAGTGAGACTAAGTTTAGGGTGAAAAAATAATTATCAGATATGGCACTCTCAAATTTCTTGGCTTTAGAGATAACAAAATCTTGTGTAGCCAGAATGCCTGGGGAATAGGATATTCTGATTCCATTTATTTTTTGCTTAAATTAAGGCAAATTTATAAACTATTTTTATTATTTTTAAAAATTAAACAGCGTACACTGAGTCATCAATAAGAATCATGTTTGGTATAATGGAGGAGGAGGTGGTAATAGTAAAATATTCATTTTTTTTTTGTTTTTGGAGGTACAGGACATATATATGTTGCATCTATCAAGACATGAATATAGAGACAGAAATAATGTACATAATATTATTCTATACAATATTAGGTATAAATGAATTGATTTAAAACAATGTATCAGAGTTGCATTAAGTACAAGAAGCTGCACCTAGTCAGGTATCAAGAAGAAGATGAAGTGGCTGGCCATTGAGGATGGTCTTAGATGTGTATTTCAACACACATTAAAAGCTTTTTAAATGCAGTTAGGCTTATTCTTGGGTTCAATGGAGAGTACACTAAATAAACCTGCTTCCTTGGTGGCTTAGGGTCCAAGAAATAAAGGATCATGAGTGTTTTTAAAAAGATGAATCCTTAGTAAAGAACCTGTAAACTGCCAATGAAAAATCTTCCAAAAACAAATACCCATGGAAACTCCTAACTTTTCAAATATGTAAAGTATACATAAGTATATTTTAGAGTGTACACTAGAGATTAGAATAAATTAATTATCTATTTACCTCTCCCTGTCCTATCATGTTTTAGAAGGATATGTATTTCAAGTTTATAGATTTTAAAAAAGCTTTAATTTCACAAATATCCATTTAAAACACCAGCTATTGTCTATAATTTTAGCATCTGATGATATAGAATGTTTTAATTATCTATTTTCTTTGTTATTCCTTCATTATTATTCAGTTTTATGTGTATGATGAGAACATTTAAGATCTAGTCTCTTAGTAACTTTGAAGTACATAATACAGTATTGTTGACTATAATCACAATGTTGTACATTAGATCTCCAAAGTTTATTCATATTCTAACTGAAAGTTTATGCATGTTGGCCAACATCTCACCACTTCTCCACTCCCCTGACCTCTGCCAACCAGCATGTAACCCTATTTCTATGAATTCAGTTTTTTAAGATTCCATGTATCAGGGATACCATGCAGTATTTATCTTTCTCTATCTGACATCTCACTTAGGGTTCATCCATGTTGTCACAAATGGAAGGATTTTCTTTTTTCTTGTTGCCAAATAATACTCCATTGTGTGTGTGTGTGCTTTACCCATTCATCTATTGACAGAACACTTAGGTTATTTCCATATTTTGGCTATTGTGACTAATGCTACAATAAACATGAGAAGCCGTATTCTTTTTGATATAATTTCCTTTGGATATACCAGAAGTAGGATTGCTTGATCATATGGTGGTTCTCCTTTTAATTTTTTGGAGGACCATCCATAGTGGCTGCAACAATTTATATTCCACTAACAGTGGACAAGGGTTCCCTTTTCTCGGCATCCTCACTACACTTGTTATTTCTTGTCTTCTTGATAATAGCATCCTAATTAGGGTGAAGTGCTATTTAATTATGGTTTTCATTTATATTTCTCTAATGGTTAAGAGATGTTGAGCATCTTTTCATGTACCAATTGGCTATTTGGAGGTATTTTTTTGGAAAAATGTCTATTCAATTCCCATTTCTTAATCAGATTGTATAATTTGTTATTAAGTTGTATGAATTATTTATATATCTTATATTAACCCCTTATCAGATAAGAGTTTGCAAATATTTTCTCTCATTCTTTAAGTTGCCTTATTATTTCATTAGTTGTTTCTCTTGCTATGGATAAGCATTTTTTAATATAGTCCTACTTATTTATTTTTGCTTTTGTTGATTGTGCTTTGATGTCACAGACAAAAATTGTTGCCAAGACTAATGTCAAGAAGTTTTTTTTTTTTTTTCTCTTTTTCTTCCTGTATTTCTTCTAGGAGTTTTGTGGTTTCAGATTTTCTAGTTAATCCTTAATCCACTTCAGTGATGTAAGACAGATATCCAATTTCATTTTTCTGCATGTGGTTAACCAGATTTTCCTAAAATCATTTATTAAAGAGACTGTTCTTTCTCCATTGAGTATTCTTGGCTCTCTTATCAAACATTAATTGACCATATACAGTTTACTCATGGGCTCTCAATTCTGTTCTTATAGTCTATATTAATTCTTCCAATCCATGAACATGGGATATCTTTACATTCATTTCTCTCTTCATCAATTTATTTTATCAAATTCTTATTCATTTAATTACACAGATTTTTTTTCCCTTCCTTGGTTAACTTTATCAATGTTTCATTGAGTGAGTTATTTTGACACATGTAAAGATAAAAAATACCACCAGACATAGCAATATTAATTGATTTTATGAATGATATGGGAGTCTATACTATTGCTCTGAGATATGGGAGTTATGTGTCTCTTTAGGCAGGATGTTTAATCTGTAAAACTCCTACTTAAGATACAGATCTATAAGGCACATGCTTGTCCTAACCTTCTAAAGTCATCTTGTGAATTCTGAAGCCCAAAGAGCTGTGATACAGATTTCACACTTGTGAACAGTGTACCCTATAACATCGGGTTACAAAATCTATTTGACTTGGCAATGTGTATGAATTACATTTACAGAAATAATTATTTATAATCTGTTTGCATGGTATATGGTGAGCTTGTACTAACAGCCATAAATCAGCAAGTTAAAAAAGGCCATCTGCTACTATATATATATGTTTTTTTTTGCTACTACATTTTTAATTGTGATACTCATAGACTCCATTTTTATCATGATAATTGCTCAATTGGTTTTACATATCAAAATCCTAAAAGAAGTATATGAGTATCTGTTTTGTCTAATATGGCTCCCTTAGGAATTTAATTAAGTTACTGGTTGGTGTCTTATCTTATAGTCCCTATGTCTAAAAGTGTCAGCCCAAAGCCATAGCCCAAAATCAAGTATTTTAGAAATTAAGTCCAATAGAACAGATTTTATAAATTCTTTCATAATAATAAAATATGTTTAGCTCAATAAAAAGTAAATAACATTTTTTATTAAGATTTAGGGTTTTAGTCTACCTTTTTGGAGGTGTGGGGTTGAGCTGCTTAATTAATTGATTGATTCATTAGTGGTTCATGATGGTTTATAACGTGCCATACATTTTTTTTAATTTAAATTCAGTTAGCCAACATATATCATTAGCTTCAGATACAGAATTCAATAATTCATCAGTTGCATCTAACATCCCGTGCTCATCACATCATGTGCCCTCCTTAATGCCCATCACCAAATTACCCCATCCCCACCAGCCAACTTTCCTCCAGCAACCCTCAGTTTGTCTCCTATAGTTAAGATTCTCACATGGTTTCTCTCTCTCTCTCTTTGATTACTTTCCATTCAGTTTTTGTCAACTATAAGAACACTGCATTTTAAAATAAATTTCATAGAATTAACAATTCCAGTTTTAAAATTAGTGTGAAGGTATCCAGATTTTTCCTATACTAATCTATCTGCTCATTATTCACCTTCCATATTCAGTATGAAAACTACCTGGACATTGATCGTTCATAGATGGAATTGTCCCTAAAGAGAAGTAGATAGCTAAGAACTAAAGCAAAATAGCAAAATGAAGAAGTAGAGAGACTTGACTCTCTCCTGGAAATGTGATGCTTGCCCAATGCAGGTCTGTCATTTTTGCTGCTCTTTTCTCTAAAAAGTCAAACAATCTCTCCTCCTTTATGAAAACTTCTCATTCCACAGAAATTGCTACTTTCTATAATGCATCAAGGTCAGAAGGTGGATTGTAATCATTTATGTCATCCTGGAATATGAAATCAATACCAAAAGGAGTGGACTGACCCAAAGTATTAAATTGCAATTCCTTCAAAGTCAAATGACCAGGTTCTGAGATTAAGAGTAAAAATCACTTCAGTCTATCAAAACCATACATATTGATAAGAATTTTAGAGTATCATGGTGATGTCTAGCTAGGGAGCCTGGAAGCAGATTCTGCAGCTTTCAGAAGTTGGTGGAGTTTTCCAGTGTTTGCATAACCACTATAGGCAATAGTTCTTCAGATACTTCAGATACTTCAACAGATAAAATGCAAAGAGAAGTTATAATGTTGATGTGGAATACTCATACAAAATTGGAAACTGATCTAAAATCTAAATTAGTGAAAGTAATGCTTTAACGGCAAAACCAAACCTCAGGAGAGCAGAAAAAAAATCTTTTCATCTTTATAAAAAGGAAATGAACTGATACAGCAACATGAACTAATACACAACCTACAGAGACTTTGTAAGCCCTCTGGACAATTCAGTTGGTGTCAACAACAAAAAATGAAAGAAACTTCTCTGCATCTAGAATATTTGTTATGAAACGAAGATCAGCTAGGGTAAGTAATGCTTTGTGTATTCCAAAATCCCATTTTAAAAACAATAAGTTTTAAATATTAAGTGCATGTGGTGTTATCTTTCATTTTTAAAATGATGTTTATTTGGCATTCATTTCATTTTGTCTCAATATTTCATTCTTTTGATGTTTTCTTTATTAAATGTCTAAATCAGTTGGAATACTTTTATATGTTAATTAAATACATACTCCTGTCACTACATATTATTTCAGACTATTATTATATTAGTATATTAGTATATTATTTCAGGGTTTTTTATAAAGAACCTCTGATGAAACTTTTAGTATTGTCCTATTGAAAAAATAATTCACTATTTATTGTCATGCTTGCTCATTATTATTTAAACATACTGAGATAAAGAATAAATTATAATTTAAAAATATGCTAAAACTCCAGAGAATTCTGATTTCTCATTTCCAAATCCTGAAGATTGGTATGTGTCAAGAATTCAAAAACATTACCTGAAGGGAGTGGTGTTCCATGACCTAGAGGAGTTAACAGCGCAACCCTCCCTTATTTGTTTTCTTTTAACATATTCCAATTTATGTGGGACCAAATATTTTCCAGTCTTAATTGAAGCTACTCTCACAAAATAGACAACTAGCTTTAAAAAAATCCCATGAAAAGAAGCTATAGAATAAAGCCCCAAATAATAAAATCTATCTAAAGCAAACAATGAATAAGTGGTAGAGGGAGTGGAGTGTGGGAGCCATTTTTCAGCCACATTATTTTCTGGTTTGTGCATGTGTGATGGAGGGAATTAAAAATTGAGAAAAAGACAGTTCAGTAGATTAACTAAAATATTGCGGATAAGAGTTAAGGTGAAATACAAACTTTAAAATAGAATCAATATACAGCTGAAAATTTTACCAATGCAGGAACTGACATTGCTGGATCTGGGAAGACTTTATTCTGGAATGGATACCCTAGCTCTGGGACAGAGAGCATGGGGTCCATTTTGTGTGGAGAGGCCAACTGCTAAAAAGAAAGGGTCAAGGTGGGCATAACCAGCTCATTTTTCTCAAATTGACTAATTAGATAAGTTATCCCATCTCTGATCCCTAGGGATGGAATAAAGGAAACATTGAAAAGAGACCAGAGTACGATAGAGAATTTCATGATTCTAAAGAGTCCCCTATAGCCCCCATTTTAACATCTCTGAGATCTATATGACTTTAATAATCAAAGTCTTAAGATTAAGTTAAGTTTTAAGATTACTGTTGGGCAAACAGCAAAAATAATAAAGTTGTTAATGTCTACTTGTGGTTAACCTGGCTGTTGTTTGAGGACTTAACTAGACAACTACAACTATTCAAGAATCGTTTGAGTAAAGGATATGAACCCCATTGTTCTCTGAAAACCTTTCTGTGACATCACTTGGGGAAATTGAGAAAATGCCAGCGTTAACATCTCCTGATGAGCCAGAGTGGTAAGAAATCGCAGACATAACGTACCACTCCTAAGAAAAGTGGCATCAGTGATGTCCTTGATGGCTGCAAGAGCAATGCATAGTTGAAAACATTTGGATATCAGTGATGCTGACTCAAAGTTTATTTAGAGGAGTTGGACGTTGCATGTTAAGAAATTTTGAGATTACCTACCCAATTTATTACATTTATTCTTTCCTTTTTATGCACACACTATAGGTAGACATGATTAAAATCTATATCTAAATGCAGAAGAGCTCTTTCAGTAAGTATAAAATACAAATTCTAAGCTATAAAACATGTCCTAGTTTAATTGGCAGCACTTTCTTCTTAGTGTTATATATAGTGTAATCTTACAATCAATGTCATCTTAGAGTCAATCAAGTAAAAAGAGTGATAATATATAACTTTTATTGAACTCCTCATATATGCCAGGTATAGCACTTTACATGTATTAATTTCATTTAATCATTACAAAAACTCTATAAAGCAGAACTTAATACTATTGCTATTTTATACTTTAGAAAACCAAGGTACACTGGGTATATAATAATTACTCAAAATTATGCAGCTAGTAATCATATGACTGAAGTTTCAAACCCAGCCTAACTATAAAGGCAGTTAAAATAAAAAATAAAAAATAAAAAATAAAGGCAGTTAAACCTAAACACTACACCATCTTGCACCATTTAAGATATATTATTTGCTTGGAAACAACCATCTTGTTTTGGGTAAAATGAATAACCTTAGCTCTGAAACTAAAATAGAAAATACTATTCCTTAGAAAATCTCATCACTGTCTTATTTTAAAGATTTGATGGCGTCCTGTCAATGATCTATTTTTTAAAAGAGATTTTAAAGTTCTGTTGTGAAATACTTCAAAGTTATTGCTTAATAAGAAATATTGACCCAACTCATACCAGTCTTTTAACAACTACACTTTTATCTTTTATGTATGAATGTGGGGCTAGAAATAGTTATGTTATGAGATTAGTAGATATAAACAGCTAGTGATGGGAGGAAGTAACCAATACGGGATCCATTTTTTTTTATGGGAAATTAGGTTTTTAGTTCTCTTTGGCTATAAAATGTAGTGTTTGCAGCCTCTAATTAAACTAGAAAGAACATAAGACATCACCATTTTCAATATTTATATATAAGCTGGTTCTGGACACTAATCCCAAACCAAACTTAATTCTGTATATACGTATGAGATATTATCTTCTATAGCCTTCAGAGAATTACAAAAGAATAAAAACATTATATATAAATACTGTGGAGAGTACACAGTATCAGAAAGAAAAAAGGTTGAGGTGCCTGGCTGACTCCATTGGCTAAGCATCTGCCTTCGGCCAGGTCATGATCCCACAGCCCTAGGATCGATCCCCTCATCCAGCCCATATAGAGCCCTCCCTTCTAGATATATGTAACATATAAATAAATCTTTTTTTAAAAAAAAAAGAAAGAAGAAAAGTCAAATTTCTATCTACTAATCTCATTTATCAAAAATGACTCAAAATTTAGAAACATGTTTTTTTGGTCAATGTATTATCATGTATGATTCATAACAAAAGATTGTTAATCCTGGAACACTAACATATTCTGCATGAATAGCTATTTCCTTTGTCAGAATTAATTGAAAATTCTGTTTTGGCCAATTTGCATTGCTGTGCCATCATGTATCTAAAATGCTTTAGGGTTCTGCAAGACTGTTCCAAGAACTCTCTGGATGGGAGTAAATGCAAACATTTGCCTTTACAAAAGATATTACCTAGTTTTTTCAGCTTTTGAGGTATTAATGTGGCTAAATTTGAGCAGAGCAGTGGATGCTGGGTAGAGCACTGCTATCAGTGCACATGGAATTTTAAGTGCATCATGCCTAAACATAATGACGATGGAAACAGTGAGGGTTACATGTTTGTGACCCTGGTTAGTTTTCCTTACTAAATAGGTTTTTTGCCTTAGTAACCTCACATTTTATGTCAGCACATTGGTGGAAAAAATATGTGAGCACCCCGACCAACTGGCTTGTAGAAGAATGGATGGTTTTGTACATCTCTTAGGTGTGAGTAAAGCTACTTTGGAGAAGAACCATCCTTTGAATCAGTGTCATTAAAACAGGAGTTTTAATAAATATGAAAAGGGAATAAATGGAATGATTTTATCAGATCTGGAGTATTTTTAGATACAATGAGGTTTAATTCAGTTTACCTTTAAAAATGTAATTTATAAGCCACATAGTATTTTCCAGAGACTGTACTAAACGATGTATTGAAGTAAGAAAAGACACACTCCTTGTCCTCAAGAAAGTAATAATAAAATGTGGAAAACAGACAAATGTAGGCACTCAGGGTATAGCCCAAGTACAAGATACACATTGGCATTTTCACTGATGAAATGCCTTCTCTCCTGATATAATTTTGGAGAATATAAGATATCAGAAGTAATTTAATGACTCAAATAATTTTTGATGCAAATGTATTTCTTTATACTTGAGATAACTAAGCATGTGAACCTGAGTGTGCTATAAGAGTGGCGGATAATTTTATGAGCAGCCAAATCCTGTACAGCCACATATTAGAGCAAGTATCTAGACTCACCATTAAATAAAAGTTTGATCCTAGTTTTATAAAATATTCACTATAAAATGTCAACTGTAAAAATAGGCAAACATCACTCAACATCAATTTCTTTTTCAGAATTAAGAGTTTTACCTCAAAATCCACAGTTTGATATTTTAATTTTTTTCCATTGGGAACACCCCAATCTCTGCAAACTTACGTTGCATATACATACATATATCCATATACATTTATATAGAAAGAGAGGGAAACACACACACACACACACACAGAAAGGAGATTATGTTTTCATTTAAGGATCTTGAAAGCAACCAAGTTATTAAAATTATATGTATGTAATATAGACTCTCAGAGCTTCCTATTCTGGTCGAGATTTCTCTTTTCTCTTTGCTTCCAGGAACATATTGGAAAACAAAGATTAAACAGAATTCTCAAGTAAGTCATTTACTAACTGAGAATTTAATTGTGAGGTTGCCAACCATGGTTTGATTTTTCATCGTCTTGTTCCAGGGTTGTAAACCTTTCAATTCATTTATATTTATAAACAATTCCCACCCTATTATGTGCATGGATTATTAGGGATGTCTCCCAATAGAATTTTGTCGGCTTTCTGTACACAATTAATTAAAAGCTCTGATTCATTTTTTATCAAACTCTTACAGTGGGTTAGAATATCTGAAATCTAAACTAAAAGTCTCTTTTAGCCCAAATGACGACTCGTTCTTTAGTTTGGAAGGCTCTTTATTTCATGGGATTTGAAAAGGGAGATTAAAGCCATTGGAGAAACCACCTTGGGCAGAATGTGGTTTTGCTGATAACAGAATTATATTTCACAGCAAAGGAATCCAGACCCTGTATCCAGTTAACAAACCAACTGTGATAAAAACAAGTCAATGGAGAAAACTTTTAGCCTAAAACTATAATCTTACCTACAAAAGAATGTAGAAAGTATAATAGCTGACCTCTGACCATGCAATATTTGCAATTTACATTACATTTCTTTTTTTTTTTTTTTTTTTTGCAATTAGCAAGAGGGTTTATTGGACGTTTGCGCAAACGGGCTCTCCGCCTCCGAAGAGGAAGAGAGCCCCGATTAGCAATTACAGGTATCTTTTAAAGGCAAAAGGGAAAAAAAAACCGCTTAAAGACAAAAGAACCTCGGGAGTCGCATAGCATTCAGGTTATTGATTTCACAGAGGGTCAACATGAACCTATTCAGGGACATTCCAATCAGGGTGTGGGGGGAAATGGTTTTCTTATTGTAAACAGAATGCTTTTAGTTGCTAAAATTTCAGGAAGACGCCTGGATGGGCTGCCTCTGGATTAGGGCTGGCCCTACTTACAAGGGGGGAGGTTTCTTCATTCCCTCCTCTTGTTTGGGCTGATTTTAACCTTAAAATCTTAGGGAACATTTATTTCTTCAGTTTGGAGGGCCCGACATTGTTAATACCAGAGCTTGGGTAATAGACAATCTTTCTCGGATGAACTGGAGCGGCCAGTTGAGGACGCAGGGGCCGAAAGTTAGCAGCAGGAGCAGGATAACTAGAGGGCCCATAATGGTAGAGATTAGGGTGGTCAACCAGGGAGACTGATTAAACCAGCTTTCAAACCAGCCCTGCTGGGCCTCCCGGTCCCTTTGTCTTTTATTTAACCTTTCCCTGAGTTTGGCCATGGAGTCTCTGATGACTCCAGAATGGCCTGCGTAGAAACACATTTTTCTCCTAGGGCTGCACACAGTCCTCCCTCTTTCAGGAATAGTAAATCCAAGCCTCTCCTGTTTTGAAGTCCTACTTCTGAAAGTGAGGTGAGGGACTGTTCTAACTTAGAAACGGACTGCTCTAGTGCCCGTAGATCCTCATCTACAGCTGCCTGGAGTTCTATATAACGTCGTGAGCCCTGGATCAGGGCGGCTGCACCAGTACCCACCCCAGTAGCGACCCCTAGTCCCAACATAACGGCTAGGGTTAGGGAGACAGGTTCGCGCCAAAAACGGGTGGGATGTTCATTATACTGATTTTCTAGAGTTTCAGCAGGGTGATAGAACACCCTGGGTATGATCTGCACCATGACACAGAAGTCGTTTGAGCTATTTAGAACCTTAGCTGACACACAGGGGGTGAGGCCTTTGTTGCATGCCCACCAAGTTCCCGGCTGGGGCTCCAGGTAAGAGTCAGTCCCTAAAATCGGGGCGGTAGTGTTGCAGAGTTCCTGGTAACCCCGGGTGAGTATAGTCAGCCTTGACAGTGATGTAATCCCAGGAGGAGGAGGGCCTCTCATCCTGTGTCTCCCTAGTCTCGCACCCCCAATTTTTACAATAGAAGTATTCCCCTCCTCCACAGGTGGGATTTAGCCTGCGATCTCTGTGGTACCCAGGACAGACATAAAAGGGAAGAGTGCTGAGCATGGCCCTTCTGTCAGGCGTGCCACATCCTCCCCATGGGTCTAATCCCAGTCGCCCTGGAGGGCTTTCTCGGTTAGGGGCTCTAGAGGTGTCGAAGTATCCCTCTAGGTCCCATGGCCTAGGGGCCCCTATGGTTAGCTTGCATAGGTCAGGATATAGGTTAGGCCACCAGGTTCCCACAGGGGCGGTCTTAGTTATAGACCAGACCTCGTCACCCCCAGACGTTAGTACCTGCCAGGTTAACCTTTTGAGGGCATGAGGGTCACCTTTGGCGGAGGTAAAGAGCGCTAGGAGAGGTAGGAATATAACAACTGTCATTGAACAATTTTTTGAAAGTCTTATCTTGAGCGGGTTTTGGGTGCAGTGGAGCTTCCATTGGGGTGGCTCGCCCGGTCCATCCTGGCTGGCGTCAGCGGTGCTCGTTGATGGGGCGCGCTTGACGTGTGAGGCGTGGACCCAAGCAGCAATGCCGTCTACCTTTAAGGCGGTTGGGGTGGTCAGTAGTACGGTGTATGGGCCCTTCCAGCGGGGCTCAAGCGTCCTGGACTGATGTCTCCTGACATAGACGGAGTCACCGATCTGGAACAGGTTGTGTCTCCGGGGCGGTAGACAGCCCCGCAAGGGGTTTCCAGATCTGGCGCTGGATAATCTGGAGCGCCTTTAGCCTGTCCTGTAAACCGGGAGTGTTAGCAAGAGGGTCAATAGCAGAATCTAGTAAGTCCGTCACTGGTGGGGGACCTCCATAGACAATCTCGTAAGGAGTTAGCCCATGGGAGTGTTCCGGACTCGGAACAGAACCATAGGGAGGAGTTGGACCCAGTCTCTAGTGCCAGTCTCCAGTGTCAATTTGGTTAGGGTCTCTTTAATTGTTCTATTTATTCTTTCTACCTGCCCTGAGCTCTGGGGTCTGTATGCACAATGTAATTTTTAATTTATCCCCAGTAATCTGGCCACCAACTGACTTACCTGGGAGACGAAGGCGGGGCCGTTGTCCGACCCTATTACCTTGGGCAGTCCAAACCAGGGGAAAATTTCTTCTAGGATTTTCTTGACAACCACCTGGGCAGTTTCTCGTTTGGTGGGGAAGGCTTCTGTCCATCCTCCTGTGGGCCTAGTGCAGCGGCCCGTGCCGTTTCATCGGCCATCCTGTTCCCTCTGCTACTGGGTCGTTGCCTGGCTGATGCCCCGGACAGTGAATTATCTACCACGGCCGCCCCAGCTTTACGTTCACCATTTCGTAGAAAGCTACTCCCCTCGGTGTACCAGGTTGCTTCAGCATCTGGCAAAGGCTGGTCCGTCAAGCCCCCTCTGGTGCCATGGACCTCGGCTAGGATCTGGTGGAAATCATGCATTACTAGGGAGGGGGACTCGGTTTCTGGAAGCAAGGTGGCCGGGGTTAGGGATGTAGCCGTTCCGAACCGTATCCGCTCGGAATTCAGTAACATGGCCTGATAATGGGTGACCCGGGCGTTTGAGAGCCATCGATCAGGGGGCTGGCGGATGACTGTCTCTACGGCGTGGGGGGGGCCACCACAGTGAGGGGTTGGCTGAAGGCCAACTTATCTGAGTCTTTTACCAGGACTGCCACAGCCACTATTATTCGGAGACATGGGGGCCATCCTGCAGCCACTCTGTCTAATTTTCTTTTGAAAAGTATGCCACGGGCCTTTTCCAGGGTCCCAGTTTCTGAGTTAGGACCCTTTGGCTATTCCTTGGTGTTCATCAGCATATAGCGCAAATGGCTTGGTTACATCTGGGAGGCTCAGGGCAGGGGCAGTCAATAAGGCCCTATTTATTTTTTCAAAAGCCAATTGTTGCTCCTTTCCCCAGTGGTAGGGGGTGTTGGATTTCGTGAGAGGATATAGGGGAGCCGCCAGCTCTGCAAACCCGGGTACCCAGAGGCGGCAGAACCCGGCACTGCCGAGGAACTCTCGTAGCCCTCTGGCATGAGTGGGTGCTGGGATCAGGGCTACAGCCTTTTTGCGGCCCTCCGTCAGCCACCTCTGGCCTCCTTCCAGGAGATATCCCAGATAGGTCACTCGTCTCTGGCCTATTTGGGCCTTTTTGGCGGAGGCCCTATACCCCAGTCCTCCCAGTCTCTTGAGCAGGGCCTCCGTACCTTTTACACAATCCTGTTCTGTCTTAGCCGCTATGAGCAAATCATCCACGTACTGCAGGAGGATGAGGTCCGGATGGCCAACTCGGAAGTCTGCCAAGTCCTGATGCAAGGCTTCGTTGAACAAGGTGGGGGAGTTTTTGAATCCCTGTGGTAGCCTTGTCCAAGTGAGTTGTCCTGAGAATCCCGTCTCAGGATCTTTCCATTTAAAGGCAAAAATAGGCTGGCTTTGAGAGCTTAACTTTAGGCAAAAGAATGCATCTTCTAGATAGAGCTCAAGGGTCCTTCTGCCTCAGTTAAAACTGAATGTTGAGCTCCCGTAGCAACCAGGAAGGTCACTGGTTGACCCCACTTTAAGGGTTATCCGAGGCTTGGGGGGGGGGGCTCCTGGCCCTGACATCCCTAATCTTCATCCTCTAGGGACAGTACGGGAATGGGCTTCTTCTTAGGTCCCTGCGTTTGGCCCTTCTTTGGACAATCTTTAACCCAATGTCCTTTTTCCTTGCAGTAGGCACACTGGTCTCGTTCAACCCGTGGTCTTCTTGTCTCCCAGGTCCTTACTCTGTCCTGACTTACTCTGCCCTGAGCCCTGTACTATGGTGGCCAGTATCCCAGTCAGTTCTTTATTGCGTTTCCTTTATCTCTTTTATTTTGTCTCTCTCTCTCTCTCCTCTCTCTCTCTAAGTATACATATGGTAGCCTTCCATTAATCTTTCCAGAAAACCTGCACTATAGCACGTACCTTTGCCAAATTGGTGGGGCGTCGCCCTGCCCCTCTGAGACCCGCTAGGAGTACCTGGCGATAGAGACGGAGCCGCTCCCTCCCAGCAGCAGTGTCGTAGTCCCAGGTCGGGCGAACCAAGGGGAAAACGTCCTCAATTTCATTAGGCAGCTGGGTCGGCCTCCCATCCGCCCCGGGGACGTTTTTCTGTAGACGCACTGTCTCTCCTCCGTGGTGAGGAGAGTCTGCAGGAGCTGATCAGGGTGTCCATGGGGTCCTGGCTGAGAGACCGGGGCCTTCACCTGCAAGATAATATCAATATTAAAAGTTCCATTCCTGGGCCACCCGACGTTGAGATTCGGCCACTCTGAGGAGCAGAAGGTGACCCATCTTCGTCTTCTGACTTCGACCGAAAGGTTGTGTGCCCGGCTGGTGACTTCTTTCCAGTGATCTAGAGCGAGGCTTAAAGGGGTGGTTACAGTTTGTCCCATGGGTGTAGAAAAGAGGTGAGCGGGGTGGAAGAGGACAGGAAGAAAGACACAGAACAGACAGACGCACACAGATGACAGGACCGGCCCGTCGGATTCAGATGGGAGCGGTCGCCAACAACGACCCTCCCTGAAGAGGAGGGAGTGCCGGGCTCCCTACCTCTTCCAGACCACTCCGGAGTCCGACTCCGGAGCGGACCAGAAAGACACAGAAGGAACAGACGCACACGAATGACAGGACTGGCGCGGCGGATTCAGATGGGAGCGGTCGCCAACAACGACCGTCCCCGAAGAGGAGGGAGTGCCGGGGCTCCGTTCCTCTTCCAGACCACTCCGGAGTCCGACTCCGGAGGGGGACCAGGGGTCTCGGGCACGTCTGCCTCCCCCGCTGGTCCAAATACAGAGTACAGCGTCCTGCAGGCACAATACAGACCCGGCACAGACCCGGCCAGTCAGACAAACGGACGAGACAGATATGACATTTAGCGAGCTCGGTCTTACCTCCTACCGGTCTTAGGATTGAGCCTGGGGCGTCTCGGATCCCGGACGAGCCCCCAAATGTTGGACCCTGGCTCACGGGTGCCAACGTGTCCCGGTGGACGCCCCAGAGACTCAGACCCCAGACAGGCAGATGCAATTAGCAAGAGGGTTTATTGGACGTTTGCGCAAACGGGCTCTCTGCCTCCGAAGAGGAAGAGAGCCTACATTACATTTCTAAGAGAAACTCAAATAAGCACAGTTTCCATACCCTCTGCTGCAGAGTAAAATCCCTAATCCTGCAACTCTATCTAACCCACATTCTTCATAAAGGCACCTTTGAATCACCTAAGGAGCTTTAAAACCCTATCAATGTCTTGGCTCTAGCACCCAGAGATTCTGTTTTAATTAGTTAGGATGGGAAGAGAGAACAGTTTGTTTGTAATATATTTATATGTCTATATCTCCAGGTAATTATCCGATGCCTAAACTGAGAATTTTAGAAGTCCTAATCTGTTAATTCTGAGGAATTTAGAATCCTCACTTCATTTATCCCGTTGTTTTAAGGTAATGACATTAAATTTTGAAGGATCAGTGTGAGTTTACTGTGAAACAGTAGGTAACGGACCGAAAGTGCAGAAGAAAATTGGCAATGGTAATAAGCGTATATTTTAAGTGGCACTTTGCCAAATAAAGTACTTGAAATTTCAAGGATCTTTCGTGCCCATTGTCTTATACACCTGTTGTTGTTTCTTCTAGACTCAGGTGCAAAGACTTGAGCTCATCATATTCCTCTACTCATGGCACATTTACATTTTAGGCCCATGCAACCTCCTTCCCATGTATTTCATCTCCGAGGCCTCTCCCATTCCCCACAACACCAGGGGCAGCCACTCTGCTAAATATTATTATTTTCTTACATGCAAAAATGTTTTAAAATAAGGTAGAGCAAGTTCTATCATTCTCAGTTATATATATGAAGAAGGTACAAATCAAGTAGCTTTTTTTTCATACGCTTTTTTATATACAGAAGGTGGAGATGACATAAAGTTTTAGAAACAAATTTCTCTGCAGAGTTTGTACAAAATCGACATTCTCACTGGAAATAAATGAGTGCCTCTTCTCTTATACAGGTGCTAAAAATAGAAATTATCATTCATTCTTTATTCTTATGAATCTGATAGATGAAAAATTATTTCATAGTGTTGCTCTAATTGAGAACACTTGATTGCTAGTGGGGTGGAACATATTTTCATATCTTTCGTGGCCATTTGCATTCTTTCTGAGTTGTTTTATTTCTTTGCTATTTCCACTTATTTTTTTTTTAAGTTAAGGTATAGTTAACATACAACAAAGTGGACAGCATTTAAATTTTCAGCCTATGAATTTGAGCACTTGTAGACAGGTGTGTAACCACTAGGCAAAACAAGATATAGATAATTTATTTCCATCATACCAGTAAGTTTCGTGTCTCCAACTACAAGCACTTCTTCCCACAACAACTTTCTAATATCACTTTAATTATTTCTGTTGCTAGAATTCACGTATAAATGGAATCAAAGAGTACATACATATTGTATCTGGATTCTTCCGGTCAATACGTTTGAATTTGGCCCATATTGCATATCAGTAGTTTAATCTTTTTTGTTGCTTATTAGCATTCCATTTTTCATAAAATATATAGCAACTTATTTTTATATATCCCTCTATTGATGACACTTTACCCACATTTTTTGGCTGCCAAAAATGTGACTTCTAAGCAAACTACTGGGTAAATTCTTTTCAGGACTTAGTTTTTAATTCCCTTGGCTAAATACCTAGGAGTGGAATTACTTGCTCATATGGTAGACATATGCTTCATTTTATTTAAAAAATGCAATATAGTTTTCCAAAGTGATTAAACCATTTTAAGTGTCTACCAGCACTGTCTGCGAGTGCCAGTTGTTCCATATCGCCACAAATATTTAATATTTTGAGGGTTTTTGTACATTAGCCATTCTAGTCAGTGTGAAATTATTGTAATTGTAATTCGCATTTCTCTGAGGATCTTTATGGATGATTACTATGTATTTTCTTTTTTTAAGAAAGTCTATTTTTTTGTAGAGAAAACAATTTTATTGGTAAAGAAAAAAATGTTGAAGTTTTTGCCCATTTTTAAAAACTGGAATCTCTATCTTTTAATTGCTGATTTGTAGGAGCTCCTGGCATATTCTTAATAAAAGTCCTTTGTCACACAACAGGCAAATAATTTTTTTCTGTTGTGGCCTATACATTTTCTTAATGATGTTTTGGGGTGAGCAGAAATTTTCAATTTTGTGAAATCCAATTTATTTATTTATTCTTGTTAATGACTCTAGTATACTTGTTTAAGAACTTTTCCCTTACCCCAAAGGAGAAAAAATATTGTTTTAGGAATTCATCCAGAAGATTCATAGTTTTGTGTTTACAGTTTCGTCTATGATTTAACTCAAATTATTTTCTGTGTTGAATGAAAGAGATCAGTTTTGTTTTATTTTTCACTTCAAAATCCAATTGTTCTAGCAACATGATTAATAGGGGAAAATATATGGTTTTTCATCTTTATTCTCTTAACATGGTATTTTACATTGTTTGATTTCAACTCTTGATTCAAACTTGCATTCCTGTGATACACCTGCCTTGGTTATGATGATTTACCTCTTCATGTATTGCTGAATTTGATTTGCTAATATTTGAGAATTTTTATATCTGCGTTCATGCAGAATTTTAATATATAAATTTCCTTTTGTTGTATTTTTCTGATTTTGGTATCAAATAAGTATTAACCCATAAAATGAGTTGGGAATTGTTCATTCCTCTGTTTTTTGTTTGTTTGTTTGTTTGTTTAAGATTTTATTTATTTGAGAAAGAGAGAGAACGAGGGGGTGAGGAGGAAGGAGAAGCAGACTTCCTGCTGAGCAGGGAGCCTGACGTGGGCTCCATCCCAGGGTAGATCCAACCCAAGATCACGACCTGTGCTAAAGGCAGACACTTTACTGAGGGAGCCACCTCCACTCCTCTATTGTCTTAGAGAATTTGTGAAACATTGATATTACATCTTTATTAAGTGTTTGGCACAATTCATTGATGAAGCCATCCGGAGCTGGAGATCTCTGTGAAAAAGGTTACAGCTGTGAGTTATCTTACTTTAACAAAAGGAGCCCCTTGAGTTTTCCTGTTTCTTCTATGTCAACATTAGTAATGCATGTCTGGACAGGGTTTTGTACATATATAAATTACCAAACATTCTGGTATGGAGATTTTTGCAACATTCCTGTGTTATCTTTAGATTTCTATAGGCGATCTCCATGTATCTTCTCTTTTGAATTACTCATGTCCATAATAATTTGCGCTTTCCCAATTTTTTCCTTACTCATCTTTCTAGGATTTAGCAACTTATCAATTTTCAGACAACTGACTTTTGGTATTGTTGATTTTCTCTCTTGTGTCTATTTTCTATTTTCATGATTTGTACTCTTTTAAACATAATTTCCTTTTTTTTTTTAGGCTTTGATTTGTTTTTCTTCTTCTAGCTTCTTGAACTGACAATTGACATCATTAATTTCACATTTGTACTCTTTTCTAATACAAATATTTAAAATTATATAATTTCATCTATTGCTTTAATTGCATCTCACAAATGTTAATGTTATGTTTCAGTTATTACTATTCAGTTCACAATAATTTCAAGTCTCTCTTTTAATATTTTTTGAACTTTGAGTTATTTAGAAGTTTATGTTTGCTCAAATATCTCAGGATATTTAGGTATCTTATTAGTATTGATTTCTAAACTAATAATGACAGAGTAAGAATATACTATGCATGATTTACTTTCTAAAGGTATTTATCAAATACCTGTTTTATGGGCCAACATACAATCTATCCTGGTGAATGTATTTTGCAGCTTTTGTGGGAAATGTTTCATAAATATCAATTAGATCAGGTTGGGTGATGGTTTACACATTCTCTATTCTCTAACGTTTGATGCGCTTATTTTATCAATATATGAGAGATTCATGTTACAAATTTCTAATTACATTTGGGGAATACTCTATTTCTACCTTTATTTCTGTCAGTTGTTTCAGTATTTTAAACTTTGTTTTTATTTACATTAAGATCGTCTTATCCTTTTTTTAAAATTTATTTATTAATGATAGTCAGAGAGAGAGAGAGAGAGAGAGAGAGAGAGAGGCAGAGACACAGGCAGAGGGAGAAGCAGGCCCCATGCACCGGGAGCCCGATGTGGGATTCGATCCCGGGTCTCCAGGATCGCGCCCTGGGCCAAAGGCAGGCGCCAAACCGCTGCGCCACCCAGGGATCCCAAGATTGTCTTATCCTATTCTTAATTTTTTTTTTTACCATCATGAAATGTCATTTTTTTTTTTTTTGTCTTTAGTTACATACTTTGTCTGATACTACTATGACTCCACTGGCTGTTTGCATATTAAATCTTTTTTCAACATTTTACTTTTAACCTGCCTGTGTCTTTATACATTAGCTATATGTGTTCTAACATAGAAGCTTACGTCTTGATTTTTTAGTCAGTGTGACAGGCTCTGCCTTTTAATTGGAATGTTTAGTCCCTTTACATGTCATACTGATATGGTGAAGGCTCGGTCTCTTAATTTGCCTTATTTTCCTCATTTATCTAATTTGCTTATTGTCCTCTGTTCCTCCAAAAATGCTGTTTTGGATAAACTGATAATTATTTAATTTGAATTTTATCTCTCTTACTGGTGTTTTCAGTAGTTATTCTAATTCAGGATTTCTCAACATCAGCATTATTGACATTTTGGGTTGACTTATTCTTTGTTGTGAGGAGGCAGTTCCGTGCATTACAGGATGTTTAGAAATATACCTCATTTGTACTTATGATGCCAATATTACTCCATCCCAATTTTAATAATCAGATATGTCTTCAAGCATTGTCACATGTCCTAAGGGGGAATAATAGTACCGAGTTGAGAAGCATTGCTCTAAAGACTACAATATTCATTTTTACTTGATCATAGTCTATTATACTATTTCAAAACACTATAAGAGATTGATTATAGTCTAATTCTATTTTCCCACCTCTGCTCTTTAAGGTTTTGTTTTATAATTTGATTTTCTATTCACAAGAAAACATTCCAATATAGTTTTTATGTTATTATTCCTGCTTTAATTAGTCAAGACTTACTTAAAGTTAAACACATACACACACACACACACACACACACACACACACACACACACACGATTTAACTACCAAATATACACCATTCCTGGTGTCTTTTCCTCTGAATATCTTGTGTTCAATTGATATGATAACATTTCCCTTCAACCTGAAGGAACTTTATTTTAGCATTTCTTATAGTTTAGGCCTGCTAGGGATGAATTTTCTTAGCTGTAGTATCCCACCTAATTCTCTTAGCTCTATTTTCTCTTGGAATTCTTTATGTTATCTTCATTTTTAAAGGACATTTCTGAATATAAATTTCTAGGCTGGCAGTTCATCTTCCACACTTCAGCATTTAAAAATGCCATTCCATTGTTTTCTGCCTTCCATTTCTTTTGTGGTGAGAAGTTAGCCATTATTAGTAGCATCACTCCCATCTCTATAATGTGTTTTATTTCTATTGACAGCTCTTATAATTTGCTCTTTATCCTTACATTTTTAATAGTTTGACTATAAAATGCCTGAGTATGGCTAATTGTAGGTTTTGTTTGCTTGTTTGTTGCATTTATACTATTTCATTTTTGCTGAGGTTCTTTATTCTGTGAGTTGCCATTCCCTTTAATTGTGGAAAGATTTTAGCCACTATATTTTCAACCTCTATTCTTTCTCACTGTTTGTCCTTTTGAGGCTCCAACTACATTCTTAGATATTCTGGAGCATCCTACAAATCTTGAATGCACTGTTTGTCTTTACTACTTTTTTCTTTCTCTTTAAAATTCAGTTTTGGGCACTTGGGTGGCTCAGTGGTTGAGCATCTGCCTTTGGCTCAGGTCATGATTCTGGGATCCTGGGATTGAGTCTTGCGTCAGGCTCCCCACAGGTAGCCTGTTTCTCTCTCTGCCTGTGTCTCTCGTGAATAAATAAAATATATTTTTTTAAAATTCAGTTTTGATTCTTTCTACTGACCTGCATTCAAGTTCACCAAAAATTCAGTTTTGATTCTTTCTACTGACCAATAGTTTCCTCTGATGCATCTAGTTTTTTAGTCCACTTAAAAGAAACTTTTAGCTCTGAAATCATATTTTACATTTCTAGAAAATTACTGCAGTTTTCATGACTTGTGAAACTTCCCATTTCTTCATAAAACTTTCTGCTTGATACTTTACCATATTCATTTTAGTTAAAGTCCTTGTTTGGTGATTCCAAAATCCAACCATCTCTGAGATTAATTACATTCATTATTTCCTCCTTTGACAATGAGCTATTGTTTCTTGATTTTTAATGTATCTGGTAGTCATTCATTGCATGCTAGGTATTTTGTAAAAAAAAAAACAGCAGGAACTGAAATAAACAATATTTATCTCCACAAATAGGCAAGTTCATTTTACTCTCAGGCTGCTAGTATGGGAGCTCAGTCAATAGAATCTATGATTGAGTTCATTCTGGACATTGTTAAAATTCCAAATTGTTTCAATTTAAAAATACTTTCAAATGCTTTGAAGAAGGGTCAGATCTTTTTTTTTTTTTATCAGCAAGTCTTGATATCTAAATATTAGTGAGTACCAGAGACATACCTCTCCTTTACAGCCCAGGTTCAGAGAATCAAAATTGCCTGCTCAGGTTTACACAGCTCTTAATTTATAAACCAACAACTCTGAACTTCCCTATTTTCACAGATAAAAAATATTTAAAGCTTCAAATGAATAACTACATAGCTTGGAGAAATACCTGAGGCTCTATTACAACTCATACATTAAGACAGGTGGCTTAGTTCTATGACCAGTGAAAAGAAAGCAAGGAGAACAATGAACTGAAAAATGTAAGAAAATTCTGTGATATATGGCATTTAGAAACAGATAATTTAGATTATTAAAACTGGATGAAATCTAGTGAGCTATAAATTATATTTTACTTTAAATGTCTATTTTTTGTCATAATATTTTCTGTTATACTCAAGTTATTGACTTCAGAGTTAGGCGGATATTGATCAGGAGGGAAAATATGTCATTATCATCCTTTTTAACTTTTTAACTTAAATTCCAGGTCGTTAACATACGGCATAATATTAGTTTTAGGTGTACAGTTCAATATTTCCATACGATACCTGGTACTCATCACAAGTGTCCTCCTTAATCCCCGTCACTCATTTAACCCATGCCCCCTTCAACCACACTGGTAACTACTAGTTTGTTCTCTATAGTTAAGAGTCTGTTTCTTATTTTGCCTCTCTCTCTCTCTCTCTCTCACTCTCTCTCATTTTCCCCCCTTTGCTATTGGTTTTGTTTCTTAAATTCTACCTATGACTGAAGCCATATGGTATTTGTCTTTCTTTAGTTGACTTATTTTGCTTAGGACAGTACTCTCTAGTTCTATCCATGTGATTGCAAATGGCAAGATGTCATTATTTTCATTCCATTATAAATGTGGTACATACATGCAAATCATATACATATATATCATTTTTAAGCTTAGTTGTTACACAAAATTATAATTAAAAGTGTGCTGTACTTTTGTTACACAGAAAATACCTAGTACCACCATTTGCCTAGCAAAAATTTATTCAAGTTCAGTTTTTTAAACTTCATTCCTATCAGACTCACCTGAAAATATTTCAGACAATTCTGAAGTCCAAGCTTTACTCCAGACTAGTTAAATTATAATTGAAGTAAGGATCAGGCATTGGTAATTTGTTAAAGCTCAGATTATTCTATATCAACCGGGATTGGGACCACTGTTTCAATGTAAGCAAGAGAATAGACTGAGAACAATGTCCTTGTAGAATCAAATTTATAAATTTACAACACCAGTCACATTTTTGAATTAAATACTTATTTAATTTGTTAGTGTTAATGTGAGGTGAGATTGGTTAGCTTAAGTTAACTTTCAAGTTGAAATGTATTTAGCAAACTGAGACAAACAAGAGCTTAACTGGTTCCCCATGGTAATGCATTTTACTAAAAATAATCTCAATCCAAGAGAGTAAACACTCTGGGTTCAATTCAAAGAACTAGAATAATCCCAGTTGAAGATACCTGAGGAATCAGGAAACTACAATTTTCCCTCATACCACTATTTCATATTATATAATTGTTTACTTTCTCATCATTTTTATACTACATATAGTAATAGTTTAGATTCTCTGGTCAGCAGTATGATTAACTTATCTCCTTTAGTCACATAATTCTGAGTTATGTATTATTATTATTTCCAACACTTAGAGTTGAAGAAAAAGAAATTTGAAGAGATGAAATTTTATCCAAGTTTTCACTATAGTAAATATCCAAATACTTACACCCCAAAGCCTGTATCAGTAACCACTCTAATGGACAATCTAATACACATGATCTAGAAAACAGTATAATTTTCCAAGATATATAATTAAAATTGTTCCATACTGAGCAAGAATTGGTAGATAAAATATGTGTGGTGAAATGAGAATTGCATGGTAAATAATGGATAAATACTTCTTGGTTGCCTTATAAAGATGTATAAACACCATCACTAGAAAATAAATAAAAAGGAGAAGTTTAGCATCACATTTAATATAGTAATTAGGATGAGAAAAAAGATTTGTGTTGTGGTGTTTGTTTTCCACTTTTGCTTTTTTCCCTATCAGAAAACTTTTTACAGCTTTTTTTGTGTACATGAGCCATGACACGTATTATGTGTTAACTTATAGGCTAGCATCTCAGCTCAGGTTATAGGTAACAGCAACATTTTTGTCATGATATAATGTGAATTAAAAAGTATACTTTCTCTGGGATTCTCGGGTGGCTCAGCGGTTCAGTGCCGCCTTCAGCCCAGGGTGTGATCCTGGAGACCCGGGATTGAGTCCCGCATCGGGCTCCCTGTATGGGGCCAGCTTCTCCCTCTGCCTGTGTCTCTGCCTCTCTCTCTCTCTGTGTGTCTCTCATGAATAAATAAATAAAATCTTATATATATATATATATAAGATTATATATATATAATCTTGTCATATAGATTAGACTATAGACAAGATTATATAAATAAATATATATTTATATATAAAATATATATATTTTAAAATATATTTTTTTTTCTCACTTAGAGAATGTAACTTTTCAGCCCCTTATTCAAAGTAATATCATGAAATATGTCATGTTTATTCTTGAATTGACATCTAATCTTTTAAAAATTGTCCAGGCCTATAGTATTTCCAGGAGTAATCACTCATATTTTTCAAAAGTTACATGTATTTTTTCCTTATCTGTGATTATTTTTTACTTGTCTGCTATCAAATACTCTTTATTATGAACGGTCAGTGATGCCATATGTAACATGCCATCAAGCATCTAATCAGGGTGCTTATAATATCATTCAGTGTAATGGTGACATATTGACTGATTTAAAAGATGTGAAGCTCATCTCGTTTCATTTCCTTCTTATACTCATCAACACAGTTATTCTGTCATAGTAATTTGCCATTATTTAACTTCGATGGTTCTCATTGCCATTTCTTCACAAGTTATAAACCCCAACCTATATTTTGATATGCCTAGCCTATAATTAGAAAAGAAAAATAGCACTTTTTGTTGACTAATTTTACTTATTCCACATGAAACCACTTATTTTAAATGGCATAGCCATGATATTTTCCTACCACTAGCCTTATATCATATGTATACTTCCAAATGCATGCACCTGCTGTGGTCTGATCCCATGCCACCACAATCCCCACTCATAATGTCTTCTGCAATAATTATTGTCTGATTCAAGAATTTGATATTTTTTCTAGTAGTTTTGTCATTGTTGGAGGGGATATATTCATAGAATAACTCAAAGATTCCTATATTTACTTCTTTCTAGAAAGATAGGTGCTTTGTATTTTCTTTTCTCAGAGAACCCAGCAAGCTGAGATTTAAAGCAGCTGCAATCACTAGCTTTCCCTGTCTTTTTTTTTTTTTTTTTTTTTTTTTACCAGTCAATTACCAGAAGGGTTGACACAGATGAGGTTAAAAAAAAAAGTGAGGATTTGGGGACAAGAATTAAGAGAGATTTAGCAGAAGATAAAAAGCCTGTAGATCTTTTTAACAGAGGCCTTCAGTCCTATTAGCTGGCAACCCCTTGAAGAAGTAGAAAATATAAGAGAACAGCCACTTTATGCTCCAATGAAGCAGATATTGAGGTTTTCTTTTCTTTTCTTTTTTTAACATGGATCTGAAAGCACAAAAACAGCAGAGTTTCTGAACCTAAAAGGACCCTCAAGACTAGGATAACAGGTGTGTCAGTGGCTACCACTTAGGACTAGTGAATTATGACTGAGGCCTCCTCAATGCACGCTGCTGGAGTACTTGTATGACATTGATGGACAGAAAGAAGGAAGCTGTCATTGTAGATGACATTGTATGTCATTGATGGACAGAAAGAAGGAAGCTGTCATTGTAGATGACAGCTTGGACAGGGCTTTGATTTAGAATTAACTGATTAAAAAAATAATAAAGCCATGTATCAGTTCTGCACAACTGAATCTATGATTCACACCCTCCATAAGATGTTAGGGTTTTACTAATCTGATTGAATTATACATTCCTATGAGTAGTGTTCTCGGTTTTTTGCAGCCCCCTTCATGCCCACCAAAAATATCATATGTATAATAAGATGCCAAATATTTGCTAGTTTCTTATCTACCTATGTTTTTTAGGGTAGAAATGAAAATTTATAACTTGTACATACAATGCTTAGAACTTTTGGAAATTTTAAAAATGATTGAATACTATTGTACTGCTAATCCACAGGTCAAAACCTGGAAATATGTCCTAGCACATAATGTTTAAGCAGTTCAGTGTCATTACATTGCTCAAATACGTGTGTGTTGGCATTTTAGGAGTAGTAAAAATTAAATTTTTAAATTAAATATGGAATGCTTACATTAAAGGTTGGCTGAAATAATATTAGAAATCTCAATAGTTTCACAGATGGTTGTGAGACCATTTGGGAAAATCACATTTGTCTTTCTAAGAATAGCATCTTCGCCATAGAAATATGCTTAGATTTTTTCATAGAAGAATAACTTCTTCATAATAAAATATGCTTCATGTATTTGTGTATGGATCGTGTCGATATATCTGTAATATAGATATGTAAAACTGTATACAATAGTAATGTTCCTGAAAATGCTTATGTAAATAGGATTTATTCTTATTCAAGTAGCATGGTTGCAATCTCAGGGAAATTTTCAATATGTAGAAATTTCTTTGTGTTGCAAATAATCACATCCTAATTAGAATATTTTAAACATTCAAAACAACTATTTTTATGTAGAGCTTAATTAAATTAGGCTATTCCTAAGTCATAAAAAATCAGCAATCATCACACAGGAACCCTCGCAAAAGCATTATGTAAGCCCAGTACTAGCAGCAATGAGACATCTTTTTTTTTTTTTTTTCCAATGGGAGATTTTTTGAGAATCCACTGAACAGTGGACAAGACAAGCATTCTTATTCCCTAAGACTTTCCTCCTCCACCAATGGATACGAGGGTGGCTGGGAAACAGAGGCAAAGCAAGAGAGACCACATCACAATAAGTAGCCTAAGTAGGAAGTCTCTGCTGCCACTGGGCTTGAACTTCCTGCCTCACTGAGAGATGTGGGACAGCCCAGCATAAGGAAACTCCTTCTTCACCTTTAGGCAGCACCTAAAGGGACCAGTGAAGTCCTAAAAGTACCAAATTAACCAAGTAGACCAAAATAAAACAAATACCATACTTGTAATTTTTCAATAATCTTTACTAAAAATCAAAATAGAAACTGAAGTAATCCAGTAGATTTCCTTAAGAAAACCTGAATATAACATGAATGAACGGAAGAAGACTTTGTCACAAGGTTAGAATAGGCAGTAAGGTCATAGAAGATGGTCCTCTGGAAGTACTTGCTATGTTTTACAGCATTTAAAATGGTGCTTCATTGTGATTTGTTGTATCTAAGTCAGTTCTTATTTCTTTCTGCTCACTCTCTGAGCTGAAATAAGTTGCAATAATCTACTTTCATTCAGAGACTAAGAATGATGAGTTGGAAATTTTAAACATAAAGAACTTTAATACAAGGAATTAAGTGCTCACAAAATCACTGGAGAACTCCAGGTAATGAAGTCAGGGGTATTTTTTTTTTTTTTTTAAACTCAAAGACATTAATGTTGTATCGACATCTGGAGGTCAGAAAGATACTGCTACAATCACACCTCCATTCAAATGGCCTCCTAGCCTCAGAAAGCTGATGGGTCTCTGGTGTGGTAAGTATGGACACTATGACTATCTCTAAACACCAGATGTTATGATCTTGTCTTTAGCAGAGGGGAAGAAACACGGTCTCCACATTACATCTACCTTCCCAATATTAAGTGTATGCAATAGGAGGAATGCAAATTGCATAAAAAATTCTCACGTCAAGGCATTTACGAAAACATGATTTTTACCTTTCCTGCTTCCACAATCAGGAAAAGTAGAATAGAGGTTGAGGAAATCAGCCCATTATATCTAGTATAAATTTTAATTCTTTACGTTTATAAGCCTCTTCACTCCACCCAATGCCAGTGTTCTTCTTGGCCACGTCTCTAGACAGGCACTATTTTGAAACACAGAACCCCCTGAATTAATCTCCTACTACCCCCTACCTTAAATAGAGAACTATAGTCCTAGATGCTTGCTTCCTGTCCTTCAAGCACACCAGCCATGCCCATACTTGAGTGATCACCTTTGCTATCCCTGCATGTGGAAAGTTTTTTCCTTAGGTTTTCTCATGGTTTATTCCTCATCATTTAGGTATCTGACCATATACCATCTCCTCAAAAATTTCTTTCTTGACATTACATGAAATTTTAACCATTTTTATTACCTTTCTGTCCTTTTAAACATTTTTCTTTTCTTCACAACATTTATAAGTACCACATATTTTCATTCAATAATAACCTCCCTCTCTTTTTCTCTCTTTCTTTTATCTAAGATTTATTTATGCTAATATCCAGAACAAAAACATCACAGCAAAATGTTTTGTTGGATAACAACAGCAATGCAATTTTTTTTTTCTTTCTGCTTGCTTTTGTCACTGTTGGAGGTCTAAAGTGATTTCAGATATTTTTTTTAATATAAAAAATGTTACCTATATTTTTTAAATTTACCCATGAACTAAGTAATTTTTAAAGATGTTACTGTATTTCAAGGAAAAGTAAATTTACAAGAATTTCTAATTCCATTTAAGATCAAACTCTTAAGGAACACCTTTAAAGATTTATGGCAGTGATGAAAGCAGGCATCAGATGTTTTAGGGAGATTTGAAGTGAGTAGTACATATTCGGAATTTACAAAAAAATTATCTATTAGTGTATAGAAATAGGATTATTCTATTTGGAATAAATTTTATTATGCCCAGTCTGTTTTTAAGATTATTTTATAATGCCCATTGCCCATAATCATCCTACAGATGATTTTCCTTACATATCAATTTATTTAGTCATTTATATTTCCCCCAGATAATTATTTCATATCTACTGTGTAACAGGTAATAAAATTGAGATGTATACTATTTTCACATTTCTAGAGACAGTCCATTCTGTTGATCAATTAATGATAAATAATTAAGTCAATATTCTTAGATTTTCCCCTTTAGTATGCTATTTCTTAGCAAATGCCTGAAAATATTTCACAGAACCAAAAATGCTTTCAGTTCAAACCATCATTTCCCACCAAACTGGTTTACTTCACCAAGGTAAGTCATGGCTGGTGAAACAGAAATTTAACCAGATAGATTATCTTTAGATAAAGTTATAAATTTCACATTCCAAATATAATATTTTAACTTGGAAGTCTAAAAATATATATATAACTTAATTAAAAATTCTAAACTTTTGATGTAAAGCAGGAGATATTTGACCTCCTTTGCTATAAATTATCCATAAAAGTTAAATTTTAAAGGATTAAAAAATAAAGATGAATACATTATATTTATCATGTTAAACTAGACTAGTAATTCTACCAACACATACTCTAACTTTAATATGGACATAATTTTTAAAAATATAAAATTATCATAAAATTTATTGAAATTGCATATTATTTCTAAATTATAAACTATTTTATTATTTCACCTGATAAGATTGAAAGAATTAACTTTCACCAAGTCTATTCATAATGTGTGTTTGTGATTAGGATGATGAAAACATGTACTTTGTGATTATTTAAAACAAAACAAAACAAAAGACACTATATGACTGAATAGTTTCAGGGAAGCGTATGACTCTTGACACATTCTAAAATGGTTGCAAATTTTAGTGCATTAAGATGTTCCTCTCTTATATGACCTAATTCTCCCACATACAGCATTTCCTAGTAATACAGGATTTAATTTAAATGTTTTCTAAGAGAAAATGATGGCATTAGAATTATTAGAGTAGTTCTACTGGATCATACAGTCCAAAATAATCATAATATATTAATAAAGCATATATATTTTTACCACATTAGAATTAATATTTGTTTTTTCTGAAACAAGTAAGTTCTCTCTGTCCTCAAAATGTTTTCTAGTTCCTAGTGACATGCTTTGACATTTTGAAGAATGTCACAATAAAATACACATACACACATTATAATACATAAAAGAAATTCAAGCATATTAGCTTAGTGATCTACTTTCTACAATATAATTTAACTCAAAATCAAAACTATGTATTGTCATTAAAAATAATAAAAGGCTCAGTCAACTGAGTGACCAAGTCTTGATTTCAGCTCAGGCCATCATCTCAGGGCCCTGGGATAGAGTCTGGAGTTGGGCTCCATGCTTAGCAGGAAGTCTGCTTGAGAATTCTCTTTCTCTCCCTCTGCCCTTCCCCCTGTTCAATGCTCTCTTTCTCTAAAATAAATAAGTATTTAAATTAATAATAAAAGACACATGACCATATGATATAAACAAAGTTTTAAACTTAAGGTTACTAAGAACCCTATGTTCCATGGCATTTTAAGGCCACACAATCATTTTTTTTTTAAGATTTTATTTATTTATTCATGAGAGACACAGAGAGAGAGGCAGAGACACAGTCAGAGGGAGAAGCAGGCTCCATGCAGGGAGCTGGATGCCGGACTCAATCCCAGAATCCCCAGGATCACACCCTGAGCCAAAGACAGATGCTCAACCGCTGAGCCACCAGGTGTCCCAAGCCATAGAATTTAATCAGTAATGATCTCATGGATAAATGTTCTCTACTTCTCAGTTAAATATACATACTCTGTTAACTAGATCTAAAAGTAGTGCACTTGTTAATAAAGCAAATAATTCCATTTTGAAATCTAAAAATATAGACTGGATAGAATAAATCTATCTATGTGAATTATTTAGGGAATGTCTTGCATCTTAATTCGAAGAATACGAGATTCAAAGTGCTTATGCCTGCCTGGTTGATGATTCAGAAACTCAATTTAAACCTTCCAATTTAAGTTTATTTTTTATCACTGAACTATAATGCCTCTTTGGTTCTATAATCAGAACTTGTTTTTGTTTCTCATTTAATTCTGAAAACTCAAGAATATATTAGATTCAATCCAGTGTAGGTGTCCACGTATGTGTCTATATATTTCTTGTTCTTTAAAAACAATTGCTATATATTTTTTTAATTGCTATATTTTTAAAAATTCGTTAAAATTTTGGAATAATTCAGACATAGAAATAAAAACCAAAATAGTACAGAAATCCCAGATTTCAAAAATGTGCTAACATTTTACCGTATCATTCCCTCTCTCTCCCCCTCCACTTTCTCCCTCTCTCTTTCCTTCTCTCTCTCTCCCTCACCCCAGATGGATAGATGGATAGATAAATAGATCTATTTACAAATTTTCTCCACTGTGTGAAACTAAGTTATAAACATGATATTCCTCTACCTCTAAATACTAAAGCGTCTATTTCCTGAAATAGGATATCTTATCCTATAACCATTGATACAATGATATTACCTAAGTGAAAGATATTTACATTTCATCAATTATCCAGAGTGAACTTTGTAAAAGAGAAAAAAAATCTGGTTCAGGATCTAATTCGGGATTATGTGTTTCATTTAGTTTTCAATTTATATCAAAAAACTGTTTTTTTTTTTTAGTTTATGTTTATTTTAGAAAAATATGCATGATATTTTAAAATGTGCATGATAAAGAATACAAAATCTATATTCCTCTGAAATTTAGATGTATTTTGCCATATTTTATTTTGTCTATAAGATTTGTAGGAATTTTATAATCAACTTTTCCTACAAGTTAAGGGGACACAGTTAAGAATTTTACACACCTACAGACACACACAGACAGAAAAAAACCCAGGAATATATTTGAACTTTCCTATGAAAATGGGGCATACTGTCACTCTAATCATAGATATTACAAATTGTTAGCATATCTTTAAATGCATATTTTTTCCTTTTTCTCAACTATGAGCATTTATGCATCAGGAAATACTCTAAACTTTAGGAATATTAATACATAAGACTTAGTCCTTGCTTTCTTTGCTTACTTCTTGTGACACCTCATGTTGCCTCTTCTATAAGGACCCCTCCTCTAAGACTCAGTGAAACTCCACTGCAGTGCTCACCTAGCCCATCTATATGTATCTATGTGAACTTCTATTGACATTGCCTCAGTCTTTTAACATCTTGTAACATATATTTTATCCTACTTTAAAACATATTCTCATCAAAGAACTGGAACATTGTAGGTATCTTTTATCTGAATATCTTCAGATAAAGTGCCTTTATGTGTTTATTTGTAATCGTTAATGAGTGTGTATATATGTTTGACACACTTGATTTTAGCAATGAGGCAAGGAAGCTATACAGACATATGTTCAAAAGTTTCTTGGGGCACCCGGGTGGCTCAGTGGTTGAGCATCTGCCTTTGGCTCAGGGCGTGAACCCCGGGGTCCCGGGATCGAGTCCCACATGAGGTTGCCTGCAGGGAGCCTGCTTCTCCCTCCGCCTGTGTCTCTGCCTTTCTTTCTGTGTCTTTCGTGACTAAATAAATAAAATCTTAAAAAAAAGTTTCTCATGTTTATAATTACTATATTTCTTTGGAAGCTACTTGAGAGTCAAGAACATAATTCTGATAATCTAGCCCTTCTGGTAGTAAGGTTTTAAGACTGTAAAGATTCATGAAAGCCACTGTTCTGATCATATTAATTACTTCTGACAGTGTACTCCAAAAGTCAATCTGTCACTTGTGAAATAATCGACAGTACTTGAGGAAAAGGGCTTGAGTTTATCCTAAAAAAGATAAAACATCTAACAGAAACTTTGTGAAATCTATTCTTCTTCTCCACTCACTGTTACATATTCTACTATTTCTAGTAGAAGAATCTGAGGTTACCTAGATGGGCAGAGCAGTGTATCTGATAGTGGATGAGATATTTGAGGAAAGATGAAAACTTTCTTGAGAAGGCATCTGGAGTACAATGTACTCCTGGTTTGCCTCCCACATCCTTAGCTATTTCTTCTCATACCTTTTGCTGGTTTACAGCATCTCACCAACTTCAAAATGTTGGAGTGTCATCAGTCTCAGTCTGTGGACCTCTGATACATCTTACACAGTGCTTTGGTCATGTCACCCTTGACTTACTATAAAGCTAGAGAATTTAAGAGAGTGTGGTCCCAGCAAAAGAAGAGACAAGATGATCAATGGAACAGAATGAGATTGCATAAATAGACCCACCTAATATAGTCCACTGATCTTTGACAAAGAAATAAAGGCAATAAAATGAAGCAAAGATAGTCTTCCCAACAAATGGTGCTGGAACAAACAGACATCCACACACAAAAAAAATGAATCTAGTCATAGAGTTTCCATCTTTCAAAAAATTATCTCAAAATGGATCATAGACTTAAATATGAAATGTAAAACTATAAAAATCCTAGAAAGTAACATAGAAAACTTAGATGACCTTGGATACGGTGACAACCTTTTAGATACAACACCAAGACTCAATCCTTGAAAGAAATAGTTAATAAGCTAGACTATGTTAAAATTAAAAACTTCTCTACTGAAGATATTTTCAAGAGAATGAAGGAAGAGAAGCCACAGACTGGGAGAAAATACCTGCAAGAGAAACATCTGGTAAGGAAATGTTGTCCATAGTATACAAAGATCTCTTAAAACTCAACAATAAGAAAACAGTAAGAAAAATTAAAATTGGGGCCAAAAAACTTGACAGATACTTCACTAAAAAAGACATACAAGTGGCAAATAAGAATATGAACAGATGACCAACACCGTATGTGATAGGAAATTGCAAATTAAAACAATGAGACACCACTACAGATATATTAAAATGGCCAAAATCTGTAAGAGTGACAATACAGAGTGTTGGTGAGGATGTGAAGCAGTAGGAACACATTCTCATTCCTGGTGGGAATGCAAAATGATACAGTCACTTTGGAAGAATTTGGTGGTTTCTTATAAAACTAAACACACCCTTACCGCAAAATCCAGCAACCCTGCTCCTTAGCATTTACTTAAAGGAAGTGAAAACTTACATCCACTCAAAAATCTTCACAAGGATGTTTACAGCAGCTGTAATCATAACTGCCCAAATTAATAAGGAACCAGAATGTCCTTCAGTAGGTGAATGGAGAAATAAACTGTGGTGTATTCAAATACTGGAATATTAGCACTAAAAAATGAGATCAAGCCATGAAAAGGCATGAAGGAAACTTAAATACATATTAGTAAGTGAAAGAAGCCAATCTAAGATTCCAACTACATAACATTCTGGAAAAAGCAAAACCGCGGAGACAGTAAAAAGATCAGTGGCCCAGGAGTTGTGAGGAAGAAGGCATGAATCAGCTGAGTACTGAGGATTTTTTAGGGCAACAAAACTACTCCGTATGTACTATAGATAGTAGCATAGGCAACAATTTCTCAACCCAACAATAAAAGATAAAATGAAAAAGTCTTCAAAGGATGAAAACCAATTAAAACTCTGTGTGGCAGCTAAGGTAAAATTAATAGGATGGTTGTCACACCCAGTATAAATACCTCTGAATGAATTAGATAATAACTGGATTACATGAATCTCTTATTCCCTATGATTAGAAACTAGAAATATCCATCACTTACATTAGTTTCTTGTCTTCTTTTATTCACTGTTGAAATTCTTACATTAAAAAAAGGTGTTTGTTGTATACAAGTACCGTTACTAACTCATTCTTTAAAACTATTTAAGGAAGAATGAGCACTAATGTAAACTATGGACTCTGGTGGAATATGATGTGTCATTGTAAGTTGACCAACGTGTAGCAAATGCGCCACTCTGCTGGGCATCTTGATAAAGAAGGCAAGAAGTCGTGCATGAGTGGGGTAGGGAAGATATAGGAAACTCTGTTCTTTTCTCTCAATTTTGCTATGAACCTAAAATTGCTATTAAAAAAAGTCTTAAAAAAACTAAGTAAATATATTGGACCCAGATTTAAGGAATCTCAATTGAATTAACCAAGTTTATGAAGCTGAGTCTATCCCAAACTAAAGTGAAAATTATAATTATTTTTTGCACAGGAGAATGTAGGGTGAGGGAAGGGGAAGGAAACCATTCAACTTATTTTAAGCAAAAATGCAAATGACTATGAGAGAAACACTCTACCAAATTCTAATTATCGGCATAGATGGTGAAATTGTGATTATCTCCTAGAGGGCCAAGGAATTAGTTAAAGCAATTTCTTTATAGTAGATGTTAACTTTCAATGTGTGTACTTTGTTTCTTTATGTGATATCTTACTGCAATTAGCATTTTAATCCTGTAAACTGAAACCAAAGTCAACCTAATCTTATCTAACGCATGAAATTAGTGCTTTTTTATATAATTTATGAGTATGTTTAATAGTCATGTGTTTGTTTTAATGACTATTAAAAAGCTTCATATCTACTTATATCTGATGAGCATAAATGATCACCCAAGCAAAGCATTCTTACTGTATTTTCCCTGATTGAATTTTAGGAGGTCCCTAGCCAATAATAAAAGAAGGACAGATACTTTCACTGCCCAATTCTTCAAAGTTGGCTGTGTCCTTGACATCCCCAATACATCAGTGCTTGGCAGTCTTTAGCATGTGTCTCCTTTTTAGAATATCTTTACCATTAACCTCAATACCTCTATTTCTTAACCATATCCAAACAGTTCATATGTTTTTCATATGTCTTCAGATTTTAGACTTTTGATCTATGCCAGTGCAAATACTATTTATCACATTTTTTTATGTGTCTCCTCAATTCCACACTACTTGTCAATGCACAAACCTAAGGGTTTTCTGTTGAAGGTCCCAATTCTAGGCTCCATAATACTTTTAACGTTATCATTTACATCATCGGAGCTCTCCACTAAAATCCTCAGCATGTTCCAGCAGCAAACTCAGAATGCGTACTATTTGCCAGCACCCGCATAAAGTTCTGGGTACCTATGAACTCAATGAGCAACTCAATGAGTTGCTTGTTCACCTATGAACAAGCAAAAGGGAAAATTGTTATTTGTATCTCCCTTGTTTCCAATTAAATACTTTGAAATCACAAAAAAACAAAAAAAAACAAAAAAAAAACAACAACAACTCATGAATTCAATAGGTGAATTAGCCATGGCTTTAACCTCCAAGGAGCTTAATAATAATAATAATAATAATTAATAATAATAATAATACCTTTGTTTATAAGGTTGTTTCACACATATTATTTTAATTTAATCCTCACAATGTCTTTCAACATTTTACTAATAATTGCACTGTGGTCTACTGAATTTTAATTGGAAGTGAATTGAAGTGTTGATGTCAAAGACTTAGCTTAGAGGAGATCATCAAAATTTCACCACTCTAGTAAGCAGATTTTGGTAGAGTGTTTCTTTTATAGTCATTTGCATTCATGAAAGAAGTTATACAAAGGCATATCTTTTCTAAAATAAATAATGGCTATCCATTTTCCCTTTTGTGCTTTCACTTATTTTTGAATATTTTTTTTGTAATAGACATAAATTGCATTCATGATCACGATTTTGCATCTATCTCGTTCTCACACTCTTAGGTAGACGCTTTGTTCAGAGGAGCCAAATGAGATCACACAGATCTACTTACTAATGACCTTGTTGCCAACAAAAGTAATTGACAGATTCCCTAATGTCCTACAATCTAAGACAAACATTCCCCAGTAAATTGGTAAACAAGTTCCAACCAGTTTTTCTGGGTTGCTTTTATCCCACAAAAAATTATTCTCTGTATTTTATATATATCCTAGTACAAACAATGCTTCAAGTATAATTTTCTCTATAAAATGACCCAAATAAACATATCATAATTTAATCGCGTTTCCATAAACATTTCCCATAAGTAATCTATTAATCTATCACTCTATCAAACAGTAATAAACAATCTAGCAATTGCTATTTTTTTCCTGTTAATAGAATTTAAATAAAAATAAATACCTGAAAGTTAAAATCATTTTATTGGCAATTCTGTTTAGTTATATAAGTTTTTAAAAATGTGCCAGTGTATACTGCCAGATAACACTAGTTTTACAGATAATTATTCAAGGGTTATAAAAAAGCAATTTTATAGATCAGAAAAAAGCAGGATAATTATATTTAAATAAATTGATTGAAATGAGTTCATTTGAACTTGCTTTGCCACTAAAAATGAAGAGAATTGACGGCAAATATTTTATTGTGCTGTAAGTGAACATACAAAGAATTTATGATTATGTAACTTTCCTTCCTTGTGATATGTGTGGATGTGTGTCCATTTACGCACATGTGTTCATATTTGCGTGTGAATCTGGCTTTTTTTTTCTTTTTCTTTCTTAAAGGAAAGCCTCTTGATTCCCTACAACTGAAGCTGTGTCACCATAATATAAAGGATCAGGCAATTGGTAGTGAGATTTTGAGAACAGTGGTGAAAGTCTATGATCCTAAAGAGGAAGTTGCTTTTTAAGGCTTAGCCAAGATAAACAGTGGCTTGAGAAGCTGGGGTTTCAATGTAAGAAAGACTCCACAGGCCTGCTGTTCCTAAATGCAAAGCAAATAACAGAAGCAGGTTGAATGCACTCCATGGGTTTTTGAAAGCAACTTGATTCATAATAAAACAGTGCTTAAAATTGTGAAACTTCTTTTTCTTTTCCTCTGGAAAAAATGCATTGAGCTTACTGAGGTACTGCTATTGTTCAAAAAAAAAAAAGCCAGTTTTATAAAGAAATGTGTTAGAATCAAACAAATAGATCAACTAGTGTTATCACTTATATAAGAAAATATGCTACCATAAAAATACCCTTAGGCCTTTTTCTGACTCTGTATTACAGGCTTCTAAAATTAAAGCATGGTTCAAAGTAATACAAACACAGCCACCCTCAAAAGGCTTTGCCTTTATTAAGTCCCCTTCTCTCCATGACAAAATTATCTTCTCCCTCCTGCCTCTAAAAAGCAATCTCATCCTAGAACATTTCAACAGATGCTACCTTTCCTATCCCTCTTGGCTCGAAAAGACTGTCTAATACTGAAATGTATTTAAGGCTGACTCTAATGCCAGACATCAGATTTTACTCTTTCAAAATTCACTTTGCCTGTCAATAATTCCAGGCTGACATCTAAGAATTTTCTTTATTGGGAGTGAGAAATACTAAATGTCTAATATGAAATTGCCCCCTAGTGGAACAAAAAGCTCTCAAGATAACCATCTTTAAGATTATGGGTCAAATCAGTTGTGGTAAATTTATTTCAGTTCTCTTACTTTTCATGAGGTGTAGGGTTGAAAGAGAACATAATAATCAATGTTAGTAATTATATCTTGCCCTTTCTCAAAGAGTAGCAATCAAATTCTACATCTCAATCAGGAGAAACTGCCAGAACAGGAACAAGCTACTTAACCTCCCGCCCGCCCGTCTTCCTTTATCCCTCTTAACTATTTTGTTAAAAATCATGTTCAATTTGACACATGGAATAAAGGACTAATGGTAGTATCCTATTAAAGAATACAATGTGGCCCAGTTGAAGATTCTATCCATCTTTATTAACACATAATCGATAACACTTTGCTTGCAAAATTAAGTCAATAAGATAAATTTAACTTTAACCAAATGATTGACATGACTTTTTAAGATGACAGAAATATAATCTCTTCCAAAACATCTTAAGGAATTCCATTTTTCAGAGAAAATTTCACTTAATATAAATAGTTGCCCTGTAAGAAACATGATAGGGGCAACCTATTTTTTTTTAATAAACTAATCGTTAAAGTCTTAAAATATTGTTTTCCATATAATTAGCAATTTCATAATATTTTGAAGGGGAAAATGTGTAAAAAATTTGTTCCTTAAGACTATCCATTGGAAGAAAGACAGTCTCTTCAATAAATGGTGTTGGGAAAATTGGACATACACATGCAGAAGAATGAATCTGGACCACTCTCTTTCACCATACACAAAGATAAACTCAAAATGGATGAGAGATCTAAATGTGAGACAAGAGTCCATCAAAATCATAGAAGAGAACACAGGCAACACCCTCTTTGAACTCGGCCACAGTAACTTCTTGCAAGATACATCCACAAAGGCAAAAGAAACAAAAGCAAAAATGAACTATTGGGACTTCATCAAGATAAGAAGCTTTTGCACAGCAAAGGATACAGTCAACAAAACTAAAAGACAACCTACAGAATGGGAGAAGATATTTGCAAATGACGTATCAGATAAAGGGCTAGTTTCCAAAATCTATAAAGAACTTATTAAACTCAACACCAAAGAAGCAAACAATCCAATCATGAAATGGGCAAAAGACATGAAGAGAAATCTCACAGAGGAAGACATGGACATGGCCAACATGCACATGAGAAAATGCTCTGCATCACTTGCCATCAGGGAAATACAAATCAAAACCACAATGAGATACCACCTCACACCAGTGAGAATGGGGAAAATTGACAAGGCAGGAAACAACAAATGTTGGAGAGGATGCGGAGAAAAGGGAACCCTCTTACACTGTTGGTGGGAATGTGAACTGGTGCAGCCACTCTGGAAAACTGAGTGGAGGTTCCTCAAAGAGTTAAAAATAGACCTGCCCTACGACCCAGCAATTGCACTGTTGGGGATTTACCCCAAAGATTCAGATGCAATGAAACGTCGGGACACCTGCACCCCGATGTTTCTAGCAGCAATGCCACAATAGCCAAACTGTGGAAGGAGCCTCGGTGTCCATCGAAAGATGAATGGATAAAGAAGATGTGGTTTATGTACACAATGGAATATTACTCAGCAATTAGAAACGACAAATACCCACCATTTGCTTCAACGTGGATGGAACTGGAGGGTATTATGCTGAGTGAAATAAGTCAATCGGAGAAGGACAAACAGTGTATGTTCTCATTCATTTGGGGAATATAAATAATAGTGAAAGGGAATATAAAGGAAGGGAAAAGAAATGTTGGGAAATATCAGGAAGGGAGACAGAACATAAAGACTCCTAACCCTGGGAAACGAACTAGGGGTGGTGGAAGGGGAGGAGGGCGGGTGTTGGAGGGGAATGGGTGACGGGCACTGAGGTGGACACTTGACGGGATGAGCACTGGGTGTTTTTCTGTATGTTGGTAAATTGAACACCAATAAAAATTAATTTAAAAAAATTTGTTCCTTTCCATCTACATGAAAACATAACTCATGGATACCTTTATTAACTAGGAAAGACACACAACCAGTAAGATACTACATTATCTCAATGCTAGTAATTATTAGACACTTTGTGAGGGACTTTTAGTTGACAATAAAATCGATGATCCATTAGCATTTTGAACATATACCATTTTGTTTCCTTTCTCTCATTCTTTTATTTTTCTTTCTTTTCTTTCTGATGTTTTTTTCCTTTAATGATCTTTCCTCATTCTCTTTTTTTTTTCCTACTAAATAGCTAGTAAAAGCCTTAGGTATTTTCTTTTTTTTACAACATTCATATTTCAGAAATTGATTATCTCGTATCAAACTTAAATTCTAAACAGCAATAATATTGGATTCACATCAGCTTGTGACCATGAATAAGCTTTCATTATTTCGTCTGGATTCTTCGGCCATAATACCTGAAAGGTTTGCAATAATAGTATTGCAATCATTCTTAAACATATATATATATAGTATAAAAACAGAGTAGTAGGAATTAAGATTTTATTTTTTAGAGATTTATTTTATTTGTTTTAGAGAGAGAGAGAGAGTGCCTGTGGGAGGAGGGGCAGATGGAAAGAAGCTTCAAACAGATTCCCCGCTGAGTGCAGACCCTATATAGAGCTCTATCTCAGAATGCCGGAGAGCATGACCTGAACGGAAACTGCAAGTCAAATGCTTAACCAGGTGCCCTGGAAGTGAGATTTTAGATTTAGATCACACAATAGGTTTCTGCTAGATTTAGTAGCATGGATAATAGTACTGCTTGCCCTACTGAACTAAGCCATAAACAGATAGGAGCTAGACATGGTATAGTAATAAAACATAATGTGTATCTAGAAGGAGCTTTTCAATCGAGAAGGTGAATAGAGACCTATAGGACAGCAAGGTGCAGAGAGGTCTGTTTGTATTTTTAGTTAGTTTTCTGGGCTAAATACAGTGCATGTAAAAGAAGAGAGTTCTAACCACCATGAAAGAGCTGAGCTGAAAGCTTGACTCATTAATTTTACCTGCTTATAATCACAAGCACAAAAGCATTAGGAACAGGAACTAAAATGCACATTCTCTAGCAAGAGTGATTAAATGAGCTGCTGATAGGCTTAAAACAGGAAATTTAAACAGTTAGCTGTGCATTTTCATATTACTGAATCTGAAAGTCCAGGAATTTCTACTTCTTTATATCTTGTTCCAAATGTTTCCTTTCTTTATCCCTTTTCTCCCAGTGTTTTTGAGACAAAATCTATTTAAAAATTCATCTTTTAGACTAGAAATTAGAAGACGAATTTTGTACGTAATTGTTCATTGCTTGCCCAATGCTCTTTACTGGATAATCCCTAAAATTTCCACACCTTAAATACAGAGGGAAGGCCTAGCCAATATTCAGGATTGTGGGTAGCAAACTGAGTCTTTAGTAGTGAGATACATTAGGCATGGACAAGGGGTTTTACAATGTCTAGTTTCAGTGCAGTAGTATTTGTTAACTCATTGACATATCTTGCAATCAATTTAAAAAGTGGTTCGAACTATGGTACATGAATACTAGAAATTATGAAAAAATTGGCTTATACCTGCACAACTCAAATAGTATGGACATACTTCGCAAAAGGGAAACATACTATTCAAAGTCTGCCATACTGTAGATTATGGAACAATAAAAATAGGATTGCTATGTAAACTATAAGGAATGCAGAGCACAATTTTGAATGATGTCAATAACCAGTGTAAAAGCTATAGATTAATCAGAAATGGAAAATAAGAAATTTAGTAAAAATCATTAAATTAAATTATGATTATAATTAATTGGGTTATAACCCAATTTGTTTAGAAACAGATTCCTACTAATAAATAAATGGGTGTGTCAGTCCAGTTAGAGAGATGCTATACTATGTACGATTTTTCAATATAGGCCCACATTGGCTTAGAAAAGCAGTGTACTGCTGACCATAATAAATGCTTTCAGCAACAAATCCTTTAATAAATTGGTTTTTAAATTCTACATGGGGCTCCTGGGTGACCCAGTTGGTTAAGCATCTGCCTCTTGGTTTCAGCTCAGGTCAGGATATCAGGACATAAGGTGGAGTCCGGCCTAAAGCCTTGCATTAAGCTCATCTTGGCTCCATGCTCCATGCTCAGTGGGGAGTCTGCTTGAGATTCTCTCTCTTCCTCTGCCCCTACCTCCACTCTCACTTGGGTGCACAGGCACAAGCTCTCACTCCCTCCTTAAAATAAATAAATATTTTTTAAAATTAAAAAATTAATTATACAAAGGTAAGCTAAAATAGAATACTGAGTAAGTATATTTGGTTCATTGAATTCAGGTATTCACATTCCCTTTAATCCTTTAACCTGCACTTTGATTTGGTATTTTGCTCATTTATTTATTGATATTTGTAATTGCAATTTTTTTAGTAGGCTAAGGTAATGTTAAATGCAGCAAAAAATAAGACTGTATTGTAACATAAAGTAATATACTGGGAAAATTTAAATATTATTATGAGACAAATTAGATCTAGTTTGGTTAGGAAGTACAGCCTGTGAAGCCAGACTACCTGGGTTCAATTTAACTTCATCACCTACTAGCTATGTGACATTGTAAAGGATATTTAAGTATGCTATGCCTCAGTGTCCTCATTTCTAAAATGAGAATGTAATTCTATATGTCCTTCTTTGCAGGACTGTCCTGACAATTAGACGAGTTAGTGATCTAGAGTGCTTAAAGCAGTGTGCTAAGCACAAGGTAGAAATAATCAGTAAATGTTAGGTCTAATTATATAATTGTATTGCTCATAATTTTTCTATCTTTAACGATTTTTACAAAAAGCTTTAAAATCATGATATATAGAAATTTAAAATGAATTATTGAAACAATTGTGATAATATTCTTCTAAAACCTGAATTAGAAGATGTTGACATTTACAGGCTGGCACAGCCAATGACCAAATAGTATATTCCAACTCCAAAGTAGCATGCCTAAAATTCATATTTACTCAAACTATTTAGAGATTTGGCGTTTTTACTTCCTCTTCAGAGAGTCTCAGTTCTCACTGAATCCGTCAGATTGTGCTTTCTTATTAGCAAGAAATACACATAGTCCTTTTTTTCTAACTTTGTACGAACCTGCTAACTGATGTTAGTGAACCAGCTTAGCATAGACTCTTAAGTATAGACATTTTTTTTAATCACAATGTTAAATAAGGATTTAGGATTATAACCAATATTCCACAAAATTCAATATATATTTTTTAGTTATTTCTCGAGATTACAAGAGAGAAGGCACAGATGTAATGGATATACCCAAAGTAGAAATGTCCACATCAGTCAAAATATCCAAAGTAAAAATGAACTTTTCAGTGAGACCTGCAGATACTTGCTCTATATGCCGACATGTCTATATAACATCTTCAATACGTCCATACAGCATCTTCAGCTCTCCTTATGGCAACAAGTATCAAAATGGACTACAACCATTGAGTAGAAACCCTCTGTCAGCAACATTAAGCTGAGACTACATGTTGTGGCTACTTTTGTACCTGTAGGGTTGTGTCTGTTGGAATAAGGACTTAACAAATATTATGATGTAATGAATAAATGACATCAATTATTAAAATGTCTGATGCCTGTGATAATTTAAAATGAGTACAAAGTAGCTGATCACCTCTAAAATTTTAACACTAAATAAATACAGCTTTTAACTCCATCTTTATGTGATTCCACTCAATATTTTTTTTTCAGAAGTCTGGTGCATACAAAGATAAGCAGTAAGACTACAAACATTCAGAAGGTTCAATACTCATCTAGTGCTTATATCAGTTTTAATAAAGTAGTACAAATTTTAACTAAAATCAAATACAAAAACGCATTCTTCTAATCTCTCTGTGTATGAACATTTGCACAAAATATTTGCAATCCATGGAGGCAGAAAGCCAAAATGGTTGATTTTTTACAATTTTTGTTGTTTGATGCCAGAAAATAGTAATTGCAGAAATATTTGCACCAAATAAATGCTGTTCTGTGCATGTAATGTTTGGTCAAATTTAAACTTTGCATGTGAATTCTGGGAGCAGTAACTAAAATTCGAACATCCACAACAACTTTAAAATAAGAGATTCTCCTAAGGAAACTAGTCTAAATATGCCTATCATTCTGTAATGTGATGTGTTTCTAATTTTTCACACAGTCTTATTAAAAACTGTGTGAGTACATAATGTAATTTAGGAGGGCTTTCTTTTCATATGCTTGGCATCTCCAGAGGAGTTAATATTTGTTCTGTGGATCAGTGAGCACTAGAGATAAAATTAAAGCTAATGCGTAGATCTCTTTTTCATCTAAGAAATCCCTTCTAAGCCTCATTGACTGAAGGCCCAGTGTATATTACAGGATGTGGGGAACAAAGGAGGAAAATAAAAATGAAAAGCCTGAAAAAACAGTCCTGCAATTCAGTCTCCCAGTTTCTGTAATTTAATTTTATATACTAATTTGTTCTTCCTACTAAATATGCATTTTTTTGTTTTCTATAAAAACAAATTAAGAAATACACAGATTTACAAAAAAAGAAAGAAATACACAGATTTGTTTGTATGTTTTTAAGTGCTTGTTTCATCATAAAAAGGGAATTAAAGGGATTAATAATTGAGATATTACAAAGCACTGTAAATAACAGGATAACTTTTTAAAGGAATATTCCTTCTCATTTTCATTTGAAATCTACTTAGGTAGTTACAGTAATGCTTAAGAAATACCCCATTGAATTTTTTAACCCCAATTTATATGACAGTCACATGGGACCCACGTTCAGTAAAATATGTTTTTATTCTTGTTTAGTAAATTTCCTACTTACACAGTAAGAGAATTCCCAGCAATATATTTTATCATTCCTGTGAAGATAAAAAGTCGGCTATCTGTACAGAGTTTTAAAAAATGTGTTGAGCAAATCACTTCTGTGTGGATATATTTCCCTAGCATAAGAAGACTTTTTGTTTATATTTTCTAAAATATGTTTTCTCAATTCTTTAAAAAATTACTTCAAAAATCGTGAATTAGACTTTTTTTTTCCCTTCACACCATATAGGATCTGAATTTTTAAAGCTATGTTCTACTCACTTTAAATGTTTCAAATGAGAAAATATTTTATTGTGAAATTCAAAACACTATCTCGCATAACAGTCTGTATCTTGCAAAAGATTACAATAAATGTCACATATGAGGTCTGTTCTTATCAATGCTTTTCCCAGTAATCAACATTTTGAACATATAGCGTAGGATATTGAAACCTCTGAAATGTACATATATGTATATATATGTGTGTGTGTGTGTGTGTGTGTGTGTGTGTGTCAGTGTGTCTGTGGGCATCCATAAAACATACAAACATTTATCATACATATTATAAGGTAAAGAAGATATAACCATTTATAACTCTTTAATGTGGTATAACTACTTGAGGACCTAGGCTGCCTTCCTTTGGAAATTACTTGGAATTACTCATGCCTGCCTTTTAAATATCTCCTTATAGGTTGACTAATCTCCTAGTATTTCAGGTTAATTTTTAATACTCGATATAAAAGGTAGAGCAATTTTAAATTAATGAGGCATAGATATATTCAAAGAGGAGGAGAGAAATATGAAACCTGAAAAGCAAGGGAGCCCTGGCCTATGTTAAGATGAAGGCAGAGTCAAACTATCTTGGTTAGGTGTCCACGGGAGGCATAAAAGTTAAAAAAAAAAATAAAACAAACTAACTAACAAACAAAAAAGCCTATCAGTGATAAAAATGGAGGGAGGCACAAACTCAGCTCTTATGCAGTGGTAACCAGGGACACACTGCCAATTTAGACAATGTCTATAACATGCTGGGCAAATCGCTCTCATCTATCTCAATATCTAAATCATTTGGAAAACACAGATATGTTGAGTTATTTGAATCACTCGTAGAATGGCACAGTATTTGACTAATAAAATTTTACCTTTAGGAATATTAGAGTACCTGTTGTAAAGAATAAACATCATGTGTGGGACCTCATCGAAGTCCAGTTTTATTTTATCTCTACTGTCCATTTGTAATTCATTCAATGGAAAAAGCTTTCCCCCTGCGACTAAATTCTTCAAGCTCCAGGATTATTTTATGTGTACTCTCAAACAATACACAGGTCTATGACCTCTGTAAGATGGACAATAACAAGGAAATCAGCATTTAAAATGGCTCAATCCAAGATATCAATCAACTTTATCCAGTGGAAAGCCACCCACCTTGTGCCTGCAATGGCCAAAAGTTGGCTAGCGACCTACTTTGGGACAAGAGACTGGGTTTGGCTTCTTTATCTTTCAAATTCCATTTTGTATTCACCACCTATCCGAGCTGTGGTTTGGATCCATGGTAGGGGAAAGGAAGGGAGCTGCTAGAGATAGGACATGAAAGCTCTCACATGGCTGGGGCAGGCTACTCTCCTAAGCAGACTATGGCTCTCCTATCATCCTCATGTTTTCCTGGATATGGTTATCCACTCTATTCTAAACTCTCCTCATTCAAGATTCTTCACCCTTTAGGAGATCTCTTTGGCCAAGATTTAATATAGCCCCAGGCCATTTCTCTCCCCACATGCAGTCAATAGCTCTGCCCTCCTTGCCCAGCCTTCTGTCCGTTCTCCTTATCATCCTTAGCAGGGAGTCAGACCCAAGTCTATGATGTCTCCCAAAGCACAGAACATCTCAAACTCTCCAAGGGATCCTGTTGGAACCTATTTGATCTACACTTGAGATCAGAAAGCAGTACTCTCCAGTCTTCCCTCTTTGGCGAAGTATCTCCCTTCAGGAAATCTATCCACAAACGCCCCAAATATTCTTTATATCAATTTATCATGTTCCTCCAAATGAGACTTGTTTCTCTTTGCTGGTTTTTAAGAGTCATTAAAAGCTTTAAACTTTTTCTCAGGAAATTATTTTGAAAATTCAAAATAGTGTGAAAGGGGAAGGGTTTTCTATACTGCAGTCGTCTTCACTGCACATGCTCAATGGCCATTCACATAAGCACTACATTATAGATTAAGTGGGGAGATAAATATAGGTCTATATCATGTCTATACTGTAACCCTCCATCTCTTACTATCCTGGCATAACCCCTCCCCACCTAAAGAGAATAAGAGAGGGACTATGACTGTCCTGAGCCCAGCTTCTTTAACACTACAACTATGGCACAAGCATGGTCATGGGGCTAGACAGAGAGTAGAGGTCAGAGAAGACCTACTGAAAGGTAGAAAATAGGATTTAAGACAGGGACACTAAACAGACTTTGCTTCTAATACAAACTCATGTCTGTATAAAAACTTCTATATTCATCTTGCTATGATTGAGTTTAATTAAGATTCGTTTAATCTTGACCTGTAGGTGAGGGCAGGGCATTGTTTTCATCATTTTTAGGTGATTTAGTGCACATTTTACCTTGGCATTTTGATCTTTTTCTCACTAAGAGACACACTGAAGAAAAGATAGTATTTACTAAACTTTACATTAGAGAGAGAAATAATGTCAACTCCATAGTGGGTTAGAATTATAATTTTGGGACGCCTGGGTGGCTCAGAGGTTAGAAGCCTGCCTTTGGCCCAGGGCATGATCCTGGAGACCAGGAATCGAGTCCCACATTGGGCTCCCTGCATGGAGCCTGCTTCTCCCTCTGCCTGTGTCTCTGCCTCTCTCTGTGTGTCTCTCATGAATAAATAAATACAATCTTTTTAAAAAAAGAATTATAATCTTGATTGCCCCTCTCAAATTACTGTTTCCCAAATGTAAAAATAAGAAAATCAGGGTTACTTTGCACAACTAAATATTATAACTTTCATGAAAGAACCTAAAATAGAACATTATTTCTTCCTTTCCTCCTTCATTTGTTCAGTCTTTTAAATATTTCTTTCCTCACTTCTTCTTTTCTACTTTTCTTTCCTTTAAGCTTTTTTTTTGTTTCCTTCCTTTATCTCTTCCTCCCTCCGTTTCCCTTCCCTTCTTTTTTTTCCCCCTACCTTCTCTTGAAATTTTTAGGATATTTCTTCTTCTTTTTAAAATCATACTATAGGGGTGTCTGGGTGGCTCAGTCACCAATTAGGCACCTGATTCTTGATTTTGGCTCAGGGCATGATCTCAGGATCATGAGATCAAGCTCTGCATCAAGCTCTGTGCTGGTCATGGAGCCTGCTTAAGATTTTCTCTTTACCTTTCCCTCTGCACCAACCCCCACCCATGAGTGCACTCTCTCTCTCTTTCTCAAAAAAGAGAGAGAGAGAGAGAGAGGGAAATTAAAATCATACTATACATGCTCAGGTATGCATACATTTTTTATGCATTTTTTCATAATGTGAAGAATGAAATTCTGACCACATTTATACCTAAATATTTAACAAACTCTCAATTTACTTGGTCTCATGAGGAAATAATTTTAAAATGAAGCTCAACTCCAAACCTTATAGGTAAATTATATTTTGTCTTTATTTGCTACAGATGTTACACTGAAACATGTTCAAATATGTAGTAAAGTTGGTCATTGCATTAATATCTATCTCGAATTGTAAATGACAAATTTAGTCAATAACATCTAATCATTATGATTGCATTGAATTAAATCTAAAGAACTATAATTATAGCACGGGTCTAATGAAAGCTTTTGTATTACCACAGCATTTCAATGTTTTATTAGGATACACTAAGTCATCTTCTGGCTAGCTAAGAGTTGTCATTTTTGTCTATCTTTTCAAAGAACGCCTCTTTGATTAATTCTTTCCATAGTTTTTCTATTTCATTTATTTCTGCTCTAACCTTTATTATTCTTTTCTTCAGCTAACTCTAAGATCTGTTTTTTCTTCTTTTTCTACTTTCTGCAGAAGTAGAGTTACATTGTTTATTTGAGATCTTATTACTATAGATATTTATTGCTATCAATTTCCCTTTTAGAACTGTTCTTGCTATGTCTCACAAGTTCTGATACGTTATATTTCCATTCTGTTTTGCCTCAAGAAAACTTTTTTCCCCCTTTAACTTCTTTGATTTGTGGTTGGTTGGGAGAATGTTATTTAAGTTCCATGTGTTTATAAATTGTCCACTTTCCCTCCTGTTACTAATTTCTAGTTTCATGCCATTGTTGTCAGAGAGGATATCTGATATATGATTTCAGTCTTCTTGAATTTGCCTATACTTGTTTTATAGCCTAGAATATGGTCTATCCTAAAAAATGTTCTATGTGCCTTGAAAAGAATGTGCATTCTATTGTTGTTGGATAGAAGTTCAGTATATGTTGGTTTGGTTCATTTGGTCTACAGCATCGTTCAAATCTGCTGTTTCCTTATTCTTTGTCTCAATGACCTATCCGTTCTTGAGAGTGGAGGATTAACATCTCCACTATTATTACATTGATGTTTATTTCTCCTTCAGCTCTGTTAGTTTTTTGCTTTATAAATTTATGTATTCTAACGTTGGGCACAATTGTTATATCATCTTGATGTATCAACTCCTTTATCATTATATAATTACCTTGTCTCTTTTTAACCATTTTTACTTTAAAGTCTATTTTGTCAGACATAAGTATACCTACCTCTGTTATTTTTATTGTTACAAATTGCTTGAAATGTCTTTTTCAATGACTTCACCCAGTCTTTGTCTAACTTTATTATTTTTTTATAAGTAATGCATTTTTAAGAGATTATTTGAGAGAGAAAGTGTGTGTTCACAGTGGGTGGGAGGATCAGAGAAAGAGGAAGAGAATCTCAAGCAGACTCCCCACTGAGCACTGAGCATGGAGCCTGAGGCAGGCTCAATCTCAAGACCCTGAGATCATGACCTGAGCTGAAAGAGTCAGATAGTTAACCAATTGCATCACCCAGGTGTTCCTGTGTCTATCTTTAAAAAGCTAAAGTGAGTCTCTTGTAGGTATTATATTTTTTTTTTTTATTTTAGTCCTTCATTCATTTTGATTAGAGAATTTACTCTGTTTACCCTAAAAGTACCAATAAGTAGGTACTTACTATTGCCATTTTGTTAATTATTTACTTGGTTGTTTAAGATTCTTTATTGTTTCTTATCCTTCTACCTTTTTTTAAAGATTTTTTTTTTTTTTATTTGAGAGAGAGAGATTGAGAGCATGAGTAGGAGGGGCAGAGGGAGAGGAAGAGAGAATGCCAAGCAGACTCCATTCTGAACTCAAAGCCTGACTTAGAGCTCAACCCCAGAATCCTAAAATCAACACGTGAACCAAAACCATGTGTCAGATGACCAAACGACTGCATCATCCAGGCACCCTATCATGCTACCTTTTTATGTGTTTTTATGTCTTTTGGTGTCAGTATGCTTTAGTATATTGTGTTCTTTTGTGTAATTACATTTTCCCTTGTGTTAACCATGAGGCTTAAATAAAATATCTTAAACTTGTAACACCCTATTTTAAACAGATAACAATTTAATTTCAATAGAATTCATAAAATGTATATTTTTACTTTTCCTCCCCCCTACATTTAGATTGTTGCTGTTATAATTTGCATGTTTTTTATATTGTGTTACCAATAACAAATTATTGTATTTATGGTTATTTTTACTATGTTTTTTTTTAACTTTTTCACTAGGGTTATAAGTGAATTATGCACCATTATTGCCATACTTCATAATCTAACAATGACTATGTATTTATCATTACTAGTCCTGTGCTACTTTTTAATGTTTTTTACAATGTTAATTAGCATTCTTTTACTTACTTAAAGATATCCCTTTATTATTTCTTGTAAGGCATATCTAATAGTAATGAACTTCCTCAGCTCTGTTTGTTCAGCAAAGTCTTTATCCCCCTCTTCTTGTTTTTTTTTTCTGAAGGACTTTACCTGGCATAGAACATTTGGTTGATAGTTATTATCTTTCGATGTTTTGAATATGTCGTCCCATTCTCTTCTGCCCTGAAAAGTTTCTGTTGAGTGATCCACCAAAAGTGGATACCTTTTATGGGGTGACTTTTACTGTAATTTCTGTCTTTTCTCTTGCTGCTCTGAAGCTTCTTCGGTTTTGATTTTTGACAATTAACTATTATATATTTTGGTGTAGCCCTATTTTGATTCAACCTACTTGGGATCCTTTAGGCCTCATAGATCTGGATCTTCACTTCTTTCCCCAGGTTTGGAAAGTTTTCAACCATTTTTACTTTCAGTGTATTTTCTGTCCCTTTTTCTTTTTTTTCCTTCAGAAATTCCAACAATGCAAATAGTGTTTCTTTTCATTGTGTCCCATAATTCCTGTAGGGTTTTCCTACTCTTTTTTTTTTTTTTTTTGCCCTTCTAATTTCTAATGTCCCATTTTCCATATTAGTGATTCCACCTTATGCATGGTTTAGTCTATTTTTTAATCTCTCCACTGAATTCTTCAGTTCAGTTATTATATTTTCAATTCTAGGACTACTGTTTTTGTTTTTTGTTTGTTTGTTTGTTTTTGATGGTTGCTAGTTCCTTGTCATACTTTTCATTATGTTCATGTATTATTTTCCTAATTTTGTTAGTTGTCTGTGTTTTCTTATAGTTCATTATACTTCTTTAAGAGGATTATTCTGAATTCTTCAATATTTCATAGCTCTCCACTTTTTTAGGGTTAGTTTTTAGAATTTTATTGGTTTCCTTTGGAAATGTCCTATTTACCGGACTTTTCATGACCCCTGAATCCTTGTTACTATCTGTGCATTTGAGTCATCAGGTTCCTTTCTCAAATTTTATAGGTTTGCTTTGGCAGAGACAGTTCACCAGTTAGCTCAGTCTGGGTTTCTGGTTATGTCTGCTACTAATGCTCTTAAGCAGACGGGGCCTATTTTACTGTGGTCTATTTTGGTGTGAGGCAACTCTTAGAGCTCTGAGGACAAGGACAGGGGCATGTGTGCCACTGACTGAGAACAGTTGGGTAAAACTGATGTTTTGGTTTCCTATATAAGTGTGGTTGTAGGATGGGTTCTGCACGTACCTAGATTAAAAGATGGTCAGGAATATTTAACTATTCAGTAATAAACAGGGCAAAAAAATTAACTTTCCTGCCCTGACAGGATAGCAGGAAAGAACTCAGGGCCTGGAGAGTTATTGTTACAGCGTGCACTAAATTTATTGGGCAGATGATGCCATTTGTTTTGTTTTGCAGATGGGGAAGCAATGGGCTATGCCCTTTATTCAAGTGCCACTGTACTTGAATAAAGTTGAATGGGCCATGCAGCTTCCTATTTTCTCGGTTATGTTCCCTGGTGAGATAGGCTGAAGCTGGATTCAGAAATAAACAGGATTATGAATTATATTTCCTGCCCTGATATAGTGGAAGAAGTTGTTCTAAGCTGGTAGTGCTCTTTGATGTCTTAATTCAAGCCAACTCACACCTCAAGTTCCTTGATCTGACAGGGCCAGTGACTTTGTTCTGTTCTCCACCTAACTGCCTCTTGGTTAGAGTGCTGCCGAGCTACACAGCTTCTGGAAATTATCTCCAGGGTTTCTGGTCTGATGGCACCAGAAGACACTCCCTACAGCAGTGGGGCTATGATTCTATTCCTTGCCATAGCAAGAAGAAAAGGGGCTGCTCCAGCCTACTCTCAGTTTCCCAAACAGGTTCTGTAGTTGAGAGGTACCTTAAGCCTTGGCTGTGAATTAATCCCCAGCCTGTGTAGCATGGCAATGTTCCATTATTCCCAGAACTGGCTTTGCTCTGGGGGCACTCAGCTCTGCAGGCCTTCTCTCAGATGAGGCTGGAAGACATTCTCTACTGAGGGTGGGACTAGGACTAAGCATCATGGCGAGGCATGGGCAAATCAGGCTCTAGGGCCAGTAACATTTTTTTTTTGTCTGAGGGTCTGAACCAGGCAGTTTTCCATTCTGCCAAGTTCCCTGGTCATAGTGTACCCCCGCATGGTTCTGCAGATGAGCAGAGCTGCTGGCTGGGGTTACCACTTGGGCACAGCAGCTATGAACTCAACCTGCCAAGATGTGGCTGCTGGTGTTGTAAGCCCCTTTCCTCTTCTCTATCACAGTCAGATTCCCAGTGGTTGAGCCCTGCAGATCTCCCTGTAATTCCTGTGGTGTGAGGTCAGAGTAGGGGTTCCCACAAAGGAACCCACAAAGCTGGGCAGGTCTAGCTATCCCTACTGGGTTCTGTTCTCCCACTAGGGGAACCAGGGGCTCAGGAGAGGTCTCTCCATATGATGCACCATTGTCCCGGGGGAGGGGCAAAGCAGTCAACCTGTAGCCCCTTCTCTTTCCCTTCTAATGCAGTTTGTCTTGGTCTCTGAAGTGCAAAGTGATGCCTCAGCCTCACTACTGTGTCCCAGGGTTCTCTCGGTGGTATCTTGCTATTGAATAGTTGTTATTTGTTCATCTTGTGATGCGGAGCAAGTCAGGAGGAGCCTATGTTACTATCTTGGTAATGTCACTTCCCCTCTTGCTTTTTGTTAGTCATCAACCACAAGCAAAGAGCTTAACAGATAAATGGAGAATGTGAGTAAATGGTAGGTAATTTTCACAGGAGAATGGGATAATAGTCATTTTTACCCAACTATTTGATGGGAGAAGGAAAGGTATACTTCCACAAATAGTTTCAAACCAAAGCAAAATGTGTACTATATATCATAAAAGGAGAAAATTGCTAAGAAAAGGTAAAAAAGAGTAATACTGGAGCACCGATCTGAATGAACTCCAGACATATAGATTTATTCAGCTCTCTAAAACAATGACATAACCCAGGAAAACATAAAAGTGAAATGGGATTTCAGCAATACAATTCAAGATTAATATAGCACAGCACATCCAAAAGATAAAACAATCCAATCACTAGCTTTGTTATTTATATATTTTTTTTTCAAAAAGAGGGATCACAATTCTGTGTCTGAAATAGGAGACTTGCTACTTTATTAAGATCAGAAATGTCTGCAATAAATTATAAAGTCCCGGGATCCCTGGGTGGCGCAGCGGTTTGGCGCCTGCCTTTGGCCCAGGGCGCGATCCTGGAGACCCGGGATCGAATCCCACGTCGGGCTCCCGGTGCATGGAGCCTGCTTCTCCCTCTGGCTGTGTCTCTGCTTCTCTCTCTCTCTCTGTGACTATCATAAATAAATAAAGAAAAAAATATTTAAAAAAAGGTATAAAATTATAAAGTCCCATACTTAAATATATATTGGGTTAGTAGTATGGAAGAAGGAAAAAATAGTTTTGTCTGATTCATCTTGACATCTCACAATGAGATGGAGATAAAGTGTATCCTCTGTTAATCACTGAGCAAAAGAAGCCCTGAATATATAAACATACAGTTTACACATGCACGCACACACACAGCAGAATAAGTAGATTATATATCTTCTAATCATTTGGGTTTTAATAGCAAACCCTGCCTCTCTCTTGGCCTAAACCGAAGGTTTGAAAAGAACTATGTGAGTCAATATTTTATTTCAATCTAAACTATAACAACATTCTTCTTTATTTTCACTTACTCTCAAATTCAAAAGCAGTTCTCTGAAATATCACAAATAGCAGTAGCATATAAATATGAGTTGGTCCATAAGATATAAGAATATAAATTGTAGCTATCTACACGGACCTTAACTATGAAACAATGAATTTTCACAGAAACTAATGTTTCCATGTAATTTAGTTTCCAAAACCCATAGATGCCCTGACTGCCCCCCACTGCAGGTGTTCTACTCTGAAAACAATGAATCAGAGCACAGAAAAATAACGTTTTATCTCAGGTATACTGAAAGGATCACACACACATCACCAAACCCAGTATGGGAACCAAGAGTCCAACACTCAATTACATGTCAGTCGCAACCATGAAGACTTGGATGGAACAGAAACCAGAGCACCATAGACTGGTACGAAATAGCCTTAGAGATTCTTTGCTACAATAGCAAATCCAAGTTATCTTTTGTAAAACAAACAAACAAATAAAAAAAAAAAACCTAGTGAAACACATTTTTATCACAGTTATGTAAAAACTTTTATTGGTTTATCTGAAAGACACAGATACAATTCTGTTGTAAAACAATTCATCATTAGATTAATTCTATCGTTTCATCTAATGTTTGTGACTGGATTAGATTTGCTGAGCTCTTATAACAGTCCGTCTCTCCCTATTAATTTTTCATCTTACCATACAAATCATAGCACATTAATCAACCAAACTCCAGTTACTTCAATATGAGCCATTTCATGATTCAGTGAGTTAAATTACAACTTGAAATATTCCCCAGTTGAGAAAATTTACCAGAGTTACTTAGTCACTATCCTCTATCTCTTGTCTTCATTTATGAAATAAACAAAATTGTGAAACTTTTATTTTCTAAACATGGAACATAGGCTTCATATTTAACTTCATATTTTTACAACTCTTTCTGTTTAGATAATAATATGAATTTCTGATGGAACAACCATTTTTGGTCCTTTGGAATATTTTTAATATTAATTTAATGATAATGATAGAAAAATAGGATTTCTTTTACTTTATAAAAAGCCATATTTCATAAGCCATTCTTTCACTTCTATATTTATTAGGAATATTACAAATAGTTTTAATTTCTGTGTTTCCTGAGTTCAAATTGGGCACAGTCTTATTCTAGCCTGCAAAATTCTCATAGGTAAATTATGGAAGACATGGAAATAGTAAAAAAAAAAAAATTACTTATGATGGTTGACGTACATATTTTGTATTAAGGAAAGAGTTTGTCAATAGAGGTAGTATATTCCAGAAATTTGAAATTGGGGTTATTACAATTTGCTGGGGATAGGGTTGGTACAGTTACTATCTCACAGAGTTATTTTCAGGAATGGGACAAATACTTCTATATACTGCCCAATTTCTAATGCTACAATACATTCCCCACTGGATGCTTAGGATATACTTAGAATAGGTTATTTCAAGTTTGTCTTCTGAAGATATCATATCACATAAACCTAAAACTCAAAAGTGATTATTTTAGAATAGGAACAAATGGATAGGCAAAAAAGGAATGGCTTACATTTAAAGGTATCCACGTTGTATTTTTTTTTCCTCTGGATAAGAGTAGCTCATGAATTATTGAGTCAACCTAATATAGAAGACATAAAGGAAAATAAATAGTAAATTTCAAGTCCTCTGTAAAAGAAATGTAAATTCCTATGTATAAGCAAGCATAGTGACCAATATCATTATGGGTGTATGGAGATACATAATTCATTTAGTCTTTGAACGAAAATTTTGATAATAAAATCTAGCGTCGGTCATATAAACTGGATTTAAAATAGTGAAAAGTATTTGTTCTAACCTTGGGTACAAACATGCTATTGCTTATTGCCTCGGTATATTAGCAAATGGTGCAGAGATGCCATGTGTATCTGACAACTCTTCATCTTGGCAGTGGGGCTCTAGTGAACAGCTGAACATTAAACACTGCTGACACACCCCCAATCTGTCTAGTATGAAGATACAGCTGGACCACTGGCACGAGGGTGGTGCTAAATGTTGTTTTGCTCAAAACCTTGAGGACTTTTAAAATGACAATTAATAATCTGTGAATCAAATAAAATGGAAAATTCAAGTTTTTCTTCTTGATCCTCCATAACCTACATTGTTTCTCATGATACCTAATGTCTAAACACTACTCTTGTGTTGAACTACTTATAGGAATTCATCTAAAACCAACGAATTGTTGTTAGGCTGCTTGAGGGCATTCATATTTTTCAGATTAAAAAAAATAATCAGCAATTCAGCTTACTAACGTTCAGATTCATTTCAAGAATAAATGAACAGTCTTGGACACAGAACCATTGAAAATGTTCAGATGTTGGGTGAGTGACCACTTAGCAAGAATATTGGTTAGGTATTTGTAACTTTAAAGTGAATATTTAAATTTTATTTCATGATTTTTCTCAGTAACCAGTATCCATTCCTTCACTGTGCATATTTTAGTAGGACCTCCTTTTTATAAATAGTGGAATTAGAATCTTAATATTGCATTTTAGTCTTTGAAATGACTTCCTGAAGCTATTTTCACAATGATGACAAAGGCATAACATTTTTTCTTTTAAGAGATTTGCTTAAACTGCAGGGATTGGTTAACCTGATAATTAGCTTGATTATTAGCATCATACCTATCTGTAATATTAACGAGACAGTTTCTATTAAAATTTTATATTTCTTTTTTAACCTTTTATCACCTCTTCTTTGATACTATACCATACCCTGCTAAAGTAAGGATTATTTTAAAACCCTACCTTTTGATTCCTTTTTTCTATACATCTGTATTTTCTTCACAGAAAAGAAAATGTTTTACATTGTTCAGGAGAAATTTTGTTAGGCTTTTAAACAAAGGTATGTCATTTTTATGGAAACAACAGTACTTACCCGAAGCATAAATTGTGTTTTTGACATATTCACAATTTCTGAGCTTCTGAGCTAAGTTCTGCTGGCAAAATTCATTTTTTGACATCTATTGCATTCATTATTAAATTATCTTAGTGATCCTAAGCACTTTTAATTGAGATACTTTTAAGGTGATCCTATCTGCACTTATTTTATATCTGCCCAACTTCTAAAAATGAGTTAGAAATATTACAGGAATCAAACTTCCACTCTTTCATTTATTTCTTGACCTACCTTGTATCTTTCACATTTATCTTATTTCTTCATTTAGTTGGTGCTACACTGACCTTCAATTTCGCAAATTCTTAGTTCTTGAAGGGCTGATCAACCTCTTAACCAGTAAGTGGAGTCACAGTTTCATTTTGGCTCAAAGTAAGCATAAATTCAGGTAAAAATACAGGGTGAAATCTGATATTTAAAAAATATAGAAGCAACATGTATTTAAACTGCCTGAATTGAGCATTGTAATTTCGTTCTGTTTTATTCATTGGTAATTTTTCATTCTCTGTTCCTACCAAAACAAAACAAAAAACAAACAAACAAAAAAAAACAGCCAAGTTCTTTCAATATCACGAAACTCCAACACTAAGATCGTTGAAGGTAAAGGTTTTCTCTGTAGAAATCAGTGAAATCACTAATAAAGGGAAACATATATCAAATATCAAAAACTGAGAAATTTTAAAGATGCTGATAGCAAATTACCAAATAGCTGGAATGAACTTCTACAGTCCTTGTTCAGATTTAAAAAGATTCAGAGAAGTTGAATATGAAGTTGGACGGCACTTAATGGCCAATCAGAACTAAAATGCCATGGTTTGCTTTCTGAACTTGGAATCTAAACAATTTTGTAGCTTACATGAGGCACTGCCTGGCCTTTCAGTGTATTTTGCCTTGCACACAAAAAAGCTTTTTATCTGGTCACCTAGGAAATTCACTAAGTTATGCCAAAGTCACTGGATAATGTAATCTTTTTTGTAGGAGTAAATGGGCCAAATAGGTTGTTTACTGTAGTAGAAAATATGCCATCAGTTAGACAAAGGCCATGTGTCAGGAATTTATCCTTCCAGAGACTCATTATGAAGAACTAAATCACAAGGAGTACATGGATGGATAGAGGATAAAGGGACAGAATAATTTAACTTACTTCATGGTCTGTATTCACTTTAATCAATTGATGGCCAAAGTTTGGTGTTTGACGTTCAAATAAGTCATTTCAAAGATATGCCAAAAATGATATTTAGGGAAAAAAATGAATACATTCCCAAAAGTTAAAATTATTATGATGAATCAAGAAATGAAATAATTACGTATAAAAATTTAACAAAAATATAGAATAGCTTTTATTTATTTTAAGACTGGCTTATAATAAATGTATTAACTAATAACTATAATATATTACTTGAGGTTTTCCTCCCTTCATTAAGAGTTTCCTATGACAGGAATAATATTTTGCAGCTTATAATCTTTTAATTCTGTATCTTAAAAATTGAACGTACATCAATATGTAAGAGGATAGTTATAATCACAAAGGCATGAGAATTAAAGATTAAATTTCTAATTAACATCAAAAGTGAATTTGAAAGAAGATATAGTAAAACTTTGATTAACATAGCCAAGGTTTTCAATTAATCAAATTTTTCCTTAATTTTAAAGTGAGAGTCATGTTATATGAAAATTATCTTACATTAATAATTTGGTAAAAAAATAATTTAAACTAAGTTTTGGAGTAACTATATTGTTGTTCAATCTTCTACATCATATATTGTCTAAGGGTAAATGATCTAAAGATCGTAAATCTACATTTCCAGGAAGCTCCTTATTGCACTGAGGACCTAAGCTATATTCAACTTGTTAGAAAATCTAAAATCCAGTCAATGATTAATGCTTAATTCACTGGCAGACGGTGATGCCTCCTTCCTCTTTGTTAATGCTGATTAAAGTAAGAGAAGAGCGCTATCTCGGCATAAGTGTTCTTAGAGTAACAGGCAAAATAATGCCTATGGTTACTGGAATGCCAAATTAATGCAAAATTACCTAGATATATTTCATCAATTACACATTCAAATGTTAAAATAACATTTCAAATATCAACGATATTTTCATGTAGAGACAGGTCTTTCTTTCGCCTTTGTTAAAGCTATTTACACAAAAGAACTAATTTTTACTTGAGTAATACGGAGGCCATGAGATAGTTGATTTATTATTTTGTTCAAAAAGTCAGGAAATTGATACTGAGTGGGGACCATGTGCATGCCCTAATTTTATAGAAACAAAATATTAATGTGTGTTTCTAGGATTGGATATAGACCAAGAGATAGAGACAGCTGGAGCCTTCCATCAAATGCTATGGAACAACCAGGGGTTTCAGGTCTTTGTGGAGCGGAGAACCAGTGATTCAAATTGAGGGATCTCTTCACCATTTTCCTGAATTTTCCACTCTCTCCAAGTCTTCTCTTAGGATTCCCCACCCCATGATATTTCTGACCTCAAAGAGATAGACAACCCTTACCATACAAACACATGGCATGAGTATTCACACAGCATATTTACTAAGAGATAGACCCCTCATGAAATATCATTTTCCTCTCATTTCCCATCCTCACATTTTTCCACATGTTGAAATGGGTGAGAGTTTAAGAGTCATGTTGTATTTTTAGATTTTTTCCTCTACAAATTCTACATTTGGAGATTTGTCTTATTTATGCTCTAGTAAATCTATAATAACAGCTCCTCAGTGAAAAATAGGGAGGTTTTATCCTAAAATCCTATTATATAAATTTACTGCATAATCAGTAATACTTTTTATTGATTTGACATAATTATTAAGCACCCCTTATATGTTAGTTTCTGAGAATGGAATTTTGAGCAAAATAAAGGTAATCAATCCCTAACTTCACGTAACTTACCATTTAGTAAAGAGAAAGTACTCACCTAGAAACAAATGAAAGTGAGGCCTGGCTATCTCCAAAAATGACTGTCACCGTGAATGAGTTGGCCTCCCTCCTCTGAGTCTCATAAAGCTGTAAGATGGAGGCTTGGAGGCTTATGTTGCTCACGGACTTTAATGAAGGAACAACTCTGTGACCATACGGGCACAACTGCACCCTGGTTGTTTTACTGGACACTTCTAATCATCCTTCACCCCTTGTCACCCTTTGTCACCCCTTGTCATCCTTCACCCATGAGGCCACAGTCCACTCACAAGAGGCTAGACAGCAGAGCTAATTGACAGATATCTCGACTCAGCACAGTTTTCTAAGTAGTCATTACCAGTCCATCAAAACTGTCACCAGACAGGAAATATTTTCTTCATTGTCATTTGTTAGTAGCTGACTATAAACTGAGGCAGCAGGGAGCAAGCACCATACAACATTATATACCACAAAACACCAAGCAGCACTTGATCAATAAATACTTCTGTATAATAAGTATTTCTTGAATTAAATAAATGTTAAAGACCATGGCTTTTTACTTTAAAGTAATATCAAACAGGTACTAAGTGCTAAAATACTCAGAAAAGGATGAGCTTATATAATTTCCTAAGTAAATTTGGAAAAGTTGACAATGGGATTACTGTGATAAATGTATAGCAATTATACAGAGAAAGACAATCATCATATAGTTTCACTCATATGTGGAATATAAGAAATAGCAAAAGGGACTTTAAGGGAAAGGAGGGAAACTGAGTGGGGAAAAATTAGAGATGGAAACAAACCATGAGAGACTCTTAAATCTGGGCAACAAACAAAGGCTTGCATTGAAGAAGGGGAGGTGGATGGGTGGTTGGGGTAACTGGGTGACAGGCACTAAGGAGGGCACTTGATGGGATGAACACTGGGTGTTATACTACATGTTGGCAAATCGAATTTAAATAAAATACGTTTTTAAATGTATAGCAATTATAAATGTACCCATCTACTTATTTTATTAAGCACCTACACTGTGCCTAGCACTGCTTTAGGCTTGAAGGAATCATCAATGAACAAAAGACAGGAGGACCCTGCCTTTGTGAGGCTTGCATCACGGTGGGGAGATAAACAGTGTATATTATATGTGCATATAATTATTATTATAATATATAATATTATATATTATAACATATAATATGTGTATATTATTATGATAAATAAGCAACAAATATAGTATATACGAACATGGTACAAACTGGATAAAGAGTATCTGGGGAATCGGGAGAAATAAGGGGACAATGGACGGGGAGTACATGGGTAGTCACTGTAGTCATTATCAAAGGTGACACTTAAGCAGAGTTGAAGGAATTGAGGAAGTTTCCAAACAGTGGAAGGAAGTAGTAGTGAAAGAAGAACGCTTCCCAGAAATGAGGACTCAATATTCACTGAGGGCTAGCTAGGACCAAGGGAGGCTGGGAATAAAGCGGAGCAAGATTGTTCTCTAAATTATAGAGAAAAGTTGAAAGTTGAAAGTTGTTGTTATAATTATAGAATAAGGAAATGAGGATAGAGAAAGAAAGGTAGGTAAGGTTCATGGCAGAAGAGGAAATCCGTCTTAACAAAAAGGAGGGATCAGAAACAAGATCCATCGTGGCCACGTGTCTATGTGTTTAGATAAGGGAGGTGAGAGGGGAACATTTTAATGAGCTTTGGAGTGATATTTCATGATGCGATCAGAGAGGGAGTCGGAGCCTATAAAAGGAAGGAGATTGAAAAGCAACCTCCCCTTTGGCTACGCCATAGGAATTATGTTTAATAAAGTTCATATGTTTTCAACAGTCTCCAGAGACCAGCTTCTATTCACTTCCACGCTGTGTTGCTTCCTTTATTTTAAATTAATGGTCTGTTTTTGAAATTCAGTCAAGCCCCTCCACTTCTGCACTAGACGGCATTTCCCTTTGGCTCCTCCTCATTTTTGTTTTCTCCATTACTCCTCGTAATCAACATGCAAAATTACTCTTTTCCTCTTAATAAACAACCAACCAACCCTCTCTGGACCCCTTGCATTCTGCTCAGAACTTGCTTCAAACTCTGCACCTGCTCTCCCACTGACACTGCTCTGAAGGTCATCACCGACACATGCCACACCCAGTGCTAATTCCTGGCTCTGCATCACACTCTGTCAGCAACTTTTGATGCAGGCGATCTGTCCCCATGTTTTGAATGACCGTCATCTTTTAGGATAGAAGGAAGTACACTTCAGATTTTCTCTCACTTGCCTGGATATCTACTCTTATGGTTGGCCCTTGAATCTCTAACCTCTAAGTACATGAGGGCTATTAATGTTCAATTTTTGGACCATATTACAAGTTCAGTTCTCTGAAAAAAGACCCCAGGATGGAGTGTGGCACACAGCCCATGTATTGGGGAAGAAGACCTTGAAAAAGAGAGGGGGCAGGATTGGGCAGTGGGAGAAGTGAGTCAGAACTGCCCTCAGTTGGGCTGATGTGGTCTAGGTTTTACTAGCTCTGGCTCCACCAGTCATTGGCCCAGCAAAGGCAACTGAAGCCAACCCTGAAGTAGTTCTCAGATGGAGGCGACATGCTAACAGTGCTCCCAGCCGCTGGAGGGGGATCTGGGCAGCTCATTTCCGTGGCCACCGCAGACCCCCTCTCTACCCACATGCAGTCTCTTTTTATCCCATGTCTTCGTATGGCTTCATTCCAAAAATACATAAAGTATTTCATTTGCATGGCCAATCCCAAAATGATACAACACCTCAAACAAAATATATCCAGAACTAAACTCCTGATCCACCCACCCCAATATGTTCTCCTCACAGTCTTCCCGATGTCACTTAACAGCAACTGTATTATTCCAGTAGCTTGGGTTAAAAAGCACATTTTTTCTTTTCTCTTCTTTCTTTCGCTCTCCCATGGAGCTATTCTTAAATCCTCTTTATTTTTGCACTCCATACTCAGTCTACACACAAATTGTATTGCTTCACTTTCAAATATAATGAAAATTATCACTCCGTTCTGCAGAGTAAACCAGCAAGGGGCTATGGAAGGCAGACCTGTTAGTAATGAGAGAATTGGGTGACCCCTGGTTTCCATCGGTGATTCACTTGTTGGAATAACTCTGTGGGCTGGCAGGGAAGTGAAACTTATCAATTTAAGGAACAGGTGACGTACAGCTGGTCTGGAGGCTGACAGATGTCCAGATAGCACATAAGGTTTGAGATCTCACAATACATCACTCCATACCAACTTGTCTGATGTAAACCACCATGACAGCAATGGCCCACTAACTAGTCTTAGAGAAGTGGTCACGGAGATCTTGTTAAAATAGGTCAGATTAAGTCTGTCCTGTGCTCAAAACCCCATAATGCTTTCCATCTCCATCAAAATAAAAGCCAAAATCTGTGCATACCTTTAAAGACCTAACATTAGGGCACCTGGGCGGCTCAGTCAGTTAAGCGTCTGTCTTCAGCTTAGGTCATGATCCCAGGGTCCTGGGATGGAGCCTTGGATCAGGCTCCCTGCTGAGGGGGGAATCTGTTCATCCAGCTGGTCCTCCCCTCTCTCGTGCTCTCTCTCTCTCAAGTAAATGAAAAATAAAATCTAATACATAAATAAAGGCCTAACATTTTCTGGGTCCTGCTATTGCTCTGATTTTATCTCTTAATATTCTCTTTCACTAACACACGTTGCTTTAGCCACACTGACCTCCTTTCTGCTTCTCGAGCACATCAAGAATATTTCCATGTCAGGAATTCTGCTCTAGCTTTTCATTCTGCCTTAAACACTTTACCGTCCTTTAAATTTTTGCTCACTCATTCACCTCTTTTGAATCCCCGCTCGTATGCCATCTTTTACAAGAGGGCTGCACAAACACACCTATTTTAAATTCCATAGACTCTCATTCAGCACATTATCTAATTCATTGCTTTCATTCACAGAGTTATCACCATCAAAAATATCACACAATTTACTTAGCTATTTTATTTTGTGTTCATTTCTCTCCACTAACTTGTAGGGTACATGGTAAGAGGTAAATTTGTGTATTAGTTCACTCCCATCAAACAGCATCACCTAAAACAAATGTTTGGCATATTTGGCATGTAATAAATTATTCATTAAATAAATCAGTAAACCTATCCTTGTTTTACTACTTAATTAACATAAGGTAATATAAGATTAAATTTTTTTTTCAAATACTGAGCATAATTTTTCCTTATAAAAATAACAAATGCTAGATTTTTTTGTTTTTGTTTTGTTTTGTTTTGTCCAGGCCAAGCATGGAATACGGTAGAGCTTTGCAAAAGTGACCCAGAGGTCTGAGAAACACAGACTGCAAGTTCAAGGTGCAGGTGTTCTTTGGGGTAAATTTTAGCAAAAAGGAGACAGAATATAGGAAGGATCCATCCTATCATGTTCTTGCAACTCAAGGCAGTGATTCATAGCTTCTTCAAAGACCTTCCATGTGGCAGTTCTGTCTTCTGGTAAAGCTGTAACCAGTCCTACAGTCCCATCTTATCTTTGCTTTTCCTTATTCTCTGCCTCATAACTCTTTTTCCCTCACCATTGTTTTGAATTACATCTTTCAAGAAAGAACAGGAATATGAATAATTACTCAGGCTTCATTTCTCTAGGGAAAAAAAAGGCTAAAATACTTTTGTATCTCAGAACAAAATTACTTCAAGAGTAACAGAGATGGCCATAAACTTAAAAGGAGTCTACAAGCTATCTGGCCAGTAATGCAGAGGAGACAAAAATGTTAAAATTCCAGAATAAAGAATTGGAGGTTAAATCTATATGCAAAAGTATGGATGATATAGATAATAAGAACAATAGGATCTAGGACAAGCAGTATGGTATTTATAGGTTCAATTTATCAGAAAATATTGACCTTAAAGGACTTAAGGATATGGCTTAGAAGAGTATAAACTTCCAGGAATTCTAAACTGGAGAAATACTTAGACTAGGGAAATGTTAAGAAAGTGTTCATGTATACAAGGGAGAGTGAGAAGATACAGGGGGATATTTGTTTTAGGTAATAATAAAAAGCAACTAAAATAGGTAAGGTACAGATGGAATGCAAAGGAACTTACTGAGGACAAATGATAAAAATATATGATAATCAAATATCTAGCTTTGTACACATAAAAGGAGATAATTTCCCTTTTCACTGAGATGAGTAGATACTATGTTACAATATTAGACTTTCCCAAGAATTTCCCATAATATGCTCTCCTGAGTTCACACTCAGTACATGAATGTATATACATATATTTCTACTGAAATAACTCCATTTATTACTTTGAATTATTCTATTAAAATGCAATTTACTCAGAAAATGGATATTTTAATGGATGAGTGAAATTCAGAGGTGTAGGCTGTAACATGGGCCATTTCTAATAAAGCTATCCTAGAAGAAAGGGCAAAATAAAGTTGTGGAGCCGCAAAAGCCAATAATAGTCTAGGGACTTGAAGAGGAATTGTGCCATGAATGGATGAAGGACACAGGAAAAAATGCCAGAGGGTGCCCAACACTCCATCTGTCCTACAGTGTTACCCAGGAACAACCCTGACATAGAACACACATAATTAAAAAAAAAAAAAATCTAGGAGTGAAAAGGGACTGCAGCTGATAACAAGACATATAAAGAGTAGAGAGTGTTCACTCTATTCAGCATAATTCATATGCTTGTGCTGTCTTGTCAAATATTAGCACCTTGGCCAAAGCCTGCCCTAGACAGTAAAGTCCATGGAGCCAGCAGCCATGACTGTTTGATGCACTACTGTATCCCAGAACATGGACGGCACCTGTCACACAGGATTCAAATAATGTTTATTGAATCAATGGATTCATCAAAGTTCTCTATAATTTCGAGTATCCGTAATTTTTCCATGCCCCCTTAAGCCAAAAGAAATAGCTAGCAATTTTATTTATTGCATGGTTAGGTCCAAACATATTAATATGTATTTATGTCCCAACAACATGGCACCAAGTTATCACTACGTAACATCTCAAACCTTCATTCCCTTGTCCACATAGACTGTCATCCTAACTCACTTCTCTTCACAACTGCTTAAAAACAGAGCTTCATGTACATAGAAGATCATCAAAAAGTCGTCACCCATCAAATGTGGAAACTACTTGAAGCTCATAGTTGTCTTGATGTTTGAAAAACATTGCTACTAAGGTTCCCAGAAAGTTTTAAATATCTCTCCATGCCCCTGGAAAATGAATGGTGCACTGCTGGGGAACCTCAGACTTATTTGTAAATAAATGAAAAGGTTCACCTTCTCTTCTCTTCAGGACTACACCTGATTGGAGACTCACTCGCATTAGAGAGAAACAATCTGTTTTACTCAGTCTACAGATCTAAACATTAATCTCATCCAAAAACACCCTCACAGAAAAACCCAGAATAATGTTCGATCAAATATCTGAGTACCCCATAGCCCAGTCAAGTAGACACATAAAACCATTTCAGAGTAGAATCATCTTTTATATGACTTGAGTTAATGCTTATTTCATGTTCCACACCCCTGAAGAAATATGATTATAGTCAAATGGGATCTGCTCGATTTCCTAGAGCTGCCCTGAAGTTCCTGGAAGCTTGTGTAACATCTAGATGTTCTATAAAGAGAAGCACCTGCCTCATCTTGAAGTCATCTGTCCACACGGGCATCTCTTGAGAACTCTTTTTTTTTTTTTTTTTTTCAAGCATCTAGACCTCTATTTATTTATTTATTTATTTTTATTTATAAATTAATTTTTATTCAATTTACCCACATACAGAAAAACACCCAGTGCTCATCCCGTCAAGTGCCCCCACCCCGTGCCCATCACCCAGTCACCCCCACCCCCCCGCCCTCCTCCCCTTCCACCACCCCTAGTTCGTTTCCCATAGTTAGGAGTCTTTATGTTCTGTCTCCCTTCCTGATATTTCCCACACATTTCTTTTCCCTTCCTTTATATTCCCTTTCACTATTATTTATATTCCCCAAATGAATGAGAACATACACTGTTTGTCCTTCTCCAATTGACTTGCTTCACTCAGCATAATACCCTCCAGTTCCATCCACGTTGAAGCAAATGGTGGGTATTGGTCGTTTCTAATGGCTGAGGAATATTCCATTGTATACATAGACCACATCTTTCTTGATAACTCTCTCATTCTTCCTCGCCCCCCATTGGTGAACATGTGGTTTCTTATTTCAACTCTGTTTTCCCAACCACATGGACACTTCAGGTTGGAGATGATTCTCTGTTACTTTCCATACCATGAGGAGGCAGCTAGAAACCATTCCACTGCTTTCATAGTACTCTTTAAAATAAAACTCAGAATGAGGCTGTCAAGAAGCTAAGACCCTTCAGATGTTACCTTTCTGGAGACTTGCTGTCGTTTCAGAGTTTTGATCTTAAACCAAGATGTAATGCAACGACAAAGAAACGTAGATATGTATATACCAATGTCACCTTCTGCCAAGCCCAGAAGATTCTGGTGGGGGCACAATGATGTGGGAATTGGAGTGAGGTCTGCTCCATCTATGTTTCTCCCTAATAGTTTGTCTATGTCAGAGCTTAGGGTTTTTTTTTTTTTTGGAATTAAATATAGGAATAAGTGTTCTGCACTGCTATCCTTTCTCTTACATTCCTCCTCTGATAGGAGCCAGATGTTTAAATGGAGGAGAGAGAGATACAAAAAGAAGAAGAAGAAGAAGAAGAAGAAGAAGAAGAAGAAGAAGAAGAAGAAGAAGAAGAAAGAAAGAAAGAAAGAAAGAAGAAAGAAAGAGAGAAAGAAAGAAAGAAAGAAAGAAAGAAAGAAAGAAAGAAAGAAAGAAAGAAAGAAAGAAAGAAAGAAAGAAAAATACTGGGGGGGGGGAATAAAATAATCGTTTAGGGTCTCCTGTGACATAACTGCCCATACTCCATGCCTTTGTATTATCATGTCATTAAAAAGCCTACGAATATTTAATTATGACTGTTTAAGAAATAAATAATGCCTACAGAAATGTGCCTGTATCCCCAAAACACGTGTTATAATTCTTTGAGGCTTACTTGAGAAAACAAACCAAAATAAAACACACACGCAGACACACGTGAGTAGAGATCATTACACAAAGCCCAAAGCAAAACCTGGAGCTCGTATTTGTATAAGCACATGGGAATAGATACTTCAACACATAAGACTCTGTGACCTTATAATGTATTTCACATCTTGCAGCCTAATTGTAATCATCAATAAAATAGAAATAATACTGAATCTCTGAAAAGATCTGGAACCATAAGTGTTTGCTAGGTTCTTTCTATATCACTCTGAGTTTCAAATGGGTTTCTACATTTCTTGCAAATCCCAGAAGTATAAAACCTAGTGTCACTACAGAAAATAGTTCATCCTGAAATTGCCATTCTCTTACATCATTTTCTGAATCACTTATTTTTTCTTTTCACCTACTATTCATTCTTCTTACTGTTTTTTCACATTCTTGTCACCTTCATGTGCATTTATTCATGCCATGTATTACATTTTTTTTAGGTACCTAGATTTGATTTGGCCAAAATCTTTGCACACTTGAGAATTAATAAATAAATGAGTGCTTTTATTTTTTGATATAGAAATAAACAATCATAGAAATTACAATTGCTGTTTTTTCACAAAATACAAAAATACTGGAGTTGCTAGTGTTTCTACTTATCAAAGACTATAGATTTGCTTTCAAAAACTAAGCTACATTGAACTCCTTCAATTCAAAGGATTTTTATTAATTACATTCTTTTATTTAAATATTGTATACAAAATAGGGAATTTATTTTTTTGTGATTGTTTTCAGTTCCACTGTCTCCAAGTCAGCTACCAGGAATCCTGGCTGCTCTCTGAGAAGCTATGGCCAACCAAACAGTGACAATATCAGGAAAATACTTTTAGGAATATCACAAACATGTTTACACTTCAGCATGGAGCTTTTACTGCTTATACTTCTTATGTACTCATGGTAACAATTTTCCAAAGAACATATTTCTAAATAATGGCTAGCTGATTTTCTACCATTATTCAGACAAAACTCAGAAACAGTAAGATAGCATAGAAGAAAAAATAAGTTTGGGAGGGAGAGTTAGTAAAAGCATGAAAGCAAGTTTTTTAATGTATACTGATCACCTAGTTTCTCATGAACAAATTTGTAGTTATTTTTATTTTGGATTATACAATATGGAAAATAATATTGGCATGGCCATTTAATTCTACTCAGTAACTGGCAAGTGTGATGTCCTCCTCTTACCTGGTATCCTCTAATGTTGACAAAATGTAAAATCATGTTTACAATTTATGTTCATATGTGAATGAGCCCGAATCTAAGGAGGAATCTAGCCCCCATCAAGCATTCTTCAGTATTTCTAGAATCGTTAAAGAGACATTACATTGACACACGAGCCCGTCTATCAGCCACAGGCATCACAAGTAGCCTAGACCTCCCTGCCTCCAGCTCTGTCTGTAGATATCCAACGTGCAGAGCTACTTGCAAATTCACATTGTCGCCATTATTGGTTTCACTATACGGGTATTAATGACTTTCCAGAATAGGTCTCTTTTAGCAGAATAAATCATTTATCCATTCACTATCATTCTAAACACACTTTTGTGAAGAAAGCCATGAGACGACTGGCATCCCATGGTATGATACACACTTAAGTGCACTAAAATACTTCTGCCTCCTTGAGGTTTTATTATTGATCTAGAAGTTTATTTTCTTTTGCCACATCTTTATTCTTTTGTATCATCTTCTAAAACCCATTACTTCCTCAGGCATTAGCTATCCACTACTTCCCATGCATCATTTTACGTCTGAAGATATTTCATTACTATGATTGGAGCCTTCATTTCTGTTCATGCCTGGGCATGCATAACGGCTCATAAAGGTGAATTTCAATATCGTGGTCTTCAACATCACCATCGCTTCCATACACTGGAAATACTGTTTTAGTCTAGACCTCGTGTGATGCATTAGGAATTTAGAGATAGATTTTCATTTCATTTTGTTTTAACACAATCTTGTACTGATTCACATTCAGCGGTATCCACGGTTGATGATTCAGAATTGGGTATTAATTTTCAGATAATTACTTTAACTTTTTACAGCAAGCTGTGTGTTCACCTTGTCTCATCCTCCCTACTGACCTAGATGGGCATGTCTTTCACCAGCACAGTTGGGTAGAAGGACACCCAACTATACAGAAGCATATTTCAAGCCTTGATCAAGGAAGTTTTTCACTCTCTAGTTCACTCTTGCAAGACTTAAGGAATGGAGAATTATGCTTCCACAAAGGAAGTAAGCGGAGAACAAATGAAATGGTTTTGGTTTTTTAATCAAGATGAGCATTTATTATATATTCCAGTTGATCCAGGATTATGGCTTGGAGTAGGTGAAAGGGACAGAAATGAAGAGAATCATAAGATGAAGGATATTTAGAAGTACCATAAACAGGACATAAGGATAGGCCGTGATGAGGCCAGGCAAAGGTCTGTGAAGGAAGTATCAAGCATTATTCCCAGGGAATGGAATCACTTGATGCCCAGCGTGCACATCCACAGAAATAGTAAACAGTGGAAGAGGTGAGGGTGGTTCTCTGGGTGGGAGTAAGGGGTTATAAATAACGGTCATCAATTCTAGTATTCTTATTATCATCATTATTACTGATTTTATTACTGGTTTGGAAAAATTGATGACAGTATAGTGCCTCCTGTGCTATATTTTCCAACCTCAGACATACGTCTATCTAAGGGCGTGGAGATCGCTCAGCTATGTCCAGCCCCTATCAAAACTTGTATCTCCCACCAAACAGTTCCTATAATATCATCCATCCAGCCTTCCCTCCCATATTGATATTGCCCTGGACATCCAAGAGTAAAAGTCACTACATCTATTCATTGGTCTTTGCAGAAATTGCTTTAGGGTCCATCCCTACTTTGTATTTTAAACTGATGTGTAAAAAATAAAAAATAAAAAAAAAAAATAAACTGATGTGTATGCATGTGTGTATATATAAGCATGTGTGTGTGTGGTGAGTTAATTTTTTCCAGCTTCTGTCTTATGAACTTTATATGTTTTGTACTCTTATTCCCTGATTGCCCACTTTCAGATTAATGAATTGGTTTGAACTGAATTTCAGATTTTTAATTATTAGAAATACATTAGTTCTAGTATTTTTGTTCTGGTTCATCAGTTGCAGCCATAAAGCAGGTATATGGATTCTCTCACTCTAAACCTAGGCTTTGAGGGATGCCTGGGTGGCTCATGGTTGGGTGCCTGCCTTTGGCTCAAGTCTCGATCCTGGTGTCCTGGAATCGAATCCCACGTCAGGCTCCCTGCATGGATCCTGCTTCTCTCTCTGCCTCTGTCTCTGCCTCTCTCTCTCTATGTCTCATGAATAAATAAATAAAATATTTAAAATAAACAAATAAATAAATAAACAAACCCATGTTTTGAGATACTCTACCCTACACTGACCTCCACACCCTGAGCCCCTGCTTGTCCAGCAGACAGGACTGAAAAAAAGTATATGTCTATTGGTAATTTCGACAAAAGTGTAAATATAGAATATTTTTACTATAATAGTTGTGACGGTATGTTCTGTCTAGAAATCAAAATGAGGCTGAAAATGGGATCCAAAAAATGAGGCTTACTTCCACTTAAAACATTTTTACTACTTAAATAGTTAAATTACATTTAGATCTATTAATGACTTAGCTCAGTACCAGTATAAGGCTATCTAGATGAAACACACACAAACACACACACACACACACACACACACACAGGCATGCTTCCTGGTAAATTATTTAGTGTTCTCAGCACAGCTGCACAATGTGAGTATTTATTAATTGCCTGTAAAATCAGCAAAATATGTTCAATAAGTGCCAGCTTGCCGTATATTGTACATAATCACACATTTGAGCCACAGTTGTTTATGTCATTTTATAATCATGCTAATAATTACCAGACAACTAAATAATTCAGCAAACCATAAATGTTACATTTAATTACTTTATCATTTTTGTATGTTGCCATGGAGATTAAATTGGTAACTCAATCCATAAATTCAGTCCCTTTATAATTTCCATCTTTATCAATATGAATGTGGAGTGAATTAATGAAACTAGGAAGCATGTGCAAACAAGTTAGTATTTTCTTGGTATGTTTTCTAGTCACACAGCTTCTATATGATGCTGTGAAAATTTATAAGGTTCTCTCTAACATCTTCAAAGCATTCCTGAGCTCTGAAAATTAAAGGGAGAGGAATAAAATAAATCTTTCATAAGATACAATTTCCACCTCCTGTCAGGAACTAACTGATTAGAAAACTCTTTATAGGTTAAACCAACCGTCACATTTTTATGGCTCTGTGTATTTCCCAATGTAAAGAATAAAGCTTTCTCACTATAAACTATCCCCATACAGCAAACACTAGCATGGTCCACAACCCCGGTCTGTGTAACAATTCATCATATAGCTAGTTTGGTTTTGCTATGGTATCTTTTTTTTTTTTTTTTTTTTACAGGCCTGCAAATTTCCCTGAGAATATCCCTGTATCTAAAATCATTTATAACTTAAAGCTATCTTCTGATAAACACTAAATGTGTGCCAAGCCTTCCCATAAAGCACCCAGCATCCATCTTACAACATTTGAGTATAAGAAATTTGGCTCATTAAAATGAGTTACTCTTCTTGTAGGTAACAGGTATCGAGAGTATCCAAAGATGCACTCAGGGTCTTAACATCACTTGAAGACTCTAGATGAACTGAAATATTTAAAACTACATTTCGATTTAATCACATCTTGAGCCTTTATATATACAATTCTAATGTATCAGTGCTATTTATGGTAATTAAAAACCTCCAAATTTGGGGGACTTATCTGTCTAGTACCTATTTGGGGAGACATTCATACTAAAACACCCTGGATCATTGTTGGATTATCTATGAATAGAGCAAGCTTCAGATACTAGAGATGCCCACATTTCGGGTTGGGTTAGATGGGTTATACTGTTATTCATTAGCTCGCTTGCAAATATTAATTTATCCAATTGTCGATACAACATGAATTCTGGAGATACTTGGTAAAGTAATAATGTATTTGTTAAAAATTTATAAGCGCTTTTACAGATATCTCTCCAATACAAAACTAAATAAGCAGAAAATTATCACACAATGCTCCAAGATTTCAGCAAATATTGGGGAAAGCTATAAGTGAATACACAAAACCGTAGTAGGAGATAGAATGTTATTAATGTCATAATACCAACAAAGTACAGTAAACATTCAAAAGAAGGAAAATTCAAATTTAAGTTCCTGGGGAGACAATACTTTTTTTTCATAAAATTGAAAACTTGATATGATAAAATGTAATTAAATATCAAAACATGTGGCCAGACTAAACACTAGGTGACACTCCGCCTTGCCTGGATTATTAATAAAGCCTCCCACCTGTTTTTACCACTTCTAGTCTGCCCCTTTGTAAGCCAAACTCTTAACAAATTTTGGAAACATTTTCTAGAGCATAAAGTATATATATTATCACTCCAATACTTAAAATTCTTCTATTGTCCCAAGTTGTCTCTAGAATTCTCTAATAACATTAAATGACATACAAGTTAATTCAAAATGGCTTGCTGAAAACCCTTCAAAAACCCTTGCTGAACTTTCTCCTCTCCCAGCTCAGCATCCACCCCTAACACTTCAGACATAGAGGCCATGCTAAATGTATGGTTAAAGATAATTGGGCTGTTTTGTTTCTAGATCTTTGTCCATATAATCCTTTCTTTATTAAAAAAATCTATTTACTCCCTTTTTCCCAGGATAGTTTCTAGCCAGGCCTCCTGTCAGTAATTAGGTGCCACTCCTTAAGAAAACGTCCCCTAGTACTTGAAAGTTACATTATATAGACTTCCCTTAGTACTAGCGTTTCACCCAGGGTGGCATATACCATCCTGAATTTTCCAAATATCAAAACAAAGTATTTTCTAAAATATCAAAATAAAATAAAAATTAACAATAGTTCTACCTAAATCAAAGATGCTCGAGTCTAAAATCTGAAATTTAAAGGAAAAGATGAGTTTAAAATTGTGTAATACCATTAAAAGCTATCTTTATATGCATTCTGGTAATGCTGACTACGTTTATTATTCATATGTTATATCTAATAAATTCCTTCTCAATCTTAACTTTTCCCCTCCCAACTTTTCCTCTCTTCAGGTACCATCTTCCTCATCGTTTGCTAAAAAATCCAACAAACTGCCAAAGGGTCCCTGGAGGCTTCTCTGTGGTATGGTGAGACAGTCACTCTCTCAGCCAGCCCTGGAACTTTGATATTGATGTGTCTCTCTAGGGACTGCAGTAAACATAAATTACTAGTTGTCATTTTTTTAAAATGCCTTTTAGCTCTTCAGACTATAGTCAATGAATAAGATGACTTAAAATAGTAATAAATTGGGGTTTATCATTAATGCCATCCCTGCAGTGCCATGTCAATATCAAAGGGCACGCTAGCAAAGAAAACCACTAATATTAAACTTCAAGCTGAGCCACAGATAGTATTCATGCATCTTGCCTAACAACTAAGGGGGAAAAAAAAGCATCATGAAGGGAATAGCAAGTAATCAGCAGAAAAATTAAGAAGTGAAAGGGAACATATGGAGATTTGACCAAAACCAAATTCTATGTTTAAATTCAGAATTAGTCCAGAACGTCCTTTGCAAATTCAGTTGACAATTCAGGTGCTTAGATTAGAGTGAAAGGTATCAGTATAAACACAAGTTCACAAATGTCTACCTGTTGCAAAGCTGGTTCTCGACAAACACTGACGTAATGATTAAACAAGTTTAGGATTCCACCAAGATCTATTTAGCTAAAAGACTTGGCAACCGCCTTGGAAAAAAAGATATCCTAAAAGAGGTAGGAAGGTTTGAGTAGAATGTAATGACCTTTATTGAAACACTGGAGACGAAGATCCATGGGGATGTATCTGATCCTTAAGCAAAAAAGAGCTGCAAATAGAAACAAAAGGTGTCTTCCTTCTCTCTGATGTCAGAGAAATAAGAAAATACTTCTTTGGGTCTAATGCTAAGCAAGTGAAGTGAAAGAGAAGAATTATTCTCACTGTAGTGAGAGTAGTGTGTAACTCTTATATGCCACCAGCACCAGAGCACAGAATGCAAATTTGGTATGGACTGGAGGGTGTAGCAACTTCTACAGAGAAACTCAGAGTACTGGGGTTTCTTCTTGTTGGGGGAAACAACATTCCTGATGCAGATAACCAGCACTGTGTATACTGGGTGATTTAGAGGTTTTAATGTAGGTGAAAGTGCCTGGCACATAGTAAAGCTCAATAAATACCAACATATTTTTCTCTTTCAAGACAGAGTCCCTTAGTAATCTCATTACTTTGTTTCATGGCTTTAAACACTATCTATAACCTGAGGATTTACGATAAATTTTGAAAGTGAAATAGTGAAATTAACAGAATTTGCCTGGATTGGCCATGGAAGTGGGTAAACAAAGGGAGAAGTTAAGATGTTTAAGGTTGTTGTTTTTTTTTTTTTTTTTCCCCTGAACAAGGGAAAGAATGGAATAGTCACTTACTGAAAGAAGGGGGAGAGGCATGGATCTGTAGTTGTTAAGGGTAGGAGGTGAGAACAAGATTTCTGATTGGAATAGACAGTAGACGATCGACTATTGTAAAGTCAAGCTGGATAACCATCAAGGCTAAATACAACTTGGGCGGTCATCAAGTATGAGAATTTATGAAATCACCAAAGAAGAATATGTTGATACAAAGTGAAAAAAGTTCTCAAAGTCTGAGCTATAGGACACGCAAAGTTTTAGAGATCTGAGAGATGAGAAGAAATCGGCAAAAATGAGCAATGGCATCAAAAAAATAAAAATTTAAAAAATTTTAAAAAAACCAACAACAACAGGACCATGCACTGTACTAGAAGCAAAGTAGGAGAAAGTGAGTAGTAACCTCTGACAAATGCTGCTCATAGCCTGAGAGGATTCCTCAGAATCAGTCGTTGATGTTAGCAAGGTAAGCAATCACTGGTGACACCAATAAGCAGGTCACAGCAGCTACACTGTGCATTTATTCAAATGAGAAAAAAAAAATACTGCTTCTCTTTGGAAGCATATGGACCCAAGTGCATGGTTTGGTGAGTAGAATACACGCTAGATTGCATCCTCCACATGCTAGGTACCCCTGAGTAATGAGAACACACAGAACTATACGCTGCACCAGTGTAGACAAGGATCATTTCAGTGATACGTAGGGTGTGAGAAAATGATTGGGGTTGGTTGAAGAGAGAATATAATAAACTGGAAACACAAATATGAAAGACTTATTAAGGGAATTGTGCTTTAAAAGGGGGAGAAATAAAAAAAATAAAAATAAATAAAAGGGGGAGAAATAGGGCAGTAACTGGAGAAATAGGGCAGTAGCTGGAGTAGAGGTATCAAGTGAAGATTTTATTTTTAAGTTTTTTTTAGCAGATGCTATCAGTGACACACCCATATAGGGGCACTCTTTTCTCTTGCACTTTCATTTTTCCTAGACACATGGATGGCTTTTTATTACATTTGCCTCTCCTGCCTGAGGGATTTTACTCACTGCAGAAACAGTCAGGTGGGATGGGCTGAAGTACATTAACTAATGTACCCCCACCCCCACCAGAGTACATTAGTTAACCCCTGTGGATGGGAGATGGTAAGTAAATATTCTGGTGTCCTAAATTCTTATTTTAGGACCAATGTTCAAACTCAGGGATCTTCTGAGTTTGTTTGTTTGTTTGTTTGTTTAATAATCTGTTATGTTTTGTAGTAGAGCAAATCAATATCACCTATAGTACCTGGAATATAGCTGTGATTCCAGAATTCTTTTTTCTCCATTCCAATATGCATAGAATATCATAAACAGTTTGCTTTCACCTGGTAAGAACAGGATTAGATCATTCTGCGTAAGGGATGCATGAAATTTTGTGCCAGGCTCCATTTAGTTTACAAGGATTTGGCTCTTCACCATCCTACTGGATATTTTTACACAATCACCAATAGAACCTGGAGAGCGGGAGACAGTAAGCACTTGGGTGCCTTTGAAACACTAATAGATGGAAGATAAACCCTAATGAATGAATGTAGATAAACCCCATCATAAAGCAGGTACCTTCCATCTCAGCGATGTATCTGTGGACATAGTAATCTGAGTCAGTTGAAAACTTTTCCTCCCAAAAGGAACATCTTTAACTGATACAAAATAACTTTATAACTCATTGTTTTTCGATATATATCTTTTTTTACTAATACAAATAGGGGCTTTGAGAGTTTTAAAGTTTATTAATAATAATTAATATTTAATGGCATAAATTAACATAAATACCTTGACAATTTAAAAGCCCATGTTTTTATTTTATTTTATAGTAAAGTAGATTCTGAAAAATGGAGTTTCCTTAAAGGATATACACATAGCCAGGTAAAAACATAACACTGAAATATTAATTATATATTGTACTAATAACAAATGAGTCACTTTTTTTCTAAAATATAAGATGTTAAGACTTTAAAATATTAAAGGTATAATTTTTATGTTATTAGACAAAACTTAGATTTTTATCGCTAATGAAAACATCAATGTTTATGTAGAGAAGTTAAGCTCTCCCAGTTTTTGCATCACCATATTAGACTAATTTTAAGTGTAGTTTATAAAGAAACATATTATGATATAGCAGCATCAAGGAAGGGTAAACCACTTTCATATATGAAAGTTTCATAAATCAAACCTTCCTGAAAACAATAAATCCTTAATTTTGTTCTGAACATAAATCTTTCTCTTCATTTGTTGTATAAGAAATTTTCATCTGATTCTTCTCTGTTACTCTGGGAAATTTAACTGTTTTCACTTTCAAAGAATAAAGAATATAATTATCCACTCAGTTAAAATATAAAAGTATATTAACAGAATAACTGAAGATTTGTCCTTGATGCTTAATATCCACACATTGTAATTTATTGTTAGCAATTTGCTTCTAATAAGTTGTACTCCACTTATCAGAAACATTGTTTGATAAAGTTTTAAGTTATAAGTAATATGTGCCAATTATGTAAGTATATACCAGAACTTAGAACAAGTTAAAAGGAAAGGAAATCTAATAATATCCATATGATATGGATATCATGGCTTAATATAATATACATATCTATTGGTACGTAAGTATAAACTAGTTTTACAATATATGATACAAAAATCTGTGGGTTTTACTACAAAACTGTGTGGGAAATAGGTGTTAATTATATTTATTCTTTTTCTCTACCTCAGTAGCTTCAAAGGAGATATGATTTTAACTTTGTCTGAATATTTGAATATTATTGTATTTACCACCTTTACATGTGGATAAACAATTAATGATGAACAGATTACTTTTATTATTGAAAATCTGAAAATGTTCATAATATCTTTATTGTTTCAAGTTTTGGGAACTCAATTATTTGTATTTGCAAAATAACTTACACCTCTATCAAAAATTTTTGTCGAGCATGAAAATTGCTGAAAAAGAGATTTCCCATTTATAGCTAAAAATATGCTCCATCTATCTTTATCATAAGAAAAAATGTTAAGATGTATCTGAAGGCATCTTTTCATTTGGTCAAAATGCATAAGCATCTAAGCCTCAACTTGGAATAAATTTAGGTAATATTCCAGGAGATTGTACTCTTCCATTTGTATCTGTTTGCCTGTGGGTAGAGGGAAAAACCTGTCTCAGTAACTGCCCCTTACACTTCAATTAAGTTTATATTGTCCTTGGGCGGGGGTGGGGGTGAATGGGTGACGGGCACTGAGGGGGGCACTTGATGGGATGAGCACTGGGTGTAATTCTGTATGTTGGCAAATTGAACACTAATAAAAAATAAATTTATTATTAAAAAAAAGTTTATATTGTCCTCACTGAAGCTGAAATCCTAGTCTGGGTGTTTTTCAGCAATCACATTTTGGCTATGAAAACAAGAGGAGTGAAAATATTTCAAGCTTCCTCAAGTCCCAGATAACATGATTTTTCTTAACTAAAAATATGGGGAGCTTTTCAGGTCAGTTGGGTAAATACCTAGGAGATGGACTGCTAGATGTCGTGGTAAACTACCAAACTCTCTTCCAAGGTTGTGGAAGAGCCTGTGGTATGTTGCTCTCCCACCAACAATGAATGGCAGTTCCTATTGCTTTACCAGTAACTGTTACAGTCAGTTTGGGAGATTTTAGATATTTTGATAGGTGTGTAGTAGTGTCTTATTGTTTTAATTTGCAATTCCGTAGTTGGTAAACAATGAGGAGCATGTTTTCATATACTTATTCGCCATCTATGTATCCTTGATGAGGTGTCTATTCAGATCTTTCACCCATTTGTTAATCAGATTTTTTTTTTATTGTTTAGTTTTAAGAGCTCTTTGTATATTTTAGGTACAAGCTCTTTATTATGTATGTTTTCAAATATTTTCTCTCAACCTGAGTTTGATCTTTCATTCTCTTCATAGGGTTTTACTATAGAGCAGAAGTTTTACATTTCAGTCAAGTCCAAGCTTGGAGATGACAAACTAGCAACCAGAAATCTAAGACTATTTATATTAATGTTATATTCTTCTAAGTTACTGAGTAGTTCTATTATGTGTGTTCGGTTTAGCATTGATCTCCTTTTATTTTCTAGTTATACAATCATATCATCCGAAAATAGTTTCACTACTTTTCTGGTGCTGATTCTTCTCATTCTGTTCTCTGATGGTATTGACTAATGAACCTAAAACAACTGAGTAGTAGAGGAGACAGTGGACACCCTTGTCTTGTCTGTGCACACTTACTCATTAACAACTCCTCAACTTGCTACATTATCTAGTTGACATCAATTTTTTTCTCTACTCACAGAGTATAGTAGCTAATATTATCATTTCTTATTATCTTATTTTTTTACTATTCTCTCAAATATAAAGAGAAAAATAATTATACTCTCTGGCAAATTATAATCACTGTGTTGTGTAAGGTACCTCCCCTTGTTCTATTTCTTATTTTTAAAATCTCACACTTCATTCTCCTTTCTATTCTCCCAGGTGCAAAAATTCTACTGTATTAAATACATATCCTTCTATATGTCCACTTAAAAAACAGGATAGGATGTTTTGTGAGAATGTTTTAAATGAACAGAAAGTGTCTTTTGTGAAGACTACATTCTGTCTCTTACTTTATTCATTAAGTATTGTGTTCCTAGAAGTTGTTGGCTCTACTGAGTTCACAACTAGCTTGCTGCTTCTAATTTTTTAGGGATCCATAGCATAAATCACTATATTTTATTTATATAGTTTCCATTTAGGTACATAATTCCACTTAGGTACATAAAGATCTCTTTTAACTCCCTCACTTCATTATACTTGGCTTTTTATGGCCCTGTTTGTGATATGTACAGCCAGGTATGAAATGAATGTATACAGAGTATAAATATAAATATTTTGACAACGTATGGAAGTGTTACACATTAGAATGGCCGAAGCAATGTAAACTTCCACAAACAGTGCATGAGCAGTCCAGTATTCCAAAATTCTTACTACTACTTGGTACTTTGCAACTTTATAATGTTTTTTAACCCAATGACTATAAGCAGATATCACCTTTTTAAACACTTGAATTTCTCTAATTATTTATGAGTTTAAATATTCATATTTGTGTTTCCCTTTCTATGAATTACTTGTTTGTATCTTTGCTCATTTTTTTTTGTCTCTGTTGGATTTTTTGTCCTTTATTTGTTGATTTTCTAGTGCTCCTACTGTATTCTAAAGATCTACTCATTACTGGTTTAATACAATGAGAGTGTTCTCTTTCAATTATTTTTATCCATTATCTCTGTCCATAGTGCTTTTGTTAAACCCAAGTCCCTAATTTTGGTGAGAGCAAACTTATCTATTTTTTTATCTTATTGTTGTTGCCGCAGGATTCTTAATTAATTCTTGTTCGGTAAATTTTATTTGCTATATATTGTTAAATGTCACACTGTGGTGAAATTTAAGTCCTCTGAAGCTCCGTGATGTTTTTATAATTCGTAGGTAAATTCATCAAGATTTGTTATTTAAAATTTCTACTCTCCTCATTTGCATTTTTTTTTGTCTGACTCAAGTGGATCTTTTAAGAATTTCCTAAGTATGGATCATCAGGGTAAGCTTCCTTTAAAAATGGTCTATCTAACAATATATCAAGGCCTCTGAACTGTCTTTTCATCCTATCAGTGTACAGTGATGGGGTATCTAAGATTGATCAACTGATTCATTATTTCTTATTTCAACCATGACTAATCTAATCTAGCTTCTACCCCAGATATAAATTTGGTTTCCAAGTTTTGACATTCTTTTTCATATTTCTCTTTCCTTCCTTCCTTCCTTCTTTTCTTTTTTTCTCCTGCCCGACGATGATGGTTAATTCTACAAGCCAACCTGCCTAGACCACAATACTCAGATATTTGGTCAAACAGTATTCTAGATGTTAAGTGAAGGTATTTTTTTGGAGAGATAGATGTACAGATATGTGTATATATAAAAAGAGAGATGTAAAGATGCATATATCCTATCAGTTCTATTTCTCTGTAAAACTCTGAATAATATACTCATTTTCATCATATGTTTAGTGGACATTACATTTCTATTTAATTATTTGGTAATCCTAAACATATTTAGAATTTCTCCAGAGGGACGCCTGGGTGGCTCAGTGGTTGAGCACCTGCCTTCAGCTCAGGGTGTGATCCCGGGGTCCTGAGATCAAGTCCTACCTCAGGCTCTCTGTGGGGAGCCTGCTTCTCCCTCTGCCTATGTCTCTGCCTCTCTGTGTCTCTCATGAATAAATAAATAAATCCTAAAAACATTAAAAATAAAAATAAAATGAAATTTTTTCAGAGGTTCTATTATTGTAGTTTTATCTAGAATAGATTCATTTTTATGTTTGTTCTTTTTTTATTTGCATTTCTTAGAACTACACTTCTTCATGCATTTTGAAAATGTTGGTACTTTTTATTTGAAGTTCTTTGTAATTCTTTCTTTCATTTTCTTTTTTTTTTTTTTTTATTTATTTATTTATGATACTCACAGAGAGAGAGAGAGAGAGATGCAGAGACACAGGCAGAGGGAGAAGCAGGCTCCATGCACCGGGAGCCCGACGTGGGATTCGATCCCGGGTCTCCAGGATCGCGCCCTGGGCCAAAGGCAGGCGCCAAACCGCTGCGCCACCCAGGGATCCCTCTCTTTTATTTTCTAATCTGCTTCTATCCTATCCATTTTGGAATTGCTCCCACTTAATTCCTTGAGTCCTCAGTCCAAAACAAGATTTTATATCAAAATTCCAGACCCACAATGATATTGGGGATATAACAGATTACCACCAGGACAGTAGGTATCTAGATACCAGGACCTTGTCAACTAGCCTCCTCTAAGGCGAGAGTACCTTTATATGCAGACATGGCCCCCAGGCAATGTTATTATTTGTTTGTTTCTCCTCCTCATTCATGCTTTTCAGCAGTGATCTTATCTCTAACACCCTCCCCCACCACTACTCCCCCACACACACACACACACAGGAGTGAAGTTAGTTGCAATTAGCCTATAAAATTCAAATAGTCATTTGCCTTTGCCTGCTTAAAGACTTGCCATGGAAGCCCATGTTTGAGCTTTTCCCTAAATTCTCTCCATTTCTTTTCTATAGTTCACATAAATAATTTATTGCATGTACCACCATAGGATAGATTTCACAATTCTTTACATAGATACATTCAAAAAATTAAAATATGAAATAAACACTACTGAAAGACTCAAAGTGAAAAAAAAAACAATTGAATAGTGAATGAGTAGGCAAACAAATATTATATTTACATGTTACAGTTAAGAGAGAAGGGTAGAATTTAGTAGGTAAGAAAGATCATAATTTGACAGCTAAGTAGGATAGCTAGATCGGATGCGATATGTTTGATCATCTTACGAGTTTAGGGAAGACTTGGTGCAGAATGTGGGATTTTAAGAGCTTCATGAAAAGAGGAAATAAGCTGAGTATGCTAGCAACACAAAAGATTCCTTTTACCACATTATTTCATATATTATTAGTATTTACCTCTCAGTTATATAGTAGTTTGCCTAATGATGTGCTCTTTTTTGCTTAGGTGAGCACTTCTGAAGTTTCAAAGTCTTTACGATATTTTGACAAAAGAAAAAAAAAAAGCCTCTTTTAACTCTAAATTGTTTTTTTTTCCCCATTCTTCTTTCCTTCTCTCTGGGAGAAAAACTAAAGAACATATTTACTGTTATCCTTTTTATCAGGAGGAAACTTACATACCCTAGAGGAAAACACAATTGATGTAATTCACTCCCTTGAAACTTATGGTGTGAAAAAATGTTAAGAAGGATACATTAGGTACATGGTTAAATTGGTCTGGGCTACTTGATTTTAAGAGAGAAAAAAGTCCTATATATATATATATATATATATATATATATATATATATATACACACACACACATTTATATATATATTTTATATATATTTATAATATATACTTATATATTCATATATATTAGTATCAATATATATTATATATTACATTATATATTATTAGTATTATATATATATAGGTATTATATATATTTTTTGGTATTATTTGGTATTATTTTGGCAATAGTTGGATTAAAAAGCTTCCCAGGTGATAGTTCTCAAATGGGCTGGACCGGAGGGTTGTAAAGAACTCTTAAACCATGAAATTCTATGACACATTACAGCGCTGCATTGTGGTGGAGAGAACAAGGAACTTTATGTCACAGCGTATGGAGAACCTGCTCTATATCCAGCCGGTCTTCTATTCATTGTATGAGCTTAATGTCCAAGCGTCTCAGTCTCAGCAATGCTGCTTGTCTGTTGGGATAGTATACTGAGAGAACAAATACAAAGTACACACTAGAATTCTATTTCTACCCTTTGTGAAATAAGTGCTAACTAGAGAAGACTTTAGATAATTGTGGTATTTTTGACATATTGAAATATAATCTTAAGGTAGTGAAACACAGTCATCTCCCTGATTAATCAGGTAATGGAAAACACACAGTTCCTTGACCTCTCTCAACAACAGCACTACCTTCAAGGAATTACCTTCAAGGATTATTCTAAATAGTGTATTTCCACTTCCTTCCTTCTTTGGTAGTAGCTCAACTTTGAAACTAACAATGGTCTTATTATCATTAACATTACCACTTCCAGGTTCTTGCAATTTTTATTACTGAATCAATCAATTCCACATCATACAATCTGAGAATTAATAAAGAAAATTTAAAATATAGCTATATTTTATGGACTAGTTTCCTTGAGAAATATCTATTGTCGCTGTTGTTCTTCAAGATCTTGCAGCTAGAGTCTAAAATTAGGTGGCTGATTTATTCATCTCCTTTGGTTTGATGTCCAGTGGCATATCTGCTTATCAGCACAGCATTTATCCTCACTGACAACACTGAATAGTCATTGGCATGTCACTTTATGGGTTTAAAAAAATAAAAATGTGTGGTCTGATTAAAGTCACAGAAACTGTGCTGAATAACAGAGACACAAGGACCATATCATTATATGATATCAAAACAGCTTTCTCTAGCAATATAAGAAATCTTCCCAGATATCCTTTTATAAGAATTGGTACAGTTCTTGTATATTAGACTAAAATTTCAGTCAATGCATTTTATTTTTAAGCTTCAAACGGAATGGTGCTTTAGTTGTCATTTAAATGATCAGAATCAGTGAAAGGAATAGACTGGGCTGCTTCCAGTGACAAAACCCTCAAAAACCTTTGTAAAGAAATGTTCTGAACTAGCAAAAAATGCATTATCAGATCACAGAAGCAAAACAAAATTTAAGAGACATTGTGTTTTGACAATAATGCTATCATTTAATTTAATTCTCAGAAACATGCACTATTATCCCCACTTCCACAGATGAGGAAACTGAGACACAGAAAGGCTTAGTAAACCACTAAGGACCAATCCAGCACTAACTGCTGTAGCTGGGATTCAAACTCACACAATGTGTCTCTGGAATCCATCGTTTTAACCTCCATCCAGTCTCATATCTACATCACAAAACTGAGGCCACAAAAAAGACATACAAGCACCTCCCAAGCTCTCTGGCACATAATAATGTTTAGTGAATCTGAATCTAAACTTACCTTACGATACATGAGAATTAAGGCCTCTTTCAATGGATATACTCTTCTACCATGGAGATTTTGTGACCAAGACTTCATAGTTTCTGAAAATAATTAGGAGAAATTCGTTGTTGGAAAGATAAGTCCTTGAAGTATTCTAGTTTCTGGTCTGACATGTAAGCAGCATGGAAGTCATTACTCATGTCCTGACATGAGAAAAGATGAACAAAATTCAACAACTCTCCTTAGACTCAGAATTAAAGTCACAGGGCAAATTACTGCCCCAAGTCTGGAAGACCGACTAGCGCATTCAGAGTATCACAGTTTCCCAGAAGAGAAGCCCAGGAGCAATAGCTTGCAGCTGAAGCCAACATCAGCAGGCCGACGGCTGTGGAACGTAATTGATAAATTGTTGTAGGCTCAGGGGAGACTAGCTCAGGAATTAAAAACTCCGAAGAAACCCAATAGTAGGGGATCCCCACATTCTTGTGAGTTTCACCTCCAGGAAACCCATTATTCTTACTGTGAAAACTAGAGAAAAATCTCTTTGTACTTCAGGAAGGAGGAGAGGAAAAGTAACCATTTTGAAATATATTCAGAGCTCTCCACTCTTCTTAACAAGGCCTACCCTTGAGAAAACTTGTTTACCAAAGATTAACCAACCTGAGGGAAGAGAAATACCCAATTCAGGCTCATTTGAAGCCTGATCATAGCTAATCATAGGCCTAGAGCACACAATCCTTCCCTCACACATTACCACAGCATCAAAAGAACCCCAGGATGATATGAAGGATTGCGACTAGAAGACCTATATGCCTCAGACTCTAAGGAATCACCAGGAAAATTCTAAGACAACAGAAGAGTCAGAAACAAGGACACTAGAAGAAATTGTAGGGTCTGACAATACAACTACAGCAAACAATAAACGTGTCCTAACTCCTATACGGATAAAAGCAAACAACTACAAAAACTCACACTAAAGACCTACTTCAATTCCTCTTACCTGCTAATACAGTTACAAATATGGTAGATAATACTCTCATTATATCAATAATCCCTTTAATGTGGGTGATCTAAATATACTAATTAAAAGACAGAGACTGTCTAAGTGAATTAACAAAACAAGACCCACCTATAAATTGTCTACAAGAAAGATAAGTGGTTGAACTCAAGACACATGTTCTTCAAGTAAAATGTATTAATCCTTCTTAATGCTGACCTTTCCTCTCATAAATTATTTCAGTGTTTTTACATCTAGTGTATCTCTTAAAGTATGTTACTTTGCAAATAACAGAAACTCAGCTTCAACTGATTTAAAGAGAAGAAAGGAAAAATTTAGATCATGTAATTCATTTGTTGAAAATCTCAGGTCTGGGCTCAACTTGGAGCTCAAAGTATATCACCACAACCTGGTTTCTCTATTTCTTCAATGCATTTCCTCTACCTGCTTCCACTCTCAGATGGGTTTCAAGATGGCTACTGGAAGTCCCCAGATTTTAAGGCTAATCAAAATAAGGAGATTTTTTTCCCCATCATTTGGAACCAAACTCAATTTGTTTTATTGTTCTAATGGGCTTCCATGGCCATCCTAAGCCCACCATAGTGGTGTGAACTATGAAACGTTCTGTGTGGATCCGGGTGTATGTGAAGTAAAAGCCAATGAAAACATGTGAGATAAAAAAAGAGTAATGTGTTATCTCTTGGAGGAAAAACAGAGAGAGTTACCAGGACATGCCCTCATGTGTAGTTGAACTAAAATACCAGTGGGGATTTTTTACACTGTACTCAAATAACTTGCTCATTATTCTTTCTGTGTAGTTTCTGATATATTGCTGGAAAAATGAACTAATATACATGAAACCATACTGAACTGAAAGAAATGAACTCAAAAAAAAAAAAAAAGAAAGAAAGAAATGAACTGAAATAAATCGAAGAGGTGAGTAGTAACAATTCCTCCCTACTGGTTGATTCTGTAGGGAGTAGCACTAGGAAAGAGAACAAAAATAAACTCATCTTTCATCCTATTCTTCAGTGCCTAATAGCAATAGTTTAAACACCAACAAGTGGGATACCTGGGTGGCTCAGCGATTGAGCGTCTGTCTTCCACTCAGGGCATGATCCTGGGGTCCTGCAGGGAGCCTTCTTCTCCCTCTGCCTATGTCTCTGACTCTCTCTGTGTCTCTCTCGAGAATAAATAAATAAAAACCTTTAAAAAATAGACACCAACAAATAACTATCATAGGAGGTAGGAAAATGTCTTTTCCTAGTATATCTGATTTTAAAGTTAACAAACGAATAAGAATTTTTGGTCATTCGTTTTTGAGCATTTGTCATAATGCTACCACTTTAATAGACCTTTTGCAAAGAAAATACATAGAGGAACAATTATAAGTTCTTTAGAAACATCTCTTGACATTTTTAGGATGAGATTCAAATCAGGTTCACCATCTTCCCCATTTAGGCATGACCTTTTCATTTTGAGAGATTATATCATATAGGTTACTGTACTTCAGGGATAGCTAATTAAAATGTCTCACAAAAAAAGCACAAAAATAGGAAGAAAAAGAGAAAAAAATAAATGAAAGACCAACACATATTTTGTCTTCTGCATTTTTCCAGTCAAACTAATCACTATCACGCAAGGTCTTTCCCTGCTCCTGAAATGAAGTATAATCATACCTTACATATTGGACATCGAGTCACATGATGTAGGAAGATGTATGTTACAATAAACACACCAGAGAGATACTCTAAATCAGAATAAGAGCCCAATGTATTTGGAAAAATAACTATCTTGCTTAAAGACTGAATTTTTCAAACATTTGTAAGTCTTAAAAAAGTTAGGACTTTACTCTCAAAGAGCCATGCTGCCGAAAATGAAAAACAAACCAAATCCATGAGTTGGAAACATTTTGAGAAGAAAATTATTAATGAAGTCAGAAGTTAAGTCAATTACACTTCCATTGTCATTCGTAATCATTTGTTTAATATGAAGCATTTTTAATTTATTAATGACATTACCAAATGTTTTTTTAAAAAACACTAACTATACAGTTTTGCATTTCTTAAAAGATTCCAGTTATGGTGAACTTCATTTCATAATGTCGGTTTTAGCGAGCATAACTAGGCTTGGTAACAACCTTACTTTATAATAGAACTATAAATAGTGCCAAAGCTATTTTATTAATTTTTTTCTGGTTTCCAAACAAGCCCTATCTCTAACTAAAATATCCATTTTGATGATCTAAAATTACAAAAATCAGTGAGTAGGCACCTAAACTTTATCCATGTTCTACAAAAACCCCCAACTAGGTTGCAAATGCAGGTCAAAATTTACAGCCCTCAGTGTTTGCTATGTGGCTGGTCATGGGATATCACAATTACGTGTTCTGCAGAGGCCACTGCATGGCGCCTGCATCTGCTCCTCTAGTACCTTCTCTCCCCACCAGACAGCCTGACCTCCGACCTTCCATCTCCCCGGGAAAACAAAACATTAGGATAGCTATCTTAGTTCAGACCCTTATAACAACAGCGAAAAGAAACCACAGACTGGGTGGCTTAAGCAACAATAATTTATTTCTCACAGTTCTAGAGGCTGGGAAGTTAAAACTCAACTTACCAGCAGATTCTGTGTCTGGTGAGGGCCCACTTCCTGATTCATAGTCAGGTGGAGGTTTTTTGGTTTTGATTTTTCTTTGTCTTTCTATGTTCTCACATGGCAGAAGGGATATGAGGACTCCTGGGTCTGTTTCTTAAGTGCACTAATCCCATTCCTAAAGGCTCCACTCCATGACTCATCACCTCCCAAAGGCCCTATTGCCTAATATCATCACATTGAGTTAGGATTTCAACATATGAATTTGGGGGGTTCACAAACATTCAGTCCATAACAGTCAACAACTCCCTAGTTTATGTGTCTGACTCTGTTTTATGCAGGTGAGATGGAATCATGTTCCAGGAGCATAGTTACAGGGACTCCAGTATTACTGGAGGAGGAGCAGAGAGTATTCAAAGAAAAGTGGGTGTACAGATAACCTAATATCTTGAGAAATCTCACCAAAATCTTACTAGAAAAGATATAAAGTCTATGAGGTAAGCTGTATCAGAGTAAAACTGCAGTTCATGACAGAATTTGATAAATTCAACAAGCAATAAAGATAACCTCTTCTACATTTTTTGGATGTAGAAGAATGGAAAATAAGTGAATAAATATAGACAAAGAGAGATAAGTATTGACATATTCATAATGTACCCCTTGAAGTGTCATTTTAATAATGTTATTAACTAAAATTATAATCATTCCTTATAAGAAAGAGATGAAGGTTTATTCATCTCGAACAATGCATTCGAATTACATTCTGGATTTTGACATCAACGTTTTGAGGAACTATTTGGCACAATAAACCGACAGATGATTCTGCAATGGAAAAAGACATCCTTATCTTCCTGGAACATTTATATGCTATTCATAATATAAATATGTAGTTGTTTAAATAATGGGCCATAAGAACATGAGTAAAGAACAAATTAATTTCAACTGAACAGATTAATATAACCTCTCACTCCACTGTAATCCACTTTGGTGGATTTAATAAAATTTGGGGAAAAAAATAATAATCAGCGTTCCATAAATTATTTAGTAGCATATCAATACCTCATAAGTTGTAAATACATATGCTAGGACAAAGGTATTCCACAGTCAAGTGTTTTAAAATTAAATAAGAAGTTTCTGAATACCTCTATATAAAAAATAAAAATAAACTTCTTGAACAGAAAGTAACAGCAACAAATTAAGTTTTTAAAATTTTATCATTTGAAAAAAAAATAAAAAATAAAATGTTATCATTTGAAAAATATATTTGATCACAGAAACTGACTCTTCAGATCACCTATTAAAATCTCAATGGGTGTTAAAATTTTATGGCATATTCTCAGTCTTTTAAAATATAGGTCTGTTTTCCCTATTAACCACCCACCAGCTTTGCAAAATATTTCTGCAAAAGGGCTGCCAAATGTCTTCAAGGAAAAAAGAGCTATGCCTTCACCAAGAAATATGACTCAACCACTGACCTCTTGTACAATTTGAGATGAGTCATCAAACTTGCATAGACTTAATTCACCAACCCATTAAATGTAAGTTAATAGGGAAAACAGACCTTATTTTAAAAGACTCAGAATATCTCTACATGACCAAATGGAGTCTCTGGTGGGGTTTCTCTAGGTGTCTTACAGAGACCATGGGCAAATCAGCAATCTCACTGTTATCATTAAACCATGTGACAAACTGGTACAAACTGCCCTGAAATTGGGGGGATTCGTGGTTACAAACCAACATTATTATCAGTTCATTTCATGTCATGCCTAGGTATTAGCATAATGCAGTTGCATTTCTTATTTCAGTGGAACAGTTCTGGCTATTTCCAGCCTTTTGTGGTTAAGTCTATCCACAGAAGCACATAGTAGGATGTGTGTGTAATGAATTAATCTTTACTTCAAAATTTTTCTTAATACTTGAAGAAAATTAATTTTTATCCTAATTATCTCTACATAGAAAATAAACTTGGCTGTATTGCATTCTGGTGGAAAAATGGCTAACTGCCCAGCAAAATTGGTGCTTCCCTTTCCATGATAGAGTATCCTCAGCCCAGGGCTCCATTTCCAAGCCCTCACCAAAGGAGCATGAGAAAAAGTAATTTGTATTGTTTTAGGGCTGAGGCAGTTAAGAACTGCAGGTGTGACTTCCCACCTTCGGTCTTCCCTAGGTACTTTCTGGATTCAGATGACCCGGAGGACAGCCAAATCCATAAGATGAAAACTGATGCTGACCAAGAATACCCTCATTTGTCCTCACATGTGTGAGAAATGGATCCCTATTGGGCTAAGTCATGGATATGGTGCAGTTAGTGTTTCCTTATGCTACTACTAATATTAAATCCTAGTACTACTCCTGCTAGAGAAGGACACCAATAAAGAGGCGACTACTCAGTTACTCTCTGATGATTAGGTTTACTTTGTATGTTTGGAGAATTACAGCACACTAATTAGCTGATATTTAAATTTCAATTCAGCCATCTATTTTTATATAATTTACTGAGTACATGTCAAATATACTTCTCTTTATATATTTTACTTATTTGCAAACATAATATTTTATGATCACTATTTGCTTGTGCCTATGGGCTGCCATTGATGTATTCAAGTTTACAACCTAAACTGGAAGAAGATTCTCATTTTTCTGTATTCATGCTTTGCATCTTGTGTACCAACAGCATTTAAAAATTAATCTTTCAATTTTTTCAAAACCTGTTTTCACTCTGGATTTCTCTCCTTCCTAAACATAAATATTTACTCTATGGGACACAGAATTTGGAATGTGATAAAAATCTGTATTATATTTTTCTACAAATTCCCCAGCATGAATTGAATACAGTAGGTCTTGTATAATTTGAATGAAATTTTCTGTTGATTTATAGAGATTTGCTTGCTACATGTTTACTATTATTGGTCTCTTAGCCATTTTTAAATTGGTTATCTACTTTGTGAAACAGTCATTATTCAATTAATTATGTGTAAGCTACTAATACCAGACAATCTGTAATAATGCAATGTGTAATTTATTGTAAATAAACACCACTATAGCTTCTTAGAAAGGTTACTTTTATATTAGTTTGTTACATTATTTTACATTGTAGAGTAGTACCCAGCATATAAATCTAACTTTTTAAAATTCAATAAAGCATTGTGGATTATTCATCATCAAAACAATTCTTTTACTTTGGGTGACTACTTGAAGTTCTTTAATAAATACTTCTAATATTAGTAATATAAGGTCTTCTGTGTCTCTAGCTCTGCTTGATCTCTAAAATTAGTATGATGATTCGATTTATATAATTTAGTCACTTAGATAAAACTACTTGTCCAGAATCTTACCAGAAAGGAATGTAAATGTGTATGTCATAAAGGTTTTTGATATCCCAAAGTAGTGTTTTAATAAAAATGATATACTTTTAAGATCCATTCCTTGTTATTACTTTAAGAAAGTGTTTCTAGTTTGTTTGTTTGTTTGTTTGTTTCATTTTATTCCTATCTGTCCCACCCCTTCCCCAAGGCATTCTGTAATGAGATTCTGTTAAAGGCGGTAACAAAATTATTTCTGCTAAAGAATAGCAATCAAATTTTTGGAACACGCATTCTAGTTTCAAAAATTATCTGTCAAATAAAATTGCAGTGCTTATAAATCTAGCCATTACCAAATATGAATGACGATGCATCAACCATGTGAAAGACTAGTATTTTGTGTGTTTTTTGGGGGGCTATTTTGCTTTTGCATCACAGTACCTGCTAAATTGACCTTCATCTCAAGGATCTTCCTTCTTTTAGTAAAAGCGGAGTAAATCTAGATATAGATGACCTTGCCTTTGGTGTACATATATGTTGAGCAAATTTAGTGGCATTCCCATTGTGAACAAAAGTCACAAATATAAAGACTACATAATATCTTAAAGAAATACAAACTTGCTTTGAAAATAAAGTAAAATTAGGAATGTTTGAAAGCAGGTTGTAGAGAGTGATAATTGTAAAGTTTTCTATAAGAATTAAGCCTTTCAGTAAAGAACTGCTGAGAGGAAATATCTAGTGTTGCTTTTACTTCTTCAATCGTAGAAATCATTTACCTTTACCTTCAAAGCTGGTAGAGTGAATTCAGTGTGATTTTCTCTTATGGGAGGGAGAAGAAGAAGAAGAAGGAGAAGGAGAAGGAGAAGAAGAAAGAAGAAGAAGAAGAAGAAGAAGAAGAAGAAGAAGAAGAAGAAGAAAAAGAAAAACAAGAAGAAGAAGGAGGAGGAGGAGGAGGAGGAGGAGGAGGAGAGAAATTTTAAACATATGATTACTTGCATTAGTATCTGTGAACCGCTCCACAATTAGATGAGATCACAATCTCCCCTGCCAAGTTGACTAAGGTATTAATTAGCTATGTGGTTTAGATGTTTTAATTGATAATTTCTGTGCTTATAGTCTGATTTTTAGGTGTGGCATACAGTAAAGGCTGAAAGAAAATTTCTCTACTGAACACATACAGAATAGTATCAATGATTAAATACTAACTGAATTCATGGTCTGCATTAACCTCCATTCTCAATGTGAACAATCAGACTTGGATAGTTCCATGTTTGAATCCTGAGGAACAGCAGAGGAACATGGAGTGAGTGATTGAAAGGGGTAGGTATAGGGAGAGTGGGCTTGGATTCCAAACTGAATGCTCAAAAAAAGCTTTAAGAAAACCACATATTGAAATTGAAAAGTTGCTAAGAGTTGGTTCCCATTTTTCATGGTTTTGAATAAACTCAGACATCTTCCTTTGCTTTAGTCATATGATTTGATTTCCCAGGAAGCTTTTACAAATCATTCTTTTAAAACAACAGTCATCCTAAAGACTAAGAAAAATAATTTTTAAATTAATATAATAAAAATAACAAGACATGTTTTTGGTTCTCTTTACAACAGTTGGGCTCTAATTAAAATAAGGTATTCTAATAGGTAAAGGTTGAAAATGTCTCTTCATATCATAATTAAGAGTGAAATATAAATGATAAAAACATTAGAGTACACATACATTAAAATGCTAATACAAAGGAGGAACAAATACTAGTTGTATTAACCTGCAGTATTTTATCCTGCAATGACATCAGGACAACACCAACATTTTATGGTCTGATCATGTTACAACTACTAAGCCAGTACTTTAAAAGTTTTCATGAGAAAAAATTATACTTTGATTAGTTTCCTATCTATATGTAAATTGTGTTGGGAAAAACTTTAGAACCTATAAAGACCAAAACAAATCTAAAATATTGTTAATACACCTACATATAAGGCTTTTAGCATATTTTTTTAGTTAAATCATTATGGTGGTCACTTCATATAAGAGGATTAATATCACTGTTTTCTCTTCTTAATGGAACTTAAATTTTGAAATCAGGGATCCCTGGGTGGCGCAGCGGTTTGGCGCCTGCCTTTGGCCCAGGGCGCGATCCTGGAGACCCGGGATCGAATCCCACGTCGGGCTCCCGGTGCATGGAGCCTGCTTCTCCCTCTGCCTGTGTCTCTGCGTCTCTCTCTCTCTCTCTGTGACTATCATAAATAAATAAAAATTAAAAAAAAAAATTTTGAAATCAGTATGTGTTTGTTGAAGAAAATTACAAGAATGTAGATAAACAGAAAAAAACTGTAACTGCCTACAATTTTCTGTTGATAATTATGTCAAAAAGAATATATGCAAGTATATTTATTTGCTTATCAGTTGGAATAATAAAATATTGCAAACTTAAAGTTTCATCAAAAGCACTCAAATATACTCATAATGACACATCCATACAGCAAAATGCTACACAACTTTATAAAGGATGAGAAATAAATGCAATGACTGATGTGAAAATATCCCCAGGGTAAAATATTAAATTAATATAAATGTATACCCATATATAAAAGACATATTTATATAAAGATATATATAATATGCATATACACATACACTGAAGAATGAATGAAATAGGCACCATTATTTGTGTAAAACAAAGGAGGAGGGAGGACTAGATATTTACATCATGTATTTATATATACAAATATTTTATATATCTATAAATGATATCAATGATACATATAAACATAGCTATAGACACAATTGTGCATGGGTGCACATACATGTGCACACACACACACACACACACAACCTATATAAAATCAGAAGCATCAAATATCTTAGGGGTAGGAATTGGAAGGCTGAGGGACAGGGAAGGAAGAATATTTTTTTTACTATGTGTTTTAATAGAATTCATAATTTTTAATCTCAGATGTGTTTTTTAAAAATATTTAATTTAATTTATCTATTCATGAGAGACACACAGAGAGAGGCAGAGACACAGGCCGAGGGAGAAGCAGGCTCCATGCAGGGAGCCCGACTCAGGATTCGATCCCAGGACCCTGGGGTCACGCCCTGAGCTGAAGGCAGACGCTCAACCGCTGAGCCACCCAGGTGCCCTTAAAAATAATTTTAAAGAAATATGTTCATAATCCTACAAAATCTTCCTGAATCCCATTAGTGATAGAAATTTCTGCTGATATCTTTGCACATGCAAACGTGTGTGTTTAATAAAAATTGGGATAGATACTATCCACTCAGTAAGAAGGAAAATGTAGATCACAGACCGTGTGAGTTACTCCACTTCAAAAAAGTTTTTATAAAACTGTATTTTTGGTTAATGATTCAATACATATGCCCACCAACTGTTCACTAGGAGATTTAATATGATATCAAGAAAGAGCGATATAACAGAGAAAACACTAGATGAGGTTTGCTTAGAAACCAGCATAAAATTTTATCATGTTTCTCTACTTTCTCTGTCTGTTACCTCATTTATTTAATGATTCAACAAATACTTTTTATAAATTACCTATGACAGACACCCACCTGGAAAGGAGGCTTGAACCATAGGATTTCTAGAGTTCCCTGTAGCTTTAACGTTCTGATCGAACATTTGATAGGACAGGTCAATAGTCAGATCAGAGAGTAGGAATATATTCACATTACTCTTCACCAACTGTCTACTTTGCTTGTTAACTATCCACAGGAAGCCATGGGCCATCCACTGCAGTTGTTACTTTCTCTATACTCCTGATAAAACTTACTTGCCTTTTATAAAGAAAAGCCATCTCTGAAGTCATCATTCTGTGTGTTAATGGGTGGCCACAATACCTCTCCATAGTCATAGTTTTCTCCTTACCAGGTGTTCAAATTGCTTTAGGTGTTCCTACAGTAAGTCAGCTAGCTCAGATTCATAAAGTATGGCTTATTTTAAAAAATGAAAGCAGAGAATAATTTCGTAAAGCCTTAATGATATTTTTCCATACATCTAGAGAGAAGTATGTTCTCAGACCCAGGACATGATATTGGTAGGAGGCATCTGAGTAAAAGTTTTTGCAGAGTTCAGAGTGGTGCCCCGTTGATTACAGGCTGTGTTTGGCTTACAGGAACCGGAGTAAGAACAAAGATATCTAAAAGAATATTAATTAGCAAATGCAAGTTAAGAGTTTGTATTTGCCTTACAACTTTTTATCTATTAACATTCATATTCTAATGATATTTCAAGAAATTCAGTCTAAAAGTAAGTTCAATTGTAATTACAGTACAAACCACAAATAACAAATGATGATTGCTTTCCTTTGCATCATACAAATGAATCAAACTAAAAATCAAAATGATGTGCAATATGTTAAAGAAATGCCATGAACAATGTCATCCAAGCACTTCTTTTGTGGAGGATAATACATCTTCCCAAAGAACTCTTACATTTCTCTGTTTACAGGCCAGACAAGATTTAATGGCTATGAAGAAAACTCCTGGTGGTCAACGTTCTAGATTCAGAAGTGAGGAAAGAGCCTTGAGAAGACATTTACTTTGGAAGCTGTCAAAGCGTATCATACTAGAAGCATCATTTAATGAACTTTTAAAGGAATGACATGTATTGAAAATATTTAGAAACACATTCGTTACTATTTTCCCCCTTTAAACAAGTAAGAATCTTAAAAACGATAAGAATGAATTCAACTTTTCATTTTTGTTATCAATAATTTTACTTATTTTCTTCTTCCTTTAAAGTTAGCTCTGGGGGCACCTGGGTGGCTCAGTCAGTTAACCATCTGCCTTCAGCTCAGGTCATGATCCCCGGGGTCCTGGGATGGAGCCCCAAGTCGTGGGCTCCCTGCTCAGTGGGGAGTCCGCTTCTCCCTCCCCCACTTGTGCTCTCTCTCTCTTAAATAAATAAATAAATAAATAAATAAATAAATAATAAGATCTTTCAAAATCAAAGTTAGATCTATTTTTCCATCCCTACTCTTGTGCACTAGGCCCCAGACATATTTCTTGGTCTTCCTCCCTCAACTTTAACAATGCTCCTATCCCTGCCCACCCAGATTTTATAACCATAGCTACAAAAGAAAGCCACTGTTTTCCCTTCAAATCATGGTCAATGGGATGTAGCCCTTTAAGATATGACACTTCCCAGATGTTGTAGTATTATCTCTTTCCCTTAATGGCTTTCTTTTTATGACACTGCAACTCTGTTTATCTTAACATTTTAAAAAGCTTTAACACAGGTATGTTGCATAGCATTCTATTTGCAATTTATTTTCTTCCTCCTCTCTGTCTTACACATAGTTTTTGCATGCATCTCTCTGAAACAACACGTCACATCCTATCTTCTATTGAAATTACTTTTCTAAGTATACCTCTTCCAAGTTAATACAAATAACCTCTCTCTGTTTAGGCATGCTGTTTTTCCTTTCTTTGTATACTTTAGCAATTATAATTTTTCATAATCTGTGTATCTCGACAAATAATACCTGAGCATTATACATCCTGGTATTTGCTAAAGAGAATTAACTAACATCTTGCTTCATTCTAAAACTTCTATCATTAGGTCTTGTAAATGTCCTTTATTGCATTTCTATATTCTCTTAAGTTTCTGTAGATTTTAAAATCATTTATCTCAAATTGTAATTTCAGTAATATATAGCTATTGTCAGAAAAAAAATTTTCTAACAAATACAAATTCCCTGAATTACACTAAACTACTTCAATTTTGTCTTCCTGGATGTAAAAACTTGCAGACTAATATCCAAGTTAATATATTTTTAGGTATACTCTCAATTTATCCTCTTCTCTAATTGAAATTACACATTATTTTTTCCTATTTATTTACATTTTGTATATGTGCCCTTTAAAATGTTTTCAGTTAGCTGCCTCCTGCCCATATTTTGTCAAATTCAGTATCAGAAAATAAATGTAATAAAAATCCAGATTATAATGATGTTATTTCACCATTACACTTTCATCTATTTAGTAAACCAACTCCTGTAAAATAAAGAATTTGGCTGGGTTTTTTTTCCCCTGGTTTCTGGGCAAGTCTCTAAATACTTGGTATTTCTGAGGTGATAGTAGTATCTTTGTTATTCATGGTGGAACCTGACAATATATGCTAATGAGGTGAATCATGGAGGGTCTCTAGAGAGTTTATGTATAAGAGGTGACTCAGTGTGCAGGCTGGCCATGCCAGAAACCAACATGTGGTTGGAGTACTAGAGTTTTAAGGCATGAGATATCAGCCTAATCTCCAGGAAGCACAGGGGACCTAAGGGTTGAATTTAGTCACATAGCCAATGATTTAATCAATCATGCCTATGCAGTGAAATCACAATGGAAACCCTGGACATCGAGGTCAGGTGAGCTTTCTTGGTTGACAATACTCTGCATATTGTCTCTCACTGACATACCACAACAAAGGGAGGGGACATGCAAGCTACAGTTTGACTTGATCTGATTTGTATTATTTGGCTATAATAAAACTGGAATAAAAAGTATAATATTTTCCTGATTTTTTTCAGTTGTTCTAGTGAATTACCAAAATGATGAGGGGGTGAGGAAGGACCTCCAAATTTGTAGTCAGAAATGCAGGTGGCCTGGGGACTCTGAAACCTGTAACCAGTTTCTAAAGTAAGAACAATTGTCTTTAACCTTTAAAGTTAGGCCTCACTCTGCATAACTGGTGTCAGAAGTCATTGCACCAATTAAATGTGTATCTACATAGGCTCACCATTTTCAACATTATGAACAATATTGCATATCCATTTTTTAGATCAGAGTTGTTCAACTTCAGCATTATTGACATTTTGAACTGGATAATTCCTTTTTGTGGAGGGCCGTCCTGTGCATTGTAGAGATAGGCTAGATGTTGAATGTTTTGAGAACCAATGGTTGACATATATGTGCTTTAAAAACAGGAACATGGGAATTCACATGTGTGGAAATGATTTTGGATGTAACATTGGCAGGAGTCAATACATGAATAAATCTGTGTAATGACTACACTGTTGTCTTATATAAGCATGTATTTCCAGGCAAATTTTCAATTCTTTTGCTGCTGTCGTAGCTTTCCTTTTCAATGGGACACCACCTCTGCTATACCTAGAACACAGATTCTGTGGAATCTTGCACAAACACTATGCAATAAATATTTTGTATTGTTCCTGTTTTCCCTAAAACTATGCACTGAAATAGTTCTGCGAGTGTTCCAAAACCCATTTCCACAGGGGAAAAAAAAAGGCATTACAAATAGCATCATATTTCATAACTTTATACGGTCTCTGACCCAGTAATGGAGGTTATAATTCTTTTCACTTCCAAATACACCACCTAATTTTTTTCTATTGTTGACAAACAGAAGCAGTTTATACCCAAAGGATATATGATCAAAGAAATAAAAACATTTTAAGTATATTTCCAGATGCAGTTATAATATTGCTTTAATATCAAAATTTATCTATTTAAATCTTAAGAGTATCTAACGGTTCAAAATTAGTCAATGATCTGATGTTTTCTTTTTTTGTTTGTTTTATTTTCTTAATGATTTCTTCTTAACTAATATGAACTAAATGAGTAATTCCTTGTAACCTGGACCTATTAAAAAAGACAATTGAATAGTTTGATATACATCTTACAAACTTAAAACTTATTACTTGACGAAATTATATCTAAGTGGAGAGAAGAGGTATTTTCAGGACTTTTAAACCAAAAAAAAAAAAAAAAATAGTAGAGCAAAGGGAGAAGAGAGCAAACAATCTACTAGGTAAGAATGTAAAAGTTTAAAAATAAGAAGAAATCCAAATATCTCTATTTAGTGGTAGAAAAAATAACAGAAAAAGGGCTAACAATTTTGATACTGCTACACATGTACATTGGAAATAAACAACTGAGTAAATCAATAGTGAATGGGCTGTCAAGTTTCTCATTGTTAGAGTTGACAGGGAGGAGGAAGCAACTAAAATAATCCATGTGCTAATGGATTAAAGGTAGAAATACCATGTTCAACTTAATATAGATATATAAGGTTATATAGAGATTTATTTATAAATGGATGATATGCACACATCTATGTTTGTGGGTCAGCCAAGAGGGCCTAGATGCAACCACGTCTAGGTTGTAACAAGGACACATAGCAGCCAGATCTCGGTTTCTAATAGCATTCTCCAATAAAGGGAATCATGGGTTTTTGGAGAAATGGTAGATTTTAGGTCTATGCACATGAAATATACAAGAATCTGGAGTGTCTTGTAGTGCCAAAAAAGTAAAGAAATGCTAGGAAAGGGGAAGCTCCAGTGGCTCAGGGGTTTAGTGCCACCTTCAACCCAGGGCATGATCCTAGAGACCCAGCATCAAGTCCCACGTTGGGCTCCCTGTATGGAGCCTGCTTCTCCCTCTCCTATGTCTCTGCCTCTCTCTATAGATGATAGATAGATGATAGATAGATAGATAGATAGATAGATAGATAGATAGATAGATATCATGAATAAATAAATAAAATCTTTAAAAAAAAAAGAAATGCTAGGAAGGAAGGAAGGCAGGCAAAGGGAAGGGAAGGGAGGAAAGGGAAGGGAAAGCAAAAGCAAAAGCAAAGAGTTCCCAAATACCAAAACTGGGACACCTAGAGCAAGACAATAAGTGAATTATATTGGATTATAGCCTACAATGAAATAAGTATCTGTGAGTTCATGCTGATATAAATTATTGAATGAATAAACAAATCAGGGGGTAAAATAAATATCCCATGCACAAGAATTACAAATAATTTGCGTAGAAACTCTGCCCTCCAGAAGAGGGGGCACACAAATCCTCACTTCTTAAAGTATTACCACCTTCACCCCACCCTTTCCCCAAAGTGTTAGTTTGCTCTAGGTACCAACATATGTCACATGTCCTCACTCACCATTCCTAAAACTTGACATGGAAACAATGGTATGGAGATAGCAGCATTATGGCCCTTTGGGTGTGATAAATCCCTTCCAGTAACAAAATCACATTTACACTTTCCAGTAGTTCTGTATACTGGGCAATATATTTACCATATTGCAGAAAAGTGATTTTAGTTTTTAAAGGTCTCAGAGTATTAACTTATCTATGATTCAGAACTAGTTGTTCTGACTCCGTATCCAGTTATTATTTTTACCATACCTCTCAATACCATACCTTAATAAAATTTATCACCGATATGCTTAGGCCACGGCAACTGTAAGTACAAACATATACAGAAAGTTCCAGAAAACACATTCCCAAGAGTAAATTCATATATAAATATACATTTATACATAAGTAAACTCAAATGGAATTAGAATCACATATAGATATTCAACACATATGATTTTTCTTAAATATACATGGAGATTTACAGACAAGCATAAAATATATGCAGATATACATTGTTTTATATAGACCTGTGTGTCTATACATATACACACAAAAATACACATATATATGTAAAATCTCAATGTTCATATAGGTCATCTTTAAGAATAAAATATACATAAATATTTCTCTAGTCTTTTAACTGCCTTAAAAATGTTGCATTGTTATGCTCTATTAATATATTTTCATGTGTTATTTAATTTGTATATTCAGATTGTTATTTCCTCTATTTTGTAGATGATAGAACAGCTTCTCTAGAAAGTTATTGGCTTATAAAGCTCTTTGGATTATGGTCATCCATTCATTCAATTTTTTTAGCCCAATGTTCTCTACATATGTAGGGAAAGCAAACAGTATGTGTGGAAAATATTACTAGTCAGAAAGACAAACATAGGAATTAGTAGTTCTAAGGAGCACCTGGGTGGCTCAGGGTTGAGCTTCTGCCTTCGGCTCAGGTCGTGATCCCGGGGTCCTGGGATGGAGTCCCTTATCAGGCTTCTCTCAGGGAGCCTGCTCTTGCTTCTCCCTCTGCCTGCGTCTGCCTCTCTCTCTCTGTGTCTCTCATGAATAAATAAATAAAATATTAAAAAAAAGAATTAGTAGTACTAAAAGGTCTAGAAGCCTATAAATATTTAGCTTACTATGATCAGTTTTCCACTAGAATGGTAATAGATTTCAAAAGTGCAATATCATTCGTAAAAATTTTAGCTTGAACTAAGCTTACCAACCTCATCATACCCTAAGTTAGTAAAGCAACCAAAACAGATGTTTTTTTCTGTAGTGCCTGAAACAATAAAATTAAATAAATAAGAGGGCAACTCAATGTCCAATATATCAAATTATAAATACTTTTCAAACTGCTGCAATGCAGCTTTGTAAGCAAAACAATGGACACCAAAGGGTCACATTTCTATTCAACATTAACTACGAATGCATTATTACCTATATATATATACATATATGTGTATATATGTATATATATATATTTTGGCAAAAAGTAGTCCAAAGATTTTCAGATTGTGTTGTGTATTTATTCAGGAAAGTCAAACCGCAGTACTTTTATTTTTCCTTTTTTCCCTATGACATTGAACCCACTCACCCAAGCTATGGTATCAGTGCCTCAATGGCATTACTGAATGCAGTATCCTGACTTGTCTTTGAGAATTTTCTCTTATTTATACTGTACATTTTTTTTATCCAGAAAGGAAAATCAACAAGGTAAAAAAAAAAAAAAAATCAGAAGCCTGACAGCCTCTGTTTGTTCAAAAGAGACTGCTGGGAACATAAAAGGCCAGTATCTTTCTCATTGATTGTTTGAACAAAAGCTGGACAGATTCTCAGGGTCCAATTTTCTCCTTCCCTCAAGTCCTTCAATCTTGTGTCAATGCTTTGAAAAGCTTCAGGCTCAGAGCCCTCGGTGTCCAAGTCACCCTTTCCAAGTTGTGGTGTGTGGGGTATGGAGGCCCTTGCAAAAAAAAGATATTGGCCCTATATCATTTTGCTCTAGCCCCATCTTTAAAACAAAATAATAACTAGATTATAGTAAGCTTACTGGTAAGAAATTTTTAAAAAGCAGACAATGAAAAACTAAAGTCAAGCAAAGAATGAGAGATTCAAATACACATACCTTTTTATTCTTTTTCCTCCACATCTCCTACATTCTGTCCCAACCCAAATGATTGTAACGTCAGGATATCAGTACAACATGTCAGTCGGGTCCTTGGCAAGCTCAAAAGAAATGCTTACAGATAAAAATAAAAATAGTTCGAAGCACAATACAGCCAAGTGAAATAACCCAATTCTATTCACCCTGGGTTAAAACAAAGAAAATTAGCTGAAAGGTGCACCCACCATGAAGGAACAGTAAAATGTCAAATTCAAACTCGTATATTTAAGTGTTTTAATATGTTTTAATGCTTGACTTTAAAACAGCCTTCACTCTTCCTTGGAAACCTGACGACACAAATTGTGCCTTATCTTTTTACTGGTGGGAAATTAAGAACTATCTGAAAAGCAGTCTTAATTAACATGTTCAATTTATTCTAAATGTTCATGTTATGGCATGATGGCTGTAAGAGGATAATGAGGAGAATGAGATATTTGATCTACTTTGAAGGGAGAAGATAAATGTCTCTGCTAGGTGTAGGAGCAATAGCAAAGGAAGACCCTACGAGTCAGTCATTGAATTAGATTTGTGGATGAGAAAGCAACAGTCTCCCAGGCTCCAGGCTCCGGTCCTGGAAAAGCATCCATTCTGGTGTTGACAGTTATCAATGGAAGAAAGATTAAAACTCATGGAGGGCTTTTTGCCCAGAACGTCCATCTTCTAGTAATTCACCAAAATGACCAACATAAAAGAAAAGAGGAAAGAGAGGCACCTGCTATGTATTCTCTAGCCCTTTTAGAAGACAGGGAGTTGTTTATTTGGCCACATACATGTGAATCTGCAAGAAAGGTGATATTGGAGAATTCAAGAGAATGGGCACTGTTCAAAAAAAAAGAATACCCCACAAATCTTACCATGGCAAAACTGGAAGAGTCTACAGTGCTATCCAGCATGTTGTTGGCACTGATGCAAACACACAAGTCGAGGGCAAGATTCTTGTCAAGGGAATTAATGTACGTATTGAGCTTATTAAGCACTCAAAGAGCTGACTTAGCTTCCTGAAGAGTGTGAAGGAAAATTATTAGAAAAAGGAGGAAGCCAAAGAGAAAGGTACTTGGGATCAGCTGAAGTGCCAGCCTGTTCCAGCCAGAGAAGCATACTTTGTGAGAACCAATGGAAAGGAACCTGAACTACTAGAACCCATTCCTTATGGATTCATGGCATGGTAAGTACAAGAAAAAAAATAATAAATAAAAGACCTCAAGACTGTAAACTAAATAAATAAAGTGAAACTCATGGAGGAAGGTCTCAAAGGCATTTACACCTCTGCATACCACCAAATGGGAGAGATGGGGAACAAGGGGCAAGGCTCAGACCTGGTGCCTGGATACATGGCCCCTCTAGGGGAACCTCAGAATTAATAACTGATACACTGCCTCATCGTGAAATGCTTCGGTGCTAAGTACAACAGGAAGGTCCCCAGTTCCCTCACTCTCCACCAAAATATCTTTCAGAAATTCAGAACAAGTACCAAGGAGCTTCCTGAATCATTGTCCGGGCGAAATTTGGACTACTTAGGTTTCAAATCAAGCCAATGACTTTATTGTCTACCCTATGGGTATGGTGTGATGCAAATATCAGGTGAATACCATATGTCACCTGGCAGTAGCACCAACAAAGCCCAAGAAAATGAAAAAGAGTTAAAATAGCATCGCTCTTGGGGATGATTCAGTGCACTGTACTCTCCCTCCTTGAGCTCTCTCACACACAATATTTCTGAGCCTTCCGTGTTTGCCCAGGACCTAAACACAAATTGCAATTTTCTTCTGTTAAGTAATTCCTAAATCAGATCCTGCTAGGATTCCCGTGTCTGACAGTCCCTTGGTCAATTCCAGGTGGTGATAGGTGGTAGGAGTGGCTGCATCGAGGTAGTGGCATTAGCAATACTCATGCTGGTGGTGAATATTTACTAATTCTTTTTTTTTTTCATATGTACCTGGTACTTTATATTCATTGCAGTTCTCACAACTACGCATGTACTGCACATACACACCACTATACCTATACACATACAGACATACAGACATACACGTCTGCAACATGATTCCATACTTATTTGGTCATGGGCATTTTTCCAAGATAGGACACACAGATTGACATTGTGTAAAGCAGAAAAAAATAGCATCTACTATTTATATTACATTTTTTTTATTTTTATTTTTATTTTTTTATATTACATTTTTAAAACTATTCCTCCGCAGATATATAGTTTGAGATTTCAAGCAATGCTACAGTGAAAATGTGCATATGAATCATTTTCCCAGGAATATATTCCTAACCATTGATACACTCTGCAAAAATGCTGCAACAATCCAGTCTTATCAACAGTGTGTAAGAGATCTTATTTTTCCATACTCTTGGCAATATTGCTCCTGGATTTTTTTTTTTAATTTTGCCAAATAAATTTCACCATTAGATTTTAATTTTCATTCCTTTCATTATTAGTGATGTCTAATATTTTTTCATGGATCTTGAGAATTTGCCATTTTGTAATTTTCTAAACTCCCTAGAAATAAAGATATTTCTCTTCTATATCTACCTTCCCATTTTTGTTGTTGGGCTTATTATACATTATGCTTTTCACTTTGTGTTTTTATTTATCATATATCTTTGTTATTTTCTACTTGCTTTTCCTTTCTTTACTATATTAAGATTCATTTGTTGCTGATTTTTGTATGTTTTAAATAAGTATTTATTTCAAATCACCAACGTCCTCCAGTATATTATGAAAGAGAAGAAATGACAGAGAAAAGACCTTTAAACTACTAGCAACTCCATTCCATTGGCTAATGTTGCAATTGTTTAGGAAAAACAGTTTAACAACCTCTTTACATGGCTGGTTCCCTTTTTAAAACATACTTAAAACAATACAGATGAAGCATGAAGCTTTTTTTCCTTTTTTTCTAGCAGCCAGCAAAATTGTTAATTTGCTTTCAAATTGCATTTTCAACTTTCTTTGGATTTATTAAAAAAAGTGCATGTCAACAGACCAGAATTAAAAAGGTGACAAACTGTGAAGAATTAAAAGTTTTAATTTAACAGATGAGCAATTGCAAATAACAAAATCTCAGAGAAACACAATTTTAATGAAAGGTGACATGCTGGAGATTCTTTTTTTTGTTTTGTTCCTTTCCGTCAGGTAACAACAAATTAGTTTAGGAACCCATTCTGGAATGCTGTGATTGCGATAACCAGCTCACAGCCCTTGCTGTTAGCTCTGTTTTTTGTTTGTTTTCTGAAACCACATATGACACTTCTTTTGTACTAAGTAGATATTTCCTTCACTCAGATGTATCACAAGTTGTTCATGTCCAGACTAGTTCTGATGTGTTACTGTTATCAGATGCTTGTCTTCCTGTCGGAAGTTCCCATTTCTGAAAAATCCTATTTCCCATAGTGTTCAGAACTAGAGAAGGTGGTTTTGGCACATACAGTGAGGAAAGTTATTTTATGGTGCAAGAGTACCATTGTTTTGGCTTATCAAAAAGGACCTGTCTTGCCCTGCACACTCAGAGAAAACACTAATTTAAATTGGGAGGGGGGATTAAATGTGATGAAGGGATGGAGAAAAATTGAATATGATTAAGGAAATTTATGGAATATCAGGGCATACAGACATTTTTTTAAAATTCATTAGGGCTTCTAACAAATGTGTGCGGGCGAATAGAGAAATATGTATCTGCATATTCCTCGCACATTTATAGAGCAAAAAGAGCAAAATGTTCATGATATTAATAAATTTGGTGCATAGCTCCCACTTCCATGTGAGGGTCCCCTCTTCTATCCCAAATCATTGATTCTGTACGTTTGATTATGTTTTCCCCATTTTTTTTTCTATTGAAAGTTTTGGTGTTGTTTTAAACGGATAGCAGTAATGAATACAATAAGAAAATAAACCTCTGAAGAATATTTTTTTCCCTATTCATTTAATGTGAAATTACAGCTGAAGAATTTTTTTTCCTTTATCGTACATTTAATTCCTCTATATTTAAATATGCATTTCTGGCTGGCCCTGTACAATAATCTTATTATCATCTTGCAAACATAGTAACATTCTAAGTATTTGTCAACATTTTATTTAGACTTATTAAATATATTATAAATATTACATATATACTTATTATCTATCACAATAGACTGAGGGCAGTTTTGCCCCCCAGGAGATTGTTAGCAATTTCTGGAGATACTTTCAGTTGTCACAACTGGGGAGTTCTACTGGCTAATTGAACCTGTACTAGGTGGAGATTAGGAATGCCACAAGGATCCTACAGTTCACAGGGCAGCTCCCCACAGTAAAGAATTATACAGCCCAAAATAACACTACAAAGGCTGAGAAATCCTGCCCTAGACCACCCACTTTCATCTTAACTTATCATGAAAATCTAGCCCAGATAACCTCCTTAAACGAAACACATAATTAAATTTATCTAAATTTGAATCTGTGTTCATTTTCTTGTAGTGGTGACATTGTACAGCCATGCCACAGGGTGACAAGGGATTGAAGAGGGCTATGGAACAAAAGAGAGGAGTTTCGTTTCCTTTAGATTAATAAATATCATTCACATTGTGGAGGCAATGAAATTAGAGAAACGTTGCTAGACTTTGGAGTAACGAGGGGAAATACATTTTCAAAAAACAGAAACACAACTTTACACAAGTATTTCAACTGTCATTTCAGAAATAATAAATATCATCCACATCGACGGAAAGATACAGCCTCCCAAAACCAGTTGGCCAATCATTTAACTAAATTATTGAGGTAGTTTTATTTGTCCAATACAAGGTGTTTGAGGAGATGCTAAAATCTATAAAATAGAAAGTAATATCACTAAAATAGATCATTTTGATATATTCCTGATCAATGAGAGCTAAAATCTTTACATCCTGTATTAAAATAACAGCAGAGAAGCCAGAAGAATGTCCTTCCCTCCTATCCCAATTATTTATTTTGTCAAGACTTTATTTTTTTGGAGCAGTTTCAGATTCACACTTAGCACAAATGAGGGGAAGGAGGAGATTTCCCCTTTACCCCCACTCCCAGGGTTGACTACCCTGCTTCATAATCAGTGTCTCCCACCAGAGGAGCACGTTTGTCACAACTGAGTGATTTACATGGACTCATCAGAACCCCCCAACACTTCCTGAATTTGTGGACTGCGTACATGTTTACAAACTAGGCCACTGTTTTCTGAACACAACCTTTTTTTTTTTTTCACACTTCATGCCAAAGAGCAACTTACACACACCACTAACCCTCTGTTTCTCACTCTTTCACCTGAAACAATAAATGCCTTAGGTACTATTCTGCCTTTTCTTTCACCACTGATGAGAATTCTACAAATATCTTACTGTGAGTCATCATCTTCTTGGTCTCTGGTAACAGTTTCTTTTCTATCTTCCACTTGACCCTTTAAATCGATGATACATAAAAAAATAAATAAATAATAAAAAATAATAAATAGATGATACATGTTTCAAAGGTTGCTCTTGTTGGTTTAGTTTCATAGGGCATGTGTGTGTGTGTGTGTGTGTGTGTGAGAGAGAGAGAGAGAGAGAGAGAGAGAGAGAGAGAGAGTTTTAATAACAGCACCTTCCTTCTAGTTCCAATTTTTGTATCAGGCAAAATCAGACGAGATGAGGCAATAGTAACGACCCCCAAATTTCAATGGCACTAAACAGAAAGGCTTATTTCTTTTTCATACAACACATAATCTTGGGTCAATAAAGTGATTTTTCCATGTCATCCCCCCTCAAGGACCCAGACTTTTTTGAAAACTCCATTATCTGGATCACCCTTGTTTACCACAGCAGAGGACATCACCATGAACGATTGAGCACTTTCCCATAAATGCGTCATCCCAGATGCAACATGTATGTCACTTCTATTCATATTTACTTGGTCAAATCAATTCATAAGACCATCTCTAACAAGCAGGGTTAGAGAAATGGAATCCTATTATATTCCCAGAAGAAGATGTGGAAATAACAGTGAATATGACTAATGATTATCATAGCCTCACTGATCCACACTAAATGTGAACACGTGGATAAAGGAAAATCCTCAAGGACAAGTGAAGTCTGGAATGGCTTAAAAATTCTACCACCTCGGCTGCAACTTCTCCATGCCATATATAGGATTTTTATGTAGTCAGAGAACTCTACTCTAGAAATTTCCCTCAGCAACCCAACAATCCAACAAATGTTTACTGGATCCTGTTTTTATACAACTAGAATAATTGTTTATTATTATAGAAAAATTGTTTACTGGATCCTATTTTTATACAACTAGAATAGGGCAGCCCAGGTGGCTCAGCGGTTGAGCACCTGCCTTTGGCCCATGGTGTGACCCCGGAGTCCTGGGATCAAGTCCCACGTCAGGCTCCCTGCAAGGAGCCTGCTTCTCCCTCTGCCTGTGTCTCTGCCTCTCTATCTGTGTCTCTCATGAATAAATAAATAAAATCTTTTTTAAAAAGTTTAGATTTAAAAAAAGAAAAGAAATCATGGTAAAATGAAGGTAGTAACATTTATGAGAGTATCTCAATGTCTCACCAATGTCCACAAATAATTATATTCCATAATACAGCATTTGTATTATATGACAAATTAAATTTTTATTTTGTGGGATGCATTCTCCAGTATAATTCTAGCCAATGCATTCATATCTGAATGGGGAAAGTCTAATTTTACTGGGAGTTTCATTTAATGGGATATGTGTTACAATTTATTCCTCTCCACCAAGTTAATTTTTTAGAAGGTTTTATTTATTTATTTGAGGTGAGAAGGGGAGAGTGAAAGCAGCGAGAGGGAGAGACAGGCTCCCCACTGAGCAGGGAGCCAGATACAGGGCTCAATACCAGGATCCAGGGATCAGGACCAGAGCTGAAGACAGATACTTAACCAACTAAGGCACTCAGGTGTCCCAAGTTAATATTTTTTTAATTTATTTTTAAGATTTTAAAATTTATTTACCCATGAGAGACACACACAGAGAGAGGCAGAGACACAGGCAGAGGGAGAAGCAAGCTCCATGCAGGGCGCCTGATGCAGGACTCAATCCCAGGACCGGGATCACTCCCTGGGCAAAAGGCAGACGCTCAACCTCTGAGCCACCCAGGTGTCCCTAATATTTTTAATAAAACAAAATCATCTTGTCCTTAGAGTCAAAGTACCATTATGTGAACTATTACTATATTGCCTACCACTGTAAATATTTTTTCTATTAGTTGAATTTTAAATTGTTTACAGATAATAACTGTGAATTTATTGTCAAATGATATTGCTTTATCAACCCTATCTGATTCCAAAAAGCATCCAAGAACTTGTACTTAGTTACTAGTCTTTCAGAAAAGACATAAAGTCCTGCCTAAAAATAATTTAAAACATTAGAAATAAAGTAGTCTTTGAATGGTTCTAAGTCTAAGGATAATAAAGGATAATTATTATTTCATTCAACTACTATTATCCCAAGGAAGATGAAAGCTTCTACATGACTCCGTTTCCCAAATTTCCTGTCCCCCCACCTAGGAATCATTCATTCATCCAACAATTCTTTCCTGAGTTTCCATAGAAAGTTCCAGACTCTCTATGTGCAAAAATCCTATTACATCTTGGAGATACAGGAGCCAATTTTCATTAGGGTCATACTATATGTTTATAATCACAAATTAATAGAAGTTCTCTGAAAAGAAAGAGAACTTGATGAGAAGAACATTAATAGATTTGGGACATAAAACAAAAGCTTCTCTGAGAAAGCAACATTTAAAACAAAATCTTTACTTAGGCAAAATGTGGGGGAAAGAATTTCCAGGCAAAAAAAAAAAAAAAAGGACTAATAATTAGGGGCTAAGTCATCTAGACCTTCATATACAAAGGTGAGTATTTTTACATTCTATTCTAGGTCAGAATTCCCTGAAAGGTATTACATAAGGAATATAATAATCAGATATTTTTTTGTAAATGATTGAATGGGATGTAATGGGAATAATAGGCTATATATTTCCATATATGGAAATGACATTTAGGAGGTGCTCAGAGATATATTTGAGAAAAAAGCATCAGGAACTCAGATGATGGCAATAGAAACAACTACATAGTTTTGAAATCTACTTAACAGATACACTTGAAAGTTCTTGGTACTTGGAAATGAAGAGAAAGAGAGGAGGCTGCTATTTAGAAACACAGTTCTGAAACCCAGCTAGAAAACTTGAACTCTACACTTTGCTTTTTCCTGACAATTCACATTACCTCATGAATGCTTCCATTACTATGTCTCTTTTTCCTATGCATATTCCTGGAATGTCTCATATCTCTCCCCACATGGCATAAAGGAAAGTTATTAAGGGATTTCGAAATACGTAGGTCTGAATAGTTGTAAATATGTCCTGTATGTACCTTTGTATCTATCCCCTATTATTTCATATCTTGAAGGAATTACTAGACAAAATCATAAATAACTGAGTATTAAAAATATCTGTTGGAGAAACAGTGTAAAAGTGAGCTAAACTTCCCATCATGATGGGTCTTCAGAATCTGTGAGATCCAGTTTGCATGAGTTTCTAACTCCTGGGACTACCCATAGTGTGTCTGAATAAACTGGGAGACGTTATGGAACCATGCTGGAGGATAGCTGTCAAAGGCAAAGATAGCTCTCCCATCGTAGAGGCAAGCAGCAAATTAATCTTAATAACATTCTTGGCATTATAAGTGAGTATTTGCAATAGGTATGTGGATTTGTAATTACTTTGAAACACAGTGAACAAAGACATCTACTTAAACTCTGGCTATTGTATTCAAGAAAGCCGAGTGTCTATTCCCACACTGCAGTAGCAGTTCCCTCCTTCTGATTTGGAACTGGACCAGCTCCCTCATGTTTCTTTTTGGCTGACCACACATACTTGCTTTATAATCAGTCTTTCCCGGGGAGTCACAATTTGGCTCCCTAACATCTAGGCTCTGTTTAATTCTGCTTGTTTCTCCTGTCCATATATGTTGCCTCCAATTAATGTGGGCCATAATATGACATGTATATCTCTCTTAATATGGTAACATACTATGTGTTTTTGATAACTGATGAAGGAGAAATAAGTAGGCTCTGTTGCTTTTTACAGGCAAGTCATTAAGCAAACCACTAAATATGCATCCGATGGAACCATGAAAGGTTCTATGAAATAGAACGTCTCTCTGATTTTCTCTTAGTTATCGATGATGTAAAGCCATCTATAATGTTCTTTCCTGTCAGGTAAGAAGAAGAAAAAGATATAATAAGAACATTCATTTCCATATTTATTGCAATGTAATAATTTAGTGGTAGTTACATTCTCTTGTGACACCACTAGAGAGCTATTGAACTTTAAAAATTAGCAGTATGCTATAATAAATATTCCATTTCAATGTAAATGATTCCTCCATAGCCTGCCATTTTAGAAATTTAGGAAGTCCAAAAAGTCATGACACATGAATTAGTGTTAAAAGGTGATATGAAGGAATCAGCAGCCATTGAAGTAGTAGGACATTCATAGGAACTGAATTGTAGTATCATTAATAAAATGGATAGGTCAGATGTGACCATTTACTGCAAAAATGAGTCATTATAAAAATGGCATTATTAATATTAATTAAATATTGTGAATTTTAATTTTCAAATTTAAGACTTAATATTTTAGACTACAAAAATAATTATTTCATGTAAGTCATGGATTAATAATTCATATTAGGATTTACATGAAGAACCTAAACGTAGGAAGTCATGATCTTAAATATGTCTAATAGGGGCAAATGTTTTGTGTCTCCATTTTCAACAATATATCTACATCTTGATAATTTAGGTCCATTTCACACTGAATTCTTACAAAAATAAAGTGAATTATAACGCATAATATTAAATAAGCGCAATCTTCAGTCACATTTCTTTAAATGAGTAGAAGTTTTGTATGAATAATGGAATTATTTTTAAAAGAAAAGGATGTTTATATTATATTATATATATAATATAACATATATTATATGTTTACACATTTGAAAGATATCTAATCTCAGGAAAAACGTCATATGTATGTGCTCATGTACAGACACACATAATGTGTTGAGAAAACGTCCAGGAAATATGGCTGACCAAGATGATACAGAAAAACACCCACTCTAAAGCACAAAAAATAAATATTATTGTGTTTTTAATAGCTAAGCTCAAAAGGAGGAATATGATATCCCTGGTTAGTGAAGAGGCAATTCAAAACCAGAATGGTATACAGTAACTCATGGCTAGTGGCTAATGAGAGTTTTAGAACAAGACATTAAGAATAGCAGTAAGCATAGAAGAGGGGTTAGTGCCCATGAAGTAGATTCTTAAGGAAAAAAAAAAAAAAAAAAGGACACACTCAGCAAAGTCTACACCACAGAAAACACAGTAGGTCATATGACCTAAACAACTGAATGTATGATATTTATGAGACAACTCGAAATGTAATCATTGACTAGATATTTGAAATTAATATATTATTATTAGAGTCCTATAATGATATCATGATTCTTTTTAGAATTCTTCATTTTTAAGAAGTGTTAAAATATTTATTAATAAATTAAGATGAAATATGGAAATCGTTTTAAAATACTGCAGAAGAGGGGGAATGAGTGGAAGTATATATGAGAAAACAATGGCCATGTGTTCATAATTATTGAAGCTGTGTGATAGACCTGTACTTTATAGTCTTCAGTCTATTTTTGTATATGTTTGAAATAGTTCATAATAAAAAGTTCAAAAAGGAAATAAAATTATATATTTGGAGTGGTAAAATTGATTTGCATTAGTACTATACTACAGTAAAAATAAAAGGTGACTCTGAAGACATTATAATAAGTTCAAAGAATAAAGGAGTAAAAGACATTGAGCACTTTTTAAAGATGAAATTGATCATTTAACCTCTTCACAGGAAGAAATTACATCCCACACATCCTACATATAATAGCCATCCAATAATTCTTTCTAAATTTTTATTTTATTTTGCCATATCAGAATATGAAAGAGACTTAAGCAATACATGAGTGAGATATAATCCAAGACAAATTCAATATGTATTGTCCACTTAATGATTTAGAAACACAGGCATACTGATAAAGATGGGTATTCATAGAGTCAGAAAAATGTAATATTTATGTAATAATAAATTTTAAATATTTTCCACTCAGTCTTTAAGAAAAATCAATTAATGTAAAATTTAGAATTGATATATGATATGACTTTGAGAAGAAATTAAGGAAACTACAATGAGCTAGAAGCAGCTCATTGTTAACCTTCTCTCAGAATTCTTAGGCTGCCTATAAGCCAAGTTTCAATCTCTTATGGCATCATTCATAAACCACTAACCAAAATAACTACAAATGAGTGAAATATAATGAAAACATGAGCAATGAGCCCAGCGCATTTGTAAAAAAGTAAATCATGTCAAGCAAACTTAATTACTTCCTCAATTGAAATACATAATTCATGGATGAAGTGAATGTAGTAAATGTGATAGATTTATATTTCATAGAGTTGATGTAGTGACTCAGAATTATGATTTGAAAAATAGACTTAATTGTCTTACATGAGCTGGCATTTCTTATTGAAAATGGAAACAGCAATTAAATCTGTTGATAGAACGGATAAAGTCTACAAATTAGTAATCAAACCTACTCATAAATCCCTCTTTTGTGAACTTTCAGTAAAAGAGGACACACTGAGTTTTGCCACACCTTCCACTTTCTCTAAAGACAGAAAATGCAACCAGGGAATCAAGGAATTGTGTACCTTTCAGATGAAAGAGTAAAGTCAAGCTAGGTAGATCACCTGTACCTTTGCTTCTTCTTTCATGGACTCTTTCATCATGTAATTTGGAAATAGTCTCTTACCTCTGCTTTCCTTGTAACATAGAAAGGAAGAACTGACAATATCAATGCCATTAAATATTGGTGGCTAAGGGTGTTAATGTCTCACAGAAGTTTTGGTGATATTCATATTTTTTTAAAAAATTAGTCAAGAAATAAAAAGCATCTAAGTTAGAAAGAAAAAGGTAAAATTATCTCTAGACATTGTCATATATATAGAAAATCCTAAGGAGTACACACACATACATACATACACATACACACACACAAATCAGAACCATTAAGTGATTTCATCAGGATTATATGATACAAGGGGCACCTGGGTGGCTCAGTGGTTGGGAGTCTGCCTTTAGCTGAGGTCATGATCCCGGGGTCCTGGGATCGAGTCCATCATCGGGCTCCCCACAAGAAGCCTGCTTCTCCCTCTGCCTCTGTTTCTGCTTCTTTCTCTGTGTCTCTCATGAATAAATAAATAAAATTTGTTTTAAAAAAGTTTATGGGATACAAGATCAACATATAAAAATCAACGGTGTATCAACACACTAGTAATAATTCAAAACTTAAATTAATTTTAAAATTCCACCTACAATAATATGAAAGCAAATAAAGTAGCTAGGAACAAACTTAACAAAAAGAGTACAAGATTTGTATACTGAAATCTGTATGACATTACTGAAATTAAAACATAAAAAACATGGAGAGACACCCATGTTCATGGATTGGAAGGATTGGTATTATTAAGATGGTAGGTAGTACTACAGATTCAACACAATCCCCATGACAATCAATGTTGGCATTTTTGCAGAAATTAACAGGCTGATCCTAACATTCACATGGAAATGCAAGGAACTCAAAATAGCCGAAATAATTAGAAGAACAAATTTTGATGACTTTCCTAATTTCAAAACTTACTCTAAAACTAGAATAATCAAGACTGTAGTACTGGCAAGAAGGTAAACACAAACCAAAGGAGTAGAACAAACACTGAACAATGGAATAGATTTGACAAGATTCTCAAGACAATTCAATGGGTAAAGAACATTTTTTTTTCAACAAATGATGTCTGGATAACTGAATACCCATATGTAGAATCAAGAGAGGGCTTGCTAATAGGCTATTTGCAGACCTTCATGAGGGAAGAGTATTTCCGAACAAAGCTTACTACAAGTCCTTGATATCTTATTCACTAGTAAGTTAAGAGTGGATGTGCAGAGATTCATGTGCTCCTTTATACATTGAGAAGACATTTTGGTGGACTCCTAGTTAGCCCTTCTTCCTTAGTGGGGCACTTTCCAATCTGGCTTTCTGTGACACCCATGAATAAGCATGGCTGTCATGTCAGTAGCCCATTTCTAGGGCTATTTGCCTTATTGTTAGTTTTTAAAAATATTTTATTTATTCATGAGAGACACAGAGAGAAAGGCAGAGACATAGGCAGAGGGAGAAGCAGGCTCCATGCTGGGAGCCTGATGTGGGACTCGATCTCGGGACTCCAGGATCACGCCCTAAGCTGAAGGCAGATGCTCAACCGCTGAGCCGGAGTCCCTGCCTTATTGTTCCTAATGTGAGTTAGCATATGTTTTATATTTGTTCACTCTGCCTGGGAAATAGGAAGAGCAAGTAGATCACAGATTTAGGTATTCATTTAGTAGTTCATTCATTCATCCATTCATGCATTCACCTGGCCGGTAAAAACACTACCTTTCCAATACCCTGTCACATGATTTAAGACTAATAAATGGTCTAAGACCATAAGAATATAAATTCTATGAAATCAGGGATTTTTATCTTCTGCTTTGTGTAGTGTCCCCATGCCTAGAAGAGCACCTTAGTAGGCATTCATTGAATATTTGTTAAATGAATAAAAATAGCCAATATACTCTGAGGACTAACAGGTAAAGCTCTGTTCTAAGTCACTTTTATCTTTTTAAATATCGCAGCAACCCTTTGATAAAGGCTCCATTATAATCCGCACCCCACACTTGAGGAGACTGCCCTACAGGAATGGAAGTGCTTTGGACACTATCCCACAGCTGGCAAGTCTGTGTTCTAACCAAGACATTCTGGCTCACAGGCATTCAGATATGCTGCGGACAACCTAAGTGTTCACAGTGTAGTCAGTTATGGAAAACATAACCACATGCTACGCAACCAGAGGAAAGAAAATCAGATGTGTATCAATCATTGACTACCTCCTTCCCAATTCCAAAAGTGTTCTACGCAAATAAAAAATCTCTTATAAAACTTAAAGGGAAAAGAGTGGCCACAAAAAGTATGAAAACCAGTAAATTAACTAGCCCTATGATACCTATGAACTCTGTTCACTCGCTTTATTAAAAACCTGGATATTTAGTTAGGTAAATTTTCCTTCTTTCTCTACTTAGGAAAAAAATCCCCAAAAAAAAAAAAAAAAAAATCCCTTTCTTCTCAAACCACGGAATTAAGATTCCTCTTATACTTATCTTTTAAAAAAATATGCTCTTTTTTCACCATAATCTGGCTCATACAGGATAACAGATCTAGGAAAAAAAAAAAAGTACTTCAAATATGTCAATGCTTCATTATCTAAAAAACATAATTTGTTGTCATCAGAGCTTAAAATGTGTGAATACTTACATTTAAAGGAATTTAAAATATTTATTTTAAATACTTTGTTTTATTTTTTTAATTTTTATTTATGATAGAGAGAGAGAGAGAGAGAGAGAGAGGCAGAGACATAGGCAGAGGGAGAAGCAGGCTCCATGCACCGGGAGCCCGACATGGGATTCGATCCCCGGTCTCCAGGATCGCGCCCTGGGTCAAAGGCAGGCGCCAACCAGAAGCTAATATAACACTGCATGTTAACTATACTGGAATTAAAATTTTAAACTTAAAAAAAAAAAAAAGGCAGGCGCCAAACCGCTGTGCCACCCAGGGATCCCAAATACTTTGTTTTAGACATGGAACTGAAACCTGCTGAGAAATGTGTGGGACCCCCTTGATTTCAGTTTTATACATATCTCTAGCCTTATAAGCACATACAGTGCTTTCATAAGTACTGACTTGGGTGACTCCACTTTGATGACTATAGATTCATAAAATCACAAGACTGGAAGGGACCTTGAGAGGTCATTTACATCTCCACTCTTAGGCAGCACCCTACTTAACTGGCCCTGACAAATGTGCATCTATCCTATTTTTAAAGCCACGATGCAAAGGAGGTTCATATAAATTAATCACACACATAGCCCTAGAGGACAGAGAGCTCAGAATGGCACTCCTGATTTAACCAATCAAATTATTATTGATTGCATCAGCACTTCCATGGTTCCAACTGCTTTTTGCTTGTAAATCAGTAGCATCTTAAGGACTCGAGATTCTCATGTACTTCTGAGGATGTAAGAAATCATTCCTCTCTAGCATTTTTGCTAACCAGACCAAATGAGAAGCCAAAGCAACTGTACCATTAGAGAAAGAAAACTGGCAGTAAGTAAACCAGAATCCCTAATTCCAAATGATATCTTCAAGTAGAAATCCGTGGAAGTCAAGATAAATATGGATATATATAAAATGCATTCCACTAAATGGAGGCAAATACTGATAAAGATTTTCCCCACTTTAACTTTATATGATCTTTCCCTGTGGCCTTGCTTCTATTGCACACATCATTCATTAGATTATGAAAACCATTAATGTCAAGAAGCAGAACAAAATGAATTCACTGAGGGGCCGCTATTAGCATATCAAGCAGCTATTTCTCACTAAATATTCCTGACAGCTCTCATTACATATGATGGATGAGCTTTATAAGTAGTAGTAGTTTCTGAGGAAAATAAAATCTTTAGGCGTACTACCACATGTGGCTGAATAACTAGCAATCATCTTTCAACAGTTTATATTTTTCCTTTTTAATGGGAAAGTGTTATAAAATTCACAGGTAGGTTAAATGCCCGAGTCAAAATTCATTTAGAAACTGCAAGTCTAATTTATGACCTAAATATTATAAGTGTTTTTAGTTAAGATACATTGGAGCCAGTCATCCAAACACTCTACAAACATAGGAAATGATAATGAACTGAGAAAAGCAGTTGGAAATCAGAATTCTGGAAGCCAGTGGTACTGGAAGGACCTAAAACGAGCAGGGAAACTTAGAAGATTGGCCAGGGATACTTCTCCTTATGTTTTTGGGAAAGCTTTAAGAAAACACTGCAAACCTTTATCATAATATGAGGGTGAGGAAATAGCAATAATTACAACAATACTGCTTGCCTTCCTGCTCAAATAACAAGGGAGCATTATTAAGACCCAAGGCCATACTAACGTAGGCCCAACGCATTACATTCTCTAAATCACATTTCACAAATTGTACCGCAGATTGAATCCAGCCTGTAGAAGTGTTCTGTTTGGTTTACCCAGTGTATTTCTAAAAATCAAATTTTCAGCATTTAAAAAAACAAGGGATTTCAGAGAAATGTCAACATATCTGGTTACTTTTCAAATCTGGCAGCAGCTGGTGGTAACATCAGCGTTAATTCCCCCTTTTACCACAAACTCCTCCAGTTTATAGCAGTGCTGGGTGGACAAGCAGACGGCCTGTTGTCTTTCATTATTAGAACAGTATTATTGTTCTACCGATGGCAGAGAAACAGAGTTCTCTATGAAAGTGGTAAAACAAACAACCTGTCATTGACCCAGGTTGCCTTGTCTGGTCCTATTTTAAATGTATGAAAGGATTTAATATAATCTTTTAATATGTTAATTTCTTATTAACAATAAGAAATGGATGTTCTAAAGCAATATAAAATTGGTTTTTACCTTAATATCATCTATACGCTATGTTATATATATTCACTGAGGTTGTATCATAGGGATTACAAAAAAAGTACTAGCATGTACAACTTGTAAGCTACAGAGAAAGAAAACAAAATATCTCAGTTAATTATATATACATTCCCAAACATTTGGTGTTAGTCATCGTGTAAAACGGAGAAAGCAACACACCTCTATCTCTGAAAGTCTTTTTAAAACCAAAGAATTGGGATCCCTGGGTGGCGCAGCGGTTTGGCGCCTGCCTTTGGCCCAGGGCGCGATCCTGGAGACCCGGGATCGAATCCCACGTCAGGCTCCCGGTGCATGGAGCCTGCTTCTCCCTCTGCCTGTATCTCTGCCTCTCTCTCTCTCTCTGTGACTATCCTAAATAAATAAAAAAAAAAATTAAAAAAAAAAATTATAATAAAAAAAAAAAAAATAAAACCAAAGAATTGCCCCCAACTCTTACCTATGTAACTTTAAAAACACCTACTTATTATTCATAAAAACACTTACTTTTCAACCAAAGTTTAGGACTGGTTAATTATCATTTTTATAATTTCAATACTATATTTCTAGGAAAGGAATATTTAAAGATGCATCTTTTTAAAATGTTTATCATTAGAATAATCTTGAACTACTCTCAGATAAATTAAGATCTATCAGCTTTTAAAATATAGTTTATCAACACATAGAACTATCTTTATTCTTAGCTGAAATAAACTTAACACCAAACAAAATAAAATTAAATTAAACTGGCTAACAAAATGCAATCTTATTTTTTTTATCTGCTTGTCCTACTTTTATTTTCCTTTTGGGGGAATGTATTTCTAGTGCCATAACAGAAACAGAAGCTCTAAAGGACATCTACTTAAGCATTTCATAGTCAGCATCACTATCTTATATAATATAATGCCATCACTTGCACATAAAAATCTCAAATCTCCTTGTGTCTTGTTGACAAAAAGAGCCGGATGACAAAAATCCAGGTTTAGTCTTACAGAGAAAAAGAATACCTTGATAATATATAATACCAAATTGCACATAAACAACTTTCACCGGGAACAAGATTTTAGTTGGGTTTAGATTTATCAAGAGAATGAAGAACAATGGGGCTTACAAAGAAAATGGAATTATTTCAAACAACAATGTTTTGGTTGAAGCAGCCCAAATATTACCCAGCCCAAATACTACTACTGCTGGCAGTAGACAACTAGAATACTTCCAAGTGTCTTTTTTATGCTTCGACTGCGATAGGATATATATAGCCGCTTCATTTTAATAAATGTGCAGTGAGTATGAATCTTCATTGTATGAACTCAGTTATGCAAGAAATACTCTTTATATATAAATCTGAATTCTGGTCTAGCCAGGCTAGTGAAAAATTTAATAAGGGCGACAGAGGCTGAGTACAAAAATAGGAAAACCAGGTTTACCTTTAGTTACTAGGTTTACCTCCCTCATCTTCCACCTCGATCTGAAATCCAGCAGCACTTGATTTGATGTCACTTTACAAGTCTGGACTTCTTTACAGATGCTGAAAAACCAAATGCCCAGAGTCCAGCCTCACGTCCTAAAAGGGAACGTTTTTTTCAAGATACATGAATGTTCTCACTATCCCTCGGTTCAGAAAGACAGTGATCCTACAGGAAATGGAACAGTGATCCCAGAACGCCTTGATTATGAACCTCAGACATAGATGATCAGATAAGAAGAAAAATATTCACAAAGGGCTCCCAGGTCCTGTTTGGGGATATTTCTCCTGAGAATCTCCAGGAAATAATATTATTTTTCTTAAAAAAATCAGTAAAGAATCCATTTCTTTGATGATTCCTCTCTAGATCCATTACATGGGGTTATTTGGCTTTACATAAATGAGGGAAGAAGTTATCTGTAAGCAAATCACAGTCAACTCTCTTCACCCACCATCTAATGGTCTAGAGACAGAAAGAAATAACGCATGGGTATTACATTAAGAAACTTATACTTTATTTACAGATTCAGGTCTAAGTAATTAATTTGAATAAAGAAAAAAGCTTCTACTAAAAAAGTTGCAATCATAAAGACAGGTGGAACAAACAACATCTTGGGGAAACATGAGATGATATAGAATGACAAATAACAACTACAAAACCAGTGCTCCCCTTTCTCTCTCCTGTCACCCCCCCCCCAGGGATGCTCCTCCTGGAATGGGGTAGCTTTGCATCAGGCCCTTGGAAAGTGGGAGGGAATTAAATGTAGACGTAAGAGAAATATTTGATAAAAATAGTTATTTCACAGGGAGACATAATTCATAAATAAATTCATTGTTTGAACATTACTTTTCCCTATCATAGACCTTAAATTTAATGATAATAATGATGGACAGAAGGACATATATTAAAAGTGAGATTCTGGAACTCTATTCAAATTTTCACAACAAGAAAGATATCTTAGAAATTTCTTTTTCAATATTGGAAGATTATTTTTGAAATATTAACAATTGTTAATTCTGGGTCCTGGGTTCTTTCGTTTTCTTTTTTTACTTTTTATTTTGAAATAATTTAAAATTCACAAGAAATTGCAGGCACCTGGGTGGCTCAGGAGCTGAGCATCTGCCTTTGTCTCAGGGTATAATCCTGGAGTCCCGGGATCGAGTCCCATATTGGGCTCCTGCATGGAGTCTGCTTCTCCCTCTGCCTGTGTTTCTGCCTCTCTCTCTCTGTGTGTCTCTCATGAATAAATGAATAAAATCTTTAAACTCTTAAAAAAAAAGATTCACAAGAAATTGCAAAAATGGTACAGAGTCTCTGTTTCTCTTCACCCCACTTTCTTCAATGAAACATCTTACATAACCATAGTACATTCTTAAAACCAGCAAATTAACACTGACAAGAACTATTAATTAACCTGCAGATGTTGGATTTTACCAGTGTTACATGCCTACAGTTTGTAGGTAATTTTAACTTTTTTTAAATTTTCTAACTTTTACAGCTTTTCTAAAGTGGTTGTACGGACCATTCATATGTGGAATTTAAGAAGGAAAACAAATAGCCAAGGATAAAAAGAGAAAAAAAAACGAAGGCTTTTAAAACTGGTAGTTACTAGAGGGTGCTACAAGGGGGGGGGTGGATAGGTGAAATAGTACGGGGATGAGGAGTGATGTGATGAGCACTGAGAAATGCATAGAATTGTTGAATCACTGTATACCTAAAACTAGTATAACACAGTATGTTAATTATACTGGAATCAATAATAATAATAATAATGTAGTCAGATGGAGATGTAAGAAGATAGATACTATGTAAATAAATAATTATCATTTGCCTATTTTCTTTGCAGAAATGTCTTAACTGAGTTTTCCAAAGTTACAGCATAGATCAAGAATAATCAGGTTTTAGGGACAATCATCTCCATCCTGATCACTTGTATATTTCCTTCCATATCACTAAGAAAATTTTACCGTAATTTCAGGGTTTCCAGAATGCTCACCATTCTATTGAAACACTGTAATGCACTATAAAGAATTTCCATGAGCTAATATCTAAGCAGTTGGAATTAATGTTATCATTTGTGCATCCAAAACTGAAATATCCACATTGTTTGTTTTGATGTTTTGATCAAGTCTGATTATATCCTGTCAAGTAAACAGTGTCTTATCTAAATAATAAACTGAGCCAGCATTATTTTATGATTTGACATTTTGAAGAATTGCCTTTGACTTTAGCTGTGATTTTCTTCTTCCACTTCCTTTTATTCCAGAAACTTTCTCATCAAATGAAATGCTTCATTATTCATTCAACAAGTGTTGAATGAATGACATGTGAATGACAGTGGAGGAGTTAAAAACATGATTGAGGTGTTATTCCTGCTGTCAAGAAGATAAAATGTGCACATAGATTACCGTAATGGAAGACATAAAGTGTTAAGGGGCATGAGAGAAATTTAGGTAGAGTTCAGAGGAGGGGGAGTTGCTTCCAGTTAGGGAAGAGGAAACCCAGTGGGAGGTTGTGTTACATTAACTGGTAAAGCTCAAGCTCTTACACGGAATATACGTGTTCTGTTTTTTATTTGCTCTACTAAAACTTAGCTTTCTCTCTGGGCCTCGTTTTTTTCTCATCTGTTAGAAAGGAATAGTACTAGTATTTACCACTTAAGGTTGTTGTGTGTGCGGAAGCAAAAACTGCATGTAAGACACTTAGAAAGTGCCAGGCACTCACATTTTATCTCATTCGACAGTGCTATGCATAGTATTGGCTAAGAGGAAAAGGGGGCATTGAGACGGTCTATTGTGATAGAAGTTCTGAGCACACACTACGCCTGGATTATCCTGGCCAAATCTTATGTAAAAATATCCCCTCCCCTTTTCCAATACTCACGACATATAAACAAGAAATGAATTAAGATTTACTTTGTGTAATTAAATTTGGAATCTTCTCTGTTCTCTGGCCTTTGAAAAATTTTTCTATAAAAATATTTCAACCTATTTTTATGGTTTTCCTCACAATGTTCGTGTCCCCTGAGTGTTTTTTTCATTGCGATTATATTTATATTTATAGGCAACCTTTGTTGGTTTGTACCAAGGGGATAAGAGTCTGAGGAGATAAAGTTTCCAGTTTTAGTTTATCTTGATTCTGATGATTCTAAAAAATTGCTATTTGTCATCTTTTCACTCTCCCTCACCCTTTATAGACGTGCACATGCCCACACCCGGGGTGGGATCACAGGCCACAGGTTGCAAACATGGCCATGCTGTCTCCTGCTCTGCCGTTTAAGTCTGTCCAAGCAGCAATCCACTGGACATTAGGGACTGGGCTGTCCCAGAAGGAGAGAAAAAGAACGACTCTCACTAATGCAACTATGTTTTCTGCTCTTTTCTTCCCCTTGAGAACTTGAATTGGTACTTACTGAGTGGAAGGAAAAAAAAAAAAAGTCATGAGAATATGGCCCAGAGATAAATTTTGCTGGGCCTAGGGCAACAACTTCAGTTCAAGTGTGTTTTCCTCTTCATTCAGCTCCAAAAGCTCAGACCCCAGAGCTCTGTCCAGCAAAGTTGCTACAAAAAAAAAGTTATTTTTAGAAAGCTTTCAGAAAGAAATTAAAACATGATATTATTAAGGGTGTGGGTTTAGGGTGAGATAGGAGTGTCTATAAATGTTGCCTGGAAGTTAAAAGAGAGAGAGAGAGAGAGAACAGAAGAAAAAGTGTGATCACTTGCTCTCAGGGATCAGTTTTTCCTTGCGTTAATGAAGTTAAAGGCAACCTAATGGACTCTCTCCGTCTGAACAATTTCAAATTCCCTCAAAACCCTTCAACAATTTTAGAAGCACATGTTTCAGAATCCATTTCAAGTTTATTGAGCAATTTAATAATAAAAAGGAAACAAGGAAAATAAATCAACAGGAAGATTTTAGCCTAAAAACATGATCTCAACAGCATTATATCTGCAATATAACCACCCCTATGTGGTGGCTTGTTAGCAGCTGCAGTCATAAATCTTAGCATCTAGAATATTCAGAGGAGATGATGTATTGCTGGTAGCTATCTATACACAGATATATGATCTTTTAATCTATGAACTGTATTCACTCCTTGCAACTGATGACTTAAAAGCGTCCTCTGTAGACAATTCTTGTACGCATAACATTCACTATACCTTACGTACTGTTTCCCCTCTTTATCTGAGAGACTCTTACAGCACTGATGGTGTTCCCTCAGCTTCCAGATGCTGAGCCCTGTTACCTGTATACAGTCACCCTTCTTCCTGTTCTCAAAGCTAACACTGAGTCCTGACAAGAGAAATAAACCAAATATAGGCCTGGATCCCAAAAGTCACCCCCATGAGGTCTCCTATACCAGTTTGTCAACTTTAAGAAAAACTGTCCCAGATCTTCTAATTGGGTTCCTGCTTTGCCCTTGGGTGTCAAAGTCCTTTCTTTTCCTTCTGGAGTTTTCCGACTCTTATCAGTTGACTTTAGTTCTATTTCTTATCCCTAGTGCAATTTCCATAATATGTGTGGTTCTATGGAAATAGCGTGGAAGAAGGCCAACATAACCTTTGGCATCAGACATACCCAGGTCAGAATCCAGCCGACACTGGACATTTGAATTTTAGCAAATTTCTAAATCTCTCCAACCCTTATTTTCTCATAAAGCTGCTGTTATGATTAAATTCATCAATATAATGTATTTTTATGTACTTAACCTGGTACTAAAAAGTCCCATGTGGTGCCAAAGAGGTATCAGTTCCCTCTTTCTAGCTCCTTCTGATGAAAGCAATGTCTCTTAGATAGCTGGATGGCTAGGGCATGACCACACATGGATAAGGATCCCCGGCACTGAAGGCACAATTTCCTCTTTCCCCTTACTATGTTTGTCAAGGACCAACATAGTAAGATACTACTTAAAGTAGTAAGGACAGATTTTAATTAGTAATATACTATTGCAATAGGGAAAAGTTTCCAGTGTGAACTGAACTCAACTTTGATTTGTACAGAGGGGACTAAAGCCATTTAAAGGCAGAATGTGGAAACAGGCAGGGGCTCAGTAGAGTCAGAAAAGTGAAAAATCACAAAAAATAGAACAAAGGGGATGATGGTCCAAGTGAAACCCATCTGAGTTTGTTACCTAGCACTTATGGAAGTCAGGTTCTTACAATGCATGGAGACTGAGAGATAGGGGCCCCATCTCTTAGGTATTAGCTGGAACAATCAATTAGGCAGCCTTGAGTTTTCCCAAGCAGGCTCCTTAAGCAAGGTTGGGGTCATCCTATGAATGCCGTCTTGCCCTATAGAAACTGTGTAAGTGTTTCATGCAAGTCTTTAAAGTCAGGGCTGAGGCCTAGTCAAGAAAGGGTTCAGAGGAGCCCCAGCTAGAGTTTGGACAAAGGGAGAATTTTTGTCACCTGCAACACTCTTCTCTTTTGCCTCTCATCTGTTAAAATACACTTCCTCGGCCTGGTTCTCACTCCTATCTAGCCATTCTAACCTGGAAAACACCCAGGGAATGTTAAAATCTCTGAACAGGGTTTCCTCATCAGCCTATGCCTCACCTCTTTTCTCCAGCAGTTGACTTCGTTTTCTTAAAACCTCTCCCACGCTATCATGTATCTCTGGTCTGAGGCCTAAATTCCTGTCTCCCTGTGTCACTACAAATGTCTCATCAGACCCTTTAGTCATGAAACAGGGAAACTGTTCAACCTTTATTTGCTCAAGTATCCCTGGGACAGCCAAGTGTCCCTACCAGTGACCCTCTAGCAATTAGTATAACTACAAATTATGTTCCAACACATTATATACTTTTAAATTCTCAATGAATCATATGTTTCTATCTTAATTTGTGGCCTCAATAAATAATGTTTGCTTGCCAGAAATATGTCTTAAAGTTTAAATCCAATATTCCTGAAAGAAAATAGATTTAAAACTATATACAGATACAGATGTAGGTATCTATGGGTACAGAAATAGTGCAACTCTCTGAATTAGAATTTGTGTCCTTTATTTTTTAAAAAAGTGTGCATGAAACCACATTGTGTATTTAGTAATAATTTTCTCTATCTTGAAACTTCAGCTTAAACTGGAATTTCAAACTATATATACATATAAATACATATGCAGATGTACATAGCCTATGCATGAGTCAATGAATATATATTTTCTAAGGCTTTTGGGGTCAAAAGAATGCATTTCACTACCAAAGGCTGCTCAGAATTTCTCTTCAGTTTTAGGTAAATCTGGTCGTAAGTGATTTCACCTGGATCTTATTGAAAGACTTCTCTCCAGCTCGTGCCTGTAGGGCATTCTCATATCCAGCTCCTCAGGTAACAGTGTATAAGCCCCAACCTCATCGAGGGTGCTATTATAATCCTTTTTAGCTCCATAGCAACTCTCTCCTGTGAGCCTAAGATACCAGATAACTATCATTTACTAAGCTATTAAAATAAAGGCTTTTCAGCTTCCTCAGGTGCAGAATTGGAAAGAAGCCTAGAAGCCTGGAAGGCTTACCTGTCTGGCTTAGTCCCGCGATCTATCAATTAAATGCAGAGTGGTTTATGTCACCAGTGCTCAATGGAATCTAATTTCTCATTCTAGCTTCTTAATGCTGTAGTCTCTATCTTCTGGTTTCTTGCTATTAAGTCTATTTGTTGCTGGTTTCCTGTTTCTTCCTCTTGAGTAGTACTATAATTAATGGATGCTATTGTTTCTCAGACTCTCTTGGTTGCCACTTATTCATTTTTACTGTGTATACTAAAGATAAGAAAGTTTTTAAAATGTCATTAAATTGCTGCAACTCTATACTATTGCAGACAGCTATAAGCAGGTTACAAAGTATAATCGTACCCAGTAGAAAGAATCATTATGGTAACTAAAGGTAAAACAAAACAAAACAAAACAAAACAAAAAAACAAATGTCTTTTGAATTAATTAACTTTGCAGGCTTCATATTCATGAATTTTAAAGATTAAAAAAAAACCTCCATCATTCGCACAAATATTATTTAGACAAAGTGTTGCCAAGTGGAGGATGTGAGAGAAAAGCATGCATGGGTTCTGTAAATAATAAAATATCTCCCTGAGTGAGTCTGCTAATGGTTTTTCTTCTTCTTGGTCCTTAGCTTCTTTAAAAAATAGACACCATGATAAGACCAGTTTAACTAAGGATGTTTTTATGGAAACACTTCTCCATAAAATCTCATAAATCTATATAGCTTTCAAGAGCATGCTAAGTGTAACCATAACCACGATCTATTGTCTGGACAACAAAGCATTGGTGGCTAGGTCAGAACTGGATGATATATAGCAAGAATAAAATCACCTTGGATGACAAGTAGATTTTAAATAAGGCTCCTTTACCGTCAAATTAATAAAACAAACCTATTTTCATGAAGATCCTTCATAGATAACCACTTCTGCTAAATAAATAAACATTGAAAATGGTTAGAAACTTCAAAATGATAAAAAGAAAAGGCATTTTGGCCACACTGGTACAGTTAAGTGATAATCCATCAAACAAAAAAAAAAGGAAGCCGGTAAAATGTTTCTCTCAATTCATTCTTCTGTTTAAATCTTATTACCATCATGATTAAAAAGCATATTTTTAAGCATTTGAGAAAAGTTTCAGTCTCTTTTGCTAAGGAATGCTTTCTTTCTGAATAGAACTTCAGAATAAGTCCTGTCAGACTATCTCTGAACTAAGGGATGATAAAAGGTTTTAGCTGGAGAAGAATACAAGTCTAAATGTGCTAATGGCAGAGGATTTATTTCTCCTATTCAGCATCCCTTTATCCTAACATCTTAGGAATACTAACTACATGTTATAATTCTGAAAAATGTAGTTGGTTAAATAAGAAACTCTGAGACCTCCATAAGATCTTTGTACCAATCATGTAGAGAGTATTTTTTAAACATATTAAACACCAGAGAATGGAAAGCTTTTGCAATATCTCAGTATGGGGATTTTTTTTTTTTGGTATTGTTTTTATTTTATTTTTTTTTTGAAAGGAAAATATATCAAAGTATGTGCAAGCAATATTTCACAATCCAGAGGTAGAAGTAATCTTAGGGAACAGTCTGTTTCTATAGTTAAGAACCCTACATTTGGAATTCAGTTTCACACCTGACTTACCCCACAATGATTGTCACCATACATCTATCACCTGTCCCAGTTACAAAACATAAACAGTAAAAACATCTTCCCTCATAGAGATGTCAAAAAAGATTTGTGTAAAGAAAATACACAAATAAGTAACTCAAACTACCTTCCATACAAATACAAACTACTGTTATTAGTGGTTACAAGGCACCTGGAGTTAGTAAAACAGCAAAGTTTGAAGACACAGTCATCCTAAGATTTACTTCACTTTGTTTATGGTGGCAAACAAAACTACTTTTGTTAGATATGACACAGTTTACCTCCTAGAAGCCAAGAGCAAAGGCCAGACCTCTCTTTAGGCAAGATCAAATTCTTTACTGCACAGATAGACTATCTCTTGGCCTTTGTCCAAGACTCTCTTACACAATCTCCATCCCCCTGGGACATCTATATTTAATATAGTAGAGATATGCCGAACAGAGCAATAATATCTTTAAAAATAAACCTAAAATATAAAAAAAATAATAAATAATAAAAATAAAAATAAACCTTATATTTGGTGGAGCCAGTTTGAAGGAGGGATAGTTTGAAGAAATAATTGATCCATTGTATAAAGCCACTCTCTCATCATCATTTGTACTTTATGATAAACTTTCACAGAACTATCTAGCACAGAAAGTAGCTGACAATTAGATAAATCCTGTTATTTCTCAGTCCATCAATGTTACATCCTGGGGGAGGCTTCAATTCAATTTACCAATACTTTTGACCATCAACATCGGTATTATAACCTTATCAACAATGTCAGTTTTAGCAACCTATCACAGTATGGCAATAGGTATAACATAAAAATAAGAATCAAACATACTAAATACTACAGTCATTGACAACTAGTCCCATCCATCATTATACCATATAATGAAAATATCTCTCAGAGCAATGGCATTCAGGTTTCATTTTATCAAGATCCAAAAGCAGCAGCAGTCTTAGCAACATACATATGTTTCACCATTTCAGGCATCCGGAATCCTTAAGAGATCGTATCATCTCTTGCTCTGAGACTTTCTCATGAATGTAATATTGACTCCTGTCATTGAATAATCCATCTATTTATTCTTTTACTTTCAACTACTATTCCTCCATCCCACTTATCATTTAGGTTTACCCAAACTTTTTTACCTCCATAAGATGAAGGAAGAATAGGGAAAGAAAGACCAGACCTTTCTTTTCCTAGCAGGAGGGGCAATTAAAGGACAGGCCATCAAAAAAGGAAGTACAGAAAAAAGAGGCCATATGTGAATGTGTACACTCCCTACTTCCCACGATCAATCACCAGAGTACATATCTGAGATAGAGACAGAATTTGGTAGAGGCTCTCACAGATATTGGCATATCTGAAAACACGGCTTCACCAAGCATCTGAAAGATCATAGGCTTCCTGGAGTAGACCAAGGCCATACCCAGGATGCTGTTCATGGGAAGGAAGAAGGGTCATGACAACTCAAAGAAGTGCCTAAAGGCAAGCTCAGAAATCCCCATAAGAGTACATGGGGTATAAGATAGATTCCCACATTATTTTGCTTTTCTCCTATTACTAATGAAATTGATCATCTTTTCAGTATGTTCATTGACTAACTGGTGACATCTTTTGAGAATTTCCTATTTATAAACATTATCTACTTTTAATTGAGCTGTTCACCTTCTTTTCATTGATTTGTAATAGTTTCTTACGCATTCTACATGTCAATTTTGTATATATTACAGCTATCTTCTCCAATTCGTTTTATATCCATGAACATATTTATATGGTATATTTTGTTATAAGAAGTTTTAATTTTGATGTGACTGATTTTATAATTTATTTCCTATATGATTTCATCTTTGTGTGTTTTGCTTCAGAAGTTCATCTCTACCTAATATTCACTAAATATTTGTTCATGTTTTCTAATTCTTTTGCTATTTTTCATATTAAGATCTTTAGTATTAAAGGGTTTTTCTGTAGTTTCTTTCCACATTTTTTTAGAGTAAGACCTAATTTAATTTTCCGTGTGGAAAACTAATTGCCCCAATACAATTTATTGAATAATTCATCCTTTACCCACTGATTTATGATGCCTCATCCACCACTTGAATACTCTCCTTTTTGCTATTAAAATCATCATGATTCATCTTGTTTTTATGTGTTAGTGTTGAATAACATTAATATAATTTCACTGATATTGGATAATGTTTGCTTTCCTGATATAAATGCTCCTTAGACAGGATCTACAAATGTGAGTTATGTGTGTAATTGCTACATTCAATTGGATACTATTTAGTTAGAATTTTGTATCTAGATTCTTGTATAAGATTGGTCTATAGGATCCCTTTTTTTTTTTTTACTTTTTTATTATCCTTATTCTATCTTGTTTTCATATAAAAAAGTTATTCTGGCATCCAAAAATATTAACTAATGTTTTTTAAAAAAAGAAAGATAAAAATCTTGGATGTTTTCATGTATTTCAGAATTAAATGCTTCAAAAGAATGCCTCTTTATCCTATACCTATTTCATTAAGTAAATGTCAGTCCCCACCCCTGTAATCTATGCTATGGTTAATGACAAGCAAAATAAGAGGTTAATAGTGTCATTAATGTGATAGAATACAAAATGCTATATTTGCTTCACACTATTTGGTATGATTAAATGACACCATCTTATAAAACTTACATTATAAGTTTTTGCAGTCATACCAACCAATTTATAATGATTAAATGACACCATCTTATAAAACTTACATTATAAGTTTTTGCAGTCATACCAACCAATTTATAATATTATTTTTTCCCTACTCATATATAACACAAATATTTCAAACAACTTTATACCAATCATGATTATCAATGCCTCTAAATGATTTAGCTACACTATAAAACTTTATTTTTTAATTTAATTTAGTTAACATATACTATATTATTAGTTTCAAGGGTAGAATTTAGTGATTCATCTGTTGCATGTAACACCCAGTGCTCATTACATCAACTGCCCTCCTTAATGCCCACCAGCCGATTACCCAACCCCTCCACCTCCAGTAGCCCTCAGTTTGTTTCCTATAGTTAAGAGTCTCTTATAGTTTGCTTTCTTCTCTGTTTTTATCTTATTTTATTTTTCCTTCCCTTCCCCTATGCTCATCTGTTTTGAGAAAAATTTATCATGCATTTCCCATACAATGAAAATAAATTACAAAGAGCATGAACTTGACCTAATTACTTCTAAAGAGTACTAAAGAGTCTAAACCAGAGTACATGTTTTTCTAATCTATAGAGACACAAAGAGAAGGACTCCTCCTAATACTAGAGAAAACTCTTGATGTAAACAAATGTTGATAATAGAAATGTTTCAACAGAAGAAATATTTTGTACTTCTAAAATATATATCATCAAATATTCATTAGCAAATATGCTTCTTTTCATTAGCAAATATGCTTCTTCACAAGATCTATAACCAGAGGTGTGAGATATGCAAAGGGACACAGCTTATACAGTATGAGGTATAGGTGTGACAGTACGGAGTTTGGATAAATTGCTTTATTATTAGGTCCAAGCTCTGCCTCATTGTATCTATATAGTTTCAGCATTAAACCTAAATACTATCCTGCAAGGTCTCTTAGGAGACAGATAGCAAGACTTTCTATCATTCCCTCTGTTGTTTTGTTTTGTTTTTTGTTATTACACTATTAAAACTACACCCTGCCATTGAATTAGAGAAAGTAAAATATGGAGAAGACCTTTAAACTTCATCAAGTCCAAAATCTGAGACGCGAGAAGGATGCATCTAAATGATAATAGAAAGCATATAGATTATGTTCAAAGACTCCTTTAGAAGACTTCATAGTCTCCTAAAGAGCTCCATTTGCCTGAAAGATAAAAGAGAAGTAGAAAAAAAGAACACCAGTGGGCCAGTGTTATCTAAAATATGGCATTTCATCACAGGAAGGAGTGATTCAATTAGTTGACCACCCTATATATTTTCTACAACATTTGACAATCTTAGAAAATGTCATAGGTCTGAAAGAAGTCTGAGTCATTATTATCTTCAAACATTGCACTAGAAAGGCAGCTGTGATTGTCATGGCATCTAACTCTGAAGAGCAGCACTTTGGTCAGCTCCTCCACATTGATTATTGGATATCTCTGTTAACACTAATACAACTTAATGAGCTTAATGAGTTAAAGTGCGAAAGAAGACAGATATGGGTAAACCACAAGAAAATTAGGTGAGAAGGCTTTAATCCACTGTTATTCACTGATCATTTTGAAGGTTTTTTACTAAACCAAAGGGAATATTAAGTCCTTTGAAGTGTATTGAATAATAGGATGATCAACAATATATGATGTAATAAAATCTAAGTGATACATTTCATATCACCAAAGTATAAAATCAGTCAATGCCACAGTAAGACCAAATCCATCCAACTTACTGAGCTGGTTTTTAAGACATAAAGAATGTAAAAGTGGTGAATTGACCAAAGATACTATGCCTAATCATTGCATATCATTTTTATATCACAGCACAGTCTTTGAATATCCATTTACCACTGGAAAATACAAAGAAGTATAATCCTTGTTTGTACAGAATAGAAGCTGATAATCTAATTGTAGATATAAAGACCATCCATTTAATTAGAAAACTCACAATAAAATGTGATTTATAATTGCCAGATGACCATTATATAGAAGAAGTGTTGCAGAAGTCCAGGGACATGCCAATATCACAATGAGCTGATATAATAAGGAAAGATTTTTGTGATGACAGATGAAAAAAAATGGGTAGGCTTCAGAGGAATGTCGCATAGTCTAAGAAAAATGTGAGAAAAGGATCAAGGTGGTATAAAAAAATGTGAAGTGAAATGGCTAGCATAAGTTTCTCAGAAAAATACTGAATTGAGGATAGCAACAAGGATAGAAAAGAGCCAAGGGTAAGCAAGGGAGTAAGACAGAGGCAATATTCCTATCTTGAGACATTCCACTGTGGATAGCTAATGGTCATTATCTGGTGGGTCATTGGGTGTGGGTCAGTAGTGTTTGCCCCATAGAGAAAGCCCCTGAAGGAGGAGGAACTAGACCAAAGTTTGGACCACAAATCTGCCTGTGTCTCTGATTCTTCTACTGCTTTAGTCTGATTTCAAGAAGTCAGAAGAGTGAAAAACACTTAGGAACTCCCATTTCTATCTTTGAAACGCATAATGATAGTTTCTGGACAGATTATATGACACCACATCTATGGACCAAAAGCTCTATTCAGATGCCTTACAGAAATAGTCATTCATTCTGAAGTTTCATTCGTCTGTAAGTGTCAGCAAATAGTATTGGTCAATAAAAATAGTAAGAGATAGTAACATAGGGAATAAACAATAACAAAAAAAAAAAAGCTAAGCAATCTATCTAGATCATTGATGTATTCATTAAGGTTAGGCATAGAAAGAGACTCTTGACACAAACCAAGGAAATAGAAACCAAATGAAAGTCTTGAAACAAAAATCATGAGACTCAGAATTTCCATGACAAAGTGATGAGTTGCCATGTCATTTTTGTACAGTATCTATGCTCAGAAGAGGAATAGAACTGAGACTGGACAATATAAAGCAGAAAGCTCATGTTGGGAATTATCAGAAAGTTGAATTGAGAAGATAGGTCATAGTTAGATTTCAGAAGACTGCTAGAAAATTCTGCATCAGAATGCTTTATGTACCAAATAGGCTACCTGACAACTTTATGTGCTTGTATCTGCCCATCACCCGTAGCGGACGACATTGCTGTTCCTCACACTCCTTGGGGATTCCGAACTTAAAATTCCCTCTGACTGGAATACTCCTCCCACAGATATTCACGTGACCCACTCCCAAACTTCCTTCTGGGATCTTTAAAATGCCAACTTCTCAGTGAAGACTTCCCTGACAACCTGTTTTCAATTTTAACCTCACCTTCAACTGCCAGCACTGCTTAATTCCCTTCCTTGCCCTGTAACACTGATCACTCTAGTATATGTGAAAACATTTTTGCAGATGTCTTTGTTTATTTTCTATGCCCCTCACTCATTTGTGTGCTTCACAAATGCAGAAATTGTTGGGTTTTTGTTCCACCATTGAATCAGCAGGATCTAAAAGAGCGTTTGTTGATATACAAACCATGCCTGGGTGTGATTGTACGTGTGTATATAAGCATTAAGTTCCAAACCAAATTAGTGGCCTGAGTAAAGGCAAAGAAATGCTTGAAGGCATCAAATAAAGCCAATAATACAGCTGATAAGAGTATAAGGTATAGAGAAATAGATACATGATGATAACTTATTTAAATCCATAAAAAGGCCATGAGTTTTGTGAACCATATGTTCATATCTATACATAATATTGAAAAGTTGGGATTATATGTCAATTAGAATAAAGGGAAAGTCATATAGTCAAAGATTAAAACCTAAAAATGAGGTGCCTAGGTGGTTCAGTAGGTTAAGGTTCTGACTCTTGATTTTGGCTTAGGTCATAATTCTTGGGGTCATGATCTCAGGGTCATGAGATCCAGCCCTGCATCAGGCTCCCTGATTACTAAGGAGTCTGCTGGAGATTCTCTCTCTGCCTCAGCCCCTCTCCCCACTCACACATGCATGCACTCTCTCTCTCTCAAATAAATAAATCTTAAAAAAAAATAAAATAAAACCTGAAAAATATTACAGGTTGGTCATAGTTGGCCCAAATTAAATCAAACAAGGACTATATGACTAAACTATAGAAAATGGAAAGTGATATATACTAGCATTATATATTAAAATACAAGAGGAAAGATCTCTTTGCTCTTCATATACATAAACATATAGATATAGAAGATATATATAAATATATAGATAAATAGATAGACATGGATGTAGTTAAAAGCAAATGAACATAAAGGAGAAGAAAATATTGTGTCCTAAAAAATGTAAATAAAACCTAAGAGCTCAAAAAAAACTCCAGAGTTACAGTCTATCAACTTTCTTACAGTACTGTGTCATCAGGAACTATTACAGCTACTTTGAGACATATTACTTATAAAATAGCTCGATTTCATAACTCTTCTTGAAATTTCTGATCTTTCTTATGTTTTCTAAAAGTTATAGTGTAAAACTGAAAATATATAACAAAAATTTCAGTATAATCTGAAAATATAATAAGCAGAGAGCCTAATGGGAATGTCACGTAGGTGAGCTGAACAAGTGTATGTATGAAAAATAAATTTGGATTTAGTAAAACTATAAAAGGACTCTGTCTGTTTGAGAGTTTGACTTAGAATAAAGCACCAGTTAATGAGGATGCCATTAGAAGTCCAAAATGTTAATTTAATGAAAACCTCTAATTATATCTGTTTGATTTTCCCATTAACAATATCAACATTTAGCAGTTGTTCTCATTAGACATTAAAAGAATATCAAAGAAATTAGAATAAAGGGCAAATAGAATTAGGGTATATAAAGACTAGCTGAAATCGGGAATGAAAATTTGCAAGTTACACTAAACTTATCAGAAAACCAAAAAATTCTGAAAGAAAAATGTAAAAAAAGTATCCAAAATTTGCATCATAATTTCTACACATGCTGTATGTAATCTAACCAATGAGACAGATCTGCCGTTCTTCACCATGGGTATTTTATCCAAATCTATTGAGGGTGTCACATTATTATTTACACTGGACATGGGAAGAAACCATATATAAAGCCCCCAAACTATCACCAAAAGACCTTCTTCGATCCTTCTCTATTTCTGTTATAAATTTGACAATTACTGTGACCAATCCCAAACCTTTCTATTAAGTCCTGTTTTAAAAAAAAAAAATTATTTAAAGATTGTTTTTTTACTTATATTTTCTACTTCCGTACTTGTTTTATTTTTAATGATTATTACATACATTTTATAAATAGCTTTTATTAGTGAATTTTAGATTTATTTATTTATTTATTTTATTTATGAAAGACACACACACAGAGAGATAGAGGCAGAGACACAGGAGGAGGGAGAAGCAGGCTCCCGCCGGGAGCCCGACATGGGATTTGATCCTGGGACTTCAGGATCGCGCCCTGGGCAAAAGGCAAGCGCCAAACCGCTGAGCCACCCAGGGATTCCTAATAGTGAATTTTAAATAGTATTGCAATGACTATCCTTGTCTGTTCATCATTTTGCTTAAAAGTGGTGCATTTAAATGTTTCATGAGATGTGTACTAGACTTACTAGTGTTCCTTACTATCCACAGCCCAAATTCTTGCTAAAGCACAAGACCTATACAGACAAATTATTACACGATATGAATTCACTTTCCCAGCCCAGGGAAATTGAAGTATATGAGCTTCTGACTTCAGTTATCAATCTACTGATCTACTGGCTTGCCAGCTCTCCTGACATAGCAGAACATGAGCTCAGACAATTAGATTTGCTTTTTCAGAAAAAAAAAAGTTTTAAAGATATCAACTCTCTCATTCATTCTCCATCTATTCTCAGTATCATTTCAAATATTTTTCTTATTTTCTTAAATATAATAATTTTTGGTAGTGTAAAGCCCTGGTGTGCTTATTTTAGTATCTGGGTCATCTGCATTTGTTTCCATTGACTTTTTTCCTCCTTGGATTTTAAATGGCATGCTGAACACTGAATACGAAAAATGTTGAAGCTCTGATGATGTTATCTTCATCCAGTGGGGTTCATCCTGTGGGGGTTCACCTGCTCCTTCAACAACCAGATAGGATGGACGTTATCATCTGCTTCCCACCAGGGACTGAGCTGACCTGAGGCTGGGCTGCGGTTCTGGGATGGTCTGTCAACCTCTCCATTGCACATTCCAGGGTGTATCTCTTCATAGGGTGGTAACCGAGGAGAGTGGGACCAGTGTCCACAGAGCCTCTCCTCCGGATGCCAATCACTACCCTGAGGCTGTGAGATCTCTACTCTGCCTTTTATTCTATCAGAGGGATGTTGAACTGAGCCTCTACCTCGCTCTCTTATTACAGGGCATTCTGGACCCTTAAATCTCAAAATTTTGTCTCTCAAAGCCTTATGAGACTATCAAAAGTTCTACCAGTTTCTGCGTCTCTGAATAATACCAACTAGTACTCCATTCTGAGAATCAAAAATGCACTGATGGAGATAAAGAAAGGTTGCAGAATATTTTCTCACCTCTTGTGTAGAATCTGGTTTACCAGGATTTTGTTCCCTCGAGACCTAGTTGCTGCAAAGATTATCCATTGCGTGCAAACATGTCTTTCTCATCTGATTTCCCAAGTTTTCCCTAGTGAGAAAACTGGTGTCTCTCAGGAATATGTACTAAGAAAAAGCAAACTAAGAGCAAGCAAGCAATAAAAGAATTAAGTGATTAGCAATGAGTATGAAGGCTATAAGTGCACATAAGAAGAAAACCTTTGAGACAAAGATTAATACAATAAGCCAAGGTTATAAGAAAAAGAAATAATACAGTAAAATTATATAAATCCTATAGCAGCATCCACTCAATTTAGTTCTCCTAAAAGTTAAGATATTCCACAAGAAAAGTTTTGTAACGCAAAAACCACCATGAGAAACTAAGTGAAAGAAAGCCACACAAGTTTTTAAACAGAAATCATCCTAGCCTGCAATATACTCATGTGCTTTATGACCCTCTTAGATCTTTTATACAACGGTATCCCAAAGGATTTGACCAAGGAAATCCTTTCCCTATAGAATTCTGAAAACTCGGACACATAGTGGTGCTCGACAAAATCCAATAGCATTGGGAAAACTAAGTCTTAATACATAAAAAGAACCAAAACAATATAGAATAAATTTTAAAAAATGAGCGACCATTAGCAAGGAGCATGATCTTACGCTGTTAAGGTCCTACAAACACCTTACATGCAGATATGTAGGCCTAACCTACTCTTTCTATTCTTGGCCCTCCCTAACTGCCACACCTACCTATTGCTCCATAAAAATATTTATGGTTACCACCCCCACCAAAACGTAAACATAATTAATAGAAAGATATAAAGCCAAAAATAAAGTGCCCAACTAGTATCTTTTACATTACAAAAGTTTCTTTCCATTAAAAAAATACCCACCGCATTTATGTATTGAACGTATGCTGAGAAATGCTTTGTTTCAGTGGATAAACCTCATGGGCATTCTTATGCACTAAAAAAAAAAAAAAAAAAAAAAAAATTAGTTTTACCACCAAGTGGTGATCTTGATTATCATAGATTCCACCGATTAAATTAACATAAACACTGGGCCGGTAACTATCACTGCCTATAAAAGAAAAAAAAAATAATAATGTATCTCCATATTCTCTTTTGATGTGAAAATGCTTCCATTATTTTGCATTCATTTAATATGTTAATATTATTGTGAGCTTTTATGTTGGGCACATGTGAGCTACTCTATAAAAATCAAATTTAAAAATACCTTTTGTGAGCAGCTAACAATACAGAACTCCAAGAATGAAATATCTTACAAAGAAAAATGAGGAAATGAAAATCTATATTATTCACTTTCATTTGTGTTATACTGAAGAAAAACCAAGGTAATTAATTGAATTCTCCTTGCAGCAACTTTTGAGATGGCATATTGACCCAATATTCATTTTCTTATTGCAAGCCAATGAAGTGCTATTATCAGGGCTTCTGCAAATGTATAAACCATCTTTATCTTTCATGTATTAAATAGAGCTTGAAGGAAAGTGGTGAATTTTAAGAATGTAAATGGAGGAGCAAAGGAAAACACCATAGACAAAGTATTTTAGAATAAATAGGTTAGGCATCAAGCAGGTAGCCTAGGCAGGTAGCCATTGTGCCAGGTATGAGACAGAAGATGGTATAGAACTGTGACAAAGGAGAAAACAAATGCTATATTGTGTGCATTCAAATTTATTGCTTATACAGTGTGTGGGCAAAGCAAAATCCAGCAAAGTCTAGATGCAGCATCCAGGTGGCCATTTTTTGACCTCTGGTTTAGACACTACCAGCCCCATTAAGCAGGAAGGAGAAGCAGCTAGAAAAAATAAGTTATATGATAAGAAGTAGCATCCCTTCATTGCATTCTGTGGGCCAGGATTGTTCTAAACACTCAACAGATAGTGTGCTAACATATTTTAACATGTAATATCTTAACAGATAATATCTTAACAACATAAGAAAGAGATACTATCAATAGCTCCAATTTACAGATGAGGACTCTAGGAAAATTTGTGATTCATCATTTTCATGTACTGAGTCTGGTCTCTCAAAAATAACATTTGTTGAAGCCTGGCTCTATATTCCAAGTACTCTGCTAAGCATTACTTCATTTCACTCCTTATAACAACCCTTTGCGGGGTTCTTATAACAACCCTTGCACACTATTTTAATAGGATATTCTTTGCCATGAAGAAAATTTACTTCTGGAAACGGACTTCTTTCAAAAGAAAATTGCAGACACCCCCAGAAATGATTAAGTGTAAAAAACACATTCCGTGTGTCTTTATGTAATTACACTTTTTCAGTCCAGTGCAATCTCTATAAATAAATTTCTATTGTCACGACAATGTGAAAATAATAACTGTTTCATTAGATATTTCAAAACTAAGCTTCTGTTTAATTTAAAACTAAAATGTGTTTCTTTCCAAAAATAGCTCTCTAGCCTTCTGTCTAAAAATCCCAGAAGATTCTTTCACTGAATGCCCTCTGAAGTTAACCTTAACTCTTGTGTCTGACTCAATTTTTACTGTTTTTTCTCTCTTTATATCCTACCTGCGCTAATATCCGGCTGTTTTCTTCTCCTGTTCCTGCTTTTCTCCTGCCCACCTTTTAGCACTTAAATCGACAAAGCTTTATTCAATATCTAGGCCCTGGGGGGCTTACCAGTGTCACTGTGTACCCCTCACAGCTGGCTGAAGCAAAAGGGTTTAATCTGCGAATAGAGATTTCTGACAATTACCTTAGCAGAACCATGGGATTTCTAACTACCTTAGACTGCTAAATTGACATGCAAAAAAAAAAAAAAAAAAAAAAAAAAAAATCCGTCTCCAACCACAAAGGAAAATCTTTTCTATCTGAGAACTATGATCAAGTGTGACATCTTTAACCCATCTCATGGAGAGAACCATTGCATCTCTATATCACAGGCCTCTAAGACTCTTGATCAAGAATTAGGATTAAATTGCCTGAAAAAGAGATTTCTTGCAAAAATTCCAGAAATCCAACGTTACCAGTTCCATGTGCCTCTCACCTCCACATTTCCCAGTGACGAGTTCAAAATACTAGACCCTGCAGTCTACCATCTTCTCACAGTCTAGCATGTTTTTATGTTTTTAGGGCTTTCTTCTCCATTGCTTCAACTGTTAACATACAATACAGAATAAAACTCATTGTGTGTGTGTGTGTGTGTGTGTGTGTGGTGTGTGTGTGTGGTGTGTGTGTGTGGTGTGTGTGTGTGGTGTGTGTGTGTGGTGTGTGTGTGTGGTGTGTGTGTGTGGTGTGTGTGTGTGGTGTGTGTGTGGTGTGTGTGTGGTGTGTGTGTGGTGTGTGTGTGTGTGTGTGTGTACCTCCATTTCCTTGCTTTAATTCTTTAATTAAAGTTGAAATTCAACTCTTTTCAAGGCTCCTGAGTGGCTTAGCCAGTTAAGTGCCCTACTCTTGATTATAGCTCAGCTCATGATCTCGAGCTCCCACTGGGGGTGGAGCCTGCTTAAGATTTTCTCTCTCCCTCCACCTCTCTTTCTGCTCTTCCCTCTGCCTCTCAATAAATAAATTAAAATAAAATAAAATAAAATTCAACACTTTTCCAGTAAGACCATCTCTTTCCACATGCTCAATCCTCTGGGTAGAAGTCACTCATTCTCCGATATCCTAGGCTATGTTGACAGTCCTTAAGCTTCCTACTAAATGTTTCAAACTATAAGTTCCTGATATTTGTACAAACATTGAACAACTATGTTAATTATAATGATAATAGTAAATATAAGGTGATGACAGTTAGTTATGTGCCTTTTTCTACTCTGTCTTCTTCTGACCTCATGGTTATGCTTCCTTATTTACTCCGTACTTGGGTCCCTGGCTCATTACCATTATTTCCTACTTATCTCCATGTTTATGACCCACCAAATAACTTAGCTTCACATATCTCTGACCTCTTAAATGCCAACAAAATTTGCTCATACTCTTTGTGAGCATACTTTCTCCATGACCTCCCCCTGGCCTTATGATTGGATGGACAGTCTGAGGTACCATATACAAAGTACAAGTGAGCATTTGTGGTGATTACAGCTATAAATTTTCCAGATATCTCAGGCTGCTAAGGTGAAACATAAATAATTCAACCCAAAGCTCCAGCCAAATTAGACATAAATATTTCAAGAGCTGTTTCTCTTGAATGGATCAACTCAAACTTTTAAAATTCAATCTATGAATCCCCAATCACCATCTTTCCACATCTCTCATGCACTAACTCCTGCATTTGTATTCTTTAACTTTATCATGGCTACTTAGGGCTCTGACCCTTTCCTTCTATTCTGTAATATCAGTCTTGAATTATCTTTATCTTGTTCGATATCAAGCATACAATCCATGGCATTTCATGAGAATCTCTATCATGAGAATCATCTATTAGCCAACTCACATTTACCTTCTTATATCGGTGAATAAAGATTTGGCTCCAGATATAACTCCTCTGGAAAGACTTCACTGAATCGCCCCTTTAAACTGGTAGAGCTTCCCGTTTTGCTGTCCGTTGCACTATTATGCACATCTACCAGAATAATTACCATACTTTATTGGCCTTGTTTGCATAGCTACTTTGGTCTATGAGACTATAAACTCTTAGACAGTAAAGCTCATGCTTTATTTCTGAAACTCAATGCCTAGCACAGACATGAGTGCCAAGTATGCACTTAGTAATTGTCTCCTAGATTAATCCAGATTAATCCTTGATTTCACTTGTCCCTGTGACAAATGTTTGGTTGGACTCATTCAGTTTATTATTATTTTATTTTTTTTAAGATTTTATTTAATTATTTGAGAGACAGAGTGGCAGAGAGAGGGAGAAGCAGTCTCCTCGCTGAGCAGAGAGCCTGACATGGGGCTCAGTCCCAAGACCCTGAGAGCATGACCTGAGCCAAAGGCAGACACTTAACCAACGGAGCCACCCAGGTGCCCCTACACTTTATTATTTTTTGACAGTTTTAGTTTTACAGAAAAATAGAGGAGAAACTACAAAGAGTTCCCTAAAACCCCTCACCCTCTCATCAGTTCCTCCTATTACTAACTTTTGCAACAGCATAGTATGTTTGTTATAATTCGTGAGCCAATATTGGTGGAGGATTATTAGCTGAAGTCCACAATTTACTTTAGAAATCACTCTTTGTGTTGTAGAGTTCTACAGGCTTTGTCACATGTATAATAACAAGTATGCACAATTATGTCACAGAATTGTTTCACAGCCCTAAAAATGCCTTCTGCTCCACCTGTTTACCCCTTTTTCCCTCCCCCCACAAACTGCTGGCAACCACAGTCTTTCTACTGTTTCCAAAGTTTTGCCTTTCCAGAATGTAATCTAATTGAAATTATATGGTATAATTTGGCTTTTCTGAATGGCTTCTTTCACCTTAAATAATGCATTTAAGCTTTCTCGTGTCTTTCTACGTCCCGATAGCTCATTTCTTCTAATCACTAATACTCTTTTGTATAGATGTACCACAGTTTGTTTATCCATTCATCTATTAAAGGACATTTTGAATAAAAAAAAAAAAGGACACTTTGGTTGCTTCCAAGTTTTGACAATTATAAATAAAGCTGTTAGAAATCTTCATATACAGGTTTTCGTGTGAACATATTTTTTTTTAGCTCATTTGAGTAATGAGTTAAAAAAAAAAAAGAACTTCATAGTTGGATCGTAAGATTATGAACGAAATCTGGTTTTGTAGGAAACTATCAAACCATCTTTCAAAGTGGCTTTTTTGCTTTCCCACCAGTAATGGCCAAGAGTCTTTGTCTCATTCACTTTTCAGGATACATTGACCCATCCTTAAATATATGCCCATATATTACTTTTTTTGTAGACTGGTCTTACAGTCACTTTTCATCGCTGCTTCTCCTCTGATCTTTACACTTATGGTTAAAAAAATCCAAATCACTTCCCACATGGCAGTGTAACAGTACCCCTGCTACCCAGATGATGCAGGTCTCAGTTTCCTCTTCGGATGCTGAAGCAATGTATCTAAAACAATGCCGATAAGTTTTTGAAAACCTTAATTTCTTTAATTAATTCATAAGTATATAAATTAATGTATAATGAGATTTTCTGTTTTTCTTCATGTACAAGGGCATAGAAGGCTCTGAGTATAGGGTCAGGTTATATGTCTTCTCCGTTATTTCTACATGACAGACCACAGGTCTACCAGGACACTAACAGGATCAGAATTAAAAGCTGGATCACATTTCAATGATGAATAGTGCTACTGCTCTGAAGAAAAATACGACTGGAGAAACTATACTTGGAAAAGAATGGCGAGAACTCATAAACAGGCTTTATGTATTGTGCCCCCTTGCATAGATTAAGCATATCTAGCTCTAAGGGTAACTAAGGGCGTGCAGAAAACAGAACATAGCTGTGTGTCAGGAGGACTGGCTCTATCCCTGGTCTGCTGGTAACCATCTGTGTGACCCTGGGCAAAGTCTCTACCTGTAAAATGAGAGGTTTTCATCCAGCTTTCAATAATTCTATTCATTTCCTACTATGTGTGTCCTGGATGCCTGGGCTATAGCAAGACCCAGATGGTCAAAGTCCCTACTTCAATATGCTTACTTCCAGGGGTGAGAGCGGCAATGGCAAGAAGCAATAAACAAACAAACTAGCACATATCAAATAGCAATAAATGATGCAAAGCAATAAAGTGAAGTGATGCAATGATGAGGGCCTCCCTAGGGGATAATAAGAAGCTAACCCGTCCATCAATCTGTCTGAGGACATGACATCTAAGCTGAGTCCTGAGTGGCCAGAAAGAGCCAGCTAGCCTCATAACTATCTTTGGGGAAAAAAAATTATACCAAGAGAAATAATTGGTACAAAGATATTGGTACAAAGAGACCGCTGTTGCTTCAAGGTCATGCCCAGCTCTCAGCTTTTGATTTCATTATTGTGTAATCACGACCATTGAAGGGGTGACATTTTACCAGCGAGGGTACACAAGAAAATTAATGTTGTTCCTTGGAAGGTCTGTGAATGGCAAGCATGGTTTTGTAAGGCTCCGTCCGCCCACATTTAACAATCTGTAAATGTGATTTATCCCATCATCCATCCTTACCTCTTCTTCATGCAACAGCACACGTTAAAAGTCCATCACTAGACAATTTAACGCTTTGAATTATTTTCTATTCCAAGGATCATTTAGCATTTGTTTTTGAACTCACTTAAAGATGATTTAGGCAACGTATTCTTTTAAAGTCATCGGTATTACACAAATCAAAATATGACTCAAATGCCAGGAAAATAAATTCTTATCTAATTTGCCTAGCTAAGGAGACTTAATGAACATTAATCAGTTTTGATGTTAAATTAGCAGAGCTAACATTCTTGGTGAGTTTTATATATTCATTAAGTTTTCCATATTTATTATATCCAACTTGATTCTTAGGTGATTATTATACTCATTATTAGATTCAACATAATAATCTCTTCAATTTATGTAGCCCATTGCATTCTTCAGATAATTCACAACATGACAATTACATATAATCTCCATTTTAGACCTGAGGAAATCAATGCTGATGGAGATTAAAGAATTTATGTAATGTCCACAGTTGATTATCAGGAAATCAAAGCTTGAAAGCCAGGTCTTCCTTTCTTCTTTCCTTCCCACTACCCATGGGTCATGTGTAAACTACTGGCTGTTTGGTCATGAATAAAACAAATCTCTGCCTTCAAAGAGCTCACAATTCGATACAGGAGACAGAACAAGACAAATTTCATCTCAATGTCAACAAGGCTGCATTAGAAGTAGATATCCGAGCCCCCATGGGAGCCTCTTCACGCAAGAGCCCACTTAACTAATTAGCTAATTGCATGGATGACATATTCCTCCGCGAAACCAGGAAAGCTGCTTTCAATATCAATTTAGAGAACATGAGTTGGACTAACTTGTTCCAGTCTCCTTCACATTTAGCATGCATAGAAATAACACTTTCTTTGAAAAGGAATGAAAGGTAGTAAGTAGTGCCTAAATAAATAAAAGTCCTAAATGTATTATTAAAGTAGCAGAATCAATAGCATAAAGATTCAGTTGGTTCTTGGTTCTCTTACTAACCTCCTGGCATTTTAATTGACAGAGCTGATTAAACTTGCTAAGTTTCCTCATCTGGAAACCAAGGATAATGTCTATTTACTGGGCTATTGTTAAGACTTTCATGTATTAATATTTGTATTGTTTTCAGCATAGCTCCTGGTACATCTTAAGTGATCAATTAAATGATAGGAAGAATACCATTCCTGTCCAGCAGAATTAGATGCTAATTCAGTTCTTTTTAGCATCATAAATAAACCTGCTACCCAAAATTTTTCAAAGTAATAAAGCTTATATGACATAGTCACATTTGCAGCAGCATCTGATTATGATTATTAAAGACAAGATAATCTAAAGTCTACTTCCTTCCCTCCTTTGTTAAAGATATTTTCTTTAGTTAAGATTACTTTTTTTTATCTTTGATGATCACAATACCCTAAGGATCCTTAAATGACAAATTCCAAACTAATCAGTACTATAGGCCAATCATTTTATTACTCATCAGCCTATCTAAGGTTCTTAACTACCCTGGAACTCAACCTCAGAACAACTCAAGAGCAAATGCAATCATTCTTAAAAAAAAAAAAAAATGCAATCATTGTGATTCTTAGCCTTCACTATATTATTCTCTTTCATGAATTCTATAGATATCTCTTCAGGCTGTATTTGGTCTGAGGTAAACAGAAGCTGTATGGAGAGTTGTAGACATCAAGTACAGTAGAGAACAAGTAGATACTAATGTCCATAAACTGAGTTGTTCCTGGCCATTAGTTGCATTATTATAACTACTTAGAATGAAAATGATACCAGATAGGTCCCTTTGGGAATGCCTTATCCAGCGAAGTGAAGGTCTCCACTAAACACACGAAACCATCTAAGTCCCTTATTTTTAAGGTAGTAAAGTAGCCAGAACATCCATCAAAATAACTCACCTGTCAGTCCCAATTCCATAGTACCGGGGATCGCAGCATGTGAGAAGGGTGAGGGAAAGGGGAAGTACAAGTCTGAACACTTTGCAATGACCATCTGGCTATTTTAAGCCCCTGTCTGTGATGCATTTGCATAAAACTCAGCTGAAGTTAAGCAAAAGCCAACAGAAAATCATCTGCACTAACAAAAATGAAAGACTCTCACTGGGATGTTTTTAAAGCTTCCAAGAACAACCTGAGCCAAAACGAACGCAGTCAGTATTTCAGTTTAGTAAAGATGGTGCTGGTTTGTTAAGAACCATTGCCTTTCCTCCTCACAGCTGTTTAAAAGCACCAAGTTCGGATTTTGCAACCGTTAAGATTTGATCGTGGTGGATTCTTTGTATTATTTGGAGTCGTAAGCACCCCCTTCTAGAGATGACAAGAAAATGGGAATCATAATGAGAAATCAACATTACTTCCCAATCCCCTGGTATGCTAAATATTTGCTCCCAAATAGCGCCTTCAAATGCCTGCTTTGCTTTTGGGCTTCCCACCTGCCAGAGTCTTGTCAAGCGAAGTCCCGAAGCACTTGCTGTTCATCTGCTCTATGTGCTCCCTACAGACTTCTTTAGCTGAAGTACAGTTTGCACACTTTGGAAGAACTCCACCAGGGCCAAACCTGTGCAGGAGGAATTGAGGACCACCCTCCCCAGAAAGTCACAGGCTTCATTTCTTTGGCAGCCCCTGCAAAAAGTGCTGCCAAAGAACAAGGGCACACTACCTATAAATCTTATATCTTCACGTGGGTCAACTTCCAATCGATTGCAAGCAGTATTTATCTGGTTAAGCAGATTGGGGCAGCACCTTATCCATTTATATGTCTATGTGTATCTGTTCTTATCCCTCTCTATGTGCAATATATATAATAAGACCATACACCAGAAAAAGGACCAGAAAAAAGAACTGGTGATTTTCTCTTAAATTATGGGAATCTCTAATGTCTTAAGATATTCTTAAAGGTAACTACTGCAGAGTATCAGCACTTAGAGAAAATCCTTTATTGATGCTTTGCCTCATAACTGCATTTGTGTTTTTTATAACTATTTTACTAAAAACTTTGAGAAAGCTAAAACATCTGAAGCGCTTTTTCCATTTGTTTAGCTATTAAACTTCCTCCCATGCAATATATGTTTATTTAAAGTCTCTCTAACTACACATTTACAATGTGTTTGTTAAATTAGTTAAGAGATTGTAATTGGGCATTGGGGATTAGTTGCACTATTCCCAAATCTCTTTACTAAAAATACATGAGAACAGTGAGCAGTTTATTTATAACCTTGTTACTTTGCACCATTAGTGATGCCATTGTTTTCCTTCTTCATATTTTAAATATGTCAAACTCAAAATTCAATTCATAGCCCCGTTTGCTCATGTTTTATAAAGTAGCCTACAATGATTTTAAGTTAAATACAGTGCATCCACCTGCTAAATTTGGAACAGAAAAAGATGGGAGAGTTCCCAGAAAAGCTGCATTAAAATTGCAAATAGAATTTGTAATTTTTCTATTCATTGCCCATGGAAAGAATTTACAATAGTATTCTTCTTCCATGTAAAATACACAATATTATACTATCTTGCTTAATTATGGGGAATTAAAATTAAAAACCAAGAATATTTCCAATGGGAATAATATTCTCCATCACTATTCCTTTAACAATGAATCTGTGTCACTTCTATGTGTATTAAGACAGATGTGGATAATAATATCTTGTCACGACGTTATCTGAAAGAATTTTCGTGATGCCTGTGTGTCCGGGAATCGGCTTGGCATCTGATAATCATTAACACACAATAAAGAAGTCTGACACATTCAGTCCTGCTTCTCTTATGCCTGAAGTGTGAGTTGAGCCCAAAGAACTACTGGCTTCATGCTAGGCTATCACAGCAGAAGGAAGCACGCTAAAGCATCTCACTTCCAAAGGAATATTCCTCTGTAGCCCACACATTCAGATTAGCCCTTAAAAAGCACTGGTCCCCTTGTTTTTCTCTGAATCTGCATCTTCATAAAGCAATTCTCCCAATAACCTGTGTTGATTTAGGCAAACCTGCATCAGCCTCATCTGGGAGATACAGATCGAGGCATGACCAACAACGCATTTGATCATAGCTTTAGCCTCACTCCCCGATATTAAAACACAGACTTACTAACTACTGACCAACATGACCTGGACAGTCCTCTCAGCGTGACTAAACTGTAGGCAGTTGTCTTTCTGACTATAGGGTCCTGACTGCCGTTTTTTTTTTGTTGTTGTTTTTTTTTTTTTTTTTTTTGAGTGTTTAGCTTTAAAAACCTGTAACTGTAAGCTCTTCCTCTGCCCCAAACCATCTTTCTCAAGATCCTGGATGCCATCTCTTGAAATGTAATCATTGAAGATAGGAACTTTATCTCTCAGATTCTGTGGCAGGGTAGGATCCTAACTTCAATAAGCAACAATTAGTAAATGCAGATGGCCTAATCACATTGATTAGCCTACCCTTTAAGTCCTGCAGGATTTTTCTATTTGCTCAGCCCAGAATTTAAAATTCCTCCCATCATTGGTTTTAGCAGAGTTGAGTTGAAAATCTCTCTCCCCTATTGCAACGGTCTCTCTGCTCTACTGAAGTATTCTTCAATAAAATCTCCCTTGACTATTTAACTGACTTGATGCAATTTTTTTCTTTTACGGTACTCAGTTGTTTTTTTTTTTTTTCCTCAACAAGAGTGAGACAGATGCTCAAGCCTAATTACTAGCTACTAGTCATTTGCATGTGCATGAATGGTTTTTTAAAAAAAGAACTTTTATTTTACAAAATAAAAATGTTCTGACTACTGTTGAAACTCTTTTTTGTAGAAGATGAATTTTAAAGATTGCAAGCTACCTCTTTTTTTCTATGGCTTTAAGATGAATAAGTCAGCTCAGTACTGTTCTAGCCTCTTTAGCTTGAATACATCTACATAGACAATAATCCCAACACTTCTTTTTGACATATTGAGTCTGAGTCCTACTTGCTTCCAAGATTTTCTTTTACCCCACCTCCCCCCTTCAGCCTCGAGACACTATTCTATCCTTCAATTCTTAATGAATAATTCTGATTGATGCTCACTGAGGATGAGGGTACCAGTGAGAACGAAATCTGAATGAAGATATGAGAAAATAATTTGTCCATTATCTCTTTAATGATTCCCTAGTGGTGTCAATTCCCTCCAGTCCTGTAAAACCAGGCGGCAAAGATAAAAGTATATTCCTGCTGATGAAGTCTACTGTGATGTGAAGAATGAATCTCACTGTGGCTGACGGCAAAAGGTTAACAAGAAAATGATTAAGTCACATACAAAAGCTTCTTCCTCTTCCTGGGCCTTCAAAGTCTTCAACATACAAGTAAAAGACTGTGCCAGGAAGGAAGAAGCCATTTATGACTTTCCTGCAGAAATGCTAATATTTTGCCTTAATTTACTAACGTCATGTTCTCTTTTATTGTTATGAATTTGTGAAGTCAACTAAATCAGGAGCAGAAATGTGTAACTAAGGTAACTGCTTTCATAAATCAAAGAAATGAAAATTAAAATAATCAAAAATGTGCTAAAAGTATAGTCACATATGCACAAAACTTTGAGTTAGTATTAGTCTCATTACCTAAGAGTTCGTGATGTCATTCGAAGACCTGCACTTGAATAATGAATGATGAGGGTATCACATGCATCCCTCAGTTGTTTATATCATGTTGTGTATGTGTGCACATAAGCACGGTCCACATGAAGCCATAGAGCCGAATCAGTCAATGCCATGAAATCCAAAAGAACCGGTACGGATTCAGGTTTACTTTTATAGGACAGGAGAAATTCCACATGAGTCAGATTGTTCCGTATTAGTGCATACACACTTAAATAGTATACAGAAAAATAACTATGTACCTTTCAGGGGAAAGTATTTAATTAATTTTTAAGAGTAATTAATTCATTGACAAAAATCAGACATGTTAGCATATAAAGAGCCTAAAAAATCTCAAATACCACCAGACCTAGGTATGACTATCACATAAGTGGGTGAAGGTGTGTGACTCAAAAAAAGCATCATTCAGTAAGGAACAGTATTCCAGTGATAAACTGGAAGAGCACATACCTGTCCCAGGACATTCAAATCCATTTTTAGAACCATCTCCTGGGGACGCCTGGGTCGCTCAGGGGTTTAGTGCCTGCCTTTGGCCCAGGTCATGGTTCTGGGGTCCTGGGATTGAGTCCCACGTTGGGCTCCCTGCATGGAGCCTGCTTCTCCCTCTGCCTGTGTCTCTGCCTCTCTCTCTGTGTCTCTCATGAATGAATGAATGAATGAATGAATGAATGAATAAATAAATAAATAAATAAATAAATAAATAAATAAATCTTGAAAAAGAAAAAGAACTATTTCCTGGCCTTCACAAGTCTGCTGCCTAGATATGAAACCTTTTCTCCAAGTATATAACTCCTGAAATATTAGGTGACCCGGTTTTTTCATACGAAATGTAATATTTATATAACTGACCCCAACTTAGGATATAGAAGTCTGTCCTAGTTGTAATAGTCACAAGTCAGGTCAATGAGTTGTATGTGAAGTGGTGATTAGCTTGCAAACAGAAATATAAACACATAGACCATGGGGAACCTGAATGGTTCAGTCAGTTAAGCATCTGACTCTTGATTTTGGCTCGGGTCATGATCTCAGGGTTGTGAGATGGAGCCCCATGTCGGGCTCTGCTTGGAGCCTGCTTAAGATTCCCAATCTCTTTCTCTCTCTCTCTCTCTCTCTCTCTCTCTCTCTCTCTCTCGATCTGTCTCTCTGTCTAGAAAGACACAAACCAAACATATAAAACCAAACCAAACCAAAAACACAGAGCATTATTTTGATAAGTCTCCCTTTGCCCCTTTGGTCACTCTCCCATTCTTGATGCACATACCTGTGCATACACACTAATGCCAATGTACCCATCTTCCCCTATTACTTCTTTTTTAAAAAAGATTTTACTTATTTATTCATGAGAGGCACAGAGACAGGCAGAGACACAGGCAGAGGGAGAAGCAGGCTCCTCACCAGGAGCCCGATGCGGGACTCGATCCCAGGACCCCGGGATCACACCTTGAGCCAAAGGCAGATGCTCAACCGCTGAGCCATCCAGGCGCCCCTTTTCCTATTACTTCTGAATTCTTTCATTTGGATGTGCTTTTTTTTTTGGCATATAATTACCACATAATCTCTTGACAAATTCATGATGGATATTTTAGAAATAGATTTTACTTCCAGGTCCTGTCGTTTGAAATGTTTGATAGTAGATGATTGGTTTGATCTTTAGTATGTTGCAGAAACTTTCGCCCAAGTTCAAATCATTATTTGCAAAAGTGCTCTAAGCATTGGGACTTCCAAATGGAAAGGAAGCAAGCCTAATGAGTCCTTTTGGGGTTTACAGAAGCAATCAAAACCTTGGAAGGAACAAGAGGCAGTAAACTGATTGATAGTCCCTGCGTACTGCAGCATACAACAGGCCCTTGAGGGGCTCACGAGTGTGCATCCTTTCGGATCTGCAGGAGGCTTTCAACAACTTTTAAATTATATCTCATGCGCCCTAGCAAGCAGCGTGGGAATAGTAATTAATAAATAGCAATGATACTATGTAAATCGCATTTATATAAAAGTCGATATCTTGCAGTACTTCTGAAAATAAAGACTGATTTAGTCACTACTTCAGTCTAATTACAGAGCCGATTTTGTTCTCACTAAAACTAGCTTTCATTCTGCTAGACAACGTTTGATATATTTTGCCACATGCCAACCTCTATCTCCCAAAGCGGCTAGGCCAGACCCTCCCCCAAAGCTCTCCTCAACAAGAATTAAATTAAAAGTCTAGAAGTCTCTGGGTAGTGTGTATCAGAGGCAGAGGTGGCAGTCCCAGGGATTAGACGGCTCAATGAAAAGCAGCTACTGTTTTCACAGTGGGTCTTGCTCAGCACAGGACCCTGGGTCCTGGGGCCCAGATTCATGGCCATCCCACCTGGCAGGGCTGGAGACACACCCTGAACCACCAGATGTGCAGCAGAGCTAACCTCCCTGCCCGGGACCTCTGCAGGCCCTCCCTCCTGGTTTCCACTCCCCAAGAGCAACAGATTTCCCAATTTTGCTGCCCAAGACACAGGAAAAGCAGCAAGACAAGATGGCAATGCAAGAAGGAGCTAATAAAAGAACCAAATGACTCACCAGCAATCTGGCAAGCAGTGAGCAGGCCCGTGGCGCCTCTAGTTCACAACTCAGAAGACGAAAAGGCTTTATCTTTCCCTAAACGGAAAAGGCCCCAATGAGGGGTCTGGCCCTGAAAGCTCCAGACCTTATGGCAAAATGAGCCTGACCTCCTCCTGGAATGTAAAGGAGAGAGGGAGGGGGCTCTTGTGTGTTTTACCCGACTCTATTCCTGCCGCTCTTCCACATGCACATATACATCCCCTAAAACTGTATATTTCTCTTCTTTTAGTACAATTTATTATGCCAATGGGCCAGGTATATAATGTCTATAAATACTACCCTGTTTACTAATAGCATAATAATTTTATAATTTAAAATAAGAAACATTTATCTTTTGTATTTTTATGCTAACACACACGTAAGAAAAAAAATAGATTATCACTTTCATTTTCTCATTGTTTGGGGATGTGACATTTGGTAGCAGCTCTTCAGAATTTACTCTCCGTGGAAGCAGTATGGATTGTTGCCAGGGCGAGGTGATGGAAAAGAGAGAGCCCTTTCCCTGAAATTATTCAGTAAAGGATTGGATACAGTTTTAAAGTTTCTTTATCTCTAAGAGTCCCCTATAAGTATAAAAAAACAGACACACACACACAAAAAACAAACAAACAAACAAACAAAAAACAGACACAGTACAAAATCCTACAACTATCCAGGAAAGGTTATATGGACCAGAGTAAACTTGAACCAGTCACCACAGAATTTACAAACTCAGACTGAAAATAACTGTGTGAATTTAAACGTTTTTATCAACTGAATTATAGACTTGCGTGAGACAAGTCAAGTACTTTCCATTTCTCATTTAATCATGACAAACTATTTCCTACCCATCAAAAATGACTTCTAGTATTTGATGCATGTAGTATGTTAAAGACATTAGAGGAAAGCCTTAAATCACAAATGATCCTATAAATCTGAACCTCACACATGCACCTTATTAAAAGACAAAGGATTTCCTTCCTTCCCTTTTTTCTTTCAGAAAATATCTACTGACCTTCTGAGGTGCCAGACACTGCTCCGAGCGCTTGAAAGATGTTGGTGAACAAAACAGTCGTTCTTGCTCGCGTGGAGCTTACGACCTAGTCCATAAGCAGACACTGCCTGAGTCCCTGCTCTGTGACCTTGAGCGTGTCATTAACCTCTCAGAGCTTCATTCAGTTCCCTCATCTGCAAAAAGGGAATGTTAGTAGAATCTACCTCATAATATTAAATGAGTTCATATGTATCAAGTATCTTGCAAAGAGTAAGTCCTATATAAACATTAGTTTTATTTTTAATATTAGTTTTATTAGTTTTATTATCATTTTTGTCTAACTTGTGCCAATGTAAATGTACAAGATGAAAATAACAAGTTGAACCATACGAAATTGCTGCTTTTGTAGGCAATGATGTGTATATAGTTCAACGTGTAATTTAAGAGGGGATCCCTGGGTGGCTCAGCGGTTTAGCCCCTGCCTTGGGCCCAGGGCATGATCCTGGAGACCCGGGATCGAGTCCCACGTCGGGCTCCCTACATGGGGCCTGCTTCTCCCTCTGCCTATGTCTCTGCCTCTCTCTGTGTGTCTCTTGTGAATAAATAAAAAAAAAATCTTAAAAAAAAAAAAACCTTATACCTTAAGAGAATGGTTATATCTGGCTACTCATTAGAGATACTAAAGGAGCTTTTAAAACTACCAGTGTCAGGGCTCACTGTCTCCCTAACCCCAAATCTATTAAGTTACACTTCGTGGGTGAGAACCTGGGTATCATTTTTTTTTTAATTATCAGATAACTCTAATGGCTGGCCCGAGATGAGGATCACAGTCTGTTTTTTAAATGCTTTATTTCATAGCAAGTAGTGAGAAAATCAGGGCATGATGTCAAGGAAAGCAGAGGGAAGGAGGAATGAGTGGTCAATGCTGCTAAATGCTGCAGAAAAGCCATATAAAAGGAGAGTCACCCTACAACACTTAGAGAGGCATATTCACGTTGTTCCCCACTGGAAAACATAACTACTCTGCTTTTGCTCCTGTCCCTTATGATACTCATAAGTGGTCCAGAGTACAGGATTTTGTCAATTGTGAGAAAATGTTCATGAGAAATAAAATGGAAACACTTTTGACTCAACTTCTCCTGTCACTGCGGCAGAGCACAAATCCACAGACTCAAACTTTAAAGAAAAACTTTGTAAGAGAAAATAAAACTCATTTCGTTTTTTATTAAGAAGTCTGCGTATCACATTCGAAAGTATAAAATAAGTAGACAGTGTATTTTCAGATTTCTGCTGTTCCGCCACAAAAATACCTATGTGGCACTGTAAGACTTTTCATAGGGCAAGAACATGAGCATCTACCAAGCCATGACGTTGTGGTTCTCTACTTCAGAGTGTCCTGAGTTACTTAATGGGGCTTTGGTTTTTACGGAATCACGGGTTATTCTAAGAAAATCTTTAGAATGTAAACTCTTCATAATCAACAATATAGAATCTTGATCTGAGCCGTATACTGGGAACCTGGAAACAGATCCTCAAGATATGTCATAAAGCCTCAGTCATCTACTCACCCTTGTACTCTTCACATTTGTAACACAAAGATAGAATTTTTAAAAGGAACTTTCTAAAATCTATGAATGAAAGAAAAGTTCATTTTTTAAATTTATTATTTTAAAGATTTTATTCATTTGAGAGAGAGAGAGAGGGAGGGAGAGCATGAGCAGGGGTGGGGGAGAGGGAGAAGCAGGCTCCGATGGGGGAGCCCGATGGGGGGACTCCACCCCAGGACCCTGGGGTCATGACCTGAGCCAAAGGCAGACACTGAACCGACTGAATCACTCACATGCCCTAAAAGAAAGTTTAGAGGCAACAGAATTTGTACAATAAAGATGCAAATTAAATCTTGACAGATGTGAATAACAGGCCATATCTAAGAGGACAAAACAGTTGCTCATCTGCTCTCTGGACTGAAAGTCTAGCCTCAAGGTTATAGTACCTTGTGCATATCGTAGTCTCAAGTACCATGTTCACATGATACGTTACAGGACAATACCCCACAGTAGCTTGAACGTGTAAGCTTATCGACTTCTCCAGAACAATGCATTCCAATTCATCCTTACGCCTTAGGTCATCTAGCAGCGTGCCTAATACATTGATAAACTCTTGCAGATCTAAACAGAGAGGTAACTGAATAGGCTACTACAGGAACAGAGGACACTTTAAACAGCCTGATGAGATGGCATGAGTGTATCAGAGAACCTATAAAATGGACGTGGTGAAAGGAGGATGAAAGCCACCTTCAAATATCTGAGAGACTAACATTTAGAGGAGGACACAGAACCATTCTTTATGATTTTGAGATAGTAGAACTAGTTAACATGTAGTGTTTACCAGGACATAAATAGGAACCTTATACCAAGAGAAGTGGAAAAAAATCCTAAAAATCAAAGTTATGGCCATGTATTGTTTTGAGTTTCCTAGCAATGATGTTTTTCAAATACATATCAGGGGCCACTTACTAAAGAAGGGAATTGCTAATCACTCATTTTTTTCAGTAACACGCTCTGCTCTGTTGTGGGTAGAGTGCTGAGCTCTAAGGACACAGAGCCTATGGCACAGTTCTGTCCTCAAGTAATACACCATTCGATGGGAGGTAGAAACTAGTACGTAGGCGGTAAGAATCCTCTTGTGACAAATTTTGCCACAGTGCACCATACTGAGAAAACACAGGAAAGATGACCTCCTCTCGGGAGGCTGGGGGCAAATGCCTTCCCCCTGACTCTACAATTTTGGAAAACTGGGCAAATAATCTTAATTTCCTTGAAACCCTGGTTTGTCTAATTCCACACACCCCACCACTTTGAGTATTACCGGCAGGAAAAGTTAGACTATTTACTCGCATACCTAGTTGAAGGTGTGAAGAGGCTTTGGGCCTATGTGATAAGCCTTCAAAATATACTTCCGTCAGCCCCTCCTATGCTGTGCCAGCATTACAGTTTTATTATATATGCACATATATGACAAATTTGGCTATTGCTATTGTTTTTAATGATGTTGACTGGCATGTGACAGTAATCTGAGGGTACGGTAACTCTGCTTTCCTTTTCTAACACAGTGTTATCTCTGAAAACAACAAAAATTATAACTTGGCAATAATCTTAAAGGTGGACCTGGCCCTAGGTGGTTTTGGGATTGGATGTTTGTTGCATCTCTCTGGGCTGGGAGGAGCTGTGACGTGCAGTGGGGTAGTGTCTAAAGGAGGCTATTTCCAGTCATTGGGAAAATCCTCCTACATGTTGCTAGTTTGAGTTTTTTGACCCTACAAGGTTTGCACTAGAGAATCATGGCAGCCTTTCTCCGTGGATTGGGGGAGGAAAGGGAAGGACAACTGTACCCACAATACAGATGCATTATAATGGGCTTAGGGTTACCCCGGGGCGGGGGTGGAGGTGGAAGGGGGGAGCCCATGCTCTGCTCTGTACCTGTGGCTCTTGATCTGTCAGCTCCAAAGTCTTGAAAGACACAAGGTCAAGATGTTGTGTCCCTGGGCTTTTAATGTAGCTTATTCATCACTGTTCTTGCCTTTAGCTCCTGTCTCTACTTCAGGACTTGGGGCTCTGCTTTGAGGCAGTCCTTCTGCTACTCTTGTCTAGCTTCAACCTAACAAAAAAATGTGTCTTGGATTTAAAAAAAAAAAAAACATGGGAAATGCAAAGCAATATTTTCTCTGTCCTTTGTATAATTCTAAGCTAACACAACATATTTTACCAAAAATACAAACTGAGAATTAAAATTTAAAAAACTAGGGCTTTTCTGTGTATACATTTCACAGATAAGTGAATGAATAAATGAACACAACAGAGAGACAGTTGCGGTCAAATTGAAATTTTCTAAATTTATGAAGAAATCCTTTATTAAAGGTTATACAATCTACCAAGGTAGCATATGCTGAAAACAGATTTCTATCTGAATTTGATTAAATAAAATATGTAAAATAAAAATACTGTCCCTTCTATATAATCTAAAGTTCATTTATTTCTAGGGTGGCTCAGTCAGGTAAACATCTGCCTTCAGCGCAGGTCATGATCCCAGGGTCCTGGGATGGAGCCTTGCATCAGGCTCCCTGCTCAGTGGGGAGGCTGCTTCTCCCTCTCCCTCTGCTGCTGCTCCCTCTACTTGTGTACAAGTGTGAATGCTCTCTCTCTCTCTCTCTCTCTCTCTCTCTCTGTGTCAAATAAATAAATAAAATCATTTTTTTAAAAGTTCATTTATATGTTAACTCAGATGGCAAAGGCCTCCTTAGATTGTTATAGCACATAAACTATAGCTCCCTGATCTCTATCACTTTCAAAATTGTAATAAATATTTTAGGACACTGGATCCAATAGGTACTCTAATATAGTAATTAACTGAACTATCAGCTCTGTCTCCTCCACAGCACTGCAACATGAGAAATCTGGCAGTTCTTTTTTTTTTTTTAATAAGATTTTATTTATTTATTCATGAAAGACACAAAGAGAGAGGCCGAGACACAGGCAGAGGGAGAAGTAGCCCCTCTTAGGGAGCCCAATGCAGGACTCAATCCCAGGACCCCGGGGTCACACCCTGAGCTGAAGGCAGACACTCAACCACTGAGCCACCCAGGTGTCCCAAAATCTGGCAAATCTTCAAAGCATCCAGAACAATCTTGGGGACAGGACAGGAACACTCAATAAAGTTGCGTTAAATTATCGATTCATTCAGAACTCTTTTTAATTGGGGCTTCACATTCAATGGAAAATATGGAAACTGTTATAAGCTCTGCTCTCAATGGTACATAGTAATTTTAACTATTGTCATTTTATTTTTTCAGATCTGTATTCTGACTCAGCATCGACCTGCTTTTTGTAAGCAATTACTATGTATCTGGGGGCAATGTAGCCACTGCTGCAGAAGAGGGGAAGAAAAAAACCAACAGAACATCATCAAGAACCCAGAAAAATGTTAGAAGACTTATGTATTAAAAAGATCAAACATATTCCCACTATGCTGCAAAAAAATTTAAAAAGGCAGAAAAAAATGAATTCTGCAGCTCTTAGTATGATAGAGTGAGAATAAAAGCAGAGATGCAATAAGAAATGAGAGAATTGACAAAAAAAGAGGCTCTGAATATATTAAACTGAAGATGAATAATTAAAAGTACTAGAAGGACAAATCACACTTCATAATAACTAATCAGAATTTAAAAATTAATAATTATCTGTGAGCTTTATAATTAGACTAGATATATTATAGAACTCCAGTTCAGTATCTCTGTGCCTCTTGTTAACGCCCAATTATAATGTAAAATAAGTAAATAATAGGGTATTAAATATACAACATGATGTATATGTACATAATAAATGGAGATATATATGTCAACTATTTTGAATTACCACCTAATGAATATTCTAGAGTATGCAAGTGATTAAGAAAAAGCCAAATTTGCTTTCATAGATTAACAATGCCTCTAGGATGTTATGTGATAAAAAAAAAAAAAAAAAAAAACTAGCTATTCAGTGTCACTCATAATGATAAAGGAAAGGAGAATTTATAGGATCGCATGAGTATTGAAAACAAAAAGCTAAAATACAATATGGAAATATATTAACAAAAATATTAGTAAAGCAATATCCATTTGCAAAATGCTCTAGAATATATACCTCGGGCCTACTCAACACAAACAAGAATTTTTAATCATCTAATTAAATTGGAACATAAAGTTTGGCAAATAAGAAATAAAGACTAAAAAATACATACCCAAGAAAAATTCTAAATTATCAGAATTTTCTTTCTACGTGGACTCATAAATGTCAATAGCTTATCTGCCACATTTATAATCTCTTCGTTGTACACAAACAACCCCATGCCATGTATAAAGAACCCAATCCAGGATTGTTGGTCCATTCATTTTATCTATCTTTTCTCTAATATTGAAACATATTACAGATTATAAATTAAGGATTATATTGTATTATATAATATTTAATATTTTTATGATAGTAAAACATAATATATTCATGTATTTCTTCTAAAATTATCCAAAGATATAAAAAGATGAGTCTGGACAATCCAATCATAAAATGATGACGTTTTTAGTTCGGTTTTTCAGAATTGTTGGTCTGAATCTTTAAAATTAGTCTGAAATCATCAAGAGCCAAAAAACCCCGAAGTCAACTGAGACTACCACTCTCCCAAGGTATTTGTTCTTGTTGCTGTTGTCAACATCTCAAACATGTAACGAATTTTAGGCCTTCAGGGTGAGTTTGGGCTGCTGAGCATTAATTAACTAATAAAAGAAAAGTTCTAAAGTTAGGGTCTTTCTAAATTATTTCTTACTTTTAAACCAGATTATTATTTAAAATAATTTTCTATATCCCTGCAAAGATAGATAGATAGGTGACAGAAATAATATGCACACTCACCCACACACGCAGATAACATGCACATATAAAAAGAGGGCTCCCAGTATATGGAAAGATAGGTCTGTACTCATGAATTGGAATATAATCGCTACTTTAATATGTAAGACAATGATTTTAGTATATGTACAATAAGACCTAGTATAAAAGAATATTTCCTCCAAATTTTGTAGTTTAGTCTTATATAATTATAATCAGGCCTAATTAGGGAGTGTTGGGCGCTCAGTGTACATTCAACAAAATTAGAATAACTGGGTTAACCTACAAAACATGTACTAAATCTTTTCCTTTGGGGGCATTTGAGTAGCTCAGTGGTTGAGCGTCTGCTTTTGGCTCAGGTTGTGACCCTGGGGTCCTGGGATCGAGTCCCACATCGGGCTCCCTACAGGGAGCCTGCTTCTCCCTCTGCCTGTGTCTCTGCCTCTCTCTCTCTCTCTCTCTGTGTCTCTCCTGAATAAATAAATAGATTATTTAAAAAAATAAAAATAAACCTTTCTCTTTGGACACTCTTACATTCATTTGTTATTCACCTCTTCAGCATAGTTCTTACCTTTGGATTAATATTTAATTTAGAAGTGTCCTTTCACTCTGATTTATCTCTATCCACTCCATGATACTGATCTCCGTTTATAACAGCAATCCATCCCTCTCCGGGTGTGATCTATTAGGGTCCCAGGATTTCCTGGCATATGTACAAATCATTGGGTTCACCAACTCACAACTAACTTAACTTACTTTGTGAGATCCAATTGACCCAATAAAGCAAAATTACACTAGCCTCCCTATGTCATCCTCTTCCAAAATATCATATTCAACTACTCCCCATATGGAGCAGAACAAAAGAGGTGGGAGGAGAAGACTCTGTTGTTTGCCTTTGAGAAGGTTCTTTGACGTTTTCTGTGACCAGATCATGGGCCTCTCACAGAGTCAAATGTGGAGAGTTCTAAGCTATATAAATGTCACATATCAAACAGGAAAACATACATTCTCTATCTTTATCGTACCAATTCTCAAAATCGTGGCGGTTATAACCTGTCTCAAGACAACAGGCAACTAGACCTTCCTTTTGATTGTCACTTTTTTTTTCTTAATTTAATGCAGAAGAAATTTATTGTGCAATCCAGAATCTGCAATCCAGAATCAATCAGGGTTAGTTGACCTTTAATGATGACACACTGCCAGATGCCTGCCAGAAAATGAGAGAGAGCACAAATTTAACAAGCAGTCTATTTTGCGAGTTGGGCGCCCACAGAGCTTACTTCAACTCTAACTTAAGCCCCCAAAATTCTTCAAATATGTTTCAAATCCCACAGACTTCAAATGGAAATAGTCTCTTTGAACAAAGTTGGAGAAATATGTATATCTTACTGTTAAGTTCACAAGTGATTTTATATAGATATAAATCACATATAATCACAGCACCCTTGTGAGGTACTCAGAACAGGAATTTCCATTTTAAAAACTAAAAAGATGGAATTCAAAGAAGTTAACTAGGTAGACCAAGATAATGATAGATAGATGATAGATGATAGATAGATAGATAGATAGATAGATAGATAGATGATAGATAGATAGATATACACATATTTAGAGAGATATGTAGATATTTTAATCATCAATATTTGTTTCTTCTCTGTACTAGCTTTGCTGTTGTTGAGCTTACGTTCTGTGTGAGGAGTCGACGATTTAACTAATTACTTGATCAAATATTTCATGATGCTTCTGAAAATCGTGATGAAGGGGAAAGTCCAGGAGCTGTAAGCAAAGCTAGGGTGGGGGTGGATGATGGTGGCAGGACTCTAGTAGGAAGTCTTCTTACGTAAATGACTTCTGAGCTGACTGATAAAAAGCAGGGATTATATGAATGAAGGGAACCCAGGCGAGGAAACAGTTGGTGCTGACACCCTGAGATGGGAAGGAGCCGGATATGACAATATGAGAGAACAGAACACAATCTGCACAATGGGGCTACGTCATAGCAGCAAGAAGGCAGGACAGATAACACAGGGCTTTGTAGACTACCCTGAGGACTGTGATCTTAATTCTAATGCCAGGAGGATGTCACGAACAGTTGTAAGCAGTGATATTTTCATGTTAAATTTGAATTTTAAAAACCTCACTGTGCTTACAATGCGGGGTGCAAGGAGATCTCTTAAGGGTCTATTGCAGTAATTTAGACAAGAGAATAGTTTGAGTTTGATTGATAACATAGAAGAGAATGGGATGCTTTGATGCAGAAAAGGCAAAATTTAAAAAGAAACTAATCATTTCGGATGAAGGAGATAACAGAATGACCTTAAAGTTACATGTTTGTGTAGCATGAATAGTGGCAGGACTAGTCATTGGAGATTTTAAGTATTATACGAGGACAAGGATTGGAAGCAAGAGTTTTTATTAGGGCATGTTGAAGCTGGTTGCTTCTGTGACCTCCGGGATACAGAGTGAACAGGGCTGGAGTTATAGGAGTTTGGGCTGGAAACATAAAGGTGAGGGTCATCAGCGTGTAGACGGTATATGAACCTGCTTGTTCATCTGTGGGGAGAATATAAAGCACCAATATTTAAAAGCCAGTCACAAGATAAAGACAGCAAAGCAAGCTCAGTAGGAGCAGCCAACAGAGGCTAGAGGAAATACAGAAGAGTATTTATAGCATCGCAAACCAAGGGAAGAAATTGTTTGGGAAGAGGGAAATGCTCAACATCTATTATGGAATGCCAAAGAGGCTATTGGAATAATCTCTTTATATTCAATTCACGTTCTGCCAAAGGAGGAAAAAGGAAACGCGGGCGCGCGCGCACACACACACACACACACACACACACAGAGTTCACACAAGAGGAATACAGATAGAATCAGAGTGGATGCCTACCCACACCAACTGTATCTATACAATGTTTTTAAAACTATGAAATGCTATTTTGCATCTACATTAGCAAAAGGCAAATGTTGGAAAGGCTGCGTGAAAAACGAATAAATTCATTGACACTTATTGTTAAAAATAATCGGTATGACAGTTTTATTTTTTTTTTATTTTTTATTTTTTGGTATGACAGTTTTAAAAGACAATTTAAGGACGCCAGGGTGGCTCAGTGGTTGAGCGTCTGCCTTTGGCCCAGGGTGTGATCCTGGAGACCTGGGATCGAGTCCCACATCGGGCTTCCTGCATGGAGCCTGCTTCTCCCTCTGCCTGTGTCTCTGCCTCTCTCTCTCTCTCTCTCTCTCTCTCTCTCTCTCTGTGTCTCTCATGAATAAATAAATGAAATCTTTAAAAAAAATAAAAAAATAAAAGAGAATTTAACAATACATAAGCCTGGAAGTGTGTTGAGGCTCGTTGGCACAAGTGTCCTACTGCTACATGGAAAGAATTTAGGGATCCCCAAATGGTAATGACAAGAAATAACTTTGTCAGAGACTAACTCACAGAATGTTAACAACCTAGAAATAATGGATGTGGTGCTGATATCTTCATTTTTCAGAGGAGCAGACCGAGACACGGAAAGGGTAGGCCCCTTCCTTAAGGGTGCGTGCTGGTAAGTGTAGAAGAGCAGGGACTGGAGAGGGGCAATCTGACCCGAAAACCTCTGTTCTCTGCATGATTTGGCCAAGCCGTTGGGAACACTGTCCCTTCTGTGCCTTGCTTCTAGTTGCCTACCGTCTGTTTCCCTCTTGTAGCCCCATAGCAGGCCCATTTTCCCCTCGCGGTGTGTGGAATACAGTAAGCGTCAGATAGTTTTGTGGAATAAGCAAATGAATGGATTCCTGAATCTTAAAATAAATAAAGGACCTAATAGCTTACAATTTGAGGTCCCCATGTCTGCCTGGAAACCTTCTCCTACACCGCCAGCCACTACTCCTGCACCACCACCGCATCTTCCACAAGCTCACCAGCTCGTTTTCTTCCCATCATTCAGTTCTCTAAAAACCTCATATTCACTTGACTCTGAACAGTCATTGGGCATTTTTTTGTATATGAGATGCTGTGCTAGATCCAACGGAGAGGTGGATTAATTCTATTCAATCCTGTATTGGGAGAGCTCGCATTCTTCCGGAGGAGGCAAACTTGTAAACATGCCACTGGTGTGTGTGGATGCGTTAGGTGTACTGTTATCTAGAACTGTGTAATAGGATCAGTATCACAATACAATCATGCACAGGGTACATGCAGGCCAAGAAAGGAGGATTGCTTGGCCCAGTTTGGGCTCTGGCAAGGTGGAGATGGTGCCTGAACGGAATCTTGAAACCCCACTATGTATTATCCAAGTGAACGTTAGAAGAGGCAGACACATCCCACGTTAGGGGAAACGGCACCGCATATGGGAAGGATGTGAGTGTGTATATGCGTCTGTGTGAATGTGTGTGTATCTTGAGGAAGGCAGAGTGAGCCATGGAGGCTGGGATGTTCTAGGAATTACTTGGAAAAGAGCCCTCAATTTTCTAAGATGTTACCTTAATGTACAATCCTAGGTGCTGCATCCTCACCTCCTAGTAAATACATTCATTAATCCAGTCATTGTTCAGAACTCAAGATATCAGAAAATATCAGACTTGAAATGCATGTTAATTTCAAGAGGATTAACCCCATGCACAATTATCGGAAAAGCCTGATTTGATGACCTCCATTTCATAACATGCACCTGTACTTACTCTAAAACTGTTTTCCTTCTTCCCAGAAGCCAAGTGTTTCCATGTCAGTCCCTGCTTAAATACTTTTAACCCACATCCTCACTAAGTTGTTCATTGGCCTAATCAGCTAATCTCTTGAAATAATTTGAACAGTGGTATTATCTCTTTAAAATGTCATATTTCGGGATCCCTGGGTGGCGCAGCGGTTTGGCGCCTGCCTTTGGCCCAGGGCGCGATCCTGGAGACCCGGGATCGAATCCCACATCAGGCTCCCGGCGCATGGAGCCTGCTTCTCCCTCCGCCTGTGTCTCTGCCTCTCTCTTTCTCTCTGTATGACTATCATAAATAAATAAAGTTAAAAAAATAAAAAATAAAAAAAAAATAAATAAATAAAATGTCATATTTCATTTCCGATGGACATTTTCAATGCTTCAGCTCAAAAATGTGAATCCTACACATGAGTTTAACCCTTTAGACTAAAATACTTTCATGTGTAACCTCAGTTGATACTTGGAGCATTGTGATAAAAGCAAGGTAGCCATCATTATGCCATTTTTTTAAAAGATTTTATTTATTTATTCATGAGAGACACAGGCAGAGGGAGAAGCAGGCTCCATGCACCGGGAGCCCGACATGGGACTCGATCCCTGGTCTCCAGGATCATGCCCTGGGCCAAAGGCAGTTGCTAAACAGCTACGCCACCCAGGGATCCCCATTATGCCATTTTTTTAAGATGAAGATAATGAACTTCAACTTATTCCTTGGTATAATCAATATCAAAGCCCGTTTTATTTGTGTCTTAGTAGGACATTTTACCCCTGCCACCTTCTACCTAAGGACAGGATCAATGACTCTGCCACTGGGGCAAGCTACAGATATGTATACTTGAGAGTCCACTGGTTACTTCTTCACATTGTGCCAAATAGGCAGCCTCCTTCTCTGGCTACGCTGATTGAACGCTGTGTTCACTACCTCTGTCTCAGGGTGGCATGCACAAAAGTTGACACATAAACGTCTTGTTAACCATCATCTTGTTTAGAAAGAATTATACATTTGTTCTTTGACAATTTTAGTCTTAAACCTCAAACCCATTTGCAAAGACACAGTATGACTTATGACTGTACCAACGACCTTATTATTTTTGCTTATGGACTAAAGTCATGGTAATATTTTCGCAGGTCTTTTTCCCCTTAAACCATTTTACCCTTGCCTTTCACTCACAGTGATGGAAAGAAAATGTTGACAGGTAGATAGAACCCTGTGAGGCAAAACCATGGAAAATGTCAAGGAGTACTCACTAGTGAGTCAACTAGAAAAGAGACAGAGGCAAGGCGCCCAGTGGCAATAAGTGGACACTGCAATGTGCCCAGAGAGACTATCTGACAGTCCCTTTCACCCCTAGGCAACTCCAGCAACTGTGATTTCATTTAAAATGGCTTGTTCTCATTATTTATCTATAAACAAAATCAAATTCATGACCCTTGCCATGCCATCCTCCCAACCACCTCTTTATTCTCCGTTTCAGCTAATCACTTTAGCCTTGCCAACCCAAGCCAGAAAACTGAGTCATCATGGCACACTCTCCTATTTGCTTTGGCTACATCTTCTTCAAATATGTTTCTCAATTTCTTTCTATAGTTGTTATCCCTGTTCAGGACTTTAACATTCCCATTGGGATTGATGTAACAGCCTGAAATTGGGTGTCTGAGTCACATGCCCCTCACCACCCTACCTCCACCCTGAAGCCTCAATTATCTTTGACAATACAGATCTTTTCATGCACTTCCTCCTTTAAAAGCTTTCGATGGCTCCTGGTATGGATAAGTCTTAAACTCCTTTGAAGTTTTTATGATCTGGCCCCAACCACATCTCTAAAAGCATACCTGCCAGTATCAAATGTACACACTCTCATGCTGGAGAAAGAATCTGTAACCTAGGCATGAGTCTACACAAGCTCTACTGAGACAGAATTAACTGGTAAGTGAATTGCTGAGGTTTCAGGAATGTAATTTATATTTCCTTCTTGATGAGATTTAGCCCATCTTAGGCTGTGGTTAAGAGATATATTAATTTAGGGATCCTAGTAGATGCAGTCATAGTGGTCTTCCCTTTAGCAAATGAGTTGGCTAAGGAGACGATTAAGCATGCACACTCCCCAAGCATTTTGGAGTATCAGACCCTATGCCTCTAGGACATACTTGCTTAATGTCTCTGAAACTCATGACAGAGTCTGGCAAACGCTAGTATGCTCCGTATTCGCATTGAGATTCAAATAATCTCTCGGAAAATAAGGTTTGATGGGGGAAAATAAGTGAAATTGAGAGAGCGGAAGGAAATCTGACATCCTGGGGTACATGTGTGCTGGATCGGGGGAGGGTGCAGTAGGTGGAGAAGGAGATGGGGGACCTGACTCCATGTCTATGAACACGGAGAAAGGACTTAGGCACCTAAAGTCAAATTTCACCCACATCTTGCACACCTTCTTCCTTAGAAGACTAATCTGAAATATGGTAAATACTGATGAAACATTATTTAGAATAGAAGACTATATAGTATAAAATAAGTATAGATTGTATATATACTTATATGTATAGAAGTAAAAGTCAAGCATTGACCTTTCCTCCTTGGTTAGATAGCAATCTCTTGATGCTATCAAAAAAATGGATACATTAAAGCATGGACACAAACACACCATAGTCCTAAAATATTCTTACCATCTAATAAGATCACAGCAGCTTTTATAAGAATTAGCCATCAATAGTTACATGGAAATACAAATTCATTGTGTGAACCATCAATCAAATTTATCAGTCCTGCTCTTTGTGAAAGCTTCGCTTATTCATGCCAATATCACTTACATCAATAAATATGCCTTTCAAAGTGAGCATTTTTAAAGTAAGCAGGTCAGAGGAATTAGGGCAGATATTTGAGCACTGCTGAAACCATCCTCGCAGCGTTCTAAGTTTTATCATTTCCAAGTTAACTCCAGACAGAAAAAAAAATGCACATTGTGCAGTCAGTTTCTTGAAAATAGACTGACAGTAAAAACTAAACTAAGTTTGAAACATGCAATTTAATTTAGGGGTCATTGGGAACGGGTTTGGGTTTAATGTTAAAACAGAATAAACCAAAGGACCAAGCATTATTATTGCTGGGAACAGTTCAACAACAACAAAAAACTCTACCTTCAAGGAACTGGAGTAAATTCTGGCAATTTCAGGTTTTACATTTCAGAAATAACCCAGCCCTCATTATTTTCTACTTCGCTGCTTCTAAGCTGGAAGAATTTGGGTCAGAGTTGAGAATGAGTTAGTCATAGTAACTGTCAACAAATAAATCTCTGCCCCATATTTCATTCTTCATGAAAAATAAATGAGTGTGGGGCAGGAAAATTGACAATCTTATAGAGACAAGAATCTGTTAGCACCTGTATTTGCATTTTAAAATTACTTTTGAAGAAACGATAATGGACTTTCTACATTCTTCCCAAAACACTAAAGATGGCATTACATAGCGGCCCATATTTGCTTTCCCATGTCCCTAATAACTGTAGCTGTATGTGTATTTTCTTCTTGGCTCCAGCATAGGTGAAATCAGCCCTGAGGGCAGCAAACAAGCTCTAATAGAAAACGATTCCAATTAAGCACCACTCTGAAAATGACTTTTTAATCTTTGCATTGTCTTCTGTCGTCAAAAAAAATTTTTCTTTGTTTAAAACAGCCAAAAAGTACTGTTAAGGACAAGGATTTTATGTTTGTATCACTCTTGGCCTCACAGTCAAAGTAGGTGTCTGAAATAACGCTTCATTTTCCGCTCCTACGGATTCTCCTTTGCATGGTTTATGAAAATTTCCCTGATTTGGTCAAAGTCACATTTACGTACAACAGAAAAAAAAATCTTTGGAAGAGTAAAAAAAAAAAAGAAAAATGTTAGGCAGCAACTTCAGGACACAAAGACAAAAGGAAGGAACTCTGTCTTAGGCAGTGCTGTGAACTTCAGGACCTAAAACACGTCTAATTTGTCTCAAGTTCAGTATGAGGTTCTGCTCCTGGTGGGGAAGAAAGAGACTCCGGGCTCTCAGCTTTGTGTGAAATTTGAAAATGGGTTTTTTCAATCCTGCTCATGATGCCTTGTATGCTTCAGTTGGGCTGCTACTCCTTTCACCTCAGACTGCCTAGGAAAGCTTGTTGGGCAGTCCAGACTGTCGCTGTCCCTGGTACTTCAAAGTCTGGGGGAGGACCATACTCTCAGCAGTCTCTCTGGGTTTCCCTGGTCCCAGTAAAATACAGATTATTTTCAAAGTGGATTCCTGAGGTTTCTGGGTATGAACCTATGATGTCGTGAGGTTTCCCACATCATTTCTCTACTATCTGGGATCCAATCCTACATCCCTCTTTTCTATCTCTAGAGTGGGTGGCCAGGAAAGAAACAGAAAGCTATGCCCCAAGAAAGAGACTGCATTTAGCAGCAGTTAGCGTTTTGGCCCCAGCATTTTCTACTGAAACTTTCAGAAAGCTAACTCAAAATCAAGACAGCAGTTTATTTGCTGGTGCACCAAGGAGAAAAGGGGATGCTGGAAGCAGGCTTTAAAGACAAGACTAATGGATCCATTACTACCAATCCTCCTTCTCTATCCACCCTTACAGCTCAGCTCACTTTGCCTGTTTCTCTTTATATGCTACTCATAGTCTCCCCTCATCCACACAGGCCTGATTTAGGTAGTGGTAAGCATGCTTCCCAGCTGGGTGCAGCCACCACAGCAGGTCATGTGACTTTTTACCAACACACAAATGCATTCCGCAGAGACTTATTGAGTTCCTACTATGTGCCAGTCACTGCTTTAGATGCTAGCAAGGGAGTCTAGCAAGCAAACAAACAAAAAAAGAGTCTCTGTTCATGAAACTGATAAGAAAATTAGTTTAAAAATGAAGACTCAATATATCAGATGGTGATGAGAACTATGGGGAAATCAGGAGGGAGAGAGGTGGATAATAAGGAGTGGGTGCTATTTCATTTTGGAAGATCAGGGAGTCTCATAGGAAGGAGAAATTTGTGGGGCCCCTAGGGGCCCAGTAGGCTACGTGTCCAACTCCTGATTTCAGCTCAGGTGATGCTCAGTCTCATGGTCATGTGATAGAGCCCTGTGTCGGACTCCAGGCTCAGCGGGAAGTCTGCTTGAGATTCTCTCTCCCTCCTTCTGCTCCGCCCCTGCCCATGTGCATTCTTTCTTTCTTGAAAAAAAATTAAAGAAAGGAGAAATGTGAGCAGACTTAAAGGAGTTCAGAGAAGGAACAGTGTGACTATACAAAGAACCATTGAGAAGTGAAAGGAGATGGGGTTAGAGGATTTCAGAGAGAGCATGGTTCACAGTTTGCAGAGCGTGGGGAGGCCATACACTGTTGTGTACTACACAGGTTTTATATTTGTTCTTTGGTCACAGAGTTAGAATCTAATTTTAGAAGAGGAAGAATAGGAGACTTTTCTGAAAGATAAAAACTACTAGCAATAATAACCAAATATGTGTCTATATTAGGGGACAGAGGTTATACTGGTTCAAACAGTGCCCTTTCCAAAATTCATGTCTAACCAGAATGTAAGAATGTGATTTTACGGTCTTCATAGATGTGATTAATTAACACGAAGGCATACTGGACTAGGGTGAGCCTTAAATCCAATGACTGGTGTCCTTATAAGAAGGCCATGTGAGAACACAGAGGAATGCAGGGAAGAAAGCCACATGACAACATAGAGGAGGATCAGAGCAATGCATCTACAAGCCAAGGAATGCCAAGGATTGCCAGCGACCACCAGAAACTAGGAAGAGGAAAGGAAGGATATCCCCTTGCCACTTCGAAGGGAACATGACTGTTCTGACATCATAATTGCAGACTTCTAGTCCCTTGGAATCTGAGAAAAAAACATTTCTGTTGCTTTAAGCCACCCAGCCCATTATACTTTGTTAGGGCAGCCCTAGGAACCCAATACAGGGGACCTCTTGTCTTACATCAGGTGATCACATTTCAGGTTTCCTCTTCATGCCAGTTGGCAGATAATACCAGTCAACCTCCAGGAAGGCTTTCCTCAAAATGTCCTGCCACTTCATTGGGAAGAGAGTGCTGGCGCTATCTGACTGAACAACCCAGTCGGGGGGTTACCTTTCATGTATCCACCCGCTGTTGCCACAGATTTCAAGTAATTACTGCAGTGCTGCCCGGACATGCCAAATTCCCAGCTACTTTCCCTCAAGCAGGCAGGCATAGCCACCTAGTCACCTTGCATCTTGCCTAGGCCCTTCAGTAGGGCTATTCATTAGCAAAAAGAAGTTTTCTCTGTTCCCAAGAACAAAGAATGCTCCTCAGCCCTTGTGTTTCAGTAGGCAAGCCTTCGCTCTCCACAGGTTGGGATGGTCTTGCCCTTAGGTGCACTTGACTTGCGCAGTCTTCATGCTAGCTCTTCCTCTATGCCAATAACTCAACTATGGTGTCTAATTCATCAGCTGTGGTGAGAACAGGAAATGGGAAATCTTCCATTTCAGCAAGCTGCTTCCCTTTCCTCTGATTTTGGGGGGCTGCTATATCACAAGGAGCTAGTCAGATCACCTTTGGAAGGATTTTTTCATAGGAGAACTCAAAGTGTGTTTTACCAAGTCCCATTTTGGCAGAAGGAGACGAAGGTAGTAATTCTAACTTTGCTACAACTGTGTGAAGAGCTCGGGGAAGATTGTCAGTGAACCCCTCCACAGAGTCCATAATCCCGATATGTTATTCCACAAAACATGAGGGAAGGGTCCCAATCCCTGCTTCCCAGAGACCCATAGGAACTCAGGAGCACAGCTAAAATAAGCAGGCTCTGAGAAGAGAAAGCCAAGAGATTGGGGCAGAAGGTCCCCAAAAGGTCAAGATCCCGATTTACTAATGGAATTTCACCACTGGGGACTCTAATCTTCCTCAGCTGAGGCCAAATGAACTTCTAAGGACTAAGAGCATATCCAAGTGTTCCAATATTCTTCACACTTAGCTGTGAGTTAGGCCTTTTGCTCCTGATGAACACCAGATGGGAAGGGAAGTAAGAATGCAGACTCTGAAACTAAAATAGTACAGTCATGGAGAGCCTGGGTGGCTCAGTCGGTTAGGCATCTGCCTTAGTTAGGCTCAGGTCATGATCTCGGGGTCCTAGGATCGAGCCCTACATTGGGCTCCCTGCTCTGCAGGGAGCCTGCTTCCCCCCTCCCTCTGCCTGCCACTCTGCCTACTTGTGCGCTAGCATGCATGCTCTCTCTCTCTCTCTGCCAAATAAATAAATAATAAATAAATAAATAAATAAATAAATAAATAATCAATCTTTAAAAATAAAATGGTGTAGTCACATTTAGGCCTGTGCTGAATGTCAGTCCGGTGCAGAAAAGCATGCAATAGCCTAAATGAAAAGCTAAAATAAGATACTAACAGCCGCATGGTGTGGGTCGCTCAGATATAACAAACTCTTTTTGTTTTTGTTTTTTTGTAGTTTCCAGATTTTCTAAGGGGAGCTTAGGAAAAACTAACACATCATTTCCATTTTGTTTGCAAGAACCTGCAAATGATCTCAAATGAGTCACTAACAGAGCAAATGTGGCACATTTTGTATCCAGAGGCTAACTCAAGTTTAACAGGTAAAAATCTTCTTGAAATATGTAGGCCCCATCTGCCATTTTTAAAAAGAAAGAGGAGAGTTCACCTCAAGAAGTATATGGCATCAGTGATTTTTCTGAACAGACAGGAAGAGGAAGGGGACAGCCCAATCCTTCTTTCCTTGGTAGTTGTGGAATGAAGACAAGAAAGTCGGTAAGAAATAGATAAGAAGACATGTAGATCTCGATCGCCCACCCTCTGCAATGGAGACATGGAGAGGGCACTGTGTTAGGTAGGTTGACAAGAAAACATCAGCTAGAGGGTGATTGTCCTGCCTTCCACTAGGAACTAGAGGGAAAGCCAGTTGCACAGAACATAGCAAAACAACCGAGGGCAGCTACAAGGTTCGGGAGATAAAAGTCCTGACCAGCCCTGCCTCAGTCTTCCTAGAGTCCCATTTGGCACAAAAGGTATTGGCAGGCTCACGTGGGGAAGGTTGTAGCAATGAGGGGTAACCATTTATCTACAATCTGTGGGGTACACCCAAGGATAGGGAGCAAAAGGAAGCTACAACCCAACATCAGAGGGGTCTGTGGAGCCAAGTCAGCAGGAAGGACTCCTGAGCGACCTGAAAAATAACCACACAGGCAAGCATCCTGTGGATGCTAGCAGGGCACTCCGCCACCAGCTAAGGCCATCACTGCAGGGATCAGAGGGACCAGAAAAGCAAGCAAGGTCTTGCAGATATAACTATTGAGATGCGTGCTCCCTTCCCTGCTTCTAGATCACATAGCTTCCTGAGAGACACACATCACCTCTGAGAGAAGCAGGGAGGTGGAGAAAGCCTGTAAGACTAAATATTCAAAAGAGACAAATACCCGAAGAGAGTGAATTTATGAGTCTGAATCTATCAGATGGATGGAATTTAGTTTCCTGAGTTTGTTTGCTTGCTTGCTTTTCTTTCTTCTTGCCGCACAGAGATCACCTCAGATGCAGGAAACAAAGAAGCCACATTGAGATTGGACATCGGAGTGTGCCTCCAGTCAGGGAAGTCAGGATACATGACGACACAAGAGCAAAGTACCAGCACTGCTTGTATTACGACAAGGTTTCTTGAAGTCTTCAAGAAAACTTCTGTCGCAGTGACCATTTGCAGATTGAATCCCATACTTTCAGGAAACAAAACCAAAACTAAAGGTGAGACCAAAAAGGTGAAGGCTTAAATTCAACTTCCAGTTGACAGAAGGATAAGGAACTGTCTCGAGATTTATTTCTAAATGTTACCCTTAATTGCTGCATGATTAAAACCATGTTAAAAAACATTTTCTATAAAGTCAGCTGTTTACAATGAGGAATTGTCAGGTAGGACTCAAATGGGCAGGTCGATGTTCTCAAAGGTCTCTCCCTCCAGAAGGTAGTTGCTAAATATAGTGTCAGCTTTAAACAGTGGGTCTGGCCTAAGGAAAGAGATCCTCTGAGCTTGAGAGGAGCGTGAGCTAAACTGTTCGGAAGACTCAGCAACAATTTTTAAAGAATTCTTTTCACAAATGGCAATTGGTGGTAGGTGTAAGCACTGATCACGGAACATTAGGTGAAGTGGATGCGCTTTCTATATGTAAAATCATTTTGATTTTAGGCAAATGATTTATGCACCAAGGATTACAACTAATGCACACCTTACAAGGACACCCGTATATAAATCACTTGATAATCCGCAGGATGCAATCGGCTATTCATTCTGTGAATAGAACGTAATGGAAAAGCATGGAAGCTTATTTTATGGGATCTGCAGGTAATTTCTGCTACATGGGTACTTTGCTATTCCATATTTTCCCCCTGGGGCAATTCAAATCATCGTGCTAAAATTATAAATTTCAAGTTAAATGGTAATATTTAAAACAATGTAGAAATGTGAGATACAAGTGGAATAAGTTTTATGGAAGAGAAATATGCTTCTAATTGGATATGCCTAGTAATGTAAGCCTCTCAAGGCTCCTAGACTTATTTTCTCAAAGTAAATTAGGAACTCCTGGCATCACTATAAAACTTTTCATGTTCTGGAATGTGCCCTGTTCTTTTTGAGAACCCAGAACCTAATTTCACACTAATTAAATGCAAGACAAACACATGTAGATATAATTCTGTTTGTCTTAAAGGATAACATTTCCTTTTTACCATGTGTACATGTGTATGTAAATTTTAAATTTAAAAACCTTTTCCCAAACCTATTAAGCCCATGGCTCATTTTCAGGCATGACTAATAGGACTTTCTTAAAATCATAGATTTTTAAACTTTAAACCCTAATTAAACTGGCATCCGGATTTTGCAAATAAATTAATAAATACAAAAGTTAAAGTGCATTAAAACAGATTATAGAGATTTTATTTATAAAGCAGCCTTATCCTTTAGAATTTTCACTTTTTAAACAGAAGTTATTCTCAGGCATTGCTTTGTGTCTGTACTGAGCTAATTTCAGAAACAATCAGCTGTTTGCAGTCCCTTCGTGTGCCTACAAATATCTGTAAGTGTGAAAACGTCATAAACAAAAGAAAAAGTTCCCGTATTAAGCCCGCACCTTACTGTGAAATGAATTAGATTGGAAGATGAAAATCACAATTTCCATTAAGTATTTTCTGCAGTCAGGTTATTGAAGCATTTATTGTTTTTGAAGCAGCAAATTTCAGATAACCAAAAGAGACCCAAACTCTGAAATTATCAGGGTTTCTTTGTTGTCAGTTCTGTCTTTGTTTGAAGCCAATAAAGGTCCATCAGCCTGCTTCTCTATTGAGAAGCAAGAGAAAGAAAGAGAAGAAAAAAGCTCCTACTTTTAGAAAGGAACTCCCTTCCTTGATGACACTGAAAATCAAAATAACCGACGGAGCAAAATCAGTATATATTTATTTTTCTCCTCTGGTCTGAGCCTATCACATTTGCTAATGCTGAAAGGTAGTGTGAGGTCAGTTAGTTGTCCTGAGCAAGGGAAGTTTCAGAACACAGGAAATCTGTGATATTACTTTCTGATTTCCTAATTGACCTTTATGTGAAAATTATTAGAAAAAAAAATCATTCTCATCTTTTTGGTCACAGTAGATGAAACTGAAGATTTAGTACCTGCTAAGTGAACTGAGCATTACTATTAAAAATGAAGAGAGGAAAAAAAAAAAAACAAGGAAAGAGATTAGTTAGAATTAAATAAATAAAAAGCTCATTTTAAGAAATGAGTCTTCCAGCAGGGAAGAACTCAGTGTCAAGTTATCAACAAGAAAAAGAAAACAAAACTTCCTGAAACTTCTAGAAGTACAAAATTTAAATGCTTTTCATGTGTCAGGTCCCATTAAGTTGCTGAATGGCAATGTACAGAAAGGAGCCATGATGCCAGGGAGACAGATAGCCACCTATTTTGTGTTCCCTGGCCTCTGCAGTGAATCACATTTTTTGAGGAAACTCAAACCCTAGAGAGTGTTAGGGAAAATGTATGTGCATTTTATAGAAAGGATGTAACTCTACTACATTCTCTCTTCTTGCTCCAAATGTTAAACAAAAAAATTATTGGAAAAATTCAATCTGGGGTTTATATAAACTCTATTCTTTAGGGGAAAGGAGGCAAAAAATTATATTTGCTATGAAAGTATCCCTCTGAAGGACAGAGACGACAACTTCCTAGTCAAAGCTCTTGTTACAAAAAAAAAAAAAAAACAAAAAAAAACCAAAGCTCTTGTTACAAGCCTGGGAGCTGGTATCAGAGGCTCTTGATTCCGATACAGCGTCCTCCTCATTGCTGTGTGACTTGGGGAAGGTTACCAAAGTTCTCTGAATTGGACTTTCTGCTTCTTCATGATTTTTTTTTTCTAAAATAGCACTTTCCTTTTAGAGTTGTTTTATAGACTGAATGTTTGGTACCAATTCCCCCCCACTCCCCCACCCCAACCCCCACCCCAACCCCCGTGGCCACCTGCCAGCATTCCTGTGTTAAAATAAAGAGATAGGGCCTTTGGGAGGTGATTATATCATGAGGGTGGAGCCCTCATGAGTGAGATTAGCGCCCTTATGAGAAATCCCAGAGAGCTCTCTCACCCGCTGCCATGTGGAGACAACAATGAGAAGCCTGTCATCTATGACCCAGAAAGTGAGCTCTCACCAGACACTGGATCTGCTGGCTCCTTGACCTTGGACTCCCAGCCTCCAGAACTAGATAAAGTCGGCTATCATCCCCCCAGTCTACGGCATTCTGTGATAGCGAGTCAACCAGTCTAGGGCAAGTTGTTGTACACATGATATTGTCTTGCTCATATAAAATGTGTTGCACAGTATTTAGCATATGTGTGCACTTCTATTATTGTGATAAATAATTTGGAAAAGGATAACAGACAATAATCATTGTGTAATCGATCATTGTTGTTACAATGGCTTATATCAAAGGTCACGATACATTTTATTTCATAAATATATCTGTTCCATGTTTCTGTTATAACTCCCTCAGGACACAGTAACAAGAGCAGCAATGATCAGTAAGGAGAACAGCTAGTGCTTACTGGTATCAGCTCTATGACAAGCCCTGTTCCGAGAATTTTAGAAGTTTAAGATACAAACTGTAACCACTACCTTATGAGGTAGATACTGTCAGAGTCTCCATTTAACTAAAGAAACTGGGCCACAGAGAAACGCACTGATTTAGTAAGGGTCCCCCAGCTGATGTGTCGGAAACTGGATACAACCCCAGGTAGGCTGTTTCCAGAACCCAGGCTCTTTCCTGCTTCCAAATTGAATCGTAAGTAGTGTCTATTGACAACAGGATAGAGGAATGCGTTTGCCGCAAGAACTGGTATAAATATATACAATCCTATGTCCAATATTCCAATTAGTACACAGTTATCACTGAGGATGTAACCATACAACTCCCACCGACACTGGTGACAATTATGCAACTGAATCACTATGTACTTTTTAAGCAGTTTGCTCCATAGTGTTATATGAATTTGTTTTAATCTACGTATAATCCAAGAAAGAGGCAGCGATGTGCAATGACATGCAGTAATCCAGTTATTTTTAAGCTCTGTTGTTCACTAAAGAGTATAATTATTTCTTAATCACAGCAAGAGTCATGTTGACATTACATTTACTTCTTAAATTTCACTCTAGCATTAAACATCAGAAGACGACACTCAAGTGCTTAGTGATTACAGCACGCGATGCAATTCTAAGCCAAGTGTCCATACTCACCTACACACATACCTACTGATAAATTCATATATTTATAAATACTATGTTTACAAGAATGCAGTCCGTTTTACTTACCCACAGAGTCAGTAGAGTTCAGCACTCATGGATCAAAACTCCTGTCTAGAATAATTCTCTTTATGCAATTTCTCAGGTGAAACCCACCTACCTGTTAAGGTAGCACAGACATTTCACGGGAGCAGAAATTGAGCTCATTCTGTCAATCTCGTCCTTCAAAGTTTCCTGAAAATATTTTTTTTGTGATTTATGAGCTAATGTAATATCTTAAATTGTTTATAAAATTACACGGCGATATTGATATTACAAGGTGATATTTCAATAGTGAAAAACCATTGGGTTTAGGTGAGACAGGATGGGTAAGAGTCCTAGCTTCCATTTTTTTTATAAATTTATTTTTTATTGTTGTTCAATTTGCCAACATATAGAATAACACCCAGTGCTCATCCCGTCAAGTGTCCCCCTCAGTGCCCATCACTCAGTCACCCCCACCCCCCCCCCGCCCACCTCCCTTTCCACCACCCCTAGTTCGTTTCCCAGAGTTAGGAGTCTTTTATGTTCTGTCTCCCTTTCTGATAATGAGTGGAAAATATCAGAAAGGGATATTCCTAGCTTCTAGTGCTTCTTAGTTTGATTTGGGTAATTTATTTTTCATCTGTAAAATGGGGATAATTAAAATCTAACTTAAAAAAGGACTAGTGTAGGGATAAAAGGAAATGGTGTATATAAAAAGTACTGAAAGTCACATACAAATACTCAACAATTGTTAGCTGCTGGTATTGCTAATTTTTATAGTTTTTTGACTATATATTTAGAGCAACATTATTAGGCTGCAAGCGAATGTGTCATATTTCCTCAAAGAACTCCAAGTGCAGCAGGTAGAAAAATGTTTTATTTATACTGGATATCCTGCTTTACACTCTCTCCAGTCCTTGGCTAAAAAAAGAAATCCATTTTTCTCCTAAAGATTCATCTGCAGAATCTGTTTCCTTTAGGCTCTTAGGGAATGGTCACCTACAAGGAGCTTTTACCCAAAAGACCTTATGATGGAAGTGGGATATGAAATAACGCCTATCTGTAAGGTCGTGATTACTAAATGGGGCAGCTCATGTTTCCGTGCCTGCTGATTTTCTGTTGCACAGCCTAAGCCTTTGAAATTAATGTTTTGTATTTTTCATTATTCTCAAATTATAATAGGATTCCATTCTGCTTTATAATCTATTGTCTCTCTACCTGCTAGCAACTGAATAGCTGAGATACTGTTGTCTGGAAAAAAACAGTTTTACTTGGTACCACCACCTATGTGACCTGAGTTGAGATCAATGCAGGAGCCTCAGATTTCAAATCCCAAATATTAAAGCAATGAGTCTCAGAAGCCATGCGTAAATCTGAATGCTAAATGTCACAATGGAGTTCTAGGCATTCTTAATTTAATTTAATAATTTAATTGTATCTTACCTACGCCATCTAACTTTAGTTCAGGCACTCAGATTCTTCCCACCACATGTTATCACTGAGTTGAAGGGACAATAGCAGAATATGGAGATAAACAGAGCTACTCCTTTAAGTAATAATTGGAGAATGATTACAAAGCGATGTAACTAAGAACACAAATGAGCAGGGTATTAATGATGTATCTGACTAAATTTGGCCACAGGAATGATCAGATGAGACCAATTTCAAAAGCTTCGCTGGGGGAAAAAAATGCATTTTTGAAGTTAAAAAGACAACTGCAAGAAAAGTGGTGGAGGCAGGCGCACCATCATGCAAAGCAGAACTGTAAGCTTGAATAGGGCAAAATCCAACCAGAGAGTGGCCGGACACAAACTTGATAAAATACACATGAACGAAGACAAGCCCTTGAAATGAACTTTGAACATGTAGTTTTCCATGGAAAGATCGGAAAATAGCCTGGTCTCTAGTCAGTGCTTATTAAAAATGCAAAGGTTTTTCAAGAGCTGATGCAGGTTTCTGAACCGTGTTTTGTTTGTTTTTTTTCCTTGCTTGCTTTCTTTTTCTTTTCTTTTTTTTTTTTTTTTTTTTTTTTCTGAATGATTGCTATAGTATCTCCAAATGACTCATGGCATTAGCTCTCTTGGGCTATCCAGTTAAAAAGCAATCAGCAAACCATGTAGCTGCAATTATTCCCCCCACCCCTGCTGCTGGCCCAGCCCCCAGAGAAGCCATTTCTGGATACTATTTATTACCTGAATGATTTTACAATGTTGACGAAATTGTTTTGTCAATGCTTGCAAACTTCGGTGCTATCAACTAAGGGTTCAGCAGAAAAGGGATTGATTGTATGTTCTTTTATGTGCTAAAGCAGCAGGCACCCACAGAATGAAGCTTCATTGATGAGGAATCATAATCATCCCCTGACTCTCAGGAGTCACCCATAGACCCGTTGCCTGCACTAGAAGAGCAAAAGAACAAACCTGTTTCATTAGGCTTCTGCAGGGCAGTGGTAAGATGTATCAGGACTTACCTGCAAACACCCGAATCATTCTTAGATCAATTGTAAAACCCATACTCCTCAGCTTTCTTGGGTAAAGTTTCAATTTGCCCAGGAGAGAAATGGATTTCTTTCAGATGGAGCTAGTCCCAGGTGAACCGACAGGTATTAACTAAATGACCCAATTTTGGGAACCTGGGAGACAGAAGGATCTCAGGACTAGAAGTGAAACTGGCACTTACGACTTTTATCAGAGATCTATCTTTTGTGCCAGTGTGATGTGTATTTCATTCAGAAAAATATCTGTGCCGCGATGGCAACATAGATTACTCAAAAATGACAATGCTTCAAGGAGGTAGGTTTAACTTAGAATCGAGGAGGACGGCCAAAGGACTGGTTGAGGATGACTAAGTCACAGTCGAGATACGAATTGCAAGTGACTGTAGAGGGACACGTGGAATTGTGTACAGCACAATGGGTCCCCATCGATGTGTGGTAGATGCACGATGTTTGTGCGCACACATGCATGCTCCTAGCTCCCCCTCGATGAGAAAGTAATGGGGCCCGTTGGCAAGTATTTTTATTCCCCCTCGAGTTTTCTTCTTCTTCCAGATTCTGCAGAACCACATTTTTAGATTCACTGCTGTTCCCATAACACACCGTTTACTCTTAGACTACTTGTTTCCTTATTTTTAGGACTCATTTCTATTTGCAGAAGTCTTCTGTCATTCTATTTGCTAAAGCTCGTCTTGCACACAGACTTCCTCAATGGATTGCATGCAGGCTTTGCTTATCCCCAAGGACCTTACGATACGTGAGCGGTCTGCCCTTCTTAATGAAGCACTGGACCCTTCAGACCCCTCCAATTCTGAGCACTGATTCCTCATGGCTCTCCTGTCACAATCACAATCCTCTTCAGATATCTCACTGTCGAGATAATTAGGTCCCACCCAGCTACGCAGGTACAAACCTGCTTGTGGTCCACCCTGAAAAGCCAATCTTCCCTCCCTCCTCCTCATCCCAATGGCCCTTCTTGGATTACTTCAGTAAACACCTGTGCACCACCATCCCCATCGAGAAACTCGGTGCCATCCAAGTTTAATGACTTTAGACAGGCCAAGATGTGGGCTGACACAGGGTAGTTTTCATTTTCAAAATATTAAGAGTTTCAATCTTAACAATCAAATATTTAGGAGGAAATAGGTAATAACCAATTATTTCGCCCACAAAAAAACAAAAAGGCAGCTTAGAATGAAAGAAGATAAAGATGGCCAAGAAGAAAAATAAATAATATATACACATTAGTACAAGACCCACAGATTCAGAGGGCTGCCTTTCCTTACATATTATCATAAATTAGATGTATTGGTCATACACTATGAGACAGAGTTGAAAGAAAACGCTGTATATCACATAACATACACATTACATAATATATTGCAAAATCTGGTTGGTCGAAGTAGTTGGTTCTAGAGAATATTTTATCAAAGTTGAATGGAACATAAACTGTAACTGCCTGAAAGGTGTAAGGGAGGGGACAATGGAAAGCAAGTTGATTTTCACCATAAAAATGTGAGATGCAGGAGGTAAGATGGAGTTAACAGAAGAGTCCACTTAAGACAGATCCATCATCCAATGGAACCACCTTTTTTAGTTAGAAAATATTCAGCTTTAATCTGTTATTACTAAATTCAGACCACAGGTATAGTGACATATCTTTAATTTTTTTTTTAATTTGTGGTTGTTGCAGTGCTTAAACTTTTTGAATAGCAGAGCCAATATCCGTCGTTACAGTTACTCATTATTTTTATGGCCAAAGCTAGGAAAATTAGCATATGCTATCAGATCACAAAAAAGATAGACTTGTATCTATCCTTTAGACTGTATTTTCGTTCATGAATGCAAAAGGCCTGAGGCAACAGATTTTTCTGTTTGATTAACTCCCCAGAGAAAATGGAAGCCTGAAAATCTTTCTTTGCACTTGTGTCGAAAGCTGGGCATTTAAAATGAAGAACATAATTTACTATAAAAGGATTACGGAAATTATTCATTAAAAGAATAAGATAAAGTATATTTAGAAATGTCTCTTCTTTCAGCTGAAAGTTTTTGCCTAATTTATTCAACTATATTTCTGAAAATAAGAAAGAAGGAAAATGGAAACATGTGCATTAATGTCTATTATTTGCAGTTATCCCTTTAGTTTTGAAAGCATAATGGAATGCATCCTGACCTGAATTAAATGGTTTATATGCAAATGCATTTATTCACATCTCTTCATCCTCATCGTGTCTTGCCTTCGGAGTTATCTTATGGCAGCATTTAAATATGGAAAGCTACATTGCACAATTTCAACTTGACAAAGAAGGCACGGCATTTGGGGTAGACTCACCAAGGAAAATACGGTATGGAATCAAGAATAAAAGCAGATAGAAAGAAAATGAGAATAACCATCTGGCAATAGAAAAATTAGATTTTACTTCTGAATCCATTTCTGATGACTTTTTTTAAATTTTTCTGTGGGTTACTGCTGAACATTGATATAATTTAATGCATAGAGGAGAAAAGCTGCAAGTTCAAGGAACCCCTTATACACCTTGTGGCAATATTCAACAATTTTCAAGCATTTCACTCAGCCTTATCACTCAATCCTTCTCTCTCTCTGTCTCATTTCTCTCTTCCCCCTATGTATGCACAAATACTACCATATTATATATGATTTCTTCTGAGCTTTTGAAAGTATGTTGGAAACACCATGCCCCTTTATTTCTAAATTCCTGTTTACATTTCATAAGAACAAGACCATTTTCTTGCAGCCTGGGTGGCTCAGTGGTTTAGTGCCACCTCCAGCCCAGGGGGTGATCCTGGAATCCTGGAGACCCGGGATCAAGTCCCACGTCGGGCTCCCTGTGTGGAGCCTGCTTCTCCCTCTGCCTATGTCTCTGCCTCTCTCTCTGTATCTCTCATGAATAAATAAATAAAATCTTAAAAAAAAAAAGAGAGAGACCATTTTCTTAACCCACAGTTCAATAAGCAAAGCAGTCAAATACATTAGTTCCATACCATTATCTAATGCATAGTCCATAATCAAATTTCACTAACCGGCCCAATAATGCCTTTATAGCTGCACAGGATTACTTCAGATGTCATATATAGCTGTCATGCCTCTTAAGTATCCTGTAGTCTGGAAGAGTTGCTCAATTTTTCATTGTCTTTTGGTGTCTTAACCTTGATGTTTTTGAAAAGTTGAGGCACTTATTTGGTAGAATAACCCTCAATTTAGGTTCTCTAGTGTCTCCTTACAATGATATTCAAGTTATATAGTTTGGGATTAGTCTATACTTCTCTACAGCAGCCTGAAATCAGCATTTACTCCAAAGAGGCCTAGTTCTTTTAGGTGGAGATTCGTATTTAAAAACTAAGACATGGACATTAAGTACAATTAAGTGACACATGGACACATTCATGAGTTTTTATTGATACTTCCAATTTCCATTGTTCTTGATATATTTATCAATTTGCTTAGGCCTAGAGTTGTAAAAAATTGAAAGATTTCAGAATTGTTTTTTTTTTTTTTTTTAATTTTTATTTATTTATGATAGTCACAGAGAGAGAGAGAGGGGCAGAGACACAGGCAGAGGAAGAAGCAGGCTCCATGCACCGGGAGCCTGATGTGGGATTCGATCCCAGATCGCGCCCTGGGCCAAAGGCAGGCGCCAAACCGCTGCGCCACCCAGGGATCCCAGATTTCAGAATTGTTGACCCCATATCATTCAGTTAAGCAAACCTTTTTTTTTTTTTTTTTTTTAAGCAAGTATTTTTCTAGGTTACAAATTTACAAATACACGGGGCACCTGGCTGGCTCAGTTGGCTAAGCATGGGACTCTTGATCTCAGATCAGGGTCTTGATCTCAGGGTTGAAAATTTAAGCCCTGGCATTGGGCTCCCTGCTGGGCATAGAGCCTACTTTCTAAAAAAAAATTATAAATACATAAATCTTCAATGTATAACTCAATTAGTTGTTACCTGTAAAAACACCCATGCGACCCACATTCTCATCAAAATATAGGTAAATTTCCATCTTCAAGAAAGTTCCTGCGATGGTCAACTTTATGTGTAGATTTTATTGGATCATAGGGTGTCCAAATATTTGGCTAAATATTATTTCTGGAGAGTATTTTTGGATGAAATCAGCTTTTGAATCAGAGGACTCAGTAAATCAGTTTGCCCTCCCCCATAAGGATGGGCATCACCTAATCCATTGAAGGCTTGAATAGAATAAGAAGGAGAAAAAGGAAGAATTCAACCCTTCTTGCCTGATAGCTTGAGCTAAGACATAATTTTCTGCTACCCTCAAATGTTCCTTGTTCTCAAAGCCCTCTGATCCAGACTGGAGTCTACATCATTAGTTCCCCCGGTTCTTGGGCCTTTGGACTCAGACTGAATTATACCACCAGTTTCCCTGGGACTCCAGAGGGCAGACATTGAGACTTCTTAGACTCTATAACTGCATGAATCAATTCCTTATAATAAATTTCTTCTATTGGTTCTGTCTCCCTAAAGAACCCTACACTATAGTTCTCCTTTCCCTCCCCTGTGCCAGTAGCAAGCACTCTTCCTATTCTTTTTTACCATAAATTGTGTCACTTGCTTTCATTTATAAAAATGGATTCATGGCTGGCTTCTTTCACTTACCATCATGTCACCAAGATTCATGAGTGTTTTTGTTTAGCCAGTGGTACATTCTTTTTCATTGCTGAGTAATATTCTGTTTTGTAAACATAGCAAAACTAATGAATATAAAATAATCTGATGACTTTTTGCCAAATCCATTAATTCTCTAGTAACAGCACCATTATTTCTAAAAATCATTAGCAAATCTATTTTTTTCTATCTTCAGAATAGTAGAAGACTTAGGGAAGAAACACATAAAAATTCTTAGGGGAAATATTCCTAATACAAATTCAAGATAATCTTTCAGTGGTAAATGGGTCTTAAATATGTGATGACCAAGGAAAAATTATGCCTATGTCATTTGCTACAGTTTAGTATGGAAAGAATTGTATTTACAAGCAAAAGACCTAAATTCATCCCCAAACCAGTGCCTGCTAGCCGTGTGACTAAGAAAGTCATTTCATCTTCCCAAGCCTAAATTGCACTATGTGTAAATAATAGAAATTCCATCACACATAAATATGAAGATCAAATGAGTTTAATAAACTGTAGCAAGCTGTGCAAATTTAAATTATGTTTGCTGAAAATATAGCGATCACAGCAATTTTATGAACTGAGCAACGTCCATTATTTTGCATTCATTTTTCTTTTTTTCAGCTATACTGAGGTATAATTCATAAATAAAAATTGTAAATGTTCACTCTAAACAGTGAACAACATTTTTTTATTTATACATCCATTGTGAAATGATTACCACCATCAAGCTAAATAACATATCCTTCACCTCACATGGTTACCTTTGTTTTGGGTGATGAGAACATGTAAGATCTCTCTTAGCAAATTTCAAGTACACAGTATGGGATTAGTAACTATATTCATCACATATTCATCACGCTTTATACTAGATCACCAGCACTTATTCATCTTGCAGAACTGAAACTTTGTATCCTTTGGCCAACATCCAAGGAGTCATCTTCTTCCTACCTCTCTAACCCAGGCAACTATCATTCTACTTTGCTTCTATGAGCTGGACTTTGTGAGATTCCATCTGTAAGTGAGATTATGCACATTTGTCTTTCTGTACCTGGCTTGTTTCATTTAGCACCACGTCCCCAGGTTCATCCATGTTGTCGCAAATGACAAAATTTTGTTCTAAGATTGAATAATATTGCCTTGTAGAACATATACCACATTTTCTTCGTCCATTCATCTGTCAGTGGAAACTGAGGTTGCTTCTGTATCTTGGTTATTGTGAATAATGCTGAAAGAAACAGCAAAGTGCTGATATCTCTTAAAGAAACTGATTTCATTTCCTTTGGATAGACTTCAGAAGTGAGATGACTGAATCATATGGTTGTTCTATTTTTAATTTCTGAGGAGCCTCCACGTGTTTTCCATAATGGTCATACCAGTTTACATTCCCACCAACAGAGTAGAAGTGTCCTATTTTATCCACATCCTTGCCAACACTTCTAATCTGCTGTCATTTTGTTAGCAGACATTCTAACAGGTATGAAGTGCTGGCTCATTGTTTTTGGTTTGCCATTTCCCTGATGACTCTTTAGATTTTGTGGTATCTGTTGTAATATCTTTCTTTTCATTTCAATTTTGATTATTTTTTTAACTTTTGTCTCTTAGTCTAGCTAATAAATATTTTTCATTTCTGTTTTTTCTTTTCAAAAAGCCAGCTCCACTCATCTTTTCTGCTATTTTCTAGCCTCTATTTCATTTATTTTTCTTTGATCTTCATTATTTCCTTCCTTCTGCTAGATTTGGGCTCAGTTTCTTTTCTTTTTCTAATTCTTTGAACTATAAAGTTGGATGTTTATTTGAGCTCTTTTCTCCAGGTCAATGGATAACTGCAAGATATTCAAAGTGTACAACATGATGATTTGCTGCAAGTACACATTGTGAACGTTAATGAGTCCTATCAAGTTAATTAATACATCCATTGCCTCAACATATATACTTAATTTTTTATGAGAACATTTAAGTTTGTCTCTCAGTAAATTTCAATTACATAATACAGTGTTGTCAATAATACTCACCATATTTTACATTAGATCCTTAGACCTTATTCATCTTATTATGGAGAGTTTGTATCCTTTTACCAACTTCTCCTTATTTCTCCTACCTCCTAGCCTCTGGCAACTATTTTCCTACTCTGTTTCTATGAGTTTGACTTTTTTTCTTTTTTAGATCCCAAATATAAGTGAGATCATGAACCATTTGTCTTTCTGCATCTGGCTTATTTAATTTGGCAAAACATGTCCTCCAGGTGCATCCATGTTGTTGTGAATGGCAGGATTTCCCCTCATTATAGCTGAATGATATTACACTGTGTATAAATAATTATATTTTCTTTTTCTATTTATCTGTCAATGGATATTTAGGTTGTTTCCCTATCTCAGCTATTGCAGATATGCTACAATAAACACGGGGATACAGATAACTCTTTAAGAGTGATTCCATTTCCTTTGGCTACACACCCAGCACTGCAACTGCTGGATCATATGGTGGTTCCATTTGTAATTTTTTGAGGAATCTCCCTCCGTACTGTCTTCCATTCTGACTGCCCCAATTTACTTTCCCACCAACAGTGAACAAGGACTCCTTCTTCTCCACAGCCTTGCCAACACTTGAGATCTTTTACTTATCTTTTTTTGATGACAATAATTCTAACAAGCATGAGGTAATATCTCATTGTGGCTTTGATTTGCATTTTCCTGATGATTACTGATGTTGAACACCCCTTAGTGTACCCCTTGGCCATTTGTATATCTTCCTTGGAAAATGTCTATTCAGTTCCTTTGCCCATTTTTAAATTGGATTCATTGATTTGTTGTTATTGGTGGTGGTGTTATTGAGTTGCATGAATTCTTTATATATTTTGGACATTAATTTCTTATCAGATATATGATTGCAAATATTTTCTCCCATTCCACAGGTCACATTTTTATTTTGTTGATGATTCCTTTTGCTGTCCAGAAGATTTAATGACATACTAATGACATAGTCCTGCTTGTTTATTTTTGCTTTTATTGCCTTTGCTTTTAGTAACAAACCCAAAATGTCATTTCCAAGGCCAACGTCAAAGAGTTTACCACCTATGTTTCTAGGAGTGTTAAGGTGTCAGGTCTATGTTCAAATCTTTAATCCATTTTGCATTGATTTTGTGTACAGTGTAAGATATGGGTCCAGTTTTACCATTACCATTTATTGAAGAGACTGTTCTTTCCCCATTGTACATTCTTGGCTCCTTTGTTATAAATTTACTGCCATATATGTATGGGTTTATTTATTTATTAGATCTCTATTTTGCTCACTGATACATGTGTTTGTTTTTATGTCCCCCAAATCTATCATGTGTTTTGCTTAATGTTTCAGAGTATACTGACTCAATCAGAATTGTAATCTTTAGTGCCAAAATGTCACCCAGAATTTTGAATTCAGGCCTAAGGATGTCTTTCAACATAGCAGCAACATTAAGTTTATGCTTCTTTTGTATTTTTTTCTTTTATATTTATTTTAGTCACCATATTCATCCTCTAGCTCATCTGATATGTTAAACAGATTCTTACCAAGTCAATTCCAGGGGTTATACAATGGTATCCAGTTATAATTTATATCTAAAGCACTTTGAATGTACTATGTTTTATCTCAATTGATTTCAGTTGATAAAAATTGAGTGGCCGAAAAGAGAAAGGAGTTATTAATACAGCCTTCTCTGCAAGGTGAAGTAACCTCACATTTCAATCTGAGAAATGAAAATTGGAATTAAGAACCTAAGAAACAGAAGTTTGCCAAACTGCTATGCACACATGAATTAGTCTCATTGTTATAACTGTTCTGGAATGATAAGAACATAAAGTTTCAGTAAATAGTTTACTTAAAAGCCCTGCTCTGCAGCCTCCAGACAATTATAAGTGACTTCAATCTGCTCATGTTAACCAGTCTCTACTCATTCCCGGCTTTAGAAACCCCATCTCAGAATCACATGTGTACAAGACCCAGTCCTATAAACTTTTTCCTTAACTTCCCTTTTCAACATCTTATATTATTTGTTGGAAAGATTATTACTAAAAACCAACCTGTTTTTTGGTGATGATTTTCCTCATGATGGTTGTGAGGGATTTTATAAGTTCATGAGGCTCCACTGTGACCCAGCCAAGACTCTTCTCTTATATGACTCAAAATGACTGATTTGGGACTCTCTCATACTTCCAAGACCCTCCTGATTCACAACTATCAGAGGCCAATCTTAGTCTGCTGTGGCGGATAAATTACAGCAATAGGTATGAACCTGATCTTTATACAGTAAATCCTCTATTTACCTTGTGTCCTTGGTATTGGTTCTTCAGAAATATTTTAGATCTCATTAAAATGAACAAGTTGTTTTCCTTGGTGAAAACTGCCTGCTATCATTCGTGCGCCCTAATTTGTCATGTCAAAAGAATGTCATTTTCTGTTGTGCATTTCATGAAGAAATTCAAAGTATAGAAGACAGACATACTTCCTAGTCTGTTTCCCAAAACCGGCCTGAAGACTAAAGAGAAAAAATTCTCATTCGACTTTCATCCTTCCAATGACAAACTTTGCGTTAAGTCACTGATCAAAACTATTAAGAACCTGTCTCTGTGTTGTCTTGTGTTCAAGGAACTTACTCTTGGGAAGATTGCTTCCCAACAAATTCTGCCTGTCAGAAGCTCCTTATTGGTTGGTGTCTAGAGATGGCTGGATCATCAGGCAGAATGGATGGAGTGAGGGAGACTCAAGACATGACATGTTTTCACCAGATACTTTTAATCAACTGTAGATACATTCTCCACGGGTTTTTATAGTAGTAAAAGTAAATCATCTCCTAGAATCATTTGCAGGTCTTTATATGTACTCACATGCCAATCTCATTTCATGTACCTATCCCTCTAAAGGGCATAACTTTTTCTTTCTTACTAAGGGCAATTTGGAATTAGTAGCCATTTTGTAGAATTTAATGTATCTAACAATGTGTATCTTTGAGGTGAACAAGGAAAGAACAGTAATAAGTTTCTAAACGCCCAATAATTATGTTTTCTTTTTTCCCCAACTTTATTGAGGAATAATTGTATGTAATGTACAAATATTATTGTATATAAAGTATGCAGTGTAATGATTTGATATACATGTACATGTAAAGTATGCAGTACAATGATATGATATATATATGGGATGAGTACCAAGATCAAGATAATTAACACATTCATTGCCTCATATATTGAGCTGTTCTGTGTGTATGTGTGTATGGCAAGAATGCAAAAAGCAAAAAATAAATAAAAGCAAGAAAATATAAGTTAAAAAAATATTTAAGCAACTTTCAGGTATCCAATAATGAACTATTGACTGAACTACTCAGTCATTTTTAATTGATATGCAGAGGTCTTTAAAAGTAATACAGAATTCACATTAGCATCTTTAAAAGTAATTTTGGCAAAGGTTAAAAGAGAAAGTCTTTTCAGTCTTGGGGATACTATTATCCACAGACCCTTGTCTTTTACTTTATCTTGAACTATCTTCTCGTCCTTCTGTACTCCTTCAACTTCTATAAGAATGATTCTCTACAAGGTTCTAAGAATGTTCTTTTCCTCAAGAAATTCCTTGGAAGAAATGTTCTAACATCCCTTAAGTTTTAATGATCCTCAAATCAGGGTTATGTAGATAAAATTCAACATTTGTCTTAGGCTAACTTTATGTCATTTTCAAAGAGTCTTCTAACCAAAGAAAGAGAAAACCAAATACCACTTCTGCCAATTTGACCAGCATTGGAGACTTGGCATTGGCCTAGAAGACCTGTGGGCTAAAACCTACAGATAAACCATAAAATGTCCATTTTGATACCTACAAACTTTGTCCAAATGACTGATTTCCTTAAGGCATAAGCCAGAAAAAGCAACAGAAAAAAAAAAGGCATATATATTAAAAAAAAGTAAAACATTTCACTCGCCAATTATATAGCCACTTACGTAGAATATTTCATGTAATCTACCCAAAATTCTATTAGAACTAATAAGTGAGTTTAGCAATGTTATGAAACAAAAAGTCAATATAAAAATATTATACTTCCATATGTCAAGAATCATTAAATTTGAAATAGAAAGCCTTCATTTAAAATGCATTAAAAAATAAAAAATAAAACAGCATCAAAAATATAAAATATTTTGGTGGGACACCTGGGTGGCTCAGTCAGCTAAGCATCTACCTTTGGCTCAGGTCATGATCCCAACTTCCTGGGCTCAAGGCCCAAGTCAGGCTCCCTGCTCAGCAGAGAGCCTGCTTCTCCCTTGCCCTAGTGTTCATGCTCTCTCACTCTCTCTCTTTCTCTCTCTCTCTCAAATAAATAATATATTTTTAAAAAAACATAAAACAATTTGGGATAAATTTAACAATATATATGCTAGACCTATACAATGAAATCTAAAAAATAATACAGAGAGAAATTAAAGAAAACAAGAAAATGAAGAACTCCACAACTGTCAAGACTCAGCATGATTATTTCTCCCTAATTTGACTTATGGATGCAATGTGGACCCTATCAAAATACAAAGTTGTTTTTTTGTTTGTTTGTTTGTTTGTTTGTTTTGTGGAAATAGATCAACTAATTTCTCACTTATATGAAATTCAAAAGATATATAAAATCCAAAATAATTTTGAGAAAGAAAGTAAAACGAGAACACTATTTGATTTTAAGACTTACTATAAAGCTACAGCAATCATGTCAGTATGATACTGCCACAAAGATAGGCATAGAGATCGATGGAACTAAAGAGTCCAGAAATAAACCAACATATATATGCTCAATTGGTTTTTATCATCACATTCACCAAGATAATTCAGTGGAGAAAGAAGAGTCTTTTCAACAGATGGTGCTAGAATGACTGGATAATATGGGGGAAAAAATAACTGTGAACTTTCCCTCGCATTATATATGAAAATTAACTCAAAATTAATCATATATACAAATGTAAAAGTGAAAACTATAAAATGCCCCAATTAAATGTAGTAGAATTTCTTCTGCTAATAATAGGTTAGACAATAATTTTGTTATTATTTTATTTAAATTTAATTAATTAACATAGAGTGTATTATTAGTTTCTGAGGTAGAGTTCAGTGATTCATCAGTTGCATATAACACCCAATGCTCATTACTTCACATAATGCTTATCACCCAGTTACTCTATCCCTCTCCCATCTCTCCTCCAGCAACCCTTAGCTTGTTTCCTATAATTAAGAGTCTCATGATTTGTCTCCCTCTCTGATTTTGTCTTAGTCTATTTTTCCCTCCCTTTCCCTATGATCCTCTGTCTTGTTTCTTAAATTCCACATATGAGTGAAATCATATGATAATTATCTTTCTCTGACTTAAAGATTTCTTAAATAGGATGAAACAGCATAAATACTAGAGGGAAAAAAATTGATAGCTGTATTTTATCCAAACTAAATCTATCAAAAATTTATAGCTTGTACTTTATCAAAATTTAAAGCTTCTGTTTTTTGAAAGGCATTGTTAAAGAAATTAAAAGGCAAGCCATAGACTAGCAAAAAATATTTGCAAAACATTTATCTGAAAAAGTGCTTAATCCAGAATACATATTTTAAAAATCTCATTTCAGTAATATGACAACCAATCCAATAAAAATGAGCAAAAAGTTAAACAGCCACCTCATCAAAGAAGAGATATGAATGACAATTGAGCAGGCTAAGATGTTCAACATCACAGGTCTCTAGGGAAATGCAAATTCAAACCATGAAATACCACTACATATCCACTAGACAAACATTTTTTAAAAAAACTGAAAATACAAAGTTTTGGCAGGGAAGTTAAGTAACTGTCACTCTTCTAGATTGTCATTGGGAATACATAACGGCACAGCCATTTGGGAAAGGAGTTTGGCAATTTTTTGACGAAGATAAACATGCACTTGCCATATGATTCAGCAATTTCACTCTAGGTATTTGTCCATAAGGCACAGGAATACATTTAACTCCAAGAATTGTACACCAATATTCGTGGATACAATTTCTGACATAGTTGTATAGATGGCATTTACTTAAAGATTGAGCAAAGAAAATATCAGGTTAGGTATGCTATAACCATCTCTGTTTAGTCTTTAGAATTCAATCCCCTATCAACCATTGCATAATCCCCATCTTGAATGTTTGCTATTTTGTAAAAACAGAATGACTATCTTTGAACCTTGTTAGAAAGAATTTTATCGAGTACTGTTGACTATATACATAGGAATCAAGCTTCAGTGAGCTTGGTAGGCAGATCCATGTTCCACAGTTTAAGCTTAATTCCTTTTGGCAACCCAAACTCTTGAGCGACCTCCCAATAAGATCTCTGATAGTCTGCAAATGCACATGACATCATAAAGCAGACAACTTCCACCAATCTGGAACAAGTAGATGACTTCCTGATGTCAATATTCTCTATTTAAAACTCATTTGACAGGATTCAGATGACCAGAAACACAGATAATCAAGTTTTAATCTGCATGATGTTTTTCTTTTCTTTTTGTTGGCTTAAGGTTCTTGATGGTTTTGATTACTTGTAGCCCCTCCCTATTGCTTCCTAAATGTCCCTATTGTTATTGTTTTTATTATCCTTCATCCAATATCTGGCTATGATTTACTCATGGTTTGGATAAAAGATACAATCAAATCAAAAGTCAAATTATTCCCGATTTTCCTTGGGTACCATCCAACATCCTTCAGTACTAGGCCCATCGAAAGAATCAATTGGTTTCATGTATATTTGTTTTTGACCACTAGATGGCAAACACAACACTAACTCAGATGCCAAGAGTCTAAAACTCCGTACTGCATACTACCTAGCACTGTCAGTTTCATCTCCATCAAAACAAACCCGGGGCCTTTTATAGGAACTTAACTTTTTTTTACTAAATATTCCCCCAAAGAGAACTTGGTGAAGAACAGAACTGAATAGTGTGTATACAAATGTTTCTGTAACTTTCCTTTTTTTAGGCATTATTGAAATTCTTTCCTTAATAGCATTCTCTACCATCCCAGAAAGATTATGAATAAAACCCAGCTTATTTTTTAACATAGACTTTGCTGATGGTCTTAATGAGAATTCAGATAAATTATTCCTTTGACTTCATTTTAGTTGTCTAGCTACTGTGTGCCTATTATTAGCAGTTTGAAAATAGAATAGTTTTAAATTCTAAGTTTTAGAAGGTAAAAAGTTAAATTTGCTGAAGCTGCTTGTCTTTTGGCCTAAACTATAGCCATCACCATGTCCTCTAGAAATCTAACACACACACACACACACACACACACACACACACACACACACACATTATTTTCCAGATTGGCAAATCATTCTTCTGCATAGTTCACCCAGTTGCTACCAAAATAGTAACCATAAGGAAAAGAGACATTAGAACTCTGAGCAGTGCAAACTCTCTTCTGAGAACACAACCTTGAGTAAACTGAATCCATGAAGGCATGAAAATGCCATAAGATGGTAAAGGTGGGAAGAAAGTGATGTTCAAGAAAGGTCTGTATATCTGACTCCTGTGTTAGGCAACCCCTCCTTTGCTGCTCTGAGATGATTCAGTTTACCTAATTTACCACCCAAAACCATTTGTAAATATACCAAACAGAAGCTATCAAAGGAAGCTAAATCATCTACCATTCCTTTAGAGGCCTACTGTACCTAAAAACAAATATCATTTAATTTCAGTTTAGTATAGTAGAAAGTGGAAATAACACAGACTCATCATGAGCCTGGCACTGCCTCCTGACAGATCTGGTGCCAAGTTGCTGAGTGATTTCAATATCAGGGTTGAATAATCATTTTCATCATTCATTTTAAATGAACAGTGACGTGTCATTAATTAGTATTAATCAGGAAATTACCACATAAGCACAGAGAGAATGGTGGTCCACACATGGCTCATTAGGCTTAGAAAGCTTAAGACATGAATTGGAATTTCAGACTCACTATTTACAGAATTTTATGGAAATAACTCATTTCAAATATTTCTAGCATAATATGAAAGGTTAAAAATATACTTTAAGTAAGTCTTCTTAAAGTAATGAAATGTTACTTTTGGCCCTAACATTGACTATTCGTTTTTCTAAAGGAGAAAGAAATATACTTTTCTTAGCAAGAGAAGTACTACAGATCAAAGAATAAACGTCTCATATGAAAAATAAATCCTATCAATAATGAATATTTCTATATGTTATTTCTTAAACTGTATTTCTCATACTTATAGGAGAAAACAGATCAGGATAATATGTAATAAATGGATCAGGATAATATGCAATGTAACCATTAATTTGATCCTTTTAAGTGATTTTAATAAATATTGCCAAATAAGAACAACAAAAGCATGTCTATTTCTATATTTTCTGAGCATCTGTGGCCTTTGGCAGACATTTACTTAAAAGTAAATGAAGTGAGCTTATTATTTCAAGGAAAACAGCTGATACTTGCTGCAAACATTTAAGTCGTGTTACATACACCATGGTAAAATCCATGGGTAAAAGATCTATTCAAATAGCAAGAAGAGCCAATTGACTTTAATGTCTCAGGGAACACAAAGTTCTCTGATATGGTTTCTGATTGCACATTGCAACCAACCTTTAAAAAACCAGCAATTCCAAGTGGTGATTGCAGCACTAAGATAAGATGTTGAAGATAATCCTGCTTTTTTTGACTCTAAGGATAAACTTTGTTCATATATTTCAACTGAAACAACATATTGCAATAGATTAATGAAACTCCACATGTCTTATTTTTTCACCAGCCATTAAATAAATTTGTAAAACTTAAAAAATACTCTCCTTATAGTAGGCCAAATTCTCTAACGGCTCCCAAAATTCTTATCCCCTAGAATCCACACCCAGTAGAGTCCCCTCCCCTTGAGTGTAGGCAGGATGGTGAATATAGAGGCATAGTCACTCAATTAGGTTATAAGAGAAAGGCGATGGGCTAGTGATGTCTCTGGTTGTTACACAATGTAAGAATCATGATAGAGGGCAGCCTGGGTGACTCAGTGGTTTAGCGCCGCCTTCAGCCCTGGGCGGGATCCTGGAGATCCGGGATCGAGTCCCACGTCGGGCTCCCTGCATGGAGCCTGCTTCTCCTTCTGCCTGTGTCTCTGCCTATCTGTGTGTCTCTCATGAATGAACGAATGAATGAATGAATGAATGAATGAATGAATAAATAAGTTAAAAAAAAGATTCATGGTAGACTGAAGAGAGTCTCTGCTGGCTTGGTAAAAGTAAATTGCTGTATTATGAGAGACTACACAGACAATATGACTCCATCTCTACAAACTAAAAATAAGTGAAACCAATCTAAAGTATTAAAAATTACAGTAATTGTCATCCTTACAGGGGCAGTGAACGAAGGGAGTATGTGTAAGACATCTGGGATGCTTATTTTAGATGTTGGTTCCATTAGGCTGCTTAATTTATAAAACTTCAAGAAGTTGTACTAATTGTGCTTAGTATCCTTTGATGGATGGATGTTTTATATCAATATATATGTCCAATGTAGTCATTTCTTTGAACAAGCATGCTTTACCATCCTTTGCCCAAACCAACAATACTACATGGGACAAGGTGTGTTAGATTTATTTTGCTGTGTAATAAGTTACCACAAATTTAGCAGCTTAAAATAACACATTTTCATCTTACCGTTTCTGTGGATCGGAAGTCTGGACACAGCTTAGCTGAGTCCTCTGCTCAGGGTTACCAGGGCGGTCATCAAGGTGTCAAGGAAGGTAGGCTCTTTTCTGGAGCTCAGAATCCTCTTCCCAACTCAAGAGGTTGTTGATAGTACTTAATTCCTTGTGGCTGGATGACTAATGTTCTCAGCTGTAGAGGCCACCTGCAGGGCCCTGCCATGTGGCTCTCTCCATAGACGGGTTCACATTACAAGAGTTTGCTTCTCCAAGGCCAAGAAGAGAGTCTCTTCTTATAAGACTACATCTTACATAGTGTGACCAAATCAAGAGATTGACATCCAATCAAATTTTTCATATTCAGTTGGTTAGAAACAAATCACAGTTTCCGCCTATATTCAAGGAGAAGAGAATAAAATAAAGGAGAGGGAGGAATTCTTGGAGGTCACTCTAGAGTCTGTCCACTACACAGAGTATCAATAATGACTGCTGTTAAAAAAAAAAAAAAGACTACTCTTTATGTAGCATTTAACCAGTCCCAGAAAATTTCACTTTGAAGATTTCCAAAATGAATTTCTCTCTTGAAAAGCTTTAGGAAGTACTTCAGAAAATTTCATTATAGCTGAGTATGTATCAAATGATGACTAGTTTTTGGAATAATAAGTATTAAAATCAGCCTGCTCCTGCTGTGTTAATCAGAGACTTCTGGGTTGTTAAATTAGCATAAATTATATGAGTAAGTATTTTTCCTGTTTTTCTTTTTTTGACTCTCTACTTTGGAGGTTCTGTACATTTTTCTTAACAGGTACTTATTTTATAAGATAGAGTATGAACTAATGCTTCTGAACATGATATCACCGATAATGAAATATATCAATAAGACCATTAACTGAAGGGCTCCTAACAGTTCCTATTCAGTGTTTGGAAAGTAATCCAACAATGAATTATTTTTTAATGTCTGAGTTAGTTACTAAATTATGAAAACAGTTCAATTTCAAATGTTAAATATATTTTAAAAAATCGCATTCAGACTTGAATTAATTTCAAAGAAGCACCTGCCTTCTGAAATATCGGGCCATCAATCATTCTGCACAATATTTCCTGGGAACATATGGACCTCAAGGTTTAAAAAAGAAGGTAACAATGTGCGGCAATGACACGTAATCAATAGAAGAGAAAATCGAGTTATTCGACACAAATAAAGATATGAAAAGTTTATTATTTTGCCACTACTTCTATCTCTGTTCTTCTTGTAGCTCACCTTCTCCCTTACTTTCTCATTAGTTTTTCAATACACTGCTTGTTTATTGCCCTATCTTTGGAGTCCAGAACAGTCAGTATTTGTACATCCTAAGCACCCAAAAATTATTTGTTGAATAGATGAAACATATGAATGAATAGATGTATCCTATCTCTATAGTTTTAACTTTTTATTGCTTAATCCTTTCCAGGTTTTTATTCTTTGTGCCCTCATGCAGGCTATCCCAGGGTAAAATCTGAAGAATAACCATGAAAAATGAAAAGAACTTTCCACTGATCTAATGAAGAAGGAGAAGAATTAAGATGTACAATGTAGACAGAAAGATCTGCTGGCTCGGGTTGCAGAAGTAAGCCCTGAATAAAGAAGAAAGCCCCAAAAGCATCAGGGAGAGATGAAATTCAATACAATTTTAGGTGGAATAGAGGGTTTGAAAGAGCCTCTGTTTTTACATTACTCTGGGCTGCTGGTTCGGTTGCTCCTGCTAATGCCGCGTGGCAGGTGTGCGAGCCCCACTTTCAAGTCTGATATTTCACAAGATCAACTGGCATTTAAGCTCCTCAGGCTCTCCTCAGGAGTCATTCAATGAATATACCAAAGAGCTTTTGGATCGCTATGATTCTTCAAAGGTCAAGTCGTAAACATTTAACAGATATGTGATGATTAAAAGGACTATTTACCATAGATGCTTTAGCCTAAACATTTTTTTTTTCTAATTGCGATTACAAACTCTTAAGAACAAAACAAGATAATGCTGCAACAATCTGTCCAGACAGAATTATTTTAGAGTTTTGTGATAACAGCAGGCTCTTATTTTAAATGCCTGTACTCATATGACACAACAATTGCTTTGATGCACATTAAATATTTTTATCTAAGTACATATTTCACTATTATATTCTGGGCATATGTTGAGAGTCCTAAGCATGAGCGGTTGTTTATAGATTTATTTTTATAATGGCCTAGCAGCTTTATTAGTAAATATTTTATTTCAACCACCTGATCTAAATGTAAAGATTATTGAATTCAGAGTTCTCAAAAGGTCCTCTGCTTATTAGAGATTATAAATACTGGTTATAAATACTGGTTAAAAGTGGATTTCAGTGATAAAGGAATCAGATGAAATGACAGTACTGAAGTTCTCCAACAAAACTGTCACTCATATTAGGGCTTCAACAATTTGGGGAAGTTAGCCCCAGAGAAAAAAATACTAATGGTCACTGGCAGATAGAACCTTCTGGCTCTATCTGAGCTGACAGCTATTTAGAAAGTATCATCTTGGATGTCCTAGAATAAACCCAAAAGAAACTCAGGACTGCTGAATCACATGTAAACTTCGGAAGCAGTTCTGCTGTTGACTTTTGTTTTCAGTCATAAGCAATTTTGAGAAAAAGTTAAAAAAAAAAAAAAGGCTTTGCCAAGAGAACTGTTTCTTGGTTAGATCATCAGTATTCATTCATTCGGCATGTATTTACCACGCACTGCATACCAGGGACGGAGAGAAATGTGAAGAAAGGATTCCTGAATTCTCAGAGAGCTATAAATAAAATAATCAAGATGGAAGGCAAAATATACATATGATACACTAAAATGGCACAAAATACAAATTAAAGAAAATATCAAAGAACAGAGAATACAGAAATTTAAGCAAGAGGACTGCAGGAGAGGAAAAGAGAGAGAGAGAGAGAAAATGTGCCCAGATAGGAAAGCATCAGAAACAGAAGTTCTTACAAAAAGAGAAAAAACTGTAGAAAGGAGAAATAAAATCTCTGAACAATATAATCATTTGCACGTAAAGAAATACTCAACTATCCCTCTAAGCATGTCAACCTGTAGCCTAAGGCCTGGTGTGGAAAAGATTAACAAATTATAATCTGGGAATATGACCTTCTTACCCATTTAAGATGACTTCACATTTTGACTAAATGTTATTCAATCCACCAACTGGCTAAATTAAAGAACTGATTTTACTAGTTTCAGTGATTGTTTTTTATAGTTAGTGGATTAGGCCATATCATAACTAGCCATATCAAAAACTGTATCATCTTAGTATAAGAGAGGCTTATTTTATAGGGACGACATTAGTACATAATCAGAATAATTAATTCTAAAACATTAACCATCTAACCCTCTTTGGATAAAAAAAAAAGAGTAAGCAAATGTAATGGTGGAATGCAAAATACACATACATAAAATATTTTTATTAGTGTCTTTTACTGGTTTAAATTTAAGAACAAAAAGTGTGTATTCGTTGTTTCTACGTAAAAAAACGTCAACCTCTCAGAGGCGTGCATTTTCATGCTCATCCATGCCTCAGGTCATTGAGAGTTCCAGTGATCTAGACTGGTCTCAGCTAGGGCAGGCTGGACTCCAGGCTTTTTGGTGGCTTGAAGTCTGCTCGACATGTTTCGCACACTGAGGACCAGGCTGATGATACGGCACCTATCTGGAGTTTGCAATCTTCATGGCAATTATCGGAGAGAAAAGGGTGGGTGGAAAGAAGCGATGCCTCCCACTGTCTCAACTAAAATTCAGCACACTGTAACCTGTACCCACATTCCACGAGCCAAGCAAACCACATGGCCCTTAGGGCAAGGCCGCGAACGCCCTGTGCAGAGGAGAGCATTGCATAGCTAGGCTGGGAAGGATCCATAGGGTTCTATGAAGTGATGGAATAAGAGACTGAGAAACTCTAATCTAACCCATCACAAGGTGAATTACATATCACATTTGTTGACTTACATTATTTCTGCTTCCTTATTGGACTCACAGGGAAACGGATTTGAGGTGGCTACACTTGGACCAAACTCAGGATCAGAAGCACTCCTCAAGACCATTAGGTGAATTTCAAGAAGACAACCCTTTGGGACATTCCGGCTCAGGTCATGACCTCCAGGGTATGAGGTCGAGCCCCTCATGGGGCTCTGCACTCAGCATGGAGTCTGCTTAAGAGCTTAAGATCTTCTCCGTCTTCTCCTCCCCTACTTGCCCTCACTCTCTCTCCCCAGAATAAATAAATAAAATATTTTTAGAAAAGTATTTAGAAGCAATTAGTACATTTCTGGATGGTATTTTTATATAATAAAATCTCATAGAAGTTTTTAAATAATATTTTAGAAGTTGAATCTTAGGTTTAATTTCATTGTTCAAAGCATCTATCTTTAGATTATTTGGTGGGAGAAAAAGGACTTGATATTTTTGACATCAGTCCTGAATTCTATACGTAAAAATCTTCTACCCTTCCATTTAAGTACCTCAGTATTAGAAGATGACAGAAAGACATATTATGGTTTCAATATTCTTTTCTTTTTTCTCCTCACTACTACCAGTTAAAGGGATTCTATGCTAAGAGAGAGACGGCCTCTGTTGAAGAAGCAGAAGACATGGTCAAACAAACCCTAAACAAGTTAGATAAATCCCTTGAGGATTATCATTCACTTAGGAAGCTTGTAGAAAAAGCAAAAACAAACCAAATTTAAAAAAATAGACAAAAGTTACTGGAGATGAGATTTTTTTTTTTTTACTCTAGTCTCTGAAATAGAAAAAATACTCATTTTGCTTATACACAGATCATGTCTTTGGCAGTCAAATTTGAATAAAAGACGTACTCAGGTCTAAAAAAAAAAAGTAAATTTTCCATTTCGCTATATTGGAAAGGAAATTACTTAGGCTGAATAAAAATCAGGGGTAAGCCATATTTGATTAGCAAGAAATAATACCTATTAAAAATCCTCCATGAAAGGAACAGATATATATCCCACTTCTACTTCTTATTTTGTTAATCATAATTTCTAAATTAGAAATGTCAAATTTAGAATTTTATATTTTTTGTGATGATTTCATAATTTCCCAAGTTTTATGTATTTAAATGATCTGATTCTTACTACCATTGTCTTTCTTAACATTTTTGAATTCATGTCCTCGTATGCTAGATTTCTTTTGTTTTCTTTCTCTTATTTTTTTTTTTTATTTTTGAGAGAGAGAGGGAATGCATGCATGCGTGTGTGTGTAAGAGAATGAGGTGAGAGGAACAGAAAGAGAGAGAATCTTAAGCAGGGTCTGGCTGGATCTCAGCACCCTGAGATCATGACCTGAGTTGAAATCAAGAGTTGGACGCTCAACCAACTGAGCCACACAGGTGCCCCTTGATTTGTTTTTCTAAGAAGGACTTGTGTTGCTACAGTTTCTGAATTCTTACATTTTGAAAATGTTTGCCTGCTGTTTGAGCTCTGAGAAACTACTTCATAGAAGAAAAAAAATCTTAGCGAACTTTCTTTTACTAAGGATTTTACAACCATACTGTGTTGCTGGGATATATAAAGTACCTAGCCAACCTCATTTATTTTACTAGCAATGGTAACTAATTATTTTCCCCAAATGTCTATAGTATTTTTCCTCTAACACCCAGGAACTTTACCAAGACATGTCTCAGTATCGAAAATGTTTAGATAAAATTCCAGATCAAAAAAAAAAAAAAAAAAAAAATTCCAGATCAATTATTACCTGGAGAAAATTGTATATTACCAATTCAATGTTTTTTTTAATGAATAATGCTATACATTGGGCAAAATGCACTCTGGAGTTTCACAGGTAAGTTAGATCAACTAGGTGCTTTGAGGCTGGCAAATTCTTCTATTCTCAGCTGTTTAATAGATTGTATATGATTTTATGGGTCTATTCAGTTTCCCATAGTACAGCAGCTCTCCTCACTGGATTAATAATCTATCTTTTAAGGAGTCCAATTAATATGGTTCAATCACAAGATGGAAACAAGGAAAAGTTTAGTCTTTTATTTCCATAAAGAAAGAAAAAATAGGGATGAATACCTTTAATTTGAATTTTTGTCTATCTTCCAAAGTTTCTGTGTCTACCAAAATAATAAAAAAAAAAAATCAGTGCCTATATGTCTATGGCGCTGTACCAAATATTATATAAGGTAATTTATATAAACTCAGGCAATGTCTATAGTTTATAGACATCTATAAAACATATTAATGAAACATGTGAGTTGCCCAGACTCTTATTATCTAATTTTGGTACATTTCTGTTTACTGTTAATTGTTTGCTTTTACCATCCTCTTTTCCTATCTTACTGACTTCCTGCAGAAAACATGAAAGAATGGGCGCCTTTCATTCCTTTAAAGGAACCATCTTCTTCCCTACTCACATTACTCACACCAACCATGGCCTGCAAAATCACCACAGAATTTTAACTACATTAAATTTTATTTGATGCAAGCATAAGATCATGAACTAATGGTAGCAAATTCTATGTGACTCAAATAGTGACCCCTTCTAAAGCTACTACAAGAGACTGACGGACAATGAAAGTACACCTACCTACAGGGAGCATATGCAGTGTGTGTGTCATTGATTCCATATGCACGTAATTTTATATATTTTAAAAGTATCTTAGTGGGGCGCCTGATGGCTCAGTCAGTCAAGCATCTGCCTTTAGCTCAGGTCATGATCCTAGATCCTAGGATAGAGCCCCATGTTGGACTCTCTGCTCAGCAAAGATCTGCTTCTCCCTCTCCCTTTGCCCCCCCCTGCCCCCCACTTGTGCACTCTGTCTCTCTCTAATAAATGAATAAAATTTTCTCTAATAAATAAATAAATATTTTAAAATTAAAAGAATAAAAGTAGCTCAGTATCCTTTCTCCTGCCTTTTCCCCTGTAAGGTTATATATGCTCTATAGCCCTGTACTACATAATGGAGAAATAGAACACAGAGTTTCAGTACGTTGTCCATAGATCACTCCAGTTTATTTTGAGAAGTAAATCTCCTAGAAATCTTTTTGAAGTTTTATCTCCCTCTGAATCTTACTTCCTACTCTTTACTCAAGACATCAGGGTATAGTCCAATCTCACTTGCTGCGATCTGAGAGTACTGTTTCTCAAATAGGAAAAGTATTCATGGGAAAAAAAGAAGTGTGCATAGAAAATATTATGAAGGAAAAAAAATATTGTAGAAACTCCAAAGTATTTTCACACTGTCCCTAGCGTGGCTTCCACAGAAAGATAGGTCCTTTCTCAAAGTTAGTTTGAAAATGAGCAAAGAGATTACTCTTAAACTGAAAATAATCAAACCACCACCTGACAGAGATTTTTTTTTCTTAGAATAAAGCTGTTAAGCTCTCAGCCACTTTATGTGTACCATCTCTGTCAACTCTTTGGAGCTAGTTTTGTAACCCACAAAAAGGCTTTTAGCAAGCCCAATTTGAAAAAAAAATGTGGAAATTGTTCAAAACAAAGTGCCCAAGTTCTTTATATTAGAACCATGGGGAGTAGAAACGTTCAGGGAAAAGAAGAAAAGACACAGTTGTAGGAAAACATGAATGGTAACAAATAGTCCTGTACCAAAAAAATATTCAAAAAAACAGATTTTCTATTTTGACAGTGACACCAAATTGTGAGAATTTTTTTGGTTCTCAAGGAAAATATCACAAAGCCTCATTCAAGTACAGAATAAGGGATGAGAGGAGAGAGAACAGAGATTGAGGTGAAGTTCGATTGAAGAAGGAGCTTTATACACTTTTATTTTTCATTCATCACCTTAAAATATTTGCTATTCTTTGGGAATTTAAATTCTCATACTATACTACATTTTAATACAATGTCTTCTGGGTTTTCTGGGTTAATGTGCTTGAAGAAAGCAGTGAGAACCCAACTGTGTTAACTAAACACATTTGGTGTATCTTCTTGGCTTAAGGAGGAGAACAAATAAACTCAGCTAGAATAAAAGAGATAACTAGACACCTAGTCACCATTTGCTACCTCAACATGTCCAATCACATGCATTATCATTGAAGTAAAGCAGCTAGCATCTTGTTTAACCAGAATTAAGGGGATTCCTGTTGCATAGGATGTTCGGGGACATTTTGTCCCTTATGAGATAACAACCACAAATTTTGGAGACATAGCTGCCTTTAGAATTTTGGGGTGAAGAGGCTAACGAGTATTTCATCACTCTTCTTAGAAGTTTTTCCTGGAAGTGACTCACTTTATTTTCCCCATATTTTTTGTAAAATTAGGGTAGAATGTCTTGCTACGCAGTTGCCTAGGTGTGCTGTGTTTCATGTGGTTCAGCATGGGGTTTAGTTGGTGTCAGTTATTACTAAAAATATAAAATATCAAAAATCATCAAATCCTGTATAATTCACAGTGGTTAAATAGTAAAATTTTTATTATTATTTATGATAGTCACAGAGAGAGAGAGAGAGGGAGAAACAGGCTCCATGCACTGGGAGCCCGACGTGGGACTCGATCCCGGGTCTCCAGGATCGCGCCCTGGGCCAAAGGCAGGGGCCAAACCGCTGCGCCACCCAGGGATCCCCTAAATAGTAATTTTAAGAAAAAAAAAGGCCAAAAAGGGGAAACCATCAATATAACTAGACTTAAATATTCTGTTTTTCACATATTTCAATGATTACCTCCCAATACTTCATTTAGATCAGATAGTCTCTTAATCAGGTATAAAATGAAAACTCACCCCAAATCTTTAATTGAACTCCAGCATTTCTAAGCTCTATTCTCTCTGCCTGTACTCCACTTCTGAGTAAGTGGAAAAGTTTGACACCTCAATAGTCCATTTTATTTGTTCTCTCTGATTAACCTGCTGACGGAGGTTTATTTAAAGACTCCATTTATCTGTGGTCTTAATGTTTCCACTTAGCTATAAAGTGCTTCAGACTTTTTTATCCTTTTGATAGAGAGTAGTTGCTTCCTTCCTTTACCCAGTTCCCACTACCACAAAACACAAGAAGACCAGATACCCTTACAGGCTGTATTTAATCTAGAATGAGATTTATTCCCTTTGCCGTCTTCTAGGCATCCACTCCCCCTCATTTAGAGCTCCTCACTCATAGCCTTCACTCATTACTTTGTACAAAATCACTGAAGATAATAACTTAATGAACCCAGCCGTTCTTAGCCACTTAAAGGAGCTCTGCCTTTATCTTTTTACAAATACCTGAACAAAACAGAAAAGAAGAATTTAAATGAAATTATAAAATGTTACCCTGGTCCAATCTGTCAAATTAAAAACCTACTGAGAGCATTTAAACTACTTAAAAATAATTTGTCTTTTTATATATTTTCATTATTTATAGGCAATAGGTAATAAGTAATACATTTTTTTAATTGACTGCTTGAAATTCAGTCTTTCAGGCATCCTCTTCCCCTTCCCCAAGGGCTATTAATCTTCTCTCCTGTAGGCACCAAGTCTTTCAACTCCACAACTCTCATTCCCACAGTAGGGCTCACTCCAGCACCATATGCTAGTATGCATGTTGCATGACAGGTGAGGTCAAGGCAACACTTTCTATTTCCTACTTCTTCCCTGTAAATTGCACAGCATTCTGATAATCCTTTATACCAAGAAGGATCCAAAAGGTCTAAGTGACCTTTTCTGTTCTCAAGGGTGGACCTTGCTCCCACCTGAGTAACAGATCATGCTCCCATACTTTGCATAGACTAACCCCCACCGGACCAAGGACAGGAGTCCTCACCTTCCCAAGAGAGTGCCCGCCATCCAGAATTAGGAAAAACTCCTGCCTGAAAACAATCTCTCAACTTATCACATCCCATAATCTCCTTCAAGATATCTTCTATGTTTGATACCTCTTTATGTCTCCCATAGCATCTAATGTAATAATTAACATGTAAAAGACACCTGGTAAATATATGCTAAATATAGAGATTAAATAATTGAAGAATCACAGTAAACTTTTTACTACTTAGAGGCAACAATGATACTTTCCATGATCAAAAAAACAAAAGAAAACAGAAAACATTGTAAAAAACAGTAAAAAAGCACAGCTCACTAAGTGAAAAAAACTCTTGGTTGAAACAAATGTGAAAGCAAAATATATCCGTTGCATTATTTTTATAGTTTCTTGTTATTTTCAAAAACACAAACACACATACCAAACAACAGCATTCGTGACAGGGAAGTTTTAAGCAGTAGTCCTATTGACTTGTGTGTCCTGATTGTTCTTGAAAAACAGTGCACGCACACACACACACACACACACACATGCATACACACACGCTCTCATAAGTTAAAACCCATAGATCACAAATGCCACTGAGGTCACCATAGATTAAAGATGCGGGCAGCATCTCTGGCTCCTTTGCTGCCTTCTCATGAAGAAAAATAGTGTTTTTAAATTTTCTTAATCAAGTTACATTTATCATTTTCCTGCTCCCCTTCCTTTCTATTCTCAATACAATCCTGTCATCTTTAGAGTTGATGTCAATGAACTTGAATTTTTCTTAAGTCAGACTCCCAACTAAGTGAGATAAATGAAATCAATATTCTTCCCTTTACAGGTGAAATGAGTTTAGTAACATATGTAGTACTGTACCTTCCTCTCCTTTTTTCTCCTTTGTACTGCAATCCATCAACGTATTGCTCTTGGCACCTGAATGAACACATCTTAATATGAGATTTCAAGCCACAATTCTTTCTAAATATAATGAAATATTTCAGTCTTTGTTCTTAAAAACACGCACCTAGATCTATGCTCTTCGCTCCTCCACAAGAATTTATTTCTCTTATTTTTACAGGATTCTTAGTATTCACAAGTGATTAGTCAGGTCCTTGAGTTCATGAAATATCTGATTTCTTCATACAAAAGTCTAAATGCTATTCCATTCTGAGAGCTGACTGAAAAAACAGGACTTTCAGAAAGGGGATTTCATATTCAAGGCCACCATGCTTCATGGTTTTGCTCTATATCATGAAGCACCTGTTTGCCATTATTCATGAGGCTCTTTCTATTAATTCAAAAATTCCCTCTGCAGTAGTCCTTCTTACAGGAAGAAAGTAACTTTATCAGATTGCTTGGTGATGCACATTTGAATTATAAGATGCTATGTGACTTTTTAACCTTTTCAATTCTGTGAATCATTATTATTGACATATTCTAATTATGCATACCAATTACATCATATGTTACAACATACACTGATTCAAACAAGTAATAAAAAGAATTCAGTTAGGAAAATGTTAATTCATGCTGATTGAGGAATAAAAATCATTTTTATTTCCATATACATTCGTATTTTTCACGCTTTTGAGTCATAATATGAATTAGTTTATATTCTTTAGCATTTGCCATAAGGAAAATATGGAAGATTTATTAGCCGGAAATGCACTACACAATAAATATATGTATTGGGACTAAGGATGGAAAATATTCTGGACATTAAATTAGTAAAATGAGGGAAACACTAAGAAAATCAAATTAGGGGCAGCCCGGGTGGCTCAGCAGTTTAGCACCGCCTTTGGCCCAGAGCCTGATCCTGGAGACCCAGGGTCGAGTCCCATGTCGGGCTCCCAGCATAGAGCCTGCTTCTCCCTCTGCCTGTGTCTCTGCCTCTCTCTCTCTCTCTCTCTCTCTCTCTGTGTGTGTGTGTCTCTCATGAATAAATAAATAAAATCTTTAAAAAAAAAGAAAAAGAAAATCAAATTAGATATGGAGACAGAGACTACAGAGTTTGTAAATGATTGTTACCATGTGGGTGACAGAAGCCAAGAACACAGGTGAGTTTCAGTCAAATGGAAAAGAGGTTTTGACAGAGACCGAACTTAACTGGCACCATGTGTAGCCACAATTCATTCTCCCAACCCCATACTCACTCCAACCTTCTAATAATCTTATTATATGTGGAAAGTAACAAGCAAAGGTAGTAACTAGTCATTACTAAGTAGTTCATGAAATCCATGCTCTAACTGGCTTGGAGGGTAACCTCCTCTAACTAGCTCTCACATGTAACCTGGAGAGCAGAGCGGCTTGAGAGTGGACAAAGATGTTGTCAAAATGGGACAGATGTGTGAATACCAGGGGATTTTATCAACCCTGATTAAAGGAGGGAATTCTTGAGGATCTCAGACCTCTGGTTATCTCTCAATGTTATCGATGTAGATCAATCTTTACCTGCCAGTGTTGCTTCATCTGTTGTCTACTACTGATTAGAGGGATAAGAAGGATTATAAGATGGCAAAGTCCATTCTCCAGGGTTGAGGTCTCTGGCAAAGTGACTCAGGAGCTAAGGACTGAGATTGGATTATTTTCAATCAGTGGATTATTTTCAGTGGATCATTTTCCCTGACATTCACGCCACGGATACAGTTTGCACCCAAGGGGATAGGACAACCATAATACAATTACAAGATCTTTTCTCAAAAATTTAAAGGAACCAAAAATAACCAACAGCAATAAAACAAAGCCAACTAAGAACCCTCAACACTCCTTTGTAGAGCATAACTTTTTTATCATAAACTCTGAAAATTGCAATTTAGGAAAGAGAGGAGACTCAAAGATTAATTCCATGCAAATACATTTTAAAACCCGGTATAAATGGATTACTTTGGAAAAAGACATAAAATAGAAATTTTGCCAACTGCTTATAAACAGTGTTTGTAGACTTTACTTGCTGCGTTCAACAGCAACAAGAAGTTGGCTTCTACCTCCCTCTGCCTTCCCCATCTCTCATAGGCATATCAATTTTCCAGAAAATAATTTAAATCCAGAGTCCTAGCTACAAGAGAGTCAGAAAAATAAAACTGGAGGCTTTCTGATCTCTTCATTTTGAAGAAAGGAGGAAGCCAATCTATGTGGCTGTCGAGGCCAAGCTCTGCTACTTTGGCGCTGCTATTAGCATTTAAAGAAAACAATTATTTTCCTTTTCGTCTTTAACCACATACACATGGTGTCAATTATCTAAATCAAAGATGAGATATTTTACCAATAATATTAATTTTCAAATATCTGAAAATTAAGGAATATATGCAAAAATATAAGAAACGCTTATTCATTTTCTCTAGTGATCTAATGGTAGACATAGGCACTCAGTAAATATTTTAGATAATTAAAAGGTGATATTACTTCCTGGTCTTTGTGGTTTGTTTGTTTTTTGTTGTTGTTTTTTTTTTGGAAAAAAAAATAAGCTCAGAGATACCTATAATTTGAAGCTAGAGAGAAATACTGCTGGGAAACAACATCTTGACCCTTTCCTGCAGTAGATATTGGAATTGTGTCAATAATCTCTTGCATCCTGTAAGGTAGTAGGCACAGAACCAGATTTCTACAATAGTGCAGTGGCTCTGGCCACACAGCAGGGCTCTAGAGAATGGTGTATACCCTTTCGAAAGTGCTAAGAGAACTTTCCTGATCGACCCCCCACTCCGTGCATTGATATCGTCACCAGTTGCTCTCACGTGTAACCTGGGGAGACCTGAGCACTCATCGCTCTATGCCATCTTTTCTCTCACTTCTTGCTGTATTACATAACTTAAATTCTATTCTCTCTTCAGTGAAAAAGAACTTCACAATCTTTTACCATGATTATTGGTATCTTTTTGTCATTCATCCATTTTATTTGGGACAATGATGCAATCTGCAAACTAAGAAATGAGATCTCCTCCGATACTGAAAAGATCCAGGATACAACTGGATTGAATTTTAATACAGTTTTCAGGGGATTTAAAAACAATACTTTCAAACTAATGACATTATTATGAAGAAAATCCTACTTTTATTAAAGTGGTAAAGACCAATGAATTAATTTTACAACCCATTTCGAGTCATTTGAAATACTTCGCGATATTTAACTTTTTGCTCTTCCCAGTATAACTTCATCCTCTTTTTCTGTCCTCTTTCTCAAATTCAGCCCAACTTTCTAATTTCTGATAGATAAACTTGATTCTAATTCTTACTCTTTTTTTTCCTGCTGTAACCCAGATAAAATAAGGGCCTGTGTGGGTTGGATCTAGTTATGCATGATCTCACAGCAATTGTTAAATGAAGTCTCTCTCTCTTTGGGGCACTTAATAATTCAACAGTTATTTCTCCGGATTACCAACCTGAGGGTACCAACAGATTGTGCGAAGAAAAAAAAACTGCATGAATTCTCTGAAATAAGCCTTCCAGCTTCCCCAGGATCAAAATGGAAAGAAAATAACCTGAATTTTCTCCCACTAGCGACTTCATCCTGTTGCTGTATGACAGTAATGTTTCTGGTTGGCTGACTGCCCACGTCTCTCCCAAAGAATTCTTACAGCATTTCAGCAACTTGTTCACTATTTCTGCTGCTACCAAACAATTATAACTGCAGCCACTTAGAGTTACTCAACCCAAAGATCTCCTCTACCCTGAAGAGGAAGCTGGGTGCCACGTAATAGCCATGAACAGCAGATAAATCTTTAGGACAGGTACAGAATGGGAGGCACATGGTTTCTCTTGGTCTATTGTTTCTCCAGATGCCAAGAGAACATGTTAGAAAAGGAAGATTTTTCCTAGATGCAAGAAAATCGCAGTAAATACCCTTCCTAGGTACATGAATAAAGAAAGCATTCAATCCCTGTATAGTCTTGATTGTTTTTCCAAAATGAAGTATAAGTATAGACAGGAATTTTTGGCCTCTTAGGGAGAATAATTGCATTGTGTTATGGGTCATTTGTTATGTAACATCCATTGGCCTGAGCATTACCAGATATTTACAAGAAATATAGAATGACTCTCTTCAGAACAATCAGACCACACACACACACACACACACACACACACAGCCACTCATATGTCGTAGTGCCCAAATCATAAATTAGGCCAACACTTTTTATAATCTGCTTTCACAACTCTGTAACTTAACTGTTAATAGTTGATATGGTACCTTATGGACAACATAGATTCCCTAACAAATCCATTCCATTTTAGGCTACCACCCATTTCTTACTTTTTTACTCTGAATCCTTTTCTCTAAAAGAGTACAGACTGTCTCTTTTTTCCTGAGCGTCCACTCACTGTTCAGCCCACACCAATCTGCTCTCTGCCCCCATTATTCTACCACTGACCTCCACACCACTCCTTCCATCAGGCGTATTTTAGTCTTCATCATATTGGGCTGCTCACTAGCATCTGTCACCCCTTTTTCCTTCTTAAACATCATTTTGTTTGCATACATGTCACTTCACTCTTGTTTTCTCTCCTTTCTGGCTATTTCGCCTTAGTCCCCATTATCACATCTTCATCTGCTGTTTGAATTCTAAATCCAAAATTGCATTGGAGACTCTTTCCTCATTCTACACTATTTCCCGAGGAGACCTCATCTACCTGCTTTCCTTAAACTTCTATTATCTCCTAAAATGCCATGACCTATAAATACCTCCTACTCTGATTCTCCTCTGAAATCCTGGCCCATGTATTCAACTGCCTACTTGATATCTTTGCTTGGATATCTCAAAGTCTCAGCAGGTTTTTAGCAGATGAATGGTGTTGGCCTATATCTCCCAAACTGACCTCAAAGGTGAACTGTCGATAGCAGTAAATGCCAACAACCTCCTGCCCGTCTGAGCCTGAGGAAGGGTCAGAGAGTTAAGTCCCCCAGAGAACATTTCTTTTCTTTTTGTTTTTTTTTTTTCCCACCAAAGGCTCAACTACCAATCTTTATTTTCTCCAAACCCCAAGGTGAGCAGTCTTGGTTCATTCTCTCCATCTTTCTTTCAGTCTTAATGTATATGGCCAGTGTAGATACTGAGTTTAAAAAGTGAATAGTAAAAAAAAAAAAAAACTGAATAGTATTTTGATCTATACTTCTACCAATTACACGTCTCCCATCTAACATGCTCACTCCTTAGAATTACTCTGGCTTGGGTAGCCTGGGTGGCTCAGTGGTTCAGTGCCGCCTTCAGCCCAGGGCCTGATCCTGGAGACCTGGGATCGAGTCCCACATCGGGCTCCCTGTATGGAGCCTGCTTCTCCCTCTGTCTGTGTCTCTACCTCTGTGTGTGTGTGTCTCTCATGAATAAATAAATTAAATCTTTAAAAAACAACAACAACAAAGAATCACTCTTGCTTTCCCTTCCATTCTTCCCTTAAGAAAAAAGTTCTTAACCTCATTTCAGTCTTCATTCAAAAGTGTTACCAAAAAGTATCCGAGCTCAAGTAAAATGGTGGCATTAAATGTTCTGTCAAATATACTACAATTGCAAAAAATGCCATGGTATAATGATCTTCAAACATTTTGACCATAGCTATCAGTAAAAGTTTATTTCTTTTTTTTTAAAGTTTATTTCTGACAATATTCCCACTGTGTTTATATATTTATATTTACTTCGTTATTAATTATATCCATGCACTAACATATTGTATTATAGATTAAAACACAAAAATACACATTTTAAAATGTGTATTAAATACCAGCATTTTAAAATAATTTTATTTTGTGTTTTTAGAATTTCCTAACAATACAATAAGAATTTTGCTCTCAGTAGAATGTTATTGGTGATTTTCACCAGTGATGCAATTAATTCTGCTTCTTTTTTGAAAAATTGGCTTTAACATTTAATGATGGAAAACTATGAATGACTATTCCTATTTTATTTCAATACCTGATTTTAACAACCTCCATAGATGAACAATACATTCTTACAAATATACATAAAATGAAACAAAAGGAGCTCTTCATGTGCTGACCTTACTAAATCATGACATTTTTTAATTCCATCCACAAATTATGCAATAGTTTTTTTAATTATCTAATATATGCCCCATATTAACGACAATAACAAAAAACCTAAAGCAAGACATTATTCCCCTTTGAGATAGAAAACAAAACAAAGACACCGATGTCAAATCTTTTTCAACATCATATTAGCAATTTAATTAGTATAATAATACAAGAACAACAACAAAACAAAGAGAATGAATGGAAAGGAAGAGACAGACCTGGCCCTATTCACAAGTGATATGATTGATATAATTACGTATACAGAAAATACAACAGATTCTATCTTCAGTGGCCATCATCTTAGGTAGTTTTTTTCCCTCCCCCCCCTTTAAGAGGGTATCATTTGGGGTTCCTCAGATAAACAAAACCAACTGAAACCCATGGCTCAAATCTCTGGGGTGCTGCCAAATTTGCACACGTAGGGCAGGCCAAGGCTGGACGCTCAGGCAAGAGTTGTTATAGTCTTGAAGCAGAATTCCTTCTTTTCCTAGAAACCTCAGATTGTGTTCTTAAGGCCTTCAGCTGATTAGATAAGTTCACATCCACATTATTGCTAGGTGCTAGCACTCTCCTTTACTTAAGTCAACTGACTGCAAATGTTAATTACATCCACAAAATACCTTCATAGCCACAAATAAGCTAGTGTTTGACCACACAACTGACATCATAGCCTACTGGAGTTGACATATACAATTAAAACTCACATTTACCAAATGCTTTCTTACAAAGTCAGTACGATATTGATACCAAAGTATAACCAAGATGTCACAACAAAAACAAGACCATTATTTTAAATATATTGCAAAAATCCTAAATAGACTCTTGGCAAATGGGATCAAGCAATTCATCAGAAGAACAGCCCATGGCCACAAATGGAGTTAAATCCAAAATACACAGTCCCCAATTGATGATGGTTCGACTTACAGTTTTTCAATTTTATGATGGTGCGAAAGTGAAACACACTTGGTAGAAACTGTACTTTGAATTTTGAATTGGATCTTCTCCTGGGCTAGCAATATGTGGTTATACTCTCTCGTGGTGTTGGACAGCAGCCCTGCATTCTTGAGGGTAAACACCTGATACACCTATAACCCTTTTGTATCCATACAACCACTCTATTTTTCACTTTTAGTATAGTATTCAATAAATTATATGAGATATTCACATTTTTTTTTATAAAACAGGCTTTGTGTTAGATGATTTTGCCCAACTTTAAGCCAATGTAAATGTTCTGAGCACAATTTACAGTTGTCTAGGCTAAGCTATGATATTCAGTAAGTTAGGTGTTGTAAATGTATTTTTGAATTAAGGATATTTTCAACTTACAATGAATTAATCAGGAAGTAACCACATCATGAGTCAAGGAAGACCTGCATATAGATCATTTAACATTAGAACGTGTCCTAATGTAACTGATATTAACTGCTTACAACATTAATACTTCATGCTGCTCTAACCTACTCAATGCAGTTGAGTACAAAGAAAGAAATAGGAGCTCTAAAAATTGAGAAGAAACAGACATTAGTGACATATGATATATGTCTATAATACCAAGAGAATAAAATCTTAAAAAGTGTTAGAATAAAAAAAAATTACTGTAGCTGATTACAAAAATCAATGAGATGAAAGAAAAGATACCATGTATAAAATAACAACAAAAAAAGGGATATACTTGGGAGAAAATTAAAAATGGATAAAGGAGATGTTTTGGATAGCTTAGTCAGTTAAGCGTCCAACTCTTGATTTCAGCTCAGGTCTTGATCTCAGGGTCATGAGTTCAAGTCCTGTATGGAGCCTACTTTAAAAAAATAATCTCCCACAAAATACATACAAGGGACATTTGAATGGTTCAGTTGGATAAACCTCTGACTCTTGATTTTGGTTCAGGTCCTGATCTCGGGGTCGTGAGATCGAGCCCTACCTCAGGCTCCACGCTGAACATAGGGCCTGCATGGAAATCTCTCTCTCCCTCTGCCCCCTCCTCCCCACACAAGCACACACACACACACACACACACACACACACACACACTCACTTGCGTGCACTCTCCCTCAAGATAAATAAATGAAAGGATAAAATCTAAATAAAAATTAAATTCTACTGAAAAATTGAGTAAATGAAATAAAAATTACTATATTCATTTGCATTTAAGATGTCTTCCTCCCCCTTCCACCCAAAATTATCCAAAATTGATCCTATATTCATGAGCAAGAATTAGAAATGGGAAGATCATTTTCCAATAGAGGGAGATGTGTATGTGATAACACACATGAACATAAAATGTCACAAGAAAGATTTGAGCTTCCCAGTTTATAATTAGCTTTTTTAAAAATACTAAATATTTTCATAATTTGAATTGAAGTTATTTTCTTAACATTTTAAATTGAAATCTATAATCACAACTCATGACCCAAAAGCACTGGGGTTGCTTTTCTAAATATTATTTTAAGCCAAACATCACAAACTTTGAAATAACCCTGGAAATTGGGTGGCTTGGCATGACTATGAATATCAAAGAACACAGAGAAAAGATGGAGAGCAGCCAAAAATTTCTAGATATAGGAAACATAACCAGTATGAGAAAGGTTAAGTGGTCATGCAAAAAATGTTAAATAAAAAAAAACTTTGGACAATGAAGGAGATTAGATTTCCTATCAAATCTAGAAAGAAGAAAGTAAAATTTAATTTGGGAAAATGAGATATGTGGCCCTTCTTCCTGACCCTAAGTATAATGAAAATCTATTCATTTTTTAAGATTTTATTTATTTATTTTGAGAGAGAGAGAGAGTGCATGCGCACACACACCAGCCTGAGTTAGGGGAGGAACAGAGAGCGAGGGAAAAGAGGAGCAGCTCAGGACCCTAAGATCATGACCTGAGCTGAAGCCAAGAGTCTGTCCCTCAACCAACTGAGCCACCCAGGTGTCCTAATAATTTATTCTTACATATGAAAGATTCTAGAAGGAAATTTTTAAAAATAACTAGTTAGCCTTAAGTAGTGAGATTACAGGTAATATTATAGGTATTCTTTTTCTCTTTGAGCTTTTCATTTATTTCAAGTTTTCTACTATAAATAATCTTTTTTTGAGATTTAACCAATATATCATTCAATGCACAATTCTTAAGCAACAGTTCTAAGATTCATGTTAAAGCTCACCGTAAAATTGCTAGCATACGGAATTGAAATTTTCATTATAGCTGCCCTCCAACTTAGTATGTCAACAATGGTAAGATTTATTCAATTACAGGTAATGAGACAAAGTCTAATGGTAAAGTTCACACTTGTTTACTTCTTTATGGGAAGAGATTATTAAGCCACAGCATTCAACTGTAGCCTGAACAGATGGGAATGAGTTATATGGGAGGTTTTTCTCTCTAAATACTTTACCTACATGACAAGAGACACCTTGTGTCATTTTCTTGAGAATTTTTCTTAACTGGCAAGAGAAATGGGATTGAAGGAGAATTCTATCAGTGTAGTGATTGCCACAAATAGACAACACAATTCTGGAAAAGAGTGATTCATGTTTTCTTTCAATAGAGAACATTTTTCTGAGACATTTTTTCTCTTTTTTTAGTGTGAATCTACATAAGCCCCCACATTAGCTTTCATGGTTATAACTAACCTCCCGATAGCAAAATAATGTACAACCAAACTCTCCCAACAGTCACAAGATCTATTAATGTGGGTGTAGTGGGAATCTCAGATATTCTCTTGCTAAATATAAAATAAAATTAAAAAAAACTTGAGAGAGTATTTTTTTTTTTTTGAGAGAGTATTTAAAAGGCTTATTGGAGCTCTGTAAATTTCAAAAGAGTGTCTTACAACAAGATGTGTTATTAAATTTATCACTCTTCAGTAGTGTTTTGTGAATTATTTTTAATAAATATTCACAGTACATAAATTTGAGAATGGTAAAGTGGATGCAAATTTAAAAGTTCCAGAAAATCTCAGGGAATGTTTAAAGCATTCATCTCTGAAACATGTATTATGATAAATTATGGGCCAAGACAAATTGGGAAACATTCATTTTCCAGTCAAATGACAATTCTGGATTTTTTGAGGTTTTACTATCTGCTGTATCTACAGCAAATGACCTCATTAAAAAAAAAAAAGAAAAGAAAAGAAAAGAAAAAAAAAAACAGTCAATTCACACATAATCCAGTTCTTCCTGAGTGTAGTAAGCAACTTCTCAAAATGCCAGGCCATTAACAAAGCCTGATTCAAAATTACAGAAAAAAGTCTGAGTGTGGAGAGAGGGTTTGAATCAATAAAAAAACTCGCATGCTGATACTGAAGATGGACAGCAGTGATACAGATCTAGAGACATTAAAGACATGCAATTAGAGGAGAAACTTGCAATATTTCAGATGAGAGATTACAAAAGCAGAAATTCAAAGTAGGAAAGAAGCTTTTGAAGATTTTGTGGAAAAAATAATGCCAAGGTTTTAGAAGAGATGGGATCGAGTAAAAGATGCTTTCTTTCTGGGCTTCTGAAATGGTGGTAGCGGCCACGAGACAGTGAAGTTCAAAGAAGGAAGATATAGAACATATATTTTATTTCATTGACAAAGAAAGATCGCCTATGATAGCCAGGATGATAAAGGAAAATTTATCAAAGGTATATTACATATTAGCAGGTAAATCAAGTAAAAACCTCATTGTCAACAGTGATAGGAAGCCTTATCATTCACACATAAAGAAACAGGCATTTCATTTGGTTTAGTCAGATGTGACCAAGAATTATGATTTACCAATTCATTCTAAATGATGTATTGAACACCTTTCAGTCACTTTGCTGGGAACGTGGGTCATGATGAGGAATAAGATCATTTCTGCCCACAGAGATGGGGATGTCAGGGACTGGGAAGTGGATGATGGACAATCGCGGGGCAGTGAGTGCCAGCGTGGGTGAGCAGGGCAGCCCATCAGACACAAAGCCTGGAGCCAGCCCATGCAGCAGATGTCAGGAAAGTCAGAATAAAAAGCCAGTAAGACATAACGAAGACAAAGAGGACAGGAGAAGTACTGCAAACAGAAGGGAGGGCTGGACAAAGAACAAGAGGGAAAGAGAACTCTGTTTGGCATGATTGGAGCATCAAGGAGTTGAAGGCTTGACAGGGACAAAGAGAGGCAGGAAGAGAGATGGGAAGGGTAGAGCTTGTAAACGTCATGCTTAGAGGAGTTTGGGTTTTATTTGAACTTGTAAAGGATATTAGAGAGGAAAATGATGCCAGTGTTAGGAGAAAGGACACAACATAGGACATTGAGAGACACTGGAAGAGAGTCAAGAGAACCAGGGATCATGGAATCCAAGGGAAAATATTTTTTTTTAGAAAGAGGAGTGATGAATATTAACAAATGCAAATGTAAGGTAAAGATGACACAGGCACATGTGTGTTTATTGCATTACCACATGGCTTCGGTAGACACGGATGTATTGAAGTGGGTGGGGCAAAAGGTAAGACTTGTTAAGTTTAGGTATGAATGGTAAGTGAAGAAGTGGAGAAAAGGGAGAGAATCACCCCGAAGGAAGAAGATACAGTGGACACAGAGTCGGGCATGAGCTAAAGAGAGGGGTTTGTGGGCAAAAGGGACCTACATATATTTCAAATGGGAACGAGCCTAGAAGAGAGGAGAACCCGAAGACACAGGAGAAAAAGAAAAAAAAAGAAGATTCCTGATGAAGAAGAGGCCATTTAATAAATGGAATTCATTCCTGCCTTACACAGTAGAAAAAATAATTATTTGAGTAGAGACAGGATGTAAGGGAAAATATATGGATATGAATTCGTATCATTTTAAGGTGGGATGGCAGGAAGTGGAGAGCTCTATAAGCTAAGTCATACTCCAAAAGGGGGATGAAATAGTGTAACACAATAATACGGATGTTTTTAAAAAATTCCTGCAGTGGGGCACCTGTGTGGTTCAGCCAGCTAAGCATCTGTCTTCAGCTCAGATCATGATCCCAGGGTCCTGAGATCAAGCCCTGCATCGGGCTCCCTGTTCAGTGGGGAACCTGCTTCTCGCTCTCCTCCCCAGCTCATGTTGTCTCTCATATCTCTGTTGCTGTCTCTGTCTCTCTTCTCAGATAAATAAATAAAATCTTTTAAAAAGTAAAAATTGCTGCAGAAAATGGATAAACAGAATGCCTAGCAAAATAGAAAATAGCATTTTAATTAGCCTAAGGTTAATGCACGGTTAATGCACAGTTGATGCCAGAGATGATGGATTGATTATCATGGTGGAAATTTGCATTATTATGTCACTTTTCCAACAGTCCTTAGAAAGCCATAAGTGGAACCAGAAAAGGTAGATAATTGGTTGGGACGGGATTTTATTTTGCCAGGAGGATGGGAGCAAAAGACAAGACGGGGTTGGTGGTGGTATTGGCAAAGAATCACTGAGGTGATGGACCTTAACATCAGTGCTGAAGAAGGAAGCAAGAACCGTGCTGATAGCCAGGGGAAAGGAGGGGGCCCAACATCTCAAAAGGTTGAGAAACCATTGTAGTAGGAATAATAAATAGTAATACATTTATTGCTCACCTAGCATATTCCAGGGGCTTTGCCCTTAATGATTAATTCTGCTAGTGATGATTCAATACCAACCAAAAGAGGAAAGTCCGCACCTTGGGTTCCTGCAATCTTTTTTGAACACATGATACTTTAATTGCTTACCATGTGCTGGGTATCACACATACATAGAATTGTATGGCATGTGCTCCAGCTCAGAGCCTCTTGTCTTTTTCTTCTGAATCCAAGGAATGCTAGACGGCACAAGAAAGTGAGCTTTAATGTTTAAAAAAGGTAGGAACATATGTTCCTCTACATTAGATGCAATAAGAAGGTAAGGAATCTGAAGCAAGTGTATAACTAGGTTTAAAACTTGATTAGCATATCTTAACTATTACTCGAAAAACTAAACCCAATTTGAGTAAATAAGCTACCAAGGAGCCCACTGTTAAAAAAAAAAAAAAAAATCCAAAATTGAGATCCAAACTCAAGTCCAACTGATTGAGAAGTTTGCATTCCTCCAATATGATACATTCTCCTTCAATGTGAGAGAACTGAAAGCATAGTTTCTTATATATATAAAGAGGAATATTTTAAGAACTTAGAATTGACATAATTATGGGTAAGGAAAATGCCGAATGTGGATATGGGGAGCATATAGCTGAAGTGGAGTGAAAGTTGACCAACAGAGGTGCCTGGGTGGCTCAGTCAGTTCAGCATCTGACTTCAGCTCAGGTTATGATCTCAGGGTCCTGGGATCCAGCCTCTCCCCCCACTCCCAATATTGAAGTATTCAGCTTGCAGGATAATGATAACATTAATTATAAGATTGACAAAAAATGCAGACTTTTGGAGCTATGTAAGATTCAGTTAAGCTAGAAAGATTTAGAGAAGAATATAAAATTTTGGCCTGTAGAAATAGGAGGCAAAAGAAAAGGGTTTTGAAGGAAAGCTACAGAAATAGGCTCGAGAAAAAAGAAACTCAAATAAAGCTAAGGTCAGTAAATTATAAATATCTGTACCAAAAGAGTAAAAATGCTCTTAATATTCCACTAAATGATATAACCTTAAACTAATACCATCATTCTTGGCCTATTAAATGAAATACATATATGATATGTTTAGTCCTTTTTGTGAAAGGTATTTGACTCATACCACCAAATGAAGCCAATATGCCTCATCAGAGATGTTTTAACAAACGCTCTAATTCCCTGGAGGGACACAAAGATCATCCATACACTATTCTAGAAGTCACATAGTAAATGTCAATTTAAATTAAGAGCGACACACTTTTATGTACTATCTTAAAAGCATAAAAATTACAGATGAAAAATAATTAGTTTTCTAAATGCATTTGAATTAACCCTCCATTTTTAACATGGAACAAAAATACAAAAAGCTTATTTTATGCTCTAATGAGCACAATTTTACATCCTGCTGTTTGGAGAGTGATCTTACTGCATCCCAAGTACGTAGATTCATTGGACCGCTACCTCAAAAAGAGAAAAGCAAATGCCCTTCTCTTATTCTTTAGAAATGAAGAAAACAGAGACCCCTGACACAATCAAGGCCCCAACACGGTGTTAACAGACAGGTTCCAGGTCACTGTTGAAGACAAAAAAGTGATATGAGGTCATCTTTTCACCTCTTCTTAGATACAGGACAGCCCAGAGTAAAGACTTCAATTCTCAGCTAGGTGTGGCTATCTGATTAAATTCTGTCCAAGAGAATGTAAAGGAAAATGATACAAACAAGGTCCACTGTGTCCTGAAAGGAAGGAAGGATGACCCTTTTATCTTCCTTCTTCTACCTTGCTTCTTTAAACCTGGACATGGTGGAGAGTTATGCAAATAAGGGTAACATTCTTAGGATTGCAGAGCAACAACCAGAAGGAGGCTGGGTCCCTCGTTCATGGAACAGATATGCCATATCTGGACCTTCTACTTATGGACTCTTACATGAGTGAAACGAACCTTCATATGGAAAATGAAACTATATCCTAACAGCAATTGCTAGCACATTCTCTAAATTCACTATAGCATGACTCTGATAACCTATGTACTTGGCATGAATGATGATTTCAGAAGGAGAGCTCTTTCTTTTCTCTGTAGTTCCAGATGGTATGAAACATTTTTTTCCGAATCAGTAAAAGAGAAGTGATGTACAAAGTATCCCTTATTTCTATATAGTACAACCCTAAAATAGAACAAATCCAAATAAATGACCCAGTCCCTATATTTGGAAAAATGTTACATAAATTTTACCTCCCCAATAAACACATTTCTTGGTCAAAAAGAGTTCTTTCAGGTACCAAAAATTATCCACTAGTAAGTCAGTCAGTGTGTTAGAGACTATTAACGTTCAACAAATATTCTCTGTTTCCCAGCCACCCCTGCACTTAGGTTAGAGCCATGAACATGGTATGAAACAATGATAGGTGGGCAAAGACCTTGAGCTCCTCTGTCCACTGCCATGGTAGGTTTAGAGAACACAAGTTATCAGTGGTCCACCTGTAAAATGGAGGAAGCCAAACACAGTGGATGCTGTGGTGGTTCACCAAGATGAAAGCTCTCAGCTGAATTGTTCTCCAAAAATTTTCCTTATCCCAAGAGAGCTTCTTTGTCAAGTCTGTTACCCCTCTCTAAGGGTAGCACATGTGTAATAACTAGTCAATATAGAAGATTGAAGTATGACAGCTTAGCTCCCTTCCCCATACAAGACAACACAAAGAAATATTCCAGCACCGGACATTCTAGTAAGATTAACTGAAGTCTCTGGTAAGACTGCATTACCAAAAAAAAAAAAAAAAAAAGACTGCATTACAAAACTAAACTACTGGGCCTTCACCAAAATAAAAAGTTTCTACACAGTAAAGGAAATAACACAACTAAAAGGCAACCTATGGAATGGGAGAAGATATTTGCAATAGCATATCTAATAAAAGGTTATTATCCAAAGTATCTAAAAAAAACTTACGGGGCACCTGGGTAGCTCAGTTGATTAAGCATCCAACTCTTGGTTTCTGCTCAGGTCATGATCTCATAGGCCATGAGATCAAGCCTGCCTTGGACTCTGTGCTCAGTGGGGAGTCTGTTCGCTCCCTCTGCCACTCCACCTCCTCATGCTTTCTCTTAAAAAAAAAAAAAAAAGAATCTTAAAATGTATAAAACTCATCACTCAAAAAATGAATAATCTAATTAAAAATGGGCAGAAGACATGAATAGGCATTTTTCTAAAGAAGATATACAGATGGCCAACAGACACACACAAAAAAATATTCAACATCACTGATCTTCTGAGCATCTTTGGATACGATGAGAGACCAAAACTACAATGAGATATCCACTCACACCTGTCATAATGGCTAAAATCAACAATACAAGGAACAACAGGTGCTGCCAAGGATGTGGAGAAAGGGGATGCCTCCTACATTGTTGGTGGGAACTCAAACTGGTGCAGCCACTCTGGAAAATAGTATGGAGGTTCTCAAAAAAGTTAAAAATAGAGCTACCCTATGACCCAGAAATTGCACTACCAGGTATTTACTCAAAGGATACAAAAATACTGATTCAAAGAGGCACATGCACCCCAATGTTTAACAGCAGCATTATCAACGAGAGCCAAACTATGCAAAGAGCCCAAATGTCCACTGATGGATGGATAAAGATGTGGTGTGTGCGTATATGCATATATTTATATATACACACACACACACACACACACACACAGTGGAATATTACTCAGCCATAAAAAGAATGAGATCTGGCCATTTGCAACAATGTGGATGGAGCTAGAGAGTATTATGCTACGTGAAATAAGTCAGCCAGAGAAAGACAAATACTATATGATTTCACTCATATATGTTTAAGAAACAAATGAGCAAAGGGGGGACATAAGGGAGGGGGGCAAACCAAGAAACATCCTCTTAGACATAGAGCACAAACTGATGGTTACCAGAGGGGAGGTGGGCAGAGGGATGGGTTAGTTGTGGGGCATTAAGGAGGGCACCTGCTGTGGTGAGCACCGTGTGTTGTGTGGAACTGTTGCATCACTATATTGTACACCTGACGCTAATGCTACGCTGTATGTTAACTAACTGGGATTCAAATAAAAACTTAAAAAGACTGCATTAAATTGAAGACCAATAAAAAATAAATTTCTTATTAAAAAACATTAAAATAAAAAAAAAGACTGCATTACAGTTCAACTCCTCCCTCTGTCTAATCGTCCTTTCTTACTTCACCCACAGGTGATGATTCCAAGGGTTCGATTCACGGCTCCGTGGACACAAACCCTCTCAGTCTGCTTTCCGGGCTAACTGGCCTAAGACGGACATTCCGAATGAATCACATTTTGTCTGAGCAAGAAACAGACATTTACGATGTTAAGCCTTGAGATTCTAGGGTTTATTTATCCTTCTAGCAAACTTGAATGACACCGTCATTCAGATTAGTTGTATTTCCAAGATCAAAAAAGAGAATTTCCAAATCCCCACCTACCACTGCTGACAATCATGGAGAGGATACAATGGACAACAATGCGTTTGTATTACTGCATAAATTTCTCCTGGCATCTGAAAATGGGCGAGACTATTAGGTAGCTAAAGAGCTCTGATGATCCTTGGGGCACACCCTTTTCCCCCCTTATTGACCTAAAATAAAAACCTGGCTTAATGGGACAATTCCCAAGTCTTCTATTTTATTTTTGCCTCGGGATGGAAAAAAATCCACCTTAGCTTGTATTTTGATCACAGGTATTCTTCACCGTCCTCCCCGGGGGATTATTATAATTCTCCATACCAGTTAAGTCAAGGCTGGCCACATGACTTGCTTAGGACAATGGAACAGGACTCAAAGTGATGGGTAACATTTCTGAGCAGAAGCTGTAAGAACCAGTGCACTTTATTCTTTTTCCCTCGACCATAGGAGCTAGCAATGTTCTTTAATGGGGCCAGAGCACAGGCAGCATGGAACAGAATCAGAGCCTTCCTTCTACGATCATGTAGTCCAAACAAGAAATAAACATTTCATTTCCTAAGTCCCTGAGGTTATGGAGTAGTCTGTTGCTACAATAAAGCTTATCTGATTATTGGAGATCTAGGAGATAAAGGCTCAAACTTAAATCAAAAGTAAACAAATGGATAATTTTTTAAAAATCCAAATATGCCCCATCACATAGAAGAAAAAATTTAATTCTTTACTGTATCCCAATGAAAATTCCAGCCAGTCTCAACTGTATCCAAATTAACACTGCAGACTTCAAATGTATTGAAGCTACTATGCTTAGCTAAGATCATTAGTTTTCTTTCTTTCCTTTCCTTTCCTTTCTTTCCTTTCTTTCTTTCTTTCTTTCTTTCTTTCTTTCTTTCTTTCTTTCTTTCTTTCTTTCTTTCTTTTTCTTTCTTTCTTTCTTTCTTTCTTTCTTTCTTTCTTTCTTTCTTCTCCTCTAACTCTCTCCTTTTCTTTATTTCTCTCTTTTAGAATTTTTGATGTTCCTTCATCAAGGTCTCCAATAATATTTATCTCAAACCAACATACAAATACATATGTTGGTAACATAAAACACATTGTGAATCGCGACAGGTGAGACACACTTAAAACTTCCACCTGTGTTTCCAAGGCAATAAAAACAGGTTATGATGTGGTCATAATCATTGAATAGTCATGTAGAAAAATGTGAATGATACCTCATCAAGTCTTTTTTTTTAAGACAAAAACTAGTTCCCCCATACCCTTGCACTCTCTCTCTCTTCTCCCATAAATACACACACATACACAAATACATACCTGTGCACACACACATCTGTGTGATGTGTACATGTGGAAAACTATATCAGTATTCAAAAACTTAAAACTCATTTTCTATGTCAAAAAATGTATATATAAAATGTCATGTACTTGTCAATAGGAAGTTAGATAATTTTCTTAAGCCGGAAATGTCAAGTTTTCCCTGCATATACTTTATATGAAGAAGTTGAAATAGGGATGGATTAGAGAGGGGGAGAATAGATAGCAAGATATGAAGAAAAGACTAAAAGATACAAAGACATGTCAAAAGTAGATTCTCAATTAGGGAGACTGCAAAAGGGGTTGTCAACCAGGTAAATGCATTTCCATAGGAACTTTTCCTTTGTTAAACCAAGATAATTGGAAATGATTGGCATTAAACATCAATCAAAATTATAGTGGACATCAGTTATAATTGATAGCTGCCAGAAATCAACATGATCACTGGTACTATAAAAAGCTCTCTCAGTTATTTGCTTTCAGAAAATCTTATGAGTCTTTCTTTGGCTTAAATTTATGCATTTATCCAAAAATAGCAAAGGTGACTTTACGTTATTTTTATATCTTTATTCTTATTTTATGGCTCATGCTTAAAATCTCTTGCATCTTTCTTCAAAGATGGAAAAACGATTATGAAAGGCAACCAGTGAACTTTAAGATAATCTATGTTCTTGCTGTACATGGCAGTGTCGTTTTTTTTTACAGTGTAATAATGCGTGAACTCGGCATTATTCCTCTTTGCATCACAAGTTTGTAATTGTTTCTTTTGAAAACAATAGCATAACTCATATTTTGATAGGAATGCTGTGAATATGTGGAATGAAAGAAATGTTTTGGTAAAAATTAAAGTTTCTGGCATCTATGCTAAAACAATGTGAAGGATAAATAAGGGTTTGTGTGGATAGACACTTTTGCACACTGTACATGTTTGATTCCAGGCCTCTGACGTACAGGGCTCTGAGTGAGCTGTAAGTCCCAGGGGAGCGGTGTGAGTTGTTCAGGCTGGGTGCTTAAACTTAAATGATGTATTTATGACCATATAAATTGCTTTTACAAGGAGCAAGTCCAGCAGGGCTTACTCAAAGTAATCATATTTCATGTGAGACAATATAAAGTGTTGGAAAGGAGTTTGGAACAAAAGCTGAGCCGGAGGAAGCTTTCCTGAATAATCAGTTAGAAAAGCAGAAGAATGGACAAAGGAAGGTATTAAAGAAAAATGAAGAAGATAAAGAAAAAAGACTTTATACTGAATAGGAGCTCAATAGGTGCAGGGCAAACTCAGATAACTGAAATGAGGCATCTGAATAAATCACATATTTGACTTATGAAGTACCATCATGTAAGCATCACATGCTTACCAGTTTTCAAAGAAAGACCATGATATACATGTAACACTTGAAACTTACTGAAGCAAATTTTATGCTACTTTAGTAATAAGGTATCACATCCTGAATATAGATCACATGTGATAGTCATCCCATGAAAAGCGTAGTCATAATCTATCCTTTTCTCGAATCAAGTTCATGTCATATACTAAAAAAATAGTAATGGATAGAAGTTGAGTAAACCAGCTCTTACTATCACTATGGAAACAGTGACTACAACTAATTTTTTTAATAGACATGTTTAAGTGAGTAAACTTGGAGGGAAAATAACCTAGGGGAAAAGACTTGTCAAGGTTCAAAAAATTTGTGCTGCTCTTATGATATAAACAACTCCAGAGCAGAGTATTTTGTCCCTCGAGCTTACTGCTTAGAGCACTACCCAATACACAGTAGGTACTTAATAAATATTAATTGAACAAATGATTAATGGAGTATACTAATATCTTAGCATATTTCCATACCTTTATCTCATCTTTTTTTTTTTAAAGATTTTACTTACTTATTTGAGAGAGAGAGGAAAAAAAGCATGAGTAGGGAGCAGGGGCAGAGAATGAGGGAGAGGGACAAGCAGGCTCCCCACTGAGCAGGGAGCTGGACACGGGGCTCGATCCCAGGACCCCGGGATCATGACCTGAGCTGAAGGCAGATGCTTAACCAACTGAGCCACCCAGGCGCCCCCTTTTATCTCAACTTATACAAGAATAACCTCTGCTAAAAATGTATTTCAGCTAGTCTTGGTGCACTTGTGTTGTGCATTTTCCAGCATGTGTTGTATTTATGTATGTTTACATAAGCTACAATACTTATTATCTCAAATTAGTTATTGTTTCACAGTCGGTAGCAGTATGAAATGGAAGATGATCTCTTTTATAAATTTCTGGATGTGTTCCAAGAAAACGCTTAGAAAATTACAGCAGACAAATTAACAAGCTCATAATGGGAGGTAATTCTGATCATCTTCATCACATTCCTCTTTATCACAACAGAATGAAAATGAAATACCTACAATCTCGAAAACAGACAGCTTTGGGAGATTGCCATCTTGAGTTAATTAGGAGAATCCACTTCTTCAACATCTCACGTTGACAACAAGCATTCAGGCCTTGCTTTTGAATCCTAGGGCTGCAGAGAAATGCCACTGAGGAACAATCAGTACCTCAATTAGAAAACCACTTCTCAGTTCCTTATCTGAAATATTTAGGTATGGACTACATAGTTTCATAAGATGAGTTATTTTCTATAAAATATTTCACATAATAAGGTTGATATTCTTATTCTCTTTTGGAGGATAAAGAAACGGAGTCTCAGAGAAAGAAAATAAATTCCATAAGACTACACAGCTAGTAAGTGGTAGATCTAGAATTCGAAACAGGTCTGCTGCCTCTAAAATCCATGCACCCAACCTTACATTATTCAGCCTATTTCAGAATTCAATAAATACAATTTTGCTCTTCCCGTATTCTGATTGTGTTCCAACACATCGTATCTAAGTGCTTCCTAGGAGTATGTCCATGAAGCAGTGGGAATTCCCACTCCTTCCAAAACTACACCCTCCATCTCATTATACTTCTCAATGGAATAATTACTCGTCTAATTGGCAAGCTTGCGAGAAAAAAGCTGAGCAGACCTGGTCAGCCTTAATCTCTCATTGGGACTCTCAACATGCTTGTAATCTCTATTCACCTGCGTGGAATGATTCTTGGGACAGGTAAAGCCTCTGGGGACAAGGCTGCGTCTGTTCAATATGGTCAGTGTCAGGGTGGGTAAGTCCATTGCACGAGGTGTGTACTAAGGAGCTAATTTTGATGAGTGGTCAAGCTGGGTTTTCTAACTCTGCTTCCTTTTTATTCAACACTACCTTGACTGCTGACGTAGCACAGTGATTACCAACACCTGTTCTGAAGCCATACAGCCTAGGAATGAATTTATACAGAGAAAAATTGCTTCATGTTCCTCTGCCTCCATTTCCACATCTGCAAAATGGACAGGATAATACCCACCACACAGTTACTAATTGGCCAGGTCAGACACTCACACTACTTCATAGGAGCCGCTAAGACCCAGCTGCTCTGTTTTGTTACATAAAGAACGTTTCTTCACTCCTTACAGCCTCCTACTTACTCCTTTCGATCTACAGACACGCTCTAAGGATCTCCATAAAGCCCAGCTCCAATTTCTGTGGAGAAAGACCTATGCTTGGTATGCAGCTACTTTGGCTTAATGTTTTTCCTCCCTCCTCTTTTGGTTCTCTAACGTGATACTTCAGTTTTTGTTTTCTTCTTCCTCCACAAGATCCCAATACCTTAAACTTCACGTGTGCACAAGCTGCATGCTGGGTGGAAGAAGATGGCCTTCCCCTATAGAGGAGGAACGTCCTCCAGCCAAAGGCATAGGAGTAGCTGCACTCCCCAGCTAGCACCTCTAAACAAGCTTACATTTGCACAATTAGTAGTTAGTTTCTACAAATTCCTGGAACATTTTCCACAAGTTTCATTCCTCCTTGCATGTGAGATTTAGGATTAAGGTTTAAGAGGAAGGTCTTTTGCCTTTGCTGTATGACTTCTCTGGATTAGTCTTTTCTGTAAACACCTGCAGGAACACAACTGCGCCTTTTAACTGTGCCCTACTGCTGGCCATAAGCACCACACTCGTAGCAATTCTGACCCCACACTCTTTGAGAGGCTCCCAGTCTCTCCCCGTATTATCTGTTATGAGCAAAAAGCACTACAAACTTGTCAAATAATTCTAATGCCAAGTAACTGCTATGCAAGAATTGAAAACATCCACAGAACCTCTTAGGATTTTCAAAGTCCAACACCATCTTTTCTAGAGAAATACAAACAAGTTATTTATTTGACAACTATTACATGTCATATTGGGCATTTTTCTGGGTACTGAAAATGCACTAAAAATTTTTGACCACCTTTCCTGTGATCTCCAGACAGAGATGACTAAATAAACTAGTAACTCAAACATTCCGGTAAGGTCAGAAACAGTGGTTTGTGCCAAGGGCAAGAGAAATGAGAGTCAGGACAGAAATGAGACTAAGGGATTTCAGCTGAGTCTTGATGCATAAATAGGAGTTTGTCAGAGAGGCAAGGAGACAAGAGGCACTTCCCGCCCTCCCTTTCTTCTTTTCCCTTCCATTTATCTGCTGGATTTCCTCTGCCTGAGCTCTCTTTGGTCTTCCCACAGTTCCATCTTTGCCCTTGCAGATTTAGCCTTTTTATCTCAACTAACTCTCATCACTGCCATAATTTGGAACTAAAGTCAAACTATAATAAAACAGACTTTTCAATTAACCAATGCTTCAAATTTAACTAATCTCAAAGAGCTCACCTTAATTAAATGTTGGCCTGTGATACCTATTTCCCTAATAGCATCCCCTACCCCTAAAAACCTTTTCTTCTTTAAAAAACTATGTTAATATATTCTTTATTCTCAAACTCAAACACATCAAACACAGAAGTGTACTGAATCAAATGTTTTAAGTGTCTAAACCATCTTTTTATTCTTCCAAGATCTTTGTTGTTTACATACACAAGGGGGTCAAAGGCACAGCCAAAAACAAGTTGTTGGCTTTAAAGTGTCACAGCTTCACCAACCAACAAAGCAGAAATACTATTACCAATGAATGTGACAGTCTCCATTATAAAGCCAGATTCTGAGGGCTCACAATAGCTGTTCAGCTAGAACACGCTGACTGGGTAGCAATTTGTCTGCCAGGAGTAATAAAATGTACAGAATAATTAGCTTGAGCCTCTAATTAATCTGTGAATGATTTTTGTTTTTAAATTATTTAGCATTAAACATATTTTATTAGATTTCAGAACCTGAAGCCCCAGGCATACATGTATAATTTTAAAAGTATCATTTGTCTCGAGTCTTAAAAAGGGCTTAATACTAAATAAATTAAGTGGTAATATTTCCAGTAATTTTTAAAGAAAATATTATATCTAAAAGTAGAAAGCATCTTAGAGTACCGAAGACCATCATAATTTGGAATTGGACAGTTAAATATAAGAAATCTAGTTCATGTTTATTTTTTTAAGACTTTGTTGATTTAAAAAAAAGACTTTGACTATTTATTCATGAGAGACACAGAGAGAGAGAGGCTGAGACACAGGCAGAGGAGGAAGCAGGCTCCATGCAGGGAGCCTGGTGTGGGACTCGATCCCAGGACCCCAGGATCACACCCTGGGCCGAAGGCAGGCGCTCAACCACTGAGCCACCCAGGCATTCCTAGATCATGTTTAAACAATACCTCAAATCATAGATAACAAGTGTATCAGTGTGTTGCAAACATATTTTTACTATATAAAGCGAGGAGACAGTATTTTAATTAAGCTTTGTTTCCCTAGGGGACCCTGACAGTGTTATCAATAAGTGTCTATCACATGGATGGTTTTATTGATATCTAAGAAATAGAGTCGATTATGGATCAAGAATCCAACATGTGTTCCACAGTCTTATGTTGACACTTTTTTCTCGGTGGACCTCCTATAAAACAGACAAAAAGCAAATTATCCAAAATTGAAAAACATTTCAGTTTAGGAAAGTTATTTACAAAATATGTTACTGAATTCAAAGACAATATTTTGTGTTCCATCAGCACAGATTAGAACAAGAGAGCTAATTTATATTTGTCAAAAATTGTTTGGATTTACAGATAAAAATTCATGTCCTAGGATCACACAACTCATCATGAAGCAATTTCTCAGAAGTGAAATCAAAATACAATTGACTTTACAACACTGACAATTGTTCTTGTCATTTATGGTTTGATTCATCTTTTAAAATATTTCACTATTTTTAATTGTGATCAAAGTTCAATATTATCTCAGTAAACTAATATTCCACAACATAACAGACTGATAGAAAGTATTTTTATTTTTATTTTGTTACTGGTATCAGTCACAGGTATCAAGATAAATACAAGATAGATTGATAGATACAGGGAGACAGACAGACATAAAGGACTCATTAATGGTAACTAAGACAAATGTATAATAACATAATGATAAGTGAATCAGATCAATTGTGGAAAAATATGGATAATTTTGATAATTTCATCTTTATTATCAAAACTTGGGGCCTGTCATTTATCTTTGAAAAACTATACACACACATATAAAATGTCTTTCAGTGACTACCTCATCGGATCCAAGGATATATGAAGCTTTATTGGATACTACTTTTATCCAGATGTACCAAATGTGTCTTTTAAATCTTACTTTTTCTATTTCCTCTTAAAGGAAATACCGTTTCTAATAAACTGTTGATAAAGAGGTGGCTCTTGTGGATTAAAATACTACCTCTGCTATGGGAGGATATCAAAGGATTTGGGTTTGGCTAAGTCTTTAATGAAGAACTGAATAGCCAGTGGCTATTTTTCTGGTTAGGATAGGGTGAAGTGTCAGAGAGAGGATAAATGACACTGGAAGAAATAGGGACAAAAACAAAATGAAAATGCTCTCTTTACGATTCTTTCTGAGACCAACTCTAGCAAGAAGACCACGAAATCTGAACCTGCATTTTCTACCTACTTCACCATAACCTATTTCTCAAAGGATACATGTCAACTGGAAATCCTTTAAAAGATACACATGATACTTTAACAAAAAATAACTGTTTTCCTCAATCTTGAATGAACCTTCTAAGTTAACCACATTCAAAATTATAGAAAAATTTTATAGCTGGTTTTGAACCAGAAAGGTAATTTCTGCCCAGCTGGCCACAATAAACTGAATAAACCCTAGAAAACAAGCTGGCAAACATAAGATGTCAAACTCAGGAAAAGAAGAAACATTGCACCTGTCTGTATGTCATACTCATTCTCCCAAACCAGGACAAAGAGCCCAGGCCCACACTACAGAATTTTTCTTCCCCCAAATGTACATGGCAAGCACCTTCTCAGGAAGGTGACATTCTCAGGAGGAGTGAAGCGGGCACTCACATCCACAAAACCTAAGACATCCCTGGTATCAGGATGAAATATGAGCAGTAAGCAGAACTATACCAAAAGAAGCAGGACTAAGGAAACAGAAAGATCCAGAATGTAAAGGAAAATTATTATCCTATAAGAAAAAATAGAGAATTTTATTACACATGAAGCAAGGGCATGTGGTTTTAAGAAAAAATTAGTCAAGGATATTAGATACGAATGATGCTTAGATGATACAGACTAATTGGATGGGTTGGCCAGCAGAATAGAAACAGATATAAGGCCCACAGCACACTGATATCCCTCTTGGATACCCCGCCAGCATCTGAAATGCAATTTGTCTAAAACTGATATTATCTTTCATCTCCCAAAAAGGAATGTCTTTCCAGTTTCTGTGTCATTATTGAGCCCAATATCCATCGTAAGTCCACAAAATTTGCCACCCAGAAGCTATTTGAGCCACTTCATGGCTTGCATTATACTGAATACTCTTTAGGGAACTCTTTTTACTTCTTTTGCAGCTCCTCTGCTTTCCAGAAGCTTATAATACATGCTCTACAAATACTTTTGCAATTCACTGTAATTATATCTCATATGGAGGAGTATTAAACAAAATCTCAGATTTGGAGCATCTTTTAGAACCAAGAAACATTTTTTTAAAAAAATCAAAAATGACAAAAGTTGTCAATAGTATAAATATGGAAATTACTCATCCTCTCAAACTTCTTTGGAATTAAAAAAAAGTTTTAAATAGTGTCTAAACCAAGTATTACCACAAGGCAGTGTTTGTTATTGAAGAAACTAATTTGTACATTTTGGCACATATTCATCCTACTGCTCAATGCTAATGCTAATATTGCAATTCAGGGTGATCTTAAAGAATAGACTAGGCTTTGACAGTTAATTATTATTGCATATGCCAAATAATTCTCAATGCTCAAGTTTTCTTTACCCACGAAAATGTGATTTTTGATTATTTAATTTCCTTTGTGTCCTAAATGTTAGTGTCAGTTCAGAATACATAAAAGAAAGCCCACGGAGAATAAATCCATCCACTGTTATTATTGAAATAGAACTGCAGCTGTTTTGCACCTGTTGCTAAAATCTTTTTAGACATTCTCAATTGAGACCCTAATAGTTCTGTAGATATGCAGTTCTGGATCCCTGTGTGAACAGAACTATGTAAATATTATGTACAGTTGTAAAGAAACAGCTTTATGAGTTTTTTTTATAAAAGTTTACAGCAAAGTTCTTAAGATGAAACACTATGCTATTCTTCAATGGTTTAGACAGGTAATAACAGTGACATTTGGAATTGAGAGTCAGAAAATTAGCTGTTTCTATCTCCTGTCATGATGAATAAGGAAATGTTGCCTTCAATTTTCATAATAATCACTAACATCTACTGAATAATTGAGCACATAGTGATCAGGAGTCTCATTTCACAAAAAGATAAACTGAGGCTTTAGAAAAGTCGAGTCACTTGGTGAAGGTCATGGAGCTGGAAAGTGACTGACCCTAAATCTCCTGTTTTTAATCATTATGCAAACTTCCTCCACTCTGGGATAATAGCAGGAGATTACCACTACCCTATTTTCTACAAGAGGCATATGTGCGAATGTTCTGCTAAAATGTAAAGCATAAATTTATGTAAAACTATTACATATTTCAGAAGCAACAGCCCATAATTCAGAATAATCCATTTAAAAATTGCAGTGTATACTGTTCTATTTTTAGGAAAATGATATATATTAATATAAATATCCTTTAGAATTACTTCTATGTATGCGCAAGATTTTTCAATCAATTAATTTCTTGGTTAATATGTTTCATCGTCAAAGGAAACTTTTAAAGGCATACAACAACAACAACAACAACAACAACAACAATGAAGGCTTAATCGAACTAAATTCAAAGAGACGCTTCTTTAGGAAGTTGTGCTTCTTAGTCTCTTTTGAGTCCTGACAGAAATGTCAATGAGATCATCTTAAGAAAAAAAAAATCACTCTGTAAGGGAAATACCTAAAATATCTTTAGAATACCATTCTATGAATGATCTGTCATAGATATAAGCCTATAAATTCACCAGTCACATCTCCTGAAAAATCCTTGAACTGAGTATGGAAAGACCCTTTAAGGCATGGCATCCTATTCTACCAATAATTTAGATGAAATTTTTTATTTGTTTAACCCACAGAATTGCAAACACATTAATAAAACGCTCTTTAGTAATGAGTATTTCATGTGGAACGGCCTATTTCCTCTTCACCAGATGTTGTTAAAGCACTCTTCAAGCATTCTTAAATGATCTAACGCATTCCATCATTGTAATTTGGATTTAAAATACAGCATAGCTAGTAAACATTGACTCAGAAACCTTATAACCTCACCAAGATCATTAATAAATAGTAAAACACTGTCAGTTATTATTTATTGAGGTCATTCACTAATTTTTAGATAGATATTTGAGTCATTTAATATGAATACAAACTCCAATGTTCTTGACATTTTCGTCTTACCACACTAAGTCATCCTTAGTTGTAGCACAATCACTGGCCTAAATTCTCTATCTATGAACAATGTGGTATTCTTGGGAAAAAGCATGTGTTTTAAAATAGAGAAACCTGGGTTGTCATATATATCTGATATATATATATATATATATATATATATATATATATATATATATATATAAGTTAACCTAATCTAGTTCATGCTCCTATTTCCTCTATTAGAATAAAAGGAGAATATGAAAAACCTCACAAGCCTTTTCAGAGGATTTAAACCATACATAGATATAGTTCTAACTATACATAGTAGAGATATATTAGATATGTTTAATTATATATAATTATAATAATACTCCATATGTAGAATATGTGTACATGTATTTACACCTCATAGAATAGTTTCATTGTGGATGCTCTATAATAATTAGAGAATGAAAATAAATGAATATATGCAATACATAAAGCTCTTGATAGAAAGTGCGTTCTTCCCTGTTGTACTCCCAATCATGAACTGATATTTTAGAAAGGAAACCTTACCAATTCAAAGTAATTCGGGGGGAAAAAAGAACCATCCAAATTCATCCAAATTCATGAAAGACCTAAGACTACAATTTTTTGTAAAATGTTATCAAAATTGCTATTTCTCAAAATGTTACCAAGTACTGAGTACTACTTAAAAAGTAGGCAAACTCACCTAAAATAAATGCTATCTACTTATATATAAACCATAAATAATATCAACTACCACAGAGTGCGAACTGTGTGCCAGGTGCTATATACATTCTTTACAAGTAATAAAACAAACAATACTGTAACTTTCTCAGGTAACTACTTTTTACTGATGAGGAAACTAAGACTTTCCCAAGTGACCTGCCCAAGTCCACAACACATACTATGATGCAGAGCAGTCTAACTGTAGGGTTCATGCTCCTTCCTATCCACTGCTCCTTTATAATAAATGTGAAGAGCAAATTTTCTCTTAAATAGTGACTTATGTCATCCTACAATGTCGATTACATTATGCTGTTTAGTCAAGACAAAATTATGTCTTTATAAAATATACCTTGTGCCACTTGTAATTAGCCAATTATAAATTATTATACTCCAAATAGATTCATCTCTGTTGATCATTTTAAACAAATTTAAAAACAATTTTATCAACTGAATTTGAGTTTTTCAATGCATATTTTCATATCATTAATCTATAATCTATATGCTATAGTAATCATTATCTATACTTTATACATCAGTTCTGAAGCTTGCTTAATAAGGTATAATTGTGATAACCAAATCTTGCCTCTTTTTTCAATCATATTTGAAAGGAAAAGTCAAAATAAGTCAAAATACAATATTCAACTCCTTTGGAAGATGCCTAAAAATAAAAATCTATTTTAATTCAACAAAATATAGAATAAAGTAGATCTTCAGTTATACCTTTGATTTTTTTTTTAATTTCTCCCTAAACTTAATAGGGGGCTTCATACTTAATTAGCTCATCTTTATATTCTTTTGATGCTTTCAAAAGTAGATTTAGAAATTAGAAAGTAGCAAATAAGAATTGATCTACATCATACCAGAAATAAATTATATTTCTAAGTATATGGCTTATGAAAACAGAAAAAAGATTCTTTTGAAAGGCTGTAGAATGTGATCTGGTTTTCAGAATTTTTTTTTTACCGAAACGTGCCTACAATATTTCTGTACTGTTTTGCCTTGCTTAGAAGCGAAGAACAGAGCTGAATGAGCTCGTTCCCCTTTCAGTGTTTGTGAATCTGAAACTCCATGTGTGTTACAATATCCAAGATGCAAGAATTACACAATTCAGCCTTTGCGATTCATTTTCTACTTCTCAGTTTCCTAGTCAATACCCCATTTGAGAATATCTGTAATGTGAGTGGTAAAATTTAGAAATATTCTTATATTGTAGCAAAGTAGACAAAATTTGGGGGAAGAAATCTGTAGATACTAGATTGTAATGAGCAAAAATAAATCTCAAAGTTTCTTAAAACAAATGATTTCTGTGGACATGGCTGATCTCTAAAGATGGTTAAAACTGTTTTAATACTGATCAAACCAATTAAAGTCTTTTTAAATGTTTTTGTTGAGTTCAGAAGATACAAAAGTAATTCATAACCCATGGATTGACAAATTTTTAAATAAGAAAAATTAGCCCTCTAAAACTGTCAACCTTTAACTTTTCAGAAGCATTTTCAAAATTTTCAAGAAAGCAAAAATTCAATGTCACATTATAAAATTAATATGAATTGGTTAGCAAAATGCCAAGACTAATAGTATTAATTGCTTAGAATATGCTGTGATATGAAATTTTCTGTATATTTGTGAAAATGAAATTATTGCATTGTTTCTTTTTTAATCAAACTTCCATCATGTAAAAACTCTTAACCCTTTCATTAAATTCAGAAACTATAATGTATTTGATGCTGCGTTACACAGGGTTAATCCATTCTCCACAGTGAAGTGCACAAATTTCAGCAATAACATATTCTGTTCCACTATCATCCGTATAAAATATTGTTTACACTCCAGGACTATCGCTTCGGGAAATTATTGATGAGAGCAGCTGCTCCTCCAGAATAAAAGTAAAAAAGTCCTTTCTGTCCAACCAGGGGCACTTCAGTCCCTTGCTTTATCTCTATGGCACAGAAGCAAGAAAGATTGGATTTTAGACTTTGACTGTAAAAAAAAATTATAAAATGAAATAAAAATCTTTAGAAAGAAACTCTTTAAAACTTCACTTGGGAACTTTTGTCAAGCTCTGAGCCATCTCCCTTTACTCAGAATCCTTTGTTAAAAATGAAATGAAAAGCAAAACCTAAGCTACACACTGTAATAGGCAACCAACTTCAAATGCAACTCATTGCTACTGAACTGAACATTGTAACTGCAATTATAACTCTACACTGGTTCATGCATAAATTATTCAAATTTGGGCAATAGATTATTCAAACATTATCTCCAAGAAACACTTCTGAAAGCTCACTAACAATTATGCTCCAACACTTTACTAACAAATGCCATGCAATTAAGAGCTTAATGTATTTTTTTAGACCCTGAAATGGTCAATAAAAATTGTTTTAACAGAAATCTATTTCTAGCTATAATTCACGATTAAAAATTTCTTTCTTGTCAAATCTCAAAAAACTTCAACACTCTGAAAATGTTGAGAATTCATCTACATTGTTCAAATTTAGTCTATATACTCCAAGAGACTAACTCCCTGTATAAAACTATGGAAATCTGGGGATCCCTGGGTGGCGCAGTGGTTTGGCGCCTGCTTGGGCCCAGGATGCGATCCTGGAGACCAGGAATCGAATCCCACGTGGGGCCGTCGGGCTCCCGGTGCATGGAGCCTGCTTTTCCCTCTGCCTGTGTCTCTGCCTCTCTCTCTCTCTGTGTGACTATCATAAATAAATAAAAAAAAATATTAAAAAAAATAAAACTATGGAAATCTGAATATTATTTTAAAAAACATTATCAATTTCTGTTAAAATGTCAGTACAATGTCAGCTTCACTTGACCTAACTGACTTTCCCTACCAAGTTGTATTTTCACATAAAAATGGAATCAATCATTAGAATCAGTTTTATCTAAGTTCTAAAGTTAATCATTTGGACCTGGCTTTTGTGCGAGTCATAAAATTCGCAAATCCTGGAGCATGTGGTTGTTGTCTTGTAAGACTATGTAAATTGCCTCTTTAAGGATTATATAATGCATGATTTATGTGGAGATGCCTGAGGTCCTGGATCACTTCCCCCAAGCACTGCTTCAAGTGGGCAGTAGGGAATGTTTTACTCAATTACTGTCGAAGTCATCAGGAGTATCACTGTGCCCCTGATTTGGTGCATTTTTTAAAAATGGATCGTCAATAAATGTTTACTGCTTAATCTCTGGACAGGGAAATTATTACACATTTTACTGAACAGTGCAGAGGCAATTCTTGCTTCTAACAATACTGGGTCTCCTACACTAATTGATTCTGAATAGGTCATACCTATTTCCGAGCCAAGCACTGGGGCAGCTGAAATGTAATTCTCAAACTGGCTAGGCCTGAGTCACATGACCAGGAATAATTTACGTGTTACAATCACACTATCAACTCCTGTTGTAATTTGTGCATTTAAAATATAAAGACTTCCTGGTCTTGGCCCTACACAGATGACAAAATATCAGGAAGTAGTCCTGTTATTCATCATCTGTGTTATTTGACCTTTAGATGAAATTTTCTCTCCCATAACCGAATAATGCATATTCTCTATACGTGAAAAGCAGAGGATTTTGTTTTGTCTTACTCTTAACTCAATTTCCTCCAAGTGAAGGGAAAAATTTACAAGCTGGCTCTGATAGCTATCATTCCGCCAGCATAGCGAAGGTGCACAGTATATACAATATACGAATTTCTCTCTATATGCTTTCATTTAGACTCCACATCCTTCCATAAAAGATTTCAACATAGCTTATAGGAAAATATGCTATAGGACAAGATGAAACTAAATGAATTTTGGCATCATAGCTAAAGGAAAACAAAAACAGTAAGATAGAAGGAATGAGATTTGACAAAAAAAAAAGAATAATCAAAATAACTGCCATTAATTTGTGTACAATTAGCATAGAAAGACTCTAAAATTGCTTTTTAGCTTCAGACCTAGAAAAACAAAGTAAAGATGGTCAGCTTTCTGAAGACTTTCCATAAGACTTTAAACACACACACAGACATTGTTTTACATAGCTAAAACCATTATCAATGTCTGATTTTTCTTCCTTACCTAAAGGAACCACAGACACAAAGAGGTAGCACTGGCCAGAAGGTAAGTCTGAAGAAAGTGCCCTGAGGTGTAGTCATATTTCTAACAGAAATAAGTAGAGACCTGCAGCCTTATTCTTATTCTGTTTATAAAGCTCTGTGGCAGGGAAAGAAGAGAAATGCAGGTTAAAGGTATGCCATAAACTATTCAATGTACAAGTGTAGAATGGATATGAAACTATTAGCAGAATTTTTGCTGCCAGCAAAGAGAAATTCATATATACAGGAGATGCAGTTTATCAGTTAGGACTCTCTGCAAAGTAAAAGAAATCAGCAAAATCCTGTCATCTTTCTTTTGTTATTCAAAAAATTAAATTGCAATAGAAACCTTGCATGTCAAAATTATATTTATCATTATTCAAACACATTAAGAGTAAAAGAACTAAAGACTTTAAAAAAAATAAATACCATTAATTTTCTTCTTTCAACTTTGCTGGAGAATAAAGTGATTAGATTTTGGATTTGCATTAATGAATAATTTAGGAGTTATGAAGAAGACACTAATTGTTGATGGAGCAACCTTTGCTGAAGAACACTCTATTTAAATAAGCAGAGTGCCTCGGGGTATTTTTGTCAGTCTAAGGAGAGCCATTTTATTTCACTCTAGGAACTTCTACAGTTCAATGTTGCATTAACTGAAAGAAATAGTTTTAAGCAACACAGTTGCTTATGCATACCGATGGAAAATCTCGGTAGACATATTCTTTCCGATTTTTGGATGAGGAATAAAAGGGTAACAGACCACATGGAACATAGTCATAAATAAAAATAGGGGGAATTCATAAAGAATCTCATAAAACAGCCATAGCTGCCACAGTATTGCATACTCAGTTGATCTGTATTACAGTCTGCAATACATCAATTGGTAATGAACTCATGGCCCATAAAAGACACCAACAATCACTCTACCTATATCCCAACAAGGTGATGCAGTCTATTCATATTTAGTGAGCGCCACTGTATAGAAGGTGCTTTTCTAGACACAGAAGTCACAGAAACCTCTAGGTACTTGCAAATCATAAAAGCTTACCAGTGTTACACATTCTATAAGAAATGGACATCAAACTGGAGAGAGAGAAACATGGCCATGGGTCTTTATATCTCTAGGATTTAGGTTTTGTAGCGCAGCATTCATTTTTAATAATGAACAATAGATGAGTTGTTATAACAAAGACTGTATATACATTAACTGTTTATTTGCACAGAGGGTTTGAATCTGGAGTGAGGAATGATGGAAAGTGGAGGCTGGTAAAGGTTTCTTAGCTTGCTATGAAGCCAGACTCATTCCTTGCATTATGGGGGCTAGAGCTAAAACAGAGCAGAAAAATGAAAATTTGAAGGGTTTTGTCTACAACCAACTCTGGCCACATCAATGTTTCTGCATTGAAACCAGAAACCATAAGGAATACAACAAAGTATTTGGATCATGAGATTATGGTTATTTGTATCTTATATATTTCTTCACTTTTTCAATTTTTCTGGCAATAAATACTAATTCTAAAAGGGATCCCTTGGTGGCTCGGCGGTTGAGCTTCTGCCTTCGGCCCAGGGCATGATCCTGGAGTCCCGGGATAGAGTCTCACATTGGGCTTCCTGCATGGAGCCTGCTCTGCCCTCTGCCTGTCTCTCTCTCTCTCTCTCTCTCTCTCTCTCTGTGTCTCTCATGAATAAATAAATAAAATCTTTAAAAAAATAATAAAAATAAAACCAGAAAAATCAGAATGTTATATTTTTTAATTAAGCATAATGTTAAAATAAAAAATAAATCTATATTTGCTTTCACATGTTCCCAAGTACACTTAAATGATATTTCATATTTATGTAAATATGCCTACACTTGAATGCACACTTACATATATAAATCGCCCATATATTATACTCTCAGCACAGGGGTTATCGGTTTCCACTTCACTGTGCAAGTCAAGGTTCCATTAGCATGGGATCATGCTGTGAAAACTACCAACTGTTAAGAATGAAGACATCAATTTTCACATCTCTGGTCAAGATTGTAGAATGGTTAAAATAATCATGTATTTCCAAATGTAACGCTAAAATATACATTCAAATGTTTTATTAACTCTGAAAGTTTGTGTATTTTCAATACATGGCTATGGAGACAGGTTAATATGCCTGCCTCAGTCGTTAAATGCTACATAAAAATCTGTTAATTTTGTATATTAAAAAAACTTCTATTTATTTTTATACATTGAAAAATTTCAAAAAGAAAAAAGAAAAAATTCCAACTATAGGTTTTCAACTCAGCAGGATTTTCAAGGGAAAATATGCTGTGCACTAAAAAATAATGGACTATATGGGATGAGGGTGCAAGTTTAGAGAAGACATAAGGTAGTTTCCTCCACTTAGAATGAAAAAGACCCAACTATGTACAGGGATTCCTTAACTTTTTACTATTTTTTTTTGGCAAGTATGGTAACCTAAAGTGGATAGCAGAAAATATAGGTCCTCATTCATTTATTGAGTACTTATAACCGGTCACCAAAAAACAATGCCAGAACTCATCATCAAATGATGAGTATAGGGAAGAAATAACCGTTGTTTTTCTATTATAGCCATACTTCTACTTTGAGTAAATTCTTATCCTATAGCAATAGATATATAATATTGCCTCGCATTTCTCTATGTCTTGCATCACATGCGCACACCCACACACTCACATGTATACACATTCACACACACACAAGTTGCATTTACATGCAAGTTGAAGAAAATATAAGTATAACAAAGGTGTCAAAAATAGGAAATGCCCATCTGGTCCTTGATCATCATCTATCCTTGATACCTCACCTCACGTGGTACCTTGTCCTCAGTGCATTCCTGTCGCTGCTACTTCATTTCTTTTTGCAGTGCAGAACTCCTTTCCAGGCCTTGGATCCTCATGGTTAATTCCTTGCCTCTCTGACACATATAAGAATTTATTCTCTTACTTCAAAGTGAGCTGTAGGTAACCAGATGCAACTGTCTAAGACCCTTATCTTCGTAGACACACCATATAGTTATTCTTTAGAACCGTCTCCGCTGGAAGATCTCTTCCAAGAAGGTCAGCCACAGGTACCTTCTACTCTCATATTCCAGAAACCAACTGAGGGTATGTTACCACCATGAAAAGAACTTAGCTGGAGAAAATGGACACAGAGCCTCTTCTACAGTGTCATTCAATGAAGTTCTTCTTAATTTCCCTCCAGATTTTCCCTTCTCCACAGCCTAAATAACCTTTTACTGTCAAGAAAACTTGTTTTTCAGTGTGCAGTCTTCTTATATTGTAGGTGTGTGGCATGAGACCCATCTTAAATACCTTATACTTCCAATCACTCCTAGAGTACCCTGCCAGGTTCTTCTGCTTTGACCTAATACCAGGGATAGTCAATAGGTGCTTGTTGTCACTAGAAGGAATTTGCCTTTATTATCTTGTTATCCAAACCTTCTGAGAAATCTGAATTCATCAGAACTTTTCTCTCACTACCACCTAGAAAAGATCTATCACTTTAGTGAGACTGGTCTCACCATTGCTCCCATATACATCACCCCAGCTTCACTCTTGTTCCTGTTGCTCACTGGGCCTTTCACGTACTTTATTTCAATCCAAAGCTAGAAACGTTCAAGACTCCACTCTACACGTCTCTTCCATAAAGGTTTCCCCAGTACTTTCCCATCTGATCACTCTTTGTTCAGGCAACTGTTACAACGTATATATATCACCTTTTGTCATCCGCAGGACTTCCCATTGTTTCATACTCCGTCTTACACACTCATGTATTCCTAGATTGGAAGCTTCTCACAAATAGAGTTCATGGCGGGCAGTATACAACTGGACAAAATGAAATGAATAAATACTTAGAAAAATGAATCGTATGTGTACGTGGAGTCCTAAAGAGAGAGTGAGCATGCACCGAAGTCTATTTCAGACATTTGTTTATTTACAATCCAAGTAAATATAAAATACACCAGTAAATAAATATTGAGTTTCCTGCCATGAGCCATTCTAGAGAATTTCAGTATTACAAAACCTCAATATATTAATACAAAACTAATGTTCGTTCTGTCTACATCATTTGACTTTTAGCGTATTGATGATGCTTGACCCATCTGCCTTTATTGGTACAATGCTCAAATCCAATTTCTTAAGACATGTTTACTCCTCGGTCTTTTAAAAATAAAAATCTCAGTTTGCCTTGGCTGTTTCTTCATAAATGCTTTCTACTCTAATGCATTATTTAAACTAAAAATGTGTATGAGCCTATTTCTATCGGATAGTTGATGGTCCTTTGTTTACAGAGATAGAAAGACAAGAACACGATCAACACCTTTGTATATTTAAATAACTCACATTGCCGGAGGCCCTTTGTGCTTACTAAAATAGGGGTGGCTTTGAATAATCTGTGAGAGATTATACTAAAGGATGGATCTCTAGATACAATTTCTTTCCTCAGTTCTATTACACTTTCCTTTCTGATATTAGATATCTAAGGCATTGGTGACAATGAAACTTCAGTGTCTCATTATTTTATGGGGAAGTTTTTATTTCCCATGGGGTAATATCCTTTCTGGAAGCACATTCAAGATCATTTCTGAGGGCTGTTTTCATTCTTTACCTGGGGAGATTTCAACTAACAAATAAGCTCTGGGGACATTTTCTCTTTTACTGCAGCTGAATCTATAGCACCTGGAAGACTCCCGGCATTCAATAAATATTTGTTAAAGAAGTAAAGGACTAAATCAGAAAAAAATATTATTTTCCCTATATATATTTTTTTCTTTGCTACGCCTTTTTTTAAAGTACCTATCTCCCACCTCCTTATGTTTCGCTTAGCTGCACATCCCATTGAAATCTTCAATAACTAACAGTTTTAAACTGTGCTTTGTTATAATAATAGAATACTGGTTGATTTGCACAGGGCAAATATTTATAGACATCAGGTACATGTTTATAGGAATCATGTAAACTTGCTTCTCCTCCCCCAGAAAGTGTTGCTTGATTTTTCTCAAGGTTATTAAGTTTGCCTAAGCAAAGTAGATATTAAGTCTTTAAAGCTATTTTCCTGTAGGAACCTAGGAAGGAAGTAAAAGCTACTTCTCCTCAGTCTATGTTTATACAGCTTTTGATGGTAGAATGAAAAGAAGGAAGGGGAAGGGAGGGGAAGGAAGGAAAGTAGGAAGGAAGGAAGGAAGGAAAGAAGGAAGGAGGGAAGAGAGGGAGGGAAGAGAGAGGTCGGGGGAGGAAGTAAAGGAAGAAAAGAAAAAAGGAAGGAAGGAAGAGGGTTAGGAAGGAAGGTAGGGAGAAAGCCTAATATCCACTGCATTAAAATATACAATCTATGGGGGAAAAATCAGCTGTTTTAGATCATGTAAGTTTAAAAAACTAATTAGCTTACAGATATAAATATTTTCACTTCAAGCAGAATTCCACTGTCAATATAAACACTTGTTCATAACGACTGTCATCATGTAAAGTTGATAGCATCTGAGTAAATCTCCAAGAAAATCTTGAGCTCTTAGAAGCTCTGACTTCTTTAATTATACTATGCATTACTAAGTTCCTTTTTACATATGATTGAATTATCAATATTTAAGAAGCAAAGCCATTTCATATTTAACTCCTGTTGCAGGAGCACACCATGTGGAAGTAATTCCTTCAAAAGAACAAGGAAACCATGCAACTCCGGCTGTGACAGAAACAGGATTGCAGAAGAGTCCCCTCTCAGCTCACCTTCTCATTGTTAGCACGTCACTTCTATAATAAATCATTAAGAGCCATGTTTTACAGTACAGCCTCTGCTTCCTTTACTTGATCCTCAATTTTAGATACATGTTGATATGTTGAGATATACTTCACGTTTCTATAGAAACCTTCATTTAAAGTTAAACTTGTTTTTTTACTGTTGAATCACAGAACTTCCATTCCATCTTGAAGTATTAAAATTGTTCATATTTTGAATCTTGGGAAACAGAGACATCAAAGAGTCATATAAACAGTTTGGTAATTTTAAGATCTATTATTCAGAAGGCCAGGGCCCTTGAGGTCTCAGTTTTTGTTTTCTTTCCTATTACTTTTTAATTTCATTTATACACACGTATACAGATACCAGATACATTAAGAGCTACCATGTATTTTCAGATAAAATAGCTGAAATTTGTATCCACATGGAAAGAAAGCATTTTATTTGGATACATAAGAAAACAATATTTAGAGTAGAGATATTTCAAATTATTTTTCATTGAATATTAAGAAGATATTTAAAATACAGGACACAGGGGCACGTGGGTGGCTCAGTGGTTGAGCGGCTGCCTTTGGCTCAGGTCATGATCCTGGGGTCCTGGGATCCAGTCCCACACTGGGCTCCTGCAAAGAGCCTCCTTATCTTCTATGTCTCTACCTCTTTCTCTGTGTCTCTCATGGATAAAAAAAATAAATTCTTTAAAAAAAATAATAAAATAAAATACAGGACACATATGTGCACATAACCATACATACGATTTTCTGTTGCTTTTCTATTAATTGAGGTTATATCCATAACCTTTTTGCACCTGCTTTTCTCACTCCAAAACACATCATAGAAATCTCTCCAGGTTAATTAGTGGAGAACTTATTCATTGCTTTTACTGGTAGCATAATATTCCATGGTGTGGACACCACATCATTTGTAAAGCCATCCCCCTTTTGACAAGCATTCTCTTCGTTCCTACTATTTTCCTTTCCTTCTCTTTTGCTCAAGATATTTCACACATTTTATTAAGCAAGTATGCTCTTGTTTATCTGTATATTAGATTCAACAAAACCGAAACTGTTAAAAGTATGTGTATCTTTACTTAAATACTATCAGATTACTTTTTTACATCGCAGTGCCACATTCACTTTACCTAATGCGTGCAAGTATAAACTCTTCTACATATCACCACCAGGGATGGAGAGTAGAGTTCTTTTTATTTTTTGACAGATCTCGGAATAAAATGCTATAAGTTGCTTTCTGTGTGTTTGTGTGTGTGCACATGTGCACGTCCTTCTGACTACTAAGTTTGAACATGTTTTTCTTACATTTATTGGCTATTTAACCAAGATCTTTGCTATTTATCTAGAGACTGAATATTTATCTTGTCCCCTAAAAGCTCTCTAGTAACATATTTAACATGCTGCACAAGATACTAGCAAGTACATTCCAGAAACAAATCAAAATGAAAGTATATGACTAAGAGCTTATTCCAGGAATGCAAGAGGATGCATTATCAAGAAGTCTATCAGGAAGTCCATTACTTCTACATATTAATAGAAGAAAAATAAATAACCATATTGATATATGATTAAAAGATATTTGATAAAATTCAGCAATCATTTCCAGTAAAAGCACTAAATACAATATTAACAAAAACAGAATATGTACATACAAAAAAGATTATCTTGCCACGACCCAATAGTACGTACTATATTAAACAAAGAAACACTAACATCTTTCCAGTTAGACACAGAGATGAATGTTTTCACTATTCATATTATATACTGCCTTGAGAGTTTTAACAAAAGCAAAGGCAAATATCCAACAAAATTAAGAAAGTAGCATAAGCAGTGGAAAAGACAAAATAATCCTGTTTAGAGGATAGAAAATCAGGTATGAAATTTACAGAAACAAAATTAAAGAAACTTTGTTGAGATAGAAAGCATGACATAAATATACAAAACTCAAAAGCTTTCTCTATTTGAGCAATCAATACAGATAAACAAAAATAGGAGCAAAATATTTTTTCATAATGATAAATTCCAAAAGATATTTAGTAATAAATATATCAATAAAGAACAATATTTTAAAACTATAAAATGTTACCAAAATAAATATAACAAAACCTGAAGAAATGGAAACTCTTACCATCTTTCTAATAAGAAAGAGAAAAGTAATCCTGGATACCTGGGAGCTGACCTGGTCCTCACATGTTCTCCTGTTCCACAATTTTGTAGAATGACGCCATCAAACAAGGCTCCTCTATGACCACGATGAACAAATATGAAAATAAGATTACTGCCCTCATGACCTGATCATGTCTATCACACACAAAACATGAATATTGTCCAAAAAACATAACTGATTAAACATCCTCTATCCTGGTTAATATGAGTGTCTGCTGCTTCCTTACTAATTAACTCTGGCCTTGATTCATTCCTCCTTCCTTATAGATGAGATCGATTATGACCCCCAGTTGTAGAATTGCCCCTACTTCCTTAGAGCATCCAATCCAGGACAAAGTCCTATTTCCTTGAATCCTCTTCAAAATCACCAATACAAGCCTGAACCTTATAATAGGTTATTTTTTAACAATCTGAGACACCCTGTCATTCACCATGATGTGTGTTCTTCTTTGCTGTCAAGAACAGAAACCCAACTTGCTCAACTATAGGCTGTTCCTGGTGGTCTTTGAGTGGTGGGCATTGACGCTGGATAGAAACATTAAGAGCATAAACCTATCGATTCTCCTAAAATTAATATTTTAGTGTTTGAAAGAATTACAATCAGATTTCCCACTTTGTGTTTTGCAAGTTGGGATTTGCTCAAAACAATCTTCATCTTCACTAGAAATGTAATGCCTGAGAATATATGTATAGATGTGAGTGTTTACAAAAAAAGCACCATGAGGGGTCCTTGTGGAGATGGAACTGTTCAATATCTTTACTGTGCTGGTATATAGACAAACTACATGTGATAAAATCATTTAGAATGAAATACACACACACGTGAGTATAAATAAAACTAGAGAAACCTGAATAAGATCGATGAATTATATTAATGTCAATACTCAGGTATGATATACTATGTTTTTGGTAAAGTATTATCATTGGGAAAATTATACAGGGACCTCCCTACATGTTAATTGAACATTATCTCAAACTTTTCAATTAAAAAAAGAATAGCAAAGTTTATGGGGAAGGGAAAGTGCATTATCAGATTGCATATTTTATTCTAAAATCAGTGAAGGCAAACAATAGATATCAGTAAAGATAGCTTAGTCAGGGCAGCCCGGGTGGCTCAGCGGTTCAGTGCTGCCTTCAGCCCAGGGCATGATCCTGGGGACCTGGGATCGAGTCCCGCGTCCAGCTCCCTGCATGGAGCCTGCTTCTCCCTCTGCCTGTGTCTCTGCCTCTCTTTCTCTCTGTCTCTCATGAATAAATAAATAAAATCTTTAAAAAAAATAGCTTAGTCAGTGGACTAGAGTATAAAATCTACAAATATGTTTATAAATTATACATATATATTGATTTCCAAATCAAATATTGTTTACATCAGATAAAAACTGTTTCAAACATCTGGAAAGTAATATATAACACTATGTGAGTCATCATCATATATATTTAGTCAAGTTATTCAATATGTTAAATATAACCAATTATTTAATAAATAGTAGCAAGGCTGTTGTTCTATCAGAAGATTGTATTATTTAAAATTGCACATTATAATTAAATTATGTTTCCCATAAGAAATTGCAATTCAAGCGTATTTAGTAGAAGTGCTATCTATGTTTTTTAGTTCAACACTAGAAAATAATGTCTAGCATGACGATATATATTCACTGTTATTGTATGAAGCAAAAGAAAACCCCCCAATCCAGGTAACATATAAAACTCCCAGGAAAGATTTCATCTACGGAGGTTTCTGGATGAGGCCAAAGTGTCATTCTTCCAATCTCAATTACAGATTTTCAGATAAATCTAATACCTAATGCCTCTTTCTTAAAACTGCCTTATCTCCAGGAAGTACATTTCTTGTTCCTGCTCTGTTATAATTTATCTTGATTTCTTTAATTCTTTTTCAGCTGGTCTCCTTAATCCTGTTAATTATAGCTTCTTCAAAACTCACCCTTATGTACTCTACTTGCACTATTATCAGATCATTTCATTATCAATTATCTGTAAAATTAGTTCTTAAATTATTCTGGGTTTTTAATAACTTATTGTTCTCACCCATCAACCTTTCCAATTCTAAGGTAGTATTTTTAGATACGTTTCTCATGCTTCTCAGAACCATTAATCAAAGACCTACTTTGATTACTTTCTTTTTTTCACAAATACTGTTAAGTACACTATCTTTCCTTAAGATCCAGGGCTAAAACAGTGTTTCTCAAAGTAGACTTAAAAATCACTTGCAGGGCACGTCAGAAATGCAAATTTCCACCTCTATTTCCATAAATTGTGACCAGAAGGTCTACAGACCCCCCCAAAATCTGTATTTTATTATTTTTTCTGAAACCTATTTTTTTCCTCACATTATCCCTCATTTTCATTGAGATATAACTGACCTATAATTAGGAATCTGTACTTTAAACAAGTACCCTACATGATTCATGGTTCTGATATGGGAAACATAAGGGCCGTTCTTAAGAAACCCAGAAGGAAGTATAGATGGTCCCCATATAAAAGTCCTTCTCAAGTTCATCTTGTGCTAAACTCTAAAACATCCCCATTGGACCTGTCTCAGTGTTTTGGCCAATAGTTGGAAAAATCTAGAGCTGCTTCTGTTAAATCCCCTGGTAAGTCATGGATAGGGTTTTAACCTACGGGCTGAAATAAGAGCAAGTCATTGAGACAGTACACTTAGTGATAAGAAGCAGAGGCCAACGGAGCTCAAACAATTGCTCTCATATCACCGAGCCTCAGCGTCTTCCTCTATAATGTCAGGATAACTTCTACCCTCGAGGGTAATTGTGAGGATTTTCTTTGGGGAAGTTTTCACACTTTCCTCAGATGTTTTTACTCTTAATAACTGTTTACATTTCTGAACGAACATGGCTTGAGTGAAACATCTTGCATTGTGTTGGGATCCTGCAGGTGTTTAAATGATTATTAGATCAGAAATTTCACAACAACAAAAATACCGTTGTCCTCATGTGTTTAATTTCCTTTGTTTGAGGAGATGAAAATTCTCAGGAAGTGGAGAGGAAAATAGTATAAGCATAGTGTCACCATATTTTATTGACCCTTCCTCTGATCCTCATACAGTGTCCCCAAAGTCCCAGAGAAAAACATTTTCCTATGTTGGAAACATAATAGCATCACAAATTATAGCCATGGATGTTTGCGCTGTGGGTAATATAAACATTTCACATCTTCCATCAAGTTTGAAAAGGGAAACAAAGAAGAGCTATGAATGTTATCTCATGGAGTGTCTTATCTGAGAAGACTACCCTGCACCCCAAACAAAAATGACTGGTCATTTGTGCCATTAAGAAAGAAATGGAAAGGCAGGCCACCCTCTTAGTTTCAATTAGTGTCCCACCAAAAAGATTTTATAAATCACTTTGTAATTAGGCAGCAATGAGTATAAGAGAGAACATACCTAGCAAATCCTAAAAAATTTCTTCTCCAGTCCCAGGAAACCATGTGCTGATTATTTCTTCAATAACAAGCAAGTGCCAGACACCATGCCCACTACTATCTGGGAGTTCCTGATCTGATAACAGGAGGTCTTTGACCAAGACTTCTATCTCCTCCTGGGTTGGAGATGTCCCATTGGGCATCTGTAGCTTTATGCCAGAGTGATTCTATGAGAACCATGCTTCCTTGTACATTCTTTGCTTTTCTCCCTTTTACTTCATCAAAACTACCTTATTAGCTCAGGTGCCTGAGAATATATTGTGATTAATTTCTCCTGGCCTACATGCTATTACATGGACCAAATATACTTACCTCTATCCTAGTAAATCTTTTTCATTTTAACAAGTACCTCTCTGAAAGGGAGAGATGTTTTAAGAGAGGCAATGCTAGTAAGGTCTTTAAATCATGTTGCATAATATACTAATTCTACAAAATGAAAATCAAATCCCTAATAAGTGCTACACAGCCTTCCAGATTCTAGGCACTCAAAAGTAAATTTTAGTTAACATAATTGAGTTTATGCCATGCAAAAAAAAAAAAAAAAAAGACCACACACACCTTTACTCCTTTTACATAGATTAACTCACACTCACTCTATGAGTAAGGAACTATTATCTCCATTTCATATATTAAAAACCTATATAAGAAACAATTATATAGGAAACAGAGATGTGATGCCTTCACCAAGGTCACACAGCAAGTAGGTACTAAAGCCATGACTGAGACCCAGGCAGCTCAGCATCAGAGCTCTAGTGCTTAAGTATTATAAGCTTTACAACAATGAGAATTTTTCTGTGAGACAGGGAGTCCTCAGTCTTATGGGGCAACAGCTGTGGAAAGAAATAATAATAAAAACATATGAGCCACATAATGGATGCTGTATCCTGAAGGATGTATGCTTCCAACTGCTGGAATTCCTCAGCCATCAATCCTTGGTCTAATTGTTCTAGAGGAAGGAATCACCTTGCCCAAGGTCAGCTCACTCCCCAGGGCAGCTCACACCCCAGGACTGATTGACCTGGAGGACCATTCTGAGAATGATTCAAGCTTCCCATCTTTATACGGGGCTCACGGGAATCTTCTTCAAAACTGTACCACAGCCCAGAAGCTCCCTCTGTTCAATCTTGCTTCCTTCCCTTTATTTCCACAGCTATTAATCCTCAAAGTATTTGCTAACAAGCATCCTACATCCTCATCTCCATTTCAGAAAGGAAAGTCTAGTCTGTATCCTGCATACTCATCTCCATCTCCAATCAGAGTCTGAGTCCTGGGAATCCTGGCCTAAGACATGCTGTATATAATACAAGAAACATTTGAGGGGATGAGGAGTGAGAAAGGACTTCATTAACATCCAGGGCAAGTTCTATTGGTAGTGGGTAGAGTTGCAGGAAGTGAATCTATTCTAGTTCTTATTTATAAACAAGAAAATCCAATATGGCTAGTTTCCATTCAAATGGAACACTGAATGTCATCTATTAAATGACATAAGGTAGCCCGTGGACTCTCTGGGAGGGTGGTGAACAGTTCTGAAATTATCCCTACATCTTTGCATGACATATCATGCCCATGCACATGTACAACATCTCTGCCTAAAACTTCCACGCCAGCAATCGCCACATCTGGGATTGGACTTCAAAACATCTGCCACAGCCACTCAGAGAACTGTGATACCTTCATTATTATGCTTGCCATCTCCCCATGCAAGGCCACCCCCTAATGATGCAAATCTCTGATTCCACATCTGACTTATCAAACACTAGTCAACTGTCTATATCTTCACAGCAGTGGTGTCTGAACATGTGCATTTCTCAGAGGGCAGAGCTCATGTGAGAAAGTCACAAGATGTAAGGATAATGTTCAAAGATAGAGGCTAATTAGAAATGACAAATACCCACCATTTGCTTCAACGTGGATGGAACTGGAGGGGATTAGGCTGAGTGAAGACAGTCGGAGAAGGACAAACATTCTATGGTCTCATTCATTCGGGGAATAAAAAAATAGTGAAATGGTTTCTAGGGGAAAGGAGAGAAACTGAGTGGGAAATATCAGAAAGGGAGACAGAACAAGAGAGACTCCTAACTCTGGGAAATAAAAAAGGGGTGGTGGAAGGGAAGGCAGGCGGGAGGATGGGGTGATGAGTGATGGGCACTGAGGGGGGCACTTGATGGGAGGAGCACTGGGTGTTATACTATATGTTGGCAAATCGAACTCCAATAAAAAATTTACAAAAAAAAAAAAAAACCAGAAAGATGGAGGCTAGCCACATCATCCACCACAGGGGGATTACCTGGATTTCTGTCTTTATATAGCAAGGGTGCTGTGCAGTCTTTCTGGGCTATGTAATGTTCCACAGAAACTGGAATAGGAAATGAGTAGCCAACCTCCCTTTCTTAACCAAGTGTTTACTGTTTTTTCCCTTCTCTATGCCCACAAAAAGTACTTATTAATTAATTACGTATACTTATCATGTTTTGAAAGCATTTTGTCATTCCTCTTGTTCTCCATTTTTAATGGTTTCAATTAATCCTTATACTTTAAATTCACTGTGGATTTTTATATTGGACAACATGGACCAGAAACAATTATTGAATAAAATACGGTATTCCTAGACTAACCATCTAAGTGGCTTCTGCTTATTGAAAAGAATTGTGGAATTGCGGCACACATTTCCATATTTTACTCATAATCACAATACAATTGTATCCTTCATTCATAAGATTAGGCCTGTTCTGCATTATTTCTGATTTAAATCAAACTACCTTAGTTGAGAGTCACATTTGTCATAATTATTATTAAAGGTAGTTTATAATAAATGAATCTCTGCTGCCATTTTAGATGGCAAATTATAATTCAGTCTTAGGTCCTCAAATTACTCTTCTGAACTTACCAGTTATAACATTCAATTTCTAACATTCTCTTAATATTATTCTGGTGAGTTATTTGTAAAGCTATGAGCTCAGGTAGAGAATCGGTAACGGGGGTTAACTAACATCTCATCAAGTCAATTTGCTGTTCTGCACTTTTTGTCTAGGAAACTGTCGACAGGCAAACAGGAGCAAAGAAAGCAGGAGGATCTGGATTAATCACTGGTCTGGCTCATTTTATTTTTCCAGCCAAGGCAACACACACACACACACAGACACACACACACACACACACACACACAGATTAATTTAAAAGGTATTTTGATGGAGTATTTTATTGGACTGTTGGTTGTTAAAAGCTATCATACTTTAGGATTGCACCAATGCTAAGCACCTGTTTGCCAACATTTTTAAGGCTCTATTCAAAAGCAAAATTACATATGTAATAGCAATCGCATTAATAGAACTTATCCTAATGAGAATTTTTTTTTAAAAAAAAGGAAGACAATTTTAGGACTTTCTAAAATTCTACTTATAAGATAACTTTAATGTGTGGGGCATTTACTTAAATGCATGAGACAAGATTTGTGTAGCTGTCTTCAGATTTTGAACTCTTCCTTAGATGTAAAATACTGATGTGCTTGTTAGGATTCAAAGGGATTAAATGTAATTTGCATCTGATAGCAGCTTTGTTTCTCAGGGTAATTATATATCTTGGAAAATGAAACAATGCAGTTTCTGACAAACTAGGTATGGGTTTCAAAAAAGAAAGAACGATTTTTTAATTAATAAGTGATATGAGAAGGAAAACAATATTTGACTACTGAACTGCCTATACAAAGAAAAATCAACACGTAGATTAATTGAAAAAGTTATTCCAGACAGTTTGGGGACCTCCTTTGGGGGAAAAAAGAAAGGCATGATTGGCACTGTAGTTTTTAGGTAATTGCTTTGGCGCTATATTCACACAAACATGGCTTCATTGTTTTTCTGCCACTCTTGAGGAATTCTCCACCCCCATGTAACGCAGGTGGAAAACACTATAAAATAAACTAAGAAATAATGAAAAATATTTTCATCTCATTATAATAAAGGTGTCGGGATACGTGATGTCAGGATTGTTTATATGCTGATTTCCTCTAACATTGCTGAGCAAGAGAAGATCACAATCAAATAGATAACACTGGAAAACTTAACCTTTTGTGGAAATGAGGCTAGAGAGAAGCAAGATCAGATGACAACAAAGATTAAGTACAAAGCAAAGATGTGTGTCTTTGCTATCTTACAGGAAAGATTAATAGCTAATGCTTTATTGGGATAAGATGCAAGAAGACTTAAGCCAGAAAATCAAGTCCTAATTATTAGCCGACAACACAGTACAGAGTTAGTCAGACCAAGCCTCGCCTCGCCATCCCCACCAATCCTCAACTAGGGAACTCTGAGCAAGTGGCACTCATTTCCCATCAGGGTCTTCATCAATAAAATGAGGCAAATGCTAACATCTACCTCCTAGATAGCTGTTACAGTTACATTTCCTTCAGTAGAAATGTCCAATAATTTTCCCCCCACAAGCTTGATTTACCCTGACACTGAATTCATGGCAAAGACAATGGAAATGAAGGCAAAGAGTCAAAGAATCGGTAGACCAATTAATAAACTAGAATATGTATGTGACAACGTGGAACACACCCTAGTAGAAATAGTCTATTTAAAAGGGATTCAGGAGTGCCTGGGTGGCTCAGTCGGTTAAGGATCTGCCTTCCGCTCAAGTCATGATCTTGGAGTCCTGGGATCAAATCCACTAATGGGGCTTTCTGCTCAGTGGGGAGTCTGCTTCTCCCTCATGCTCTGCCCTTCCTCCTGCTTGTGCTCACTCTCAAATAAATAACTAAAAATTTTTAATTAATTAATTAATTAAAAAGGATTTATGCAGGGACACCTGGGTGGTTTAGTTGGTTGAATGCCCAACTTTTGCTTTCCACTCAGCTCATGATCTCAGGGTCGTGAGATCAAGCTCCGCGTCAAGCCCTGCACTGAGACCCACGTGGGCCCACATGGGACTCCACACTCAACGTAGGCTTGAGATTCTCTCCCTCTCCCTCTCCCACTTCCTTTCCTTCTGCTCCTCCTCTAATCATTCACACACACTCTCATAGGATCACTCGATCTCTCTTTCTCAGATAAATAAATAAAATATTTTTAAAAAGAAATTTATAGGGACTCCAGTATCTCTGATTTTACTTACTGGGCATGCCAATATCTAATGTAATCATCAAATCATGTCCACCAAATCCAAGTATCTATATATCCTGTGAGACATAGGGTAGTTTCCAACTCTGCTTTTTGAAGAGAACAAAGGTTTTTGGTTTACTTTTTAAAGAATAAAAGAAAAGTAACTAAGTAGATACATTTTATTGTATGGCAGAGGTAGAAGGTTTTTAAAACTATGTGAGATGCAGAAAATTCTAAGAGCAACTTTGCTGAGCTTCCAACTTGAATGCTGTCCAATAATTTTAAACTAAGGCATAGTTTAATAGAAACCAGGAATATCTGGCAGCGAATAACATCCAACAGGTCTATTTGCCAGTCATCCCACACACAGCCAGCCATCTTCCTAGTAATAATTTTTGAAAAGCTTAGCAGTAACTCTTATTATTTTATTTTTGCTTAGGGATTCAGAGTTTAAGGGGTTCAGCAACCAACTGAAGCCTAAGCCAGATTTAATCAAACAATAGGGGAGTGTGTATTATACAAAATATATACAGGTCCATCCTTCTTTTCACCCCTTCTTCATGTCTAGTTTCTTTCTAACAACTTTGCTCCTGGGTACCATGTCTGTCATGGTCTTTATCATCTCAGTGCCCCTTCAGTTGACAAAAAAACTTTACTCTTGAGTGAACTTCCATCCTGGACAAGTAGAGAACTCAGGAATCTGACCATGATTAGCTACCTAGGCCCAGGTTCATGGGTACCTAGCAAATGGAACCATGGCAACATACAGAGAAAAAAACAGGATGAAAATAGAATCAGTATTAAGAAAATCTCCAAGCAGAAATTCTAGGCCAGAAGTGAAAATTCTACCCCAAGCAAAAGTCCTGAAACCAGGACGACAAAATGGAAGAGAAGTGATTACCTGAGACATCATTTCATCTAAGGAAAAGCCATACGAGTTCTGTGTAAGCTTGGCTTTGGATGAGTCCTAAAGCAGTTTGGTCTATAAATCTTGGCATATGCGACTACATAAAGTCTTTTATTTCCATACACTCTTAAAAAATGGTGGCTGTTATTTTTACTTGTAACCTTCAGTTGTTTGTATTCCGCTGAGCTCTATCCAACATGGTACCCTATTTACCTGGTGTCTGACACAATGGACTTGATTGAAGTGGCACTACTCTATTCCCTTTGTCTGAAAGAATGCTCTAACATGAGCAAAAAAAAAAAATAGATTCACAATTGGACAGAGATTTTTGTCATAATATTTCTCTGTCACACTATTAAATAGCTCCTATGATAGAGCTCACAGATAATTCCTCTTTTGAGATTTTAAGCCCAATAGAGACAAGACTTTACACATTGGGGACTCAGTATTAATCATAAAAATAATATTCTCCTTTAAATGATCAATATCTTTATTTTTCCACAAAACAATGCATGGTTCTATTTTTAATAATACTTACTCCTGCTATGTGGTTATTCAAAGTAGCAAATAACTCTGCTTATTTATACACCTATAGGAAAAAATATATTCACTGGACACCAAATTTATGTTCTAATTTTTAGACTTGATAGCCCTAAGAATTTTCAGAGACTTTAGCATAATATCTAAAGTCTTCTAGAATGACTTCCACTATCACCTCCATATAGATGACGATATGATCAGCTCCATTCTCTTGAGCTTCACTACTGCCCAATTTAAGTGAACATCTCCACCCTGGTATCAACAACTAACACCTCAAATTTAGACTCAAAACTAATATTATCTCCTCCATGGAATCCATCCCTTCTCTGTTCTCTATTTCTGTTCCTTTGACCGATTATTAACTTATTCTCCTTGTTCAAAATGGCAATACATTATTTTACAAATACTTCAAATAGTATTGAAACACGCTCAATAGTAAATGGATAGTCAAATTCAGTAGATTTTTCTTCAACAGTATCTTTTACATGTATTCCCTTTCCCCATTCTTAACATATTTTTCAAATTATCTTCTACCTAGATTATAGCACAGTCCTTAAAAAGCCCTTGCTTTAAAAAAAAAAAAAAAAAAAGCCCTTGCTTTTTCCTTTTCTTGCTAATCTATTTTGAACACAATGCCTCATCTATCTTGCTGCTGCTGATGTCCTGTCACTCACTCTACTAAAAACTTTTCCTATCTTCTTACTGCCAATTAGATCAAGTTCAAATGCATGACTTAACTTGTTCATCATAACCCTCTATCCATAAACCAAATCTATCTTTCTAGCCTTTAAAATGTATACATACTTCCCATCAGCCTATCACTATTCACTGCTTCAGCTGAAGCAGTGAAATGCAGTCCAGGAAATCATGCTGATAGGCTGATGGGAAGTATGTATACATACTTTTATACAAAGCTGCATATCAAACCTTCAAACTTTGTGTTAAGGTATCACTTCTAGTAATTTTCCTTGCTTTTTAACAGAAGAATCGTACAAATCACTCTATCCATTTTAATTATTATCAAGAATAATACTATGCTGCTCAGAATACTTATAGCTAAATTCTATCAATTTCCCTCTGCTCTAAATATTTCTCTCTTCTGGTCATTGTTTAAGTTTCTATTTATACCTTCTATGGTGTTCTCTTATTATCTCTAATCTATCATTTGTATATTTCATGAAAGTCCTTTCAAAGGTATTTCTGAAGAGAAGCAGAGCAAACTTCTCCTCCTATAAGCCCATCTGAACTAAAGACTATAAGACTCCATCTGAACTAAGCTTATTTTGTCTGCCACATAGAATGCACACTGCTACGCTTTTGGTTATGCAGTTTATGCCTGTCCTATCTCAGTATCTTTAAATGGACCTAACCTATTTAAGTTAACAGGTTTCCATGATATCTCCAAGTTCTTACTTCTTGTCCTTGTCTTTCTCAAGGGCCCAGAAACCATCTCTTTGAAATGTAAATATCAAGTGGGAAAGTGGCCCTTTCTATAGTGTATATTTCTCTGGGTAAGGGTAAGAGCCTAACTTCAGTGGGTACCTTGTCCTAAGTTGAAAAATTCTCTGTCACAAGAAATAAGCTTGCTTTTCCTCTCAATAAAGCCAATTAGCTAACAGATAATTACCCCAATTACCAGACAAAATTGGATGAACTGTGTCACAAATGGTACCGTGAAGTCATCTTATATGAAGCTTAGTTATTGTTTATCTTTAGAAGATATATGTAACTGTACTCGGCTATATGAAAAGAGAGTCTTTTCTGTCTTATCCAATTGTCTGTGATGGGCACCACATTCTGGTTTAACACTTATCCAATAATAAAAGTAGTTCCTTTACTATTATCCTTGCGGAAGGGATTTCTGGGTTGGGAGAAGATTTTGTTTTTACTTGTATTTCCCCAACTCTCTACACCATAGATATTTTGATTGTTTCATTCTTCTTATAAATGCTAATAGGTCTGAGTCACTATCACAACTAGATGTTCAAGTAATGTCATATTACACACTAGCCTACAACAATTACATACTGTTATAATTATTAAGTTCATTTGATAGGTATCAATATAGTATCTGACAGTCAAAAGTAGTTGAGGACACGTGTATGTAAAACACACACACACACAAACCCCTTGTTACCAGGGCACATGTTGTAGTGAAAACCAGTATCTGACTACCTTCTGCCACTGATAACAATTATTTCTTATCAAGCGAACACAAAATGTCATAAAATGTAACCAACAACTCTTGCTCTGAAAAGTACCGGCGTGAAAATCCACTCAAGGCAGTTACAACAGTAATTCTAGCTGCAAGATTTAGCTGAACTACCAACTAACTGTCAAACTACAAAATTCTCCCTGAGTCTTTAAACACAGATTAGATGGAAATCTTGAGCCTAGGGTACATTCTGAAGAGGTGAGACTATTTTCTGTTTCATAAAAAGTGGGTTTGCTTGCATATTTCTAGTAAATGCATGTCCCTGGAACAGTACTCATTCCTCTAACAAAACTATGTTAATGGAAAACTTCAGGTCTCCATCAGCTATGTGGCACACCCTGTGGGCCTGATGGGAAATTCAGACCATTGAATCACTGCTATAGTGTATATTTCTCAGGAGTCTTTCAAATGCCGATTGCTCCTAAGGTATCTATTCCTATCATTGTAGTGTAAGAATAACTGATCATCCTTAGGTGTAGATCATAACTAAACAACAGATGCATGTTTCATCATGTTTCTGCTAACATTTTAGAGCAAATTACAAATAATACAACACTTCTGCTTTCATATTTAATTAGATCTGTCCTGATACCTCACTTGGACACTGGCATAGGAGTCTTTTCCCTTGGTCTATGTAAGAATTTTTTATCCTAACATCACAGAACTCCAGAACCCAGGCCTACATTATTTTTCTCTCTAATCTGTGCTCCCTTGGGTGAGTCCATCAAGTCTAAAGGTTTTAAATGTCATCTGTAAGTCAACACTTTTAAATTTGTCTGCAGTCTAGGCCTCTCACATAACCTCCAGGCTTGTTCATCTAACTGCCTATTTGACATCTTCCATCTCCACTTGGGTGTTTAATGACATCTTTTTATTTTTTAAGATTGATTGAGGGGGGTTGGTGGGAGAAGAGGCAGAGGCAAAGAGAGAGAAACTTAAGCTGACTCAGTGCTGAGCAAGGAGCCCAATGTGGGGCTTGATCTCAAGACCCTGAGATCATGACCCTGAGATCATGATCAGATGCTTAACTGACTTTACCACCAAGGCAACACGTGGGTGTTTAATGACATCTTAAAACTTATTATGCTAATAATTGGATCCTTGTGTTTTGTTTTGTTTTTAAGATTTACTTATTCAAGAGACCGAGAGAGAAAGATAGTGAGCACAAGCAGGGGAGAGAGGGAGAAGCAGGCTCCCTGCTGGGCAAGGAGCCCAATGGCAGGGACCCCAATGTGGAGCTTGATCCCAGGGTCCCTGGATCATGACCTGAGTCAAAGGCAGTTGCTTAACCAACTGAGCCACCCAGGCGCCTGGCCCATGTGTGGCCTTTTTTTATTCTAGGAGTGTTTAGCTAATGTCTAACGTATAGTAAATGGTCACTTACCTGGCAAATTCCTAACTTCCTATAAGACCAAGTATTCTAGAAAAATAAAGCGATTTTATCCCAATTGCATTTAGTGTCATGTGTACACAATACCTTTTCTGGGGTTATAAATATTACAGTTAAGAATTCCACTGAAATTTTTGGCTTACGCTCATTTTATCAAAAGAAAAATGAAGCCAGTGTACAAAGCTATCCGGCATTAATTTCACTAACAATACATTGCCACAGGTCATGGGAAAATATCTGTCAAAAGCACCAAAAACATCATTATACTATCAGAAACCATGTAATTACCTCTCATTGAAGGAAAATATTGTGGAATTTGCTAAGTCTATTTCTAAGATAGATTTAGCAAAGTTTAAAAATGCAGTTTAATTCAACCAACATTTGCTCAGTACCTAACAATACACCAGGTGTTGCTGCTGGCCCTCTGGTAAGCATGGTGGTGTTTTCTTTCTCTTGTATCCCTTAGCGATAAAAGGAAAAGTGGTATGACCATCAGCTGTGGAGACAGCAAGTCATTGTAATGAATCTGGGTGTTTCTTGCAGGCTTCCCTAAGGTTGTACCGTTTGCGAATGTGAGGCAGGAGGAGATAAATAAGAAACATATCTCAACAATAATGAATCTAGTGTGGGAGAAAATGGTATATTCAGCAAAAAAAAAAAAATTACCATAACTAAGAAGATCTGCGGATGTGAACAAATAAGTATCATTTCAGATTTCCTGAGTAGATCTGGGGAGGGAACACAGATTCTAGGACTGAGAGGGAGGCAATGAGGAGCTGGATAAGAATAATTGTTCCTACTATTATCCCGAGCATTGTACAAGACAGATACTGATCAAAGTCCAAATACACTAATTCCATTAATTATCACAAGAACTCTAAATATAGTTCATGTATACTAAGTAAATATTATAACGGATCTAAGATTCGTACTACTACCATCTGGATTTTACAAATTAAGTCAGAGAGAAGTTAAGCAACTTGCCCAAGTTGTGAATTCTTTCTCTTTATATACATGCAAATTATATCTGCACAACTCCCAGTTTCGGACATATCAATGGCAGGCCTATACTGACAGAAGAAAAAGCAGATACCGACACAGTTTATTATTTACAAGATACAGATAAGCCATCTAGTCAGGATATAAAATGAGAAATCAGCAACATTTTTCAAGAAAGGCAGAGCTGCAAGCATTACCCCAAAATGCTCACCACGGAACATGGTGGAATGGACGATGAATCGCAAGTGAGGCTTGCATCAGAGTCTAACATAAATGGATATAGCAGCTCACACAGGACAGTCCAACTGTATCCCTGCAGAACTGTTACTCACGCTTCCCTTGTCTCTCCAATGTGTCCTGCTTGGACAGTGTGTTACATGATCACTCTAAAAACCAGCCTTCTGAAAACTATTTCCCAGAGTTTTATGTACAGTAGATACAATAAGACCAAATGCATGTATGCTCTCTGGGCACGTGTGTGGGCCAGACACCTCCTCTGAACCAGGTGATCCTCACAAATCTTGGGGTTACATACACAACATGACACCCAAGGCCAGAGAATGCAGGACGCTCAGAAATAAGCACATTCTTCCATTAGATTTTCTTTGCAAACAAGCTTGGCCTGAGGATCTTTCTATATTCAGTGGATGAGACAGAAACCAAAGGTCAGCTACCCAGACATCCCTGAGAGTCAGGCTGAGAATCCTTAGTCAGTTACAAGGAATACCCTACAATATCACTTGCATGTTATTGTGTTAATTGCCTCCTTAATAAAGCCTTTTGCCAAAGTACTTTTTAAAAATGGCCTTTGGGGGAAAACTGGAAGTAGAAAGCAAGATACACATGCACGCACACACATGTACACATACAAGTAACATGTGCTAATCAAAGAAATAGCTCTTAGAACTCATAATCAGGACATTATGGAACAATGACGAACAAAGAAGCTGTGTGTCAAAAATGAATGAATGAATGAATGGATGAATGAATGAATGAAGCTGTGTGTCTGTTAGACCTGGTATTACCTGCTAGAAGCTCCAAAGCTAGGGCATAAAATACATTGGTTTATAAAGTTATTAAAGTGAAATAGTATAGAAGTGTAAAGTATGCAAATAAATCTTATATTTAAGTAAACAGATGCACGCTTCGGGAAGGAACAGAAGCATGGTAGCAGTTCCGGATTTTGATAAAGCATAGCTCAACTCTGGCACCCTCTTAACATTCATGCATTTCAAGACAAATTCATTCCACTGAACCAATAACTGAACTGTGGATAATACTCAGACCCCAAAAGAAATAGCCAATTTAAAATGTTTTTGTAAAGCCCATGTGCTGCTTAATGTATTATTTTGATGGTGTCAGATTCAATTGTAAACATCTTAATTGGAATTTTTTCGTATTTCAGTTTTCTTTTGTAAAATGTCATGTTGTTTCGTATCACAAGTAAATGAACTATTTTGAGAGAAGCAAAGACAAAGTGGTTTGAGAAGGGGGAAAAATGAAGATTGTATGAATCCACAGACTTCCAAGTCTCTCGCCATGTGTTACGAGACTCCTCCATGTTCTAACTCTGTTCATTTTCTGGCCCTTTGTTGCCTTCCAGTGACCACCATCATCCTAGGGATTTAAACCACCCTTGCCTTTAACCCTGCTCCCCAAAATACCTTGACAAAGGTATCTAAATATTTATAGAAAGCATACTTGCAAGCAATTTGAAGGCAGAGAATCTGCCTCCTCATCTCTATCCTCAGCACAGAGCATATTACCAAGCATGAAGCAGTTGTTTAATGAGTATTTGTAGCATGAATAAGTGAAAAGTTACACTCACTGTTTTCATTTAAAATGCACAACCTCATAATCTTGCTAATAGAGCCCATTCCTTATTTTTCCAAAACTACCTTCTGAATCCTTTAACAAAGATTGCTATGAACAGGATCTTGCACAAGCATGGGCTTGCATGGAAACACACATACACACACAGACACACAGGCACACTTACCTTTTTTTTTTCTTTTTTCCCCTTATTCTCCCCCTACAGAGCAAGACCTGGCTATTAGTCAGTCAATCAGTCAACCTGTGAAATGCAAATAGCAGCTCACCATGATTTCTCCAGGCTTCCCAGCTCAGGCAGCAAAAATAAACTATATTTCTTAGAGAAAATCAAATGAACCTCATGTGAATGAATTGTTTTCTTTACCATTTTCATTAAAAAAAAAAAAAGCAGAAATGCTTTTACCTGGAAAGGACTTTTCTTTGACTAAGTTAGTATCATGCCGACTGACCTTTACTTTATTGTTCCACCAACTCTCTGGCATTTTAATGTTTTGGTCTGTAATAATAGTCTTGAAGACTGAAATGGGCTTTTTGAAGCAATTTTCTCCCTAAGGATTTAAAAATCAGTCTTATTTTTCACATACTCAAAACAAAGCACTTTAAAAAAAATGAAAATGCAGTTAAGGCAGATGTGGGCTCGTTTATGCTTTAATATCTTTAAATGCTGGATGAAAAAGAATACTGTGTATAGATATTTTTAAATGTCTTTTTCGGCTTGAGTGATTTCTGGGTTCAGGAACAAATGCAATAAATTTTAAGACTATGATCCTTCCTCTGCAGAGCTTCCTGGGATGAAGAATCCTAGGACAGCCCAGTAAGAGGCCAGAATTTTCTGTGTACGTACACAGTTTGCTCTGCTGGAAACGTCCTTGCGCCTGGCTCCAACGTGGTTGTGTTTCTAGTCTACCTTTAAAAATTTGACTTTCTCTAGTTCCACAATTTCTGCTAGTATAGCCTTTCAGCTGTTTCCCCCTCCAAAAAAAATGAATAAAAAAAGAGAATCAAAAGCTTTTCAAGTTGCAAAACAACCTTCCCCTGCTGAGCTAACAGATTTCTCTCCCTTTTGTCTCAGAGAGGAAACTGAATATACTCTTAAACCCTTCCTCCATCCCCTAACATTTGCAGCTGTTTCCTTCTCAGAGATTCATGACTATCATAATAAAAAAAATTCTAATCAAAATTTTGGCGATAATTCAAACAAAACTTACAAATGTGAAATTTAAAACTTTTTTTTTTCAATAATTTTATTTCACCGATACATATCAGTGAGAAAGATTTTGTTTAATTAGCATCACTGATACAAATGATTTAAATTTGTTAGACAAAGGAGATGGCATTGCTCTTACGTAAATATTTTGTCATAAACATTTTCTGAACAATCAAGAAAGTACTTAAAGAAAAAAACATAGCACAGTGATCAAGACACTGTCCTAGGCACGTACTTAGAGCTTGGAAAATCTTAATATGCAAATTTCCCATCTAAATAAAAGATCACAGTCTATTTGTAAGATGAAATAATAAGCATACATGTAAAAAGCATCAGATCAGAGTACTATGGGCAGCTGCTATAGCTACATAAAAGATTGGCGTAGGGACAAGGTCAGTAAAAAAGAGGGCAGAGCTGAATTGTGAGTTGGTGGCAAGACAGAAACTTCATCATGAATCCTTCAACTGTTATCAAATTCTTCTACTAGTGTTTGTTGACCGGCTTCTAGATTTTAGGTGCTCAATTGTTCTCATGTTTGTTTCTCATCACCAAAGACTAATACAAAGTCTTCATGTTCTACTAATTCAACACATAATTTCACGATTTTTAACCATTTCATACTAAAACTCTTCTCTTTAATTTTCACTGAATCCCTTGGTGCCCAGTCTAGAATTTATCATTATCCAGAACTGCTGCCTGGTATATTTGTAAACCTATAATAAAAGCCCTCTCTGCTATCATTGTCTTCTATGTGAATACAGCATTTCTTCTATGAAAAGCACCCAGACCAATTCCTCTCCCCCATTTGTCTCACATAACCTAATTTCTTCAACTTTTCTTCAGCATCCCCTGTTCTTATTTTCTTCGCTAGCCAGCATGGACCCCATGGCTGAGCAGGTGAACTACTTTTCTACCTCGCAGGCTCATCTTTTCCTTGTATCTACAGTTGTCTTTATTTGCCAGCCCAGTGTTTAGATACCTAAGCACTGTTCTAGAAAAAATGAAATGTTGTGTATTTGTGATATTAAAAATGCTGTTCAATGAAAGAAAATGGACAATGAAAAAAAAGTGATAGGAAGACTGTTGTTCATTCAAGGCATTGAGTCGGGTGCCTTGACACCTATGTGCTGGTTAAAGTCACAGACCAGAATTCAACCATGAGCTCTGGCAAAACATATTCAGTGGAATAATAGTTGCCAGATTGGGGCAGATAAGGGGATGGATTTGAGGTGACAAATAGGTGCTAATGAAAATAGTATATGCCTTTTCAAGAAGATTGGCACTAGAGTAAATGAAAGAATATGATAGCCCAAGAGAGGTGGGGGTCTATGAAATCCTTTTTAACGTGGCTAATTTTTAAACATGGCTAATGAAAAGAAGATAACATGAAGATAAATAGTGACAGTAAAGGGATAAAAAATCATCAATTAGTGGATCAAAGTATCAGAGAAGATGGCAAGAAAGGAGATCAGAGGTGCCAGTCAAGGATGAACACCTCTTATTTTAGAGACTAGAGGAAAAGAAAATATAAAAAAAAATTAGATAAGCTTTTAGGTAAGGGACTTGAATAAATTCCAAGTTAAGAGCTTGGTGTGTGTGTGGAGTTTGGAGAAAACGTCCCCTGATAAAAAGACTGAAGATCATAGACGGAGTAGGGAGTCTGAAGAGAATAGTAAAGTTTTTAGAATAGTCTTACAAGTCGCTGTCCAAGAGAAACATGAAAGGATTGTCAAGCACATTTCAGGATCCAGGTACATTCAAAATCCACACATTTATGGTATCAAGAATACACATAATTGTGTGTTTTTCTATAGTAGCTTTCTAGGATGCTTCACAGATGATGTATGAATTTCTGTGTTCAGATCACTTCACTTCAACCTGCTTATACTCTCTAATGCCTGTTCTCTGTTCCTGTCTTGTTTCCTGTGAAAAGATTCACCAGGTCCCCTCTCGTCTAATGCTTTGTGCCAGTCCTATAATCATGACTGCAGGCTCCATGCATGTGCACCCTTTGATTGCCTTGCTCAGTCTTGTTAACCCACCGCCCACACCAGCTCAGTTTCTTGAATCTGATGTGACATGAGCTCACCGAATTCTCTGTATCCCTATTTTCAGAAAACAGATGAGCAATAAACACTCCACTGGCTTAGTTTGATTTCATTCCCTATAGCATTTGATTCTCCTATTTTCTATCTCTAGGCTTTGTTCATCTCTCTATAGTGTCTCCTATTATTGGTGATTCCTGAGATTTCATCCTCTTCACTGGAGACCTGGACAGAAGGAAACCAGATGGATAACCCTGGAAGTTGCCATCCAAGATTATCTGAAAAGCTTGATGGGTCTCCCTTTAGCACAAACAAAACTGAACAAAATAGTATAACAGTAAAATTAAGAAAATTTGGGAAGGAGGTTGATTTGAGAAAGAAAATGAATTGAGTTTTAGATTTCAGGCTGATTATTTTCTATTCATGCTTCCATACCCTCTCTTTGCTCTTCCCTGGCCTAGACTATGTGGCTTCCCCAAACTATTCAATTTTGTTGTTCTATCACTTAAGAGTAGACTGTTCATATCTAGGCACGTATTGATGTGTGTGTATAATTGTCTTTTCTAAAAATAATCAAATTGTTTGCTTCTGCCCTCATGGGCATAGCTGTCCTTACATGTGTATTAATAAAACTACGTTATATAGTTTAGTACATTCTTTAGCATAAACAGTCCCATATAATGCAAAATAACTTACCTAACCATGGAAACTTATGAAATGACCCATAATCAACTCTGAGTTTGCACGTGTGTATGTTTTACAATTGTTTTGTTTTGTTCTGAGCAGAAGCAATTCCTACTATTACCAATAATTGCCTTTACCAGCTTAAAGAAACTGTTGTGCTGTGGGAGGTAGTAGGAGCATGGCTGAATATTGTTCTGCTCAGTTTTCAGCCAGGGACTAGGGTTAAAGATGAAGAACATATCTGCAGAAAGGGTCAGACCAAATTCACAAGCCCACACCCTCTAGCAGTTGCTACCTGTTTTCAAAACTCTGCCTTCCCAATGAAGTGGAAATTGATCATTGTGTTTGATGTTGCAGTTCAAATACCGAGTGGAGCCAATTTTAGCATCTGAAAAGAATTTTGCAGTAATCTCCTCTCAACTCTCCCTCTGTGGAAACTTCTGCAGCATTCACTCACTACCAGTCCTGGGTCTGTTTGCCCTTGGATCCATCCCCTGCCCTTCTCTTTCTCTCTGCCCTAATGAGGGGATCCTTGCGGTTTGCATTCAGCAGCTTTCTCATCAGAAGACCCTTAGTTGGTTGGGGTTGGCCAGTTGAAAGCAATGGGGAGAGATTAGAGCTAGGGAGAAAGAGAAAAGCCACTTGCTTGCCCTCTCCCTCTAGGCCGCTGTTGTCTCTGACAGCTGCCCTGTCTTTTCCTTGGCTTTAGCCCCTGCCAGGCAGGCTCTCCTGGATTTTATCTCCCACTTGGTGACCCAATGATCTGAGTCTCTAGGATTTTATCTCCCACTTGGTGACCCAATGATCTGAGTCTCTAGGCTCCAGTAATAATTCTTGCTTGAGTCTCGCCAGCCATGGGCTGGTGGCACCTTTTGTTCTTCCCAATTGCTGGGCTGCTTCACCACCCTCTCTTTCATTAACTGGAAACCAATTCCCTGTATTAAATTCCCCATCTTAAATATGTTGAGTGTTTTCTATTTTCCTCATTGGTCCCTGACTAATACTCTATATTCTGCTGTTGTGCTTATTTGCATATGCGTTTCATTCTATTACTCTTTGAAATTAGTGCCTGTAACACCTGGCACAGCACCTAGCGCAAAGTAGATGTCTCACAAACACGTGGAACCCCATTTCTAAAAGGACTTTTGTGAGGTTGAATATTTAATGGAAAATTAGAGTGGAATCAAGAATCTTAATTAGGGACATAGTCATTCACAGTAACCTTAAAAGCAGCTATTAAAACTATCCAATAATGACTTATCTCATTGTGACACTGATTGAGGGGAAGTCCACAGCATTCCTGACCTACTCTCGTGCAAACTACCAAAAATCCTCTTAGAATTAATAGCAGTCATAACCCTTTTCATAGGTGAAAATGCAGCACTCTTACCAGAACAGTAACATAACAATTGTAATGGCCTGTAATTTATACCATGATTGGTAAAACGCAGGCATTCTGTGATGGTTTCCATGGCTACATGCATAGAGAGAGGAGCAAGATTAGAGATGAAAATAAGCTATGACTGAACTGTAAGAAGAATCAAGAGTAACTCCGAGAATGAGGGGGAAGTGTTTTTAAAAAATGAAGTGTTACGATTGAAACCACATAATAAAATATGTGGTTGTTATTACAACCTGACAGTGATGTGATTAACTGAGAAATACCATCAAAGGAAAAAGAAATGAGTTACTTTAATGCAAGTGAAAGATAACTCTACACAGAATGCCACTAGAACCCAATAATTGGCAGCACTCCCGGGTGCAAAGACCAGTTTCCCTGATCCCATGAGCCCACAAACACACTCGGATACTGATAGTAGTGCTCCTCTCAACCCTTCTGGAGACTTCATTCAGCAAGTAACCACCCCAGAATGTGCTGCGGTGATTGTGGTAAACCCGGGAGAACTAAAGGTCAATTTCAACAAGCAAATGACTATTAACTCTAAACAAGGACATAGGGGTGGTGGTGAAGAAGGAGCTGGGGACGGTAGATTTAGCCACCTCCTCGTATTTTCACCAACAATCCACAATTCACACGACATAAAAAAAATCCCACTTACATCTAAATATCATCTTGCAATACAAAGAAACTTCAGTGACAGTTTCCTAGCCCACTTTCTTCCCTATTTTCTAAGTCATTTGACAGAGAGCCTTAGTATAACAATTCTGGGGCTTTTGTTGCTTTAAAATGCAAAGCACATGTTAGAAGATGGAGGATGGTCAGTAACGTAGCCTCCAGATGGAAAAGGCATTTTAATACCAAAAAAAATGATGCAGGCCACCCTGTAGTTACACCCAATTTTATTCAGGGTAACTTACTGACAAGGGGTGTAAGGCAGGCAGGCAGATTGATGATCAAGGGCACTACACAGCTACTACCCTCCACAGCCACCATCCTCCCACTCTCTGTGAAGCCTGGACTTCAACCCACAGCTTTGACAGAGGGAGGGGCATGGTGGGGAGGGCCCAGGGTCGTTATCTAAAGTAGCATCATCTAAGCACCAGGGGAATTCTACTAGTCATTTTAAGTGGAACATTCTGTGCACCAGTCATCTCTACTAGTTATCTAAAGCAGCACTGTTTGCCAGAGGGAAGCTCTACAGAGTTATCTACAGTGGCGCCATCTGTGCACCAGAGGGGAGAAATAGAGGGCCAAGACGGAGGCAGTACTGTCAGCACTCCTACAACATGTCTGTCAAATCCTATTGCAAATGTTATTAAATTTAAATCTCACCTGAGTATCCAAGATACTATCAATAATGACATTCCAAGGTGAGGTGCCTTATTTACCAACACCTTAAAAACTGTCACATGACTCAAATTCTGCATGTACTTCCAGGTTGTGACAGATTGAAAAAGGAGAGTAAAAGAAGCTCTAATCTACAAACTAATAGAGGATAAATGGAATCATAGAAAATGCCAGTTAACCCAAAAGAAAGTAAAAAAAAAAAAAAAAAAAAGGAGCACATGAGATGAGCAGAAAATAAACACTAAGGTAATATAAACTCATATATAAACTGCTTACAAAAGAACTTAAATATAAGAACACAAAGAGGTTGAAAATAAGACAAGGGAAAACAATCACTAAATAAATGATACCTGGTATTCTTACATTAATGTGAAACAAAATAGACTGAAGGCATTATTAGAGATTTCAAAAAGGACATTTCATAATGATAAAGTCGTCAATCCATAAGGAATAAAACAATTCCAAATCTGTAAATACCTTGTAATGTTATCTCAAAAATATGAAGCCAATATTGACAAAAATACAAAGAGAGATGGAAAGAACATGTTAGGAGTCTTTCAGTTTGTTTCAGTATCTGCTAGACCACAAACAAAATATCAAGAGAAATACAGGTTTTAATAACACAATTAATAAAACTCACTATGGCACACTAAAATAACACTGCAGAATATATATTCTTTTCAGATACTATAGAGTGTTTATAAAACCTGACCTTACTCTAGGCATAAAGGAAGTCTCAACAAATTTTAAGGATTAAAAACATATTCTGTATGTTGGCACCAAAACCTGAGAAGCGCATTAAAAGCAAGGAGCATTACAGAACAAACTCTTTCATCTTGAATCAATTTAACACTGTCTTCAAATGTTTTAAAAGCCAGGCCATGATTTTCCCTTCAGCAAGGAGGCAGTCTGAGCACTGTTGAAATTGAAGAGATCTCTTATAGCTTTACGTCTAAGCCACTAACTTCTGTATCATGATATCTGTCTCCCTTAGAGCCTGTCTCCAACCTTTATGTCAGTGTTTTTCTCTTTTCTCTATGTTCGCTCCCCCCATCCATTTGGAGAACGTTCTCTCTGCCATGCTTAGGAAATGTGAATGCTTTACATTCAGTGAAGACCCAGATTGCCTCAAGAGTGGTTTCTCTCTCCTTTCTCTTTCCTCATTTTCAGTCTCTCATAGCTGAAATTCCGGAGTATCTCACGTGGATTTCTCTCAGCTCTCTTTACATGCATTCAGTCCAAGAGCCCAGACTTCCTTGGATGAATTTCTCTCAGCTTCCTACTAGGCCCTCACTTTCAGAGGGAAGCTGCTTTGGATCTCAGAGAATCTCTGCATGACTGAGAACATATATAGCTCAGCTCTCCTGCTTTGTCCTCAGCCTTTTGTATATTACTTCCACGTCTTTGGGAGAATTTATTGGACAAAGCTGAAAGATGGGCACAGATTTAGTCTGTGGCTAGAGCTTCCCATAATTTTAATCTGTCATGTAGCCTGCATGTGGCCTTTAAAGCTTATTTTAAGATATGGCAGATTTCTCTTTAACCCTACCAAGGAGAGATTCTTTTCTGTCCATAATTCCACCTGAGAAGAGAACAGTGTAGATGTCTTCTCTCTTATGTAGTCCTTACCATTTTCTGCAATTCTGACCAGTGAAGTTTCTTTGTGTTTTCAACTCTCAGAAGAAGTTTTTCATGATTTTATAGTTTATCGAGCTTGTTTAGTTCTTAGACAAAGAGTGGGAGAATCTTGAGAATTTTGAAAACTCAACCAGAAGTAGAAATAACTCTCATGTTTCTTTTTCATCTTTCCATTCAAACTAGTTGCTTAACTTCCATTTGATAAATTTGAGAATTAGGAGAGTTTAGAATATTATTGAGAACAGAATTTAGAGTATTATTTAATTTCCAAAGATTATCTGGTATGAAAACATGGGATAGTGGACTCATTTCAAAAAATACATGCAAAGAATGTTGAAGGACAGAAACAATGAAGATAAAAACAGAATTTAATAAAATAAAAAAAACATAGTAGAGAAACAAAAAGCCATAATCTGGTTCTCTGAAGAGACTAATAAATTTGATAAATTATCTAGTTAAGCTAAAAAGGGAGAAATAAAGCAGCAATATCAGGAGTGTGAAAGGAGACATTAGTGCAAAGCCAAGAAACAGTAAAAAAAAAAAAAAATCACAATAAGACATTTGAGGGACTTATTCCAAAATTTAGAAAATTTAGATGAACTGACCATATTTTGGAAAAACAAAACCCACCAAAACTGACACAAAAAGAAAAATAGAAATCTGAAGTCTTATATGTATTATATCTTATTCTATAAGTAGTTCTTCCACAAAAACACTTTAGGTCCAGATGGTTTCAGTGGTGAATTTTTTAAGTGACTGAAGGAGAAAAAAAAATAGTTTAATATAAAATATTCAAAAGACCAAAAAAAGAGAAAAATTACAAGTTGTTCTATGAATCCAGAACAACTTTAACATCTAAACTTGAAAAGAGCATTAGAAGAAAGTAAATTAGAGCACTCTCTCTTTCATGAATATAAACGAGGAAAAATAAATAAATAAATAAAATAAGAAATAGGCAAATAAGAAATAGTGGACCTCAAGATCACAGTCTCAGAATGTTATCAGCCAAATATAGATACCTTCCCTCTCCCCACCGAGCTAGAGATGACAAGATTCTTCTTTGGAAAAAGCATAAATGAAAATATGCCAAAAGTCTAGTATTCCTACCCAAGGCTGGCTTAATCACACAATCATACAGTGAAACCCATGAGCAGATAAGCTCTGCCAGGCACATGAAACATTTGTGCAATTTTTTTTTTTTAATTTTTTTTTTTTTTTTTTTTTATTTATGATAGTCACAGAGAGATAGAGAGAGAGGCAGAGACACAGGCAGAGGGAGAAGCAGGCTCCATGCACCGGGAGCCCGACGTGGGATTCGATCCCGGGTCTCCAGGATCGCGCCCTGGGCCAAAGGCAGGCGCCAAACCGCTGCGCCACCCAGGGATCCCCATTTGTGCAATTTTTTAAAATCTCGCTTTTAAATTTAAGTGAACAACAAAGAAATCACTAGGTAGAGGAGGAAAGCCACATGAGCAAATAGAGACAAAAAAGGGAACAGAAAATGCAGGAAGCAGATTAAAACTTAATAAGGAACTATAATTAATATCACTGAGGAAAATGTTTCTAAAACAAGAACAATTTTCTATACAAAAGGAAATCTCAGGAAAAATAAGTTATAACTTATAAAATGAAAATATGTCAATTGAAAAATTATTGGCAAGTTTGGAACAGTTAGGAAAATCTTCAAAAAACTAAAACAAAATGATACAAATATTGAGAAAGAAAATTGGAAAGTTAAAAAAAATCCATACAGAAAGCCCAATATCTATATAAGACTTCTACACCAAGTTACTAATAATTTACTTGTTATCTAATAAGACATAAAGTAGAAAGCCAGAAATTATGTATGAAAATAACAGAAAAAATAAATAATATCTCCTAAATCAATTGTCTAGCATAATAAATAAAAATTTTAAAAATGTAGAGCAATACTTATAATCACAGAAATGCAGAGCACAAAGGATAAAGAAAAGATAATAAAGGGAAAGGCAGAAAAAATAGTTCCCTTTCACTTATTCCTAAGAAATCTATCAAAGGATGTGCTCCAACAAAATGAACATGCAAATAAAAGGGAGATGAGGGATCCTATAAATGTAGATGAGTAGATGATAATGAAGAGAAACCCCAGAATAATAAACATGCAACAGGTATGGACAACAAAAAGTTGGCTCAAACAGTAGGGTGTTGTTGGATGGAAGTATTCTAAAAGAGAAAAAAAAACAAGTTGTGTGATGTATTTAGCCTTTTAGAAAACAGTATTGAATGATGATAGATCTCTGGGTTTATTTGAGAAGAATTAGGAAAAAAAAATGAAAAGGTTAGGGAAAAAAAAGGTTGGGCAATTTTTAACACTTAGATGAACTAAAAGTTGTATGATTTAAAGAATTAGTGATAATACACTGCTTGACTAAACTGTGAGCAATAAATATTACAATAAAATATACCTTGATCTTTATTTTTATACCCTAATCTTTAATTAAGAATTCTACTATAGCAATTTTGTGAGAGTAAAAGGAATTACAAATATAGGGCAGTCAGGTTCTATGATGTAAGAATTAAACATTTCTGAATCATGGCCACATAATATCCAAAATATAGAAATAAATAAGTAGCAATGGTAGATGTTGAGTTCCCTGGGAAGCTGACTTTGAGATGGAAATTAGCTGGTAGCTCATTAAAGAGCGCTCTTGGGCAAGACATCCTAGATGGGAAGAAAGAGACAGGATTGGGCAAAGAGAAAAGTCAAGCAGAGCCCTTTCAATCGAATATCTCAGCTAATGCTGCTCTGTAGATGGGTTAACCATTCAGAGCAGTCCGGAAGGAGCATGATCCTGAGGTACCAATGAGGGGGTAGAGAGAATGTGGCCTTGTACTCATCTCTCCTCCCGCCCCACCATATGGATTAATCAGTGGATGCAGACCAACCAAGGAAGGGGATGTGATCTTAGGGGAGGCAATTCCTGGAAAAGGCTTTTGACTGAGGGCTGTCTGCCAGAGGCATGGGCAATGAGAGAATAACTAATCCTTTATTTTTAATCCTTTATTATTAACTAAGGAAGGGGGACCTGCACAGCACATCACAGCACCCACCACAGCCATATAAGTCTCTTACTTGGAAATATAGCAGTAAGTATCAAAAGGAGCACCTTGAGGGGTGAAAGCATTTGCCTCTGAGAAGGTGGTCTTGTGATCTAGAGAATGGTTGAAGAGGACGCTGCGTCTCATTTTAAGCCTTACGGGTACCGTCTGATTGCTTTCACTCTGCATTTATTTGCTGACAAAGAAAAAAAATAATCTTTAGCAGCAGGATACAAAAAAACATGCAAATGTAAATATAAGGATAGATAAGAGAAAATCCTTCAGATTTCATTTTTATGTTAAGGTGATATACAGCCATACACATATTACAGATACATTAATATATGTAAATATAAGTAGAACATAGACAAGTTCCCAATGTTCAAACTTTCTATAAAGTCATTTACTGGGCACTTGGGTGGCTCAGAGTTTGAGCGTCTGCCTTTGGCTCACGTCATGACCCCGGGTTCTGGGATCGAGTCCTGCATTGGGCTCCCCGCAGGGAGCCTGCTTCTCCCTCTGCTTGTGTCTCTGCCTCTCTCTCTGTCTCTCATGAATAAATAAATAAAATCTTGGAAAAAAAGCCATTTGCTATATTTTTTTTAATTTAAGCAAATAATAAATAAACTCCTATAAAGAAGTGAATGTGCTCGTGAAATTTGCTACTTTAGGAACTATTTTAATTACTTATCTTATTATTCAACTATATTCATCTACATTTGTTGTATCCTGTTCAAAGTTTCAGATATGGCTTTGAAAAGCATATATCTCCATATATCCAACTATATACAACACCTCCTCATACATACAGGATTGCTAATCATGAGAAATTCTGTTGAATGTGTAAGTGTGTATATACGTATGCATCTATGTGCCTAGTATGCGCCTATCCATCTCTCCACCATCGGTCTATCTATGATATATCATGGTGAATTAAAGATCAGATAACCCAAGGAGTCAGGAAATCTATTTTACCGGTATCAACAACAAGCTGTAAAATACTACTCTGAATCAGGTCATTACCGGAAGCTTTCCCCTTGCCATTTAGCAAATTCCTATCAAGGTCAAACAGAAAGAGATTTCTCTTGCAATGCATTCATGTACCTTCCTCTTTCCTCTACCCAAGTATGATCTCTTTGTCCTTCAGAGTAAATACAGAATGTAGCAGGCTGATAATCAGAGCTTCTAAAACTCGTTTGATTAAAAATAAATAAATTTTTAAAAGAAAAAATAAACTTGACAGGTACTTGTTAAAAATGCAGATTCTCTGTCCTAAAGTGTCTTGATTCTGTACCTCTGGTGCCGGGGCTTCAGATCTGTATTTTAAGAAACTCTCCAGCCGATTTGTTATAGTCAGACGGGTTTTGTAAATACTGCTAGAGTATAAGAAGCAAATGCTTTAAAAAATGAGAGATTGGAATTCTTTAAAAAAAAGTTTTTATTTATTTATTCATGAGAGAGGCAGACATATAGACAGAGGGAGAAGCAGGCTCCATGCCGGGAGCCTGATGTGGGACTTGATTCCATGACCCTAGGGGATCATGACCTGAGCCAAAGGCAGACACTCAACCACTGAGCCACCCAGGTGTGCCAAGAGCCTTGACTTCTAATCATAGCTAGAATCACTAGTTGTCTGACACCAAACTAAAACGTCTTCAACTCCTCAGTTTTTTCTTCAGTCTAACTTAATGAATTGAGCAGCCTATCCTGGGACCTAGCACAATGACCAGCACTAAACAGCCCATGGGTTCTTGTCCTTAATCTCCACCCCCACTTTATAACTTATCCCCTTACCTTATACTCAGTTGCTTATAATTTCTGGATGATGAAATCCACAAAGCCAGCTACCACCCTTTTATCCTTGGGTCCCCAGCACCTACAACTGTGCCCGGCACATGGCTGGTGCCCCAAAACTACCTCTGGGGTTAACTGATTCAGGATAACCTCCTAATCACCAGGGACACTTTTTCGCCCAGATTTACCACTTTGTCCAAACTCTTCTAGTTCCTTCTACTCCCAACAAATTGCATATAGCACCATATATTCCTTGTAATAAAAAAGGAAAAAAAATAGAGAAAACAATGTTCTCAAGACTTTAATAAAAGTTAAATCAGTGGCTAGGATGAGAGGAAAATTAGCATAAGATTTTAAGGAACATAGTGATTGAAGTGATTTTCCCTAATTGCCTCTGTGTACCATGTAAAGGTGTGCATGTCATTGTTTTAATCTGCCACGTTTCTGAGTAACAAGTATACTTAGGTAGGCATTTAGACTTTCCTGGAATAGAAAGGATCATCAATGTGAGTTTAACTCGGTTTTCTGCTGAAGGTGATAAAGGCAGCTCATATTTTCTCCCTAGTACAGAAATCCCTTTCACTGTTTCAAAGTCTTCCTGTGATCCTGAAGGTGCGGCCAAATGATGGGATTCGAATGGTAACATCAAGACGGGTAAAATTTGATGAAAACTGCTTTTCAAATAACATGCATTCCATTCTTTAGGGGAAAAAACACGTTTTTCAGGGACATAAAAACGAACTAGTTTATTACTTATTAGCTTCTGACAGATGTAGGAGGGTTACTTGATCGTTTGAGTTTTCAAACCTAGAAATGAAAATTAAGTGTTTTGCTAAGAATGATGTGCTCACAAGTGTATTTTCATATCCACCTCCCATTTGAGGAAGCTCTCGAAGAAAGGATCAGAAAGACTAAGACTGCAGCCCCACACTCAGAGAAATAGTAGCACACAAATAGTTGTTCCATTTGCTAACTCATTTTATCAATCGTCTTTTTTGCTGAATCTCCTTAATAACTCATTTTTCCTGGTACCTTTTCTTAGATTTTCTTAGATTTTGCATAGCAAAATACTTACTCTCTAGATCTCTAAGTGTGTACGGATTTGAAGCCAAATCCCACCATTTAATGCACTGATACTCAGTGCACAAATATTTAGTGTCCCAAATCAGTTAATTTATTAGTGAAATAAAGATACAATATCAACGTCATAGGATTGACTTGAGAATTAGATTAGATAATGAATTTAGAGCACTCCCACTACCTCGGCTATTATTATTAATTACATTAGGGTAAAACTCCAGGGAATTAGCAAACCGATGCTTAGTTTTTGATGCGCATTCCCCATTGCCTAAATCTCCACGTGCAGATTCTTAGGTACCTACTTAATATTTTATAAGCACCCTACTAGATCTTTATATTTACTTTTTACAACAAAGCCTTGAGGTAGATGATCTCAAATCATCTAAGTCGGGAAATTGAAGCACAGAGAAATGAAATATCTTGTCCAGAGACAGCAACTAATAGGTGGTAAGGGTTCAAGCAGTCAGTTCTAGAGGGTTTTCCCTAGATTACAACTTTCCCTGCACCCCGCCTAGTGCAACCTGAGAATGGGTTGCACACCAACATAAACTAAATCTATCTCAATTCAGAATTAGAGAAAAACAAATCATACTGAGATGAAATAACTTCCATAAAGCTTCAAAGAAATGCTGCATCAAAGACTTGATTAAACTCTGATGTATCAGCTCCTTGAGTTTTTTGCAGTTCTCTGGAAAGCTTGCCCTTGATTTGTAACGAAGAAATGTGAACTGACTTTCTTAAAACCCCATATCACGAGCAACTGGCTGACTTTCAGGAGACTTTTCCTTCATTTGTTTTTGCCTTTTCCTGAAAAACAAAACAAAACAAAACAAAACTCAGATGCCAATAGCAATATTCTGCTAATACTTTTGAAGCACAGAATTTTAGTTCCAAAGCAGAATAATCTTGCGACTGAGGATTTTACCTCCAAAATTGTTAATTTAATTACAATTATAATGAATGCTATCTCATGACTCAGAAGTTCCTTGTGTCTTTGTTTTGACTTCTTACTGAATTACAGACACATTCATTACTGTATCACAGATAACAAAAGCAGTACAGAAAGGTTAAGGGACCCAATGAAACAGTTAATATTACCAGCCCTAACATTTCTGTACCCAAAACAGGAATGATAGATGTCAGCCTCTGTGCCTTGGTTTTAGATCCTCAAAGACACCTAAGACATTTGGGAATATCTGTTTAATCTGCCTTCATTCTAGCATTAAAATCTCTCCTCTGGAATAAATAATTTATCAGCGATGTTATATATAATCTGGGTCCAAATAGAACCTCAAGAGCAAATGCCTTTTTTTCATTAAACAAAACATATTAATTCAGTATTCTCAGGCATATACCTCTGCAATAAGTGCCTATCGCACATACGTTGGAAAATAGTTTTTAAAAATTCAAAAGCATGTCATAAAATGGTCACAAATTCTACTCCATAATCATGCAAATAGGTCAATGGCCTTGCGTTTTAATGATACCTTTATGCAACTTCATCAAAAATACTATCAAATGCATTTGTATTTGGTATCAAAGTATATAATGGCTTGCAAAGGCTGTCTTTGCTTATAATATTTTAGCCTGAAATAAAATGTACACTTTATATTAATTGATCAAAGAAGCTTAACCAAACAAACAAATAAGAAAAATCCTTAATATAATACTAGCACATTTAAAACTATAGTTAAATGCTGAAACAACAAGTATTTCCATAACCATAGAAACGTTAGAGAACAGAATGGACTATTTCCCAGTAAGAACGCCAGATCTCCAGATGTCTTCGGGCAGACCTGGAAATCATAAGCTCCTAAAATGAGCAGGTTAAAAGGTACTTTAGAAGCCACTAAACCACTCACTCAGTATGTGATGTACTCTAAGATAGGCTTCAGGTTTAATGACTCCACTTCCTTCCACCCCAGAGCCAATCCATCTTGTAGATTCTATCTTAAAGTATATATCTTCCTTTTTCCTCCCTTTCAGTTGTTAATGCCCTGAGTTAAGATCTTTCACCTGATTTCTGAATCTGGGAATCGCCTCCAAGATGGTTCCTGTTTTACATTTTGTCCCTGAAAGAATCACATTGCTGCTCTCCGAAATGATCACTGCTCTGCTAAGAAATGCCCCGTTAATTGTTGGGTCTTGAACTTAGAAGTTCCCCAGGTGAAATGTGAAACTAACCCCCAAACCTAGAGGGCACGGAGAGACAAAAAAAAAGAGATAGGCCACTGTAGATGAGTAGGTGTCAGGTTTAATTAGCAAGGGCCTTTACACACTAGGCTTGTCTTTAGTGGCAGCCAGATGAGTAGGTTTCCATGCCACCAGCCAGACTCATAATTAAGTCTATATAGAGGCTTTAACTGAGTTTAGTCATCTGTACCATCCAGAGTTCCCTCAAGGCTCCATCCTTGAAACAGCTCCCACTGTGGGAATGGTGGGTAGCAGGTGCCTTTCAAGGATGGGGTAGGAGTGAGGAGCCTCATCCAGGTCAATCAGTAGAGTGGTCCAAATGATGACTTCCTCCAACAAGAACAGAGCAAGAGAACGGAGAATCTGATTAGAGTGAAATTTAAGTAAAGAGTGTCAGAACCTAAAATCAATAGAGGAAGAAAAAGGCTGTTAAATGGGATGGGTGGGCGTCTCAGTGAGAAAGACATAGTGGGAGAAACAGCTGACCTTCTCCAACACTAATCAACAGTGTTTTTTTTTTTCTTTCCTGAATCCAACACTCTCCACAAGTATCTCCAACCCCAATCTATATTTGCTTTATTTCCCTCTACTTATGAAATCGTTCTTTATACTTCAAAATAATAGACTATTCCATATGTCCCAAACATTCTGTTCTTACCCTCCTTCATGCCTATAATTTTCTATGCCTAGAAGTAACATACCCCTTATTGGTTTGCCTATTAAAATAAAACCTATTTTAAGGACATCCACTATTTTTGCTAATCCGGCATACATTCCCCCTTCTAGTCGTGACATCCCAAATGCACTCTGCAGAACCACTTCTAGCCCCCAGGGCAGAACCTTGAGGAGCTGTTGATCTCTGTCTTGTCTTACCCTAGCGTGGGACACCCTGCCTGCCTCAAGTTAGGCTGGAGAGATGCTCTACTCTTGAATTATACCTGGATTGAAATTTGTTGGATATCAGACATCACTAAGAAAATTTCATGAAGTCATGGCTCATTGATTCCTGATTTTTAGATAGGTGGAACTATTCTTACGAAGGTTATCTTTTCAACACTTCCTTCAATCCTGCAAATCATGCTGGTTTTAAAAGCACATATTTTTTTTAATTTTTTTTTTTTTTTATGATAGTCACAGAGAGAGAGAGAGAGGCAGAGACACAGGCAGAGGGAGAAGCAGGCTCCATGCACCGGGAGCCCGATGTGGGATTCGATCCCGGGTCTCCAGGATCGCGCCCTGGGCCAAAGGCAGGCGCCAAACCGCTGCGCCACCCAGGGATCCCTAAAAGCACATATTTTTAAGAAAATAAGCAGAATCATGATGTCTGGCTTGAAACCAAGGAATTCTAACCATTAAATCATGTCGGACGCTTCTCAAAAAACACCTCAGTAAAGATATTTATAACCCTGAAAACCAAGCTTGATGTTTCAGCTGTGGTTCATGGTTCAGCAACAACAGAATCATCTGAGAACTTGTTAGAAATGCGAATTCTTGGGCCTCACCCCAAGTCTTATTGAATCAGAAGCCCTAGGAGTACAGCGTAGAAATCTATGTGCCCTCCGGCGTGTAGCACACTGCTTCTCTCTAATATTGTGCCTTCAGTCACAATCACTTCTGTATCACAGTTTTCTCCTGTGTTCTGTTCCTCGACATTACATGTTCAGCTTTGCATCTCCAATAACATTTAAAACAGTGGCCCACATAGAGTAGATGCTCAATAAATACTTGTTTACACTTAATTAAATAGGTCTATTCAACAGTGGTGATAAAGCAGCTGTTATCGCTCACTTTATTTTCACTCTTTGTATTTTTGCATAACAAAATATAGAAGCATTTATCTTTCAGTCGCACATTCACCCCTAAACTATCTGGAGCATAAATTATTGATTATTTACAGATATAAAAGAATCAAAAAGAAATAATGTTTTCAGTGTATATGAGACTCATATTTAACAGTTTCTCTAAAACTGTTTTCTCTGAAATAGCATAGAAGACCTGAGTGACACATTTTCTAACTACATTAATAAAAGAATAGTTCTGTTTACTTGAGTTCTTTTCCTTCTTGTTGACTATTTACCTATATGCAATAAGCATGGGTGATAAGTTTTGATTACCTGTCCTCTCTGGATTCCCAAACTAATAAATAATAAGATCTTCATGTCTGCAGTCTCTTTCATATACCTCAAAGGCTAATCTATGCATTTGCAGATTGAGAAAGAGGTGACCAGTTGGCTAAGGTGACCAAATATTCCACTCTAGCATTAACTGAATTTTCTGTTTTCATCAGTTTTGTGTTTGTTAAACTCAAGATAACTCTAATCCTAAAAATAATTTATGGCATAGTTTGTTGTTTTTATTTTTTTATTTTATTTATTTTATTTTTTTAGTTTGTTGTTTTTAAAATAAACTTTATTCTCATAGTGTTATAAAATATTTCTCTTGGGGCGCCTGGTGACTAAGTCGGTTAAGCGTCTGACTCTTGATTTCAGGTCAAGTCATGATCTCAGGGTCTTGAGATCGAGCCCAGGTCAGTCTCTGTCCTCAATGTGAAGTCTGCTTGAGATTCCCTCTTTCCCTCTCCCTTTACCCCTCCTCCTGCTTTCATGTTCTCTCTCTCTGTCTTTCTCTCTCAAATAAATAAATAAATCTTAAAAAAATAATAAGAAAATGTTTTTCTTAGTTAAGTCTGAGATCCTGAGCTTGCTGTCAAAGTGATGGCCAGCTTGAGGCTTATTTGTGTTTTAAAAGTGTTAACTCAAACTTCTTACATGTCCAGACAGAATTGTTCTGTGCAGAGCAAAATTACAGTAATACAAATTTCTTTAACTGCTTCCATACAGCTTCATAACTGTTTGGGACTTCAAAATTCCATCAGACCCACTCCCAAACTATCTCACTTCTCAAAGACTCATGCATCTCACAAAAGCAAGTGACAAATACATAATAAGACACTTTTTTGCCCAGTCCGATTAATACTTATATGGTAAAATCTGTTTGGCTAACTAGCATTATTGATTATATCACAATTACTGATTCCAGTAAATCAATTCCTTTCCTGTTGAACATTTTTCTATTAATTGAGTCATTGCTTTCTACTTATTTTTATATGTACCTAGCAATAATTTCCCTCAAACTTTCCAGAAAAATACATGTGACCTCAGCACTGTCGCATGTAGCATGTAATCCACACATCGTTATTCCACTTATACTCGCCTGAAAGCTCAGAAAAGGATAGAATTTGATATTGAAAATAATTTTTGCTTAGATATTCAAAAACATTTTATTTATATTCTAGCTTCTAGTGGTTTCTGTAAAGCCCAGTGATATTCTAATTTTCGATCTATTCTGATTCCCAATCCTTTGTAGTTTTTACATATGTATAAGGTTAGAGGTAAAGGAAAGATGAGATCTTCCATGGGTATTCCTCACCGGGTGATCAGATCAAACCCCACTTGTTAATTTGGGAGATTGCACCACAAAATCTTAATTGGACCAATCCTTTGACTTCTTCATGGATGTGAAAAGTGGCTGATGGCATTCTGGTAGTTGAGTAAGTGTAGGAACTATGGTTTCACCACTTTTCACAATCATGCTCTATATAGTGCCTCCCTTCCACTTTCAGGGATTCTTGAATGTCCTTGATTATGAAGGACTTTTGACTTAGTATTCCCAAATATAAACCTTATGGCAAGGTCAAGAAGATTAAATACCTAAAATACTTGGACTAGGTAGGGAGCCTAAGAGCCTAATTCCTTCCTATACAGACTTTCAACTGATCCTTGCACTCCCAGTGTAAAGATATCCTGAGCCTTCCTAGTTCTCTAGAAATAGAAATTATTTTGTTTTCTATAAGAAATTACATCTCCACTTCCTCCTGCCTCCCTAGACACTAGCAACTGGACCATCTGCTTTTTGTTTCCTAAAATTTTGTTGACATTTCTATATTGCTTCTATCAATTCTCTCCTTATCTGGACCTTTAAAAGACCTTAGTCTTTTTAAAAACTATTTTAAAGTCATATTAATGTAGTTTGGGAAGACAGCAAAAAATAAATATATTTCCTTAATCTGCCATGTTTGACACAAGCTATTAAAAGGTAATTTTAATACTAAAAAAAATTCGATAGTAGCAATAATGTAGCAATGTAGCAATAACAAGTATGGATTCTGGATTAAGATGGGTATAAATCAAAACTCTATGACTTACTAGCTTACTGACTGATAGAACTAAGTACCAATTTCTAAGAGACTATTTTCATATCTAAGAACTTAGAGACTTATTATAAGGATTAAATGAGAAAATACAACTAAAGAATATAGTGTGATGCCTAGAGAAAGCTTAGTGAAGTTTACTAAGAGACCTCATCATATATTCATGTACGCAAGTAACATATTTTAATCATTTCCTTTATTCCAAACAACTTTGATCTTTTATACACCTCATTTCAATCAATACACCAGAATCTATCAATTCAGCCTATCAAGTCTTCCTCCAGTTATGTCTCCATGTGGCCATCTTTCTTAAACTTATGTAACATCTCTTCATGGAGACAATAAATACCCTCTTGCTGTGGGACTACTCCAGCAGCCTCCCATCCACTCTTGGTCTTCACCAATCAGTTCTCCACACAGCAGCCAGAAGGACACTTTTAAAACAGAAATTTATTCATGGCTTTCTGCTTTTAACAACTCATGGTGTTTTTCTTTTGGACTCAGACGATGCCCAAATGTCTGGTCATACTCTAAGAAGGACTGAATGACAAATCTCTGCCTGCCTTGCCCTCTTTCCTTCTTGCTCACTGTGCTTCTGATATTTTGAGCCACTGTTACTTCTTCAGATATGCTAAGTCCTTCCCAGGCTAGGGAATTTTGCCCATATTTTTTCTCTGCCTGGACAACTCTTACCGCTGTATCTCCTCTGACTGACTCCACTGAGTCCTTCCACTCTTAATCTACACATTACCTTTTAAGAGAGTCCATTCCTGAAGATATAGCCTGAAATAGGTCCTCATTCCCATTCTCACTCTGTTTTCTCAGCAACACTCCCTTTTCATGGCCTTTATCACAATTAATAATTGTTTACTTGTTACTCTATTAAGTCATGAGCTTTATTTTCTAGAAAAAAATAAACCATATTGGGATATTTGGTGACTTGGGTCCAATTACAGATAATGTTATTATCTTAAGGCCGACTCTTATCTCATCAGCTGTCTAGATACTACACGCTAGGCCTACCTTTCTATCATCAGTTTTGGTCATAACATCCCACATCCATCCATCCCTATTGTATCTACCAAGACAGATTCTTAGATGTCCACTGGAAGATAAACTTAAGGTGATGAAATTTTATTATATACTATACTATAGGGTGCTAAAGTTTTGTTATGTAATAGACCTTAAGTAAAGTACAATTTTGCAAAGATTATAGAGCATATGTTTTAATTAGATTTCATTTTATCATACATGAGAGTGACATGTGCTATTATTGGAAGTACTGAAACAAATACGTAAAGATCAAATGACTGAGAAAACTATTAGAAATTAAACTCTACTTTGTGCATATTGGAGAGTAATGTTTCTTATGTAAGTTCACATTCCTGGAAAGGAATTGATTATCGTGTTCAGTCAATGCAGAGTGGCTGGATTTCCCATAACTAGTCATTATTGCCTTCATTTATAATGATCACATACTGAAAGACCGCATATACCCTGAATTGCTTTTTGAATGCTTCTACACAAGAATCTAAGATTGAGTGAGACCCTAGATAGATGTAGGGATCAGAAAAATGTTAACCTTAAAACTACATGTCAAGTTTAAAAGCTCGTGTAATTTCTTTCCTCCCTCTCTTCTTTCCTTCTTTTCTTCCTTCCTTTTTTCCTTCCTTCCTTCCTTCCCCTCTCTTGAAGTTCTAAAGGAGAGGGATCACTAGAGAGAGCAAGTACAGCCTATGAAATAGTTTCCAAAGTTCTTATTTCTTGTTTTGGTCTATGGATTGATATTTAGTTACTATGCATGGGCATGGTTATTGTGTTTTACAGACTGGTATTTATTACCATATTGAGTAATTTTTTTTAAATTATGGTAAAAAAATAATTGTAGGTGAATTGAAGACTTTTAAGAAAAAACAAAGCAGAATTTTTAGTCATAACACCAAACATAAAAAGAAATATTTGTGTTTGATTTTAAAAATTGATTTCATTCAAGGATCCTGGGTGACTCAACTGGTAAGCAGCCGGCTGTTGGTTTTGGCTCAGATCCTCATCTCAGGGTCCTGAGATCAAACCCTGCATCTGGCTCTGCACTTAGTACAGGGTCAGCTGGAGAGTCTCTCTCTTTCTCCCTCTGCCCCTCCCACTGGTGCTTGCTTGCTCACCCCCTGCCCCCAAAATAAATAAATACTTTTTAAAGTTTATTTATTCATGAGAGACACATAGAGAGAGGCAGAGATACAGGCAGAGGGAGAAGCAGGCTCCCTGTGGGGAGCCCGATGCAGGACTCAATCCCAGGACCCTGGGATCACAACTTGAGCCAAAGGCAGATGCTCAACCTCTGAGCCACCCAGGTGCCCCACAAATAAATCTTTTTAAAAACTTGGTTTCATTCATTTATTCATCCATTTATTTATCAAAAACAACAATAAGTTAACAACTGCTGAGTGGCAACTAGTGCATTTGGCATTGGGTATACAAAATTGATTAAATAAAATTACTCCCTAGCAAAATATACTTTCTATACAGAAGACATTAAATAGGCATAAAAATGTGTCAGGGGCACTATAAACACAAACAAGCAACATAAAAGGTAGGGTAAGTCAAATAAACTAGAAGTGTGTGTATGTAATGATAGTTTTTAGAGAAAATGATGACATTGGGACAGGGATTTGAAGGAAATAAGAGAGTAAGCCATATCTTAGTCAAAAGCATGCCAAGAAAGCGGGGAAGAATGAGCAAAGACTCGGGAGCAAATAAAGGACCTGGTATTAGGAGAAAAGAGGTGAGTAGGGATAATTGGTGCCACAAGGTGGGAGAAGAGGTCAGAGTGATAATGGAGACCTAGACTGTGTACAATTTTGTACACATGGCAAAGACTTTTCATAGAATTTAGCAGTGTATGAAAACAATCAAAAGGCTTTTGAGGAAATATTCACATTCTCTATTATTAATTGATCTTTATCAAGACACACACACACATAAGCTTATTTACACCAAAAAATGGGATGTTACAATCAACTTGCTAGAATTAAAATTTTTAAATGTAAGTTTAAAAAAACTCCAAGTAGAGTGTATTGTTTATTAACAATCCCTCTTCCCAAAAGCTTTGAACCAAATATATCATTTAAAAAATTTATCTGTCACAGTGTATCATACACTAGTGCTAGATCTAGACAATATTAAAATTATCACTTTCACAAGGTTGACTTCTACTGAAATTATTTTTTTAATGACTCCAGCAGAATGAGTTTTAGAAAAGTATTCCGATTGCTGGATATATGTATGTATTGGTAAAAAGAATATGAAAACCATCGTTTTGCATTTTGAAGCTACATACTAAGATACTGGTGGTGAATGTATATGTTGGATCAACATCAGGGTGGCTCTTTATGGAAGTTCATAGACCTGTTTGGTATTTGACACAATGCCAAATACTCACAATTGCTTATTTCATACATTTAAAACCACAATTTTTAAGACTTATGAAACCTACATACATTTATAAGTTGCCTAGTTAAGCAATTCCTTAATCTGTAAAGATTCCTTTCTACTATTTTTATTTTTTTTTAGAAAGACTTTTATTTATTTATTCACGGGAGACACAGGGAGAAAGGCAGAGACACAGGTAAAGGGAGACATGGGACTCGATCAAGGACCCCGAGATCATGACCTGAGCCGAAGACAGATGCTCAACCACTGAGCCACCCAGGCGTCCCCCTTTTTATTATTTGTGATTGATGTATTATTTTTCCTTCTAAAATTCTCACTTATCAATAAAAAAGAAGTCTACTTTAGATGTGCCCTTATGTTCATATATAACTCATTCAATAGTGGGAGAAAAGAAAAAGGAGTCGAATCAGTTTTGATGGCTTCACCTTTGAGATTCTATAATAAATTTGAGGCTGAGGATTGAGCGTGGAGATCAGAAATTACGTGGACACCTTTAAGCAGAATTCTATTTCACCGACACAATCCACCAAGCTGAGTAATGGGGAAAATTCATAACTAATTGCTGCTATATCAGTTTTAATATCCACCCTCGTTTGGAGGCTTGATATGTCCCAACTCTCAAGGGTAGGCCTATAATTATGCTTTTGAGGTGTTCAAGTGCTTTATCACAGAGAGACACTTGAACTCCAGTGTGAGAAGGTTAATTATTTAGAATATCCTTGAGAACATTCTCTGGTATGAGTGGATTACATGAAGACACCTTGAAGTGACTACAGAAGTCGCAAGAAAGATAAATGTAAAAATCAATGATTTGTCTATGCTGAGTCTCAGAGGACTGCTTTAGAATATTAATGATATTAGCTACTAACCCTGTTTTTAGAAACTGTTTTAAAAGGCTTTTTTCTTCCTCCAGCAATGCATTTCTCTGGAGGATTGTGCTTAAATTCAGTTAAAATTTTTAATTTACTGATCTTTATTATGGAATTAATCAATATAAATTATTTGATGATGAATAAACATGACTTGCCTATCATATGTGTCTTTTAGTGGTCTTCAGTATGTGCTTTCATGATTATAAGACTTTTAATAATTATAGTGAGGTTTGTCATTCTGCGCTACTAATTAGAACACTTTTGGGTTAAACTACGTTTAAAAGCCTCCTGAAAGAAAAAATTTTTATGACTTCATAAATATAAATTGGGAAGAAATTTGAAGTTTCAATGATCTACTTCCATGCCACATACTAGATGTCCAAGGAATATATATTTATGGATGGGATGTCCCCAGGCTAAGAAATGCATTGCGAAATTCTTGTTTACATTTTACTCCTCTTTAAATGAAGCCTACTTTCTTCATTAAAGATGAGAAATTTTCCCTAAAAATCCAAGATTTCCTTTTTTATACTATATAATGACATTGAAGCCTATTATTTCCCTCTTCATCTGCTCTAGGTTTTAATCTCTCTTTCTCTTTAATCAATGGCCTAATCAACAGTCTTCCTTTCTCATTTCTCTCACCTCTTCTCTATGGAGTTGTGGCTTTCCCCAGAATCATGAGTTTGGCAGCATTTGTAACTCAACAACTAAAATTGGCTCAGAATAAGTAGCAGATTGTAGGACACAGCTTGGTCAGAAACTATCTTACATATTGTTATTTTAAAAATCTTTTTTTTAGGGGTGTCTGGGTGGCTCAGTATGTTAAATGTCTGACTCTTGGTTTTGGCTCAGGTCATGATCTCAGAGCTGGGGGATCCAGCCCTGCATTGACGCTCAGAGTGGAGTCTCCTGGAGATTACCCCTCTCTCCCTCTCCCTCTGTCCCTGCTCCTGCTCAAGCTTTCGCTTTCTAAAACAAATAAAATCTTTAAAAAATATGTTTTTATTATGCTAAGCAAAATAAGTCAGAAAAAGATAAATATCGTATGATTTCAGTCATATGCAAAATTTAAGAGACAAAACAGATGAACATAGGGGAAGGGAGGGAAAAATAAAATAAGATGAAATGAGAGAGGGAGACAAACTGTAAAAGACTCTTAAACTAAGGGAAACAAACTGAGGGTTCCTGGGGGGCGGGGAGGAGGTGGATGGGGGAATGGGGTAGCTGGGTGATGGGCATTGAGGAGAGCGTGTGATGTAATGAGCACTGGGTGTTATATAAGACTGATGAATTACTGACCTCTACCACTGAAACTAATGATACAATATATGTTAATTAACTGATTTTTAAATAAAAAGAAAAAATATTTCTTTTTCAATTCCCTTAGGTCAGACATAAGGGGAAATTTATTAGGAGGATATAGATATGTCTACAGAATCCTAAAATGATTTGAACAACCAGAGGACTGTGCATCTCTGAGGCACAATTTGTAGATCTTCCCTCTACTACAAAGCATAGATAATATAGTCTTGTCCATTAACTCCTCATTTCCGTGACTTGGTAAAAAAAAAAAAAAAAAAATTTCCTGGGAGACAGAGTTGATTGGGTAGCTTGGGGTCAGGTGGCCACCCCTGGTCAATTATCTGTGGCTACACACTGAATCCCTTAGTACTTATGTTAAACACCCACCCTGACAGATGAGGTGCACTTCCCTGAGGAGGGGAAAGTAATACACATTCTGACAGCCAGCCTGGGAGTGCCTACTGTGCTCTCTTGCAGGTCACTCCCCCCTTGTTAGAGAACCTGGGATGCCTTAGCCCTGAACCGCTCACCCACAGCAGTAGCACATACTATACCTGACGTGGACACTCATTTTCCATGCTTTGCTATCCTATAGAACCACTGACGTAGTCTGAATAGGGAAGGATTTCCTGGAATCTAAGCACACTCCACAAGGTGCCTTCTTCTCTTCCAGTGTTGTTCCAGTCTTAGGTTTTTCCTTATTATGAGTAGATAGTCCCTTGTATTTCTTCTGTTTAATTAATTAATTAGTTATACAGATATTCATTGAACATGTGTTGATTATTGGACTAGGAGCTGGGGACACCCATTTTGGAACTACTAATGATGTCCAGCAAAAAAAGTACATTTCTCCTCTGTTGGTTTAATGCTCCCCCCCCTCCTTTTTTGGATCTTACATAAGATCAAATGTTAATTAAAATCAAACAGTGTTTTGCATTTTTACCAGTATTCATGCATATCATCTTACCTATTCCTCTGTGATAAGTAAGCCAGATACTGTTATTCTCATGGAGAAGAGGAGACTGGAGCTCTAGGAAGTTACGTACTTTTTTCAGATTTTCATAGCTACTAATTGGCAGACCTAGGATTCCAATGAGTGACTCACAGTGGACCCAGTAGCAATTTCATATTGTAGATTGTGATTTTACTCTTCTCTCCATCCACTATTGAAAGACCCATGAGCATTTCCTTTCAAGATATAGGGAAGTCAAGTGGACGATGACAACACTTATTTTCTGAGTGCATTCTACACCTACAAGTCTAAAAATCTGTCCTGGAACTATTTAGAAAATTGATAATATATATTCAATCATTTGGCTGTGCACCAAATACTGTCTTTTGCAAAAATCCAATAGGTTTAGCTTGGCTAAATAATTTTAAGAAAAAAAAACTGGTAAGTGTTAGTATTACTCTAAATTTTATGATTAGATGTTCTGTAGTCTTGATTAGAGATAAACTAATACATATAAAACCACTATCCAATGTCACCAGAGAGGGTTTTTATCATACAAATTTGCTAATGATAATCATTACTTCCACCAATTACCAAGTTCTTAAATTACTGGATCCTAGTAAATACTTAAAATCCAAGCATGTTTGCTGAATCAAATACTATTTAATTAAAAGAAGGATACACCCATAAATATTAAAAAGTTGACTTTTTCCATCAAAATTTGTAAGCAGTTATCATGGTTAAGGATAACAAAATTAGTTTTTGAAGAAAAATGCCTAAGTCCATACCTGCGTAAATGTTAGCAAATGACATTTGAATCAGCAACGTTTATTAAATATCTGCTGTGTGACTGACATGATATTACATAAATGGAAAGCTGAAAGTAAATGAGTCAAATAAATAAGAATAAATGTCAGAAAGTTTCTTTTAAGAACTTTGATAACTTGATTGGTGAATCATGAATTGAGAGACTTCTTTATATTTCTTCTGTTTTACAGCTTTCCTACAAAGTTCCACTTATTATTTGAGACATCCCAGTCACTTTTACAGTTTGAAAATAGTTGTGGAAAATGTATCTTTCTGGTATATTTTGAAAAACTTATCCATAATTCTACACTACGAAAATATCAAAGACTTTCTGAAAACTATGTACCAGGAGAACATTTCCTTCACTGCTTCACATACCTCTTGCTCCTTTCCTGTTCTTTCCCCAGGCCTCTACACACCTGGTCCTGTACCTCAACATTTTTGGCATTAATACCTTTGAGACATTCAAAATTCACCCACTCATTCTAACTACTATTTTAAAGAAACCATGATATACCAGATACTGTCAATGGGGAAGCTGAGGGAGTAGTAGAAGACAGAGAAGATGGGAGTATTTTATTGTTATTGGCAGTGAGAATGGGGAAGAGTGGATAGAGGTGAGCTAGTTGGGAGATACAATTATCCTGTCTTGGTAATTGAGAAATGTGGGGACGGATCTGTTTCCCAAGGTTTGATCATATTAGATATAGTTGCTCAAGCAATTTTTTTTCCGGAAGTCTGAATTGATTTCTAATGAAAGCATTTTTAAGCATTTTATTAGCGCTCATGGTCTAAGCAGCCATAGGAAGGTAAATATATTTCGAAGATGCATTCAGTTTTCCTGATGTTTGTTTTTGCATCATTATGAGATTTATACAAAATATGTTCAACATAAACCTTTAAAATACTCTTACAAGAAAGCAAAACACACTCGTCAACAACTAAATAGGTTGTCAAAATAAATCTGTATAATGTCAGATAAAAGTTACAAACATTGAATAAAAAATTTCAATGTGCATTTTAAGGTTCCATTTTTAAACAGCCTGAAACAAATGTCTTTTCAAAGCTTTCTTTTGCCAGTAGTTGTTATTACCAAGGAGGGATAATTTCACTGGTAGGTGCATTTCTGCCACCTAAATTAGGAGAGTCCACATCCCCACAGATGTTTCTCAGACAAGCAGATGGGGACTTCATGGACGATTTGCCCTTCTTCCCAGGAGCAAGTGTCAATCTGGTGATTTGAAAACCTGCCATTTAGTACCACGTCAAAACACTCACTGGATCTGGATCTATATTCCAGTTGCCATCATGACGTAGGGATTTTATCTTGAGTTTACCACATGAACAAAACATACCTCATGAGACAAGCCGGGGGTCTTACAGTTCTTTGGACTTTAGTGTATATTCTTCTCTCAATTTTTTTCCTTCTGCAAAAGGACTGCATCCTTTGGCTAGTTTTTAATAAAACATTTCAAACATCCTAAAATGCCTGGAGGATAAAATAACCAATACTTAGGAATGCACAGTCCAACTTGAAAATAAAACTTGAAAAAGACAGAAGAGCTCTTGTGTGCCTCTCTCAGATCACACTTCTCTAGGTAGCTACTGGAAGTAGTCTCTGTTTTGAATTTTGTGTTGTCTGTTCCCATACATTTCTTTGAAGGCTTACTATGTATATATTAGATATACAATATTGTTCAGTGGTTTTTAACCTTTAAACAAATAGTGTACTGGTCATTGCCCAACTGTCTCTCCCCTTCACTCCAGGCATTTACACTCTATGTGATGCTGGGGCAGGAAGTCTGCAGACCACATTTCTGCTTCACCAGCCGGTTGGTTTCCTGTTGGGCTTTGCCAGTGGAGGTACCAGAGGGAGCCTGGAAGATTGGAGAAAATAATGACTTTCTTCTTCTGGTTTCATCCCCGTTGCTGTGACCCTTTGCTACACAAGTCATCTCAGCCCGGCAACGGCAGTGTCTTCCATCAGCAGCAGCCCCAGAATCAGCCCCTTGTGGCTTCCTCCCTCAGGGGCTATGCGCTGGCCACAGATGCCCCCTCACCTTAGGGTGTGGATCTCAACTTCCTGGGGTCCTTCCTGGTTTGCAAACAACACCAGCAATCAAGTGGGTCTTTTCTCCAGTCCAAGTTTCAGTTTTATTCTTACAGCCCCAGGGAAGGTAACTGCTCTCTGCATTTACTACTCTGTGGTTCCAGAGTCCGCTTTTTGCTTTTTAATTACTTTTTTAACTAGATACATGGCTGTTAACTATTTATTTTGTTAAATTCTCTGTCTCCTGACTCTAAGTGATATCATGACTGTAGGTAATATTCTAGACTATGCGGGGTTTTGGCCAGTCTTGTTTCTAAGGTCCATCTGTGATATTTGTTTAGGTCTAGTGAAATAGTTTTCCATTTTTGTTTCTCTTTCTCCCCCCCACCCCTTTTTTTGCTTTGCATTAGGATGCTCCGATCTGACATTTGACATGACCACAAAGTGCTAGATGCTCTTACTGACTTCCAGCAAATGGGATGGGGGAAATATAGCAGTTTTGGTAAAGTCCTTTATAATAATGGTTTGATTTTTTTATTTCAAGAGAATCTTTTTTTGCAATGTATGCTTTTTTCCTTTTTGCCCAATTTCCTTATCACTTGCTGTAGATGGCTTATTTTGCATTCATGCAGACTATGTTGCAAGTCTGTTTCATCTAGTAAACTGAAAACTATTGCTTAAAAAAAAAAGCTGTAGAGGATTCTATACTGACATGTCACAATTGAATATTCAATTCTTCAAAAAGAATATTCATTCTTCTTAGAATGAGTTAAAAAAAAAAAGGCTCCAGTACCTTTTTTGATGATGGATTAGTGCACATGCTAATCGGGACAGTTTACACATGTACTAGAGATTCTTGGATTATTTATCAAGTAATTATGGATTTGTTGTTCCATAGAATTTGTGCATTTTTAACTTTACAAAATAATACCTAATTGCTTTCCAATGTAGTTGCATCAGTTTACACTCCACAAAGAAGTGTATTGCAATTCCCATTGATCTACGTATTGCCAGAGGACTTAATTTCTTATTTCTTAATGTAAAATGGCATTTTATGGTGATTTTAATTTTCATTTCCTTAAGGTTGAGCACTTTTCCCCCTATGTTTATTGACTATTTGGATTTCTTTCTTGAATCATTTATTTATATATTTTGTCCATTCTCATGGGTTGTTGTTCTTTTATTGATTTGTTAATATTCTTCATATATATATATATATATATTTTAAAGATTTTATTTATTTATTAATGAAAGAAAGAGAGAGAGGCAGAGACACAGGCAGAGGGAGAAGCAGGCTCCATGCAGGGAGCCCAATGTAGGACCCGATCCCAGGTCTCCAGGATCACACCCTGGGCCAAAGGCAGGCACTAAACCACTGAGCCACCCAGGGATCCTCATATCCTTCATATATTACAGACTCTAATCTTATACCATTTTTAAGTGCTTTTCAAGTATTTTCTCCCAATCTGTGGGGGTCTCTTCACTTTTAATGGTAACTTTAATGAACAGCTATTTTTATTTTGAATATGCCAGACTTATGAATCTGAGTATTCATGATATATGGGGAAGGGTGCTGGAGGTTTTTTTTCTTTTGTTTAAATTCCAGTTAGTTAACATATGGTGTATTATAAGTTTCAGAGGTAGAGTTTAGTGATTCATCAGTTGCACATAATACCCAGTGCTCATTACATCACATGCCCTCCTTAATGCCCATCACCCAGCTACCCCGCCCCATCCACCTCCCCTCTAGCGACCCTCAGTTTGTTTTTCTGTAGTTAAGAGTTTCTTATAGTTTGTCTGTTATTATCCTATTTTATTTTTCCTTCCCTTCCTCTATGCTCATCAGTTTTGTGAAATCACATTGTATTTGTCTTTCTCTGATTGACTTATTTTGCTTAGCATAATACACTCAGTTCCATCCATGCCATTGCAAATGGCAAGATTTAATTCTTTTTGATGGATTGTAGATATATACCACCTCTCCTTAATCCAATCATCCATCCAAGGACATCTGGGCTCTTTCCATAGTTTGGCTATTGTAGGCATTGCTACTATAAACATTGGGGTTCGTGTGTCCCTTCAAATCACTATTTTTGTAATTACTTGACATTTTGAAGTTATTCACGTATAAAATATTTACTTACTACATTTTGGTCCATAACCTACCTAATATTTTACATAGAAGTTCAATTTTATTTTATTCTATTTCTTCCATGTGGAAAACCTATCATTTATCGGTCTCTCCTTTTATGGTGATCTGCAATGCCACCTCTGATATTTATCAAATTTCCAGATATTAGCAAGACTGTTTCTGAGTTTGATTGATCTACTTGTCTACCATCATGACACATTATTCTGTTAACAGCTTCATTTAAAAAACTTGATTTTTTATAAGATAACTTTTTCTACTGCCTGCCTTCTACTCCTTTATCACCATCTTCTATTCCTTTAAAATCTTCTAAAAGCTAAGGAGTTAGCTTTTTCTTTTCTTCCACATAAAAATCTCAAATTAGTTTTCTCCATGAAGATCACATCCCTTTTAAAAAGGATTTTTTCCTAGGTATCCCATTACTTTTTTTTTCCCATGATAAATGGTATCTTTTTAAAATTACATTTTCTGTCTGTTGCTAGTAATAGGAATATAATTGACTTCTGTATATTTATCTTATATCTGAAAACTTGCCAAACTCTTATTAATTATAATAATTTGTATATTTTCTAAAATTTCCTATAGAAGTCATAATTACCTTCAAATAATGACAGCTTTATTTTTAATTTGAGTCATTACACTTTAAAATTATTTTTCTAAAGAAAAAATAAAAAAATAAATAAAATTATTTTTCTAGGTGCAATAAGACTACCTCATGTCCATTATTAAATAATCAATGATAAAGTATACCCTGTAGGGTCTTTCCTTTCCTCTAAATCTGTGTTTATAGGTGGTTATTCACAAAACACTGTCGTTTATACAGACTATACAAAGTCAGTCTAATTGCCATTCCTTCTCTCTAATTGCTTGAAAATCTTCTAGTCTTTGGTGTCCCATATTTTTGTTATGATTTGTCTAGATGTGGTTTTCTTTTATTTATCCCACTGGGGAGCTATAATGTTTTCTGAATTTGGGGATGGATGCTTTTTATCAACTTCAGGAAAATTTTCAGCCATTATATCTTTTAAATTTGCTTCTTTCCTGTCGGTTCATTGTCTTTTGGAACTCCAATTAGAATATGTTCAACCTCAAACTATTCTCTGTGTCTCTTTACTTCTCTTGTATTTCTTTTCTTCTTGTCTTCCTGAGTAATTTATTTACACCTGTTTTTCTGCTTATGAATAATCTTTTCAGATGTACTTAACTTACTATTTCTACATATTCAAGGTCTCTTTCATCACAATTTTTATATTATTTGCTTCACTTTAAAATCTGTCTGTTTCTAATAGTATACTATTTTTCTGAATTTTTGGACTCAATCTTTTGCTCTTTCAAAAATGTAAGACAAAAAAAAATGTAAGACATATTTATGTTATATTCTAAGTCTTGTAATTCCGGTATCTGAAGTCACTGAGAATATAATTTGTTTTGTTATTTTGTTAGTAGTGGCTTTTTTCCTCTTATGTGTTAGTTGTACGGTTTTGATTTGGGGGCACATATTTCGTGTGTTTTATCAATTTGTACCTTGTTCCTCCTATTTTGATGACATATCCATGCAGTATTATCAGCTAGGGTCAACTTTAAGCTAATTTCTCAGGTAGGGGTTTCCTGAACAATACTGGTAATATTAATTTGAATCCTAAGCCCTTATGAAGACAATCCTATGGTGGGGAATTTTCAGGGTAGATGTCTCCCTTTTGTTTGTCCACAACCTTGTCCATTTTTATTTAGTCAGATTGGGGTAGGCTTTATTTTGGTAACAAACTCTAAAATCTCATTAACTTATTATAACTAATGTTTATTTATTGCTCATGCCAAGTCCAGTGTGGCTTCAGATGCAATTGTTCTTTACCCTATGACTTAGGGATCTAGGTTCTTCTATCCAGGATCCTACCTATCTATCTATCTTCTCAATACATGGCTTGTAAGGGATGTGTCAAGGAAGATATTTGTACTACCATATTGCTAATATAGAAATCATGCAGACTTCTTCAATTAGTATAATTTTTAATTTGTGATCAGTTGATGGAATTTGAAACCTTAAAAAAATTAAGTTTTCTATGTCCACACAGCACAAGAAACATCATTAAAGAGATTTATTATAAACTACTGTGAAAAAACATACATACATATATATTTGGGGGGTTAAGAATATATTTATATATATACATATTATATACACATAATACATATATACATATAACACACATATTATAATATATATATACATACATTATGCATATTAAATATATATATTAAAATACAAAAGACTTAACATGCCCTGACATCAAATGTTGGAATATACAAACTCTCTAAGAATAAAATTGGTATAGAACTAAAATGTTTCATGTCTTTCATTGATAATTGATTTTTCAAACAACATTTTAATGAAGGCACCAGACTGAACTACTATGATTGATCATAAAGTTTACTCTTTGCATAGTAGCCAAATTCTGTCAAAATACCTTAATGTATGTACTACAAACCTATCTCTGTTCCTTTATCTGTGTATCCAATCTATTTATTGCTGAACTCTGATACTTTTCCTTCATAATGACTATCTGTACTGCTTCATTATTTCCTTTTCCTACTGTTACAATGTTACTGAGACTGTGCTCCTCTCTGGCTTGGGCAGTGACCATCTCCTCCAGCAATCCATAGTTTTCCAACTCTTTTCATTGGCTCCAAACTCTCTTCTCAGTTTCTTATTTTGATTTTCACAGTTCTCATGTTTGAACTCTGGGCACCCTAAACTATGTTACTTTCCTAGTCTAGATTTTGTTTTTCATTTTGGATAAAATAAACGTCTTCTGAATAAGATTGAAATAGGAATTAGGTGCTATTAATTGGAGTCTTAAACTATCAGCTAATATAAATATATTCCTCTCCTCCCTTGCAATTAAAAAAAATTCTCAAGAAAAAAAGGATTCTGAATCCTTTTAATTGAAGCCTGACTATAATGGGGTTGAGTTAAAAGAACTGTGAAATCCCTCTGTGCTTTCAATAAGTGAATTATTTCATTAGACTAAAAATACAGAAGTCAAGGGAACAGTTCTAACTTGTTGGAAGATTGCTGTTCTTAATTCCATACATACTTTACAAAAATTAGTTTTTCAATAAATAGTTAAAAAGGGGGCTATATGATTTGCCAAATTAGCATTGGATAGATGTTAAATCCAATAAAAATATTAGTAGGCTAAATTCAATATGACTTCTGCTCCTGTGTTGCAATATTCTTCAAAAAATGAATTAATATGCTGTGTCATAATTGCTGACCATCCACTCACTGCTTATTTCTGGAAATTTTGTTTCTCTCTTCAGTTACTCTAATGAAATCTCTCTATTGTCAACAATGAACTAAATATCACATTTAATTTTTTCCCTTCAGTCCTTATCTGTCTTGACTTCTGTTGACTATGCTACAGTTTCTTTGCTCCACTATCCCAGCTCTACATTCATCTTTCTGAACACACACACACACACACACACACACACACACAAAGGTGAATATATATTAGACTTCCTTACTCTTCTCATCCTTTAAATGTAAGCATTACTCACATTTTAGTTCTTAACCCACTGATCTAGTTAAATATTCTTCTTAAAAGGGTTCCTTTATCCTCATAGCTTCTACTAACCTCTATTCCTCTGTCCTTAATTTCAGGGTATCTTGGGCTGTGTTAGAACTAGTTGACTGAACACTGCCTACAGCTCTTTAAATTCTTGGATCTGTAGATTTTTAAATGTTCCATTATTGGAAAACCAAAGAAAATCACTAAGTGGAAAATTAATTTTCTGGAATATAGCAGCAGTGACTCTTAAGGCTGGATGAAATGAAGCTGCAGACTTCATGCAGTCTCACTTCAGAGCATCTTAACTCTCTGCTGGTCCTTAAACTCTCCACGATGGTCAATGAGGAAAAGTGATTTGTATGAGAGTCTGGAGACCCCATCTGATTGAATCTAGATGTACTAAAAGAAAGTGGTTGAAAATTTTCTATATCTTTCTCTCTATTTTTATTCTCTCATGAATCTTTTCTTTACCTCCCAATCTTGGGTCTCTTCAAATTCCACCTGTGAATAGCTTTGCTTGGACTCATTGCCACAGCAGAATTTTGGGAGACCTTGGGTTTTGTTTTCAAGCTTATGGCACTGCTCTGAGAAGAATGTCATATAATGGCTTTATCTCCCTTCTTTCAATATGTCCTTTAATTGAAAAATAATTTGTTTTAATTTGGTAAGGATAGACATTTAGTTTATAAAATACCCATGCCAGCTACTTGTGCAAGCTTATAATTTTTGTTTAGTAAAACAGTTAGTAGAAATATTTATATATGTGTAGAAGTTCATAGCTCTATGACTAAATTTATTTGACCATGAATACAACTGGACCGACAGGAAATTTTGGGAGAAGAAACTAGAATCCTTGATAGGAATTAAATGATTAATAAGCAAGCTATAACCCAGTCTCTTGCTGGGTTGAGTTGGTGATTTATGTCTGTGTCAGTCTTAGAAACGAGGCAGGTGACCTGGACTAATCTTTACAAACATGCTAATATGAAACTCATAGTATTTGCTAGTGGAAAGTACTTATCTGAGGAATGTCTTACTAGGGGGTACAAAATTGTCCAAGATTGTTTGCAGTAAACAAACCTACTGATTTACGGATGGCTCCCTGCAAATTGTTCTGTAAACAGTGTACCTGTCTGTTACACTCTGCTGCGTATGAGTCTCTTTATGCTTAGTTTCTTGAAATTCAGTTAAACTGATACTGTGGAAGAGTTCTAATTTGTATATATGATTTAATGATTCAATTATATTATAATTATACGTGTCAAATAACTATCAAATATTACTGGCTTTGGAAAAGATAGATCTAGGACATTTAGATTGGTTTTACTTAACTTTTACAAACTTAAGTTTCCCTAATGTTTATAAAGAGGCACAGGCTTGTTATGAGAGTTTTTATTACTATTAAAGGACAAACTTGTTTTAATCATTTGCCACAGAAGTTGGCATATACCGCAACTAAATGGCAAACTTCTGGGAGTCTAGGACTCTGACATAATTCTCTATATTTACTGCACCAAAATATAGCAATTGCTCAATAAATATTTGTAGAAAGGATGAATATTTTAGGTGATAAAAACAAGGTGGTGAGTGGCAAATTTTTTAAGTAAAAACTCTGATGATACAGAAATATTTTATGCAGAATTAAATTCAGTACAAATAGCTTCATGGGGGAAACTGTTACAAGTGCACAAAAATTTTCTTTTCTTCTTTCTGGTAGGAAATAAAATTATAGCCAGTTGTGCCCACCCGCTGGGTACCACCCTTCCCCGGCCCTCTCCTCCCATAACGTGCTTATGCGACCATGTTTTTCCCAATGGAATGGAAACAGAAGTCATCTGTGTTACTGCTGGGCCCACCCGGGTCTCAAAGCATCAGACGTTCACAACCATATTTGCCGTCTTGTGGGTTGAACATGGATGTCCTAGTCACCCAGCTTTGACAATTCAAATCAGGACAATACCTCAGAGGATGCCAGAGAGACAAGATGAAAGTATGATGGGCCATGAATGACATGGGCCATGAAGAGGGTAGAGCAACTGCCTGCAAACTTAGAATGGTATTTAAGAGAAACAAGAAACATTATTCCTCTATCTACCTTCTAGTAGGTCTCATGGTTATAGCAACTTCTATTATTATCCTAATATAAGCAGGAAAACATAAAAGAACATAAACTAAAATGTCTTCAATTGGTAAGGTGAAAATCATGTTTATGATTTTCTGTCATCTCCTTTTAAAATATTTAAATAATTGAAGTAGCATTTATATTTTAGATATCACTCGAATTTAACTTTAATTAACAAATCTCAAAGAGATATAAAGTCGCAAAATTTGCCCATGAAATTTAAGATAGTTATGCCCTCTTTAAAAGTGACATATTTACACTTAGTGAATTTATAAATATTAGATAGATTTTAAATTTTCCAAAGAGTTTTAAAAGAATAGTTTTCACTGCATGAGATCTTCCTTTACTTTGTCTATTTTTTAACATTTGAATGTCTTCTCTTTCAAATACAGGAATTCTATTCCTTCTGCTCTAGGAAGTTCACTCCATTACCATTTCAATGGCAAATTTTCCTTTTTGACTGTTTTCACCTTACTTGTGAATATTTTTGATGAAACTTTGGGAGGGTCATTTAATATCTCTTTCCAAATTCTTTTCCATGGTATAATCACACTTTTATTAAGTCTCTAAAATGTAAGAAATACAGACCACATCATTTCAAAGATAGTTGCTATGGGAAACAATATGTTAAAATTTGGTGACATTTTAATGAAATGTTGAAAAATAAGTTAAGGGGCACCTGGGTGGCTCAGTTGGTTAAGCCTCTGCCTTCGGCTCAGGTCATGGTCCCAGGTCCTGGGATAGAGCCCACATCTGGCTCCCTGCTTAACAGGAAGCCTGCTTCTCCCTCTCTCCCCTGTTTGTGCTCTCTCTCTCTCTCTCTCTCTTTCTGTCAAATAAATAAAATCTTCAAAACATAATAAGCAGTTTCTTATCAAATAAAAAGGAAATAATTTCCAAGTCATATTCCATTATTATGAATTTTCATAGGATTGCAGCATTTGTCAAAAATGCAGTTTTACCTTTTCTTTGTTCTATTTTGTGATTATGGTGTTTCCCCCTCTAACAGCAATAGTCAGAAAGACCCTGTGCCTCTTTTTTTTTTATTGGCTGGCACGATATATGACACTTTGTAAAAGTGTAATAAATATTTGAAAGTTAAAGAAGCACCTAAAGTTAAAGATATATTTTTGATAGTATACTTTTCTCACACCTGGAAACTTTTTTCCTTTCTTTTTATTTTGAAATCTGTAAATATTTAAACACAATAGAAACATTTACCTTTATAAATGTGAATTTTTTTTTAGATATCTGAATGGATAATTTAATATAAAATATGTCATGATTAAAAATACAAAAAACAAAAACCCATAGAGTAATTCCATACAGAGAAAAAAATAGAATATGCAATGGCAAAAGCCTATTTATGATAAAGCAGAATATTCATATACTGACAAAACATAAAATACATTGTTTTTGCATTATAAAAATAATATTAAATATAATAAAATATTAAATATAACAAAATCTTACTAAAGACTATAACAAAAATGTTGCAATTATTTTTTTCTTAGAGCGTGTGTGAGCTTGAGTGGGAGGAGGGTACAGAGGGAGAGGGAGACAGAGAATCTTAAGCAGGCTCTATGCTCGGCACAGAGCCCAACATTGGGCTCGATCTTGCCACCCGAGATTATGCCCCGAGCTGACATCAAGAGTCAGACACTTAACCCACTGAGCCACTCAGGCACCTCTGTCGCAAGCAAATGTTTCTAAATGACATTACAGTATTTTAGATTTGTGAATTATGGCTACCGATATAACATTTCCTTATTTTTTTTTTTTTTTAACCACGCCCGACTGGCTTGTTTTGTTGGAGAAGGGCATGTGGAGTTAACAACGTGAGGACAGTCGGGACCTGAGGTCGGGGAAGAACAGCACCCCCTCCCCATACATGCCCACTGCCCCAAATCAAAAATAACCAACTATGGGAGAGCAGCTGAGACAGTGACTGAAGTTGGGGAAGGGGCAGGGAACCCAGGGGGCGGTGGAAGAGACCATGCGTGAGCTGGGAGGGCCCAGAGGCAGCGGCGGTGCGAGCAACGTGAGCACGAGTCTGTGTCTCCCACGAAGGTCTGTATGAAGAGAGAGAAGTTGTCCGCTTTCCCCTGCTCTCCCCTCTGCTCCGCGCGGCTTGCCGCGGTCCCAGCTCCTCTTTCCGCATGAGGGCGAAGGGAAGGGGATGATGAGCAGGTCGTCACCGAATTGCAATCAGACCCACATCCAGCAGCTTCTGGATCTTCTGTGCTGTTCCAGGATTCTTTAAGTGTTCGCTGAGTGCCTGAGGGTCCTTCTGCCTCTGCTCCAGGATAAGCCGCGTGGCCGGGTCGCTCATTATCTGCTGCACCCCAGGGTCAGCCGTGGCCCGTGCTTCTCGTCTTCGGGGCTATCGTGGCGGTTGCACTGGGCCATCATACAGCGCTGGTGACCGTCTGCCGCTTCCTTACAGTCGGAGCCCAGATCTGACGCCTTCTGGCAGACATCCACGGCTTTCGTGTAGTCCTTCACCGCCTCCAGGGCAGCTGCATCCGGGTGGACCCCTGATGCAGGCCGGCTCTAGCTGCACACATTCCTCACAGTCCTTGAGCGCCAGCTGGAACTCCAGGAGTTTGGTGTCGCAGGCAGCTCGATTGCTGTACAATTTGGCGTCTTTTGGATTCCGTTTGATGGCTTCTGTATAATGCTTCACGGCCTGGGGATAGTCCCCTTTCTGAAAACATTCATTGCCTTTGCTCTTCTCCTCCAAGGCCAGATCCGGGTTTACGTAAGCCAGCCGCTCTGGCTCCTTCAGAATTTTCTCTGCCTGTTGGCATTTCTTGAGCGCATCTGGGGTCCGGTGCTCCGCCAAAGACTCGTTGTAGAAATGGATGGCATCCTGGTACCTTTCTTCCTTGAAGTAGGAGTTGCCAATTCGAGCATAAGCTCTGGCAATCTGTCGATAGTCTTCTGGGTTTTCTCGCCCCACTTCGATGGGCTCCTCACAAAGCTCCCGGCATTTACTGTAGTGGCCCTTCTCGGAGTACACGGCTGCTTGACTGGTCGCGTAAGTCACGTTGGTGGGGTCCAGGTCCTTGGCTCTGTCATAGTGCTTCAAGGCTGTGTCAAAGTCTTTCTTCTTGTAGGCTTCGTTCCCCAGCTCTTTCTCTTTCAGCGCCTGCTTCTTATTCTCTGGAAGATCTTCTTCCATTGGCTCTGGCCTGGTGTCCTTCTTGGGAGGAGGAGGTGGGGGAGGTGTTCCAACGTCCTCCTGCTCATCCATGCTGCCCAGATCCACACCCAGCAGGACGCTCAGAGTAGTCATGACCCGGGGATCTTGCAGTTTCGTGCCCAAGTCAGATGGCTTGTTCCGTACTTGCTCTATCAGCTCCCGGTAGGTAGGATCAGCGAGCAGTGTCCTTGTCCTGGGATCACTCTCCAATTTCTGGTACAGACTGGGCATGTTGAGAGGGTTCATGAATTTCCGTTCTGCCAACCGAGCCTCCATATTCTGTAAGCCCTCTTTGAGCTGAGGATTATTTGCTTCATGTTTTAAACCCTCTTCGTAGGTTCGCTTGGCTTCTTCAAATCGGTTTAAGAACTCAAGGGCTGCAGCCTTCCTCGAATAGCCCTTGCCCCAGTCGGGCTTTAAGTCCACGGCTTTGCAGCCATCCTCATAAGCCTTCTGGTAGTCCCCTTTCTTGGCGTAGGCTGCGGAGCGATTGCTATAGAGCACATGGTTCTGGGGATCTAACTTAATGGCCTCAGAGTAGCACTGCAGCGCGTCATCAATGTTGCCCGCACTCAGGGCCTTATTGCCCTTCTCTTTCAGCTCCTTTACCTGCTCCATAGCCCAGCCCGGAACCCCGTTGAATCGACTCCGTCGGCTCCGCGTTCCCAACCCGATATAACATTTCCAAAGTTGAAATGCCCAGGTGCCAAGTCACAGCTTAGGGGCACATTCAAAAAAACAGCATTCAAACATTCTAAAAATAACTGAAAAGCTGCATACTTAGTGAAATCTCCTGAAAATGAAAACAATGAGGGCTGAGATCATCTTAAACACACAACAAACTTAAGAAATAATTATATTTCTTTCTCAGTCTCATCTATGGAAGCAACCAAGAAGGCACCTCCCCCCTCCTACCAAATTTCCTAAAACTCTTCCCTAATTCCCACCCATGCTGAGTCTTGTAGGTATCTCTCCCCTTCTTTCTTTCTGTTTCTATTTAAATTACTTCCCAACAATCACTTTGCTCCTTTCAGTCCTTCCTGGGCTCAGAAACTATGGTCTCATACAGCAAGGCCCAGGCATAAATTCCACAGTTACGGAGCATTACCTGCATCTTAGTTCTTGTGTCTAGTAAGTAGACCATGGGAATTAAAACCACAAATGGACAGTCATGTTTAAGGATAAACTGCCAAAAAAGATGAAAAATGACAAACTAATATGAGCTAGGATTCAGCAAAATCAGAGCTTTGTACTGTCTCTTGGAGGAGAATTGTTTATAAACCAGAAGTCTGAAAAATGAGCATACCTTATGACCGAGCACTTTAAATCATAGGAATTTATTTTAAAGAAATCATCATTATGCTTACAGTAATAAAAACGGAAATGACCTCAACATTGAAAAATACAAATAATTGGTTCTTTCATGTGAAAGAACTGACTCAAAGGACTTTTTAAAATTTATTTATCCAAATACATAAAAACAAGGGTGCCTGGGTGGCTCAGGCAGTTAAGCAACCAACTCTTGGTTTCAGTTCAGGTCATGATCTCAGCCTCGGGAGATGGAGCCTGATGACAGATTCTCTCCTTCTCCCTCTGCCCCTCCCTGCCCATTCTCTAAATAAATAAATAAATAAATACATTAAAACAATAAGGAGACATGGTAATTCACAGACCAATGTTTTCAGGTTAGTCACTTTTTTTGTTTGTGGAAGGGGTTAGTGGATTTCAGTGGTGCTGATATACCATATATAGTTCTGGTACCTCTGACCTAGAGCAATGTTGACATACTTTATAGCAACCATGATGACTTCTCCTTCCCATTTTATTTGACCTTTTCATGAGGAATAGCAAGCTCAAATGCTGATGGAAACAGAAAAGACAAAGGAAGGTCTCACTAGAAAAGAAAGAAGATAGAGGCATATTATGCTGCATACCTCTTTTAAAAAGGTAAGGATTAAATATTGAAGAAAACACTTCTTAAACCACATCATTTAAAGCCTCTGTTTTTCACGCTTTGGGATAACTTTACACCTTATCATAGAATGAGAATTTTCACCACTTCAAGTTATAGTTAGAATGTTAACTAGAGCGTTAACTGGATTTGCAAGTACCTGTAAAGATTTCAGATCTGGACAAGGGTTTTTCCTTTGAACGAGAAATTTTTCCCCACCTGGAGGCTGGGCAGTTACCCGACCTCCCTAGGTAACAAATTTTAAGATTTTGCCATTGTTCAATTATATTCACAGATGAAACGATTTAAATCTAAATTTAGCTCAACGTCAGAAATAAACAGATCATTAAAAAGAAAGCCTTCTTCATTTGGGAAAGGCAAGAAATAATTGCCCTTCACAAAAAAGCTTTCTCCTTTTCTCAAACTTGATATACTGTAGCTTTCGTTTTGACAGTGTTGACGTTTTGAAGTTTTCGTCTAACTTAAAATGATTTTCTTTTATAATTTACCTCTAAAAGGGACCATTTAATTTTTAGAACAAATTTCATTTTTAACATTCCAAACACACGATCCATTGTTAATGTATTGCATTTACATAATGCTTTGGAAGTAGAGGACTCCCAGTGTGCCTTAAAAATTGGAGAGGCTAGAAAAACCTAGATCTACTAGAGAAATACAATAACGTCCTAAACAGAGCACATTATAGTCATTCTGTCTGTTATATACAGAATAATAATCATTCGTATGATTTGTGAGAGAGCAAAGCCTTGGGTCCTTTTAAATATTTCCTTTCTTCCTCCACCAATTTTTCTTCTAAAGTCAATTAGTACTTTGCTGACAAGGGATTAATGAGGGAAATTTCTTTCTGAAATTCTTCTGCAGGGTTGGCTGCTAGTGTGGCATCATGTTTTTTTTTTTTTTTAAATTGATTTATTTTTTTAGATTAATGGTGTGTTTATTATGCCATCAAATGTCAGATTTTGATCAGTTGAGTCATAATAAAAGTAAAGGGTTTTGTTGGAGCAAAGGTCAAGATGATTAAGCAAAATTTATCTTTATTGTACTCTCCATATTTTAAATATATTCTCTCATTTCTTTTACAATAATAAAGTTACTATGTTTATATAATACATTACAAAGGCATTAAAATACATTACAGAAAGTTCAAACTGTACAGCTTAAAAAAATCCCACATTTAACTCTCCAGAAGTAACACTTGGGTTAACAGTAAGCAGTTTAATTGCTTGTTTCTTTCTGTGCATTGTAACGAAAGAAGGGTAGAAATAATAGTTTTATAAAAATGAGACAATGAGATACATGCTGTTCAATATATATTAATTTAAATTGTACTTGAATTAATAGGAGAAAATGAAAGTGGTCCACTAAAGGAATAGCTATGCTTGTTCTTCATTATATAGATTATTAGTTCCTAAAATACCTTTCTTTTTAAGATTTTATTTATTTATTTATTTGAGACAGAGAGAATGTGCACAAACAGGGAGGAGAAAGGGAGACAGAGGAACAAGCAGCACAGAGTCACATGTAGGTTCTATTCCAGGACCCTGAGATCATGACCTGAGCCGAAACCAAGGGTTGGTTGCTTAACCCTTTGAGCCATCCAGGTGCCTCCTAAAGACCTTTTATAAAACTAAAAAACAAAACAAAAAAAAAAATCATTAGAGACATTAAGACTGTGTTAGTGTATTGTCCAGTTATTTATCATTTATATACGTTTGAAATGTATTTGAATTACGTGTCTAGTTTTGATCTATATCCACATATACTCACTGCTCTTTCAGTACAACATAAGCTTTAAAAAAAAAAAAATCACTGTTGATCTTAACCTTTCCTGGAATATGCTGTGCCTTTCTATTTTCAGATTTAGTTTCAGGGTTTTTTTTTTTTTTAATGAGAACTTTCTTTTATTATGAATTTAAATATTTTTTTTCCTGCTCCTTTTGAGTAAAGTACTTTCAGGAATGCTATACAGCTTTTACTGAATCATCATTACCTGTCCCTCATCCCCCACCCCCACCCCCACCCCCACCCCAGTAGATGGTCTTCCTTCTAATGCCGTTTACCTTTCTGTCACTTTCCTGTGCTTTTGCTGTCATTAGATAATCTCAGTTTTACTCTGTCATTTACTTAGCTGACTTTGACTCAAATAACCTGTCCACTTAACCGACACTCCATGTACCACGTATAAAACTCACTGATGGGGATCCCTGGGTGGCGCAGTGGTTCGGCGCTTGCCCTTGGCCCAGGGCGCGATCCTGGAGACCGGGGATCGAATCCCACATCAGGCTCCCAGTGCATGGAGCCTGCTTCTCCCTCTGCCTGTGTCTCTGCCTCTCTCTCTCTCTCTGTGACTATCATAAATAAATAAAAATTAAAAAAAAAAAACTCACTGATGCCCACGGCCTGTGGCTGGTCAGGTCCTCTCTAGAATGTCCATGGATTTCTGCCCTCGCTGGCTGATTGCATGCTTGTCGAGACTAAGTGGTGTTTGTTCCCAAGAACGTTTTTGCCAATTATGGAAGTTACGATTACATTGTTTGATTAAACATTCAAAAAGCTCATGGGGGTATGATACGATAAGGAAAAGAGATGTTTCCATGAGAAGTAATGTGCATGCCTTCTTAAAATTCGACCTACACGAATTCCTGGAAAACAAAATTGCTACCAACTCTGGTGTGACTGAGGCGGCAGCAGCAGAGTGAAAATGCGTTGAGAGATTCCTTCAAGGGTTCTGCACTCAGCCGACTTCCTGGGTGTTTTGACATTTTGTGTTTCTCATTGGAGATCATCAGTGATAATTTTTTTGTTTCTGTGGTTTTATAGAATTTCACTGAATCACTCACTGTTCCTCCACTAGCTTCTAGCTCCCTCAACAGTCTGTTTTCTCCTATCGGTTCCCCTGAGTCACAGTTGGTTGGTGCATGTGTGACTATGGCCCTTCTCCCCCCATCTGCTTTCTCCCACCACAGTCATCATCTCTAATGTTTTATCTTGTTCTACTGAGAACACAGGGTGATGAGGAACTGCCACATTTTATGGCTTCTCTTAACTTGCCCCCGGCATGACACCTCCTCTTTAATCTGCCTTTTTCCCCCGACGGAAATAAGAAAGGGACATGGAGATTGTGTTAGGAGGAATTCTTTTAGGATTTTGTTTATTCACCTTCTTTCTTGTCCTAGTGCCAATTTGGGTTGGTGTGATGGGAACAGGGCAAACGGTAGACTAAATTACGTAAGGATCGAAGTCAGTGTCATGAAGATTTCCTGTGTGTTTATTGCCACTGGTGCCTTACATTGGTTGCGTTTCTCCTTTTTAGTGAAGTGTGTGAAATTTTGAGAGGAGGAGATGCTCAACCTAGTTTCATTTTGCCACCTGTAGTAGGAAATTCTCCTTTGCACATTCCCTATGTGACAAATTCCTGATTATCTTCGTTGCTTCTTATATATCTAAAGTCCCTTTGTTATTTATATAGCAGAAAACTTAATTATTAAATTATCAGAGTTTTACTGTGAACCTTCTGTGATTAGCCATAGCTGAAAAGTTATAATCATATAATGTTTTATTTTATTTTATTTTTAAAGATTTTATTTATTTATTCATGAAATGACACACAGAGAGAGAGGCAGAGACACAGGCAGAAGGAGAAGCAGGCTCCATGCAGGGAGCCCGATGCAGGACTCGATCCCAGGACCTGGAATCACACCCTGAGCTGAAGGCAGACCCTCAACCACTGACCCACCCAGGCATCCTTCATATAATCTTTTAATTAAGAAAGTATCTTTAAAAATTTCAAATGACAGTTTTGACCACGTCCACTAACCTTAATGTAGGATTCATGTTCCATATAAATGTTTTGTAATAAGAACCAATAATAGTAGTTTTCTAACACTTGCTTTGTGCCTGGGAATATGCTTTGACATCTTCATTTTTTTTTTTAATTCTCACATAAACTCCAAGAGATACACCCTAATGTAAAGATTAGGGAACTGAAGTTTAGCAAGAGCAAAGAAATAACTGTCCCAGGGTCAGATGTGGCTTGAGAGCTGGGTCCGGCTCCTAGACTGAGCTGATGACTGTGTTGTGTACCTCTTTCAGCTTTAAATCCGTGGTCAGCTAACTTTCTTCATGTATTAGATTTTTCAGAACCCTAGGCAAAGACCAAATGTGTCCGATTCCTAAAGAAGTCAAGTAGTAAAACGGGGTGTTTTGAGTTAAGGAATTTCAACTTTACTTTGGATTTTCTCCATGGGACGTTAAGTAGCAAATGGCCCAGCTCTTGCCTTCATTGGTGCATATACAAGAGTCATTACCTATGATACTGAGTCACTTTCCTCGGTTGGGTAGGCCCTACTCTGAATCTGATCTTGACTTTCTTCTGTCCCCTTGTCCAGCAGAGACAGTCTAAGAGCCCTCTAAGTTTTTTCTCCTGCTAAGTTCCCTCTTTACCTCTGTTCCAATTATCTAACCCCGCCATTCTCTAGGGAGGGGTTCTCTCAGTCAACTCAGTGTGTAAGGCCAGAGGCAGGTATTTTCTCTCTTAGAAAATCTGCATTTCCTTCTCTTTCTACTGCTAGACTAGTGAGCTGCAGACCGTTCTTTTCTCGTGCTATCCTGGCCTTACTGAAAACTGTAGGAGATAACAAATGCACTCTAACATCCTGGTTTTTTCCTACCACTTTCCCTATTTTATAGCCTCCATTGCAAACGTCTGAACCCTAGTCCTGCCCCCTGAAGGTACAGGAAATAGTTGAATCAAATGTTTCATGGGGGCAAAGTAAGACTCGCCAGTGTCCTCAACCACGTGGGGTAATAAGGTGTTACCTCATTCTGCCCTACATACTGTATTTACCCAGATCCATATTTTAGAACTGATTATTTAACAGCTCCCTACTTTTAACTATGTGACTTAGTAATACTCAAGGTTTTCCATTGTAATTGATTAAAGCAACTCTGCTAATTTAAACAAATAAAGAATTTATTAAAGAATGCCATGGAGCTCACAGCATTTCCAGAATTCCACAGAGCAATTTCATGAAAACACTACAGCTGACATATCCCTGAAGACTTCAATATTGTCTCTGAAAACTGGATCTAGCCACTTTCCCTATTGCTCCCAACACCAGAGTAAATTCTGCATGTTTCTAGCTTGTATTTGAAAGTCTGGAGTGATTATATTTAGGAGGCAAAAGTTCTACCTTGTTACCTCTCAAAAGTGGTCTGTTCTCTTTAGTAGGTGGATTCTATAAAATGACAATTTCAGGCATTTATCTACAAGATGTCACAAGCATTATGGAGATGCATCACATGGATGACTTCAGATTCCTTGCTTCTAAAGCTCAATGGGAACCATCATGAACTTTCAGCTTTAAATAGAGGAGGAGGCTTCTAGAGAAAAACAGCTTCACCTTATGGGAATCTGTTATTACAGATGAGAAATAACGTCCTTCTTTTATTTTCACCCACTGAACAGGTGCCAAAGTAAATTTAACTGTCCTTTTTCTATTATCCATTTATAAGTTGACCTTGCTTCAACAATCATTTCCTTTTATTTGTATTTATTATTCATTTGCAACTAGATCTCCCTCCTGGGGTAGGATTATCAGGTTCAGCAAAAGAAGTAACTTTTATAGCTGATCAACATGAACCTGGCCATCGTTTCCCCTTTACCCATTCCCAGTCACATGGAGTATCGCTGTATATGCAAAAACTTATAGGACTGTCTTGTCCACTAGGAAGGAAAGTGTCAGTAATTGTTATTCCCAACTTAGACCTGAGAGGAGAAACAGTAAACAGCTCATACTACCATTCTTTTACGAATTCAGGTGGTAATATTTACAGATACTGTAGCTGGGTAATGTTTAGTAAGTAATCTCTACTCTGGGACCCATAAGATATTATTTAGGTCCTGGCACTATAAGATCAAACACAGGACAAAAAAAATAGAAATAGGTTAGATGTTTAAATAATTTCCAATGTCTTTCTGTTTTCATCTTTCTTATCTATAAAAGTGATAGCATTTTAACAATCTATCCAATAATGATTTTAATTCCATTCATATTAAATATATCATTCATTGATATTGCAGCTCATTTCTTCAGTGTCTTATCCCCACCCTCAATTTCGTAAGCACATGTTTTTGTTTGTTTCAATAGTGGCTAAAAAGAATAATAGGAGCTGTATCCTCTTAACAAGTCTTCAGTTGTACAATAAAGTTTTGTTAACCATAATTACCATGTTGTGAAGCAGGCTTCTAGAACTTTTTTATCTTGTATAACTGAAACTTTACTCATGAAACTGCAACTTCTCATTTTTCCCTTCCCTTAGCCTCTGGCAACCACCAGTCTGTTTCTTTGAGGTTGACTACTTTCAGTGCCTTATATAGAAGGAACCAGGCAGTATTTATTTCTGTGACTGACTTAGCTCCTTTGACATAATGTTCCCAAGCTGCATCCATATTGTTGTGGATGATAGGATTTCTTTTTTATGGCTAAATAATATTCCATTGTACATATAGATGACATTTCATGCATTTTATTAGTCATTGCTCTCCAGAGAAATAGACTCAATACATATGAATATTTATATGCTAATTTGTTTAGGAAAAACTCTTGGAGACACATCCAGATATAATTTTTAACCAGATATTGGTCATCCTTTAGCCCAGTCAAGATGACACATTCAGTTAACTATTGATCTGTTGATAGTTCTACAGGAGAATTGAAAGTGATTTATGGACTTTCATTTCATTATGGATTTAAGGACTACCATTATTGTCTTACACTATTCTGTATTTATATATTCACTAATGAGTTTTTTTTTTTCACTGAAGTTTTTCACTAAGAAGGTTTTTTGTTTTTACAGATGAGTTTTTTTTTAACTTTGTAATTAGTTTTTTGGTTTTTGTTTCTTTTTCTTTTTCTTTTTCTTTTTTAACCTTTGTATGCTTTCATATTGTAGTTTAGTGTCCTTTCCTTCCAACTTGAAGGATTACTTTAGTGTTTCTTATCAGGCAGGTCTACTGGTAATGTACCCCCTCAGCTTTTGTTTACCTGGCACTCTATTTCTCCCTCACTTTTGTAAGATGGTTTTGCCAGATACAGACATTATTCTTGGTTGGCAGGGTTTTTTTTTTTTTTCCCCACACTTTGAATATACCATCCCATTTCCTTCTGGCATGTATGGTTTCTAATGAGAAATTCACTGATAGTCTTCCCTTTTATGTAGCAAGTTGCTTTTCTTCTGCTGATTTCAAATTATTTTTTTAAGATTTTATTTATTTATTCATGAGAAACACAGAGAGAGGCAGAGACACAGGCAGAGAGAGATACAGGCTCCCCACAGGGAGCCTTATATGGGACTTGATCCTCGACCCCCAGGATCATGGCCAGAGTCAAAGACAGATGCCCAACTGCTAGGCCACCCAGGTGTCCCTGATTTCAAAATTCTTTCTTTGCCTTTTAATTGTGACACTTTGATTATAATATGTCTTGGTGCTAATATCTTTGGGCTCATCATATTTGGAAATTTTGGGGTCTCTTGAATCTAAATGTCCATTTTCTTACCCAGATTTGTAAAGTTTTCAGCCATTGTTTTTCTTTAATAAGCTTTTTGCTCCTTTCTGTCTTTATCTTCTGGAACTCCTTTAAAGTGTATATTCATCCATTTGTTGGTATCCCATAAAAGCCTTAAGATTTCTTCATTCTTTTTCCTTTTTTTAATTTCTGCTCTTCTGACGAAATAATTTCAAATGAACTGTCTTTGACTTTGCTGATTCTTTCTTCTGCTTCATCAGATCCCTGTAGTTATTTTCAATTTTTTATAATCTTCAGTCCAACATACTCAGGTTTTATTTTATTTTTTATGTTTTTTAACGTATCATTGAAGTAGTCATTTTGTTCATGAATCAACATTTTGATTGCTTATTGCTGACATTTTTGTGATGGCGGTTTTTAGTTCTCTATCAAATAATTCATTTACCTCTATTTCTTCAAATTGGTATCTGCAGATTGATTTTGTTTCTTTGTTTGGAGTGTTTCCTTGTTTTTTGTTTTTTTTTTTCTTTAGAGTTCCTTGGCACTTTGTGTTGTTATCTGTATATTTGAAATATAAGCCAACCCTCCCAACTTTAATCATTTGACATAGCACAGGGGAAACACTTCACCAATAAGCCTGGCTACAGATTCTGAGGTCTTCTCAAACCTTCTCTGTGCATATGTCTTCTCTGGATATATACATATAATTCCTAATCAGAGAAATGGCCAGTGTCTCTTTCTAGGAGTTTATAATATCTTGCTACTTCTGATATCTATCTGCTGTGCCATGGGTCTGCTGGAACCATAGCATACCGGCCAGCTCTCTTTCTGTTGTTGTTCTCAGCAGCTCTCAGACATCCAAAATACACAGGGGTTCATCGATACTCTGGTAAAACTGAAATCATTCTGTTGGTCAGCCCCTGAAAAGACTGAAGGTTAGATGTACATTTCAGACTTCTCTGACCCTCCACAAAGGGAAGCTGGGAAATGTGAGTTTTCCTAATCACGTCCCATTGAGCCAAGACAGGCTCTGGCAGTAAGTGTACATTAGGTGGCAAAATTGCCACCTTTGTTCTCAGTGCCCCCAAGGCATCTTAAGTATGCCAGTCCTGTCAGTGTTTCAAGACAGGTGATAAAGAAATTAGTCCCTTGGGCAGAGCTCTGAAGTTGCAATGTCAGATGGATACTCCAACTCTCTCCCTCCCAAGGAAGAATTTGATATTTAAGCATTTTCATCTACTTGTTCTTCACTGAGACAAGGATAGGAGGTGGGAGGTTATAACCAATGAATGCGCACAGGTTCAAGCTACTACCTTTATTCTCAGTGATTCACAACCTGGGACCCTTTCCTATTATCTCTGACATTCAGACAAGACAAAAACCAGTCTCATGTGAAGCCATCAGAAAATTCAGAATATTGGATATATGGTCTTCTCCTTCTCGCTTCAGGGAGAAATTGGAAGCTAAGAGTTCTTTCCTGATCTTGTGGTGCTGTGCCAGATGGGAGGATCTGGCAAGACGGTCCCAACTTTTCCTACTGGGTGGGCTGTGGAAGTCCTTCAACTGGTCTCTGGATATCTCATGAAGGTAAATGGTTCACATATTGTTGAATCAGTATGTCCATAGAGGGTAGTAGGATCCAGGGTTCCCTATGCTGTCATCTTGCTGATGCTATCCCTCTAGGAAGCACATGTTTTAATTGTACATGCTAATTTCTATTCAATTAATTAATTTGTAGATGGTAAACTATAATGATTAGTCCATTATATATGATGTATCTTAGTTGACTATTTTACTACCCCTGTGGTAAAAATATGTTCCTTCATCAATGATATATAAGTGAGGGGTCAGGAGACAGGACTGACATCAATTTTTTTTTCTCTAGGCCTCTAATAGTGTTAGAGGTATTTGCTTCAATTATCTGGTATGTATATCCAAATCTAGAATAAATGCCTATATTTTTCAAGACACATCAGAAAAGGGAATCCCTGGGTGGCTCAGAGGATTAGCACCTGCCTTTGGCCCGGGATGTGATCCTGGAGTCCTGGTCTCAATCGAGTCCTACATCAGGCTCCCTGCATGGAGCCTGCTTCTCCCTCTGCCTGTGTCTCTGCCTCTCTCTCTCTGTCTCTCTGTGTCTCATGAATAAATAAATAAAATCTTAAAAAAAAAAGACACATCAGTTTATACCTGGAGTCCTGTGTGATGAGTTAATGTAATCCATTAATTGGCCTGAACATTTTCAATAGGCACTCCGTAGTTGCTTTTAGCCTCTGATGTTAGTGTTAAAAATGAAATTATTGCTGGGGCATCTGGATGACTCAGCTGGTTAAGTGTCCAATTCTTGATTTCAGCTCAGGTCATGATCTCAGGGTCTTGGAATCAAGCCCCACATCAGGCTTCTCACTCAGTGTGAAGTCTGCTTGAGATTCTCTCTTTCTCTATCCCTCTCTCTACTCAGGTGCTCTCTCTCTCAAATAAAATCTTTTAAAAAATATGGAATAGGGATCCCTGGGTGGCGCAGCGGTTTGGCGCCTGCCTTTGGCCCAGGGCGTGATCCTGGAGACCCGGGATTGAATCCCACGTCGGGCTCCTGGTGCATGGAGCCTGCTTCTCCCTCTGCCTGTGTCTCTGCTTCTCTCTCTCTCACTGTGTGCCTATCATAAATAAATAAAATTTAAAAAAAAATAAAAAAAAATAATAAAATAAAAAATATGGAATAATTATTAATCACTTTTTGAGCACACACTGGGATATATCCATTTTTTGTTGTTGATGATTGATTGAATGTCTCCATGACAACTAATTTCATATACCCAAGAAACTATATTTTTTCTCTTTTTCTTTTTATTAGATATAATTGACATATATTAGCTTCAGGTGTGCAACATAATTATTTGATATTTGTCTATACTGCAAAATGATCACCACAGTCTAATTAATATCTGTCACCATCCAGGAAACTACTTTCAAAGAGCAGCAGTTTTAGTAAACTTATGAATACAGAAGTTGTTTTTTTTTTTTTAAATGGGCATCAGCTTACCCCACTTTTATGTGTTTCCTCTAGAAGTGCATACGGTTTTTCACACACCCCTATCCTCAGGGTTTCTCTAATCTTCGAGTCATCTAAAGGCCAATTCCTGGCCCATACTGCCAACCTATTGGCCACTTCCTAAAAATAAGACGAATCTATACTACATTATTTTTATTATCTAGCTCCTCCAGGAATACCCTTTCTAATTCTGTACGTTGAGTGGAGTTGTGTTTTCTTTCTCCAGCCAAAATGAAATGATCAACTAGTTGTTATACAGTGGACTTCTAGGCTAGTTTTGGCTCTCTACCCTTGAGCTACAATTTGTGAACCATGCTGCTTATGAGGCAGCCAGAGGTAATATTTTAGTCCAAATTCCATAACTGCTAGGTGGCAGTATGGGCTTTTGCCAACAACTTTTGCCAGCTCAAAATTTTCTAGTTGCTTATATTTCTCAAATCATTTGTGCATGAGTTAGAGTGGAGTTGTATAGGTCAAAGGCCTCTTGAAGCTTCAAGAGTCTGATGATGTTCAAAGCATTATTTAAATTCAGTTTTTTCCCCTTGCTATTATAAGAATAAACGCCAATAAAATGTACAGATGTGGTATGTGATTTTTTCAGAAACCAAGCAATCTTTGTGCCTCTTGTTTTAATTTTGGAGCTAGGGAGACGATAACTCATTGTGGTTGGTTGAAAAATGCTGCTAGTAGTTCTAGCCCATGCAATTACTCAAAATTTTATTATTTGTGCTGGACCCTATATTTTAGCTGGGTTAATTGGCTACTCCTGGTGGTTATAAAATTAGTCAATGTTTGGAATTCATGCTTAGTTTGATTTTTAGACTTAGATATCAACATTATATTATTGATGTAATGAATAACAGCACTTTTTGATTGAAATAAATCAACATTTCTTCTCACCAGGTTATTATAATAAGCAGAATAATTTAAATATCCCCATAGGAGCACAGTAAATGTGTATTGGAGTCTGTTTCACATGAATGCAAATCTGATTTTGACTTTCCTCTAAATAGGAATCTACAAGAAAGCATTAGCCAAACTGATGATAGAATGCCCATCTCCCTTAGCTTGTTGCACAGTTCGAATTGTTAACACAGAAATGGCTGACACTACTGAAGAATCCTCTTTACTCAATCCTCCAGAGTCTAGAATTATCCTCCAGAAACCAATATATTTTCTCACATATTATACAGGACTATTAAACAAGAAATTTATGGATACTAATGTATCTATATCTATCATATCTTCAATCAAAACTGAAATTTCTTTCTTTTCTTTTTTTGTTCTTGTTTTTTTGTTTTATCATTTATTTACTTATCTTAGAGAAAGAGCAGGAGGGGAGTGGCAGAGAGAGAGAGAATCTCAAGCAGACTCCATGCTGAGCTCAGAGGTTGATATCAGGCTCAGGTTCACAACCCAGAGATCTTGACCTGAGCTGAAACCAAGAGTTTGACGCTTAACTAGATGTGCCACCCAGGTGCCCCTAAAGACTGAAATTTCTCGATGTTCCTTCCTCTGTCCCCACCCCTTCCCAGGAATCTTATATTGTTTTGTATTTAATACTTGAGTGGATTTAGGTAGTTTAAAAGTTCTCCATTTAACATGCCCAATTAAAATAGCATGAGGAATAGATTTATAGGACATATGGACATATCTTTCCCAATGGCTTGAGTAAGGCAAGAGTTCCTCATTCATACATCACAGTAATTCTGGTAGAGGTGATACAACAAACTTATATAACTTTCATTCATTGAAATTTTACTGTGCACTATACTTTTATTTTTTAATATTTTATCTTATTCTACTAACTTGATTGCTTTGCTCTTAACACTTTCATTAGCAGGTTTAGGCATATTTGTATATGGTGCACCAGTGCATAGTTTAATACAACTTATTTTTTTAAGATCTATTTTATTTGGTTTAGAGAGAGAGAGAGGTGGGAGGGAGTGGCAGAGGCAGAGAATCCTAAGCAGACCCTCTGCTGAGCACAGAGACTGATGTGGAGCTTGATCCCACAACCCTGAGATCATGACCTGAACTGAAATCAAGTTGGATGCTCAGCCGACTGAGCCACCCAGGCACCCCTTTATTTTTTTTAAGATTTTATTTATTTATTTGACAGAAAGAGAGAGAGAAAGAGAGAGAGAGAGAGAGAGGCACAAGCAGAGGAAGCTGCAGAAGCAGAGGGAGAAGCAGGCTCTTCATTGAGCAGTGAGCCCAACATGGGGCTCAGTCCCAGGACCCTGAGATCATGACTTTAGTAAAAGGCAGATGCTTAGCTGACTGAGTCACCCAGTCACACCCAGACTCCCCTTTAATCCAGTTTCTTTACCACCATGGATGGTTATCTTGCATTCCAATCCAAATGACCTTAGTCTCCTTGCTGGGACATTGTAACAATCTCTGGACATCCTGTCATTCAGAATAATTTTTTTAACACTCGCTGTTTAAATAGTATTACTTTGAAAGAGATTGCACATTCCACTTTTATGTCACTACTAGATTTTCAAAAGTCATCAAATCTAGCCTAAATGGAGAACTTGGTAAAGCAGCTGGATCACATAATTTCATACAGTGATCCATTAAATTTTTAATAGCTATTCCATCTATCCCCTCCTTTTCCATACCCATTTAAATTAACCATGTAAACATCCCCACTCAGTTTAATTGTCTTGATGGGTTTTTTTTTTCTCTCTTCTGAATAATTCCAATCCTTTTTTGTCATTCAACTCTACTTATAGTAAATGAACCACAAGATCAACTGCAGCTTCTCTTACCTATCCCTGCTCATCCATCAGTAGATGAAGGAGTATAAGTATTCAGAAATTCTTCATCATTTAGGTCAAAGGCATAAAATTAGAGGATACACAGTATCATCATATGAACAATCCAAAGTTGCTAATATTTTCAACATTTAGAAGCTTCAGGAAGATTATTTCGTTTAGGTATCTAAGAGTATTTAACTATCTAATTTCCCTCTATAGTTATGTTTTATATACTGTGCCTTTATCCAGCTCTATAAATTGGAAGTTTGGCCTTTTAACCACATTTCTATAAAAGCTGCAACTAATTAAGGATCCTGGGTAAGACCAAACATACACTTCCATTCATCAGTACCTAATACAAAAGAAATAGTTCCTTAGATCTGAATGCATAAAATCTATTTTAGCAGAGGTTTCCCAGGGAGCTTTTTATAATGTTCCAAAAATGAGTTATTGTGTTTTGTTTGTCTTTGATTTCCTCCTCTTGCAACCTCTGTAGTCTTTTTTGAGTGATTCTCATTTAGACTAAGGCACATTCTGATCAAAAGAAATATCTGCTCAATTCTCGTCAGGCATGCTGTCCATTCTCTTTAGAATCACCAACCATAATTTGGTGGACTTGGCATCCTCAGTTCTTTCTGCTACTTTCATTTTTTTCAAAGTAACCCAAATTATAAAATTTCTAGCTGACCTCCCCTCTACCTGAATTTCCTCTGTAAGTGGTTAGCTATCTCCCTTTGTTCAGTGTCTACCACCTCCAAGTTCTATTGATAGACTTTTCCTCCCATGAGTGGTTACAGTATTTGCATGTTCTTAAAGCAGAAGTAGCCTGGGAGTCAGTGTATCATCAAAGGTTTGCATCTCCCTTTCCTGTCTTTCTTCTTCCCAAAGCCTCAGCCATCATTTAACTCAGAGTCAAGGGTCACCTTAATATTCTCAACACAATGTGCCAATTCCATCAATTACATGAAGATGGAGAGGTAAAAGAATTATATAGTGTATATTCATACGTAGCTTTGATAAAGTTAAAGGTTATGTATAGTAAAGCCAGAGAAAGAAAGCACAGGTAAACATTAGAGAAGTCTGAGATTGCTAGGCACAGCCCCCATGGTACTTTCTCAATTTTATAGGATATGTTCTGTCTTTAGATTATGATTCACCAAGATATGGATAAGATACTTTTGTCTCAGAGCAGCTGAGTACAAGCATCTTAAGGAATCTTTTATAAGTTATCAATTAAAAGCTAAAATAGAGCTATGTAACTGGTTAAACTAGGTGCAAACCATCACTTTCCATTTTCAATAGAAAATGTAGACTCCTTGTTATTGGGTGCCACTAGGGAAGTTTTGGAATTCAAACTGCACATTATTAATTCCTAGTTAGCACATTTTATTCCAATTCTAGCCAAGAGTATTATGGTTCCAGGCATCCCTGGAAATAAGCACACAGCTACAGTTGCTCAGACCAGCTTCAAGTTCATCGTATTTGCATATATTATTCCTTTTCTGTACAGATTTTAGTTTTCCATGGAGCTGATATTTGATTCTTTTTTCATTCTGTCAGTTTCCAAATTATATCACTGTTTCCTATTATGTTAGTACTGCTTCTCCCCCCCCTCCTGTTTGGAGGCGAAGGTATTCTTTTTTTCTAAGGTTAACCCATCCATCATTACTCTCCATTCCTCCCTCTCTGTCCTTCTCATTCATTCGAAAATTAAGCATTGGGTTTCTACAATCTGCTAGACACTGTGTTTGCCTTCATGGAGCTTACAATCTATTAAGAGATAACCACAAAAATATATAAGGGTGAGCTGGAACTGAATTGCACCAGTAAAGTCACCTATACCCACTTAATTGCAAACTCAGTGGTCTCTTTTCAGTATTCACCCTTTCAAGCATTCACATTTGATGCTATTTATTCTTCTTTCCCTTTGGAAACTGTCCTCCCCTGACTAACATGACACCATTTGCTAAAGAAAAGTATTTTCCATCTTTTTGGAGAGCTGGAAGCAGAAATAATGATCAGTCACCCCTGGGCACTGACTTTATTTTCTTTGTTCTGTGATGATATGGCTTTCTGGATGGGGAATGTGATTCAAGATCCAAAGGGGCCTGATGTTGAAAATATTTCTTTAAATTGAATTGCAAGAATTATAAACACAGTTTATTTTTGCCAGAAGAAGGTGTTAAAAACAAGTAACAGCCAAAAATATGTCCATTTTCTCAATTTTGGTAGCAGTGCATTTGAAGAAGGTAAGGTAAATAGCAATGAGATATGTTTGTTGCATGTCCAGTCGATTTCAGTACTTGGGTTAAATAAATCTAGAAAGTGCATGTGCAGGTTTGGGGTGTGTATGTCTTGGTGGTGGCAGGGGAATGAATGGTAGCGGGGGTGGAATATTGCTTCAGGCCAACCTGTGACTTTCCTGAGGGCTGTACTATCTATCTCTCCTAGGCCTCTTTTTATTTGCCCACCTGGTGTTGTTTCCTTGCTGGCCACACCTACCATTGTAGATTCTATATTCAAGTAATGTTATAAGACATGTTCTTTCACATGTTCAAAAGAAGGCCTGAACTCTGAGCACAACTCCTTTGTCACACTTCACCATCCCTTCCTTTCCATATAAAACACTCCAATGATCTACTTCATTTATTTTTAATAGGAACAGCCTTTTAACTTTCATTTTGGAATAATGAAGCCACACTGTGAAGACTTGATGAAGGCAGAGCTGGAATACTAGTTTCCCATTCTGATCCTCTGCTCAATTAATCCCTAAAACCTCTCAGTGATGCCAGTCAACAGCTTGCCTCTCATGTGGATGCCAAGCAGTTTACCCTTTGGGGTCCTTTTCTTAATGTTAGGGGCAATGGTTAAGTAGGTCTCAAAGGGCTTCTCTGCTGGGATCCAAGCATTTTGTTTAGCAAGGATAACCCAAAAAATGGTGAAATAAACAAAAGAGGTAATTGAGAAAAGCCTTTATAATATGTTGGTAAGCTTGAAAGTAACATTACCCATTCTTTCATAAAGGAAAGTGAGAATAACCTGCTGGGTAAAACCAAGAGTTGACTTTTTCACGAGATTGTTGGTGTTATTAAGCCACATTCACTCTGCAGGGAAGTATTTAACATCCATCATCTGTTTAAGGCTTTAAAAACTGTGTACATCTAAAAAGGAGAGTCTTCAGTTTTTCGTTTTAGAACGGATGATGATGATGATGATGATGATGATGATGGTATTTTCTCAGATAATACATGCCTATACATGCATTGCCAAGGGAGATAGGGTGCTAGAAAGAATGGTAATGTGCATTCAGAAATTAACCACGTATTCAAAAAATATTTTAAAGACAGCACTACAGAAAACAAATATGCCCTGGAAACTAAAATCTAGCCAGACAGAAAGCGTTCCACTGCTTGAAAAGATTAGGATTTGGAACTTATATTTGGAGATTCTTAGAAGAATCTTAAGGCAATTTGATTGCAATAAAATGAATGTTTACAGACCACAGGTGGAGACTACATGAACAGGATTTATGGAAACAATCAGAACAAAGAATTAGAAAATATCAGGCCCTGTATCGCTAGAGAATTTTTGCCAAAACAAGTTCACAATAGGTCATGGAAAACAGATAATAATAATATTATGAGAAACAATAGTAACAAGTAATTCAATAAAATATAAAGTGAAAATATGCTTAGTAGTCTAAGAGCCCATGTTATTTTGGAAATAGTGTAACTTTTAAAGCCAGGAATCCAAATTTCTGCTCTATCACTTAGCGGTAATGAGGCCTTAAAAAAATTCTCAAACCTCGATTATTACAATTCTTATAATGGCTTACAAGAATTACATTACAAAGTTTCTGTAAGGATTGTTTGAAATTAATTATATATCAAAGCATCTTTATAAATTGTAAAGCACTTTATAAATTGTAAGCACTTTATAAATTGTAAAGCTAGTTTTTAATCCAGCTTTAAGTTTATCATTACAAGTGGTATCCTCTTATTGTATCAAGACTTACTCAGTTGAGAAACTTCCTTAAATTGCCTTGTATCTTAAAAAAAAAAAGATATAATGATTAATTCTAGACATAGCCCATTCGGGTTCTCAAATACTGGAAGGGAAAATATATTAAATATGAGACAGAGGTTATAGAGAGAATGAACAATGCCAAAAGTCTTTTTTTTTCAAGACCAATAAAATGGAGAAAACACTGGTGAGACTAAACAGAGGAAAAAACAAGAATCAAATTGTCAACATCAGCACACTAGAGGTATTGCAGAAATTAAGCAGTTAATGACTGGACATTATTTAATAACATATCAATAAATTTGAAAACATATATGCATTCTAAAAATTCTTTGGAAAACATAATTTATCAAAAATCATTCTGAAAAAGAGACTTGGACAATTCTATGCTATTAAAGATATAAAATCAGTAATAAAAAATTTCTTTAAAAAATTAGTCTTACTAGTGAGTCTAGGCCTAGTTGGCTCTACTAGTGAGCTCTACCATTCAAGAGAACAGAAAAATTGGGAACACTTCCTTTGTACAACAAGAATAGTGTAATTTTATACCAATATTTTATAAGGACATCACAGGAAAGGTAAATTATAGGCAAATTTTATTCATAAACTGAGATGAAATTTTCCAAACAAAATATTAGCAAACAGAATCTCAATCTTCAAATGAAGATAACATATTATGACAATTAGATGTCTTCCAGAATTTCAATCTTAATTTAACTTTAGACAATCAATTAATGAAATTCCCAACATTACTGGATTATAGTCCTGTTAATAAATAGATACAGAAAAAGTATTTGATAAAATTTTATATCCTTTTTTAAAGAATCAGTAAGCAAACTAGAGCAGACATTTGGTGTCCACAATGAAAATAATGCACTTAATGTTGAAAATGTTGAACTCTTTCCTTTAAGACTAATTCATCTTTTACCACACCCAGACAACACTGTATTGGAAGTGGTAGCCAGTTGAGTAAAAGGAGAATAAAAAAAGTTTGGAAAAGAAGAAACAAAACTGACATTATTTGTGATTGATAGAATCATTTAAATAGAAAACAGAAACTCCACAAATTATTATAATTAATAAGAGTTCACAAAATGTTTGGACTTAAAGTGAATTTTTAAAAAATCAATTTGAGCTCTATACACCAACACAAAATAAAAAAAATAAAATAAAATTTAAAAAGGTATCATTCGGGGATCCCTGGGTGGCTCAGCAGTTGAGCACCTGCCTTCAGCCCAGGGCGTGATCCTGGAGTCCTGGGATCAAGTCCCACATCGGGCTCCCTGCATGGAACCTACTTCTCCTCTGTCTGTGTCTCTGCCTCTCTCTCTCTCTCTCTCTCTCTCTCTCTATCTATCTATCTCTCCTGAATAAATAAATAAAATCTTTTTTTTTTTTTAAATTTTATTTATTTATTTATGATAGTCAGAGAGAGAGAGAGAGAGAGAGGCAGAGACACAGGCAGAGGGAGAAGCAGGCTCCATGCACCGGGAGCCCGACGTGGGATTCGATCCCGGGTCTCCAGGATCGCGCCCTGGGCCAAAGGCAGGCGCCAAACCGCTGCGCCACCCAGGGATCCCATAAATAAAATCTTTTAAAAAAAGGTATCATTCAAATAGTTGAAAACTTTCACATAACTAAGAATAAATTTATCAAAAGGTATGCAAGGTCACCAATGCAAAAACTATAAAACGTTAATGAGAGAAATCTATTTAGATATATACCATGAACATGGATTTGAAAACAGAAATAATTTAGAGCTTGAATGTACTTCCAATGAAAATCTCAACAGGGTTCTTTGCTTTGTTTTGTTTTCAAAATCTCTCTTGAAAGACAGATTCCAAAATGTACACGTAAGTGCAAAGGGTCAAGAATGGAGAAGACACATATGAAAAAGTAAATAGCGAAAACACGTGCTCCACCAAATGTCAATAATTATAATAAATTGTAGTAATTAAGACAGTGGTAGATAAGTAGAGCAATGGAGCAGCATAGAAAGCCCAGAAAGAAAACCACACATATGGACCCTTGACAGAAGTAACTTGGTGGATCAGTGAGGATGGACAGATTTTTCGATACATAGCACTGGGCATTTGTCTATGAACATATGTATATATCTATAATCTACCCTATTATCTATCTATTCTCAGGATCCATCTGCACATCTATTCATCCTTCATCATTTCTCAAAATATTTGAGGTAAATAACTAAAATTCATGAAAGAGGAAAAAATAGAAAGGATTGGGAGTACTGGGTTTTATGTATAAATCATCATTGTTTCTGTTGGAAGAGTCCAAGGTAACAGAAGTTTAATCAGAAAAGGGTTTCATGTGAACGTGGAACTGCATAATTTAGGACAAACTCCTTCCTTTGCACGACTATCCATCATAAGGGTTTGCAGCCTCTTGGAAATAAAACTTGGACAATGCCTTTTAACCTGGTTAGAACTTAAGACTGAGAGATTGATTCCATTTGATAGAAAAAAAAAAGACTAATTGACATTAAAGTCAAATCTCCTGATTTATTTGGTTTGTATTTTTCTGGCAGAAATAAATTGACACCAAGAAGTCATTGTGAACTTTGCCATTTTCTATGCTTAGTAAACTGAATTAGTTTGTGACTCATGTGGTGACGATCTTAGTCCCCTATTCATCAACCTGTAGAGATTAGATACTGGATGCTCATTATATAAGAGCATATATTATTCGCAGCACATTAGATATATATTGACTATAGTGGTGCCTATTATGCTATTTATTATTAGTGTGTTTATAATCCTCTAGCATTTTGTTCTATTTGGGGCTCAAAATTTCTACAAACTGTGAGTGTTTCAAAATAAATCTCTTTTCCCCTCCTTTAAAGATGATTAGAAATTAGAGACCCTTCTTAACAATGAGCCACAATAACCACATCAGAGGAGCACACACACACACACACACACACACACACACAAATCTTAAATATATAACCTGAGAAGGGAAGCTATTTCAAAGAAACAAAGGTCTTGAGTTGGAGAGCTGTACAGTGTGGTTTTGGGCGCTGTGGATATGTGAAGTTCATTTGTGGAAAACTTTCAAGAATTGTCAATAAAGCCTCATTGACAATTTAATGTTAACAAAAACCAAAATATTAAAAGACTCTAATATTGGAACGAAAATATTGGATTGTTGAGATGAAAATACTAGATCCTGTAGGTGATAATGTCTTAAAAACTGTGAGCTGAACAAACGATGGCCAACCCTATGCGCTTGAGCATTGCTGAAATGAACCGAGCTACTAGATTTATAAAAAACAATTAGGGGAAGCTAAAACACATCTATATTGAGGAAGAAAATGTGGAAAAAGTATCTTACTGATTCAAATTTTACCAGATATAGTCTAGCTATTGAAAATGTTACTATTTTTAAAGATTTATTATGGGAATTGTAGCTCTCTAATAGTATTTGGGGACAATGCATTTGGAAGTTATCTAAAACAGAAACAAAAAACACAGTGTTGGCTTTTCTGCAAGAAGATTTGGCATGAGATTCCAGATTTTGGAAGTCTTATCTTATGGCCTTGAACAACTCACTCATATTTTTGAGCACCTATTTCCTCATAAAAAAAAAAAAAAGAAAGAAAAAGAAATAACGTCCTGATCGCCAAACTTATATAGTGCTTTGAGGATTCTTAGATGTTAACACTTTTATTCACTTGTTTGTTTGTTAATGCTGTTGAGTATAGTTGACACACATCGTTACATTAGTTTCAGGTATACAACATGGAGACTTGAAAACTCTGCGTATGATTCTGTTATGCTGGGCTCATCACAAGTAGAGCCACCTCTGTCATCATACGTTACCATGGACTATGTTCCTTATGATGTAACTTCCATCCCGATGACTTGCTCATTCCATAAGAGAAACCCCGCATCTCCCACTCCCCTTCACCCATTTTGCCATCCCCCCCCACTTCATTCTCTCTAGCACCCATCAGTTTGCTCTCTGTATTTACAGATCTGTTTCTGATTTGTTTGTTCATTTGTTTTGTGTCTTAGATTTCACGTATAAGTGAAACCCTATGGCATTTGTCTTTCTCTGACTTACCTCACTTAGCATAATACTTTATAGGTCCATCCATGTTGTCACAAATGGCAAGATCTCATTCTTTTTATGGCTGAATAATATTCCATCATATGTATATGTAATATACATATCACCTCTTCTTCATCCCTTTGTCTATGGATGGATACTTGGGTTGCTTACATATCTTTACTATTGAAAATAACCTGCTATAAACATAAGGGTGCATATATCTTTTCAAATCAGTGTTTTTGTCTTAATGCTTATTTTTAATAGCAATTTGCTAGCACTATGAAGAGGATGCCACAGTGAGGACAGGATTCCTGTAATATCCAGCTAGGATCCATAATGGTCTTTTTAATATTCAGTATTATCCCTTATGGCCAGGTCTTAGGAAATAGGTGGCATGATGAGATAAAACTAGGGGGAGACACTGTCTGCATGACAGTGAGGCAGGTGATGAATGAAAATACGTGCTATCCAAACTCTGATATTCAAAGCCTATAATGAAATGTGTTTATTTCTGAAATAAATTCCCAGAGACTTTCATGAGTGCCAATCATTTTGCCCAATGATCAATTATTATATTTTGCTGAGGGACAAACATGAGTAATTTACCAAAAAAACAATTTACCAAGACTTCTTTTCTTCTAAATATTTATAATATTTAGAGCAACTTATGTGATGGATTATTAGGACCTAGGTTGCTTTAGACAACTTGCACACAAGTTTTTCACCCTCCCTTTAGTCTATGTTCTTTTTGCCCATTGGTCTACCCACTCCCCATCATTCATCTCCACAACCTTGTTGTAGTCTCTCCTCTCTGCCTATCACCTTCTTTCCCTCCCTTAGTCTTCCCTCCCTTTTCTTCTAAAGTTTCTTTATCCCCCTTTCTTCTCTCTATTGTTATCCTCTCCTAGCCCCTCAAAATTCTCCATTTCCTCTGTGGATCTCTCTACTTTCTGCTCCCTTTCCCTACTTTTTTCTTAGTCATTTTGTCTTCTTCCACAGTCCCATCCTCCTATCTTCTGGCTACTAATGCTCTACTTCACTGCCTTTGACTCTCAGCTCAGTAGCCCTGTTTGGCACTCACAGTCTTTTCTTTTCAAAGTACCTCCTCTTTCAGCCTCTCAAGCTATAGGAGCAGTAGGATCAACAGAAAATCAGGACAAAGGTCAATTAAACAATCCTTAAAATGTTATAATTTTCTCATAAGTTAAAATCTATTTAAAGACTGCACGTCCAAGATGAATGTCATAAGCCTTTATATAGTGAAAAAAAAAATCAAGTTTCTAGTATACTGGTAATGTTGGCAAAGGAAAAAATCGATCACTTGATATATTGTTCCTTTGGGAAATTAAATTTCAGATATATTGATTTCTGATAAATTAACCTAGAATTATTCTAAGTAGAAGGCAATAAAGCATTAAGTGCCACTCCAAATTTCAAGAAGGTAGTCAGCTTAAATTTCTCCTGCCTTTTTGTCAGATTTGGTGGTTGAGTGTGGGGTCACTAATTATGTAGGGGGCAGCAAGTGAATATACAGAAAATGGGGAGTCATTGTCTTAATTTCTTTTCATTCAAATTCTTTCATCATGTTTCTTTATGGGTTCAGAAGAAATAAAACTTAGAACATGTTTCTATATTAATCTGTGATAAACTGGAAATAAAAGATATTCCAAATTTAGAAAGGCTTCCCATAGACTCCATTTTGAAATGAATAAAACTGAGCTCTCTTATTCCCAAATATGTGGCACTTACATTTCTAGCCATCCCAAGGAGCTACTATAAATATTCTGGTATGTATATTTTCTTAAAATAAATGACACCAATTTGAATTTTGAGAGGATGTCAAAGAATTGCTGATAAATAAGTTGATATGGTGATAAATAAATGGATGACAATGAGTAATAGAGTTTCTAAGTAACTAAAAATTATCAGAAACACTGGTGAACTTCAAAGTAGTGGTGATGTATAACTAGAAACCGGTTGGGAATGACAATTTCTATGTGCTCTCATTTTCAATATCTACCCAGCCCAAGCCCCTGGCATCCATAATGAAAGCAACTTCTCTCCTCTTCTCTCTTCTAAACACCAGTGGTCCTTTATCAAAAGGAAGAAAAAAAATCCCACTTCACTAGGAAACCTATTCTGAACTGAGTCTGGAGAGATCTTTTTTCCTTTTCTGAACTCTTAAATTAATTACTACATACATCTGACAATCACTTGCTGCTCTGTGATACCTCTTTTATTTTGCTATCCTAAGGAGTCGCTTAAAGTACATCTTTATCAAAAAACACATAAGTGTTTCTATCTTGTCTCTAAAGTTAAAATGTAAATTTTTTGAGGAAAAAAGACATTTTTAAATTTTTGTTTTCTTCATAACACACACGCAGTGCTTTGAAAATAGTGTGTTCCTTCAATACATGTGGATTTGAATAAAGAGCTTAGGATGATAAGAAAAAATAATTATACTGTGCGTTTGCTGACCATATTGTGTCTAATCTGACGTCTTATTCCCATGCTGAGGTCTCAAAGACATAGATTTAATGTGGTAATTCCAATCGATTTAAAGTAAAACGAAAGTACTAGGAACGGAAAACTGTTGGCATTTTATAATACCATGTAACAAGTTTATACACTTTGAAGCAATAGTTTGAACCTTGGCATTCATTTCAGAATTTGTTTTATTTCACACTACTTTTGCTAACTACTGGTGAATATTGCATTATTGAACTGGAGAGTTCATAATACTCTCATCATTTGTCAGAGTAGTGTTTGAAAACCACAATATTAGATACCAAGTTGTAATTTATATTGCCACTTTTTAATCTGCTCTGTGGCAGTCTTCTAGAGAATGTGAGATATAAGCAGTAGCTGAAAATTAAGGTAATACGGACACTTTATCTAGACAAGTGAGATCGATGATGTGACGTTAAATGCTGTGTCTTGCTATTTTTGTTATCTGCTTGCATAATGATGTTTCTCATTATTCTCAGTAAAAATTAGGATCATTATATCTTACCACCCGAGTTTTAAGCAGAATCATAGGAAATTGCCAGTATTTGACAATGTTTGCCTTACTAAAATAGCAATTTCATGTTGTTCAACCTACCTTTATTTAGCTATGCAAATTTCTGCTTTATATGTACACTAGAAAAAAATGTCTTGAGAAGGGTCTTTTTATCGTTGAATCCACATTTAGTTGATTTAAGATGGGTACATTCTGACTGTGGTGTACTCCGAGATGATTGAGTCTTGTTTTCTTTTTTTCCCTCCTTTTGGAGGGAGTGGCACATGGCAGGATAATCATACTCTTTTTTTTTAAGATTTTATTTATTTGTTCATGAGATACAGAGAGAGAGAGAGAGAGAGAGAGAGAGAGGGGCAGAGACACAGGTAGAGGGAGAAGCAGGCTCCATGGAAGGAGCCTAATGTGGGACTTGATCCTGGGTCTCCAGGATCATGCCCTGGGTTGAAGGCAGCGCTAAACCACTGAGCCACCTGGGCTGCCCAGGATAATCATATTCTGAGTCTGATACACAACATACCTGTAATGCCCAGTTCTTGAATACTAGCCTTTTAGCATCTATGTCAGAACGGCCAAGAAAACTCCCTAGTCTGGAACTAGTAACATTAGAAGCATTTTTTGGACAGTTTAGTTAATGTAATCCAAACAGCAACATTTATAATGGGGCAATATGGGAGTGAAAAAGCTGTCTTATATCCAAAAATAAAGTGTGGTGTGATTGTAGGACATTGTGGTAAACTTGCTCTTAGCTGAAGAAGAAATTAAATGATAATATTGAGGGCTGTTTTTAGGGCCATCGTGAGATTCAGGTGGCAGTAACTCAAGTGACAGAAAACTGGTAGAAATGATTAACTATAAATATGAGAAATGTCATAAAGGAAAATGCGACAGATCTTAGGGATAAGTTGGGCAGTTTGCTAGAAAAATGAAAACTTCTGCTCCAGAGAAGATACAAATGAAGATTTATAACACTGTGCTTTATCACGTTCTTGGTGCACAAACTATGTGAGCACACGCCTGTAATATCTAGTGTGGCCTGCATAACCCATGTATTTGTATTATACTATTTTACCTAAAAGACTAAATTTATGACTGATTAAAGTAGTTAGACAAAGCAGACGTAAAGTAACTGAGCTAAAGCAGCCAAACCGAATTCTTGCCTCCAGATTGTGTGAAGAGCTGAAGGTCTCCGGGGCACCCAGGTGGCTCAGCAGTTAAGTGTCTGCCTTTGGCTCAGGTTGTGATCCCAGAGTCCCAGGATCGGGTCCTGGAATTGAGTCCACATCAGATCTCCCTTGGGGAGCCTGCCTCTCCCTCTGTCTGTGTCTCTGCTTCTCTCTGTGTGTCTCTCATGAACAAATAAAGTCTCCGGAAAAAAAAAAAAAGAGCTGAAGGTCCCCATTAAAAACCAAGAAACAATTGTAGGCTATGCAGATTATATTCCTGAATATCACCAATGCATGATGGTTGTAAACAAGAATGATTTATCCTTCCCAAGTCTGTGATATTTAATCAGTTACGAAAATGAGCAAATTTCTTCCAATTATTATTAGGTTTTTACTGAAGCGTAGTTTCTCATAAAATATTAGTTTCAGGTATGCAGCACAGCGATTCAACATTTATATACATTATAAAGTGATCACCATGATAAGTCTAGCTACCATCTGTCACCAGTTATCTTTGATGAGTTATAATTAATCATAACACAATATAAAATATTGATCCACAAACTATGAGGGCAAATACTTTCATCTACCTATTGCTTACCATTGGATGTCTAAGGAGATCTATTTCTTCACATTTACTTTGAGGCATGTGTAATACATTGTAATACATTGATCCAAGGCGATAAAAATCCAAATATTTCCATAAATGCAATACATATAGTTAAGAAACATTCTCTATCTTAAACAAGTCTTTTCCTCTAGGCAAGAGTACTGCCTTTACTTTTTCCAATTATTATTTAATCCATAATATTAAGATATTTATTATCTAATGTTGTAATAGCATAAGTATATTATAAGTATATGAATAACAGAGTGTGTTCTGGAATCAGGCTGCCTGGGTTTAAAACCTGGCTCCTTCAATGGCTTGTTTCTGTGTCTTTGAGCAAACTATTCAGTTTCCTGAAAATCAGTTTTCTCTTCTGTAAAATATAAATAATATCGCCTATCTCATGGGGTTGTCATGATTATTAAATGAGTTTAAAACATGAAAGCTCTTCCAATGTTGCCTGCATCTACAGGATTAGCAAGCATCAATAGATATTAACTATTATTACTACTCACTATTCTCAGTAAAATGTATAGTAAAGCTTAAGAAGGAAATCCACACGCAAATAGATTAATCTAGGTACAGACTTTATGCCTATCATAAAAAGTAACACAAAGCAGGTCACAGACCTAAATATAAAATGCAAAACTATAAAGCTCCTAGAAGTAGCAAAAAAAAAAAAATAATAAGGAAAAAATAGGATAGGAAAAATATCTAGCTAACCTTGGGCTTGGCAAAGACTTTTCTTTCTTTTTTTTTTTTTTAAAAGATTTTATTTATTTATCCATGAGAGATACAGAGAGAGGCAGAGACACAGGCAGAGGGAGAAGCAGGCTTCATGTAGGGAGCCCGATGTGGAACTCAATCCTGGGACTCCAGGATCACACCCTGGGCCGTCGGCAGGTGCTAAACCACTGAGCCACTCAGGGATCCCCGGCAGAGACTTTTTTCACGTTGAACGCCAAAGGTATGATTCAAGAAAGAAAGAATTGATAAAATGCACTTTTAAATTTTAAGAAATTAAAATTTTTTTGAAAAATCTGCTGTGAAAGACACTGTCAAGTGACTGAGAAGATAAGCCACATATGGGGAGAACAAATTTACAAAAGATGTATCTGAAAAAAAAAAACTGTTATCTAAAATATACAAAGAATTTGTAAACCTTAATAGAGCCTGTTTTAAAAATAAGCCAAAAAAAAAAAAAAAAAAAAGCCAAAGCCTTAACAGATATCTCCACCAAAGAATAGAGAGGGCAAAACAATCCTATGAAAAGATGCGCTGCAGCTTATATCATCATGGAAATGCAAATTAAAACCAGAGTGAGATAGCACTACATACCTATTAGAATGGCCAAAATCTAGAATACTGACAACACTAGATGATGTGAAGCAACAGGAACTCTCATCTGTTGAGGTTGGGAATGCGAAAGTACAACCATTTTGGAAGACAATTTGGTGATTTCTTACAAAACCAACCATGCTCTTGCCATATCAGTTGAGCTCCTTGGTATTTAAGCAAAGTTGTTGAAAACCTACGTCCAAACAAGACCCAGTACATGGGTGTTTATAGCAGCTTTATTCACCACTGCCAACACTTAAAAACAACCAAGATGTCCTTCAGCAGGTGAATAGATCAACTGTGGTACCTGCCGGCAATGGAATAGTATTCAGTGGTAGAAAGAATGAGCTATTGAGCCAGAAGAGCCAGGAGGAACATTAAACACACATCACTAAGTGAAAGAAGCCAATCTGAAGGGGCTACATGCTATATGACATTCTGGAAAGAAACAGAACTAGGGAAACAGTAAAAAGATCAATGGTTGACAGGGGCCACCTGGCACTCATTGTGGCTGGGAGGGGGAAAGGGTGGGCAGCCGAAGAGCAGAGGACTTCTGGGGCAGTGACACTGCTCTACATGCTTCGGTTATAATGGATGCAGGCTCTTGTGCATTTGTCCAAACCCACAGAATGTACAAGCCCGAGAGTAAACCCTAATATAAACCATGGACATGGGTGTTGAGGATGTGCCAGCGAAGGTTCATCAATTGTCAGAAGTATCCCATTCTGGTGGGAGCTGTGGATAACGGGAGAGGCTGTGACTATTAGGGCACAGGGGATATCTGTGTACGTGCCACTCAATTTTGCTGTGAATCTAAAATTTATCTATAAATGACATAGCTCTTTGCCCTTGTGAAGTGCACGGTGAGAAGGCAGTGAGCCAGGAAGAGAATCCTTCCCAGGAACCTAACTGGCTGGCATCTTGACCTGGGACTTCCCAAGCCAGACGGGTAAGAAGTAAATGTCTGTGGTTTAAGTCCTCCAGTCTGTGGGACTTAGTCATACCCACTACACAGGGGACATCTAGGACATGGGCATATGGGCTTAACCTTTCAAGTGCTCTCCCTGGTTGCAGAGATATTTCTACAATATAATTTGTAAACTGTACCTCAATAAAGGGACTTTTTATCTTGTAAATCCTGTCATTGTAAGATAATACCTTGAATTTAGCAATACATTTACAATTTAAAGAGTGTGAAACCATCTAAGTAGGTGCTAACAGGGACTGTGGGAAGTGGGGGAACTGGGAGGAGTTTTGTTCATACCCTTTTGGGTATGAACTTTCAGCTATAAGATGAGTAAGTGGTGAGAATCTAATGTATGACATGGTGACTGTAGTTGATAACACTATATTGTATAATTGAAATTTGCTGATAAAACATCTTAAAATGTCTCATAAAAAAAAAAAAAAGTAAAGATGTGAAGTGATGGGGACGCCTGGGTGGGTCACTGCCTTTGGCTCAGGTCGTGACCCTGGGGTCCTGGGATCCAGTCCCGCATTGGGCTCCCTGCATGGAGCCTGCTTCTCCCTCTGCCTGGGTCTCTGCCTCTCTCTCGGAGTATCTCATGAATAAATAAATAAAATCTTAAAAAAAAAAAAAAAAAAAAGAATGAGCAACACTTAAAAATAAAAAAAGATGTGAGGTGACAGATGTGTTAATTAACTCGATTGTGGGAATCCTTTCACAATATATACATATATCAAATCATTACATTGTACATTTTCTTTCTTTTTGGCACGGCAAAAAATGATTTTTTTTTTTTTAATTTAAGTAAGAAAAACGTCTCTGCTTATAACAAAATCATTTTGTGGACCCTTCCCTATATGTTGGCAGGACAAAAAGTCATCAACCAGTGTTTTTTGAGAGGTGTTCATTGTACACTTTAAATATATTATAATTTATCAACTATATATCAATAAAATTTTTTCATAAAGGCACTTTTTATTATTTTTTATTATTTTTTTTATTTATGATAGAAAGAGAGAGAGGCAGAGACATAGGCAGAGGGAGAAACAGGCTCCATGTGCCAGGAGCCCGATGTGGGCCTCGATCCCGGGTCTCCAGGATCGCGCCCTGGGTCAAAGGCAGGCGCTAAACCGCTGCGCCACCCACGGATCACCAAGGCGCTTTTTTTAAAGGCACTAAATGCCAGTTGTTTCCACACACTGATATTCTACTGTAGTTTCTCTAGAAGCTTTTCCTTTAGAAAAGAGACAGGAAAAATTGACTGCATTTCCATTTAGGTCATGGAATCAGCTCTACCCATGAAACAGAAATACTACATTTTCTTTATCATCTACAAAATTATTGACATTTTTATAAATGTTGAGATTCCAGAGAGAAAGCCACCCACCAAGAAAATGTAATTAAGCTTAAGCCACTAGGTAGGATTTGGAATTCAAAATCTTTCTTGTGGATTCTTTAATTTTGAAAATGAAAAAAAAAAATCTACCATTTGCCTATTTTCCTCTTTGTATCCTGCGCTGTTGCTACACTGGGTTCCTTGATATTTCCTTGAACATGCTAGTCATGTTCACACTGAGGCCCTCCAGGCTGCCTGTCCCTTTTGCCTGGAATATTCTTATGCCAGATGTCTGTTAACTTCTCCACCTAAAATGTCAACTTCTCAGGAAAGCCTTGCCTGGCCACGTTAATTAAACTAGCAACTAGTCTCTCTCAACTTTATCTACTTTCCCTAGCATGTATCATTATCTAATATTGTGAGCTGATAATCACCAACATACACTGAAAGAAATGCATCAACACACTATTTGTTGAGTCATAAATTTTATATTAATTCCTTTGCCCCTTGATTTTTTGTATTTCCATTTCACTTCTCCAGCAGAATTTTAATTTAATGCAATTTATTTTATGCCCTAAAGCTTTTTTATTATTAACTCTAAAATATTTTTTGCAACAAAACAGAAATTTAAACCCATCATTTCTAAGTACTGTAACATTCCAAGTGTTAAAAATTGTCTTCAAAAAAAATTGTCTTCAAGATTGAATTATTATTATAATGTTAATAGTAAATGTCTAATTAAAAAGACACACGTATTATAAGTTTTAAATTATTATTATAACAAAAAAGTAAATTTTTAAAAAATGTATCTCTTAATTAGATGGATGAGGCTATTTTTTCATGTATATATTCATAGATTAATGTTACTTATTACTAATATAACAGGGTTTATATTCTTAGTTATAAACTTTCAGAAATCTTATTTACATAAATACATAGATGGGAATGAAAGTAGTTGCTGTTGCAGCAAAGCACTCAGAACATTGGATTAGTGATCTATCATCAAATTTTAATTTTAATACTCTACTAACTAGCAACTCAACTAGGCCATCCTAAAATTTTATTGAAAGCAAAGAATTAGAAATTACCTGAATTACAAAGTGATATTTTACCTGGTCATTAGTATGTTACATTTTTTTTTCAAATTTGGAGGCTATAATCAAAGGTTTTGCAAGATGAATCAAGTGACTTCCAAGTATACTTGTCACATTTCCACTTACAGACACCTTTATGTTTATGGAGCTAAAATTAGGCACAACCAGGGTAAAAATAACCCCATAAAGTTAGGATTTCTCCACTGGCTTTGAACAGAGATTTACATATTCATGCCAAACTTTAATTTCTAGATGTGTCAAAGTGCCTTAAAAATGTGACAGATGGACCGGAAGATAGAAACTTGAGAATATATATAACTACTTATATATAGTTAGATTGGTAATTTCCTTTTTGGTTTGAAAATAATTACAGTTCCACTTAAACATTTGACATATTAGAACAGATTGTCAAGAGGCAATGGGGCCAGGATGGGACAGGGCGGGGGTACCTGGTGCTTCCATCCAGCCCTGAGCCCCCCTAGACCCCCCCAATTCTCTCACTTCTCTCTTCACTTCTCCATTGGCACGCGGAACAGCCAAATCAAGGAGCTCCTAAGAGTGCTTGAGAATCTGGTTAAAGCACCATTGTGAAGCAGATGAAGATCTTGCATGTTTTAACAGAGAGGCTTGGAAAGGGGACGATGGGCTGCAAGGAGCTCAGTGGTAGACTATTAGAACCTTAGATGCCAGCTACAATTTCTCATCCTCCTGGCTATGTCCTACCATGCATTGCAGGCTGGAATTGCCCAGTCTTAGGAATTTCTAATAAGAATACTATGCTGTTATCAAGGAGGAAGGGATGGTGCCCTACCACCTAACCTCTAAAATAACTAAGAACACAACAACACAACAAATGCAATTAAATCCTTAATTGGCAAAAAATGTAGCTTAGCAAATTTTTTTAAAAGGCATCTATGTTTAAAAAAGTGACGACTGACAGTTTATTGTACCAAGAGTTGGCATTTGAGAAGTAGAAGTTCCTGTTGAAAAACCTTCTGGGTACTAGATGCTATGCTAAACCCTTAAGGCCTGCAAATAGCTTCCCCACACTTCTCTCTGTGACTCTGCAGTACAAGTAAATATAAGAATCAACATCCGTGATAATTAAAATTCTCTGCATTTTTCAGCAAAAAACAAAACCAAAATAAAAACATAATCAGCACCCAAAAGAGAGCAATTAGTCTCAATTAAATGACTATGATTCACTATAGTATAAGGCATTGCCGCCTTGATAAAATTTTTTCCCCAACATTTTATTGAGAAACAGACAAAAATGTTTAAAGAATTTAAAATTCTTAGTGACTCTGCAATATTCAACTCTGGTAAGACTTAGAATCAAGAATAGGAAGGTTTATAATCAAAGCCATAGTATTTATATTTTTTATTTTAAAAAGGAATCTGATAGATTTAGCATTTTTTGTAATTATAATATTTAAGAAAAATTAGAGAAGAAGCCTTAAAATTCAATTTAAATTTTTGAAACTGAGCAACTAATTTAGATTTGCAAACCTAGAATTACAAACCTATCAATGTTGGGGCACCTAGGTGGCTCAGTAGGTTAAGCATCCAGCTCTTGATTTTGGCTCAGGTCTTAGAATTCTCTCTCTCTCTCTCCCTCTCCCCCTATTTCTCCATCCACCCCCTCATTTTCTACCCCCACCCCCTCAAATAAATAAATAAAATATTAAAAAAAAAAACCAAAGTTGCATACAATATTAGAACATTTTTGAAAACTCAAGTTTCACCATGTTTATAAATTTAATCTATTTGATTTACAGGAGATATTTAAAGCCTCTTGGAAAGTTTTATTGCAAAGAATCAAGAAAATCAAATATATTAAAATTATAAAATTTGCTTGAAGAAATTTAGCTTATGAACAAAAACAGACTTTTTCAATTACCTTAAACATGCTTAGTTACATTTCATAGATTTACAAATATAATAAGATTTATAAAATGCATAAAAATATAACATTTTTAATTTTAATTTCAGTATTTGAACATTGATTTTAAAAATCAAAGCAAACACTTTCAGCATACCAATGCCCCCTTTGAAGATGCATGCATGCATGCAAGGGCACCCACACACATACCAAGACTCATGTGAACATTTTAGAATACAAGAGACATGGGCTTGAATGTTATTTATTAGTTTTGAGTTCTTGGGCAAGTTAATATTTAAACTCCTATAAAATCTATTTTCATCACTTATAAAATAGAGATAATAATATCTACTTGTTACAATTGTTCAGAACTAATACAATATGCATGTAAAACAGCACTATACTCTGCCCATAGTAGGTATGAAATTACATTTATTATACATAAAATGGTATAGCTCAATGAGATTTTATCATTGCCATGTTCTTTTTTAAAGCTTTTATTCATTCATTTGAGACAGATTGAGAGACACAGCACGAGGGAGCGTGGGGCAGAGGGAGAGGGAGAAGCAGACTTCCCATTGAGCTGAAGCCTCATGTGGGGCTCAACCCCAGGACCCGGAGATCAACTGAGCCACCTAGGCACCTCAACATGTGCTTATTATAATTCTCTTATATTTTACATTTTTAGTGTTACTAATTTTTCTTTTTTTCTATTTCATTTCATTACATTAATTAAAAGTATTTGGTGTTCATGGATCTGTGTTTGACATAATATTTTGGAGTTAATAGATGAATTTTTCCCTTAGGAAATTATAATTGAACCACTTCTTACTTGTAATACTTTTCAACAACTCTTTTACTAACTGGACATATCAGATATGGGAATGTATACAATTATCCAAAAGAGAGCCAAGTAACAACTAGCTACTCAGTTATAGTTCTTCAAAGGTGGCTTACTAAAAATGATTTTTTAAATGAATTGTGCAAGGTTTTTTTAAAAAAGTTTGAAAAGTAAGTAACTCATTAGAAACATAGCTAGTCTAAATATAGATAAAATCTTGGAAAATATTTACTGCCAGTGGTAGTTGTGGAGAGTGGGAATGTTAGCTTTCAATTAAAGAGTGAGGTGAAGTAGAAGATTGTAAAAGAAATATAGTAAATATGAAGAAGAAAAAGTGGGAAGTGAAAATTTATACTAGTTTAAGAGAGTGCGCTATTAATTAGGAATGAGGAAGAGCTACAAAAATAATAGTATCATATTGACTAGGGGAACAGAAGAGCAGTATGTGATTAAAGGGATGAGGATTTAAAAAAAAAAAATTTTACTGAGGGATAATTTACATACAATTAAATATACTGACTTTATATCATTCAATGAGTTTCTAAAAATAGCTTTGAGATATAATTAACATATAATAAGCTGCTCCTATTTAAAATGTACACGTTCATATTGTTTCCACATGTACACACCTGTGAACTATCACAATTGAGATCATGAACCTATCAATCACCCAAAAGTTTCCTCATGCCTGTTGTCTTCCCTCCTTCCCAACCCCCTCCAGTTCTTGTTACCATACCCAAGTCTGACCTACTTGCCACTCCACTCACTGTTGACTAAATTGAATAACAAGTGGTTGAAGCAAAGAATTTGACTTTATTCAAGAAACCCAGCTCACCAAGGAGACAGCGGGGTAATGTCCCAAATCACCATCCACCTTGGTGCAGGCAGGGGACTTTAAAGGGGAAGGGAAGGGGAAATAAGTCTCAAAGGTTAAGCAGATAAAATCAAATTTAATTATAACTTTTCAGAGAACTTGTAGTAGAAGTTATCTGCCTATCTTAAAAGTCGCCCAGTTGCAGCCACTTGACTGTCATGTGCTTTTTGGTTGGCATTCTTTTAAGTTCCCTGGAGAGCTTTAAATGATATTATTATCTTGGTTGAGTTTAAACTTTAGATTGTGTTTGAGACTTACGTGCAGGAATATTAGCATAGTTTCCCTTGTGTTGTAGGTCAGGATTTCTTAGGTACAGATAGCTTACCTTATTTTTAAACAATTCAAGGCAGAAGAGAAGGGCTCTTTAGAATGGCCTTAGTTGTGCCATATTCTCTCTCCCGTACTTGGGCGACCACTGATTTATTTTCTGTCAGCATAGACTATTTTGTGCTTTTCTAGAGTGTTACATAAATGGAATCATACAGTTGAGGGGGGAGCAAAATATCTGCTACTTTGGCATGTGGGTTGTTTTGAGCTCAAGGCAATTAAGACCCAGCAGACTCAGGAAAAGCTATTTACTTCTTCCTTAACTGCCTAGAAGAATTTAGTTAGGGGGCCTATACCAGGAAGAGAGCTATTACCAGAGATAACTTTTTATATCAGAAAGACTTATCTGTATGGCAGGGCCAACAGCTGTTTACCAAACATTTGCTTTTCTCATCTTCCTGTGAACCGTCTTCTTTCCCTTTGAAGCCTCAGACCCCTCCCGACTTCTCCTTAGCTCAGAATGGTATATAAGTTTCAACTGAGTGTCTTAGAGTCTCATATTTTTTTTTTTTTGGTGTCTGATCTTATTTATTTAAGAGCCTCATATTTTAATGGGGTTTCTTTATGTACGAAATTCTTTTTTTTTTGTCTTGTTAATCTGTCATATGTCAATTAAATTATTAGCCAAGCCAAAGAACCTAGAATAGATGAATGGAAAAGTTTTCCTTCCCTCCAAGTATGTGTATACTTTTGTCTCTGTCTTCTTTTACTCAGAATAACTATCATGAAATGTGGGATGAAGATATATCGGATGGAGTACTATCTGGCTTACTTAATAAAACTTTTCTTGTACCTTGATTGATCAAATGTCATAATGAAAATGTAAACGTTTATAAAAACTAGACAAATTATAAAGCATTTGTTACATTAGTTATGAATAGCATGAATCAATGATTCTTAAAGGCATAATGCTTCTAAACATTCATGAAAACAAATCATTGCACCTTTGCTTAGACATGGAATTATAGAATCGCTGAGTTAGAAGACTATTGAAGTAAAATTTTCTTTCCAGTTTACATTGATGCACAAGCGGATAACATTTTTCTGATCTCAGATATGAAATTTTATCTCATATTGAGGGAACGGAACCTCCCTCTGTAACCTGTTTGCATATTTAGCAATGTGTCTCTTCTCAAGAATGTCTTGTTTATATCCCAGCTAAATCTCTCTTACAGCAACTTAGGCACATAGCTTCTTATTTTGCCCTCAGTGGAGACAAAGAACACTGATGAAAATTCATACTATATCCTGGTATATATCCTTCTTTTACCCCTTCCCAAGCCCAAGATGGTGTGATGATTTTTTTTTTTTTTGTCTCATAGGTAATGTTTTCTCTACTTAAAAAAAAAAAAACAATTTTTTTTTTAAAAAGCCAGAGATACTGTGCCCATTCATTTTCATATCATTTAAGTTCCTTAGCTTTCATTCTCCAGACTGCATACCTAATACCTTTTGAGTATCAGGTATATCTAGGTAAGGTTCGATTAATTCAAGGGTTTTTATGAGAACTTTATATTGTGTAGATCTTAAATACACGACCAACCTAACCTGGAGTAACAGGGAAAATATTTTTCTTTTTATTTTTAAAGATTTTATTTATTTATTCATGAGAAACAGAGAGGGGGAGGGCAGAGACATAGGCAGAGGGAGAAGCAGGCTCCCTTTGGGAAGCCCGATGAGGGACTCGATCCTGGAACCCCAGGATCATACCCTGAGCCAAAGGCAGATGCTCAACCACTGAGCCACCCAGGCATCCCGGAAAAATATTTTTCTAAGCACAGATTGAGAAAAGTTGAAAATAGAGCTACCCTATGACCCATTAATTGTACTAGTAGGTATTTACCCCAAAGATACAAATGTAGCGACCCAAAAGGGCACCTGCACCCCAATGTTTACAACAGCAATGTCCACAACAGCCACAGTAGCCAAACTATGGGAAGAGCCCAGATGCCTATTGAGAGATGAGCAGATAAAGAAGAGATGGTAGATATATACATTGGACTACTACTCAGCCATCAAAAAAATAAAAGAAATCTTGCATTTGCAACAAGGTGTATGGAACTAGAGGCTATTATACTAAATGAAGTAAGTCAATCGGAAAAGGACAATTCTCATACGATCTCACTTATATGTGGAATCTAGGAAACAAAACAGAGAATCAGAAGGGAAGGCAGGGAAAAATAAAATAAGACAAAGTTAGAAAGGAAGACAAACCATAAGAGACTCTAAGTCATAGGAAACAAATGGAGGGTTGCTGGAGGGGGTTTGGGGTAACTTGGTGATGGGCCTTAAGGAGGGCAAGTGATATCAGGAGCATTGGGTGTTATAAGACTGATGAATTACTGAACTCTACCTCTGAAATAAATAATACATTACATGTTGTTGCTTGGATTTAAATTTTAAAAACTAGTAAGTAAATAATAAATGCAGATTGAGAAATTCTTATCTCAAACCAATACACGTCCTTTTTTCTGATAGCAGTATTATCATCATCTTGTTTTTTTTTTTTTTTCCATGACGCTTTGTGTTTTCCTTCAGTCCCTTCTGAGCTCACTGACACTACGTAGCTCTCACCTGTACAAGGTCTTACTTGCTCATGACTGACTTAGGAGGAGCACCCATGGTCTAAGAGCTCTAAGTTTCTACTACAGGAATTAATTAGCTACTATTATTTTGATCATTTTCATATTTATAATGGCATCATGATTGTAATTTATAATTAGATTTTTGAAGGAATGACCTTCTGTAATAAAGAATTTGGATGACTATTGTTTCTGGTTCCTGGGATGTAACTTCTAGACTCAGGATTTTTGTAATGACGAGTGTCTTTTGCATTCATAGTGGGCCCCTGGACTATACCTGGTAGTTTATGCTAATGAGGTGGGCCATGGCTGCCCCCTATATAGTTTAAGCAACCAAGATGACTCAGGACCAGGGCTGACTACACCGGGAACACCACCCATGTGATTAGAGCTTTGGTGTTTTGAGCCTCATAATATCAGTTTGACATCCAAGGATGAGAAACTAGAGATTGAGTCTTATAGGCAATGATTTAATCAGTCGTGCCCACACAATGAAACCCCAGTAAAACCTCTGGATTCTTCTCTGGTTTGCAATACTCTTTGAATAGCATTTCATAGGGATACCGGGAGACTAATGCGTCTCTGAAGACAACAGGAGCTTTGCATTTGGAATTCCACCAGACTTCACCCTCTGTTGCTAACCTTTCTTTCTCCTAATTTTTATTCTTTCGCTATAATAAAACCGTAATCCTAAGTATAGTGCTCTCCTGAGCTCTCTCAGTAATTCCCGTGAATTACCGAACCTGAGGTTGGTCATGGGAACACCCAAATTTGTAGCCAGCTGATCAGAATGCCCTGGGGGATACTCAGACCTGTGGTTGAGATCAGTCTTATGGAAGACTATGCCCCTAAACTTGAGTTTGACCAGCTCCCAGCAGGCCTTAAAGGAAATCCAGCTCTAGGGAGTGCCTTACTCTTTCCAGGTTGTGATAGGAGTTACTCACACCTTGGGGAACAGGGAGTCCCGACTTTGTCTGGTTGTGAGCTATAAAATGTCTAGTGGTAGTTTTTTGCAAAAATATCTAGATTGGAGTTCTTTTTTCTTTCATGTTAAAAATGTGTTTCTCTGATAATGGGCTTCATGTTTCTTTTGGTATTATAATGCATAAAGTACCAACCCATGCAAAAAAGGCTGCTGATCAACATTTTGTCTAAAAATCCATTAAAAATACTGTGTTTTACAGAATCTTGTATCAAGTTTATGTAAAAAGACTTGAGCATTAAGTGAAAACTCTAGTTCAAATTAAGTGTGTTGGTAAAGCTAAGGATTTTTTTCTTACAATTCTTGAAAAAAAATAGGAAATATATTGTGTCTTACTTTTCATAAGCTATCATGGGACTTTGTTAAAACAGAAGAATTATAGATATTAACATTTCTTTTCCCATTCTCCTTAGGCATTAGTTTCTTGAAATTTGATATACTTCTTTCGTTGAAGTAGGCAGCTAGCCACTGTAGTGGGGATATGATATAAAGAACCCCAACAAGTGAAAGGAATCTACATTGGCCAAAGATCCATCTCTAAAGTGAAAATCACAATCAGTTTATCTTATGAAAAAAATTTCTTCACCTTTCAAAATGCCTTTTCCTCGATAATGTTTTTCTAATGTAATTTATGGAAAAGTCATTTTAAATAATATAGTCAGGGCAGCATTCAAATGTAATGATTTTAACTTATGCAAATAACACCTTAATGTTACTTTCATAAAGGTGAAGGTTAAGTGCAGTAAATACCAGTAATAGCAATATAGTTTGCAAGTGAAATTAGCAAGAACATTTTAATAAGTCCCTAAAGTGTGAACTAGTGATAAGAAGAAAAATGTTCCAAATATTCTTAAAAGGTCAAGGTCTTAAAGTCATAGTATTCATAATCATTTCTGAATACAAGATGAGTGTATTGGTGAAATTCCTTATAAGTGTAAGCAAAAGATATTAAAAGCATAGAGCATAGGATTTGGTGAAGTATTTTACTATAGCAAATTCAGGTACCATTTCACACCCTGTCATTCCTTACAAATGTGCTATTGAGGTAATTTGGGAAGGACTAAAAAGATCTGACAGGTGTCTTAAAGGAAATGCTTTTTAAATTTTTGTAACTTGCAAGACACTACATGTGGCAAAAAACAAAACAAACTAAAATAAATTCCAGAATTTTTAAGAATACAAATGAAAATGATGTCATTAACTCTGGAGAGGCAGAGGAGAGAAAGGGATAGGATGGAGCATCAGTTGTGTTTGCAACATTTTTATTTAACAGTATTCTTTTAAGTAATGAGGTATTTATATCAGCGCATCTTGCATTGCATTATTTTCTATGCAAGTCCGTATGTTTGAGTATTTTATTTTAAAAATTAAAAGTTTAACTATTTTAGTAGTTTTTTCAAACTATCAAGTGTAAAATGCAAGAAGTAACAATAGTAGGGGCATTATATTTAATAAATAATTGCTAAAATTCATGAGCACTAATAATAGGAATTTTACTAAATATTTTACTTGTATTATTTATTACACCCTCTCAGTATCTACATGAGGTAGCTACTATTATAGTCTTTTTCTTGTAAATATTTTGAGAGTTAGAGTAGCAACCTTCTCCATGCTGTTAATTGCTCTATCCCTGGTACCCAGACAATTTCCCAGCTTTTAGTAAACTAACAAAAATTTAAATTCAACTGCAATTATTTTACAAAACAAATACAGCAAGGCATACTTCTAGAGATATAGTAGTGAATAAAATGAAATCTGGTTTCCCAGAGCTTCTATTCTGGTGGGAGAGATACACATTAAAAATATTGATAAGGTGGGACCCCTGGGTGGCTCAGTGGTTGAGCATCTGCCTTTGGCTTAGGTCGTGATCCCAGAGTTCTGGGATCCAGTTTCGCCTTGGGGTCCCCACCAGGGAGCCTGCTTCTTCCTCTGCTTCTGTCTCTGCCTCTCTCCCTGTGCCTCTCATGAATAAATAAATAGAATCTTTTTTCAAAAATTCTGTTAAGGGAACCTGGGTGGCTCTTGATTTCTGCTCAGGTCATGATCTCAGGATTCTGGGATTTAGCCCCGAGCTGGGAGCAGGGAATCTTCTTCAATATTCTTTCTCCCCACTCTTCCCTTCCCCCCTCACTAAACTAAATAAATCTTTTTTCTTAAATGTTGATGAAAATTGTTATGAACGAAAGGAAACAGATTAAAAAGGAGTTACAGTGAATACATAAATTATAAATAAATGGAAATGATTTGCATAACATAGTGTTTGGAGAGACAGTATTCTTTGGGTCACTCTTACAAATCTTGCTGCATGTACCAGAGTCCAAGTCCTTGACCACTAGACTGCATTTTAGGTTTGTTTCTCAAAGTTGAGAAATGAGGTATTATCTCTCCTCTCCCTTGGACAAAGAGCAGGCTGCTCACTGATTGTTATAAAAATAGAGGATTCCCCAAACTCAGTTATCCTCAACTCTGAAGCAAACCTGTTGTTTCTGTCTTTATGCACTTGGGGACAAGAAGATCTAATGCAAAGCATGTTGACACTCATGCCCCTTTAAGTGCGGTGAGTAACAAAGACCATGTCTCTGACCCACAGATCTCTGTTAGAATCCAGAAATAGTTATAGGCTAATTTAGCTTGTCGGTAGGGTAAAATCAAAGCCCAGACCTGACAAAGTCAGTAGGGTGGTCATGTGGGACTCAAACCCAGGTCTTTGTGATTCCAGAGCCTACCTCTTAATCACTTTGGAAGTTATATTGGCTTCATATTAAATTAATTATATTTTAATGCCTGCTAACTTGAAAGGTGATTAACATTTGTCTACTTATATTTTCAATGCTGATATTTAATTTCTTTAAACTGAAGTTTGTTTTCGGTTACTAAGGTCTCATTGGTTATCAGTGGTTTTTTCGGGTATGTTATTTCATACCTCATAAATATAGCCACGCTTTGTTAAATATTTTTCATTATTGATATATAATATAAATCACATTTAAATGAAAATAAGACCATAAGCAAGCTATATTTCCCATTTCATTTATTTGATCATTTACTATGTTCTAGATACTCGATGTATAGTAGATGGTAGCAAGACCACAAATATTAGACATAGACACAATCTTTGTTCTTGAAAAGTTCAGTGTGGTTTCTCCTCTGCTCCTTAATATACTGGCCTACGATTATGAAAAGTAAGTGTGGGATAGTTACATGCAGTCAAATTGTCACTCCATTAACAGTCCTCACCGAGCTTTATTACCCAATGATGGACAACAGAAGAAAGGGCACTTCTATATTAAGACAGTGTTATCTAGGGGCACCTGGGTGGCTCAGTCAGCTAAGTGTCTGCCTTCAGCTCAGGTCTGGATCTCAGGTCCTGGGATAGCCCCATGTCACTGGGCTCCCTGCTTCAGTAAGGAGTCTGCTTCTGACAAGCCCCTCCCACTTGTACTCACTCTCGCTCGCTTTCTCTCAAATAAATAAATAAATAAATAAATAAATAACACCTTTTTTTTAGACAGTTTATCTACATTGGCTTCTTATGTTCTGTTGGACTATATTTTGAAACTTATGCATAGGCCTAGTACATAATCAAGCAAACATTGATGTCTGTATTTTAAAAAATACACATGTAAACCAGATTCCTTTCTTTTGCCTCAGGCTTTCCCCTCCCTGTTATAGTGCCTACTCTTTCTGTATCGCATTCTAGCTTTGTCTACTTTCTGAACCAATCTTGATGGATCTCAGCAAGAAGTATAGGGACAGCCTATTTCCTAGCTTGAAATAACCCATCAAATATGGGACCTGATGGCCCTAACTGTTAAACTCCAGTGGTTCTTTCCCTGACTCTTTGAAGCTAATCTAACCTGAGAATAAGCCTAACTTTTCCTTGGAGTTACCTTCAACATTTCTCCCTTTATTCCACACTTGGCCAGTCCCTGAGATGGACCTTAGATTTCAGACCCTACTCTTCAGTCTATGGGATTACTTCGGTCCCTTTAAAAAAGAGTATTCTCCTCTAAACCCCAATCTTGAATGAGTAAGGTGAAATTTCCGTATTTATTTGGTTTATAAATGTGTTAATTATAAAATTGTATTAATTTCCTTCTATTCACATAGCAGTTACTCATGTCAACAGTCTTTAGCATTGTTCAGGGTCTGCAGTAAAAATCTTGAAATAGACTATTTGTTTCTGGTTTTAGGACTACATATTATAATACCATGGTTTAGTGCTTATATTGTTATCTTTGAACCAAGGTGGAAGTTTAAAGAATGATGTTCACTATTAATTAGAACAAGCAAGTTTTTATTTTCCTAAAGTGATATGGCCATCTGTTTATCCATATATTTCCCATCTGTCTATCTACCTTCATATTTTTCTGTTGTCTGTGTTTGAGTTGAGGAAATTCATCTTAATTATTATCTTCTAAGTCCATGCATACGGAACCAGGAGAAAAGGGCAACAAATGCTTTAATTACTCTCCTTATGTATTTCATATTAACAAACAAAATTAGTTTATCGAAAATATGTGCACAATGTCAATCCCATTTGATTTTAATGGAGTTAGAGTTGGCATTAATAAAATAAGCATTTGTGTCTTTTGAGAATTACAGATTTATTTTGTTGAACTATGGCTGACATTTAGCTTAGCTTGGGAAAGGTAAATAAAATAGTGCCTTATTAATAGAAGAAATCATGTTTTGAGTAGGTTATAATTGTGAATGCTCACTAAAAGAGCTGTAGTAATAAAATATTCAAACTAAGGAAACTGTACTTGGTGTTTAAGGAGAACAGACATTTACTCAGTTAAAATTTAACTTTTACATATGAAAAAGCCACACTTGAGGATATTTTGCACCAAAGTAAAATTGAATTGAGAAGGGTTTACCTTGCATTTTCAATCCTTCCTGTAAATATAAGCTGCACTCTGGCTTCTCTCCAGGCTTCTGTCTTGACCACAGTTTTCCCTCAAAACAGTGTCATTACAACTCTTCTTTTACATAGGTTTGTTCTGGTTTTTTTTTTTTTTTCTCACTCAAATGAATCCAACCATCTACTTCCTCTACTGCTACCCTTGGACGTCACACGAATCAATGCGCATCTTTATGATCATAAACAGAGTTTTGCCATATCTACTGAGCCTTCAGAACTGTTTGAAATCACATTTCTTCTCCCTTTCAAATTCCTTCTGAATTCCCATAATGCCTACACCAAAACCTTTATTCTGAATCCTATTATACTTTCAATACCATCACACTCCATAGACTCCTGCTTACCAGAGAAAGCCAAGATCAGGGCAACTATCCCATGACTTTGCATTTCCTCTTCTAAATATTCCTATGTTGCTGCCCATTCTTCCCTTCTGACCAGGCTGAGGGGCCCTCTCTCACCTTCAATGGTGCTTCACCTGCACCCTAGAAGCAAGTTCCTGCTAGCCCTTTGCGGCCCAGCCAGTCTTTTTCTCCAGGGATCACTTCTGCTAGCCTACAGGGGAGCTCAAACACCCTCATCCTTTACCCACCTTTCCTTCAAACCCCAATCCTCTCCTTTAATTAGTCATTAGTATGACGATGTAGCATAGGCTTACTTTTTCAACTTCTTTCATCCCCATCGATCTATCAATTACTCTTAACAAGCAGGGATTCTTAGGGCCTGCTGAAGCTGTTCTTCATGCAATCATGCCTTAATTGCCAATAGCTGCTCTTTCCAACCTCATCTTACTCATCTCTTGTGTATCCCTGGATATTACTGACCACTCTGTCCTTGGAGAATGTACGTCATTATTTTTCAGGATAATTTTTTCTTAAAAATTCTATCCACATCTTGAAAGTTGCTTTAAAGTGTGTTTGATAGCTTCTCCTCCTTTGCTTGTCCTTTAGATTTTTTTTATTCCCTGGAGTGCAAGTCTTTGATTCTTTTCTTTTCTTACTCTAACTTTGTCCTGGGTTCCCAGGCTCCCATGTCTTTAATTACCAACAAAATGCTAAGATAGGCAATGACAATTTTATTATTCTTAGCTTTCTCTTGTATTTTCAATTCCCATGTTAACCTGTATGTCCTGAAGCTACTTCAAAATTAATATGCCAAGACCAAACTTATTATTTCTCCTGTAACTGCAGGTTTCTATTCTAATATTTTCCATTTGAATGAAAGCATCACAATCCACTCCATCTCATAATCTGGAAATCTGAGGGAAACGCTAGACTTCTGTGCTTTCCCTGCTCCTCCCCTCTCTTAACCTACTTTAACCAGTTAACTCTGAAAAAAAAGCATTTTTTTTCTTTCCCTCCTTTCTAGATACTGCCTTGGAAACCTTCACCATATTTGTTTTGGGAAGCCACTTATCTGGTTTCCCTGCATCTAATCTCACCCTCATAAAAACCTTCTCCACTGTATCTACTGAGTTATTATCATTTCTCTATCAAAAATTATCATAGGTGTCCTTAATGCTCACAGGATTAGATTCACATCCCTTAACTTGCCTGAGAAAGCTTTTTAGGATTTAGGCCCAGCCCAATTTCCAGTCTTATCATCCCCTGGCATCTATAAGCAACTTTATTCCAGTTCAGTTCACTTTGCCTTTGCTCATGTGATTCACTCTGCCAATAAGACTACTTTGTTCTTTCCTCGTATTACAAATTCTTTTTCCCTCTTCAAAGCCCAGCTCAAACATTGGTTTCTTCCTGTTGCATTCTGAAACTCCTCAGTGATGACTGAATATAAGGGGTTGATTGAGGAAATTCAATAAGTCTTTTTGGAGAAAATGAGTATGGCTAGATATAGCCTTACCTGTCATAAGGATCTTTAAAAGTCATGCTTTCTCCTTGACCTGACTCTTTGCTGTGTCTTAACCAAATATAAGGAGTTGTTTTATTTTGCATTCTATCTGGACACAAAGTTCAGGGAGCTATTATTTATCATGAGTCTATGAGTCACCGGAATTGGGCTCAGGTGATTTTAGCTGGGCTTATTCATTTGTGGTAACCTTGGGTTGGATGTGGACACGTTGATGTAGGTGATTCTACTGAATAAATCGTTTCCACTTCAAGTTGTATTTCATCCTCCAGAAAACTAGCCTGAACTCGACCTCATGGTAGAGGAAGAGGTCCCAAGAAAGAGTGCATGTGCACAAGAGTTCTTACAGCCTGGATTTGGAACTGACAATCTGTCGAATCTATCACATTTCATTGAGAAAGCAAGTCACAAAGCCAGCCCAGATTCAAGGAGTTAGTGAGGCAGATTCTGAGCCCTGATGAGAGGATCTGCAAAGCAACATCACAGAGAGAGTGGAAAACTGGGGCCATTTTTTGCAGTCAATCTAACATAAACTGGAGGGGACATTTTAAAATATGATATGCCAATCGTATAGTATTCTATAATTATTGAACCTTTTAGAAGTGAATGAGTAAAAAGGGAAACATAAAAAAGGACAGAAAAAAACATGTTGTTACTTATACTGTGTTATGCTATGTATGTTTTAATTCTTGGTTATCTCTCCGATGTCAGAAATTATAAAATTAGGAATTATAAACTATAGGGATAAGGTTTGATTTTAATCCTAAATTGAAAGAAATTGAAAGGATTAAAATCTAATATAAAAGTAAAACTATTTTCTTGGAAATAAAAGTTATTCTTCAATATGATGAAAGGAAACTGACAACAAAATATCATAGTTTGAGAAAGTCAAGGAAAGAAATCTCAGATTACTCTCAAAAATACTATATGTAGTGCTGCTGAATAATTTTGAGAACCCTTCTCCAGCAGGTTATGTGGAAATTACCTGCAAGATGACTGGCTACAGTTGATATTGTCAATTTGTTCATGGCATGGCTTCCAAGTACTGAACACCTGAAGCTTGCATTCAGCTGACAGAGAGGCACACTTCACTGAAGTGGCATTGGAATACAAATAAATTGGATACCACTTAGAGACCTGAAATGCCACTGTGAGATGAAAGGCAAGCCCCACTGAAAGTGACAGCAATATTTTCTTTTCTAGCTAGGGAAAATATATAGGAAGAAGATGAGAGACCTTTTTAATGGAATAAAGAAAAATGATACTGCTTCTATAACCCAAGCACCATGGTTCTTAATACAATCCAGTAAATGCCTCGAAATAGAAGTACATTAAACTTCAAGGCAATCAGAACACTAGATTGTCAGAATGTGGTAAAAGTACTGATATCCAAAGCTGGCAAAGACACCTATAGGAACCAGGGAGCATCAAACATCTCAGAGTCATTTGACAGTCTCTCTGACAGTGCACATCGAATTGAACATGTTGTCAGCCTCCCTGAATTCCTTTTGGTGTTTCAAAATATGCTGAATGATAGATTTCTTTTCTTCTTAATAAATTTTAAGTTAATTGATCTCATGACACTGACTTCACATCAAACTTAAGAATCCTGACATTTTACACACTTAAGCCAGAGCCTGCTAATAGTCTCACAGAAATGCATACTTCACTTTTAAACTAATCAAGTATGTCTTGCTCATTTCTCGAGACATGGTGGCGTATTAAATCTCTAAAGGTTTAGCCATTAAGCTTTTGAGATATAGGAATCTCAAGGAGTTGGCAGAAATGGCATATTAGCTACAATAAAATAAATCTCATTTGAGTTTTATTAAATGGGAATGTGTGATTATAGTTTTTATCATCAAATTCTCATATAGCTATTTTTATACATTCCCTGTCTTGTTTGACATAAAGCATATACATATATTTATATATTCTTATATGCTTAGGGGCTTACATAATATATATTCTATATTAATATTCTATATACATGAAAAAATACTATTCCTGTAGCTCTCTCTCTCTCTCTCTATATATATATATATATATATATATATATATATGCATATATATATATATATATAATCTGAACAGTTTGACTAGCATTCCAATATTGAAAAAATTCTTCTGAAGATATTTTTAGCATTTCCATGTTTAAACAACACAGGTATGCACTAACATACTGTATTATAGCAATAACTCCTCAATTCTTACAATTGCAAGTGATACCATTTTTTTTACTCCTGTTTTAAGTCCCCAAGCTTTATGTACACATAGAATATGTTGACTGAGTCTCACTCAGACTATGAAATTTAATTGCTGTGAATTTTAAGACTATCTAAAGTTTACAATTACATTTTTACCTACTAATAGCCAAATGAAGACAAAATACTCATTATAAAAAATAGATTTAGTTATAGAAATATAAAGGCACATGAATTATTGACTATAATTGAATAACTGCTTCTTCAAGATGTGGATTTCTGGCAGTGTTTCAAGCCTTGTCTGGTTACAGAGGCTGGTGTAAGATGGGTGTGGGGAGGTGATTCCTGGACTTTTTGGATCACAACTCCTAGGCAAACAGCCACTTACTCCATTTACAGATGGGATAAAATAACCACATTCTATTCTTGAGCTGTTTATCATGCCTCAGGACTGCTAAAATTAGGATTCCCTTGTATAAATGTTTCATAGTAATTTTCTTACATTGCTTTTTTGACCTATTTCATTTTCATCTTTGCAATATTATGAAGAAAGAGATTTGTTACACATCAAAATCTCGGTCATAAGACCATCACTAAATAGTCATTTGACCTGGATAACTTTGCGTTTCTGATTTCCAACATTTGTAAAATAAGATCAGACTAGCCATAGAAAAAATTTGCATATTTGTAAAGATTCTTTGATTGTATTAGGGTTTCCAGTGGCGGATAAAACATTTAAAAATCTGATCTAGGGCAGCCCCAGTGGCTCAGTGGTTTAGCGCCGCCTTCAGCCCAGTGTGTGATCCTGGAGACCTGGGATCGAGTCCCACATTGGGCTCCCTGCATGGAGCCTGCTTCTCCCTCTGCCTGTGTCTCTGCTTCTCTTTGTGTCTCTCATGAATAAATAAATAAAATATTTTTAAAAATAAAATCTACGGAATGGAGACCAGCAATGTGGACTATATATCTATTTATCTATCTATATTCTTACCTCCTCCCTTTCTTCCTTTCTTCTTTTCTTCTTCTTTCTTCCTTCTTTCTTCTTTCTTCTTTCTTCTTTCTTTTCTTCTTTCTTCTTCTTCTTCTTCTTCTTCTTCTTCTTCTTCTTCTTCTTCTTCTTCTTCCTTCTTCTTCTTCTTCTTCTTCTTCTTCTTCTTCTTCTTCTTCCTTCTTCTTCTTCTTCTTCTTCTTCTTCTTCTTCTTCTTCTTCTTCTTCTTCTTCTTTTCTTCTTCTTCTTCCATCTAGAGATATAGCTATATATCTACATAGTCATGGGAAAATGCATAGAAACAAAGTGTTAACATCTATCCATATGTAATTCCCATTTCCCTCTGCATATGTGTTTATATAGAAAATAGGAATTACATATGGATGAAGGTAACGCTTTTTAGGGGAAGTAGATTTTTATCACATCTCATCTTGACTACTAGGTGTGGTTTAGAGGGACAAATAAGAAATGATAAATTAGTCTTTGGTTCCATGCAATTCTATCTTGTTTAACCCATTTTTTTTTATGATAGTCACACAGAGAGAGAGAGAGAGGCAGAGACACAGGCAGAGGGAGAAGCAGGCTCCATGCACTGGGAGCCCGACGTGGGACTCGATCCCGGGTCTCCAGGATCGCGCCCTGGGCCAAAGGCAAGCGCCAAACATCTGCGCCACCCAGGGATCCCTGTTTAACCTATTCTATCTCAGCTTATTCCTACTGGAAGAACACACGTACAGAAAGTAAATTACATTTAAAATTTTTAACACATGTGAAGCACAGAGACGCATACTACCTCCATTTCCTAACCATCCTCTCCTATGTCTTCTCTCTCTACCACTTATTCGCCTTTTGCCCATTATAGACTTTTTCTTCAGATTCTTGCTTCTCTTCACTTTGCTCATTCAATTTCCTTTGTTGAGACTTTGAGGCAAGGTGAAAAGAAAAACTCGGAGACAAGGGAATAAAAGGAAAGTCAATTTCAGAACAAGAGTAGAAATAGCCATTGACTACTACCCCCTCTCAGGAAGGGTGATATAAAAGAGAAAGCAAATGCTCCTAACTCAGTGGGCTTTGACTTAAGCACTTCAATCTTCAGGATTACCTTGCAATAATGGTATGCTAGGAAATCCAAATATGTTGGAAACGATGCTATCAACTTCTCCCACAGTGGAAGATGAATGCTGCCTTGTGAAGATTTTCAAATATCACCAAGACCTATTAGTCATGGTAAATGATATTATTTCCTGCCTCTGTGTTTTTGATGTTAAGATACTTCAGCTAGCCAGCTGATATGGTGTTATATAGAACCCCTCTTAGAATCTCTTGGGGTGCTTAAAAAATAATTAAGGGCCACTTCAGATCAAGGACTTCAGAATCTCCACAGTGAAATCACTATTTTTTACTTATTTTTTTATTTTTTTAAAGATTTTATTTATTTATTTATTCATGAGAGACACAGAAAGAGAGAGGCAGAGACACATGCAGAGGGAGAAGCAGACTCCATGCAAGGAGCCAATGTGGGACTCGATCCCAGGACTCTAGGATTTGCCCTGGTCCGAAGGCAGGTGCTAAACTGCTGAGACACCCAGGGATCCCTGAAATCACTATTTTTTAAAAGCTCTATAAATCACTCTATTTTGTCGCTATAAGCGTAAGAAGGAGGAAAAGTCTTATGTGAAACTTCCTCCAAATTCCCCTAGAGAAGTAGTATAATTACTTAATAATTTTAGTACTCCACAGTATATTATTAAAAATGAAAGTAAGGTGGGAGGGCACCTGGGTGGCTCAGTCGGTTAAGCATCCAACTCTTGATTTCAGCTTAAGTCTTGATTTCAGGGTTTTGAGTTCAAGCCCTGCGCTGGGCTCCAATGATGGGTATTTATTGAATGAACTGGACTCTGCTACTTCAAATCCCCTTTCCTCCAACAGCTAATCTATCTAGACAGAGAGTCTGGTAGTAGTTCTTAGCAAAATAACCCCAGAATGTTGTGTTTTCCAACTACACAGGGAAGTACCTAACCCATTGTGCTTTCTGAATAGCACAAAAAGACTCAGAAGAGTCAGAGAGACCAGATGACCCAATGAAATTTTCCTATAGAAGTCTGATTAATGTGGTATATTGGATGATGTTTCTTACCAGCTGTCCCAGTCAGGTCAGGCACTTCTCCCCAGCAGTGGAGAAAATGGTTAGAGTGGAGAGAGGGAGCCGGTACATTACTTAATACTATTCTCTCCTGGCATTTCACATGGAAATCCTTCATAGAAATATGAGGACAAGGGAATAAAGCACTACTCCCTTGTAATGAAATAATGCACTATTTCATTACTGCATTGGATCTCAACCCAAAATAACTATACTAAGTGTCAACGGGAAGAATTGAACATTTGTAGTACATTCAAGATCTTACAGTTTAAAAAGCTAATTTTAATTAGATGACATTTTCCCGCTTTTGCTTCAAAATAGTAATATTAAATGTAAAGAATTAATAGTATAAAAATAGTTTAAAAGTTTTGCAAATGTGCCCTCAGAAAATTATCAAATATTGTTTTATTATTTAGTGTATGTAATTTATAATTATGAAACAAAGAAAACAATCTTTCTCCAACATTAGAGAACAATGAAAACTAAGTCATATATAAATAATGGAATATTATGCTTCCATCATAACCGTGCTTTAGAATATTCAATAGCATGAAAAATGCTCATGACATTGTTAAAATAAAATACAAATTAAATGGCATGTAGATGATGTTTCTACTTCAGCACATCCAGTCTATATATACATATATACACATATATCCACACCCATATACACATATTCATACTATATTAGTTTAATATTTGTGCCATAACAAATTACCACAATCTCAGTTGCTTAAAATCATACAAATTCATCTTATGGTTCTGTTGGTTGAAAGTTCAACACAATCTCACTGGATTAAAATCAGGGTCTATTGCCCTGTGTTCCTTTCTGGAAGCCTTAGGGAAGAATCTGTTTTCTTGCCTTTTCCAACTTTGAGAGGTCTGCATGCTTGGCTTGCGATCCCCTTTCCTCTGCCTTCAAAGCTAATAATGACACGTGGAGTCCTTCACTTATCACATCACTCTTCCCTCTTTTTCTGCCTCTGTATTCCACTTTTAAGGACTCTTGCCATTGCATCATGCCTGCCTGGATAATACAGGATAATCTCCCTACTTTAAGATCAGCTGATAACAACCTTAATTCTATCTGCAATCTAATTCTCCTTTGCCTTGCAACCTAAAACATTCCAGGCTCCAGGCATTAAAATGTGGGCATCTTTGGGTGGCCATTATTCTGCTTCTCATACACATACACACAAACATATACACACATACACATATATGCATGCATATATACATACACATGAATATGTATACACATATATGTAATGAGAAAGATTCTAAAGATACATATCATAACATTAATATTATGTGGCTGAATTATGGTGTTTTATTTTTTCTTTATATCTCTATTATTTAGATTTTCTATAATAAATACAACTGGAAATAAGTCTAAAAAACACCGTTTTCTCATACAAGCCTCTAAACTACTTTTTGCTACTCATTCACTGGATATTTTCAAGACAAATATCATACATTGAAGTTTATAACTTGAGCACTTAAAAGGTAATTTATTTGAAAAGTTGGTGGTGCACTGAGTGAACATCACATGCTCAGAGGCTTAGGAAAGAGGCCAACCAGGAGAGAAGATCTGGCCTTCTCAGCCATTGATTTCTGCACAATCAATTGACTCGGATCATGCAGTTAATCCAATTCAGTAGTTAAGAAAATTGAAAAGACCAGCTGTGTGATTTTTAGGTCCAGTATTTTTTTTTCCAGAGAGACACTAAAAGCAATGTCATTTTTGCTAGCCTTTCCAGAGATCCACAAAGTGAAAAAACAGAAAAAGACATTTTTCCCTCTGCTGCATAATAGCATTTTCTAGAGACAAGGATAAAATATACATCACTAATTCTCATGGGAACCACATATTAGCAGAAAAGGCTAAATTAATATGATAATCTGTGAGTCATACCAGATTAAAGTTTTATGAATGTTTAGCTGAAGAAAAATAAAATTAGATCAAAGTAGAGCAATCTTAGCTTGTTGAAGCATTTAAAAATAACTTTTCATATCCAAAATAGAATAATTCTATTTGCTCTTAATAAATATAAACAAGTCAAACTTTGAATACTAGCAACTGCTATGGTCTGTGTGTCACTATTAATTATGATTTAATGAATAACTATATTCAAACATAAAGAAAAAATAAGTAAATAATCACGTTCTTTTATACTCTTAAAACACAGAAAATGTCTCAATTAGGTATTGTGCTAAAGAACAAATACTAACTACTATTAGAATCATAACTAGTTTGCTCTTTGTAAAATTAATCCTTTTTAAATCATAAAATAAGACCTTTACTGCTCTCTACATTCTTATTAATTGCACAGTACTTTATAGGCTCTTGTTGAATAGAAGAAGGAAAATTAGTCAAGAAAAGGTCACTTTCTTTCCTTACTGGTTGTGTGCTAATTAAACATACAAGGAGCAACTTGTGAGGTAATAGAATATTTGAACTGTGGTAGATAAAAACTGATAATAAAAAAATGGAATAGGAAACATGGGAAGAACATGAGGTATCATTATCACAGCTGGGAAGGTTTAGCTCCCACTTGAAGCCTTGGCTCCCTCCTAGGATGCATAGTAATTTGTGGTTCCCAATCACCTCTTCACCTCTTATCTCTTGTATTATTGCTTTTATTAAGATCACTTGACATGAACTTTCCAAACTATCCATTCACTCACCTGAAATTTTTTTCCAGGGTATGGTCACTAAATTCCTCCTGCTAGTGAAGAGGGAAGGTCACTTTGATTTTTTTATTTTTAAAGATTGATTGATTGATTATTTAAGACAGAGTCTGGGGAGGGACTGAGAGAGAGGGCAAGAGAGAATGTCCAGCAGTCTCCCCACTGAGTGTGAAGTCAGAGGCGGGGCTCGATCTCACGACCCTGAGATCATGACCTGAGCTGAAATCAAGTGTTGGACCCTTAACCAGTTAAGCCACCCAGGTGCCCCTCACTTTGATTTTCTAAAACAAATCCTTCTACCTGGACTATTTCCCCTTTGATGACCTAAAGACTTCAGTCCACTAAATACACCTTATTGTTAGGTGTATACCTATAATATATACCATATAATGTATCACTCAAATCATATTCAATACTAACCACTTAAATTTAAATTTAAGTTCAATAAAATTAATTCAGTTACACTAGTCACCTACAGGTACTTGATAGCTACACTGGCTAGTATCCACCATATTGGATAGTCTGGATAGAGAATATTTCCATCATCACAGAAAGTTCAGCTGGACAGGTTTATTCCCATGGTGGGGAATAAAATTGGAAACTAGAAATAATAATTCTAGGATAGCGTATTATTAACTGAAACTAGCAAACCACGACATGTTACCCTACTTATCTTCAACTCTTCTCTTTATTGTCTCTTTTTTTTTCTGTCTGCAGATGCCAAAATTTTTCCTTCATTAAGCCCTAGGTGCTATACACAGCTGATGAATTAATGAACACTACATCTGAAACTAGTAATGTACTGTATGTTGGCTAATTGAATTTAAATTTAAAAAAAAACAAGGTTAACATTATTACAACCATCAGTTGACACACCCTTACACTGATCCTATTTGTTACACTAAATACTTAATCAATTAAACAAAAATAAAAATTAACCAAAGTAATTTAAATAAAAATAAAAATTAACCAAAGTAATTTTTTTTTAGCTATTAGCTGACAAAGTAATCACTTGAATCAGCTTTTGCTATACAATTGGTTGCTGCAGGACACTACAGTGAATTATAGTTATCACTAACTGAGCATTTCTGATGTGCTTTATATGGTAGTAAATGCTTCATATACATCATTATTGTATCATCTAAACATGATATAATTCAATAACATTAGATGAATGGTTTGAAGCCAGTAATTACTATGGGGTTTCTGAGCAGCTAGTCAAGAAAAAGAATGCTGGGATTTCCCCAAGTGAGTGAGGAACTGGAAGACGATGATTAAACCTGAAGGTGGCAGGAGATACTAGAAACTGGAGGATCTCCATGTTGAAGCTGATTCCAAAAAGAAGCTGGGTTTTTAAATGAACAATAGAGATGAAGTCAAGAGTCCGGTAGAAGACAGTCTAGATTAAAGCAGGGACAGCAGGAGGAATCTTAGACAATTATTCTGAACTCTCATATTTTCAGCTCACTTAAATGGGGAAGTCTGAGGCGTCAGACTGGCAGGCTGTCCTAAAAACATCACATAAAACTGGACGGGCCCCCATGAAGATAACACCTGACTATAAGTATTACCAGTACATTTGAACTCCCTGGACATCATAAGTCTGAACCAATCCCAAGTTTCCATGCATCCCTGGACACTGCCATTTGAACTTCTTCATTTACTATAGACTTAAAGCTGGCCAAACTCTCTTTCAAAAATAGCATAAATAGCTGGCACAAAAATAGAAACATAAATCAATGAAACAGAATAGGAAACCTAGAGATAAACCCATAGTTATATGGTCAGTTAATGTTTGACAAAGCAGGAAGGAATACGCAATGCAAAAAAACACTCTCTTCAACAAATGGTGTAGGAGAAACTGCACTGCTACACGCAAAAGAATGAAACTGGACCACGTTCTTACACCATACACTAAAATAAACTCAAAATGGATTAAGGACCTACATTGAGACCTGAAACCGTAAAAATCCTGGAAGAGAGCACAGGCAGTAATTTCTCTGATATCAGCGATGGCAACATTTTTCTAGATGTCTCCTGAGGCAAGGGAAATAAAAGCAAAAATAAACTATTGGGACTACATCAAAATAAAAAACTTCTGGACAGCGAAGGAAGCAATCAACAAAATTAAAAGATAACCCACAGAATGAGAGAAGATACCTGCCAGTGACATATCTGATAAAGGATCAGTATCCAAAATATATAAAGAACTTCTCAAACTCAACACCCAAAAAACAAATAATCCAATTAAAAATGGGCAGAAGACATGAACAGATACTTCTCCAAAGAAGACTTCCAGATGGCTAACAGACACATGAAAAGATGCTCAATTTCACTCATCATCAGGGAAATGCGAATGAAAACTACAATGAAATATAACCTCAAACCTATAAGAATGGCTAAAATCAAAAGCACAAAAACAACAGATGTTGGCAAGGATGTGGAAAAAATGAACCCTTGTGCACTGCTGGTGGGAATGCAGTGTGGAAAGCAGTATGGAGGCTCCTCAAAACATTAAAAATAGAACTACTCTATGATCCAGTAATTACTCTATGATCAATTAATATTATTTACCCAAAAGATATCAAAACACTAATTTGAAGGGATACATGCATCCCAATGTTTATAGCAGCATTATTTATAATATCCAAACTACGAGAGTAGCCCAAAGGTCCATCAATAAATGAACGGGTAAAGAATATGTGGCAAATACATATACAATGGAATAATAGCGATAGAAGATGAAATCTTGCCATTTGCAAGAACATGGGTGGAGCTAGAGAGTATAACGCTACGTAAAATAAGTCAGTCAAAGAAAGACAAATATGACTTCACCCATATGTGGAATTTAAGAAACAAAACAAATGAGCAAAGGGAAAAACAGAGAAAGAGAGAGAAAGAGAGAGAGAGAGGGGGGGAGAGAGAGAGAGAGGCAAACCAAGAAACAGACTCTTGATTATAGAGAACAAACTGATGGTTACCAAAGGAGAGGTCGGGAGGATGGGTTAAATAGGTGATGGGGAGATGGGGACTAAAGAGCACACTTGTCATGATGAGCACTGAGTAATGTATAGAATAGTTGAATCACTATATTGTACATCTGAAACCAATAGAGCACTGTATGTTAACTATGCTGGAATTAAAAGAAAAATCTTAATTAAAAATTGAAAAAATAGAATAACAGTATAAGACAAACCATAAAGAGGGAAAAGTAACTTTCATTGCATATGACAAAGAGCTGTGATTCCATATTTATGAAAACGTTCTTTCAAATGAATGATCAAGCCAAATATCTAGAGGTCAGACTTCATAAGTCACCCTAACACTTCACACTGAGTGCAACAAGCTCTGTCTCCAAAGTACTTCCCCACCATGACTGGTTTGCTTTGCCTCTGCTATTGTAGCTCTGGGCCATGCCTCAGTTCCCTCCTACTTGAAGTTGTACAGTAACAGGACAGTACACCCTGAACCCACAATTTCCTTCCTAAAGTGGATGTCCGTGGACCCAGAGAGACATTTTAAAGTTTAACTCCTCACTTTCTGGTTTAGGAACCTCCGAAAGATTCCACCTGCATGTAGAAAAAAAAAAAACAAAAAACAAAAAACTAAACCCCTTCCCATAGCCATTATACTCTTAGCTCAAAGCTTCTGCAATGACCCAAAGCTTTTGCAATGACTGCTACTCTTCTTAGAATTCTCTCCCTCCAGATCCTCCCTTGATTAATTTTCATCATTCAGGTCTCAAACCACATGCTCCTTCCTCAAGGGATCTGACTTGCCATCTGACCTAAAGCAGCTTCTCTTCTCTCTTCGATCCCATTGTGGAATTTTTCATAGTATTAAATTAAATCAAAATTAGCATAATTTTGTAATTATGATGTTTCTGTTCTTTTCTCTTTCCTTTCCTTTTTTTTTCTTTTTTCTTTTCCTTTCCTTTTTCCTCCCTCTCCCCAGCAGAAAGTCAACTCTTTGAGAATAGATTACTCTCTGCCTATATTACTACAACAGTGTTTAGTATGCAGAAATTGAGGCTTGGCTAGATACACTGCAGTATATCTGTACAAAGGAATGTACAGTAATGTAGAAATATGTTTAGTAGTAAAAGTAATACGTCATTAAATCAAGAAACTATAATTTCTATTTGTAAAGGAAAAAATGAGTATACATTACTCATATATACATAAAACTGAAATATAAACACCAAAGGCTTAAAGTGATGATCTTAGCATGATAGAAATGCTGGTAATTATTTTCCTCTTTTTTCAATTTAATTGAATTCTTATTATGACTAAAAACCAAAGAAGTTGTTCAAAGCAGTTTACTGATAAAAAGTAGTTCGGTGTAAGAAGCAGAAAATAAGCTTTCATATCAACCCTATTTTTGAGCACTAGCCAATTCATAGGTCAAGAACACTATTTTGAATTCCTAATGATATAAGTCACTGATATGTATCTCCTTACCACATAATACCTTAGAGTGTAAATAGAGTCCCAAAGTAAGTGAAATTTTAAAATTTATTTTCTTTAAAAACTAAAAAAAGCCTAATGGTATTCTATTTATCATTCCTTAATAAAATGCCACTGAGCTCTATTTTTTATGCATTTTTATGCATTTTTTTTTCATTGGAGCTGTGCAAAAAAGTGCTAACATAGCAGATCTGAGACTACTTATCCTTAGAGAGGCCTGCTTAAAAGGTTGACCCTCGGCGGACATCTGGGAACTTAGATTTCTCACCATTAACTGATAAGAGGGACTTACTTTGCCTAAACTATGTACATACAATATGGTTTATGCTGAACACTTGCTTTCTTTCTGGATGTCTAGAATTTTGGAATGGGCCAGGTGAAGGCAGCCTCCTTGACCAACTCTCAGGAAATACCCTGGGCACTGAGTCTCTGATGAGTTTCTCTGGTTGGAAACATTTCACACATGTTGTCACAACCTGTTGCTGGGGAATTAAGGGCTTCCTCTGTGACTCTACTGGGCAAGAACTCTTGGAAACTTGTGACCGATTCCCCCCTATATTTTACCCCATGTGCCTTTTTCCTTTGCGGATTTTGTTTTATGTCCTTTTGCTATAATAATTCATAACCCTGAGTATGACTATATGCCAAGTCCCGTGAGTTCTACTAGAAAATTATTGAACCTAGAGGTGGTTTTGGGGAGCCCCTGGCACAGAAGCTAACTTACAGAGTTAAATCTCTAGCCCTTCTGTCATACCTATGCATTAGCTATACTATGATTAACATATCAGTTATCTCCTATATAACATGATATAATAAATACATAGCATACCTGTCTGCATGGTGCTATAGTATTAACAGATCTTACAGTGAGAATCTCCAAGTATAATCCGACCAGTAAAACATAGGTTCCATGGAGTCTAACTGGTCTGAGTCCTGGCTCCAGTTGAGAAACCAGGTTCTTCTTGTTGGGGTGCAATTTAGGTACTGGTGGCACCGCATGGGAAACTGTCCCTTTATTTGCCTAACTGAAATTTATATTTATTGCTATCTACTAGAAAGTGGAATAGAGCTAAGAGTCATACTATGTAGAAGAAAATAGAGTAAATAAATCATGGCATCTGATTCATAAATAAGATCAGAGGATTTTATCCCCCCATGTTCTAAAAAGTAGCTTAGCTGGGTCATAATGAATGGCATTATTCTCAAAAGGTGTTTTGCGCTTGTTTGAGCCTTTCCGTTACTGGCAAACAAGCTATTCCCTTTGGTTTGGGAATCAAACACATAATGTCATATCTTTCTTAAGGCATCTGTTTACCTTTCATTATGGTCTGTAATGTGTTCAAGCAGAGATTTGGCTCATGGCTCAACTCTGTCACCAGCTAGCCATGTGACCATGCCTGGGTAAACTACTTAACCTTTTAAGCTTCAATTTCCTGATTGGGAAAATAACATCATCAGCTATTCCCTCCTGATAATGAGAAAATAGACACAATGTTCAGATGGTCATTAAATAATGGTTCTCTCCCCATACTTGGGGTTAATCCAATGGAAACAGACATAGTCATACATGAGGAAATAAAGATGTCAGCTGTATTACTAAGAACATTAACTGGAGGACAGACATTACTTTAGATCCACAGCTAGGTGTGTTTCCTGATTTTTCACCCCTGAGACGAACTTTCCAATCCAGTCACTGGCACAATGGAGTAACCATAGGCTTCCCCTGCAGGGCGCACTCCATAGCACAAGATAGACCAGACGGCACCCATCTGCTTGGCAGCCTGGCTCCAAAATAAAGCCAGATGGGATTTAGCCATGTTTCTTCAAGACTCACAACTGGAGAAGTAATTTCTCCTCTTTGGTACGAGTGAGTGACGCAAAGAGCAATCAGAAGTGACGCTCTCCTCTGATTGAAGTCCCTCCAGAGGAAAGGAAGTTTTTGACAAAACAGGGCCCAGTTTGATGTATAACAGAGAAAGTGTCCACTGAATGTTCACTAGGATTTTTACAATGAATGTTCCACGAAATGCTAAGAACCTTGAGATGAAGGCCATGATTGATTACCTCTTATTTTCATGGAGCGTTGGCACTTGGCACTAATAAAATCTCTGGAAGAGCTGGTTAATATATGTGAAGGGAATGCAAAACATTATTATTATTCTGTGTCTTTATTCTGGTGGTTTGAACTAATAGAGTGGTAGGAACATTGAAACATGTGCTGGGAAACCTGAATTCTAATCTAACTCTGTCTTTTTCTTTTGTTATTTGACCTTACCAAAGCCATTTAATTTTTTTCACTAAGCTATAATGCTAATAATAGGTCTGCTACATATTTCACAAGAATAAGGTGAAATAATGGATGTGAAAATGTCTCGGGGAATATGCAAAATGTATGATGCAATGCTGGAAAATTCATAAACCTGCTTTTCACATTCGAAAATTTAAAAAGTAAGCTGCAGCATGCATGGATTCTTTACACTGGCCTGCTCATATCTTATTCTCAAATTCTCATGTGAGTCATATCTCTGCTCATCCATCATTTCCTTGAGCAAAAAAATGATTCAAAGTGGAACAAAGGTATATATTATTTCCTTTTATTTTCCAAATTTTCAAAAATGATCATTTGCTTTTCTTTAAAAAATGGAAGTACTACAGAACGTGTGTATTGAAAAACAACAGTCTCTGACAGACCACTTCCGCCTGTAGATTAAAGTTCAAATTCAACATTGTATTCAGTCTCGTGTTCTACTATTTGAGCCCAATTTTTCTTTCTCGATTTTATCTCCTCTTATACCTGCATATGTAATTTACTCTCTAAAAAATTTGGTTCTACCCTGCATTTTTCAAACACAACCAACCAATTTTTACCTCTCCACTTTTGCTTATACTGTTTCTTCTTCCTTGAATGCTATATTACAGTGTCTGCCTTTTACATCCTTTTCTTCAAGATTTAGATTGAATTCTAATATTTGCATCCTTCTCTAATACCTGCATCCAAATTTCCTCTCCCTCTCATTTGTAACTTACACGTTCCTTTGTTTCATGTGTTTTCTTCTTTTTTTTTCATGTGTTTTCTTCTATGTACACTTCATTCTTGCTTGCATTTGTATTCATCACAGTGCCTAGTAGAGTGCCTTGCTCTTACTACTCGTTTTCTAAATGTTTATTTGAGTTGCAGAAACTATAATAAAATAAATGACCCAAGGACACTTGTCCCTCAGTGGTGTTAGTGGAAAGCACAAAACTATTCCCTCAGGATAGCATAATTTAGAAGGATGGAAGCATTGAGCATTAGCCTGATAAGTTTTTAAACCTATAAAAACCAAGAAAATCTAATAAAGAATGCATCAAAAATTTGTTTTCTTGTTTCATTATTTCTCTGTTCTAGGTATTACTGATTAACTTGTAATCACCATGCTAATGAGGTCCCTTGTGGGCCACTTCACATCTTTAAACTATACCCATAAGGTGAACTGCAAATGTACCTCTTAATCACAATTAGAATCTAATGAAATACTTTAAATGCAGCAACCTGTTATTGCCCCCATTCTTAGAGAAATAGTTTAAAACAAATCAAAAGGGGTAAACAGCATTATATTCACAAGGAGAAGACACTGCCTCACATAGTAAATGTCTGTGTGCAAAATGTATAAGAAGACCCACCTGAGTAATACCATTGCCTCGCAAATACGATGTGAGATATAGCTCATATGAGGAGCTATTATACGCTTTGATATTGTAAAGTGATCATCGTAATAAAATAAAATTAGAAATATCCTAATAGTCATTAGCTGCAGATATTACAGAAAATGAAAGAAGAAAATATGATGCTACATACATAGAATATAATGACAGAAGCAGGCTATTATTCAAGCATGAATAAGAATAATATCAACAAATGTGTTGCACATAGATAAGCTGTCATGATGACATTTCCACTTGTGTTTTCCACAAGATATGCCAAAGTAAGCCTTCGCATTATTTGTGGCTTAAAAAAGTTAGTGCCTTTGTCACCTGAATTAACTTCACGTTTTCCTGGGACGCCTGGGTGGTACAGTCGGTTGAGCAGCCAACTCTTGGTTTCACCTCAGGTAGTGATCTCAAGGTCATGAGATCAAGCCCCTCATCGGCTCTGTGCTCAGCACAGAGTCTGCTTTAGAGTCTCTCTTCCTCTGCCCCTCCCAATCATGCTCCCCCCCCTCTCTCTCAAATAAATAACATTTCCTTAATATGTTCACCAAATGAAGTATAAAAAATAAGATAATTAAAGTTAATTTGGGATAATTGGAAGCTGAGGTATTTTTCATTAAGATTCATACTACACAAATAAATGAATTTCACCAAAATCATCTCAAGTGCCAAATGTGAAATCCCTTAGTTATTCCAAACTAGTCTACAAATTCTAGTCTAGTTTACAAATTCTTTGCCTTTCAGAAAATTTATTCTCTGTGCCTCATCCTGATAGTAGACATATTTAAATAATAAAACGATTCTCAACATACTAGAACAACTATAAGAATTCCTTAAAAATATCATGTAGCTCCTTTCCTGCAACATATCTTTGTAAATATACGGCGTGCATCACCTATTCATATATTATTTTTATACAACCCCAGAAAATGAAAATCCTGCCCTAACAGTGCCTGGGTGGCTCAGTCAGTTAGGTGTCTGCCTGCAGCTGGGGTCATGATCCTAGGGCCCTGGGTGGAGCCCAGCATCAGGCTCCCTGCTCAGCGGGGAGTCTGCTTTTTCTTCTGCTGTCCACCCTCCTTGCTCTCTATCTCTCTCTGTCAAATAAATAAATAAAATCTTTGGGGGGGAAAAAAAGAAAATCTTACCCTACTCAAATTTCTTTTTTAACTTTTCTTCTCATTATTGAATTAGCCGGCACAGCAAAACCTCTCACGGCCCCATCCAAACGGACTTAAATTATTTTTATGATAATGTTAACTTAAAATATATGTGTATAAATTAAAATCAATTTACAAATGTTTATTGTTTTTACTAAATATTAATTTTTGTGAAGTAAATGCTAACAAACTTCAAAGCCAATGAAATCCAAAAACCTACCTTAATCTGATGGAATGATGATGTAGGAAGCTCAGTGGTGTTAGCAAAGTGAATAAAGCACGGAATGCTCAGACTTCCATTTTACTCGTGAGGTTTTAGTGCTAACTAAATTCTCTCTTCTTTCTTTGAATGGTTATTAAAATGTCCCTTTTAAAAATGTATCTTGACATCACCTAGTCGTAAGCTGATGTAAAATTCATTTTTCACAGGATAAATCTGGTCTATTCCATCTTTCATAATTCTTGACAATGACATTTTTATTATCTGATACCAAGGAAATCTTAGTCAAAAAATGCAAACCCAGGCACTGAAATCCTACACTTTTAAGATGATGATTGAGATGGCCCGGGACACACTTCTATTCTAATACTTTTTTAAGATTAAAATGAAATAATACAAAATGTAAAAGTTCTCAAATAAAATGCTCCGGCCTGAGAAAATACCTACTTCAAGCAGAGAACGTGGGGTTTCTCTGGTTTTCACTAGAAAAGTTCTACATTTTCTAACTTTTAACATTCCTTCTGTGGATTTCAGGATGCTATTTGGGGTGGAGGTGAGAAAACCTGCCTCACTACATCATTAGGGAAGGGGAGAAATTAAGGAGGGCACATGTCAGGCCTGGCAGCTGAGAGGATGATGGGAGGACGTTACTAAAAAAACTCTAGTGGGGAAGAGATGAGCATATAGTTAGTGAGTAACAAATCAAGAATCTTCAAACAAAAAATAAAATAAATAAAATAAATAAAAAATAAAATAAAATAAAAAAAGAATCTTCAAACAGGGGGCACCTGGGTGGCTCAGGGGTTGAGCATCTGCCTTCGGCTCAGGGCGTGACCCAGGGGTCCTGGGATCGAGTCCCGTACCGGGCTCCCCTCAGGGAGCCTGCTTCTCCCTCTGCCTGTGTCTCTCTTGAATAAATAAATAAAATATTAAAAAAAAAAAAAGGAATTTCAAACATGTTGCATTTCAGCACTGGTGAAACCTCCAGGTGTGGCTGCTGGGGGATAGGCGGGCATGCCAATCAGTGCTTCAGAGGAGAGGCTACGGCTCACAGTGAAAATCTGTTTCTTTCTTTCTTTCTTTCTTTCTTTTTTTTTTTTGAAAATCTGTTTGATCCTGCTTCAGACACATGTTGGACACATTTGCCAGAGGGCAGGAAGGCTGCATATTAAAAGGGTAGCACTTGTGGGTGAGACTTTCTGCACCTGAAGTGATTTGCTGGCTATTTCTGTCCTGTCCCTCTTTGTCTGTGTGGTCAGCATAACACAGGCAGTAGAGACAAAGCCCACCTGGATTGGCCAAGGGCTGCAACCATTCTCTCTCTCCTCTCTCTCTCATCTCATTCTCTCTCTCCTCTCCCCCCACCATCTCTCTCTCCTCTCTCATCTCTCTCCCTCTCCCCCCACCTCCCTCCTCTCTTTCTTCCCAATTACCCTCTTCCCCACCTCCATCCATTTGACTTCTTTCTATATATAATTCAGTAGTAAAATCTGAAAAGTGGTTTTGGTGATCTTGTAAGTGGACAGGCTTTACCCACCTACGGCCCTTTTTGATGTGAGGCTCTGAGACCCAACTGGCTGTCCCAGGTCAGCTGGCTGGCCTTGTCTCGCTGTGTTTGAGGGCCCCAGGCCAGCCACCAGGAAGGTGGTAACTTCCTGCTGTGCGTCATCCTTGCTTATGAATGCACCCCCCTGGGGAAGGATCACTGTGGTAGAGGGTGAGCTCTCGACACCCCGGATGCCCCCAAAGTCGTGGTGATTTCCAAGAAAGCTCAAGTTCTTCCTTCCGTTCCTCCACGGGGTCTGTACCTGTCAGATGGTTACCTACACTTGGCTAACGGACTCGCCTAATTTAATAAATAAAACACCCAGCATATATCATTTACTGCCGCTTGAGAGTGTATGAGAATATGAGAATATGAATACTCTGCTGATTCCATTTCACTTGTGACAGAGCTGGGCACCTGCTCCGAGGCTGCAGCACATCTCAGCTGTGGAGTCTTTCTAAATGCTCTAGCAACTGAAGTGCATCTCCACTGTTGAAGGTCTCTCGCCTGTAAAGACATTTACAAACTTTACTGATCAAGCTGTACATTTCCGAGCTGGAATTGAATCTACAGAGCCTTCTGCAAAATGAGCTGAATCCTTTACTAATTATGGGCGATGGTGGGATTTCTTTGGTTTGCGGTAATTTGCATTATTTGCTTATTATACCCCTTGGCTCCCGCTGCAGACTGCTGCACAGCGTGGCTGGGCCTGGGAGATCACTCTCCACATCATCCTGCTCCCGAGGTGAGAGCATTTTGGTTGCAGATGAAACGTCCTCTTAATGTGAGAAGCTCCCCACTGACGCCTGCACATATCCTCTGTGTCCGCATGGTGCCAGACAGTCAGTCCTGCCTGGGCATCTCTTCCTAGACCCCTGTGAGGTCATGATGCTCCAAAACGTTAAACCCAAAGCCATGTTATTCTGTTTGGCCACCGTGGCTGTATGATCCCCCCTCAGCCTAACATAGTAAGCATCTTGCTCCCCGTACCCAACTCCTAACGCCAGGAAAATTGTTCCTGTGCTGCCTACCACCACTCCTACACAGGAAGCAGTGCAGCCGATTAAACAGTGCGATTGTGTAGAGTTATTTTAGCAACCCTGGGTACCATTTTATGATCCCTTCCATAAAACAATGATTTTTATCCCAACTAAAGTATAGTGAACTGATGACCTAAAATTCCACAAAGATAGTCAGGCGCAGACTCTTATTTCTGGTTAGCAACCCTACATAGACTGCAGCAGATAGTTCTCATACAATCCGAGTCCTGTTTGAAGAAATCAGCTGCACCTCCATGATGCTCTGGCAAATGCATCATTTCATATGGAGCAAGAAGAAACTAGAAAAAGACTGTGTTCACATCCATTAGTATCTGAACCCGCATCTAGGCTTGTCAGGTAAGATCAATATACCTACTTCATGTTTGCATCACAGAATAACAAGAAGGCTTTTGACTGGATAAGATAATACCTAGAGTTTAATCCTGGTATATCAGAAGATAAAGCACTCAATAGTCCAAAAGATTATAAAATTTATGTTTTAGTACCTTGTAGACATTAACCATATAGACATTAGACCAGATAAGAGAATATGTACAATCTTGAAACAAAAATATAAAACCGAGTCACTCATTTATGCTTGCTGGAGGTTTTTCTCAAGAAAGAACATAAAAATGACTAAGGTTGTCTACCGTAATAAAATATATAGCCCAGTAATAAAGTCAGGAAATATGTTCCATATTAACAAATTCACTCCCCAATCCATAAATTGTACGCAAGGAAGATTTAATAATTCCAACATGACGGAATTTGTTAAAAATAAAATACATGTAAATCTTCACCTTTTCAAAAGCTAATCTCCACATTTGCTCAGGGAATATCAGAATCACCAAAATTTGCCCCATTGATGCCTTTTTTGTATACATGCTCTCAATCTGCCTATCGAGAAACAAGTGTTCTAGAAATCAAATTAAATCATAAAAACTATAGAATATCGCACTCGGTTTCTGTAATATTTTAATGTCTGTGGCATGTAACAGATATCAGGCAATCTATTTGAAAAAAATAGCTTCTGAAGTTTTGCTAAATATACCTTTCCTTTTGTCCTAATTTTATTTCCATTCTGGGCAGATTTCTCTGTTTTCGGGACACCCCATTGATTTTGAAAGCTTCTTCTCAGGGAGCCTTGCTAGCAGTATTCCAAGAATCTACTAGATGTCATGAAGAAAGGTTTAATTTCAAGAATGCGATTCAAACTATTTATATTTAAACCCTCTTATAAAACAATCATTCATATATTGTGGGGAATAAGATATTTCAGGAAAATTCAAAAATCATTAGAAAGAAAAAATGTAGTGCAGTGTCTTTTATCATCTGTTTTTTTCCTGGGTAGTCTGTACAGTGCAAACCCCAGTAGAAACATGCTCACAAAATCCCCTGTCCTACAATGAAATTTTTGCCAGATACAATAGGAAAGAAAAGCGTGAATGAAACAGGGCGGGCAGACAAGGAAAAGCTGAAGCAAAACCATTCCAAATTTAAAAATGTGTGAACTTAGAAGTGAGTTCCTGCCAGGAAATAACTTGCTTGCTTGCCTTGATGTAACTATAGCTCAGCCTGAAATATGGGCAGTGCGAGGGTCCTACGTGCAACAGTCTGGAAAGCAATACACTGTGCATATTACTCTAGAGCTGACCTAGCATGATCCCTAGATGTCTTAATGCAAGAGCTTCCCCGTAATTCCCTGGGGACTACCCAGGATGGTATCTAGGTTTGAACTGGGGCCTCCTCTTCGATTTTTATCCTGAATAAAACAAACAAGAAAGAAGACAATGAGAGTAGCCAGTGACAGGGCATGAGTTATGCAGGCAGACCTGTGCTGCTAATGTTGTAACGAGTAATTATTCCCTCGGCCTGGGGAAGGGTCCTCAAATAGAGTTCTATGGGTGGCAGACTGGTACTTGCTTGGGATGCTTTTCTGTAAGAAGACTCCCACATCCCCAAAACAAGGGTAAGAGGAGGCCCTGACCTACTGCTCTCTGGGAAGACAGCATCCCTGGGAGATCGGGCAAATGCCAAGGGGACCAGCAAAGGAACACGTGCATCCACGCTAGGAAATAACCTGACAGGTGACAAACACCTAAAACTCTCGTGTGATAACATACTAGCAGTCATTAGGTGAAATCCTGATCTTAATGTCAGCTGAACCCCCCACGGGACTGCTCGGAAAAGGTGTTGAGAAACGCAGTAGCGCTTCTGTTTGAAATCACCTGGCAAAGGTGAGGGAAGCAAGGGGCAGGCATCATATAAGTAATTCACAGGGTAGAGAAAAAGACAAACTTATTCAAGATATGTGTGTGATGAGCAAGACAAAGTTAAGGTCCAAACTCTAATCCTCAGCCTTTACATGTTCCAGGGGAGATGGGAAGGGTTTGCAGAAAAGAGAGGGAGGCTGTCCCCAAACTGAAATATGGCCCATGCAATCTGCGTCTGAGATGCATTCACATCAACTAGGGCTTCCAAATGTCAACTTGCCTATGAGTTCCCCAAGTAATAAAAAGCCAATTCTCTATCGTCTCTCGAATCTTGTTTTTTTACATAAAGCCAATAATCTCATAAATTCTATCCTGTGATTCGATGGACAGTAGTTAGGTTTGCCTCAGGCATTTTCTCTGAGCCTGCTTCTTAGCAAAGGGAGTCATGCCAGAGCCTTCCAACGAGGGGGGTCAGGGGCCCTGACAATGGATGACTAGTAACTAAACTCCAGTTTTCCAGATAGGATGATCCGTCTCAGCTTTTCTGACACTGTCCCCCTACCAAGAGGGGGCAAGACTGCAATGCAACCGAAGTGTGTTCTAGAAAGCACCACTTCAACCATCCTAGGAGGAGGATGCCTGGCCCGTGAGAGTATCCTTCCCTGGACCACAGAAGACGGAACTATGGTAAGGGAGTGTTGATGCCATTTCCTTTGTCACCTACTACACTGCTCCCCTTTATGAAGGACCTAGAATTGAGATGCTTGATTTGACCAAACCATCTGGCACAATCAAGGAGTATGGGTAAGAGCCGTGTCGAATATTTTAGCCATCTCAGAACTCACGTAGAACACCAATATGAAAGAAGAGCAGGTCTTGAAGGATGAAGGGGAAAGAGGCACCAGACTCAGTTTAGGCACATCCCTGGATTTCCTCAGCCCTGGCTCCCGCCTGATGTCACCACTATCCTCCAGGAGGGCCACCTGGCCCAATCACATTTAGTAAAGCTCAGTGGGGAACTTTCAATTTTCACTAGATAAAGGCTCATTGGTCTCCATCTCTGCCTTTATGACAATGGCCAGACAGACCATGGTCCACCTGCTTAGCCACTTGGGTCCACTACACAACTGCTTCTTCGTGATCTCCCAAATTCCTTGTGGCACAACCCGAGGACACCCCACCTTGTGCCTCACAATACACATCCTGTGCCACGTGTTCTGGAGACTCCTTTCTTACAAATGGGCCTCAAGAGGGATGCCACCTGGAGCCCACGCAGGTGCATAGGCCCACCCACCTAAGCCTGTGAGGCTACAAGCTGCAGGAAGACAGGAGTGCCTTGAGGCTGCCCTGAATGCTGTGGTCTGTGTCATGAATGCTGGGCCCACTTGTGCAATCGGCCTTGTCCAGTGGCTGCCTGCAGGGGGTGCGTGGCACACCCTAGAGGAGCTGCTGGGTTAGGAGCCTGTTGCGTAAACTGATCATAGAGAGATAGGAGATGAGAAGATGTAGAGGATGAGAAGGTAAGTTTTTCTTTTCTCTTCCCTCCCCTAGACTATGACAAGATGCAGTAGTTTCATTCTGCCTCCTGGAAAACATCTTGGGAAACTGAGCAACAGCTGAAACTTGCTTTAAGCCCAAGAGTAGTTTGGTAATACATCGCGTGGATATGCATGCCCATCCCTGACTCGCTCTCCTATTCTCCTCACTCGGGCTTCCCTGGGCTCGCGCCTTGCAATAGAATGCTAGCGTGGAGCTTTCGCCTCGGGCTTTCTTTTCTTGGAAACATGAGTTAATACTGGAAAGCAAAATAATGAGATTAGTATGCGTTGAGCTTGAGACTCCTGTAGGACATCCGTGTGAAAATGTCCAGCAAGTGAAGAGACAGAGGACTCTAAAGGGATATCTGGCCTGATGCTAGTGCACCCTTGAGTAGAAAGTATTGCAGTATGCATGATTTGATTCCTTTGACTCATTATTTTATTTTTTTAAGATTTTATATATTTATTCATGAGAGACACACAGAGAGAGGCAGAGACATAGGCAGAGGGAGAAGCAGGCTCCCTATGGGAGCCCCAATGGGGGACTCGATCCCAGGACCCTGGGGTCACAACCTGAGCCAAAGGCAGACACTCAACCACTGAGCCACCCAGGCGTCCCTGACTCATTATTTTAAATTACAAACTAACAAGTTCTCTTTTCAAGTGTCTACTATGTGTTAGCCATGGATCCTGCAAGTAATGCTGTCATAGTACAGTCATTGGGGGGAAAATCATATTGTAGAGAGACTCTTTATCTGGGGTCCATGAACTTAGATAAAAGCAAAAACTGACAACCCTATTTTCACTAACTCGTAACTGATGTTTCAATTATGAATGGAGAAAATAAACCATAGTTTATTTAACGGTAAATGTTATACCGTCAACAACAGAAATCACAGATATTTTCATTTCATGCCACAGAACAGTTGTCACAGATAAACTCACGCAACAACCACTACCTTTAAATCATGGCAGTTATTAGTCCTACTAGTAGATCACAGTTAATACGTTCATTGTTATCACAAAATGGTGCTGATAGTTTTCAATATAATCGGTTTTCTTTTTTTGAAGATTCTATTTATTTATTTATTTGAGAGAGAGAGAGAGGAGAAGAAGAGAGGGAGAGGGACGAGCAGACTGTGTTGAGCATAGGGCCTGTCACAGGACTCAATCCCATGACCCTGAGAGCATGACCGGAGCTGAAGTCAAGAGTCGGATGCTCAACGAACTGAGCCACCCAGCTGCCCTAATTAGTTTCATTTTAAATCCTGGGTATCATATATATATATATATATATATATATATATATATATATATATATATTTAAAAACATTATTCTGAGCAAGGGGCCCCACAGTGAATGAGATTGCTAGGGCTGCTAGAACAAGTACTGCACACTGGGTGGTTTAAACAACAGAAATGTACTGTCTCACTGTTCTGGATCCAAGGTCAAGATGTCAGCTGATTGGTTTCAGCTGAGGGGTGAAAAACTCTGTTCTATACCTCTTCCTTAGCATTTTATTTGTGGTTTGTTGGCAGGCTTTGGAGTTCTTGGCTTGTAATTCCATTCCAATCTCTGCTGTCACCTTCACATAGCATTCTCCTGTGTGTCTGTCACCAAATTACTTCTTTTATTAAGGACACCAGTCATACTGGATCAGGGCCCACTCTAATGACATGATTTTAACCTGATTATCTCTAAAAAAGAAAAGAAAGAAAAAAGAAAAAGAAAAAACCCTATTCTAAACAAGATAATATTCTGAGATACTGGAGGTTAGGACTCCCACGTATCTTTTTTGGGGGGACACAAATCAGGCCATAATAATAGGCCTCAACAAACTGCCAGAGCAGTCCCAGTTATAAGAGAGGTTAAAATGCTCTAAGGGAAGAGCGTTCAACATAAAAAAACATTTTACTATATTCAAATGAGGAAAAATAACAGTAAAAAAACTGTGGTATTTTGCAATTCTGCTTTTATTATACATATTTTTTCATATGTATATGAATATATATATATACCCGCATAAAAAAAAGCTGGAAGACTATACATAAAAATATATATCAGTGGTTTTCTTTCAGTGTTGAAACTGAGGGCATTTAAGTAAGGTTTACTTTCTCCTCTGTACTCTTCTAAAGTTTGTAAATGTTCTTTATCTTAGCATTTCAAAAGGTCTGAATCTCTAAAAAAAAAAAGTGTTATGTAATAAAAATATCTTTAAAGATTATAAAGGTAAAAGATAAATCTTTTGAAGTAGAACACCCTAAAATTCTACCTTTAGAAGTCTCAACTCTAGGGGCACCTGGTTGCTCAGTGGTTGAGCATCTGCTTTTGGCTCAGGACATGATCCTGGGGTCCCGGGTTCGAGTCCCACATCAGGCTCTCTGCATGGAGCCTGCTTCTCCCTCTGCCTGTGTCTCTGCCTCTCTCTCTCTGTGTCTTTCATGAATAAATAAATAAAATCTTAAAAATAAAAAAAAATTAAAGTCCCAACTATAAGTGTATTCTAGCCCAAGTATTTGATAAATCAATAACTTTTCATAGTTTTCCAAAATGTAGGTTTCATTAAATATATAGAAAAATGACTACCCATGTAGCTATAATGACCAATGAGTCCTCTTCTAAGTAAAGCAGGACATGTATATGATTTTCAATAGGACTAAATACGTAAGTAATTATTTTACATACATTTATTCAAGAATAAAATTCAAATAAGGTCAGTGGAAGAGTTATATGCAGTGAAAGAGTGAAACAAGTGTGAGAGATGAGAAAACAGCAGTGATGGATGAGGCAAGTGCCTTCTGGACCTGTGAAAAGCAGCACAAGGAAAGCAATTGGCTGAGTTGTGGAAATAGTTATCTCAGTCACTAATTTTGATTTTTCTTCAGAGATCTAACTACTGCATGTATGTAGTAAGAGTAAAAAACCAATGGAGTTCAAGCAGAAATAAGTAAAACATAAAATGTTAGCAATTATTTTAATAATGGATCTTCTTCATTAATGGAAATTTTCTTCTTGAGAAAGTTCAGAGCTTTATCACAATTCTCCATTTCTCTTTGGCAATAGTCACACAATATCAACACACAAGGAAGCACATCAAATAGCATATAAGAAGTTATTGTGCCAGGAAATATTTCATTTGGGGTTTTGTTTGTTTGACACCCAAAATTTTACTTTGCCCGAGCAATCAGAATAACAAATACAATCAGAAAATGATTGTTTTAGATAGAAGGATATCAGAAGTTAAGATATAAAGGATGGAAATGTGGAGATTATACAGAGCAGTATGACAGGGTCCACGAGGGCAACACCAACATGGATTGTTTCTATGACACAGTCATTTGGCAAGCTCCTGGTCTTGGCACTTGGGCGGGAATTAACATTTAAGAGTATGAAATTATCATGCATTTTGCTCTGCTCCCAGTCTTTTAGGCAGAGGCCGTCAAGTGCAAAATTGATCACTCTGGCTTTGTAGCCAGACTTTCTAGGATCAAAACCAAGTTCTGATCTAAAGTACCTGCTTGACATTGGTTATGTATCTGCCCTGTGCCTTAGTTTCCGTTCTGTAAACTGCCAAAACAGTGTCACTTGGAATTATTCCTGCCACTTGGAATTATTATGCAGATTAAATTAGGAAACTTTTTTTTTCCTTGGGGGGAAGGACAGAGAGAGAGAGAGAGAGAGAGAGAGAATCGTAAGCAGGCTCCATGCCCAGCATAGAGCCAGACACAAGGATCAATCTCACAACCCGAGATCATGACTTGAGCCAAAATCAAGAATCAGACACTTAACTGAGCAACCTAGGCACCCAGGAAGCATTTTTTAATCTATGGAAAACAATATGCCCCTAAACAACATTACCTACTATGAACATTATTACTACTGATTATTTAAACTAGCATAAATTCTACATAGAGATTATTTTCACAATGATTTTTTACAATGGTCAAGTAGTTTCTTGACTACCATCAAGAAACAACTCAGCAACCAAAATGATAATGTTATACGTCTAGTCCACCACCATTCATGGATTTAAAACCAGTTTCTTTTGCCCCTCAACTGTTTCATTGTCCATGTGAAGGCGCCTATGAATACCTCTAAAGCACATCAGAATTGCATAGTGATCCCTGTCTGTCTTTTGCTGACTCAGACCTCTCTCTCTTGTCTTTTCTTGCCCTTTGCTTGTTCTCTCTTTCTCTCAAAGACATTAAGAAAAAGAGAAAAGAAAAGAGAGAGAGAAAGAAGAAAGAAAAAGAAAGAAAGAAGAAAGAAAAAGAAAGAAAGAAAGAAAGAAAGAAAGAAAGAAAGAAAGAAAGAAAGAAAGAAAGAAAGAAAAATATATTGATCTGGTTTCAGGTTCTGAAGTCTTGATTTGTGGTAGGAATAGAAGCAGCATGATTTTAACCTCCAATGACACTCATTCCAAAAAGCTGCTTGAAAGGATCTCAAGAGATCAGTATCAGAAGTGGTTCCAGCTATTTTATGTTATTGGTTAGAAGCTACCTATTTGCAGCAAGAAAGTTGAAACAATAACCAGCTGGTTAAAGTCATAGATCACAAGAATAAATCCTATGAAATGGAATTTAAGCAGGAATATTCTCTAGTTTACTAAATCTATATTTTGGTTTATGGATTTTTAGGGCATTATAATACAGAAAGGAAATGTGAAAATACCATCTGCACAGCCACTATTTTGGGAAATTCAATAACGCAACGGAGAAAAAAATCGACATGCTGGCACATAAGCAAAAGTAAATCAATCTAGATTTAAATAAACAAAATAATGAGCCAAATTCAAGATTCAAATCCATTAAAATACTTTTTTTCCAAAAAGAAGGAAAACAAAACATGAAATATACACTTCTAATGGCGCTGGAAAAGATGACCTGGAAGGTACAGGATACCACAAGTTTTGCTCCTGTCATTCTACCGTTTTTCCCTATCTGCACTGTCCCAGGCACAACAGCACATTTAAAACATTGGGATGAGATCACAGCTCTCATCAACTTTAATGGGACTTCTAAGGTGACAATAAAAGTTCAGTAAGATCATCCTGTAAATGAAACCACTTTATGAGGATGAAATTAATAAAATCACAATATCCACATATGTTCAATATGTAGGTGGAGTGTGTTAATTGCATTGTGTATGCATTCTGACTTATTCTAAAAATCTTGGGGGAAATTACATATATAAATATAGAAGACAATAAAGTTACCATATGAGGTATGACAATAAGGGCTCTCGTGACTCTGAGTTTAAACATAATCTGGCCTTGCCTGCTACAGATATTAGTTGGTCTCTTGCTGTTCTTTCTGTCTCACAGGCAAAGGGGTAAAAATCTCCATTTTTGAACATTTATGAGCTACTTTTTTTAGGAGCTCATAAAAGTTCAAATTGAACAGTAACTATCTAATTTTGTATCTTCATGTGTACTGATTATTATTGGAACTGGCAATAAAATTTTGCTGAGAGCAGTATTATGCATCATGTTCTAAGCTGGCTTGCTGGCATAGTATCACATGTAATATTGTAAAACAGTTTGTTCTAGTCAACCTCAACTGCAGCTACTGTGACAACATTTCGCAGATGATGAGACTTAATTGCACAGAAATGTCATTTTTCACAGATCCTCAAAACAAAGGACAAAACCAGGATTCAAAAAGAAATTTCATATTAACCAGGACACCAGGCATTGGTCTTGGATCAGGAAACTGGATGAACTCTGAGACATCCTGTATTTGATTTGAAGAAATTATAAATGTAACTATAAATACCTAAATGAAAAATAGAAGATAAAGCAGATAATTCTCTTAGACGGGTTACTCTAATCTTCTAAATAAGCTGTTTTATTTTAAAAATACAGGTTAACTGTTTACTCAAATAATAAAAGTCTAACTGTAGATACGCAGAAGTTACATAAGGTTTTAACAAAGTACACAGAAATTTTTGCAGTATGTTGATTCAAGGAGGGAAATGACTATATAAGCCTGCAAGAGTGAAATTTATTTTTAGTGGTCCAGCTCCCAATACGTAAGATGTAACCTATTATGTAGTGGCATGCTAGATATGCTTCATCAAACTGATTATATACCATTTCATGAGGATGCAATCCACGGGGACTTAAGTAGTCCAGTGCAATCAGTTATAATAAGATGGATCAGTACAGGTTATAAAAATATCAAATCCTCCAAGAAATAGATCAAAGTATAAACTTCTATATGTTGATGAACTCTGGGTCCTGGGGGAAATAGTCTATAATTACAGGGCTTTTATGTCTTGGTTGCAACCAATTTTTCTATAAAGAAGTCAGTACAATAAGTATTTTCTTCAAGCACTATCCATTAAACAGTCATCATCTTTCATTTTTTTTAAAAAAGAAATCAAATGCTTACCAATCACAAGCCTATGATTTCTCTATTTTTTGGGCCCAGTGTAAGTCTCCCAATCTTTCTGAAAACCAAACATCACATGCCTTCCCCGACCAAACCAAAAAAAAAAAAAAGAAAACAGAAACGAAAACTTTTCCATTTCAGCCATGTGCAAACCACAAGAAAATGCCGCCTTGAGGAAAACATGTGGACAGAGTAGACCGTTTTAAAACAGTTTATTTTAAACTAAAATTTGAAAACAGAATGTGATGAAAACTTAGTGTCTCTGTCCCATATCTCATATTTGCCAGCAGCCGAAATCCCCCTCCTCTGTGCCCAAATGTGCTTGCTCACTAGCTCATGCTCTCCCACGCTTGCTCACACACTCACTCACTCTGTCTCCCTTCCTCATCCTCATCCTTCTCCTTCTCCTCTTCCTCCTTTCCTTTACTCTGGGGACTTCTCTCTCTCTCTCTCTCTCTCTCTCTCTCTCTAAACTGTACCAATTAAATGATGAAACAATTCCCCCAAAACATGGAGAGACTTCATGCTTCTAGAGACAGATAATAGTTAACATTTATTGAGTGTTTAATACGACTAAGGTTTAGCAAGGTACCCTGCATTCTTTATACGATTTGCTTCAATACTCACAGTAATCTACAAAGATGAATTCTATTATCGTCTTCATTTCTTTAGATTAGGAAACCAAGGATAAGTAGTAAGCAACTTGCCAAAAGTCACAATTCAAATAAAAATCAAATATTAACCTGATAAATAAAAATACAATTTCAATATTTTTGTCCACCTTGAAAAAAGAGCTCAGAGAAATTTCACCAAATTTTGTGAAAATGCTTTGCATAGCTAGATTTAGAATGTAGACACTGGGTTGCATAGAAAAATCACTTTGGAGGACCTCAAGAAGGCCTTTCATACCAACAGGCTAAAATCTTCCCAAGAAACTCTACCTGGACTTAAATGGCTGGCATAAGTGCCATTCAGAAAGGACAGAGAAATAGTGATTAAAAATACAACCTACAAATCTGAAGTCACACATACACACACACACACACACACACACACACTATATAGATTTATAAGCACTGATTCATGATGAACGTGCCTCTTACGGGGTAACTCTATAAAGTGTGGTCGGTTAGTAGGAAATTATGTATTTCATGACGTTTAAAAAACTCTCCAAAGGGCAGCCTAGGATATACAATATAAAAAGAGCCCACTCGCTTGAACTCATGGCCTTGAGATCAAGACCTGAGAGCTGAAATCAAGAGTCAGGTGCTTAACCCATCGAGCCACCCAAGTGCTCCAATATTATTCATGTTATTAAGACGAAGAAGTTTGTTTCCTTCTACTTTCCAAATTTAGTCTAAGAGTGTGTACTATTTTATGATTTAAATAGATGTGGGACAAATTCTTGATAAAAAAGAAAAAAAAGAGCCCACTCAAACAATTAGTCTTTCAGTGATATGGGCTACAGAATTTTGACTATAAGGTGTTCCACGAATTCAAAAATTACCCCTGTGAGTGTCCTTTGCCATTGTCAGAGGGTTAGGACGAGCCCCTTAATCCATGTCCAAACTTCACTAGCAAGAACCTGTCATAATCAAGCATGAGGGAATAGACAGTGTTGTGAGTGGCTAAGAGTTTACTCTACAGTTAAGAAGCAAATCCAAAAAGTCATAGAGGTTATCAGACGTAGACCACAGCCTTCAGAGTGTATCCAGGACCCAACCACAGCAGAAAGATGGTTGCCAATCATTGCATAGTGTTTTGGAAAGAATGTGGTCTTTGCAGTCAGACACATGTCAGTTCAGATATCAGCTCTGCCAGTAGTCGCTTAGCCTCCCCCTCACCTCCTGTCCGTCTTAGTTTTTAACTTATTTTAATTATTTAATATTAGTACTTTGTATGTTTTTGTAAAGATTTGCCATCATCTATGTAAATGCTCTACTTAGATATATAAACTTCTTATGAGTAACAACTACTATTATTATCTTTTTAAGTTGCCTAGCACCTGGTTATGTGCTGAATGAAATGTTTTCACATCAACTACAGTATCATCAATTTATATTCAAATTACTGTTTCTTAACACCCCCCCCCCAACCCAACCCGAGAGTGTCTCTCCAGTTCATTCCTATATCCAGTTAATTCTACTGGGCATGTTTTTTGGTATGCATTGTACTGCTTTTTTGTAACGACTTCTTGAAATGAAACTAGAAGCACAATCCAAAATCTACAAGCTCATTATTGTTCAGAGTCAAATGATCTTATTTTACCTTTGTTTTTGTATCTCCAATTCTACATTCCATCCAACAATTCTTCATAGATCATATCCTTGAGGGAAGGTCCACGGGAGAGATTTATGAGTGGAAGAAGTTATTTAACAAGGGCTGCATTTTGTAAATGTTGGAAGATGTGACTGGTGTCTGAATGCATTAAAAAGAAAGAAAATTATGTTCACATTATGTGGAAAAACATCGCTGTTTTTATTTTTCCTGTAGTAAATCAGTGTTGGATTAATTCATTCACGTAATTATATTTGCAGCTCTTTTACCTTTATTCATGGCTATAACTTCCTTTATGGGAAAGAGCACTTTGCAAGTCAATATAAAACGTCTTTTGAGCAGGATGGTGGAAGGTCAGAGATGATATGTGGGCCTGTGGACATTAGAAACCATCTGAATTCAGCCAGAATAAAAAAGCAAATGCCTGGGCAATTTTGCATTATAAACACCAGGAAGATTTTTAGACAATAGGTCCTTGATTGCCAAGCTGCTGAAGATGGTTATTTCATCTCTGGAACATAATTGGTCTGCTGGCATTACACCCACGTTACTCGAAGGGATGAAAATAAAATTATAAACTGCTGTGTAAAGTCTGAAATGGCCACCTTTAAGTTTAATCTTCCCCTTAATGTTGTAGAGTTCATAAAATATGCATTAATTCCAGTTTTTAATAGCTTTTATCAATCCATCTTTCTTCTTCAAATGGTAGACAATGCTTAATAAAAGAGATTTTTCACACTGCATTTCCAAACCATGATAGATCTTGTAATTTTGCTGCTTTTTTTTTTTTTTAGTTTCTTAAGCAACATTTATTAGATAAAGTGCACAAAGCAATGAACAGTTTCTTCAGTGTGGAAACTATATGAAAAACTAGGATCATTTTGATAAGCCAGTTCATTCATTATAAGCAGATTAGACTTCCACTAAAAAAATATTGCTACTGTAATCTTTTTTGAAGGTTTGAACTTATGAAAATTTTCATTTTTAAAACAAACACTCCTAATTTTCATTTGCCTTCACATCATATTTCTTTAATTCAAGGCAAAACAACCTAACTTCTAAAGTCTATATTTAGAAATATAATCACCCAGAAACTTTGATGAGGATAATTACTGCATTAACCAAACATCCCATTTACTACCATGAATCACAATACTGAATTTTTCGGCAGCAATTAAAGAATAACAAAAAATAAAAATATAAACACAATTAGACTCAACTATAACCTCATAAAAATTGTAAACAACCTGAATGTCCCCAAAATAGATGATAGGTTGCATTAAATGTGGTATATTCAGAAAAGAAAGACAATTCAATAATTAAAATCATAGCCTTGTAGAATAGTTAATGCCATGGGCTAATGTTTTCAGTATAATGCCAAGTGAAAAAAAAATACGGTATGGTATGATAAGAGTACGGTTTAAATTGTATTAAAAGTATAAAGAACAACAAAAAAGCATAAACAAGTTTATGCATAAATTGTCTAGAAAGAAATAGAACAAAATAATTACATTCTTTCTCTCTGTGATGGAATATTTTCTTCTGTATAACTTCCAGTATTTTTCAAAAATCTCCATTGAACGTATGTACATAAAAAAAAGGAAAAAAGCATTAAAAATTTTTAAAAGAAAACATCACAGTGTAATCTATAGTAACCGCTAAGGATAATAATTCATTAATAATCAAATTTCAACTAATAATAATTCTATACTAAATATTAAAGTGAAATTTTTATTCTATTTAACAAAAAGAAATAAATTGTCTGCTAAGTACATATTGAGCCACTACTAAATACATAGCTGTTGCATAATGTGAACAACATGGAATTAGGGATGGGAAAAGTCAATATGCAGACCATCTAAAATAGAGGGGCCAGATTTCAGCACAGTCAGGGAAGACATTAGATAAATGGACTGAAGAAGGAAAAGTAATGGAGGAACCATCGTGGTAGACTTGGAAGTCAAACTTGATGCTAGACTTTCAATGCAGGACTAGTTTATCTTTTAGGTACAGTTGGCACCATGCTGAGGCACACAATATTTTCATTTCTTTTAAAATGCAAAGAGGAAGCTAACTTCTATGTCAAAAAAGTAACTTTAGGCCAACACAATTATAAAATATAATTCTAAATATTTTTGTATGTATGGAGGAAGGAGCCCACAAAAGCAAAAACACTTAAGTTCCATGAATATCATATTGAGGCCCTGGTTCAATGACTTGCTAAAGAACAGTATTTAAGAAAATAATTCCAGCATCTCTAGAGAACAAAAATGAGAAAGTGCCTAAGCCTGGAGAGACTGTATGTGACTATGTTATAGCTACTAGGAATAAAATGAAGGACAAGAGACAGAGAACAGCTGTAAATGATGAAAACGGTAAAAGAAGTTGAGTACCTTGACATAGACAAGAGATTTGACAAGTCTTGGTAACATCAGATGTGGGTCTGATGACAATACAGCTATGTGGATTCATGGCTGATCAACCTACAGGGTGAATTTTTGGTGATTGTGCCACAGGCACTGTCCTTCACCTGGATGAAGATACGCTTTTCGAATTTTCACACTGCACAAAACTGGGACAAATTACTATGACAATTGACAGAATTAAGTTTAAATTTTTTTCCAAAAGTGAAAGAAAGAAAACTGCTATTAAATAATTATAAATGTGGCATTCACCAAATTAATCACCAAAGTAGACAAAGGGGAAATGTGGATTTATCTCAAGGAAGGAAGGATGAGTGGTTGACTCTAAGGCCAAGATGAGCACGCCAGTGCCACTAACACAAGCAAACGGACCAGTGCATCTCAGTCTTAGACTTTGGTTGAAACCTAATCTCCAGAGAAAGGAAAATCACTGAGCTCACCTCCTCTCTATTATTTTTAGAGAGAGACTGATATATTGTGATAAAGGCACAAGAGTTGACAGATGGCCTGTAAGCCACTATGTCACATGAAGAATCTGGGGATGGTTGGCCTGAAGAAGGGAAATGTGTTTAATGTGCATCTACGCATGTTGGCAGGGCTAGGGGTGGGGGGAGTACATTACCATGGAACACTACTTATTCTGAATAATTTTTGAAAACGAGACCAAAGGTTAAATTCCAAAGGAAATTAGTTCCCTATGACAATATGCACAATTAGAGTTGTCTAATAGTAAAATAAAATTCCTGAAGATGGCGGAGGAGTAGGGTCTCCAGGTCACCTGTCCTCAGCAAATTACCTAGAAAACCATCCAATCATCCTGAAAACCTACGAATTCGGCCTGAGATTTAAAGAGAGACCAGCTGGAACGCCACAGTGAGAAGAGTTCGCGCTTCTATCAAGGTAGGAAGACGGGGAAAAAGAAATAAAGAAACAAAAGGCCTCCAAGGGGGAGGGGCCCCGTGAGGAGCCGGGCTGAGGCCGGGGCGAGTGTCCCCAGGACAGGAGAGCCCCGTCCCGGAGGAGCAGGAGCTGCACCGACCTTCCCCGCGGAAAGGGGCTCCCCGGGAATTGGAGCAGGATCCCCAGAAAGGCGGGGACGCCCTCGGGCTCCCTGGGACAGTAACAGAGGAACTGCGCCCCGGGAGATGCGCCGAGCTCCCTAAGGGCTGCAGCGCTCGGCGGGACCCGGAGCAGCTCGGAGGGGCTCGGGCGGCGGCTCCGCGGAGGGGGCTGCGGGGCTGCGGGGCTGCGGGGCTCCGGGAACAGCTCGGCGGCGGCGGCTCGGGCGGAGGAAGAAGCTCCGCGCGGAGGGGGCTGCGCGGCTCCGGGAACAGCTCGGAGGGGCTCGGGCGGCGGCTCCGCGGAGGGGGCTGCGGGGCTCCGGGAACAGCTCGGCGGCGGCGGCTCGGGCGGAGGAAGAAGCTCCGCGCGGAGGGGGCTGCGCGGCTCCGGGAACAGCTCGGAGGGGCTCGGGCGGCGGCTCCGCGGAGGGGGCTGCGCGGCTCCGGGAACAGCTCAGCGGCGGCGGCTCGGGCGGAGGAAGAAGCTCCGCGCGGAGGGGGCTGCGCGGCTCCGGGAACAGCTCGGAGGGGCTCGGGCGGCGGCTCCGCGGAGGGGGCTGCGGGGCTCCGGGAACAGCTCGGCGGCGGCGGCTCGCGCAGAGGAAGAAGCTCCGCGCGGAGGGGGCTGCGCGTCTCCGGGAACAGCTCGGAGGGGCTCGGGCGGCGGCTCCGCGGAGGGGGCTGCACCGCCGGGAGCGCGAATCCAACAGCGCAGGCCCCGGAGCACAGGGCGCCGGGACACAGCCCAGGATCCGGCCTCCCCCGGGACAGGCAGAGGCCGGGAGGGCCCAGGACAGCGAGGACGCTCCTGCCTGGAACTGAGCAGATCAGCGGCCCCGCCCTGGAGCCCCCAGGCCCTGCAGACGGAGAGCCCCGGAGCTACTGCGGGGGCTGACTCCAGGGTCCCAGAGCTGCCCCCGCCACTGTGGCTTCCTCCCGGGGCCTCACGGGGTCAACAACCCCCACCGAGCCCTGCACCAGGCAGGGGCAGAGCAGCTCCCCCAAGTGCCAACACCTGAGAATCAGCACAGCAGGCCCCTCCCCCAGAAGACCAGCGACACGGACCAGTTCCAAGGGAAGTCAAGGGACTTAAACTACACAGAATCGGAAGATACTCCCCCGTGGTTTTTTTTGTTTTTTGTTTTTGTTTTTGTTTTTTTTTTTGTTTGTTTTGTTTTGTTTTGCGCTTTTTTTTTCTCTCTTTCTTCTTGATTTCTGATTGCTTCCCCCACCCCCCCTTTTTTCTTTTTTCTCCTTTCTTTCTTTTTCTTTCTTTTTCTTCTCTTTTTCCCCTATTTTTTTCTTCTTTCTCTTTTTTCTTTTTCTCTTTTCTTTCCTTCTCTCTCTTTTTCTCCTTTTCCCAATACAACTTGTTTTTGGCCACTCTGCACTGAGCAAAATGACTAGAAGGAAAACCCCTCAAAAAAAAGAATCAGAAACAGCCCTCTCTCCCACAGAGTTACAAAATATGGATTACAATTCAATGTCAGAAAGCCAATTCAGAAGCACTATTTTACAGCTACTGGTGGCTCTAGAAAAAACCATAAAGGACTCAAGAGACTTCATGACTGCAGAATTTAGATCTAATCAGGCAGAAATTAAAAATCAATTAAATGAGATGCAATCCAAGCTAGAAGTCCTAACGACAAGGCTTGACGAGGTGGAAGAACGAGTGAGTGACATAGAAGACAAGTTGATGGCAAAGAGGGAAACTGAGGAAAAAAGAGACAGGCAATTAAAAGACCATGAGGATAGATTAAGGGAAATAAATGATAGCCTGAGGAAGAAAAACCTACGTTTAATTGGGGTTCCCGAGGGCGCGGAAAGGGACAGAGGGCCAGAATATGTATTTGAACAAATCCTAGCTGAAAACTTTCCGAATCTGGGAAGGGAAACAGCCATTCAGATCCAGGAAATAGAGAGATCCCCCCCTAAAATCAACAAAAACCGTTCAACACCTCGACATTTAATAGTGAAGCTTGCAAATTCCAAAGATAAGGAGAAGATCCTTAAAGCAGCAAGAGAAAAAAAGTCCCTGACTTTTATGGGGAGGAATATTAGGGTAACAGCAGACCTCTCCACAGAGACCTGGCAGGCCAGAAAGGGCTGGCAGGATATATTCAGGGTCCTAAATGAAAAGAACATGCAACCAAGAATACTTTACCCCGCAAGGCTTTCATTCAAAATGGAAGGAGAGATAAAGAGCTTCCAAGACAGGCAGGAACTGAAAGAATATGTAACCTCCAAACCAGCTCTGCAAGAAATTTTAAGGGGGACTCTTAAAATTCCCCTTTAAGAAGAAGTTCAGTGGAACAATCCACAAAAACAAGGACTGAATAGATATCATGATGACACTAAACTCATATCTATCAATAGTAACTCTGAATAAAAAAAAAAAAAAAAATAGTAACTCTGAATGTGAACGGGCTTAATGACCCCATCAAAAGGCGCAGGGTTTCAGACTGGATAAAAAAGCAGGACCCATCTATTTGCTGTCTACAAGAGACTCATTTTAGACAGAAGGACACCTACAACCTGAAAATAAAAGGTTGGAGAACCATTTACCATTCAAATGGTCCTCAAAAGAAAGCAGGGGTTGCCATCCTTATATCAGATAAATTAAAATTTACCCCGAAGACTATAGTGAGAGATGAAGAGGGACACTATCTCATACTCAAAGGATCTATCCAACAAGAGGACTTAACACTCCTCAATATATATGCCCCGAATGTGGGAGCTGCCAGATATTTAAACCAATTAATAACCAAACTCAAGAAATACCTTGATAATAATACACTTATACTTGGTGACTTCAATCTAGCTCTTTCTACCCTGGATAGGTCTTCTAAGCACAACATCTCCAAAGAAACGAGAGCTTTAAATGATACACTGGACCAGATGGATTTCACAGATATCTACAGAACTTTACATCCAAACTCAACTGAATACACATTCTTCTCAAGTGCACATGGAACTTTTTCCAGAATAGACCACATACTGGGTCACAAATCGGGTCTGAACCGATACCAAAAGATCGGGATAGTCCCCTGTATATTCTCAGACCATAATGCCTTGAAATTAGAACTTAATCACAACAAGAAATATGGAAGGACCACAAACACGTGGAGGTTAAGGACCATCCTGCTAAAAGATGAAAAGGTCAACCAGGAAATTAAGGAAGAATTAAAAAGATTCATGGAAACTAATGAAAATGAAGATACAACCGTTCAAAATCTTTGGGATGCAGCAAAAGCAGTCCTGAGGGGGAAATACATCGCAATACAAGCATACATTCAAAAACTGGAAAGATCTCAAATTCAAAAGCTCACCTTACACATAAAGGAACTAGAGAAAAAGCAACAAATAGACCCCACCCCCAGCAGAAGAAGAGAGTTAATTAAAATTCGAGCAGAACTCAATGATATCGAGACCAAAAGAACTGTGGAACAGATCAACAGAACCAGGAGTTGGTTCTTTGAAAGAATTAATAAGATAGATAAACCATTAGCCAACCTTATTAAAAAGAAGAGAGAGAAGACTCAAATTAATAAAATCATGAATGAGAAAGGGGACATCACTACCAACACCAAGGAAATACAAATGATTTTAAAAACATATTATGAACAGCTGTACGCCAATAAATTAGGAAATCTAGAAGAAATGGACGCATTCCTGGAAAGCCACAAACTACCAAAACTGGAGCAGGAAGAAATAGAAAACCTGAACAGGCCAATAACCAGGGAGGAAATTGAAGCAGTCATCAAAAACCTCCCAAGACACAAGAGTCCAGGGCCAGATGGCTTCCCAGGGGAATTCTATCAAACGTTTAAAGAAGAAATCATACCTATTCTACTAAAGCTGTTTGGAAAGATAGAAAGAGATGGAGTACTTCCAAATTCGTTCTATGAGGCCAGCATCACCTTAATTCCGAAACCAGACAAAGACCCCACCAAAAAGGAGAATTACAGACCAATATCCCTGATGAACATGGATGCAAAAATTCTCAACAAGATACTAGCCAATAGGATCCAACAACACATTAAGAAAATTATTCACCATGACCAAGTAGGATTTATCCCTGGGACACAAGGCTGGTTCAACACTCGTAAAACCATCAATGTGATTCATCATATCAGCAAGAGAAAAACCAAGAACCATATGATACTCTCATTAGATGCAGAGAAAGCATTTGACAAAATACAGCATCCATTCCTGATCAAAACCCTTCAGAGTGTTGGGATAGAGGGAACTTTCCTCGACATCTTAAAAGCCATCTACGAAAAGCCCACAGCAAATATCATTCTCAATGGGGAAGCACTGGGAGCCTTTCCCCTAAGATCAGGAACAAGACAGGGATGTCCACTCTCACCACTGCTGTTCAACATAGTTCTGGAAGTCCTCGCCTCAGCAATCAGACAACAAAAAGACATTAAAGGCATTCAAATTGGCAAAGAAGAAGTCAAACTCTCCCTCTTCGCCGATGACATGATACTCTACATAGAAAACCCAAAAGCCTCCACCCCCAGATTGCTAGAACTCATACAGCAATTTGGTAGCGTGGCAGGATACAAAATCAATGCCCAGAAATCAATGGCATTTCTATACACTAACAATGAGACTGAAGAAAGAGAAATTAAGGAGTCAATCCCTTTTACAATTGCACCCAAAAGCATAAGATACCTAGGAATAAACCTAACCAAAGAGGTAAAAGATCTATACCCTAAAAACTATAGAACACTTCTGAAAGAAATTGAGGAAGACACAAAGAGATGGAAAAATATTCCATGCTCATGGATTGGCAGAATTAATATTGTAAAAATGTCAATGTTACCCAGGGCAATTTATACGTTTAATGCAATCCCTATCAAAATACCATGGACTTTCTTCAGAGAGTTAGAACAAATTATTTTAAGATTTGTGTGGAATCAGAAAAGACCCCGAATAGCCAGGGGAATTTTAAAAAAGAAAACCTTAGCTGGGGGCATCACAATGCCAGATTTCAGGTTGTATTACAAAGCTGTGGTCATCAAGACAGTGTGGTACTGGCACAAAAACAGACACATAGATCAATGGAACAGAATAGAGAACCCAGAAGTGGACCCTGAAATGTACGGCCATCTAATATTCGATAAAGGAGGAAAGACTATCCATTGGAAGAAAGACAGTCTCTTCAATAAATGGTGCTGGGAAAATTGGACATCCACATGCAGAAGAATGAAACTGGACCACTCTCTTTCACCATACACAAAGATAAACTCAAAATGGATGAGAGATCTAAATGTGAGACAAGAGTCCATCAAAATCCTAGAGGAGAACACAGGCAACACCCTTTTTGAACTTGGCCACAGTAACTTCTTGCAAGATACATCCACGAAAAAAAAAAATAAATAAATAAAAAATAAAAAATAAAAAAAAATAAAAATAAAAAAGATACATCCACGAAGGCAAAAGAAACAAAAGCAAAAATGAACTATTGGGACTTCATCAAGATAAGAAGCTTTTGCACAGCAAAGGATACAGTCAACAAAACTAAAAGACAACCTACAGAATGGGAGAAGATATTTGCAAATGACATATCAGATAAAGGGCTAGTTTCCAAAATCTATAAAGAACTTATTAAACTCAACACCAAAGAAACAAACAATCCAATCATGAAATGGGCAAAAGACATGAAGAGAAATCTCACAGAGGAAGACATGGACATGGCCAACATGCACATGAGAAAATGCTCTGCATCACTTGCCATCAGGGAAATACAAATCAAAACCACAATGAGATCCCACCTCACACCAGTGAGAATGGGGAAAATTAACAAGGCAGGAAACAACAAATGTTGGAGACGATGCGGAGAAAAGGGAACCCTCTTACACTGTTGGTGGGAATGTGAACTGGTGCAGCCACTCTGGAAAACTGTGTGGAGGTTCCTCAAAGAGTTAAAAATAGACCTGCCCTACGACCCAGCAATTGCACTGTTGGGGATTTACCCCAAAGATTCAGATGCAATGAAACGTCGGGACACCTGCACCCCGATGTTTCTATCAGCAATGGCCACAATAGCCAAACTGTGGAAGGAGCCTCGGTGTCCATCGAAAGATGAATGGATAAAGAAGATGTGGTTTATGTATACAATGGAATATTACTCAGCAATTAGAAACGACAAATACCCACCATTTGCTTCAACGTGGATGGAACTGGAGGGTATTATGCTGAGTGAAATAAGTCAATCGGAGAAGGACAAACAGTGTATGTTCTCATTCATTTGGGGAATATGAATAATAGTGAAAGGGAATATAAAGGAAGGGAAAAGAAATGTTGGGAAATATCAGGAAGGGAGACAGAACATAAAGACTCCTAACTCGGGGAAACGAACTAGGGGTGGTGGAAGGGGAGGAGGGCGGGTGTTGGAGGGGAATGGGTGACGGGCACTGAGGTGGACACTTGATGGGATGAGCACTGGGTGTTTTTCTGTATGTTGGTAAATTAAACACCAATAAAAGTTAATAAAAAAAAAATTCCTTTAAGAGCAGTAAGCTTTTGGTACCAGAAATATTCAAGTACACACTGTAAGATCATCTATCAACGATGCTACAGTAGTGATTCTCGTAATGGATCCGTGATTGAGCAGAATGTTCTCGAACAGTATTTTAGAGTAAAACATTTTATTGAACAGAGACAAACATTTAAGATCCAGTGTAGGAGAAAATGGAAAGAGGGTGCAAGCAACTAGATGGGGGGAAGGCAAGGAGAGAGGTGAGAATCACAGCATGTATGCTGTACGCCACACACCATGAGCTCATATAAAAGAATTCCAGGTTGTGGTTTTCCCGCCACATATCATGTGCATCCTTATTCTTTGTAATCCTCCCTCCTCAGCCCTTTGGCAGGCTCAGGCCACTGCAGCCACCCCAAGGTATCAGGTGGGCTCTCTACTGAGTTCACACCTGTGCCTTCACCTGTCCCAACCCGTTTCTTTCAAGGACTGTCAGGGGCACCAGGAGACAACCTACACACCATTAACAGATAAACTTCATAAGCAGCCAAGTCTTCAAAGTCAAAGTCTCTCCATCCAAGACGAGGAGAGGCAGAATATACCAATGGAAAAATCTGTGAGAAGTATCATTGTGAATTATGGTGCGTATTATCGAGCAATTCCCTTTACGATTGTATAAATGTATATTGTCCAGAAAAAAAAAAGATGTTCTAATATAGAAACAACTGGAGAAAACTAAGGTTTTTATTGATATCTCATTTAGAGAAATGTGTATTAAGTATAAGTGATCATAGAAAGAAGTCAAAAGACAATAAAACAAAATGAAAAGCAGCTTGAGACTTTTCAACCATGAAGTGTAAGCCTGAATGATCAAGTTTTATTCATTCCTGTGCAGTTCATATTAGCATTTTATTATGCAAAGCTGCAAATTTGATTTTACAGTGAAAATAAAATTGGTTTCTTTAAACTTGTTTCCTTTCTATAAAATAAGGGGTTTGAGCAGCATAATCTCTATAGCCCATTTCAGCGCTAATATTCAACAATTAATAGATGATATTTACTATATTGCCTCGGAAGTGGCTATATTTTTGAGAGATCTTGTTCACATTACTCTCGGACCACTTTTAGACACTCATTAGCAAGCAAGAGTTGAAATAACGGAAGCTATTTTCCGAATACCATCAGTATGCAAGCCTTAAAGAAAAATGATAGAAGCAAACCATGCTCAATTATTAGAAGCATGGTTTTCATATCAATAAGTTGTGGGTACAGAATAGAATGTTGATGAACCTAGAAATGCTCTCTCATCCACTCACATCACACAATGGTCCTCATGGAATTCATTTCTTGTAGGAATCAAAAAGGAGCTTTTAAGTCTGATTTGTGTGATTTCCTGGCTGCCTTTCTGGAGAACGAGGAGCATTATCGTGGACCCTGATGGTGATTAAGAAGTTGAAGTGATAATTATTCCTGTTAAGTTTCACAGTCCAATAGAATATCCTCCTAGAAATATAGGACTAAAAAATAAGACAAACTTGGATTCTGTTATTCACAATTATGTCTCCCTTTTGACGATTTTAGATACTTAGCATACAAAGCATGCCAATTCAGCAACATAAACTTTCTACACTAGCTAAAGAGGTATTATGGTGAAAATCCTAAAGGTCAAGTATTTGCTTGAACTTTTTGGCTCAAGACCATGTTTTATTACTGTGAGTTCACAGAATGAAAGATAAGAAAGTAGCCTGTGAAAATACTGAAAAATGCACCATATGACACAGGATTTTCAAAATGGAGGCACAAAGATGATACAAAGATTCCCAATAGTCTTCAAAACTTCAAAATCATTATTATTTTTTAAAAGAGTATATTTATTTATTCATGATAGACAGAAGGAGAGAGAGAAGCAGAGACACAGGCAGAGGCAGAAGCAGGCTCCATGCAGGGAGCCCGACGTGGGACTCGATCCCAGAACTCCAGGGTCATGCCCTGGGCTGAAGGCAGGCACTAAACCTCTGAGCCACCTAGGGATTCCCAAAACTTCAAAATTATTATCTTAATAATAATTCAAATGTCCCTGAGATAACCTGATTAACAATGAGCAAAACTTTCCCATCACTACCTTTACCAGGCTTGAATGATGAGGTATTCATATCCATTTTGTGTAATAAATAGGAGACCAAAGAGGACAACTTTGGATTAATTAGGATATTGCAATATAAAGGATCTGTTGCAGAAAGCTACCTGCAGTTTCTGCTTTAGCTTGCTTGTCCCCAGTTACAGTGGTCTTTTATTACTGAATAAGCTCATTTTTGCTGATAAAAAAAAAATAGTCTGTTCTAGAGTAGGTGATAGACAAATGTCAGTTTCCCTAAAAAAGCATTATCGTTGGATATGTATAGAAGGGACAATAGTTGTGAAAACAGTATATTTCTAACAAAGCAAAAAATTCAAGCAGGATACTCCTCTGTAGTTTACATTCTAAACTTGTCTGGTTCTGCGATATTTGACATACCCTAAATCCTAAATCCCAAATCCCAATCCCTGCTTCCAAAGAATCCTAGAAAGAGACTGAAAGTAAAACCTCTCTCACTGTTAAGATAAACAGTGGCGAACACACACATACCGTAAGGAGCAGAAATTATGTTTGATATTTACATAGTCCCAACAGTTGTCCCTCACCAAAAGGAAATTCTCAAATGTTCATAAGCGTAAGAATCACAGAGAAAGCTAGTTTAAAACAGTGATTGCCCACACTAACCCCCAACCCTCAGCAAGGCCTGGAAGTGCGCATTTTAGCCATCATCTGGTGTCTGGAAGCACATTCATTCTCAGGCTAGACGGTTGTCCCTCCTTCTCCAAGTTGTCCCTCCTTTCACTTTCTGTGGTTTCAGTTACCCGCGGTCAATCATGGTCCCACAGCAAATGATTGTCCTTTCGATGTATGGACAGAAAATCAATAGTAGCCTAACTCTAGGTCACAATCCCTATATGTCATTCGCCTCACTTTATCTCATCACTAAGCATTTTATCATCTCATCAACCCTAAAAGGATGGATATGGTACAATAAGGCATTTTGAGAGAGAAAGACCACATTCACACAACCCTTACTATGGTCTATTGTTATAATCGTTCTATTTGATTACTAGCTACTGTTATTAATCTCTTATTGTACAAATTTATAAACTTAACTTTATGATGGGTATGTATGTGTAGGACAAACAGGGTATATAGGACTTGGTACCATCTGTGGTTTTAGGCATCCACTGTGGGTCTTAGAACATACCCCCCACAGATAAGGGGGTGGTGGTCATGTACTTGAAGAAATAACGTCCTAAAAATATGTGCCTGTTTTTCAATGATCTGCATCTCTTAAAGTGGGAGATATGGTATCTTAGTGTCAATGAGCTTGTCTAAGTGGCGTTTGAGGGCAATGGCATGCTAGTTCTGCATTGGAGAGATTTTCATAATTGAGTGGCTTGGGTGGGGACCTGATATAACTATTCTGAATGTGATTGATGCCACAGCTGATAAAGCTGAACTGTACTGACTAATGTGCTATGCTCTGGGAGGTTCTTTATGCTGGAGGCTGGGACTGTTGCCCAGACGCTGTGATTGTAATGAAGATAGGCATGGATCTTTAATGTTTTCCACCCCCTACCCCAAATGCTGGAAAATGGTTAGTATTGAGTACTTCTTGTACATAGCAAGAATAAGACAGACTGAGTCAGATATTTCTATTCCCATGTATCCCAGTAACAATATTCTAATATAATTTCTAATGTCCTATGAAAATGATTGATGTCAAATTAAACCTTTGGAATGGTCACTGGTCATGTGAGTGACAGTTGGCCAGCTTGCCGTTATTAAGTTTGCCTTCTGACTGACTCAACAACAACCCCATTCCACTCAGTATTATGTGTGTACATTTACCCCAATTTGCATACCTAAAAAATGCTCTTTAATGAATAAACTGGCTCATGACAGCTGTTGCTTGATTACTTTTTTCTAAATCTTATTTGTAAATAAGGCTCAGCTATCCAGTAACCAAAAGGTTGTCATACACTACTCTGTTGAATTTTTAAACCAAATTATTTATTCTTCAAAGAAGAATATTCTTTTGAAAGATCATTCATTGTGTGTGAACTGGTCAGGCTTTTCAAACCATGTCCCGCAGAATGGAGACAAAAGAAAATCAAAGAGGTGGATTTTAATATGCCAAATTCTACAGAATAAAAATATCATTAAATGCAAGCCTGATGCTTTTCATAACCTGAGTGGCATTCCTTAGACCTAACCGTACACTGGCAAGCTCTGGAAACTAACCGATCCAGGCTATTAGAATACCCAAACACCTGAGTGCTACGTCTAAAATTAGACTATTGAAATACTCCCTGGATGTCACTTTCCTTTATTATAAACACATTTTTCTCGGCCTCAGAGCTGCATTCAGTGAGTAAAGAGTGCCACCAAGCGGCAGCATGTTATATTCCTATATCAATTGTTTCTCTTAAAAAAAAAAATACACTTTACTTTTGTTAATTGTGCACACACCCTTAAGAGAGACAAGATCATCTGCTTATTTTAAAACATGTGTTTCAAGGGTCTAAGTAATGGTTCAGTAGAAATGTATATTTTCCTGGGTTGATGAGCAAATCTACCGTGATAAATTTTTTAAACATGGAAATTCTATCCACAGTTACTGGTATTTGTAAAAAGAAGCATTGATGAGAAACCAATTTCCAAACCTTATTGATGATATAATGACTCTTGTTACAGAAATCGGCATAGTTTCCAGAAGATTATCTTACTACACAAAACATTATCATTCCTGTTCAGAAGTTTCAAATATAACAAATCAAGGACAAAGGGGCAAGATTTTTTTAAGTCACAAATAGTCTCAAAAATATTGACCTCTAAGCCTTGTTCCACATATCCTGTCAAAGGATTATGCAATCTTATGAGAACAAAATCTATCTATACTCCCCTAAGTCTATTTGAGTTATTCGTTCTGCCTCTGTGTTCATTTAGCCCCTCATAAAACAAAAATGTCCTGAATATCTACCGTGCCAGGAATAATGCCAATTAAAAATGAGCAGCACAGTCTCTGTCCTCAGGATGCCCATAGCAAGTTGGGGCTTCTGGTTCTGATTGGCTCTGTTAGAAACTTCAAGCTTCCTGAATTGAGACAATGTTTTTACAATTTTGCATTTGTATTTTTGAGCATTTTCTAAAGGCTTTGGAATGATTTTTGCATTTATTAGTCACAATGACTTTGACCATGTACAATAGCTGCGAGAACTGTTAATTATTCTTATATATGACTCAGGACATGGTTAAGTGATTTACCTAAGATGTCATAGGAAGGTTGTGGCAGGGTTAAAATTACAATCTCCTGACTTCCTAAACTGTGTCCTTTCTAAGAGGCCACCACTCTTTATGATGAATACATTAAAATTAGCATGATATTTCAAGGAGGTCGTCATCATAGGAGGTTCTACAATAATTACAGTGATGCTGACACTGCTTAAAATATTTCTGGAACTCTTGTTTCAAATTTCCCTTATGGGAAAAACAAGAAAATCAGTCTCATTACACATCCAATTCAACACAGATTTATTCAGTATCATTTACATGACACTGTACTGGAGGATATGGGAATATAAGGATAACACAACTGGCAAGGAATTTACAATTTAGCAGGCACAGTGAGAAATGTAGTACTGGTGCTTTTTTTCTTTAGTACTAAAAGGTCGGGTGGCCATTGTATACATATAACACCTACTGTACCTCACTGAATCTAAGACAGTTAAACACTCTATTTTATGTCACAGTAAGAAAGAAAAACACCACACTGACAATTAAAGTCTGACAAGTTGCTTTATTAAATTTTTTTTTACATTTAGAGAAAGAGTTCTTTTAGTCTTATTTTGACATTGATTTTCTTTAATGTATCACTCTATTGCATACATAGAAAGGAAAATATAAGCAAAATAAATTGGTTAAGGAAATGACAACTACGTCACAACTACTACCAGGTAGTTAGTAATTGCAAGAGCTCGGCAATTACTATATGCATCCCAACTTAAGAGATGTTAAAAATGTGTCATTTTGCACTCACCGAAATTGCTGAAGCACTTATTTTTGCTCAGTCTCTGAAATAGAACAAATCATGGGGGGAAAGTGGTAACATTGGTTTAACTCACTTCCTTTTGTCTTTAAGTGCTGTCAGTAATCACCACGGTGGTTAAGAGAATGTGCTGCAGTCACAAGACCAAGATCAAGCACAAGCTCTACTTCTTACAAGCAACATGCCCTTTGGGGAGGTTAGTAAACCCTTCTGTGTTTCCGAATCCCCATTCATAAAAATGGCAGCAATAAGAACTACTGCTTAGGTATTAAATGAAATAATGTATTTAACACACTTGGCACATAGCCAACAGTACTAATACATGTAATTGTGGCTAAGCTCTGGAAATCTTCTAAATAAAATAATGATACTATACTATGAAGCCCAGAAATAGCTCAAAACCTTGTTTTCTCCCCTCTCCAACGATGGTACATGCAGCATTACCCTTTTAGCTGATCCCTTTGTTTTTTTTTTTAAACTTTTTAATTTTTATTTATTTATGATAGTCACAGAGAGAGAGAGAGAGAGAGAGGCAGAGAGAGAAGCAGGCTCCATGCACCGGGAGCCCAACGTGGGATTCAATCCCAGGTCTCTAGGATCGCGCCCTGGGCCAAAGGCAGGCGCCAAACCGCTGCGCCACCCAGGGATCCCTAGCTGATCCCTTTGAAGACACCAGATCCCACCTTGACCAAGGTAATAGAAGGATTCAGGGCTCTGTTTCAATCCATTCTAGAGCAGCTAAGTTGGCCAAGTCGGAAAAAAAATCAACCTGAAAGAAAGATTTGGTTTCTGAATTCATCTCTTATCTTCAAATATTCAAATGTTAAGACTGTACAAAAGGAAGTTAATTCATACTATATTTATACAATCATAATCACAGTATTTCAAAATAACCTGAATGTAAACACTATCAAATCTACTAACTACCCGTCCAGGAGAGGTACAAACTGAAGACAATAAAAAATAAAAAATGAAAAGACCTGAAAGTCTGCCTTTTCAGACAGTGTGGCAACCAGAATCATGACTCTTTATAACGATGAACACAGCTTGGGAAACACAATTAAAGGAAGAGATTCCAAACCAAGGAGGCTGTGGGTGACTGATGGATTAGCTGCTGCCTTGGCTTCCCCAGGACACCTCTGTGACAGGTGGAACAAAGCCAAGCCCATAAATCAGACACAGCCTCCAGGTTGGGACTTGTTCGTGGAGTACAAAGACAAACTTCAGAGACAACTTATACCTCCTGACCCTCCCTGCGGCTGAAGAGCCAGATACCCTAGTTTCTAGGTCACTTTCTGAGACGAAAGGAAGCCTAATGTGGGAATATACTCCCACCCGAGATGCCTGGCCACCAGCACAAGCCCATACTATACATTATTCATTTTTGATTAAACAAATACATGATTGCAAACAGCCAATAATGTTTAGTAATGGGATAAAAACCTTAGTAGTTCTGAAAATAGATTTCTCATCTGAAACCACTTTGTAGTCATTTCCATTTAAAAAAAGAAGGTGGAAGAAAACTGAATCCTATGGGCAAAAGTGAGCAAAATGGGCAAATAAACAAATATTTGGGAAGGTGTGTGGTATTTATTTCCATTTCACCAGAGGGAGTAGATTTGTCTGTTTCATTATTCATAAGTCATGATTTTAGTTTAGTTTTTCTGCTTGCTAAATATTAAGAATGTTCTAAGTCCTCAGGCAATAGACCAGTAAGTTATGACTGAATTTCATTCACTGCATTATGAAAAACTAAAAATTTTAAATCATAAACATGTGTGTAACACTGTCCAGTTTCCTTTGTGTGTGGAGCATCATTAACTATATAATTCCTTCGACATCAAGAACTAGTCAGCCTTGATGTATTATGAACGCCTATGTGGCAAATTAATACAACGTGAATTTTATGTTAATAAAAACTGTTTTAGTTATGTCTGTGCCCAGGTGAAGATCACTTAATCATTGCTATAATGTGAACCTAGATTTTGTAATAAGGTCAAAAATTATAATAAGGCAATTTTCAAGTTCCTAGTACTTGCAACACTTAAATCACAGTCCTTTAAAATATAAAATACAAAATCAGGTACAAAAGTAATTGGTTATTCATCTCTTCCTCAAGCAGTATGTTTTAAATGGCCCCTTACACTTAGCCATAATGGGGAATGTTATATGGAAAAGTTAAACAGATTAAGTTCCTGACCTATTCATAGTCTTAAGTAAAACACTTCCTTCTAAAATTACAAGTGAAGAACTAAAACTGTTTCATTAAAACTACCTACTAATCTATGTCATACTGATCTGATCTAATTACAAAAGAAAATCCTATACACGAAAAACTACATTCTAGCCCTGAACAGGATTGTCAGCCAGCCGTGGTGGTTGACCTAGCATAAACACGGTCAAAATAGAAGAGGAATGTGCCCCATGGAATGCCACACGTAATGTCCTAATCATGCTATGCAGGCTTTGAAGCCTCTACGGTGATGAGAAAGGAAACACAACCGTGAGAGAAAGGGTTACCTCCTGTGACATACGTGGAGGTCAATGAAGCTGAAGTCCTTCAGGTACTACTTGGGCTATTCTCAGGGCATTTTTTCCCTCTGTTGTTCATTTGAAGGTGGATATGATCTAATTAGCTCTAAGAAGAAAAACCTTATGCCAAAAATCTTTCTCACAGGCTCTGACATGGGCTGTAATTCATAAAATGCTAACTCCTTTACGTCAAAATATACAGTATTTTTTATATCAGTCTTTAGCGTTTACTTTAAATTTGTTGGTAGATTAAGCAGTAACTTGATAGGACTATAAGATATTATGAGAGAGGTGAAATAAAAAAGAACAACTTTGATGACAAAAGGAAAATAAAGTCTGAAAAGACACGAAAAACTTTCAGAAATACGGTTGAAGAAAAATATCAGTGTCTATGGAAGGGTAAGAGCTGGAGTATGGCCTTTGAGAAAATTAAAGACTGTCCTGATCACATAGGAGGAGTACTAAGAGAAGACAAAGGATTAAACCAAAATTGGACAGGGAGGCCCTGAAGATCAATTATACCTAGTTCCCGAAGTTCAGTAAGATTATCCTTAAACATTAATAGAATAGATGCTGATCAATTTTGATGACTCCAACTCTTGAAAACAAAAATTACTGCATATTAGGGGTATAGATAACATATATTAGAATATTAGTTAAGAGAGTATATCTTTCGGGACCCCTGAGTGGCTCAGTGGTTGAGCATCTACCTTTCACTCAGGTCATGGTCCCAGGGTCCTAGAATCAAGTCCTGCATCAGGCTCCCCTTGAGGAGCCTGCTTCTCCCTCTGCCTGTGTCTCTGCCTCTCTGTGTGTCTCTCATGAATAAATAAATGAAATATTTTCTTAAAAAAAGAGGGAGTAGGCCTTTCTATGTTTTTACACTTAAGATTTGTTGGTTTCTTTTGTTTGTTTGTTTTAGTATTAAAAGCTGGCCTAGGGTTCAGAAAGAATGGAAAAATAAGACTCCAAACCACAAACAAGCACTAGTGGAACTCTGATTGGTTCTAGGAAAAAAAAAATAAGCACACAACAACTGACAACTGTCAATCATCTAGTGAAGACCAAAAAATGAGTTGTTTGTGATCATTTTCTCAGCTCCTCTTCCTTCCAACCTCCCTTAGAAGGCAGCAGAACGAACTGTCCACCAAAAAGTGTCTCCAGACCAATACGGTGGACTATATAGAAAACTCTTTACACTTAGCACTTAGGAATAGGTGAAGTTACTATGGGGACAAGATGGACAGAAGAAAGAAGAAGAAGAAGAAGAAGAAGAAGAAGAAGAAGAAGAAGAAGAAGAAGAAGAAGAAGAAGAAGAAGAAGAAGAAGGAGGAGGAGGAGGAGGAGGAGGAGGAGGAGGAGGAGGAGGAGGAGGAGGAGGAGGAGGAGAAGAAGAAGAAGAAGAAGAAGAAGAAGAAGAAGAAGAAGAAGAAGAAGAAGAAGAAGAAGAAGAAGAAGAAAGAGGAGGAGGAGAAGGAGGAGGAGGAGAAAGAAGGAGAAGGAGAAGGAGAAGGAGAAAGAGAAGAAGGAGAAGGAGAGTTCTTAAAGATATACACGGAGAAACAAGGACAAAAATTCCTGTGTGGGACAATGGTTTTTAATTGCTTGCTAATGACTGGACATTCATCTTCTTTGATCTGTGCTAAAGCCAGGTGGAAAATACAACCTGCCTACATTAATTCAGTCACCTTCTTTAATCTCTAATTGCCTTTTAACCATAGGAAGCTCTAACTTTCTAGAAAGACAGCAGAAAAAGAAGAAGATACACAGTTTTACTGTTTTACATTTTATGTCATATGCACTAAATTACACAACTGCATCAGATATGGAAAAAAAACTAAAGCTATCATAGGTAATGTTAGATTGCAGAGAGATTGATTATAAGTAATTTTAATATGTTTATTGAAATTCAAGTTCTTAGGACCAAAGTGAACTTCCTTCTAGTGTGAAGCACTCTCCTCAGTTTCAGGGGAGAAGTGGTGGGGTCAGTGACAAAGATGAGGCTTCTTACATTCCACACAACTATATAGTCTTTTAGCAAGAATCTGGTTTTCAGAAGAGATTACTGTGGTAAAATGGATTTACTAGGTCTTTTTAAGTTCTCCCCATACTGAATGGTTTTTTTAGTATAAAGCTGCAAGATTTCGTTTGGGCTGATAAATAATTTATCAATTCCAACTTACTTACTCCTCAGTGAATTTAAGACTCTTCATCCACATTCTAAAATTTTAGGAAATAAAGTAAAAACAACTCAACTGACAGTGCAAGATGGGGCTCGTAAAATGACCTTCCATACAACTCTCACTACTTTGCGCAGTCCACAAGATAAATCGACAGGTTGAGGAAAAGCAGGGCATTTGTTAGTGTTAAATACTGGAGTCACCCTGTGAGGAAATCATTATAATATGTGGGTAACATAATAAGATATAACCTTTCCTTGAAAAACAACATCTAAATTCTTCATAAGAGATTTTTTTTCAACTTTTTTTCTCTTTCTGTGATTAAAAAACTTCTAAATGAAAAACAAAATGGCAATCTATTTTTATGCTGGTCATTTTTATCTTCTGTGAATCCCAGAAATAAAATGAGAGATCTATTAAGCTAAGAAACATGTAAAGTTATGAAAAGTCATGACATTCTCACAACTTTTTATTTAAAAAAAAATGCTATAACAAAACTCCAAATCTGCCTTTTTTTTTTTTTTTCTAAGAGAAGCAAAGGCAAATTATGGAAGAATGTTCCCTGGTCTTTCATGTACTAATCCATTCAAAGGAAACCTCATAAAATATAAATCACTTGTCGTTTCCTACATCTTGGGTGCACAGGAGAGTTGGGCCCATTTTTCCTCACCGCTCCATTACAAAAAATCTCACCCCATCCCTCATTTCTCTCTTCAACCTTATAAAAGTTTTAGGAAAGACTCTTTTTAGATTTTCTCAGATCTTTCCTGAGAAAACCTCTCCAGAAAAAAATGTTGAAACTTTTACCTTATTTTTAATTAGTGCTTATGACTTTGTTTTCTTCCATTTGCTCAATAATAACCCCATCCTGTCCTTCCTTGGACAGCTCAAGGGTAACAGCTCTATTCTACTCATCTCTAGAAAACTGGCTCACTAATGTGCAGTTTTCATGTGGCATAAAAATAGAAGTTTGTACGCCATTCCATCTTTACATCTTCGATTTCACTTCTGATCACTTCTGATCAGATTCTGATCTGCCACAATCTTTTATGCTCTACAGCTTGTCCTCTAGAAATGTGCTGGAAAAAATGCCCACAAATGTGATTGTCCTTCATTTAGCTGAAACATTAAGCCACCTCACTTATTTCAAGTTGCAGAAAAGCTTTAAATACTACCTTTCAGATACTTTGAGTAGAAAATACAATTTTATAATAATTTACCTCTCCTTTGTATCTACTTTGAAATAATTAATATGGTCAAAATCCCTAAACCTGTTTAAGAATTTTAAACCATCAACAGTTTTGGGAAGATAGAGTACCTACGACAGAAGTTACTGATAATTGAAAACTCCCCAAAAAGAAAAATCAAGTCTGTTGTTGGCATAGCTCTTTCCTTAAGTGAAGAACAGGATCTGTAGCTTCTTATTTCTGGGATATCTGGCATATTAGCAAATGGGGAAAAACTAATAGGACACTTTTTTTCAGGAACTAGAATTAACTAACTCTCTTAATAGCTTTATTTCACAGAATTCAACACTGGGGGAAAAAAAGATGTCCCTTAAAAATTCCAGCTGTTCACTCCTTCAGTATTATTACAGAGGAGGAGAACTAAAGCTTTGGGACTATAATTTGCTCTACTCTCTCCTTACTTTAAGCATATGAAAGTAGAACTACTTTCAGTATTTTCTTGAAAGAGACGAAAGAGATCGATTTTTAACACCCGTCAGAGTTAGATTGGTCCAGTAAAAAACTTTCAAGTCTTGATACTCTATATCTTGCTGTTACTATGGCATCATTCTCTGTTAAGCAGAATTTGGTATAAGGGTCATCTTGTATTCTTTCCATTGTCAAATAATAAAGGAACATGAGAAGGCAAATTTTCCACAAGGCCTTTCTACACCACTGTTCTCAGGAGTAGATTTCTAGAAAGTCTCTAATACAATGTCAATTTTTTAATCTTTTACCCTATGGAAAATGTTACTCATTTTCATCCTCAAATTGTTGAAAAGGTTAAGTGTTCAAGGCAGTGGAGAAGAAAGAAAATCTCCCTGAACAGTATAGTATAGACTTTGGTAGATTTTGTGATCCATCAATCATCTGCCCTTTCTTATAATAGTAACTTATTTTCGATTTGAGGGAACCAGCCCTGTACCCACTATTAATCCATGCAGTATGTCAGTGTGTGTGTACACAATGATTTTAATTTTTCTACAGTAAGTTTGAGTTGAGGTCCTTGGTAGATTTATGGCCAGGGAAAAGAGGGGGGGAAAGTCAGAAGTTGAGCCTTTTCAACAATTTTATAACATTACAGTTGTTTAGAGAATAACAAAAATGCATTAGTCTGGAATGAAGCCTGTGAAACTACCTTGGAAAGTTGTCTAACTGAAAATGTTTGTACAAGCTCTCAAACAAATCCATAAATGGCACATGCCTCTTCACAAGCTCAATCTGTAGATTAAAAAAATCAAACTATAACTTCGTATCCACTAGAATGGCTAGTTTCAAAAGACTGAAATAACAAATATTGGCAAAGAGGTGAAAAAATTGGAAAATTTGTGCATTGTTGGTGACAAAGTAAAATGTTTCAGCCACTATGAAAAACTGTATGGTAGTTCCTCAAAAACTTGAAACTAGAATTATGATATGATCTAGCAATCCCACTTCTAGATTCTAAGAGAGGCAAATATCCTGTGGGCGAAACCAGTTTCAAGTGTTGCTCTTGCTTCTCTGAATCCTCACTTTTTCTGGGATTTTGTTTTAGAAATCTTTCCCTAACTTATTAGTTATGTGGTGCTTTAATGGGTAATTTTAAATATCTTATTGTGCATTTTCATTTTCTTGAGAGCCAAAGTAGGTTGAAATTACCAAATCTGCCATTACAGGAAGTTGGTATCCAGGAACATTAACTTCTCTTTCAAATGTGAAAATATTCAACCTCATTTCTGGAGTAATTTTTTTTTAAACAGTTGACATTAAGATGCCAATTCTTCTAAATTTCATAATTTTAGAGTGCCATCAATCATGGTACATGATCTTTCTAGACACAGGCCTTGTAACATGAACTAGGCCAATCCTGTGGCTAACCAAGCTAGTCTATCAAACTAGGATATGCCCCATAAACAACAGTTGAGAACTGGGAACTTGAGCCAGGTGGAACCAATCACAGTCCCCTGTAAGATCTGATACATCAACTCTGAAAGGGAAAGGGGCTCTATTAGAATGGGTTACATGCTATAAATATGAATATTTTGTTAAGACTATCAGCAGTCACCTTTCCTCACACACAGAAAAGGCTTGCCTCAGAATGAGGTCAATACACAGAATCAACTAAAGAGAATAAATTAGAAAGAAGCAATGTCTAGACCCATGATGCCCTGAACATTGAGCCTTAGACTTCCCAGTTATATAAGCAAAGGAATTACCTTTTATTAGACCTACTTAACAAGCTAATTGTCTAATTGGGTTTCACTCATTTCAGAATGAAAGCATTTTGACTAATCCAATGTTAATGGCTATTAAAATCCACTGACAACTGTTTGTTGTTGTTGTTGTTGTTGTTCCACAGCATTTGAGGACCGTGATATGTAACCATTTTCCTGAGGATACGATCTCTACTGCCAGCTTCCATGAGCCACTAAGGGACATGAGCTATTACTTCATAGAACAGACTCTTCTCAATGCTATTCTCTAGTCTTTTTTATTGTTGTTGTTTTTCTTTGTTTTGCTTTCTCTCAATCATTCTGTAATTTCAGTAAACTTCTGGAAATAATGAAACAAGACTCTAAGACATGTTTTCACTATAAGATAATTGTGGTTATATAAGTCTAGCTACCTAGAACGTAAATTGTATGCTTTCCATCCAATTTCTATTCAATTATAATAATGTTTTCATGAAAAAAAAAGCAATTTCAAACTGATCATAGAATAATTTCCTAACATTCAGATAACATTATACTTAAAAAGAATGATACACAAATAGTGTTTTAGTTAGGTTCCCAACAGGAAACAGATGGAACACTCAAGATAATTCAGGGAGAATTTAATTACAAAGTGACTATTCATAAAGGTGTTGACAGGGTGAGGAGAACCGCAAAGGATGGTTCTATAACCCAGGTTTATTAACTTCAAAGGGACAGAAGAGGCAGTAGTTACTGAAAAAAGGGGAGAGACTCATGTAGGTGAGGCTGCCTTGAAAGAAGAGTCATCTTCAGTTAGAATAATGAAGACAGCCCAAGGCACCCTTACACTGAAGTAACCAGAGAAGCAAATACCTCATTCACCTACCTCTGATCATTCGGCAAAACTCCCTACTGGTCAAATCCACCCAGAAGCCAGAGAGCAAAAAGTGTGTTTCTATAATCCATATAGGCCATAGTCCAGGCTGCTGGGGGCCGTGAATAGGAAGAGAAAGGGGTAAAGTGCTAAAATAATAATAATAATAATAAGCTAAAAACATAAACATGAGAATATTTTAAAGCATTTCTTATTAATCCTCATCTTATCATCAGAACTATTTAACATCCCACCATAATATTTTTTTCTTGATTTGAGATATTTGTCTAAAAGTTATTACAAGTTAGAAACAAATAAACTTCTGTACTAAAAACAACAGGTTAAAATAAGTAAGCCTTGTAACTTCCAGGGCAGAGAGCAGAATAAGAGATTGTAAACTCACCTTGTCCATGAGTATAGTATATCTGGGTAACACCCACATTAGTGTAAATAACCCAGAAAATGACCCAGACTCGCAGAACAGATTTTCCACAGCTAAATGTAGAGAACCGGCCACATCAAAACTGAAAATATATTGAGTAGCTACCTAGGTAGCTCAGCAGTTGAGCTTCTGACTTCAGCTCAGGTCGTGATCCTGGGATCCTGGGATTGAGTCCTGAATTGGGCTCCTTGTAAGGCACCTGCTTCTCCCTCTGCCTGTGTCTCTGCCTTTCTCTCTGTGTCTCACATGAATAAATAAATAAAATGTTTTCTAAAAAACCTGAAAATATATCAATAAAAAGAAAAAATAATACAGCTAGTTTCCCCCTTAAAAAATAAAAACAATTAAAAATAAATAAATATTTAAAAGTAAACCTTATCTCTCCCTTCCACACCTTCCAAAGTGAGTAGCCATCTTGGTATCATCTTGGCCATCTTGGTTCCATTCCATTCAGTTATCAAGCAATTATGTTCCTTTTACTTTTGTTCTATTATATTCTAAAGCATAGTCCTCATCCCATGGGCAAGCTGGGTCTTGAGCATGTAAGTCAGGGCAAAGTTGGACACATCACTTCCCTTCATAGTACCTGTCAGGGAACCTTGTCATATGGCATTGTGGCAAAGGAGCCTGGGTAATGCAGTTTCTAGTTTTGTGACCATGTTCCCAGGAAAAAGAGAAAAATAAACTTTACAAGATGAACAACTAACAGTACACTGAAAGGTATTAAAATCTTCATAGCTTTTCCTAGTTTTGAGTTTATGTAATAATGGACCTTGTAACTAAAAGATTCATTCTCAAAAGTCTTTCTTACCTCATCTTTTAAAAATCTACCTTAACATATTTGCATAAGACCTGATAAGAGTATTTTTCAATGATACAGAATGATTCCTCTGTGAGTTCCTCATGCAAATCATTCATTTTTCAAACACATGAGGTAAGACCTCACTACAACTTAACTCTAAAAATTTCTCATTTCATATAAATCCAAAGTACCCGTCACATCCTCTCAGTTTGCTACGTGTACTGGAAAAAAAAAACAAAAAACACAAGAGTTACGATAGGGAATATATAGATCTAGCCACAATATTGAATAAAATCCTATTCATATTGAGTGAAGTAAAATATAGGCTACATATAATAATATTGAGACCTGCAGAATGACAAAGAGAAGACTCAGTAAATAGGAAGAAGCCTGTCAGAAGAGAAAAGCAAAAGTAATATAATTCCCATAGTGACATGAACTTCCGTCACTTAGGAGTTATGACTTCTACATGCTATTCACAAATGCTGTCTGGAATTGTGAAACTCTACGAGTTTTTTTTTTTTCACATTTGTATAGTGCCTAAGAGATTTTTCAAACTTTAATTTCTATTATTTAGGAAGATATTGCTTTGCTCTACATGGCCTGACTGACAGATTGCTGAATCATTTTCCTTTTTAAAATAAAGCTAGAAAGAAGGGAAAACATCATCCCAGTAAAATCCCTAACAACGTGACTTGTTCTAGATATGTCTAAAGAGCCTTTTGCTTTATTCTGTATATTTAAGAAAGAACAATCCAACCTGAAGATTAATTCATATTGTCTAAGTTATTGTAAAAATACCTGCATTTTATATAGCCTCGTTAGCATTATTTTGGTTTTTTTTTTCAAAATCTGTTAATGAAAGCATTAAAATGTTGTTGGTATAAATTTAAGTTATTCTTTTTCCATTTACACAAATCAATTTTCAAATAGAATCAAGAAAGTAAATATAGCAATCATCTTCTAACTTGAAAGACACACAAATTTGGCAGTGCAGTTAAAAGCGATTATCAGTCAACCAATAGACACATGAAAAGATGCTCAATATGATTCATCATCAGGGAAATGCAAATCACAACCACAATGAGATGTCACACCTGTCAGAATGGCTAACATCAAAAGCACAAGAAACAATAAGTGTTGGTGAGAATGTGGGAAAAAAAGAAATCCATATGCCCTGTTGGTGGGAATGCAAACTAGTACAGCCACTGTAGAACACTGTATGTAGGCTCCTTAAAACACTGCAATCCAATAATTGTACTACTGGGTATTTACCCAAAGAATATGAAAACACTTATTCAAAAGGATATGTGCATCCCTTTGGTTATTGTAGCATTATTTATCATAGCCAAATTATTGATGCAGTCAAGTGTCCACCAATAGAGAAATGGATAAAGAAGATGTGGTGCACACATACACACACGGAGAGAGAAATATTATTCAGCCATAAAAAAAAAGAATGAAGTCTTGCCATTTGCAACAACAGGGATGGATCTAGAGAGCATAATGCTGAGCAAAATAAGTCAATTAGGGAAAGACAAATACCATATGATTTCACTCATATGTGGAATTTAAGAAGCAAAACAAACAAAGAGAGGGGAAAAGACAAACCAAAAAACAGACTCTTAACTATAGAGAACAAACAAATGGTTACCAGAGGGAAAGTGGGTGGGGGGAATGGGTGAAATAGATGAAGAAGATTAAGAGTGCGCCTATATCAATGAGTACTGAGTAATATATGGAATTACTGAATCACTACATTGTATATTTGACACTAATATAATGCTGTATGTTAACTGCACTGGAATTAAAATTTTTAGAAAGGAAAAAAGTGGTTATCAGTGTTTCCCCTATCATAAAGTTTCTTCCATATTTTACATTTTCTATTGAGATTCTTTCTTCCTTATCTGTTATGATTGTTTCTACTTCAGTTATTCTCTAAGTATATCATGCGTTTCAGATAACCATACTGCATAACTCAGTCACTGGGTTGTTTTTATTTCTATTACCATAATCTATCATGGGACTAGCTGAGTAACTGGGATTATAAAGTCGATAAAGTTTTTTTTATACTCACAGGCAAATACGATGGCCATTAATTTACTCCTATTGATTGTCTAACCTACATACTTTCACATGAAAAAATATCCATTCCAAATTCAAACTCAATTTTAGAAATATAAAACATAATTGAATAAATAACAATTTCATCTAGGGCAAACCCAGAAATACATTTTAGTAAACCATGTTCAATCTTTTCAAAATTCAAAGATCTGCCCTCCTACACTCTAGAAGCGGCTGAACACTCGTGTTTGAAGTTATTTTTAAAAGCACTCCCCCAACAAATTAAAAATTCATATTATCTACACTAAAAATATTAGGAAAGCATGAAGCTATTATAGTTCTTTTTTAAAGTAATCATAAATTCTTAGTAATAAGAATCTTTGAGAGGTCGTTTAACCTACGTATACACCCACCTCTGCCACTTTCGGAGACAACTGCATCAAACATACCCCAACCAGATGGAAATCTAAATCTCAGAAGAAGCAAATTCCATAATCCACTACTCACTGTCAGGAAATTCTCCTTTATGTTTAAACTACAAGGCTCAGGCTACAGATTAAGCCTGCTTCCTCTAGTTCTATTCCTGGTAGAGGAGAAAAACAGATGGACACAATCCGTCAAGTAGTTAAAAACAATAATTAGGTCACTTCTCTCTCCAACCTACAAAAAAAGAGAAAAAAAAAATTGTGTGGATATGTGTTTTGCATGTATTTTATTTCCTCCTCATATCTGAAGGGGTGCATATATAAATTATTTCAGTAATAGTATAAGTAGGGGCCTTTTGTGCAAAACCAAGTGGTAGACACAGTTGGCTTTTAAGTGTCTTATCCTCTGGCTATCAGTGACCTCATATTTCCTCCCTCCGTGTCCCTGTCTGCAATATCTAGGGATCACGGCAGAAGAATGCAGGGCAGGGCGGATTCTGAGAGGGACAAGAACGTGGTTAGACCCAACTGAGCCCAGACCTTGGGGCACCTCCATTTCATCCTGGGAGTTTATGGCATCTGCAGTGAAGCTGCAGGCAAGCAACACATTGAGATACCAAGTAAATGAGATGTGTGTCCCTGTTAAGGAATCTAACCTACAAAGAATGCAAATAAGCAACAATGAGAACTGAGGGCAGGCTTTCAGTATCTGGGACTTCTGCCTCAGTGGGGTGTTCACAAAATCTAGAAGACTAGACTGGTCACTTGAGGACATACATGAACTGGGACTCTAGTGCAGAACCAGACTTAGACCAGGGCCACATGAGGAAAGTGCTAGGAAACTCGGAGAACATGAGGGAAGCACCTGCCCCAACATTTTGGGTCCGAGCAGAAGTCAGGGTGACAGAGGACACAAGGGATGAGGGTAGATGGCTCACCAGTAGAGAGCTCACATTTGTCTGGTCTATAGATATCCACAGCTCGGATGGGTCTGAATTTCTTGCGACTTGTTCTGCAGAACCTAAAATACATTTACGAAAACTTGACAGACTTATAAGCCTTAAAGATTTTTTATGCACTTATTTATAAGGTTTTGAGGATCTATGAAAAGCTTCTACTATGCGTTCTAGGTGCTAGGAAATAGCAGTAAACAAAACAAAACAAAAAAATATGTCATAGGGCTCTTACCTTCTAGTGAGATAGAAAATAAATAAGTAAAATATACAGTATGGTGAGAAGTGCTACGGAGAAAAAAAAACCCAAAATATTGACATTTTTTAATAGTCCACAAATTCCTATTGTACTTAAGTCATAAGAATATAATTCCTTTGAATTCATCATGGCAATGAATTGAATGAGGAGGAATTTAGGAAGAAGAAACTGTCTTTCCAAAGCCCCTAAAATCCCAGCACAGGGTAGGCACTTTCTGCTCCCCCTTCACCTGTTGTCCTTGAAACTAATCTCTCTGTCTACCTGGTTAGGTAGTTATGACTGGAGTAGATGGTAATAATGTCCAGTGCTAATGTGTTGGATGACAGAATTAAGATTCAAAATGATCTTTACAAGACAGAACACTGAGACGAAACCATAAGAGGAAATTAATAGACATACTATGAATAAAAAAAATAAACTAGTGAACAAACACTCTGCATGTGTCAAAGATGGGAGAGATCATGTTTTTTATTAGGGTGGAAAAAACAGCTGGAAGCCTTAGTTGATCTCTGGTTGAACGTTATTCAATATCTTGGTACAGAGGCAAAACAAAAGTCTTAGGTCATGTAAGTCAGGATAAGCCATATTGATGTAGAGAAGAGAATTTATACCTGGGTGTCACACTTCAGAGTAATATTTAAAATTTTTCTAATTATTCATGAAAAGGTAACAGGAAATACACTCATCATAACATCTAACATAGAGTTGAGGAATTGTTTATTGTGGTAAAGAGACAACTTACAGAAAACTATATATTTTCAAGTATCTTCAAGGGCTATTACTGGTAAGACTACTTCACCATTTTTATTTTTTTTTAAAGATTTTATTTATTTATTCATGAGAGACACAGAGAGAGAGAGAGAGAAAGAGAGGCAGAGGGAGAAGCAGGCTCCATGCAGGGAGCCCGATGTGGGACTCGATCCAGGGTCTCCAGGATCATGCCCTGGGCCAAAGGCAGACGCTCAACCGCTGAGCCACCCAGGCATCCCTACTTCACCATTTTTAAACATATTCATTGTATGACCTCAGAAAAGGTCTTTGGCCCGCTATGCCTCAATTGTTTTTAATCTCTAAAACAGAGTTAAAAATATCAATTCTGTAGGGCTATTATAAGGATTATCAAGGATACATGCAAGGTGTATAATGCACAACCTGGAACACTGTACGTTTTAGTGGGTATTTTTATTCTCTATTGGTCTAAAAAGTATTCTAAGGCGAATGGATGAAATCAACAGAACCATGACACAAAAGAAAAACTCCTAGAAGAGTTGTTCCTTTCCATGAATTTTGCATGTTAGATGTTAAACGATTATCAGGGAATTTGAGAAGAGATTCCTACGTTGGGTAGTAGTTGGATTAGATAGTTTCTGAAGCACGGTACAGTTACACAGCTCGGCAAAGTTCATACAGCTCATCAATGGAGAATAATGATATGAACCTAAATGATCTGAATTCAGAGTCACTTAAGCTAATCTGACTCATTAGCCAGACTTTCTTGCTATAGCCTTCGCATCATGTAGATCCCAGGAGGTTTGTGACGCCCCAGGATTTCTTCAGTTCTCTTCAAACTAATGTACAAACACACTTAATTATAAACGTAAATTTATTTTTTTTCCATTGGAGTTCAATTTGCCAACATATAGCATAGCACCCAGTGCTCATCCCGCCAATTGCCCCCCTCAGTGCCCATCACCCAGTCATCCCAACCCCCCACCCACCTCCCAGTAAATTTAAAAATCGCAAGGTACTGCTGGTGGATCCATTGAAATTTTGCTGTGTATCATTTAGAATGACATGTTCCACAAAACTGTATCTTGTAAACTGAGAAAGGCAATTTCTTAAGTTCTCAAACTTTTTCTAGTCCTTTTTTTCCTTTTAAAGATTTCATTTATTCATTAGAGACACAGAGAGAGAGGCAGAGACCCAGGCAGAGAGAGAAGCAGGTTCCATACAGGGAGCCCCATGTGGGACTTGATCCCGGGACTCCAGGATCACGCCCTGGGCCAAAGGCAGGCGCTAAACCACTGAGCCACCCAGGGATCCCCAACTTTTTCTATTCCATTTATTTTGGGTGGAACTTTTCCAGTGATGAACTGTCCACTTCCTGTTCCAATTTATTCTAATTTGCAGAACACAAGTTAGCTTGCACTTATGACTCAAGATCATCACATCATGAATATTATTGCTGGATGACATCATTAATGTTCTCAGGATATATTGATAAATAGATATTCAATGTAAGCAGGCTTTGGTGTGGGCCTGAGGCACTCTCCAAAGGGGTCATTTCTATGGGTTGTACAGTGTGGTCTTTGTGAGAGTGTTCCTGGCCATTCAGAAACACCACTTGTTTTCTTCCTTGTTCCAGGTTGTTTCAAATGGGTGTAGCTGCAAGATGAAAGACTTCTAATTATGTAAAATGAAGCTGCTTGCTCAAAGCACATTTCAGTGCCTATCAGATAATAAAAAGACAAAGTGTGGGAATTGGTGCATGGTGAGTGAGCAGGAAAAATTACCTGAACAATGTACTTTGTGAAGCCACAGGATATTTTGTCTACTGAAGGGGTGGATTGCTGAGAGGAAGTATAGAGAATTTATAGGAATAAGTGAAAAAGTTTACAAGTAAATTAAGTTCAAGGAAGTAAAATTCTATAACACCTTCAAACTTAAATCATGTCTTCTGTTTATTTGGGTAAATTTTGCTTCCTGATTATTGTAATTGGTTGAAATTTCTAGTTCCTATGGTTCTGTGTGTTTATGCTTTCAATGCAGGTGTACTGGAGCTTTCAAATGTTTATAGCATTTTTCTAGCACTTTCTTTGCTGAAATTTAAATAGCTTCATATTCAGTCTCATAAATATGCTTTTTTTCTTATTTCCAAGAAAACCCATAATTTAGGACTTACTTGAAAATGTACTTTTGAAACTTAGGATAATGATCTATAAATATTTTCCTGGGAAAAAAAGATTTCACCTAAATAAATAGACTTTATACACTGAACTTAGAAATTTAACTGAAATTTGATGAGTATTTGTTCTGTTGGTTAAACTTTCTGCTTTCCTTACCAAATATCTGGATAGAAGCCTAACTACTGAACTGTACCTGCACCTAGAAAACTTCATAGACTGATAGGGTATATAACTATTTAATTTATCAATGTACGAGAGCCTCCCAAATACTAATTCAATAAGCATTTGACATCTATTGCAACTAAGCACTCTGCTCAGTGCTGAGCATCCAAAGGAGTTTATTGAGGGGAGAGCTTATTTTACATAATGTAGTAAGTGTTGAGATGATAAGAACCCAAAGTAGAAAGAGCTAGTCCAGATTAAGAATGTAAAGGAAGCTTAATGATAGGAATTAACCATAAAAATAGGGTAGAATTAGGATAGAAAGAAGATAGTGAAGAAAGACAATGAGCTAAGATGAAGGTGAGAAAGTGAAATATGTGGGAAAACTCAAATGTGGCCTATATGTACTCTCTCCAATTGTTTTTCTTCCCTTCTCTTTCATAGGTCTTCTAGACATTTCCCTGAAATGGCTGTTGTCAATAACACCAATCACCTCCATAGTGCTAAATCCAATTGTAATAGTTCTCTATTGCTGTAGCAATAAATTACCACAAACTTAGTGGCTTCAAAGAACATAATTTTATTATCTTACATCCCTATATGTTAGAAGTCTGACATGGGCCTCACTGGACTAAAATCATGATGTTGTTAGGTTCTTGAGAATTTCATACCAGGAGAAATGCTGCAAGTTAGGACTAAGAGAAAACGAAACACAAGAAGGATGTCAGATCCTCAGAGTTCTGCAGGCAAGAAACAATTGATAAAACTACTCAGCTTCAAACATGTGGTACCTTTTATGATAAAGGAAGGATGACTCCAAGGGTAGAGTGCTAAACCCAGAGGACAGAATGGAGAGCTTCAAGGGACTTTGAAATTGCTTGGGGCCTATATGTTTCCCAGTCTTTTATAAGATGATCAGTCAGGTATGGCCAAAAGAGACAAGGGCTAAGAAAAAAAAGTTTATTATGCTTAGGTACCAGAGAGAGTCACCGTACTCTGAGAGAGGGCCAACATGGAAAGGAGCACCAAGGGAGCAAGGTCCTCCAAACAGGTGGGAAGCCAAGAGAGAGCAAGGCCTTGTGAGCAAGGTCCTTTACTCGGGGGGGGGGGGGGGGGGGGTAGGTCAGGATTTAGTATGCAAGAAAAGACACAGGGGACTTCCCCAGTGCATTTGAATGTCACTAGGTCACAGTGAGGGGAAGGCAAGAAGGGGAACTTGCGTCACAGGCAAGCCTTACCACACTGATACACCCGATCTCCTGGGCAGAGTAATCACAATCTATTTGTGGACATGTCGAGGCAGGGGAAAAAATAAATTTTTAAAGGTTGTAATACACTATGACTTCCTGTTTTCTTCTATTTTGTCTCCTTTTGTTTTTTTTTTTTTTAATTTTTTTTATTTATTTATGATAGTCACAGAGAGATAGAGAGAGAGGCAGAGACACAGGCAGAGGGAGAAGCAGGCTCCATGCACCGGGAGCCCGACGTGGGATTCGATCCCGGGTCTCCAGGATCGCGCCCTGGGCCAAAGGCAGGCGCCAAACCGCTGCGCCACCCAGGGATCCCTATTTTGTCTCCTTTTGAATGAAATATCTATAATTGGTATCCCTATGACTATCCCACTACTGTGTTTTGGGAATAAATAATCTGGTTATGAAATTTCACATTCATGGATTGAAAGAAACTGCACCTCTAATGGATTATGCACAGAGCATTCATTACTCAAGCATGATTGAGATGATCAGGTTGATGAGGCTTGGGATTTTTGAGCTGATGAGATTGAAATGAGATTTTGGACTTGATGGTTGAGAATCTTGGGGTAGGGTGCATATATTTTATATATCAAATAGACACAAATCTTTGGAAGCAGGAGGGTAGGCTGTAGTAGGCATAATAATGGCCCACCAAGTATGTCCATATCCTAATCTCTAGAACCTAAAAATATGTTATGTTACCAAGTAATGGGCAATTAAGCTTTTAGGTGGAATCAAGATTGCCAGGCAGCTGACTTTAAAATAAGGGAATTATCCTAGATTATCTCAGTGATCCCCATATATAATCACATGGATCTTTAAATGGAAAATAAAGAAGTAGGAAGGGTCAGAACCAGATTGAAGCATTGTGAGAATGACTGACTGGACCTTGCTGGCTTTGAAAAAAAAAAATGAGCCCCATATAGTCAATAATATTGTAATACTTAGGTGACAGCTGGTAAGTACACTTAATTGTAGTGAGTATTTCATAATATAAATCACTGTCATACAACTGAAATGAATATAATATTATATGTCAAATATACAGCAACTAATAACTTTTAAAATTTTTAAATAAAAGAAAGAAGGACAAACCAAGCAATGTGAGCAGCCTCTGGAAGCTGGAAAGGGCAAGAAAATGGTTCTCTCCTAGAACCTCCAGAAAGCAACAGAGCCATGTGGACAGCTTGATTTTAGCCCATTTTCTGGTTTCGATCCTCCTGAACTATAAGCTAATACGGTTGCATTGTTTTAAGCTACTTTTAAGCTACTAAGTTTGTGGTTATTTATTATAGCTGCAATAGGAAGCCAATACACAAAAAAGATGGAGGAACTGTGATAGGACCAAAAGAGATTAAATGCTATCTGATGTCCTGGATTGAATCCTGGAACTGAAAAAAAGACATTACTAGAAAACTGTAGAAGGAACAAAGATGTCCTTCAATAGATGAATGGATAAAGAAGGTAAGGTATATATGTATCTGTGTGGTATATATACACGTATACCACAATGCAACATTACTCAGCCAGCAGGAAGATTGAATACGTACCATTTACGTCAAAGTGGGTGAAACTGGAGGGTGTTATGCTAAGTGAAATAAATCAATCAGAGAAAGACAATTATCATATGGTTTCACTCATATGCAGAATATAAGAAATAGTGCAGAAGACCATAAGGGAAGGGGGAGCAAACTGAGTGGGAAAAAAACAGAGAGAGAGACAAACCACAAGAGACCCTTAACTCTGAGTAACTGGGCGATAAGCATGAGGGAGGGCGTGTGATGTGATGAGCACTGGGTGTTATAGGCAGATGATGAATTCCTAAAAACTGCATCTGAAACTAATGATGTACCATATGCAGGCTAACTTAATTTAAATAAATTTAAAAAGAGAAAGTATTTGAAAATAAATTACTTTTTTAAAAAGCAAAAAAAGAAAATCTGTTGAAATTCAAATAAAGTCTAGAGTTTCATTAACAGCATCATTACAATGTTCGTTTCCTGTTTTTGATAAATGTACCATGCATGGTTAATATCAGCCGAAGCTGAGTGAAGGGTATTTGGAACTCTCAATGCTATCTTGATACTTTTTTCTTAAATATAAATTTATTCTAAAATAGTCTATTAAAAATATATATAGCTAAGAATAAAAGGAGAGATTCGGGGTCATCAAGTATGATTTGTATCATTGCATGCTCATTTTTAAATGCTTAATTTTTTCAAAATGTTCTCAAGCAATGCAACTTATTTGATGTTTTTCTTGAAATTATTTTTAAGAAATCATATAAATGAAATAGAATGTTTATTCTGGACGTGGCTGACATTAAAATTATGAACTAGGAAGTTTGAGTGACAGGTCTTGCTTCTCTCATTTCTACCTTCTTTTCTCATTTTTTCCTTACCTGTATTTGATTCATTTCTTTCTCCAAGTGGTTTCATCCTGTGCTTTGCAGTTGAAGAAAGAAATAGGACTGATAAAAATAATTTGCATCAAAGTGCTAGTTCAAAAGAATCAGGCACTGAGGATAACTGAAACTGCTGACAGCATAATTCTCTAAATATATGAATGATTTTTTCCTAGAATTTCCCTCTTCTATCACTGTTTTCATATATAATAGCTAAGTTCTATATTGTATTTTATACCTCCCTGTAATTTGGATAAAATGGATAGTATGGGAGAAAAGTTTTAATACACAAATTATTAGTTATTCCTTTGAATTTTCTAAGCTATCAACTACTGACCACCACCACCCCTCTCCCAGGCTCAGTCAAATTCTTTTCTGGTAAAATTCTAGAATGCATTAAGAATAACAATAGCTTTCTACTGCAAGAACTTTTACCACCAAAATAATTTCATTTTCACAGCAACAATGTATGGTGAGTATAATCATTATCCCATTTTATAGATGGAGAAACAGAGGCTTAGAGAATTTCAATAGTTTTCTCAAGGTGAAGCAAGCAGTTTAAAACAGAGAATGGATTTGAAGTGAAGTAGTTCAACTCTGGAGCACAACCCAGGCTTCGCTCTCTCACTATACCGCCACCCTTCCTCAGCCCTCATCCTACCCTACACATGTGCTGCCTGGGTAACTTAAGAGAATTCTTTACTTTCCCTCTGCATCCATCATATTAATACCAACACACTAAAACAGAAAAATATGAATTGCACATGATACACAGTAGTTATATGGAAAAAGCTTTTTTAAAAAAAATCAACATGGCATCTCTATTTTTTCAAAATTATTATTTTTGAATATATATGCATACTATTCTTTCATTAGGCTCATGAGCAAACTTCTGACATGATGATGTGGCTCACTCATGTCCCTCCAGTAAAGTACGTGTCATGTAGTACAAGAAACATTTACTACAGATATAAGTTCAGTTTCCCTTTAATTTGGGGTTCCAAAAAGAAAGCAGCTTTTCCAGGACACGGATTCCCCATCTTATTTCAATGATGCCTTTTGATAAGGAAAGTACATATATGCAGGTATCATTTATCTCATGAGGATGAAAGGCATTGTGTGCAGGTACACTTGTAGAGTCTCATTTCACCCTCCTAAAAAATATAACTTAAAATATATTACTATGGAATTAGAATAGGGTATCTTGAGTAATCCTATTAGACATGTGTCAAAAATCTTAATTACTTGATAAGCAAAATATGCGAAAGACAAGTTTCAAGGACATGACTACAGAGAGAAAAGTATACAAGAAGTACAAAGGAGGGGCACTAGCCTGGCTTCATGAAAAAAGCAGCAGACTCCTGAGCTGTGACTCAGGATCCTGGTTCTTCCTGAGATACTCTGGCAAATGTCAAATAGAGAAAACAAAGATTTCTTTGAACTGAAATGTTATTCAGACATTGCTTTAGAGTAGGCTGCTGGAAAATCAATAATTACTATATTTTAGGGGTTTCAAGAGAACTTAAGACCATGACTAAGAACTTATTCCTACAAGAATTTGAAAAAGAAAAATTAAAAATCTAAGCCCTCAAGCCAACCCAAGCCCCAATTTTCCTCTCAAATAGCCAAAATGAAGATGGATTAGATGAGCTAGGGGCAGTGGGGAACAATCTAACATTAACTTGAATGAATTTGGAGCACATACTGTAGAAGGTACTGGATGCTATTTTACTTAATCCTCATAACAGTATCATGTGATGCAGACTTTAGAAGCCATACATCATAAATGAAAATGGAGACTCTAGAAGCATAAGTCAATCAAGATCGTATATAGCGAAGTTTGAGCCAGGTCTCCTTTCACTGAAGTCTTCTTCTCTCTCCAGTGCAACACACAGCAATCAATGGGGTATGACCTGGAGTGCACAAGGAAACCATCCCCAAAATCATCACCTACAAAAAGTGGCAAAGGCACCAGGGTGGCTCATCTTGATTTTGGCTCAGGTCATGATCTCAGGGTTGTGAGAAAGAGCCTGGGTTCAGGCTCCCCACTGGGCAGAGCCTGCTTAGGATTCTCTCTTTTCCTGCCCCTCTACCACTCCTCTTCTCTAAATAAAAAAAATAAAATAAAATAAAATAAAATAAAAGTGATATGATTTCCAAAATCACACTTACTTAGTTCTTCTTTAAGTCTATTTAATTATTTTCTAGTAAGTTCATATGTTAAATGCAAACAGTTGAGGATTATTCCCACTATACATTTTTTAATTGAAAAAAATGAACTTGTCAAGAAATATAAACGTAGAATAGGCCTAAATAAATTATCCTTTAAAAAAGGGAAAAATCTAAATGCCCCCAAATGAGTTTAATTACATAAGTTGTAAAGAGATCCAGTCATTAGAATAAAGACTTCCAGTAACAAAGACTAAGTTAAGTTATAATGCAAAGGAAAAAGAGCAAAATACAAAGTACAATGTGGAGTCTGATTATAACTATGTCAAGATGCAAAGACAATTAAAGACTATCCAAAAAGCATAAAAGTGATGCATTAAGGTGATAAAATTTTGAGTAATTATTCTCATTTTTGCTTTTGTTCATATTTTCTTTGGCATATTTTGATTAGTTTTTAGAATTTCTTTTTTTTTTAAAGATTTTTATTTATTTATTCATGAGACACAGAAAGAGAGGCAGAGACACAGGCAGAGGGAGAAGCAGGCTCCATGCGGGGAGCCTGATGTAGGACTGGATCCCAGGTCTCTAGGATCAGGCCCTGAGCTGAAGGTGGCGCTAAACTGCTGAGCCACCGGGGCTGCCCAGTTTTATAATTTCTTAATGAGAAATGAAAGAACTTTTAGAAGCAACAGACTTAGTCTTTTTCTTTTTAAATTTAGTTATTTTAAACTCAAGCCATACAATAGCCTCCTCTTCGAGATACAGAAGGTTTTTTTTTTTTCAATTTATTTCCTACAGCGTATACTTTCCTATACCAAGTAGATGCTTGACATTCATTTTTAATACATTTTTTAAGACTAGACAAAAGCAAAGAAGATCACCCTATGCTTAGAAAATATTTCCTACAAAAAAAAAGAAAATATTTCCTACATAAGCTCCCTAGTTAAAAATGTATTTGTGCAAATTAGTTCTTCTTTTAAGATGTAAATGCATCAAATAGCTAAATGAGCAAAAAATGATTAGAGAACACACAAGAGGAGAGACACACATGGCTAATAAACATTAAATGAAAAGTTCAACCTCATTAATAATCAAAATAAAAATTAAAATATCAGTTTTTTCTCATGAAACAAAAATTTTCATGGGAATTCTCAATGCCAACTGGGGTACAAACAAGAATATAAATATATGCCTTTCATAAATTGCTGGTAGGACTGAAAGACTGGTACTTTCTTGAAAGCAATTAAGCAAAATAATCCTAACTTCTGATGCAAGAATTGCATTTCTAGGAATCCAATTAAAATTAAATATAAAAAATTAAAAATAAAGTTTTATTCACGGATGGTCAATGCAGTATCATAATTCCAAAACAACTGAAACAGTGTTAGCATCCGTGATAAAGAAAAAGAAAACTAAATTTTTGAAATCAATTCACTAAAATACCATTTCAACTTTATAATCAAATTTACAAAAATATTTAAATATAAAAAAATTCTCAAGGTACAACATTAGTTGGGATAAGTAATTCATAGATCTTATAATGTATCATAACCTCACTTTTAAAAATATTTAAGCATAGGCAAAATATTGGGAAAAAAATAATAGGAATACCTTTCTCTGTACTTAACATGATTTCCATGTTCCAATTTTTTTCATAGTCAAATTTTCTAAGAAGATATTTGTTCTATATAATTAGCATTTTAAAAATGTATTCTATGTATTTTGATTTCATACTAGAAATACAATCTGAAAAAACTAACCCAAATAAAGAAAAATTTACTAAACAAAAATGTTCATACACAGCTTTATTTAAAATAGTAAAATTGGGGGACTAGAGAATTAAAGAGAGTGTGGTTTCTAAAATAGACCAATTGTCTGTTAATAGTATGTTTAATTCCCCTCATGTTATGTGAAACATCTTATTTTAGTGTGCGAACATGAAAGGTACTAGGACAGAGAGGAAATGTACCTCCTTCCCTCTCTCTCTTTCTCTTTCTCTTGCTCTCTCTCATCTTCTTCCTAGAGAGCTAAATTCAGGATTGGAGCAGGGATCGGTTCCTGTTCTTCGGGCACTATAGCAAGATAAGCAAGATGACCCTGTTCCTCTGGGAGTTTGGGCCTTGCTTCCTAACCATCTCAAAGCATAAACACACATAAATAATAGAAAAAGAGAGAGAGGTTTTAGTAATATAGGAAAATAGTTTTGACATGACAGCTAAATTTTGAAAAGCAAAGCAAAATTGTGAAATCAAGTGTAACTTCGGCCCTCTATACGCACATGAAACTGGCCTGTTGAAGAGCCCTTGAACTCAGTGGGGTACAAAGACGGTGTGATTTTACTTTTCTCTATTCACTGTCTTCAAACATGTTCTGCTGAATTTCCTTTCCCCATCCTTAATAACATCTTGGACAGATCTTATAGTTTCCCAGTCGCTTTCAAATATTAAATATTTCAGTCTAGTCTAATTGATTTTAAAATCTCAATCTTGCATTCAGTTCCATGTTCACCCTGGCCTTTCCCCCAGCAGGAGGGAACTTGGAAGAGAGACCAATCAGCTGTCCTTCACTCTTCCCCTCTCCTCTTCTTTTAGCGCTTCTACAAATGGATGGGAAGAGAGATTACAGAAATAGACCAAAAATATACTATTTACTGCAGCTAATGTGGCCCCTCTGGCATCACTGCTCCCAAGGATTCTGGCACAGACTCTCAGCAGGCCCTGAGGGAGGCCCCTCTCCCAACAGCCCGCCGACATGGGCAGTTCACTCCAGTGTTGCTGCTTCTAATTCCACTCCCCTTCCACTTCCAGCTCTTTGACCTCAGGCGTAGCAACTTCTTATAGACACATCTCCAGTGGCAAGGAAAACAAAAGCAAAAATGAACTACTGAGCCTTCATCAAGATAAAAAGCCTCTGCACAGTGAAGGAAACAATCAACAAAACTAAAAGACAGCGTATGGAATGGGAGACCATATTTGCAAATGACATATCTGATACAAGGTTAGGATCCAAATTCTGTAAAGACTTTATTAATCTCAATACCCCCCAAAAAAATAACAATCTAGTTAAGAAATGGGCAGAAGACATGAATAGATATTTTTCTGAAGAAGACATCCAGATGGTTAACACACGCATGAAAAGATATTCAATATCATTCATCATCAGTGAAACACAAATCAAAATGACAATGAGATACCACCTCACACTGGTCAGAATACCTAAAATTAACAATTTAGGAAACAACAGATTTTAGCGAGGATGTGGAGAAAGAGGAACCCTCTTACTCTGTTGGTGGGAACGCAAGCTGGTGCAGCCACTCTGGAAGACAGTAGGGAGGTTCCCCAAAAAACTTAAAAACAGAACTACCCTATGCTCCAACAATTGTGCTACTAGATAGTAGATAGTTACCTAAAGGATACAAAAATACAGGTTCAAAAGAGTACTTGCACCCCGATGCCTATAGCAGTGTTATCAACAATAGCCAAACTAAGGAAAGAGCCCAAGGGTTCAGTGACTGAGAAATGGATAAACAATATGTGGTATATATTCAATGGAATAGTCCTCAGCCATCAAAAAGAATGAAATCTTACCATTTTCAGCAACTGGATGGGACTAAGTGTATTATGCTAAGCAAAATAAATCAGTTAGGGAAAGACAAATGCCATATGATTTCATTCGTATGTGGAATTTAGGAAACAAAACAGATGAACAAGTGGGAAGGAGGTTAAAAAGAGGGAGAAGGAGAGGGGGAAGCAAACCATAAGAAACTCTAATGAGGGATCCCTGGGTGGCGCAGCGGTTTGGCGCCTGCCTTTGGCCCAGGGCGCGATCCTGGAGACCCGGAATCAAGTCCCATGTCGGGCTCCCGGTGCATGGAGCCTGCTTCTCCCTCTGCCTGTGTCTCTGCCTCTCTCTCTCTCTCTCTCTCTCTGTGACTATCATAAATAAATAAAAATTAAAAAAAAATTTAAAAAAAGAAACTCTAATGATAGAGAACAAACTGAGGGTTGATGGAGGGAGGTGGGTTGAGGATGGGCTAAATGGGTGATAGGGATTAAAGAGGGCACTTGTTATTATGACCACTGGGTGTTATATGTAAGTGATGAATCACTAAATTCTACTGCTGAAATCAATATTACACTACATGTTAACTAACTAGAATTCAAATTAAAATTTGAAATATTAAAGATATATATATATATATACTTTGAATATCTTTGTAACATTGAAACAGAATTACAAGTATTTGTTACTAGATGGTAATAGTATAGGTGTATTATCACCTATAGCATAGATCTTCCTCAACTTACAGTGGGGTTACATCCAAGAAACCTGTCATAAGCTGAAGATACCATGAGTTGAAAATGCATCTAATACACCCAACATACCGAACATCGTAGCTTAGCCTAGTCTACCTTAAATGTACTCAGAAAACTTGTATTAGCCTACAGTTGGGCAAATTCATCTCATACAAAGCCTATTTTATAATAAAATGCTGAATATTCCATGTAATGGATTGAATACTGTACTGAAAGTGAGTAACAGAATGGTCACATGGGTACAGAATGCTTGTTACGTGCCTCAGTTGTTTACCTGCACAATTGGGTGACTGACGGGGAGCTAGGGCTCACTGCCACTGCCTAGCATCGCAAGAAGCATGGTACTGCATATTGTTAGCCCAGGATAAAATCAAAATTCAAAGTACAGTTGCTATTGAATCCAAACTGCTTTCACATCATCTTAAAGTAAAAAAAAAAAAAAATCTTAAATGAAACCATCCTAAGTCAAGGACCATACGTGTGGACGTATATAATATACTATAAGCATATTATTTCCTCCTTACCTTGTTAATTTTTCTAAGTTTTAAAGGGAAACTGTGTCCAAAATTAAGAGGAATATTTTAGATGATATTCAAATGTAATGCACACATCTTCATATTAAAGTGATTGGGGATTATTTTTATTTTTGTATTTTCGACTTTATTGAGGCATAACTGACAAAATTGTATATATTTAAAGTGTACAATGTGATGATTTGACATAGGTATACTTTGTGAAGTGATTACACACAATCTAGTTAACACATCCATCACTTCACATAGTTAGCTTGTTTGTTTGGAGAGAATATTTAAATTCTATTCTCTTCGCAAATTTCAAGTACACAACACAGTATTACCAACTGTAGTCATCACGCTGTATATTAGATCCCCAGAGCTTATTCATTTTATAACTGAAGATTTGTACTCTCGGACCAACATCACCCCATTTCTCCCACCCCCTGATCTTGCTAACTACCATTTTACTCTGTTTGATGAGTTTGGCCTTTTTTTCATTCTACATATAAATAGAATTTAATGATTCTTCAGTTGCACATAATGCCCAGTGCTCATTACATCAAATGCCCTCCTTGATGCCCATCACCCAATTACTCCGTTCTCCCATCCACCTCCCCTACAGCAACCCTTAGTTTCTTTCCTAGAGTTGAGTCTCATATGGTTTACCTCCCTCTGTTTTTTATCTTCTTTATCCATTCATCTGTCAATGGACATCTGAGGTCTTTCCATAGCTTGGCTAGTATGGACATTGGTGCTACAAATATTGGGGTGCAGGTGCCCCTTTAGATCACTATGTTTACATCCTTTGGATAAATAACTAGTAGTGCAATTGCTGGGCCATAGGGAAGCCCTATTTTTAACTTTCTGAGGAACCTCCACACTGTTTTCCACAGTGGCTGCACCAGTTTGCATTCCTACCAACAGAGTAAGAGGGTTCCCCTTTCTCCACATCCTTGCCGATATCTGTTGTTCCCTGAATTATTAATTATAGCCATTCTTACAGGTGTGAGGTGGTACCTCATTGCGGTTTTCATGTATATTTTCCGGATGCCAAGTGATGTTGAGCATCTTTTCATGTGTCTGTTGGCCATTTGTATGTCTTCTTGGGGGAAATACCTGTTCATGTCTTCTGCCCATTTCTTAACTGGGTTTCTTGGTGTTTTTGTGCTGAGTTTGGTAAGTTCCTTATAGATTATGGATATTAGCCTTTTATCTGATAAGTCATTTGCAAATGTCTTTTCCCATTCTATAGGCTACCTTTTAGCTTTGTTGACTGTTTCCTTCACTGTGCAAAATCTTTTTATCCTGACAAAGCTATTGGCAGCTATTGGGAAATAGCTCATTTTTGCTTTTGTTTCCCTTGCCTTTGGAGATGGGTCCAGCAAGAAGTTGCTGTGGACAAGATCAAAGAGACTACTGCATATGTCCTCTTCTAGGATTTTCTGCATCATATTTTCTTTATCCATTCATCTGTGGACAGACACATAGCTTGTTTCCATACCTTGACTATTGTGAATAATGAGCAATAAACATCAGAGTGTAGATATCTCTTTGACATATTAATTTCAATTATTTTAGGTAAACACCCAGAAGTGGAATTCCTGGGCCATAGGGTAGTTCTATTTTTAATTTTTTGAGGAAACTTCATAGTGTTTTCCATCGTGGCTGTACTAATTTACATTCCCAGTAATAACACACAAAGTTTCCCTTCTCTCCACATCTCACCAATATTCATTATCTGCTGTCTTTCTCACAAAAATCATCCTAACAGATGTGCAGTAATATCTCTTAGTGATTTTGATTTGCATTTACCAAATAATTTGTGGTGTTGAGCATCTCTTCATGAACCTATTGGTCATTTCTATATCTTTTTTGAAAAAATATCTATCCAGGTCCTTTACCCACTTTTAAATCAGATTGTTAGGAGTTGTTTTTTTTTTTTTTTTTTTTTGTTATTGAGTTATGTAAGTTCCTTAACATCTGAAAGTGATTGAACAAACATACCCATCTACTGTTATAAAAGGGATTATTTAATTGTAGATACACAGAAAGTGTCCAGACAGTGGCAGATTATTCACTAGAAAGACAAATCAAGAAATTATTCTTTTTGAAAAAAATGGTTTTGACCTACATAACTATACACACCCATTGGCTCACGTAGTTATTGAATTTTCATAGTGTCAAAAGAAAAAAACATTTAAGTAAGCCACCTTAAAACCATGGCAAAATTTTAATTAGGTAATAAAAATACAGAATGAGACTTTACTTTGAAATACAAAATTTTAAAATAAGTTTATTTATATTTAATGAAAGAGATGATATGCTTACAACCATATGCCAATTCTTAAAATTTACCAAGAAATGAATCCATCCTCACTGGGTTTTTTAATTTTTTTTTTCACATTCATACAAAATTGCCTATGTTTTCATCAGCAGAATCATTTGAGAAGGTTGTTTTCTTTCAGTATTATTCAAAGATTCATCCATTTTCCAAAAAGATTTCTTAATCCTTTGAAATTTAAATCATTCTCTTTTGAAGAACTTAGTCATCATGTTTGTCCCTTTTTATTTCAATTGTTAACATGTGTAATGCTGTTAGGTCCACAGTATCAATGGTGTCACGTGTGATTAGAGAAGTTCTCCAACATTATTTTCCATAAAATTAAGTTGCTTGCAAATCTGCAGTTATGCCTTAAAATTTATTACAATTTTATTTGCAAAAATTGGATGTCTGTATCTTTGTATAATCATCGATAAAGACGATGACAAAACTCACCACTTTTGGTAGAAAAGGGTAAATATATTCATGTTATGAACACTTTTATTTCTCTGATAACATCAAATAAAAGAGATTGGATAGTGATGACGAGGACAGAGAACAGCCCTTTACATGTGTACGTGGGTATGCATTAAATACTTGGACCCTGAGAGCACTACCATGTTATCCAGAAAACTTCAGTGCAAAAGCTGAATAAAACTAGGTAAGCATCCTCTCCCATTTTCAGTCCCCAAATATGCAAATAGACTGGGTGACTTAAACCAGATTTTATTATATATAATAGTCATAACATTATCTAGTCCAGGAATTCTGCTTTACTGATGACTATTTTACTTCCTCTTTTTTTTAAGATTTTACTTATTTATTCATGAGAGATACAGAGATAGAGAAGCAAAGAGACAGGCAGAGAGAGAGAAGCAGTCTCCATGCTCTGACGTGGGACTCGATCCCAGGACCCCAGCATCACACCCTGGACTGAAGGCAGATGCTCAGCTGCTGAGCACTCTGATAACTATTTAAACTAGAGTAGAAAAAGGGAATAGAAATTTAAGGTGGAAATATCAGACATGTTAGGAGGGGAAAAATGAACTTTTAGAGACACTAAAGTATGTATGTGTGGAGGATTTATGTTTTGAACAGCTAAAAGGCATCATAAATATCCTGATTAGGGAAAGGGAGAAAGAAATAGTGAGAGAGGTCCAAAGTACAGAAAATAAAATGTGATCACCCAAAAGACTAAATGGACCTAAAAGACATGTGTAGAACATTCCACTCGATAGCAGGAGAATTTATATTTTTCTAAAGTGAGCACAGAACTTTCTTCAGTACAGATCACATGTTAAGCCACAAAACAAGTCTTAACAAATTTTAAAAGACCAAAATAATATGAAATCTTTTCTAACCACAACTGAAAGGAGCTAGAAATTAACAGTGGAAGGAAAACTGGAAATTTCACAATATGTAGAAATGAAACAGCACACTTCCAAACAATGTGTCAAAGAAAATCAAAACAGTATCTAGAAAATATCTCGAGACAATCAAAAATGAGAACACGGCATACCCAAACCTATGAGATGGCAAAAAAGCAGTACTAAAAAGGAAGCTGATGATAATAAATGCCTACATTAAAAAGAAATACCTCAATAAACAACCTAATTTTACACCTCAATAAACTAGAAAAGAACAAATGAAGCTCAAAGTTAGCAGAAGGAAGGAAATAACAAAGATTAGAGTGGAAATGTTAACAAAAAGACAGTAGAGACTACTATGAAAATTTATATGTCACCAAAATGGATAACGTAGAATAAGTGGATAAATTGCTAAACATACAACTTATCAAGATTGAAACACGGACAAAAAGAAAATCTGAACATATCTATAACTAGTAAAGCAATGAATCAGTAATGAAAAAGCCTCCCAAGAAAGAAAAGTCCAGAATCAGAGGGCTTCATAGATTAATTTTACCAGACATTTAAAAAAGAATTAATGCCAATCCTTCCCAAACTCTTCCAAAAAATTGAAAAGGAGGAAACATTTTCAAACTCATTTTAGAAAGTTAGCATTACTATCGTACCAAAGTCAGATAAGGACACTACAAGGAAAGAAAATTATAGACCAATATCCATGATGAACATGGATGTAAAAATCATCAACAAAACGCTAGCAAACCAAATTCAATAATACATTCAAATACTCATATAACATGACCAAGTGGGATTTATCCTTGGGATATAAGTATGGTTCAGCATAAAAAAGATCAATTACTGTGATACACCACACTGACAGAATGAAGGATAAAAATAATAAGACTATCTCAATAGAAGCAGAAAACAAATGTGACAAAATATAATACTCTTTCATGATAAAAAAAACTCTCAATACGCTAAGAAAGAAGAAAATAACCTCAACATAATAATATGAAAAAAACATATTAAATATGAAAAGCCAACAGCTACAATGATACTTGATGATGAAAAACTGAAAGCTTTTCCTCTAAGATAAGAAACAAGACAAGGATACGCACGCCATCCACTCCTATACCACACAGTACTGGCAGTCCCAGGAGGAGCAGTTAGGCAAGAAATAAAAGGCATCCAGATCAGAAGCAGAGAAGTAAATGATCTCTGTTTGCAGATAACATGATCTTAAATGAAGAAAACCCTAAAGAGTTCACACACACACACACACACACACACACACACACACACACTGTTCACTAAATTCAGTAAAGATGCAAAGTACAAAATCAACATGCAACAATTAGTTGCACTTCTACACACTAACAGCGAATTATCTGAAAAGGAAATTAAGAAAACAATAGCATTTACATCTGCACCAAAAAGAATAAACCACTTTAAGAATAAACTTAATGAAGGAGGCTAAAGCCTTGTACACTGAAAACTAAAACACTGATGAAGGAGATTAAAGACACAAACAGAAAGACAAACCATGCTCCTGATTGAAAGACTTAATATTGTTAAAATGTCCATCTACCCAAAGTGATCTACAGATTCATTGCAACTCATATCAAAATTCCAATGGCATTTTTTACACAAATAGAAAAAGCAATCCTAAAGTCATATGGAATGCTAAGTAGTCAAAAATTATCTTGTAAAAGAAGAACAAACCTGGAAGCCTCACACTTCCTGATTTCAAAACTTATTATAAAACTATAGCAATCAAAATGGTATGGTACTTGCATAAGGACAGACATAGAACAATAGAACAGAATAGAAAGCCCAGAAATAAACTCATACATACAATCAACTGATCTTTGATAAGAAATGAAAGCACTCAATGGGAAAAGGATATGTCTTCAGCAAATAATGTGGGGAAAACTGGATATCCACTTGCAAAAGAATGGTATTAGATCCTTATCTTACACCATACACAAAAATCAGTTCAAAATGGATTAAAGACTTAAATATAAGACCTGAAACTGTAGAACTCCTGGGGAGTGGGGGGGGGGGGGGCAGGGAATAAAAGAAATGCCTACAGACCGTGGTCTTCGCAATAACATCCTGGATATGACACCAAAAGTTCAGGCAACAAAAGCAAAAGTAAACAAATGGGACTGCATCAAACTAAAGAGCTTCTGCACAGCAAAGGAAACCATTAACAAAGTGAAAAGGCAACTTTTAGAATGGGTGAAAATATTTGTAAACCACATATCCGATAAGAGGTTTATATCCAAAATATATAAGGAACCCTTACAACTCAATTGTAAAAAGGATAATAATCTGATTTTTAAAATGGGCAAAAGACTTAAATAGACATTTTTCCAAAAAAGACATACAAATAGCCAGCAGGTACATAAAAAGGAGCTCAGTATCCCTAATCATTATGGAAACGCAAACCAAGCCACAATGGGATATTAACTCTCACCCGTTAGGATGACCATTATCAGAAAACAAAAGATAACAAGTGTCAAAGATGTGGAAAAATTGAAACCCTTGTGCACTGTTGGAAGAAATGTAAGACATTTAGGCTGCTATGGAAAACAACATGGAGTTTCCTCAAAAAAATTAAAATTAGAATTACCATATGACCCAGGAATCCCACTTCTGGGTATTTATTCAAAATAAATTAAAATCAGAATCTCAAAGATATATGTTCATTGTTCCATTATTCACAATAGCCAAGATGCAGGAACAATCTAGGTTTCCATTAATGGGCCAATGGATTTTTTTTAATGTGACACATATACCATGGAATATGATTTAGCCCTAATAATAAAAAAAAGAGAAGTCTTGAAATATGTGACAACATGGATGAACCTAGAAGACATTATGCTAAGTAAAATAAGACTGTCACAGATGGATAAATAACTGTATGATCCCACTTCCATGAGGTATCTAAAACAGCCAAATTCATAGAAGCAGAGAACAGAAAGGTAGTTTCTAGTAGTTGAGGGGAAGTGGAAATTGGGAGTTGCTATTCAATGGGTATACAGTTATCAGTTATGTAAGATAAATAAGTTTGAGATCTGTTATACAAAATCATGCCTACTGTTAATAACACTGTACTGTATACTTAAACATTTGTTAAAAGGGAAAATCTCCTGTTAAATGTGCTTATAATATCTTTTTAAAAACTCACCACTTTGAGTTGTTGCCTATAGCCCTCAGAATTTTATGCACATACACACACAGACACCCCCTTATTTTCATAGAGTGCCTAATTCTAATATTAATGTATATAATAACTAATTGTGCAATTAATGCAGTAATTTATTAAATGCTGCCTTGTGGTAAGCTATTTTAGACACTGAAATACAACCTAATAAGGCAGATTTAATTTTAAATTCCTCCTATATAGAAATGGAGTCTCACTATTTCTAGCATTATTTTATCTCAATAAATCTAATCTCTTCTAAACATTTTCAGATTCCTTATTAAGTTACTTCTGACTTACATAATTTACTAGAAAATTCATTAAAGCATTCATTAATTTTTCACCAATCTATAAACCTTATCACTGCAATTTTTATGAGCTAAGATATAATTAACTAAGTTTGACTTTTTAATTTTAGGAACAAATCATTTACCTACACTATCAACAATTTTATAATAATTACATTTTTACTCTATCAGATTTCTTTCCCCATCAGGTCCAGTAATTAGAACTCCACACTTAATATTTCACCATCAGAGTGACATACATATCTGTCTTTTTTACTCAAAATCTTTAAATACTGAAGACTTCATGATCTTACCTCTCTATTTGAAAGAAATCAATAGCAATATTGTACACAAAACTGCAGGATTAAATATATTATAGATATGTCCATTAATGGAAAAATTTGATCTTTGTTTCCTAACATTTATATCATAAATATTTCTATCAGCTTCCTCCAATATAAATTAAAGGTTAGTGATTCTTAACAGGTAGAAACAATGATTAAACATTATCTCTCTCTCGCTTTTTTTTTTTAACATTATCTCTCTTATAAGAAATATGAATTCCCTGAATAGTGTGAATGTTTATCCTGCCAGCAGGGTCTCCTGAGATATGGTTCCTTTAAGAGACAAAAACTCTTAACAATAACCAACATGGTCTCTTAAATAAAATTCAGGAATTTTTTTAGACAATCCAGAAATTGTTTTCCTACAAAGATACAACACAATATCTAAAAATAAATAAATAAAAGGAAGTCATCGGAGGTTTGCTCAAGCTAAGAATTCAGTCAGTTGAGCAATTTCATCAATTTAGGTATGACCTAATGTATTACCCAAATGTAATACCCAAATGTATTACCCTAATGTATTACCCAAATGTAATGTTTTGGGTAATGTATTACCCAAAATATTTATTTCCCTTTCTGAGATTTAAAACTTCTGAAACTAAGAATTTAAATGGCAATTATCCACATTTGTTTTTACTGTTTCTTCTTTCGCTTACAAGATTATAATCAGTATTTGCAGACAGTGTCTTTACATGAAATATCCAGTGTAATGTGAACGATGATGAGTCTTTTCAAAGTAAAAATCTTTATATGAAATATACTTAAATTAAGAAAAACTCATGTGAAGTCAAGATAGACTGACAAGCTAGATGCTACATGAACATTAGGAAGTAAAAGGTGTGTTTACTGGAAAAGAAACAGGAAGCATTTGCAAAATAGTTCCGAGGAGTCTTCTTTGCCCAATGACATAAAGAACGAATAAATGTGCTGTGTCCACCGAGCGCCAACAGAAAAGCTGTATGATGGATTTCATTCACTATTTTTCAGTCTTCCAGTTTAGAATACATCTAAAGTATTACTATATTCAAAGATTACAAGGGGTTATTGGAAAATCAAAGGTAAGCATGTGACCTAGCATATTACAACAAAAATATCATACAGAGAAGTATTTTTCTATCAAGGTCACTAAAACTCAAAATTATAAGGAAAGAAAAGAAAACCTTAACTGATGTAAGACATTCTTTATCTCAGAACAAAAATAGATCTTTGTAAAAAAAAATCCTTGACATTTCCAAACCTTCAAGTTGAGAGAAACCAGGGATTTTCCAACTTTTTTTTTTTTTTTACTAAAGAATCATCTAGAATTTTAAAGCAGCCTTGGCAGGGGGGATTTTTTAAATTAAATAATGTATACTAGAAAGCGAATATGAGAATTAGCATGTGAATGGCTCACATATGAAAGTATTTTGTCCATCAGAAAACAAGAAGTCAGTACCAACAAAGGACAAAGTATAAAAATGTGTAAGACGCATTTATAAGAGCTTACAAAGCTTTGATAAAGTACATATACGTACGTACACGTGTTTATATGCATGCGTGGAACTTAACTATAAACACCAAGCAAAAATAAATAAATAAATAAATAATAAAATAAACGCCAAGCAAAATGAATGTGTTATGGAGTGAATACTTGGGCCTCCACCAAATCCATATGTTAAGGCCAACCCCCTGCATGCCTACATTCGGAGAGGGGGCCTTTCAGGAGGTCATCCCGTTGAGATGAAGACCTAAGGATGGGGCCTTGACAGGTAGCATTAGGGGTTTTACGAGGTGGCACAAAACTTCTGAACACAACAGGAATAATTCTTGACCCTATAGCTCAGGATACCAGTGACAACAGTCTTCGGCCTTACTCCTGCCCAGGTCAGAAGCAATCCCTTTTAAAAATAAAAAATAAAAAAATAAAAAAAATAAAAAAAGATTTTATTTACCTATTGGAAAGATCTGAGAGAGAGAGAGAGAGAGCACGCGCGCGAGCGAGAAGGCACCCAAGCACAGGGAGAGAGGACGCGGACTCCCCGGTGACAGGGAGCCCAGCGCAGGGCTCGATCCCATCCGCGAGCAGGGACCATCACCGGCGGGGCCAGGCAGGCCCTGCAACGAGAGAAAGGCGCTGCCCTCACGGGCGGACGGGCGCCTCGTCCAGAAGCAGACAGACGGACAGACACTTAGGTCTCTCTCAAGGAGACGTGCTGTCCTGGACCATCCAGCCAAGGGCCGCAGGAGGGCCCCAGGAGGGCGGCAGGACGGCCCCAGGAGGGCGGCAGGACGGACCTCAGGAGGGCGGCAGGAGGGCGGCAGGACGGGGCCCACGCTGTGTGCCCGGAGCCCGGGAAGGGGTACAGGTGTGAGGGGAGGGAAGGGGGGCCGGTGTGAGGGGAGGGGGCCGGTGTGAGGGGAGGGGAGAGGGCAGGTGTGAGGGGAGGAGAGGGGGCCGGTGTGAGGGGAGGGGAGGGGGCCGGTGTGAGGGGAGGGGAGGGGGCAGGTGTGAGGGGAGGGGAGGGGGCCGGTGTGAGGGGAGGAGAGGGGGCAGGTGTGAGGGGAGGGGAGGGGGCAGGTGTGAGGGGAGGGGGCCGGTGTGAGGGGAGGGGAGAGGGCAGGTGTGAGGGGAGGAGAGGGGGCCGGTGTGAGGGGAGGAGAGGGGGCAGGTGTGAGGGGAGGGGAGGGGGCCGGTGTGAGGGGAGGAGAGGGGGCAGGTGTGAGGGGAGGGGAGGGGGCCGGTGTGAGGGGAGGAGAGGGGGCAGGTGTGAGGGGAGGGGAGGGGGCCGGTGTGAGGGGAGGGGAGGGGGCAGGTGTGAGGGGAGGGGAGGGGGCCGGTGTGAGGGGAGGAGAGGGGGCAGGTGTGAGGGGAGGGGAGGGGGCCGGTGTGAGGGGAGGAGAGGGGGCAGGTGTGAGGGGAGGGGAGGGGGCCGGTGTGAGGGGAGGAGAGGGGGCAAGTGTGGGGGAGGGGAGGGGGCAGGTGTGAGGGGAGGGGAGGGGGCCGGTGTGAGGGGAGGAGAGAGGGCAAGTGTGGGGGAGGGGAGGGGCAGGTGTGGGGGAGGGGAGGGGGCAGGTGTGGGGGAGGGGAGGGGGCAGGTGTGAGGGGAGGAGAGGGGCAGGTGTGAGGGGAGGGGAGGGGGCAGGTGTGGGGGAGGGGAGGGGGCAGGTGTGGGGGAGGGGAGGGGGCAGGTGTGAGGGGAGGAGAGGGGGCAGGTGTGAGGGGAGGGGAGGGGGCAGGTGTGAGGGGAGGGGAGGGGGCAGGTGTGGGGGAGGGGAGGGGGCAGGTGTGAGGGGAGGGGAGGGGAGGAGGGGCAGGGGAGCAGCAGGCCGGGTTGCAGCCCGTCGCACAGGCCGTCTGGAACCAAGACCCCAGCTCAGGCCGAGGCAGCGCAGCCCCGCCGGCCCTACCGCCCTCGTAGGCGCCCACAGTCCCGCCGAGGCGTCCGGAACCTTCGCTGTTTCTCCAAGGGAACAAGGGAAGCGGCGCGTCTTCTTCCTCCATCACGCCCCCCCCCCCACCTGCTGCGGGGCCGGGGCTCTACGTGGCCCGAGGTTGGGTGGCGCGGCCCGGAGCCTGGGTCCCCCCCGGGGAATGTCTCCGCCCGTGTGCGGTCCCCCCGCGCCCCCGCGCCCCCAGCTCCGCGGCCCTGACCCCGCCGGCGGCCCCTGCCCGGCCGCTCACCCAGCTCGGGGCCGCCGTGACGCGGGCACACAGCTGTGCAGGGAATGTCGCTTCTGCTTATTTTGTGACGCTCCGGAGAACGCACCGAGTGAGGCAGGGGAGGCCTGCGCACGGCAGAGGGGGCGGATCTTCCAGAAAACGAGAGTGTGGGCCAGAGCCTCAGCGCCTCCTCGGGGCACGGACCTCCGTGCCCGGAGCCCGGAGCCTGAGCCCGGCTGAGCCCCGTTCCGCAGAGCCCGGGCACCCGCCCGCCCTGGTGTGGGTCTTCAAACCCCGAGGCCGGCAGAGGCACCCAGGCCCACGGCGTGAGGCTCCACGCTGCTCGCTGCAGGGCCTCGGGCCGCCTCCCGCCCGGCTGCAAGGGCTGTCGACGACCTTCGCCTGGATCCGAATCAGGCCCATTAACAACGATCGCAGCTAATGCAGTTAATGGATGAGACACCCCAGACAAAAATACACAGGAAACCGGCCTTTGCGCCACCACCTACGGCATTTTCCCATAATAACCATAGTGGGGTTATTGGTCAGCTGTCATGGATATGGGGCCACAGGGACTGATTAAGGAGGAAAGCAGGAAGATAAGGGCATGAGCCCGACCACGTATGGGGGGGGGGATATAAACCTAGAAAAACTGACAAGGTCAAAGGCAGCAAGGATAGCAAACGAGGTCTGAGAGCAAATCACGTATGCCACAGCCACATTCTTAAGAAATATATGTCTATCAAAAGTAGCTCAGAGGATTTTTTTAGAAGTTAATATAGCATTTCTATTTTTAAAGAAAATAAAAAACCTGATGTACTTAACTAATGTAAAAAGAACATTACCGAGAATAAATTAGCAGCCCTTAAAATATTATTTTTCATGCTCTAAACCAACATTTTCACATTTCAATGGAAAATGACTCATTTTGTCACATTAAAAAGCCTAAGTCAAAGTAAAAAAAATCTGTATGGAAATTATACTGAGCTTCCTAGTAGATGGAGATGAACCAGGTTACACTGAAATATAAAAATATCAACTTCTCCACAAAATCGATTCTCAGAGCCTAAACAATTCATTGCTTGGATAGAAAAAGTTTTTTTTTTTTTTTAAATAAGTAGCCCAACATAGTTTTTCTTCCTCTCTCACTCTTATATCCCATATTCTCTGTATCTCAATCTCCCTCAAGCCCTTAATTAAATTCTCATTGGAGTTACTATATCCAAATAAAAATTCCATCCTGCGAAGTCCTTTTTTATAATCCGTATTTCTTTGTTCTGTCCTTCAATTTCTCTTCCCACAACCCGGCCCAAACCTCAAGGTCCCAGCATTCCCCCACTACTCTACTGGTTCGGTGGAAGTTGGGAAGTTAAGGGAGGATATGAGAAAAATGTTTCCGATTCTCCAGGAACAACAAGTTTGTCCCTGTCCTGCGTTCATCCCCTCCAATCGCTTCCTTGAGAACCACAGCCCCTGTTTTACACAGAAAACACTATTAATCATCTTTCTCAAGTGCCTTGTTGATCATACTGTGCCTCTTTTTGGAAGCCTGTGGTCATCTTCAGTTGTCATTTTAGTTAAATTGAAATGGATAATCTTTTAGATTTTTAAAGAATAATTGCTCAAATGCACAATACCTAGTTATTTCAGGAACGTTTAAAGCAGGCCTTATTAGCACTTCTTTTATCTGAGGATATTTTTATTTTCCCTGGCATATTACATGCAATATCACTGAAGGCTTAAGCATTTAACTCAATTAAAACATAAATGTTAGATGCTTCTTTTCTTTTCTTTTTTTTTTTTAACCCAAGACGTTACAATGGAAATGTTCACTGTTCTTGCTGTGGAAGACATTCACAGGAAACTGGAGATTTCATTTGAATGAATAATTAAGTTTTTAAAATACTCAAATTAGTGCTGCATTGAATTATAAACTGTCACTTCCAATAATCGTTTGTTCTGACATCTCTACATTACCAAACTGTAGTTCTGGAAAAACAAAAAACAAAAAACAAAAAACTAGTGGCCAGGGACAGCCTTTTGTCACTATCCATGGAAAGTATTATGAAAAAATCCTGCCTAAGATTGTTTGTATATCAGCAACCCAACTCGTTCAATGATATTTAGAAATCAAAAATATCAGAAATATTTAGAAAGCAAAAAGAATATTACAGTAGTCATCTGTAAAATAAATTTTACATTGTGAGCATATACTGTTGCTAATATTATTTTCTTATTTTGAAACAAACATTCATCGCATATGAAAAAGTATTACACTCGTGATAAATCTGCTGCCTTGGTAAGAGCATAAAAAACATGAAAAAAAATAAAAAATTAAAAAAATTTAAAAAATGAAACCAAATTCATGAGAATAGCCTTGACTCGTCCTCATCAAAGTGGTATTTCTACAACACAATCTAGAATTGTTTCTATTTGTAACTTGTTCCAGTTGTCTATTGCTAATTAACAAACCGCTCCAAATTTAGTAGTTTAAAAAAATAATCATCATTTGTTTTGCTCATAAATATGAAATGTGAGCAGTCACTAACAACATCTTATCTCTGCCTAATGGGCCATCAGCTGGGGAAAGGCAAGAAACTAAGGATGGGTCGGCTGGGGATCAAATTATGTGAATGCTTACTCACTCACACATCCCGCAGTTGTGGCGGCTGTAGGATGGATGGGATTTTCGCTGTAGCTGTGGGCTAGAACTCCTACATACGGACCTTCACGTGGCTGTTTGGCCTCCTTACAGCATACTGCCTGACAGCTGAGAGCGAACACCTTTAGAGGACAATCTGAACACCTGTGGCACTTTTATGACCCACCCCCACCTCTGAAGTCACACAGCATCACTCAGCTGCACTCCATCAGTTAGGGCAGTTACAGAGGCCCTCCCCATTCAAAGGGAGGAAATATGAACCCTACCAATCGGAAGACTTGTCAGTCTCGCAGTGTAGAGACCACATGTGAGTTGGGGTAAATTGTGAAGACCATCTTTGGAAAATCCAATGTACTATATGATTGCACAAATACAGATAATTTCAGAAGATGTGTCTCTCCTACAATATACATTTCATAAAATACTCCTACAAAAGCTTCCTTTGCCAAATACTTTTTTCTGCAGCAGGGGAGATTTTTATGAATTTGATTCTGGGTACAATAAGAGAAGTTTCTAGGCTGAATATTATCCAAAAACAAAAAACAAAAAAACCCTTCCTTCTGATGAGAAGCCCGTTTATCATACTATCTTGCTTCACTCCGTCAAGAGCTTATTAGGGTTGGGGTTTGGTCACCTTATTATCACTCTTTGTGGAATATACAATTAACTACTTTGGTTTATCCAGAAGGAATCCATTATGTACCTACGTAAGAAGTAAATATCCCTGGCTGGCCTAACCCTGTACCTTTAAATCAGTCAGCTCCTTTGTTTCAACATGCAATAATTTTGAGCCCTGGCATCTTTGCCTTGTTCCCAATCTTAATCACAAATGTTGACCCATTTCACATCCTGTTTCATGACCTTATCCTCAACCCCAGACCTCTTGCGTCAGCCTCTTGACTGGAGACTCACACTCATTGCCTTTAAATCTGATGATGCATAGGACAGGTTTATGGGTCGTTGCCTTGCACATGATTCTCATGTTTCCTCAGGCTACATCTCCTTCCCCTACTGAAGACACGAGTCTACTGCCCCTGCTGGTACCCTGCAGCGCAGCCTCTGCAACCCTATCTGAGCAACAGCCTATGAAGACACCATTTCTGGGGCCTGGGAAAGCTGAAAGAATGATGCCCCAACAGAGAACACAAGTGTGAATCACTCAGATATTCACTTTCAATTCATTTAGCATCTAGCCGAAGAAACATATATGTAAACAGGTAAATATAATACAAAACAGAATAAAGTGAATGCTGTAAGAAAAATATAAACCACTTAGCAATATTATTTGGTGATCCAGATAAATAAACAAATGCTTAATTTTCCTAGGAAATCATTTGATACTGACAAATAAGGATGCATGATGCACATAGCTTCTGGATTACGGTGGCTAGTTGGCTATCCCTAAGGAAATAGAAGCACTTGCCGGTGGGCACCATAGAAAAATAGTGTCCCTGGACCGAACCTATTCATTGTTAATGAATGACAGCTCTCACAATCCGTGTGCTAGATCTCTCTGCCAGGGGTGGCATGGTGCAAGGTCACTTAAATTTTCAGCCAAGAGGATAGATCCCAAACAGTTCACCACAAAAGTTCGTCATTGACAGCTCTATTGGAGCAGAAGAAACAAGTGTTGCGGGTGCTCGGAGATAGGCTACATACCCGTGGGGATCTTTCTGATCTCATTTATACTTAAATATTTGGTGACACCCAGTTCTGGCAGTGTTTGGCAGTTACTGCCTATGCGGTGCTGTCCTATATAAAAATCCCCACATGTTTATTTTTGATATTATTTAAATTTCCTTTCTGTGTTTCTTACCAACATTCTAAATGTTGTCTTTGATCTTTTCTTTTTATTCAACTAGTTTGACTCACTGAAATTCCAAGATAGATTTTGGCACAGGACACAAAGAACTGAATAGATTAAATATTTTTCTGATTCCCTTTTCAACTTTGGAGTAAACACAAGTTAAAAGTTATTGTCGGGATCCCTGGGTGGCGCAGCGGTTTGGCGCCTGCCTTTGGCCCAGGGCGCGATCCTGGAGACCCGGGATCGAATCCCACGTCGGGCTCCCGGTGCATGGAGCCTGCTTCTCCCTCTGCCTGTGTCTCTGTCTCTCTCTCTCTCTCTCTCTCTCTGTGTGACTATCATAAATAAATAAATAAAAATTTAAAAAAAAAAAAAAAGTTATTGTCAATACCATGTGACTTAATGAAAGGTGCTGTATGTGTATTTATGTGTACTTCAGAAGAATATTTGCTGCTAATATCCTTTGGATGTTATAGTTGAACATCGGCACATTTTTCCTTTATCAAAATTGTTAGGCCAAGATCATTTTTGCGCTTTATTTTAAATTGCTGGGGAAAACCTTGAGTGTTCTAAGAAAAGAAAATAGAGAGGGTGAGAAAGAAAGAAAGAAGAAAGAAAGAAAGAAAGAAAGAAAGAAAGAAAGAAAGAAAGAAAGAAAAATGAGCATCTCTTTATAGAAGCTAACCCTTTGAATGTAGATGACTAATGCTTGAGAAATGAATAATCACTGCATAAAATTGTGAGTGTTTAGTGGGAGTTTAGTGGGGTGTGTAGTTTCTTCATAGTCTATGCACTATTTTGTAATTAAAATATAACTTTATCTCTTTGTCTTATATAACATAATATAAATTATTGAAATATTGGAAATATAGATAAATTTTAGTAAATCAAAATCATTACAGGAAAGAATCCTGAATAATGAATTCATTCCTGGGTCCTTAAAGGGCGGCCTATGCAGCGTTCTATTAATCTGACTGCTGCCCATCTGCAGTTATTTACTCTGGCCCTGCTTCTGTCATAGTCAATCTCTCATGAGAAAGTATCTGAGTGTGAACTCTGCACTCTGGTCTGAGACTGTGAAGTCAATCACCCTTCCTTGTCATTCTTCTCCTGGCTGTCTCAGTAGGCAGACTGGATGGATCTATCCGTCCAATCTTCTATCAGCAGATTGGGCTCCAGTCTGAGCTGGACCACAATTCTGGAGGCCTGGCCCACTCCACAGTGGGAACAATTAGTTGAGCTTCTATAGATCCAGTCTTGATATGAAGGCTACTAATATCCCTTTCTAGCATTCCAGTTGCCTTTCAGACTTCAATAATCAATTTTATTTTGCTAGGAGGTTCCTTGGAATACCCACCTTCTGGTATTTAAGAACTACCAAACCAACTAATATTTTAAAATAGGACATTCTTCAGTCATAGGCTTTCCCGTGAAGCGGTTGCTAGCTCCTAGATGTATCTTATATCTGTAGAAATATAAAACAGAAAAAAAAAAGAAATATAAAACAGGCTGCAATAACTAGATTATATACAACAGGATACATTCAGATGTCAGTGCTCTATTTGAAATCCAAGTGTATGTTTAGTTTTAAACCTGGTATTTTAAAAAATTGATGGTTTCCTTTTACTAAGCATCCTGGCTTCTGAAATATTTTACTGTTAATATATAGTTCAATCCTTCACTGTGGTCACCCGGATGCCTGGCACCTAATGCCTGGTCACTCATAAAGAGTCAAGTTTACATCCAGCCAGGCCGCTGAAAAAACCACATATTCATCTGGTTATTTTTTCTCTAACCAAACAAGCTCAGACCAGTATTTCTGTTGATCTATAGGTTCTCAGAATATTCTCATTTTGCCCAGTCCCTCATAAGCATGTACCAATCATTGACTGGAGTGTCAGCTGTAAACCATCAACTAACTCCCTTTTTGACCTGGGCTTATCTTCTTTCTTATATTTTATTTTATACTATACGTCTGTGTCTGGACATAAAGAAGCCATCAGTGTAGAGAACTGAAAATCTAGAACCAGAGCATATCCCTATTCTGAATAACACTAGCATGCAACATCTGCTTAGCATGAATAAAATAGAAAGCAATAAAAAAAATAGAAAGCAATATATACATAGTTCCTGCCTTCATGCAGTTGATAATCTAAGAACCTAAGATTGAAGATAGAGAGAGTAACTACAAAGGAAGGAAAAAAGGGAGTAGGAAAGTTAAGACAAGTAAATGATGTAAAAATGCCAAGGCGCAGCAAGGCTGGAGAAGCCCTCAGTGAATAATGTGGGCTGTGATCATGTGCTGAAATGTATGAAGTGCCCCATAAAGTCACTTAGTCCCATAGAGCTCACCTCTTCCTAAGCCATGGTGCCAGAAATTCCAGATTTAATGCTTTTGCTTAACCAATCAAATTATGCAGTATGTGGCAGAAATTCAAGAAATACTTACTGAGTAAATTTTATAACAGGAACTCTTTAGCTCCAGCCTTTCACCAGTTTGGGTCCCAAGGACATAATCCCAGGGCATTTGGGAATATGTTCTAGAACAGTATGCAAGCACCAGGCTCCAGAGTGGGCTGGATGCATGCTCATAATTTGATCACTGCCAGCTCAGCTGAAGACAATAATTTATTCTGATTTCCTATTTGGACTTTGAAAACTCAATGTGAATGGCTAACCATCCTCTAACGTGTCTTATTTTCATAAAAGAAATACTAACAGCCACACGATAAAAACCTATAATATCAAACTCTGGCAACCACATTCAGTACTGACCTACTTAAACTATTGGCCCTGTTAAAAGAGAAAAATTAAAACAGATGTGCCTTGATAATCCATTCTTTTACAATGAAATAGATTTAGCAACTGAATTTCAACTACAGTGCTAAGGGAGACTCATTACGGTGCTTTTCCAATCTAGTTTAAACTTTTCTGTGGTCATTTTAGATACAGATAGGGATTAATTTTATGGAGAAGGGTTTTAGAAGGCTAAGGTTCAAAGTTTTGAACCATCTATGAGCCAGTTAGCAGCATTTTGTGAACCACATTCATAGTTCTTATCACTTCTTGGTTCTAAAGTGAACCATTTGGTCATGCGTTGAATGAATATTTGAGGGTCCGAACATGTTAAAGAAAACAGATGGCTGACCAAAACAAACAAACAAATAAAAAACTATCACTCCTTGAAAATCTTAAATCGATGGCACTTGATTTCATAAAATATTTAAAATAATGTACCTCAGGTCCTATGCTATTAAACAAATTTGCAAACTGTCAACTGCAACACGTGCTAAGCCTTTTCATAGAGATATATATGTACATTATGCTACCAGAATATGAAGGAAGAAGCACACAACTGCTTCATGATGACAAGAGTAGATTTGCTATTATTGTGATGCCGTTTATTTCAGGGAGTCAGCATGTGTATGTTTAGTTTGTGTTGAGCTCTTACAACATTCTGGGCACCATACTAAATACATTTCAGGATTTCTCACTTGATGCTCACAAGCCTAGGAAGTGGGCAACCATTTTTCCCAGTTCAACCTTGTATGAAGGAATAAGGGAGGGGGCAGAGGAGGAATGGTCGGATATTAAATCTGGTCAGGTAGGAAGGACAAGGCCACACCTGGAGTTGGAGAATATGAAGGCAACAAGGAATTCCTGAAGAGTCTGTATGCACAGTAGTTACATGGTCTCCTTTCCTGTTACAAAGATCACTTTGCCTTTATTTTAGCTGGAGGTGATATGTCCTCAGGAACTTTCTGCAGAGCAACTTTGTCGGCTCACAAACACCAGGCAGGGGTAGCATCATCCACAACTGTTATAGAGTAAGTCACCTGAGGAAACAGAGGGAGCCCTGCTTAATACAGCTTTACCAAAGCAAACTGGCATAGCCAGCCATCAGGCCAAGAGCTCTAGCAGCACTGTTTCAAGTCCTGGCTCACTCATTCAATGGCCTTGTTTTTCTACTGGTGATATGTTGTAGAGATGTGAGAAGCAATGATTATCTATATAATACATTGCCAGTTTCTTCCTTAATAAATATGATAAAGCTCTTACCCAGAAAATAAAGCGAGGTTGTATCCAAGGTGGACATAAATGAAGAACAAACATACAACCACCTTCCCAACATGTGCATACAAGTACAAGGCTCCGCTTGATCTAATGCATGCAGATTGTGTTACATACTGGTTTAAAAATTATATATTTTATTTTTAAGTAATCTCTGCACCCAACATGGGGCTTGAACTGACAACCCCAAGATCAAGAGTCACATGCTCTACTGACTGAGCCAGCTAGGTGCCCCTATATTGTTATGATCAGAATATACTAATAGCAGCTTCCCTGCACACACTGAGTAATGTGCTCATGGCTACAGGATAATGATTTTTCATCCGAGCTGCAGATTAGAAATCTGAGCAACTGGGGGTGAATGGGTGACGGGCACTGAGGGGGGCACTTGACGGGATGAGCACCAGGTGTTATTCTGTATGTTGGTAAATTGAACACCAATAGAAAATAAATTTATTTAAAAAATACCCACTTCTGAGGCCTCATCTTAGACAAATTCACTCAGAATAGGTCTGGGCAAGGCCCAGGTATTGCTATTTTTACAAAGGTTTCCAAGTGATTCCAATACATATCCAGATCTAAGAATCACAAACTCTTAGGAAATGCATAAACTGCTGACTACTTGGTGGTGAATTTCAATTCTTGCCAGGGTAAAGGTCCTTTTAGGCCTTTGGGGTTTTGAATACAACCCATCGCTCTGTATCCTAAATAAATAGTTTGCTTGTCTCAGCACACCTGTCAGGGTAGCTACAAAGGTGAAAAGTAAACAGTGCAGAAACTGTCCAGAGATGCCACTGAATCCCATGTACTCTCGGTGGCCTACTTTTTCCATTTTAAAGATGTGAGTTTTAAATGCAGTCCTTAAAGAATTACCATTTGCTCAAATATTTTACCTACAGTTAACATATGTTACCTCCAAAAGAGCAATGATGACTGAATTATTTATAAAATGGTATACTTCTCCAGGAAACTGAGAAACGAGAGCCTTTTCCCTACACTGTGGTCCTTTCATAATTCAAAGATACGTTGCTAATATGGCTCAATATAATACTAATACTGACAGTGCAAAGGGCAAGTTATTAGAGAAAACAAATATGGTTATGATCTCGTCTTGCTTATTGATCTGAGCTATTCCAGTCAACACCTACTACAATTCTATTTTTATTACAGGATCTAAGTGTTATGTTTTTGTTATTTTCAGCTCATCCTGAATCTTTTAAGATGGAGCTAAATGTCTGTAAGGAATACTTGTGGCTGTCAGGACTACGTGTGTCAACAGCCTTGAGCAAGCTTATCTGCATCTTCTCTAGAACTGCTTTCTAGAAATGAGAGTGGGCTCTGCATCCCCTATCAGGTGAATAAAAAATAATTAGCATAAATAAATACATTTAGAAAATAGAGAAAAGTAGAAAAACATGATCTATAATCACATCCCCTGATCTCAGTTATTATTAAAATTTTGGTATTTTGCCTCTTAGCTTTCTTTTCTATACATCAGATTGCCTCCAAAATAGACATAATGAGACTATATACACAATTTCATATTCTGATCTTTTTACTTAATTGTACTTCATAAGTATCTATCCATGTTATGATATAATACAGTTTCCATTTTAAAAGAGACCTGAGGCAGTTTAAAAAATAATTTCAAGGGACACCTGGGTGGCTCAGTCGTTGAGTGTCTGTCTTCAGCTCAAAGCGTGATTCCGGGGTTGCAGGATCGAGTCCCACGTCGGGCTCCCTGCATGGAGCCTGCTTCTCCCTCTGCCTGTGTCTCTGCCTCTGTGTGTGTGTGTGTGTGTGTGTGTGTGTGTGTGTGCGTGTCTATTGAATAAATAAATAACATCTTTAAAAAATAATTAAATAAATAATAATTTCAAGATAAAACCTTTAAAGATACAAAGGTAGAGCCCATCCAATAGAAGTAGATTCTCTCTGGCAGCTGACAGCACTTAAACTATGAATTTAACATTTCTCTCAGCTGATATAAAACGGGTAATTTGTAGGTATTATTTGCTCATTTTACAACAAAATAAATCATTCTTACTAATAAGAAAACAAGGAGCATGCATTAATATACATAGCATTTTTCTATATAAAGTCAAAGCAGAAATTTATTACATACATCTGAGGATATAACTGGGCTGACTATATCCTTTATCTTCTGAACCAGGGGACTTTTGAGAATATATGAATTATTATTGGTTAATAATTACTGCACTAATAGGACAGCAGAAGTAAACTGGGCTGTCCTAATTATTAATTAATAAGAAAATCAAATGTCACAGATAATTTCTACTATTGTTACCTATTAGCAATAAGCATAATAAATTTTAGTGCAATCATGATCTTCTTGTTTAACTTTGTTATTTTTCTTAGAACATTCTGTTGATGTATAGTGTAGCTATTACTGAAAGTACAGACTAAATCTTAGATTAAAATTCATCATAGTCACTGTCTATGAGTGTCAATATTACACCATTTACTGAACACTTAAAGCCATCAAGCTATGGAAATATTCATACATAGAAACTTATAATTTTAAGAGATGAACAGAAGGAATATCACTTTGTGGGGGGAAAGAGCACAAGGTATAAAGTCTGAAGCTAACAGCACATTTTAATAATTAGGACGAGGGTCAATTTTTTTTTCTAACAAAGATCAGAAGTACATGTCCTAAATATTTAAAGATGAAGATCTTAAGAAAAAAAGAATAAACTCCACAAATGAAGTATTAAAATGAAGCTTACTTCATGAGAATATATGCTTTTAAAATCCACAAATAAATGAAAAATAGACAAAAATTCAATGAGGAGAAAATAGAAACAAACAGATAATATGAATAAACAACCCACTAATGAGGAAACAAAAATGTCTAATACATATTTATAAAAAGATGATCATATATCACGTATAATCAGGGAAAGCGATATTAAAAGGAGTGAGATACCACTTTATATTAACTTATTTGACTAAAAAATGTATATCTGACAATACTTTATTACTGAGTCTTTTTGTTAAATGTAACTCTTTCATTACCAGGTGTTGGTAAGGATGTGAAGCAACAGGCACTACTAGAGGCAGTGCTAACTGGTATTACTATTTGGAGAATAATTTTGGCACTGTGTACTAAAATTGAGGTACAAACACAACCATCAGAAATATGGCCCCCAAACAACTAGAAACGTTGCACAAGAAATAGCAAATACACTTTGAAATGCGTACATACATCCATGACAAAGTAAAGTAAATCTCTGGAGGCCAAAAAAGACAAGGTAACTGAAAACCAGACTCACGTTGTGTGAGTTGTCAGTGTAGCATCTGGGGAGTTCTTTCAATCCCTACAAATGCAGGGACTTAGGTCTTCAAGACCACAGGGGAACAGAACAAGAGGTCTTTGGCTTGAGGGAAGCTGGAGTCGGAACAGACGCCCCATCCCCTCACCCTACTGGACACCACATACATGCATCCGCACACACGTACACTTATGCACATAGACAGATACAGTGCTTGTGTCCTAGCCGCTTACACCTTTAGTGAAAGGGTTGAATAAAAACAGATCTATCAACACTGGGAAATATACAGAGTTTGTTTTTGTATGGCCGCTAGGTAGAAAATCCTCTCCCCTGAGAATCTATAACACCAGATCTGTGCTGTATATAAGATTAGAATTTGAATGTATGCAACATAAACCAAGAATCCCCATTTTAAGAAATTAACACTGAAGGGTGCCTGGGTGGCTGAGTCTATTAAGTGTCTGACAGTGGCTCATGTCATGATCTCAGGGTCCTAGGCTAGAGCCCCACATCCAGCTCCCACTCAGCAGGGAGTCTGCTAATCCCTCTCCCTCTGCCCCTCCCCCCATTCATGCTCTCTCTGTCTCTCTCAAATAAAAAATAAATAAAATCTTTAACAGAGAGAGAGAGAGAAATTAACACTGAAATGATATAAATTGGATGCCTGGCACACGCACAAAAGAAAAGCAAGCCCTCCTGGAATGAAGCTCTTGGATCTGTCACCATCCGTCCTGCAAAGGAACTGTTTAGAGAGTTATGGATCTAATAACCATGTGAACTCAAAGAGATAAAGGGCAGGCTGGGGCTAGTAATAATGGAGCTATTACAATCCACATCGAGAGGATGAGGGAAGAGGGGAGATGCAGGAATCGAGGAGAGAATTGGGTACAGAAAGTCATCTTGAGTGAAACAATGACTTTCGCTTAAGAATGCATGAGGAGCATGAATAAATAAAATATTAAAAAAAGAATGCATGAGGAGGCATACATAATGGAGACAAGTACAAGAATGTTCTTTGTATCATTGCTCTTTCGTGCAAAAAAAGGTACATTTGAGATGCATAAACAGGACAATAAATTAATTAACTGTTCCATAACTATCCATTCATTGGAATATTATACAAGTCAATAATAAATGAAAAAGCACTACATATAACAATATGGATACATTTCAAAAATATGAGTAAAAAAAGAGCTGCTTGCAAAAGATTCCTGTAACAGCTATATAAATTTTTAGTTTGTAAAACAATATTTGTATTGTTTATATCTACATATATATGCAATATATGCATATAAAAGTAAAAGTACAAAAGCATGCACAGGAATAATAAATACGACTTTGAGATAGTGCACAACTTTTAGAACTCGGAAGAAGGGGAATGAATTTGAGGAGGAACACAAATTTTTATGTATGTCTATACTATTTTCTCCTTTTTAATTCTGTCATAAATATGGTGGTTAACATTTCACAAGTTGGGTAATAGATACATGGCTATCCCTCATTATTTTCCCTGCTATTCTGTATTCTTGGAATATTTTATAATTAAAATCCAAGTCTCCTAATTGCTAATTTAGATGATCGGTCTTCAAACATGATGCTAAATTAAAATACGGTCATGTGAAATTAGACTAAATCCAACTCTGACAAAATATTTACATATATAATGTATACATAAATTTTTGTATACATAAATATGTACATAATTTAGGTAAAGTTTTCTAATAATATCTTAAAGTACAGGATCTAATTATAGCCAAAATTATACATGTTCCCTTTAAAGAATTCCAGCTATTTATAGCATTAGAACATTGGGGGAGTTACATGGAGAATGTCCACATGGGAAAAAGAAGAGGCTCTAAAGAAAAGCGATACAATTATAGGCAAAATTATAGCCAATCCTCGCGTTGGTAGATTTACCTTCATCCAAATTAGAACATCTCTTATCCACTTAAAATTATTAGGCTTTTAATTTTGAATTCTTATTGATTCATACACCTGACCTCATTCCAAGTTTCTTGAGGAAATTAACTGAATATACCCTCACATATATGTATATGGATCTCATATATGTGCATATTAAGCACACAGATATATAAATATAGGAGGGGTGCGACGCTGTCTTGACAGGAGAAAGTGGTTGACTACACAGAAACTGAAAAAGATCCATTTTGAAATTATAAAAGCAAACATTAAAATGTGACGGGGATAAAACATTAAAATAACTAGTCACACGCCTGTCTTTGCCCTTCTTGCCTTCCAAGCAGAAAGGATTATTTGCTTTTGAGCAGATCCTGGTCTGGGCCTTTGCCGTGCTTGTGAGCAGGGCTGCAGAGCTGCTGATTTATGTGGTTACAATGCACAATGTGAGTTCACTAAATTTGAGGAAATCAAAGAAATCTCCACGTGACATTCCGGGCTGGGAAGCCAGTCTGTAAAGACATCCAATTTCTTATTTCATCCTTTCTGGAAAAAAAAAAAAAAAAAAAAAAGAGGGAGGGAGTAGCAGAGAAGCATGGAACTGCTCAGAGCCCTTGCTCCATTGCTCTGCGAAAGAATGGGTCACCTGGAAGCCAAGTTTCTGCCAGGGGGTATCTGGAGCTCTGGGGAAAGCCTGCTTCCTTCCAGGCACCAACCACTACGCCAGGGTCTGAAACACTGGCCTCACATTACATTCCAATCTTGAGCCCTGGGACTATTTTACTTTTTGTTCTTATTTATTGCCTCTCTCTCACCTGAGAGCAAGCAATATTTAGTAGACAAATCTTCATTGAGATGAATACTTGACCTATGCCCCCAAAACACTACAAAGATGATAGGCTCTTATCACTAAGAAATTCCTGGTGGAAGTGAAAGCTTTAAGCTCTAAAATTAGGAGTTAGGCATGGACCCACAGACCAAAGTTTCTGAAAACCTGTCGAGCTGCCCTGAAAGAGCATACACCAAAGTGGAGCATTACTAGAATCCGTATGTAGGAGGCATAAAAATGTACACATAACTTAAACATGCTAAGAAAACTCAGCTCTTCACTTCCCAGAACTGATTTCATATTTTTACAAGCTCCCATTGAATATTGGAGAAGCTGGCAGGATATGAGTTTGGGGGAAACATCATATCAATAAATAAGATTTCGTGTTCATAGATTTTTAAATTTGGGGGGTATAATTCACCTTTCAGGTAAACACTTTCAGAGATTCTCTCCTTTGCCCCTGCTTCTACCAATATGGCATTTAGCTTCGTGGTAGAGCTCTCTTGATTTCACAGTGGTGCAGGGGGGATCTTCAAGTCGTCGGAAGCAGGTCTAATGCCTTCTCTGGCCCACCATCAGTTCCTACTGCAGAGTTTCTGGCCCAGGTCTGCTTTACTCTGGGTGTGGCTCGCCGTCTATTCCAGAGGGAGATTCACAGACCCAGCCATCTACCTCTATTCATAAAATGACCATAGCTTCACACCCACCCTGGACCATACCAGCCCCACAAGCTCTTTGAGCATCTCTACATTCCATCCCTCCCCTATCACCCACCAGGATAACAGAGATTCAAGATCCCAACCCACCACACGAAGGCCATGGGAGATGGGAGCCCTGACTTAGGTTAACTACCTCCTTACCTCCCTCCACCAGGGCTATACTAGTTCTCCCACACTGCTGGACATAGCCCCCAGTGTTCAGGAAGCAGGAGCTGCTTCCTCTTCCTCCATAGCCACTCCAATCACTTCTCAAGTCTAACTCTCACTCCTTTTCCCTTTTTTCATTCCATCAAGTTTTAGTAAGACTATCCTTCCTTCCTAAAAAGCAGAAAATTGCCTTTGCTCCTGGCTTAGAGAAACCTTGATATTTGGGACACCTGGGTGTCTCAGTGGTTGAGCCTTCAGCTCCACCTTCAGTTCTGCCTTCGGCTCAGGGCGTGATCCTCGAGTCCCAGGATGGAGTCCCGCATCGGGCTCCCTGCATGGAGCCTGCTTCTCCCTCTGCCTGGGTCTCTCTTTCTCTGTTACTCTCATGAATAAATAAATACAATCTTAAAAAAAAAAAAGAAACCTTGATATCCAAACCACCAGACCTACATCTTAACATATTCATGGACGCCTAAAGAATTTATGAAACTCTTTCTCTCTCTCTTTTTTTTTTTTTTTTTTTTTTTTTTTTTTTACAAAGCGTAACTTTGGGGGACTGTGGTTTTAATGTGGATTTAAAAATCCAATTAAACATATCAAAAATTAATGTTCTTTTGCATATATGCTGTATCAATGCTAATCTCCTCAGACACAAACAAACGGGACTACTTGATAGTAAGGAGATCAGAAAGTGAAGCCACTAGCACAACCGTGATGCGACACAATTGGGAGAACCAGAAACAGCTGAATTAGATCAGAGCCAAAGGACTACACAGGCAAGATTTGCCTAGACTTGAATTATCGCCATTAATAAAGCTACTTAGAGAAGAAAAAAAAAGAAGAAAGAAAGAAAGAAAGAAAGAAAGAAAGAAAGAAAGAAAGAAAGAAAGAAGGAAGGAAGGAAGGAAGGAAGGAAGGAAGGAAGGAAAGAAAGAAAGAAAGAAAGAAAGAAAGAAAGAAAGAAAGAAAGAAAGAAAGAAAGAAAGAAAAGAAAGACGTAGCCACTATGGCAGTCCTCAGGAAGCACAGTCAAATTCTGATTTCATAACAGAGTTGCCAGGGGGAACTGAGGGAACCAAAGGCAAGTAGGTATGATTCAGGCTCTTGAGAATAGATTCCCAACCATCCCAATTCTGGTGACTGGGAAAAAGTGAGTCCTTTGGATGCATGTAAGGAAGCCTCTGAAAGCCAGCCCAGGACTGAGGTCCTAGGAGAACCTGAGAGTTTCTCTTAATCTGCTTCCAGTATGGCAAGACTTACCTTAGGATTAACCCACCAGCTAAGCAGTAACTTTCTGAATTTTTAGGATGTTTCACACTGTGGAATAAAATCCCTAACAGCCCAGGACTGTCCAGAACTTTGGACGGATAGAAGCAGGTGTGTCAGTTTTGACTCTGGCAAGGAAGACCAACTCATGGCCTGCTGCAGCCAATATCCAATGAACACCCTGATTCTTCTTCTGCAATAAACACACCCTTGTGGATGAGGAGGGAATGAAATTCTGATTGACTTCTGGGACCCCCTATAAACAGTTGCAAGTTCTCTAGAACCCAGATTTAGTACAAGAATATTTGATAGGCAAAGCCCTACTGAACCAGTTCTAGGAGAAAGAGGTCCTGATGGCTAATTCTAAAGAGCGCACAGATGTGTGGGATAAATACCTAGAAAAGACAATGGAACAGTTAGTTTCCATTAGTGGAAACAGCTATTTTATGATGTAGAAGAAATGATTAAAGATTATTTTCAGAGCATTTGTATGTATATTGACAAAAACAATTTTATCACTAGCCTTGTTCTCTCAGTTCTGGAGTCGGCATCTTGCACCAGTTAGAATGGCTAAAATCAAAATGCTCGGCATCTTGCTCCAGTTAGAATGGCTAAAATCAAAATGACAAGAAAAAACAATTATAGGGGAGGACGTGGCAAAAAAAGAAACTTTGTACACAGATGGTGGGAATGCAAACTGGTGCGGCCACTGTGGAAAATTGTATGGAGGTTCCTCAAAAAATAAAAATAGAGGGGCACCTGACTGGTTCAATTGGTAGAGCATGTGAGTCTTGATCTCAGGGGCATGAGTTCAAGCCCCATGTTGGGCATAGAGTTTACTTTAAAAAATAAAAATAGGGGTGCATGGGTGGCTCAGTCAGTCAAGAGACCAACCCTTGGTTTCAGTTCAGGTCATGATCTCAGGGTCATGAGATTCAGCCCCACATCAGGCTCCACATTCAGTGTGGAGTCTGCTGGAGAGTCTCTCCTCTCGCTCTCACTCTCCCTTTTTGTGCTCTTCCCTCTACTTATACACATGCTCTTTCTCTTTCTCAAATAAATAAAAATCTGTTTTAAGATCTGATTTATTTATTCATGAGAGACACACAGAGAGAGAGGCAGAGACACAGGTAGAAGGAGAAGCAGACTCCCCGCAGGGAGCCCAATGTGGGATTCAGTCCCCGGACCCTGGGATCATGATCTGAGCCAAAGGGAGACACTCAACCGCTGAGCCACCCAGGCGTCCCAATACAATTTTTTTAAATAATCAATTAATAATTAATTGATTGATTTTTTAAATAGAAATACTATATGATCAAATAATTCTACTATTGGGTATTTACCCAAAGAAAATAAAAACACTAATTCAAAATGATATCTGGGGACACCCATAAATACAGAGAACAAATTACAGTTGCCACCAGGGAGGGGCCTAGGGGGTGGTCAAAATGGGCCAAAGGGAGTGGGAAATACAGACTTCCATTATGAAGTGAGTAAGTCATGGGAACAAAAGGCACAACATAAGGGACATAGTCAATGACCTTGTATAGTGATGTAATGGAACAAATGGGAGCTCGCTGTGGTGAACCTAGCATAATGTATAAACTTGTCAAACCGCGAAGTTGTACATCTAAAACTAAAGTAATATTATGTGTCAATTATACTCAAAAGAAAAAAAGAGTTTTGGAGTTGAAGTTTTCTCTGAGTGTGTGTGCTGACGTGTGTGCTTGTACATGTGTGAGTGTATGTATCTGTGCGTGTTAAACACAACTCCATGCTGCTGCCAACACCAAGGTGGCTCAGGTTATTCAGGTTACATGTATTAAAGGTGTATGTTTAATGAGATTTACTAACTTATGCCTTTTCTACTTTTAATCTTACTCATTTAATGGTACTCATTATCATTTTTGTCAATTCATAAAATTATAGAAATTTAGAGTTAGGAAATATTATAAAATTTAACTAGCTCCATACCATCACTTACTGATACATAAGTCAAAGGCTAATGAAAAAGCTCCCAAAAACACAGCTAGTGAATGAGGCAGTAAAAGCCAGAAATCAAGAAATCAGGTTTCTTGATTCTTGCTATCTCCAACAAGATATGGAAGCCAAAGTTTTCTTCTTTGGGGAAAGAAATTAACATTTCTGCCAGAATGCTTAAGCAAATTTCTGATAAGATTTAATTTAAAGACTTGTTATGGGACACTATTTCCATCCCATATAGCTGTCAGACAAAAGTGACCTTTAACCAGACTATTTTTTTTAATTAATTTTTATTGGTGTTCAATTTACCAACATACAGAAAAACATCCAGTGCTCATCCCGTCAAGTGTCCACCACAGTGCCCGTCACCCATTCCCCTCCAACACCCGCCCTCCTCCCCTTCCACCACCCCTAGTTCGTTTCCCCGAGTTAGGAGTCTTTATGTTCTGTCTCCCTTCCTGATATTTCCCAACATTTCTTCTCCCTTCCTTTATATTCCCTTTCACTATTATTTATATTCCCCAAATGAATGAGAACATACACTGTTTGTCCTTCTCCGATTGACTTATTTCACTCAGCATAATACCCTCCAGTTCCATCCACGTTGAAGCAAATGGTGGGTATTTGTCGTTTCTAATTGCTGAGTAATATTCCATTGTATACATAAACCACATCTTCTTTATCCATTCATCTTTCGATGGACACCGAGGCTCCTTCCACAGTTTGGCTATTGTGGCCATTGCTGCTAGAAACATCGGGGTGCAGGTGTCCCGACGTTTCATTGCATCTGAATCTTTGGGGTAAATCCCCAACAGTGCAATTGCTGGGTCGTAGGGCAGGTCTATTTTTAACTCTTTGAGGAACCTCCACACAGTTTTCCAGAGTGGCTGCACCAGGTCACATTCCCACCAACAGTGTAAGAGGGTTCCCTTTTCTCCGCATCCTCTCCAACATTTGTTGTTTCCTGCCTTGTTAATTTTCCCCATTCTCACTGGTGTGAGGTGGTATCTCATTGTGGTTTTGATTTGTATTTCCCTGATGGCAAGTGATGCAGAGCATTTTCTCATGTGCATGTTGGCCATGTCCATGTCTTCCTCTGTGAGATTTCTCTTCATGTCTTTTGCCCATTTCATGATTGGATTGTTTGCTTCTTTGGTGTTGAGTTTAATAAGTTCTTTATAGATTTTGGAAACTTGCCCTTTATCTGATATGTCATTTGCAAATATCTTCTCCCATTCTGTAGGTTGTCTTTTAGTTTTGTTGACTGTATCCTTTGCTGTGCAAAAGCTTCTAATCTTGATGAAGTCCCAATAGTTCATTTTTGCTTTTGTTTCTTTTGCCTTTGTGGATGTATCTTGCAAGAAGTTACTGTGGCCGAGCTCAAAAAGGGTGTTGCCTGTGTTCTCTTCTATGATTTTGATGGACTCTTGTCTCACATTTAGATCTCTCATCCATTTTGAGTTTATCTTTGTGTATGGTGAAAGAGAGTGGTCCAGTTTCATTCTTCTGCATGTGGATGTCCAATTTTCCCAGCACCATTTATTGAAGAGACTGTCTTTCTTCCAATGGATAGTCTTTCCTCCTTTATCGAATATTAGATGACCGTACATTTCAGGGTCCACTTCTGGGTTCTCTATAACCAGACTATTTTTTTCCATTTATATCTAATCTAGTTATTCTCAAATTTTGTCGCACATGTGAATCACCTACGGTAGTTTTTAAATTCCCAATGTCTGGATCAAACCCCTTACCAATTAAATAAAAATGACCGGGAGTGGAAGCCAAGTATCAATATCCAGGATCGTACAAAGATCTTTCTGTATGTGAGGCCTATGTGTAGCCAAACAACACTTTTGCTCTCCCTCTACCCCCTTCCCTCTCTCTCCTTCTTGCTCTCTCTTCTTTCCCTCATGCCCACCCCCCACACACACACACACATACACACAAATTTCTATCTCTGTCTCTATCTCTCTCTTTTTCTCTCAAACAGCCCTTGGAATTTTGACTATTAAGATTGGTCTAGCTTTTTCTTTTGCATGGATTAACTATTTTTCTAAAGTTTACCCCTCTTTTCAATACCTAAACAATAGGCTTGGGTACTTGAAAAAATAACTTTTAGCTGTGCCTGGGTGGCTCAGTCGGTTAAGCATCTGCCTTCAGCTCAGGTCATGATCCTGGGTCTTGAGATGGCCCCAGCTTCAGGCTCCCTGCTCAGTGGGGAGTCTTCTTCTCCTTCTGCCCCTCTCCCTGCTCATGCTTTCTCTCTCTCTCTCTCTCTCTCTCAAATGAAGAAATAAAACCTTTAAAAAATAATATTAATAACTTTTAAGGACAAACAATACATTCCTTAAAGTGTTTGCATTTATATTAGGAAAATCTAAGAGAATCCTGTTACTCTGAATAAATAAAATAACAACTAACAATTTACTGTCAGAAAAATAGTGTTTGATTAATATCAAACAACTATTTAACTAAGCACCTTACATTCCTTCCATGATTGTGGAAGTACTTGCTTGCTCTTCATTATACAATTATTGGACTGCTAATGCTTTTATGAGCTCTAATCACTTTTTTTGGCCTCTTCCCATCCATCGCTGTAGCTGTAATTGAGTTTACTAAGGAAGTAAATTATGCAATTGTCCATAATAAGATTGACAAGCCAATTTTCCTACTTCCTAAACAGCTAGTTACAGAACCACAATGTCTAGCAGAGAATATAAGAAATCAGAAAAATCCCCATTATTGAGAATCTTATTTTTCTGTCACATTAATTATTTCTCTAAACTTTGTTCCCTAATGCAATTGCATTAACTTGCAATTAAAAATTATATGGTTAAAGTATATGAAAGCATCCCAAACTAATATTATTGCTAGAGCAGAGACAGCTATTTATTGAACTTCCAATATGTACCAGGCTCTAACTGAGCATTTAATACCTATTATCTTAATTTTCACAAAGATTCTAAGATATGTCCTTATTTTATAGTAAGGTAAATTAAGACTCTCTGTAAAGTTAATTAACATCCCCAGGGCATCCTGGTTGGGAGATATCCGACTGGATTTATACTGTCAAATAATTTTAAAAGACGACTAGATTTTTGTTATTAAATCCAAATCTATTGACTCACCAGACAAGGGAACATGGGCCAGGGAAGAGATCTATTGAGTAGTTGATTGAAGGAAGAAAATTCAAGGGTTTAACTGCCAAAAAGGAGGCATCTTTGATGTTTATTGTAGTTAAGAAGTGAAAATTAGGGACGCCTGGGTGACTCAGAGGTTAAGTGCCTGCCTTCGGCTCAGGGCGTGATCCTGAAGTCCCAGGATCGAGTCCCACATCCTGGTCCTTGCATGGAGCCTGCTTCTCTCTCTGTCTATGTCTCTGCCTCCCTCTCTCTTTGTCTTTCATGAATTAATAAATAAAGTCTTTAAAAAAAACTGAAAGTTAGTCTTCTGGATAAAATCAAATAAATATATATTGTCTGTACATAGTTTGTTAAATTCCAATTCCCCAAAGGACTTGTATCCAAAATTTATATATTTTTTAAGACTTTTAAAACTCAGTGCTAACAATCCATGTTTTTAATTAGGTAAAATATCTGAGCAATTTTGACACAATCAATCAATGTCATTAGGCTTTAGGAATGCAAATTAAAACTATAATGAAATATTACTGCAAAATATTAGGCTAACTAAAATCCAAAAAAATAATAAATACCAAATGCTGACAGGATGCAAAACAACTAAAACTCTTTTACATTGTTGTTGTTGTTGTTTTTTAAGATTTTATTTATTTATTTGAGAGAGAGAGACACACCATGAGAGAGAAATCACAAGCAGAAGGGAGGGGTGGAGGGAGAAGCAGACTCTGCTGAGCAGGGAACCCAACTCGGGGCTCAATCCCAGGACCCTGAGATCATGACCTGAGCCGAAGGCAAATGCTTAACCAACTGAGCTAACCAGAAGCTCTCTCATTTACACTGTTAATTAGAATGCAAAATAGTACAGGCATTTTGGGAAAATTTGACAGTTTCTTAAAAAATTAAGCATATACCTTTCATATGGCCCAACAAATGTGCTCCTAGGTATTTATTCTAGAGAAATGAAAATTTACTTCATAAAAAACCTTGTACATAAATATTCATAGCAGCTTTATTCATAATCTCGAAAAATTGAAGGGAAAAACAAATATCCTTCAATAAGTGAATGGATAATAAACTGAGTTATACTGTGGACCATAGTTCATCAGCTAAAGAAAGAAATTATGACAAGTGCATTAACATTAACATGGATAAATCTCAAAGAATTATGCTAAGTGGGGGGGGGGAACTGGCTTTAAAGGCTCCATATCCTATGATTCCATATATATGATATCTTAGGAAAAAAAAAAACAGAATAGATGGGGAGTCACCAAGAGTTTCAATCAAATACCCCTGCAAAGGGGGGGAGCAGGAGAAAGTTTGGAGTATGATGGAATTGTTCTGTGTCCTGATTATGGTGGTGACTGCACAGATCTATACAAGAGTTAAAACTCACAGGACTACACACACACATATACACACACATGTGTGCAATTTTATGGCATGTTAATATTTTATAAAAACAACAGAAACTTTACTGAAAGAAAACCCATTGTTCATTCATCAGCAAAGTGTCTTCACTTAGGTTCAATAAGGATCTGATATACTGGAAACACTCAAATTTTGTGATCACTTATCAGCTCTAGTTGATTGGAATCAACTGTGATAAAACCCTAACATCCAGCTTTTATATCTCTTAGGAAGGTGCTGCTATAAATAAAACAAAATTATTATTTTTCTAGTCCCTCTTCTTGGTGCTCCTTTGGCATGAGGCAACAAAATGAGCACACAAAGTATAAGCAAGTCATCAGATTGTAGAGTCTACACCACCATATTGGTTTTGAGTGTCAATCTACAAAATTCCATTGTATTTATTCAAGTTATTCAAGCTCTTTTGATGGAGAATTATCTGATATATGAACCTGAAAAATAATGGCTGTTCAAAAGCTCTTAAGACCCTATTAATAATTTCCGTGGCAGTAATGACAATTAGAAATGACATAACAAAAAGAAAAAAAGAAATGTCATAACAAATGTTTATAAAGTATCCCTTAAAGAAGTTTCTGTCTGGACAAGCCCAAAATATGTGCAATATCTAATGAATAGGTTTGTACCCTCTTGGACATCTAACTGGCTTATTGTTGAATTTTATATAAGGATCCAAATGCAGTAAGAGTTATTAGCCAGCACAAAAATGTTATTTAGTGAGTAAAACACCTAAAATGATTCTATTCTCTAGTACCTTTCTTTTTTTTTTTTAATTAATTTTTATTGGTGTTCAATTTACCAACATACAGAAAAACACCCAGTGCTCATCCCGTCAAGTGTCCACCTCAGTGCCCGTCACCCCTTCCCCTCCAACACCCGCCCTCCTCCCCTTCCACCACCCCTAGTTCGTTTCCCCGAGTTAGGAGTCTTTATGTTCTGTCTCCCTTCCTGATATTTCCCAACATTTCTTCTCCCTTCCTTTATATTCCCTTTCACCATTATTCATATTCCCCAAATGAATGAGAACATACACTGCTTGTCCTTCTCCGATTGACTTATTTCACTCAGCATAATACCCTCCAGTTCCATCCACGTTGAAGCAAATGGTGGGTATTTGTTGTTTCTAATTGCTGAGTAATATTCCATTGTATACATAAACCACATCTTCTTTATCCATTCATCTTTCGATGGACACCGAGGCTCCTTCCACAGTTTGGCTAGTACCTTTCGATAAGCAAGTTTAAAACTTTTGTTGTTGTTGTTGTTGAGTTTGTATAATACATACTGTATAGTACAATGCCATTTGCTAACACTGTAATTGTAAGCTTAGTTTCAAATGTAGCATTCAAGGGCCTCAGCCAAGGAACAAACCTATGCTCAAAGCAATGAAAAACCAGGGACACCTGGATAGTTTAGTTGCTTAAGAGTCCAACTCTTGATTTTGGCTCAGGTCATGACCTCAGGATCCACCCCACATCAGCTTGGTGGTCGAGCATGGAGTCTGCTTCTCTTGGGAGTCTGCTTGTGTCCTTCTCCCGCTCCCCCTCCCCCTGCTTGCTCTCTTTCTCTCTTAAATAAATAAATATTGTAAAACTTTTAAAAATTTAAATATTTTTTAAAATGTTTTAAGTCTTTAAAAAACATAGCAATGAAAACAATTAATTCCAACCTTCCCTGGCAGATTTGATGTGAGCACACAGCCAGAAGAGAGAATAATTCATCATCAATACTACTGGTATAAAAATTCCACAACCCAAATTGACATATAACTGCCTCCCCGAGGGCAAGGCCCACAGAGTGAGTTGATACAACCATAGTACAAGTTTACCAAGTCACATTTACACAACCTGACATTTTGGTAAATTACGTTAGTGTACTTATCAGCTATCTTAGGTTATAACTCTATAACCTAAAGTATGTGAAGTATCCTAACCCAAGTATAACTTGTATATGAAAGTATATAAAAGTATAGGTAAACCAAGCAGTGCAAAATGTTTACCTTAATCAATTTGTTGAGTGAAAAACCGTTATTAGTCATCTCCTGTGATGTGGTGCTATTAGCAGTATTCTACATTATATGGATTATAGAAAAGCTGTTATCTTTTCTAGAAGGTATCTATATCATATTTATAAGGATTAAAAAAACACTAAGAACATACTTTAAATTTTTTTTACCACTATAACTAACTTTGCTTTCTTTACAAAATTAGTGGCTGAATATTATCAACCCAGAAGGCATAAATTTTACTGATAAGGTTATTAATTGTGGGATAATCATAAATTAATTTCCATGGGTGAATCTTATCATAATTGCAGCTGACAACATTTTTAGTAGAATATTCTAATAGCTAGAAACCTCCCTGGTATTACAGAAGGATGACAAACTCAACTTAATTAAATTTCCTGATACAATTATGGCTTTGCTGAATCCAACAAATAGTTGCCTATATAAAGAGTTTGTCCTAGAATTAGGATGGTCAAAAAAATAAGAAAAGTTTCATGACTTAAAACAGTTAATATTATTAACTAGCAGTCCCACTAGTAAGTATTGATCTGAATATTATGTTAGCTCTTTTAGATAGTTGGGAGTATAAAATAATAAGTGAATTAAACCTTGCCAGTTAGTGAGGAGTCTTTTAAATACTTAATACATTATCTTGGAGGGAAAAATAAAACAAATTTAAAAAGTGATAATGATGTAAAATACAGACTTGTCGAATCACTATGTTGTACACCTGAAACTAATGCAACATTTTGTGTCAACTATACTTAAATAAAATATACTTAGATAAAAAGATAAATAGAAGTGATCATGATAAAAATTAAAGATTGGTGACTTACAACATTGCTCAATACAGAACTTAAAAGAGATGAAAGCCAAGTTACAAGCAGAAAAAATTGTTTTGTTTTGTTTTTTTAAGATTTATTTATTTATTTTATAGGACGCCTAGATGGTTCAGTAGGTTAACCATTTGCCTGTGGCTCAAGTCAAGTCCCAGGGTCTTGATACCCTGTAGGAATTCTGCTTCTCCTTCTTCCTTTACCCCTCCCCAACTCATGATCCCTTGCTCACTTTCTCTCTCTCTCTCAAATTAAAAAAAAAATCTTTAAAGATTTATATATTTATTTTGGAGAGAGAAAGAAAGCAGAGAGCATGTGTGTGCACACAAGTGGAGAGATAAAGAGAATCTTAAGCAGACTTCCTGCTGAGTGGGGAGCTGGTCTCCGGGGCTCCAGGGCACCTAACCTTCCTGAGATCACAACCTGAGCCAAAATCAATAGTTGGACACTTAACTGACTGAGCCATCCAATCACCCCAGCAGATAAAATTCTTAAACACCAGGCCAAGACAATGGGACTTCCAAAAGAGGAATTGTCAAGAACATTTTCCAAGATCAAACAAAGAAATTATATGACTATTTCTACCTAGCCATTGAGTCAAGGGAGATAGTAGAAATTAGAACTAAGACTCAAAACTCAGAAATGGAGATAGGAAGGGAAAGAATGGGAAGCAAGCAAAATGCACCACATCAGGCAAAGAATTGATAGGAGTCACTTGGATGCTGAGTACTCGTTTAGAGTGAATTTCAAGATGTAGCTCTTTAGCTATCGTATCCTTGTACACAGAGTGGTCATAGAACTAGTAATGCTCACTGGAACTCCTTTCAGGGAAATGGGACACTGAAAATAGATAAAATTACCTGAGTTTTTAAAGTATTATTGACCAACAAATTACCTACAGTACATTATTAGACTATCACTTTTAATAGTCCCTTAAATTGTACTATCCAAATACTGTTTTTGAAAATAAAAATAACACATCCGTGTGCACTGAACAAAACTTTAGACACTCATATTGAATATCTGAATATTAACAAATAAAATCTTCAGGTTTAAATTATTCTCATTGTAATCAGTATATTAAATAACATTTTTCTCTAATACTATGTCTTGGTATTTTTCTGAAGAATTTATTTTCCTATATAATCTTAATCTTTTTTTCATTGTTTTCATAAAACTGCCTGTACTTTTCTTTAAGATTTTTGAATTATTGACATCTTCAATGGATACTTCTTGTAGACTACAGTATTCTAAAATAAAAACTCTATATAGGTGCTGAGATGCTTGAAAAACTCAACAATTTCTGCTAACTAGGAGATATTGTCAATGATTTTATACTAAAATACATCAGTATTTCAACCTCAATATTTTCACAGGTACTCCACTCAAAGTGCTTTTCTTTAACAAATATTTTTGCCAAATAAATAACACTGAATAAGTCATCTCCTTTCATGAATTTTTTTAATGCTTTGATTGGATGCTACAAAATCATAGTTCTCAGTTTCATTCCATTCTGGCATAAAATATAAATTTATCTAATTAAAAATAGAAGTTGCATCAAAAGATTCTCCTCATAAGTCAAGATATTCCAATATGCAATTATAGAATCTCAAATTTAAATCTTTATACTCCATCTGAGATCATAAGTTAATTTGTTCAGTTCTGTCTGGAAAAAGTTCTATGTCTTAAGGTTTTACAGTAATTGTAATTTGCTAAAAGTTTCATGCTAACATTTTCAAAACTGTGTTCATTAACTATATTGATTAAAGTTTTCGACTTATTTTGACAAAAATATAGTCAAATTTAGAACTTGCTTAGATTAAATTTCTATATCATTACAGTTTGATTTAATTTTTTTATTTTTTTAAGATTGTTATTTATTTATTCATGAGAGAGAGAGAGAGGAGACAGGCAGAGGGAGAAGCAGGCTCCATGCAGGGAGCCCGATGTGGGACTCGATACCGGGTCTCCAGGATCATGCCCTGGGTCCAAGGCGGCACTAAACTGCTGAGCCACCCGGGCTGTCCAGTTTAACTTGATTTAAAAAGAAATTCTCCAAAGGTTTAAACATTCCTAAATTCTATTTGATATGAACAACAAAAAGAAAAAATACATACCACGATGTTACAGTACATTTTTAAAATTCAAATTTAGCTATGTCACAAGAAAATGTATAGTTCCTTGTTTATATATAGTAAAATATTTGTGAATCTGTGTAAGTCAGATCATACGTATTTGTGGAATTGCAGCATCTATTGTATAAAATATTGAACCACAAGCAATCTTAGAGTCATTTTAATTTAATGACATTATTTTTACCATGATCTTGTATTCCACCAAAATACATGTACATATGACATGAAAACAGCGATTTTACTCACAATACTAATTTTTTTTTACTGAATGTATGATAGTAATCATAATAATGTCAGTTTTTCAGCTTTGACAGAAAAAACTTCCAAAGTTTTACTTTGATTTCTATGTATTAGATGAAAAAAACAAACCATTACAGAAATAAATAATTTTTTTTCAAGTATCTGATGGCAAGATATAAAACTGACATTATTTAACAGATTACAAAGTTCTGCTAGAGGAGCTGACACATTAAACAAAATTGTTTCATAGGTATACAATAAAACTGAATCAAAAAGGAGTAAAATTAAAAAAAAAACAAAAAGGAGTAAAATTAATTTAGACTAGTCATTTGACATAAATAAATGTCCTACTTCCCATTGAGCTACCCAGGCACATTCTGGGGGTGCCTGGGTAGCTCAGTCAGTTAAGTGTCTGACTCAGGTCATGAGTTGATTTTGGCTCAGGTCATGACCTCAGGGGTATGAGATCCAGCCCCACATCAGGCTCCACGCCGGGAGTGAAGCCTGCTTAAGATTCTCTCTCTCTCCCTCTGCCCCTCCTCCACTCTCAGTCTCTCTTTAAAAAAGTCACATTCTGCAGACTCACATGTTAACTTTTGGTCTTCAGGCATAATGTTCTTTAAAAAGGAATAATATTTGCAGGAGAATTTCAGTTTTATGGCTTTGGGTTTTCATTGGTCAGTTATACTATTCTGCACATGTGTGCCCCCTACCCTCACACCTTTTTGGTTGATAAAAATTGACAAACAACTACGTGAGTTGGCCTTGACAATCAGTAATTTACTAGATTGTCATTTTAATGTATTTTTTTATTTTTGAGAGCTATTAAAAATTTTAAAGTACTGCCAAACACCAAAATGTCTAAATAGGTTTAACTTTACAACTTACAATGAATGGCAGTACCACTGGGAGGAGGGCAATCAGATCTCTCCAGATGCCCTCTAGAGCAAGGCAGGTCAGCCTCTACCCTCCACACATTATTTTTTAAACCACATAAACTGAAATCCCCATTTCCCTCCGGCCCTAGTGATTGGTGATGACTTCATGAATTTCACAGTCCATGGCCTGGGCCACAGCACAGTTGGCTGGAACCTCAACAGGCTACCTCCCTGCTGAAACAAGAAGGAATGAGCTGTTCCCATTTCATGTTCTGGTGCAATCTGTTTTATCAACCAGGGCCCTGCCTGTTGTCCTCGATAATACTTCTAAGCTTATAACCTAGAAGAGGTTTCCTGAAATGAAAAAGAATACTCTGGCTTGAACAATTACCACCTATCAAGTAAAAACAAACAATAGTGTTTATGCTTTTAAAACAAAGACATCTGTCACAAAATCACCAATGCCAGTATATAATGCAGTTTTGCAAAAGTGCAGCTCTCACAAATGACAAAATCCTTAACTCCTAACTTAATAAAAGCCGACGGTAAGTTTTTAATTCACATTAGTCATATGGATACAGAGTCCGTCAAGTTAACTGAATGCATCGTGGATGAACTTTGAATACACTATGCAAAGTGAAAGAAGTCAAACATAAAAGGACATATATTGTATTATTACATTTATATGAAATGCCCAGAAGGGGTGAATTTATAAAAACCAAAAGTAGATCAGTGTTTGCCTGAGGCAGACGGTGGGGAAGGGGACATGTACATGGACACGAGGGATCTTATTGGGGAGAGGATTCTAAAATTCATTTATGGCGATAATTGGATCACTCAGTAAAGTTACTCAAGATCACTGAATTGCACACTTGAAGTGGGTAAATTTTCTGCCATGGAAAACAGACATCCGTAGAGTTGAGGGATGGGAAATCTATCTTTAAATGACAAGCCACTGCACAGGATCACAGTTGATAACATGCAAAAATGTATTTCACATTGTGCTCCGTGATATATTTCAAATCAAGTTGAAATGTAGACAATTTCTTAGAATTGAATAAAGCATCTGACCATAACGCGGTCACTATTATAACTACACGGGAGATGCAACATGCGATTTCTACTTCATGAAAGTGGTAGTAACAATGGAAGCACTGATAACAAGTAGAAGACTGAGTGTACTCTGCGGCTCACCCAGAAATATTCAAGTCTGTGCAATAAGAGAAAAGAAGGAGACTCAACAATGAATGTCACACAAGACTGACTTGAGAACAAAAGCATTACCAGGTGTTTTTAAAGTGTTCATGACCTTTCCAGACTCAGTTTCTGTTACAAATTGAACACAGGCCTGGCATTCAGCAGCTTCTCTGCTTTCAACATTCAGGTTCCAAAATATTATGACTCCTTGAAAAGCTATGAGAATATGCTGGACTGATCTCAAACTTCAGAATGATTCAAGAAAGTCAGAAAAGCTTTGTGCTTGGAAAGTGGATCCACAGAAAAACATCTTAGTTTTTCTAAGCGTATACAATAGAAGCTTTCTTGACACATTCATTAACCACTCACAAAAATAAAAATAAAAAAGAAACAAAACAAAACCAAAAACAATCCAGCTCCTCTCAAAAACACACTGGTCGGCCCACGGTGTGCTGAGTGTTCAAATCCATACCTGTCTCTCTCTCTCTCTCTCCCTCTCTCTCTCTCTCTCGGACATAAACCTGGGCACATCTGCTCCCATCAATGGTATTCCATTTTACCCAAATGCTGCTATTTACTCCCAAATCATTATTGTAATTATTTAATTAAATATCATCAGTGATGTCCATGAAACTGATAGCATAAGAACGTCCCAAAACCCTCTTCTCTGTCAAAGCAACAAGAACGCTGAAAAAATGTGTCAGAATCAACTTTTCCAGAAACTCTGATAATTAACTTTTTGCATCAATCCAAGCATTTTTTAAATATTTATATATGAACAAGTTTTGTGGCAAGTTTTTAACTGGCCCTATTCTCTTCTTCCTGTGCCCAGCTATGCAGGAGACTTAAAAACCAGCAGCATGCAGTCATGGTAAAAATAAAAACAAAAACACAGCAGCCTAGGAACCAGTGGATGGGATAGAATGGGTTGGAGCCCCTCAAAGCTCCATTCCCAGAGACTGGACCTGATGTGACCCACCTAGTGGTTCCCTGGAAGACCTCAGTCACAAGCTTTATGGACCTGACTCAGAACTTGTCCTGTGCAAACAGCATTTTCCCCAAAGATAATTTGTCAAAAAAATCAGAGGAAATTAGTTAACATCACAGTTGTCAAAGGTGGTGGATTAGGGTTAGACTAAATGATAGATTAACCAAAAATTTAAAAGGAAAAGTGGGGTAAGGAGGTGTCCATAGACGGCTTCGAAAACTCCAACCTAGTCCTGGGAATCTAGAAGGCCAAGTACGTGTGTATAGATCTTCTGAACTTCTGCTGTAGTTATTGTTAAAACCACATCATTTAACACTTAGAGAGTAGCATATATGACTTTTAATTATATGTTACTTTTGTCTCCCCAACATTGTATTAACAGCTAACGTTTATATAGAACCACGTGACAGGCATTGTTCTAAGTGCTTTAGATATGTTGGCTTTTTTAATCCTTATAATAAACTAAACATTATTATTACTCCCATTTTACAAAGAAGAAAACTGACATTTTAAAGTACCTTAAATCTCAAAGTCCAATACCACCACATGGGGAAACTAGGATTCAAATGCCAGCTTTTCAGCTCAAGAGATCACACTCCTAAATACCCAGTGCTACCACTTCTAATTTGGCCTTTAGCTTACAGAAAAGGCAAAGGCTTTGGAGTCAAGGACCTGTGGGCATGCAATTTTCTAATTTAGGGAAATCATTTCATCTCTGTGAGTCTCAGTTTTTTCCTCTTTAAAATCAGTCTAATAGAGGTGCCTTGGTGCTCAGTCGGTTAAGATCTGCAAAGCATCTGCCTTTGGTTCAGGTCACGATCCCAGGGTTCTGGGATCAAGCCCCACATCAGGCTCCCTGCTCCATGGCAAGGCGGCTGCTTCTTCCTTTCCCTCTGCCCCACCCCACCACTTAAACACGCTCTCTCCTCTCTCCTCTCTCTCTCTCTCTCTATCTCTCTCTCTCAAATAAATAAATAAAATCTCTTTTTAATTTTAAAAATTAAAAAATTTTAAATTAAAAAAATAAGTCTGATTATACCACTATTTCATTTGGGTTATTATGAATAGTAAACAACAATGTATATAAAAATACACTTTGTATGTTGAAAAGTACTAATAAAAACATTCATTCATTAGATACTTGGGTCAGCGGGACAGCACGGAGAACAGTGTGATAAAGCAGAGTCAACAAGACCAGGATTGATGCTGCCTTGAACATCTGTTATCCCTTAGACCTTGGACAAATCATTTCAACTCTACAGGTCTTAGTGTTGACAACTACAAAATAAAAATAACACACACTAACTTTCTAAGTTCTGAGGATTAACAAGAAAAAAAAAACCACCTGATAAAGTGTACTCCACAAACATTTCCCTTCTGACTCCCCCTCATCATCGTAGAGCAATGCTCCACTTCCATTTACTTTACTTTGCTTTATTTTGCTTCATTACACTTGTCAGCCTCTGACATATATTGATTTGTTTCTTTATTTTCCGTCACTCCAATACAGGATGTAAACTCCCTCAGGTCAAGGACTTGTCATTTTCTTCACTGCTGTATTCCCAACATCAATAACAGTGCCTTAAAAATAGTAAGTGCTCAATAAATATTTGTTCAAGGACTCACTATCATCTACCATTACCATTGTTATAAATGAGATCATGGTCCATATCACTGTAATCAATTAATATAAAATGAAGCAAATATTCACTGAGTAACTTTAAAGTATACAATATGCTCTCAATCCAATTTTCTTAAAAATTAAGCACCACACTACCTGTATCAGAATCACTGAGTATTCATTACACAAGAATTACTGAATTAAAAGGGTGATGTCCCAGGAATTTTTTAACTGAAATCAATCTTTTTCTACTTTTTCTTTTAATTCAGATTCCTATTTACCAGCTATTTAAAAACTATTACTTAATGCAAAATTTTCTCATAATTTCGGTAAAGGAAATGCAAGGCTTTTAAATTTTAAATTCAAAAGCTTTGAAACTAATTTTATTTTCCAATGTGTTCATGGATTAAAATGAAAAAAAAAGAAAGAGAGAAAAGATTTATTTTCTAGTTACCATATATTTAAAGTCCAAATATTTTCTCTGGCCAGAACATTTGTCATAATTTTTATGAAAAGATTTTTCTAATTTTTTTCTTTTCTTGGGTGTTTAGAAGATATCTTTAGATAATTTTTAATTCACTAGAGTTTAAAATTTGGGGTTAGCTAGCAGGAAATCATTCAAAAGATACCAAGGAAACCATCCATGAATTTTCACAAGGAGAGAAAATAAAAACTATCACATTAAAGTGACTGCCTCATTGTCATCTCAAATAGTTTCGCTGTGATGTGAGCCTACACTAGGCTAAGTATGGTAATAATTCCAAAACCACAGCAGCAGTCAAGACCACCAACCACATGAGAATTTAAGGGGACATACTGAAACTTTGCCACAGCTTGAAAGGTATGCAGAGATGCTTGCACACATACGGGGTCTCTGGCACAGTAGTGGTTGTACCTCTAGTCCTTGTACATTTGTTCTGAAGTTCAAAATTTGGAAATACTGATCTCTGAGCAGATTATATATTTGCTCAACTAAATCTTAAGCATAGTTTCATACTCTGGTCTACTTTTTTTCTACCTGTTATTATAAACTGGACAGAGAAATGAATGAAGCTCTTCTGGGATGCTCCAGTGAACATCTGGAAGAAGAGCCACAGTGAGAAGCCCGAGCCTGACTGTTGAGCCAGTTCTTCTCCCCTTTTGCTCATTAGCCATAAACTCCAGTGAGCATGGAGGTGGAATCCATAAAGGATGTTATGACATTGTGAAGTGACTTCTCTGGAATTGATGCCTTTGGCATATTGATGGGAATGAGCAAATGCTGATGCTAAGCTCAGCACCACTGTAGGCATTCAGTGAAAGAAGATGCAGACGTCTTACATCTTGTTGGGGAGAGTGTCATAAATGGCACTAGTTAATGTTAAAAAGGATTAGCATAGAGTACATAGTGAAGAAATTTTTGTAAACAGATGCAAGCCTAGAGTAGAGTGGTTGAAAAGAGCAGATTTCAGAGTTAGACTAGCATTTGAGTTCCCTCCCACCATTTATTTACTAGCTATACCTTTGCATCTGTGGTTTAATGTAGCTACACTAGAATTTCCATTTATTTTTTTATTATTTTATTTATTTACTCATGAGAGACACAGAGAGAGAGAGGCAGAGATACAGGCACTGAGCCACTTGGGCTGCCCAGAATTTCCATTTATATTTAATTATTATAAACCTACTTCCCAAAGAGTTCTTATATAGGTTAAAAGCCAGTTACCATACCTACTCAATAAGAAGACTATTAAAAGCAAAAATTATTGGGATCCCTGGGTGGCGCAGCGGTTTAGCGCCTGCCTTTGGCCCAGGGCGCGATCCTGGAGACCCGGGATCGAATCCCACGTCGGGCTCCCGGTGCATGGAGCCTGCTTCTCCCTCTGCCTATGTCTCTGCCTCTCTCTCTCTCTGTGACTATCAAAAATAAATAAAAATTTAAAAAAAAAAAAAAAGCAAAAATTATTGAGTGTTTGTTATCTGCCAAGCATTTTTCTAAGTGTTAACTCATTTAATTATCTTAGGAATCCTCTGACAGGTTAGAGTGGAACACTGAAACACAAGAGAGCTTATACAGCAGGCTCAAGGTCAACTCTACTAAGTGGTGGAGCTGAGAGCTGACGCTATGACCTGTAGTCATGGTAACTTTTGCCTTTCATAAATGGTAGCCAAAAGGGGGAAGTACCAGAGACAGATAGCAGAGCAGGTATTTAGTCACTCCTCTAGGACACCTGGCTGCAATGTAAAGAAGTAACTAGTAGATGGTAAACTTTTTATTATGACACATATAGAAGAAGCCAGAATCTCTTTAAGAAAATAGGATATATCACAGAAGCTTGGCAGGCCAGAGGGAGTGCCATGATATATTCAATGTGCTGAATGGTAAAAATATGCAGCCAAGAATACTTTATCCAGCAAAGCTGTCATTCAGAATAGAAGGAGAGATGAGTTTCCCAACAAAAGCTAAAGTAATTAATGACCACTAAACCAGCCTTGCAAGAAATATTAAAGGGGACTCTTCGAATGAGAAAGAAAAACCAAAAGCAACAAACACTAGAAAGAAAAAAAGAGAAAATCTCTAGAAACAATGACTTTACATGTGATACAATGGAGCTAAATTCATATCTATCAATAATCACTCTGAATGTAAATGATTAAATGCCCCCAACAAAATACATAGGGTGTCAGAATGGATTAAAAAAACAAGACCCATCTATAGATTGCCTACATGAGACTCACCTTAGAGTTGACATTCTGTGTGTCCCCTGAATGCCTAAATGTTTTATATTTTAGAGATAGCACAGACTGAATGTGAGGAAATGGAGAACCATCTATCATGCTAATGGAAGTCAAAAGAAAGCTAGAGAAGCCATACTTATATTATACAAACTAGATTTTAAAGACTATAACAAAAGATGAAGAAGGGTACTGTATTATAATAAAGGGGCATATCCAACAAGAAAACTGAACAATTTTAAATACTTATGCCCCCAACTTGGTAGCAACCAAATATATAAATCAATTAATTACAAACATGAAGGAACTCATTGATAATAATACAATAATAGTAGGGAACTTTAACACCCCACTCACAGCAATGGACAGATCATATAAGTAGAAAATCCACAAGGAAACGAAGGCTTTAAATGACACACTGGACCAGATGGACTTAACAGATATATTCAGAACATTGCACCTTAAAGAAACAAAATGCACATTCTTTCCCAGGGAACATGGAATGTTCTCCAGAATAGATCACATACTGGGTCACAAATCAGGCCTCAACAAATACAAACAGAATGAGATCATATGATGCATATTTTTTAACACAACACTATGAAACTTGAAGCCAACCACAAGAAAAAATTTGGAAAGACCACAAATACATGGAGGTTAAAGAATATTCTACTAAAGAATGAATTGGTTAACCAAGAAATTTTAAAAATGCATGGAAGCAAATGAAAATGAAAACACAACAGTCTAAAACCTTAGGGATACAGCAAAAGTGGTCCTAAGACAGAAGCATATAGCAATACAAGCCTACCTCAAGAAATAAGAAAAGTCTCAAATACATAACTTAACCTTAAATCTAAAGGAGCTAGAAAAAGAACAATAAATAAAGCCTAAGCCAACAGAAGAAGGGAAATAATATAGATTAGAGAAGAAAAAAATGATACAGAATCAAACAAACAAAAAGGCAGAACAGATCAACGAAACTGAGATGATTCTTTCAAAGAATTAATACAATTGGTAAACCCCTAGCGAGACTTATCAAAATGAAAAGAGGAAGGACTCAAATAAACAAAATCACAAGTGACAGCGGAGAGATAACAACCAACACCAAAGAAATACAAACAATTATAAGAGAACATTATGAAAAATTATTTGCCAACAAACTGGACAATCTGGAAGAAATGGATAAAATCCTAGAAACATGTAAATTACTAAAACTGAAACAGGAAGAAAGAGAAAATTTCAACAACTCTATAACCAGAAAAGAAATTAAATCAGTGATCAATAATCTCCCAACAAACAAGAGTCCAGGGCCAGATAGCTTCCCAGGGGAATTCTCCCAAACACTTAGAGAAAAGTTCATACCTATTCTTCTTAAACTGTGCCAAAAAAGTACAAATGGAAGGAAAACTTCTAAACTCATTCTGCAAGGCCAAGATTATTTTTATTCCAAAATCAAAGACCCCACTAAAAAGAGGAATTTTAGGCCAACATCCCTGGTGAATATGGATGCAAAATTCTCAACAAGATACCAGCAAATCATATCCAACAGTACATTAAAAGAATTATTCACCACCATCAAGTGGGATTTATTTCTGGGCTGCAAGTGTGGTTCAATATTCTCAAATCAATCAATGTGATACCCTATGTTAATAATTTTAAAAAAGGATAAGAACCATAGGATCCTCTCAATAGGTTCAGGAAAAGCATCAGACAAAGCACATCATACATTCTTGATAAAATCTCTCAACGAAGTAGGGATAAAGGGAACATATGTCAACATCATAAAGGCCATATACAAAAGTCCCACAGTCAATATTATCCTCAATGGGGAAAAAGTGAGAGCTTTTCCTCTAAAGCCAGGAACAAGACAAGGATGTCCACTATAATCACCGTTATTTAACATAATACTGGAAGTCCTAACCTCAGCAATCAGACATCAAAAAGAAATAATTGGCATCCAAATTGGCAAGGAAGAAGTCAAACTTTCACTACTTGCAGATGACTTGATACTCTATATAGAAAACCCAAAAGACTCCACAAAAAAAAAAAAATGCTAGAACTGATACATAAATTCAGCAGTCACAGGACACAAAATCAATGTACAGAAATCTGTGGCATTTCTATACATCAATAATGGAGCAGCAGAAAGAGAAAATAAGGAGTTGATCCCATTTACAATTACACTAAAAATCATAAGATACCTAGGAATAAACCTAACCAAAGAGGTAAAAAATCTGTATGCTGAAAACTATGGAACACTTAGGAAAGAAACTGAAGATGACACAAAGAAATAGAAAAACATCTCTTATGTATTGGAAACATGCTTATGTATTGGAAGAACAAATATTGTTAAAATGTCTGTACTACCCAAAGCAATCTACACATTCAACACAATCCCTATCTAAATGCCACCAGCATTTTTCACATGGCTAAAACAAACAATCCTAAAATTTGTATTGGACCACAAAAGATCCCACATAGTCAAAGCAATCTTGAAAAAGAAAAGCAAAGCTGGTGGCATCACAATTCCAGACTTCAAGCTATATTACAAAGCTGTATCATCAAGGCGGTATGGTATTGGCACAAAAACAGACAAGCAGATCAATGGAACAGAACAGAGAACCCAGAAATGGACCCACAACTATATGGTCAACTAGTCTTCTACAAAGCAGAAAAGAATATTCAATGGAAAAAGAACAGTTCTTCAACGAATGGCATTGGGAAAACTGGACGGTGACGAGCAAAAGAATGAAACTAGACCACTTTCTTTTACCACACACAGAAATAAATTCAAAATGAATGAAAGACCCAAATGTAAAAAAGAAACTATCAAAATCCTAGAGGAGAACACAGGCAGTAACCTCTTTGACCTTGGCTGCAGCAACTTCTTACTTACATCATTATATCGTTAAAGGCAAGGGAAACAAAAGCAAAAATGAACTACCGGGACTTCATTAATATAAAAAGCTTCTGCACACCAAAGGCAATAGTCAACAAAACTAAAAGGCAGCCTACAGAATGGGAGAAGATACCTGCAGATGACATATCTGATAAAGAGTTAGGATCCAAAATGTATACAGGGATCCCTGGGTGGCGCAGCGGTTTGGCGCCTGCCTTTGGCCCAGGGCGCGATCCTGGAGAACCGGGATCGAATCCCACATTGGGCTCCCGGTGCATGGAGCCTGCTTCTCCCCTCTGCCTATGTTTCTGCCTCTGTGTGTGTGTGTGTGTGTGTGTGTGTGTGTATGTGTGACTATCATAAATAAATTTAAAAAATAAAATAAAATATTTTTTTAAAAAATGTATACAGAACTTACCAAACTCAACACCCAAAAAACAATAATCCATGTAAGAAATGGGCAGAAGATATGAATAGACATTTTTCCAAAGAAGACATCCAGATGGCTAGCAGATACATGATGGCTCAACATCATTCATCATCAGGGAAATACAAACCAAAACCCAATGACATACCACCTCACACCTGTGAGAATGGCTAAAATTAACAACACAGGAAACAACAGATGTTGGTAGGGATACAGAGAAAAAGAACCCTCCTACTCTGTTGGTGGGAATGCAAACTGGTGCAGCCACTGTGGAAAACAGTATGGAGGTTCCTCAAAAAGTTAAAAATAGAGCTACCCTATGATCCAGCAATTGCACTACTAGCTATTTACCCAAAGGATACAAACATACTGATTTGAAGGGGCACAAGCACCCCGATGTTTACAGCAGCATTATCAACAATAGCCAAATTATGGAAAGAGCCTAAATGTCCATTAACTGATGAATGGATTTAAAAAAAAAAGTGGCATATATATACAATGGTATATTACTCAACCATTAGAAAGAATAAAATCTTGCCATTTGCAACAACATGGATGGAGCTAGAGTGTATCATGCTAAGCAAAATAAGTCAGAGAAAGACAAATACCATATGATTTCACCCATATGTGGAACTTAGGAAACAAAACAGATGAACATAGAGGCTGGGAAAAAGAGAGGAAGCCAAATCATAACAGACTCTTAAACTATAAAAACAAACTGAGGGTTGCTGGAAGGAAGTGGGGAGATGGGCTAAATAGGTGATGGGCACTAAGGAGGGCACTTATTGTGATGAGCACTGAGTTTTATACGTAAGTAATGAATTACTAAATTCCATTCCTGAATATTACAGGGTTACACCATATTTAACTACCTAGAATGTAAATTAAAAATTGATACAAAAAAAGGGGGAAATAAGAAATAAAGCAATCATTCTACTCAGCTACCTCTAAGGGGAAAAAAAAAACCAACCTCTTTATTTTTTTGAAAAAACTATTAACTGTAACAGAACAATGTTGTGATAAATATCAAGATTTTATACCCACAATAATGCATACACATTTATGATGTTCCCTGCAGCCTAAATAGTCTTTGTTTCAGTTGCTGTTACTTAAATCAAGCAGTCCTATCCTACTCTCGCTTGGAAGCCACTTAGAGCCTGCAGCACCATTATCTTCAGCAGCTTGCCTCGCTGCTCTTGGAGGCAGCTGGTACCTAAACTAGGAGGAAACCTCAGCAAGAGCTATAGCAGCCTTTAATCTCTATAATGACAGCACTCAGACCCTAATTATCCAGGCAAATAATTCATGCTACAACAATGGGAGCAAAGGCCCCTTTTGGTCTCTTTCCTCCCAGTGTTTTCATCAAACTAAACTCTGAGAAGATCGTGGCGGTTATCCAAGGTGGACTTGCCATAAATCAGAAGACTGCCTCTCTGGAGAGGTCAAGACCACCTTAAGGATACTTGATCACAGAAATGGAACCGTTCCCTAAATCCTGCAATTTAATCAACCCTCACTAAATACTAAATGGCAGTCATCTGGTTGCTGCTAACTCCAACTGTTAAAATCTAGTCTTCTAAAAATGCAGAACATTTTTATCTTAATACTTTCCTTAAAAATATAAAACCAGTTTTCATGTGAAACAGGGCCAGTATAAAGACAAGAAAGGAAAACATAAGAGATCCCACCATTACATGCACAGACTAAGAAGAAAAATCAGAAAAGAAAATGACCTATAGGCTAGGGTACATGTGAAAGATTTTATAATAACAATATTCTTATTCCCATTTTACAGTTGAATAAAATGAAATTATACGACCTGTTCAAGGTCATATAACCTATAAGTAAGAAATCAGACCCACGTGTTCAGATTTGCTCCACTGCTCTGGACTATCTCTCCTGAAATGGTACAATTTGAACTGGGCCTTGAATTTACAAGAATTTATCAAAATTAAAAAAATGTAGAGCTTTCCAAGAGGGGAAGAAAATAAACAGCAAAGGCATGGAAATAGACTGGAAAGTCTTGGAAGGATATATAATAGAGAGGATGGTACAGCATATTGGAGAATTTCAGAGATCAGTTAAAAATATGGGAAAGAAGTCCTCAAGAGAGCAAAATGAAGAAAATGGTAATTTAGAGAAACCAGTGTGGTAGCTATGTGTTTGAAATTAAGGTCACCTATTGAATACCTTCTATGTTCCAGGCAAACATGATCTCACTGAACCTTTACAACTTTGTAATTTTAAGTATTCATTGGAGTATTTATTATTTCTCCTACAACTTTGTAATATTAAGCATTCATTGGAGTATTCATTATTTCTCCTGCTCTAACAGCAAAGTATCTCTAAATGTGGAAATCCCATAGTACTTCTCTAAATTTAAGTACAAAGCAATAAAGTAAACAACATTCAGATAATGTGAACTAATAGAAAGACCTTCTTTTATGCTCGTATTTTTCAATCTGACACTGATCTTCAGAAAGAAATTCAGGACAAAATTATTATACTTCCAAGACCTAGAACTTAAGATATCAAATTATGCACCATTTTAAAGAACTATCACTTATAAACGCAGATGCATTTAGCAGGCAATCACAAAACTGTGCATGAACAAATGGATTTTACAAATAGAAAATTATTAGATAGTGTAAGTTTGAATGGATAAGTACTTGAGGAAGTATTTTATTCTAGGCATACTTTTTAAGGAGAAAAAAATAATTATTGTGGTAAGAGTTTAACCAAAATTTTGTTCATATTAGGTTTTAGAAAAATTCAGTTCAATAACTCTTTGTAGAAGATCTACTGCATTCCCAGAATCTTTGGCAGAACCAGAGCTTCTAACAGGCCCTACAACACTAATGGTCATGTTTTATATCTTATGTCCTCCCATTCCTTCCTCTCCTGCACTGCTTAGACCAAGGGATAAACTCTACTCAAAAGTAGCCAGTTCTTAGTCTGCCCAACAACACACAATAAATTATGGCTCCGCTTAAAAATAAGAATTAAAAGAAATCCCTCTTTGAAATTTGAACTAAGAGACTATAGAAAAAAAAAATGCCAGATAGTGATAACAGCTGAGAGATTCAAGTTGTGTATGGTCCAGGCAAGAACAGTGGAGCCATTGTGCCATCAGATTTAGAGGAAGCTGATTTGATGGAGAAAATGTGAGGCAGAAATGAGACAGGCCATGCATCCCCTGAGGGTGAGAGAGAAAGAGATAAAAACAAAATCCTTAGTTTCTCATGTTTTCCCAGTTTCATTTCCCAAGAGTCTTGTACATACTCTGGTGCCTATATTTCTATTTCTGTGAGATTTTTATCGGTTGTCCTTACAATAACCTTCTTGTTGAGTGCTTTTCAGTGCTTTTCTGTTCCCTGCCAGCAAGCTATCCCTGCCTAAGACACCTGCTGTGATTCCAGCTCAGAACTACCATCCCAAGGGTTCAAAGATGACTTAAGGAAAGTCCCTGATCCTAAAAATCTTGCAACCAAGTGGAGAACAAATACAGGCACATATCAAATATAATATAAGACAGACCGTGTAGGAGAGTACAAAGTATAATCAAAGTACCATGGGAAGGATGTCTGGTTCAAATTAGTTGTATCTAAGTGGACTTTGTAAAGAAGGTGAAATTTTTACTGGATTTTAAATAATGTCAGGGTTTAAAAAGTAAGGAAAGGTAAAGAGTTATACTCTAGTGTAGGGAAACAGTGACAGCAGACACAGTGGCAGAAAAGGGCAGCTTCATAGAAGAGCAATTGTTTTGAAATGATTTTAAAGAAAAGAAAGAAAAGGAGAGTTAAGAGGAGATAAATTAAGCATGGTACACAGCACAGAACATGGAAACTGCATAGCCCACAGAGCTTTTCAATTAGAGAAATTAGCTGTAAAAAAACTTAAAATTCAGTATTTAGTAATCACTAGGAACAGAGGTAAATCAAGGTAAGATGCCAGTTATTAGAGTAATTGATTCTTGTAGGCCTGATCTTAGAAGGATTCAGAAGACCCAGAAATGATTTTCTGAGTTAAATGTATAAGCAAGGTCAATGAATGCATTTACTAGGAAATGGAACTCCAGGGGTCCCGGTAGAAAGAGTTGAGAAAGAAATCAGTAGGAAAAGGATAACCCAAGAGGAAGGATAGGACAAGGCAATGCAAAGTTTAAAGTATATGAGAAAACAGATACTTTGTGAGTGGCAACCAAGGACAACAGAGTGGAGAAGCATGGTAAAAATAATTAGCCTCAAGGTTCAAAAAAAAAATTAACTCAGGTGTAAAGGAATCATAGTGATTTGCATTTGTAGTACAGAAACATTTTTTCAAACCATAAAAATTATCAGTGTATCATGGCGACTCAGTAGGTTAGTAACCAATCAGACCATGATAACCAAAACATTGAATTGGGTATTTAGAACTTAGCTGTATTTCCAGAACCTAGGAAAATTAGCTATATTTCCAGATCCTAGGAAAATTTCTTTATAACCTAACTCCTGTGAAAGGTATTAAAACTAAACTAAAATATATATCAGACACTTGCATTTCTGAAAAGGCATTTATCCCTTCAAAGTGGAAGTGTTATTCTTTTTCCCCTTAATAGACCATTGTAAATTTTATAAAAGAATCCCACATATTCAAGCGGTCTAAAATTTAAAATATCTAGGTACCATATCATTTATGAGGCAGTCACTGGAAATCACTTCACCTCTTTCTGTCTTTTCCAAGTGTCTTGAAGAAACATTTGGTGTATGGTGGTGCTTACTTGACTCAGGAATTATTCAGTGAAGTGTATTAATATTCTCTACACTATGGGCAACTTGGGTATCAATAAGGGGTATGGTCATTACAAGAGACTCCTTAACTGCTGCCTAGTTCATTATTTTGTTCTCACTAGATAAAAGAGTAGTCATCCCCTAAAAAACAATCCTAAATATGAACTGAAGCACAGGGTTCCTTCTGGGATGAAGAATGAGAAAAATACGTTCAGTGCTGCTCTTCTTACTTTATAATTTTTGGAAAACTATGCTCAGGACTTCAAAAAAATTAAACTAGCATATAATATAAATTATTAAGAACTTGATGAGCCAGGAGAATGAGGAACAAAAACTTAAATAATTCTGCATATTTAAAATCAACATAAAGAAACACCCTCCAGAACAAAATTGAAGAATGATGAAAACTCATAGCAATGTCTTTGGAAAATGTCTACTGACCAACTTTAACATCTTTGAGTACAGATTTCACAAAATGTCTTACATGTGAGGTCTCTGAAAGAGCCATCTAATAATTATTTCATTTAGAAAACTTTAATGAGAAAGACAGACTTCTCTTCTCGTGAACTGTATAAACTTTAAGAAGTTACCTATCTCTCAGGTCCCCATTGCTATTCATGTGAAGTAGAAAGGGTATCGGTGTCCTTCTCACAGGGTAATCATAAAGATTATAGGAAATAGATGATATTGGAAATTTCCTGGCACTGAGTACTTAAAAATATTGGTTTCCTTCTTTCATCTACTGCATCATCATTTGGTCTTCTAGGATTAGGCCTGCAATAATCATAGTCTAGAGCTAAGTAATTTTAGCTGCAAGTCGTCAACTCTACACACTCTCCTTGAAATCTCTGATGTGTAAAATATACCTTTGTTAGAAACATAAGGTACAATATGAAGATAGTACCCTTTGAGGCTAATTTAGACAATAACAAGCTGACATTTGCAGGAGTTCAAATAAAGGGAAAATGATAAAGAATTGCTTTCTATACCTTTTAACTATTTAAAATCCAAGAAGTAGCTATAATTTAGAGATGATTGAAATTGAATTGCTTTTCTGTGTTCTGCTGAAGATAAGAAATGTGTAGATTGTGACCCAACTACTTTGAGAAATTCCATTTATGTTTACCCAATATAAGAGAAAAGGTCAGAAAATGATGCATATGTCCTTTTATACATTGCACTGAAAACAAACATTATTTAAAAGAGCGATATCTCAACCTAACAAAGTAAAATGGGCTAAAACCACCTCCACACTTAATACAGCACTTCATTTTCATGTGGTTAATTTTAAAGATATATAATTTTCACGATATGTTCAATAAGTAAAAGTACTTGAAAGCGATTTCTTATGCATGAAACACCCGAGAGGCAATTACAGGTTGTATAATTGGTCATCACATTTTGTCAACAACTAAAGTAACCTTGGGATCCCTGGGTGGCACAGCGGTTTGGCGCCTGCCTTTGGCCCAGGGCGTGATCCTGGAGACCCAGGATCGAATCCCACGTCGGGCTCTCTGCATGGAGCCTGCTTCTCCCTCTGTCTGTGTCTCTGCCTCTCTGTCTCTCTCTCTGTAACTATCATGAATAAATAAATAAAATTTAAAAAAATAAATAAAAATAAAAAAACAACTAAAGTAACCTAAATTGTAAGTCAACCAAGTATCTCTAAAGCAGACACACAACAGGGTTGGAATTAGAAATAAAACGGTCATGTTTTTAAATTTCACCTGCTATCTGGCTTCATTCCCCCAAATTTGATGCATTTGATGTCAAATGGATTATGTTTTTCCAATAAGCTGGAGTCATCAACCTTCTAACAACCATCGCTGAAGACTATGATTTGGAAAGAAAAGAGAGGTTTTGCAAGAAAATTGTCCTTTTCTCAATATAATCTCCAGTGGTTAGCGGTTTTTTATTCTTAAATTGTGTTATGTCACAGCATTTGGGAACTTCAAACGACTAATTCATGAGTGCCTATGGACACTTGGCTTAGATTACCTTAAGGTGCAATCATAGCCCAAAATGGTCTCTTTGAGTCCTATTATTTCCAGTTAGTTTCATTCTCCCCCCATGTCAATAAGTTGTATGCATGGATCTCAGTGGCATTTTATATAGGTGAACAACAACAACAACAACAACAAAAGATGAGGCTGCAGTTCAAGTCACTACTGGAAAAAAGTGATCTCGAATGTACGGTGGGTAATGGAGAAGTAATTTGGCCCAAATTATAAACAAGACAGCATTAGAGAAGGCATTATAAATTCTTATTATCTAGAAACTCATTCATCTTTACAATACCAGACTCCTGAACTAGGGTCACACATCACATATTCCATCATGTGATCATGCAAATGTTGAAGGTACCTGTGAGCAGAGAAAAGCTAAACGTCAGGAAAGGCAAAAATACACTACTAGTGCTACCACCATCCTACACCCGGAGTAAACACCATTAATCACTCCGCTCCTTTTTACTGAATTTGTCTGGAAATCTTACATACGATACCATTAAATGATAAAAAGCTAAGGTTAAAATTATGTTCTAAAAAATGCTCAATGTGACTCATTTCCTTCTCATTGTTATTAATAAAATAACTATATGATAATAATTCCTTAATTAAAAAATTTTAGTTCCTTAATTAAAAAAAAGTTTTTCTATAAATAAGGGTCAAAATACAATAAAACATGTTATATTGCTAATGACCTGTTGTTTTTGGTGTAAAAGAGATTACTAATTTCTTCAAACAGTATACAAATTGATCATTCTGAATGTTGTATATTTTAACTTTTTATTATGGAAATTTTCAAATGTTAAAAAAAGGTAGAGAGAATTGTCTAATGGATGTGCATACCAAGCAAACATCTCCGATAATTATTAACTTTCTGCTGTTCTAATTTTATCTACCCCTTTACCTTTTTTTCTAAGATATGTTAAAAGTAAATTCAAGAAAGTGTGTCATTGTATCCATTAATTCTAATAAACATATATCTCTATCAGAAAAGAACTTTCTAACACATATCACAATATTATTATCGCACCCAACAAAATTTGCAATAATTTCTTTTTTTCAGCTTTACATTATATGTAGTTTGAAAGTAATCCAATAAAGTTGTTTTAGTATTTCTTTTTTTAATTATATTTACATTCAAATAATTAACATATAATGTATTATTGGTTTCAGAGATAGAAGTCAGTGACTCATCAGTCTTATATAACACCCCGTGCTCACCACATCACACACCCTCCTCAATGTCCATCACCCAGCCACCCCATCCCCCCATGAGCAACCCTCAGCTTGTTTCCTATGATTAAGAGTCTCTTACGGTTTGTCTCGCTCTCTGATTTTGTATTGCTTTATTTTTTCCTCCCTTCCCCTATGGTCCTCCGTTTTGTTTCATAAATTCCACATGTGAGTGAGCTCATAGGATAATTGTCTTTCTCTGATAGACGTATTTCGATTAGTATATCACTAATAACTGCTCATATTCAATCGTCCAAAAATGCCTTTTGAGTTTTTTGGTACAAATCAAGAATTGAGATCTAACTGGTTGATAAATATCATGAAGTATTTTTCAATCTGTAACATTCTTCTCTCCTCTTTTTTAATTTCTTTTTTTTTTTAGAGAGATGGGAGGGGCAGAGGAAGAGGGAGAGACAGAGAATCTCAACCAGGCTCCATGCTCAGTACAGAGCCAGGCGCAGGGCTTGCTCTTACAACCCTAAGATCATGACCTGAGCCCAAACCAAGAGTCAGATAGTTGACTGAATGAGCTACCCAGAAGCATCTCTTCTTTTATTTCTTTTATTTTTTTAAATGCTCTTTGTTGAAGAAATTGGGTCATTGTATATAGAATTTTTCCATTTTCTATCCAGCTAATTGGATGGTTTATAATGATGTTTACTATGTTTCCCTATCCTCTATATTGCCTAAAAGTTGGAATTAGAAATAGACAACTTATTAATTCAGGCTTATTTTATTAATTCAGTTTTTTTCTTCTGTCAAGAATCCTTCATGTGTGGAGATGTTCATTATTGTGTTACTTCATGAAGCACAAGCCTCCATTTCCCCACTTACTGTCCACAATTAAGAGTGGGCCTCCGCCATCGTCAGGTTCCCCATCAACTTTTCACTTAATGATTCTAGTAGCCATTTGTGATTGTTGCCTCAACCTGTTGTTTCATTAGGGCTTATAAAATAGTGATATTAGCATTCTTTCTGCATTTAATAGTGATTATTTCTCTGTAAATAAGAAATTCTCTCCTCTAAACTTTTAGGTATTCTGAAATACCGCCCATACAGAAAAACTGCATGAATCCTTCCTTTGATCAATTTTCCAAAAAAAATTATTTGATGCCCTAGCTACCTCCAAAGGTGTTAAAAAGGTTTTGTTTTTTTGTTTCTATGCTTGTTTGGTGTTGTTTGTGTGTATCATTAAGTGTTTCACTGCACTGTAATCATTATTGTTTTGCCGCATCTTTGGTCAGTGGGAGCCCTTCAGGTTGGCTCCTGTGTAATTTTGACATGATCGTAATATGCTCGAATAGCTTTCTCCTATCTGTTCTGACAAGATGTCCCAGACTCGTCTTGTACAATTCCTACGCCAACCTATAATCTGTCAGTCCTCTAAAGAGCCTTCTTTGTTTGGTTTGGGGTTTTTTTAGTGGAAAAATGGTATTTAGATGCCTATGAGTTCTAGAATAGTCATTGTAACTGTGTGGTCATTGCTTCTAGGGCTTTTTCAGTGTACAAACCTAAAAAACAGGTATTTTCAGATAGAGAAAAATAAATAAGCACATGTATCTCCAAGTCAACAGTTACAGGATTTTTATTTCTTTGCTTTTATATTTTATCTTTTTTTTTCTTATTGTGAATATCCTGGTTCTTAAAATTAACATAATTACTTACATGATTTATCCTATGTATTTATCTACGTATCTGTTAATAATAAAGTAACAATGCCAACATTACCAGCTGCAATACCATTGAAGGCAGTTTAAAATGTTCGAGTGGTTTTGTCTTTATATCTCACTAATGCTGTAAAGTTAAAACACTGTGTTTTAAAATCACTGAAAAGTTATTCTTTACATAGTTCTCTGTGACATAGAATTAAGTTTACTAGTTTCTGTTCATTCCCTATTTTCTAGATAGATTTATGGTTTTCTTTTTAAATTAATTTTGTTTTTAATGACATAAAATGCTTATATAGTCCCCAAGTCCAAACTATAAAACAAAGCACTTTAATGGAGGTCTAGCCTCCATTGCTCTCTCTTTCCTACTGTTTTCTTCACATGTCTGTAAATAATCATTTTCATTAGTTTTTGGCTTATCCATCCATTGTTTCTTTTTGAAAATATCAGCAGTGCACATGCAGGGACATATACATACTCATTCACACAAGCCAATATTCTTTTCTTTTTTTTTTTAAGATTTTATTTATGAGACACACACACACAGAGAGGAGAGAGAGAGAGAGAGAGAGAGAGAGACACAGGCAGAGGGAGAAGCAGGCTCCATGCAGGGAGCCCGACGTGGGACTCGATCCCGGGACTCCAGGATCACGCCCTGGGCTGAAGGCGGCGCTAAACCGCAGAGCCACCCGGGCTGCCCCAAGCCAATATTCTTATCCAAGAAGAAACTTACAGTACACATTCTTCTGCATTTTATATATATGTATTTTTTAAAGATGTATTTATTTATTTATTTATTTATTTATTTGAAAGAGAGAGAGAATGTGCACATGTGAACATGGGGCGGGGTGCGGGCAGTGCAGAGAGGAAGGGGGAGCATCTTAAACAGACTGCCTCTCAGGCAAGGCTCAATCCCAGGACCCCGAGGTCATGACCTGAGCCAAACCAAAAGTCAGATGCTTAACCAATTGCACTACCCAGGCACTTCATGCATCCTGTATTTTTAATTAATAGCATATTTTATGGATTACTCCAAACATTTTTAGAAACCTACTTCATTTTATGGATGTATCATTATTCTATATCAGATGGTTGAGGGTTTTTTAATAATTAAAAAAATAATTTTCTGGGACACCTGGGTGGCTCTGTGGTTGAGCATCTGCCTTCGGCTTGGTCCCAGGGTCCGGGATCAGGTCCCGCATAGGGAACCTGGTTTTCCCTTTGCCTGTGTCTCTGCCTCTCACTCTGTGTCTCTCATGAATAAATAAATGAAATCTAATAATAATAATAATGATAATGATAATAATTTTTCTAATAATTTTGCAAGTACTTTATTATTCCTAATGAGATATTTTAATTTTTAGTCCATGACAACTTATTTCCCATTGAAATAAAAAATTAACTCCGTGCTTTTCTGGAATCCTACCATAACCCCTCTCAAGTGCAAGATGGTTGGCTTTCATGTGAAAATTTTTATGTCCTCAGTGGGAAAAAAATGAAATACATTTCTTTAAACCAAAGCACAAATTTGTGGTTAATATTTCTCCTTTGACATGAATCGAAACATAGCATTCATCCTGTAGCTTATAGAACACAAGAAAATAAGCAGAAAATTACTGGTTGGAAGTCATAAACACTAAACATTGTTCATAAGTTTTAATAGTGCTAAGAACTGGTTAAAAAGTATCACAAATCTGAAAGATAAAGGTTGTGAGTCAAACAAGTTCACATTTTGCATAACACATCTCCATTACTTCTGCCAATACATAAATGGCATAAATTTTGAATTCATATATGCAAAGTTACTGAATACATATACACATCATAGGAATATACCAAAAGAACTTGTCAACTGAAGCAGAGGTCACCAAGGATACTCCATCAAACAATCAAACAAATGTACATTTGAGCACCTATTGTGGGGCAAGCACTCTGCTAGCTGCTGGAATACAGAGCTGAATTGGCTCCCTGGACTTAACTTTTCTACTAACCTGTGAATTTTTAAAGGATTGACGAAAGACAGACATGATTTACAAATCTATAAATCTGAAAATGTGCTAGGGACAACGATAATCATTTACAAACTACATCAGAGACAGAACAGAGGAGAAGTTCAACTGATTAATTTTGGGACAGCTTCCCAGCCAAGTGGCAGCTGGGCTGGGCTGTGAAGGATAAATAATGAGAGTAAGATGAGCAAAGGAATTCTTGGCAAAAGGGAAAAGCAAAGGATATTATATTATCTGTTAGAAAACTCTACAAATGGCCTTTCCCAGGACTCAGTACCTCTAGGGTCTCTAAAAAATACCCAGGCCTGGGTGCCTCTCCACACCTACAAAGGAACACTCAGATTAATTGGCCTGGAATGAGCCTGCATGTAGGAAGTGTTAAAAGCTCCCCGAAGGGGATGCCTGGGTGGCTCAGCGGTTTGGCGCCTGCCTTTGGCCCAGGGCGTGATCCTGGAGACCCGGGATCGAGTCCCATGTTGGGCTCCCGGTGCATGGAGCCTGCTTCTCCCTCTGCCTCTCTCTCTCTCTCTCTCTCTCTCTCTTTCTGTGTGTGACTATCATAAATAAATAAAAAATAAATAAATGAAAATAAAAAAATAAAGCTCCCCCAAGTAATTCAGTGTGAAACCAAGGCTGATAGTCATTGTAATAGTAGATGTCTGGAACTATATAGGATGTGAGTCCTGCACAAATAGGTCTTTTAGCTCCAAGACAAAGGGATGTCCTCTTTGCCTATAGGAACCCTATAAAATAAATAAATAAATAAATAAATAAATAAATAAATAAACCCTATAACTGCTGTCTGATTCTATATCCTGGGTGTAATGTTCTCAATATTTCACTCTCACTTTCAAATAAAAAAAATGGGGATCTTTTTCAATGCATATTAAAGTCAGTATTCTAAAAACATCCATTGTTTTGCTTGTTTTTATAAACGTATAGGACCAGTGATGTTCTTAGCACTAGTGAGAAATTAGGCTTCAACCTAAACCCAAAATCTAGTCCATATAAGAGAAGACGGTCCATCTTTCTGGCCACCGGTGCTTAATTATGCATTTCGTTAAGTAAAGTTTTTACTTTAATAGGTTCATTACTAACAATTAGTCTTCTCTCTTTTCTAATTTATATGCACCTGTTTCTAATTACAGTGGCACCATGTCAGCCTTAGAAAATGCATCTTAAACTCTTTAGACAACTTGGATATTTCTACCTACCCAAGGATATTTATCTTTCTGTTTTAAGAATTAAGTCGGCTTTATTTTGTCTCAAATACATTTCCTGCGCTTTTCCAGTGTAATGATTTTTGTACTCCCCCAACATTGAAGACATAAATATGAGTATTCCTATTTTGTTTTCATTCTGGAGGCTTACATCTCATTGAAGGTGGTAAGAATTTCTGAATGAAAAAAGGAGACAGGAAACCCTGAAAAATAATTTGTAATCATTAGATTTTTTTTTTCTAATTCTGTGACTATGCTTATCATCGAATGTTTGTGCCCCCTCTCCACCCAACCCAGAAAAATCATATGTTGAAGCCCTAATCCCCCAACTACCTTGGGAGGTAGTTCGGTTTAGACAAGATAATGAGGGTAGAGCCTCTCCGAAGGGACTAGTGCCTTATTAGCAGGGACCACAGCCTCACACTGTACCATGTGAGGACACAGAAAGAAGATGACAATCTGCAACCAGAAAGAAGACAGCCTCTCACGAGAAACTAAATCTCTCAGAACCTTGATCTTGGACTTTCCAGGCTCTAGAAATGTGAGAAATAAATATCGTTTAAGCCACCCAGTCTATGATATGTTTTTTAAGATTTTATTTATTTATTTGAGATAGAGAAAGAGAGAGAGAGCATGAGCAGGAGAGGGGGGTAGAAGAAGAAGCAGACTCGAGCTTCCTGTGGGGCTCGATCCCAGGACCCCAGAATCATGACCTGACTCGAGGGCAGACAACCACCCATGCGTCCCCCATAGTATTTCGTTATAGCACCTCAGAACCCAACCCTAAACCAAAGCCACGTTAACTAGTATCAGAAAAGTCTTCTGCCAGAAAATGTGATTACTGTCTCAGCAAAGGAAAGGCCATAAACAAATCCTCTACTCTCAACAGCACCTTAAGCTGAAAGCACAGAATTCTGTGTCACCTGTAGGGGCAAGTAAGGGGAAAGGTTTACTTATAACCATCTATTTTTGTATTTAGTTTTGTATTTAAATATATATTATAAATTATTGCTGACTGATTAATAAATTCCTATTTTTAGAAACTTCCAGAATTTCAACATAAAGCAATCCTAACAAGGATAAAAAATAAATGGCACTTAAACAAGGTCATTTGATTGTTTTGAGGTTACAATATATAATATGTGGTATTATATGTTGAAGACATGAATGCGGGGATCCCTGGGTGGCGCAGCGGTTTGGTGCCTGTCTTTGGCCCAGGGCGCGATCCTGGAGACCCAGGATCGAATCCCACGTCCGGCTCCCGGTGCATGGGGCCTGCTTCTCCCTCTGCCTATGTCTCTGCCTCTCTCTCTCTCTGTGTGACTATCATAAATAAATTTAAAAATTTTTTTAAAATATTTTAAAAAAAAGACATGAATGCTACTTTTTAAAAAATCACCACAATTAATTAATTCCCTGTGAGTTCTGCAAAGGACATTCTCTTACCTGGGTATATAACATGGGGGAAAATCTGCTTCAACATTCTCACTCCTTTCCTGGGGGGCATCTTCTTTATCCCTCCCAGACCAGCTGTCAAATTCCACATGGTGTCTAGGACATTCCACTCCAAGCCTGTTTGGCCTCAGTGTGCTTCTGGGCTTCCTCTATTACATCAAACCTTAGGTATCCTTTTTACCATCTCCTCTGATCTCAATTTCCTGGCAAGGACTCAATGAACAAATTCTTATACATACATGCATGGATGACAGTAAGTTCATTCCAAGTACATTTATGAATTTTCATAATTATCATCTAGAGATTCTATTTTAAAATGAGTAAGTTATCCTAATGCTGAGAATGGAAGTGATATTGTTTAAAAAAACACACACACACACAGTTCCAAAAGACCTAGCTTAACAACTCCGTGTAACTCACTTAACCTTTCTGAGCCTCCATGTTAGCAACTGCAAAATTTATATAATATCCACCCCCTTTGTTAGGAGGATTATATGAAAGGAGGTAAAGTAAAGGTACTTTGAAGCCTCTAAAATATATAGGAATATTACACTTGTATGTAAGTGTGTGCGTACACATGCACGCATATACACGTAAATAAGATAACATTATTCACTCAGCACCATGGAGTGCTTGGACCTTTTGGTCCTACCTTCTGCGACTGTCAAACAAATGAGTGACCAGTTAAAATATTAGATGAAAAGCAAAAGAGTAATGACCTTTGGACAGGAAAAGATCGCTATATACCTTGGAGCCTACCACTGAGATGCCCAGAGAAATGACTTTTAGAAAAATGGTCACCATTTCATCCCATGAGCCTTCCAAGTCCAGTAGAGCTGAATCTGACGCAGTAGGAGAATATAGAATAAAAATGTCCCTGCAGGTAATTTCATCCTATTATGTTTATTTGAAAGGAAGACTGAACTCTACGCATTTTTTTTCAATGTTCTTTCTTCCAGTTTTGGTGCACTGATCAGAAACAACCTAAAGCGATGTGCTGAGGGCTATAATTTCATAGGAAGTATTGCAGTAAAAAAATTTGATGGATGTGTATCCGAAAGGAGATAACCGAGGGAAGGCATCAGAAGCAAAATAAGATTGTCTTTAAGTAAACCCATTTAGGACTGGCCTATCACATAGACTCCACCGCTATAAAATTATGGATTGGCCAGGAGCAGCTGAAAAGCTTGTAAGATATGCTGAGGAAACAAGTTCGGGCTAGTGTGTAATCTTAAAGCTGCTGAGACAGGAAAATCACTAATTGCATTTTCTGAGTGACACTTTTGATCATCCTACCTTCTCATGAAAGAGGATTTTCTAAAAATTGAAAGAGTGTGAGGATGTTAAGAGATCAGCCAAGCAGTGGTATGTTTGCCCAGAATATCATTTTCTGTTTTTGTGGGGATGGGAAGGAAGAGTTGTTTTCGATATTATTGTTTTCCCCTAGAACTCACACTGTGTCTGAGCACTTATTTAGGATGGGCCTTATATACAATATTTTTTCACATGACTACTGAAGTGGATAGAAATGCATGCCAACAAGACATAAATGTCAGTGGCTCCTTCTCCTTGTAATTCTTCAGACGAGTCTTATATAAATGTACTGATGGGAACAAGCAGTAATGGGATTCCTCGGTGAGGAAAAGAATAATATAATGAATGGAGAGCTTCGGGGCAAGAACAATATCAGCAGGAGATAAAGAGAAGTTGAGCAGTGTTCAGACTGAAAAATTATTGGAGAAACAATCTCTAATCTCAGCTAATATGTTAGTGGCTGAATATGAATGTAGGAATATAGTGGCTGTATCATTCATGTTGTGATAACTACTCTTTTCTGTATGAGGAAAGAATCTACACAAGCTGTGGTGCTGGTGAATAAATGGAATTATAGCACTTTAATAGAATCATTTAAGGAAAGACACGGACCTTTTGGAAAGAAAGCTACTTCTCATATCCTGAAAGCCATGAGATCACCTGCGGAGGCTGATGAGCCAACTGCCAGTCAAGGTACTGGATAGAACAGGGGAGAAGACAAAACTGTGCAGCTAACCTACTTATTAATCTCCCTCTCAAACTTTGAAGGTCATCCTGTCTACTCTCTGCCCCAGAAATGCTTAATGTGACTGCTTAAAAATCTTGAGTTTGGGGAACGCCTGGGTATCTCAATAGTTGAGCATCTGCCTTTGGCTCAGGGCCTGACCCCGGGGTCCTGGGATCGAGGCCCATGTCAGGCTCCCCCAGGGAGCCTGCTTCTCCCTCTGCCCGTGTCTCTGACTCTCTCTCCGTCTCTCATGAATAAATAAATAAAATCTTTTTTAAAAGTCTTGAGTTTTTTCACATTATTTAGTTACTTAATAAGTATCTCAATAGCCTAATGCTACTTCAGATTAGATAAAAATTAGATTCGTTTTAAACATTTATTTGATTCTGCACTAAATTTTATTTACATGGGTTCTGTCTTCATAGTTCATTGATTACCTGACAAGTACTTAGTCCACAGCATTTAAACATGAGATGGGAATGTTCCACCTAACTGTTTAAAAATCTAAATCACACTAACTTCCATAAACTGCAAATTCCACACACACACCCTTATTCATATTCCCTACCAATTAGTCAATCTGGATAAGACAAAAATATTGAAAGGATTTGGTGTTGGAGAAAAAAGAAAGACATAGAAGATTTTCTCCCACTATTAAGTAACATACTCTGTTTCTAGACAATTTATTAAAAAAAAAAAATCGTTCAGCATCTACTACATGCCCACCTGTTCCAAAAACTTGGGAGATGCAAACAAGAATAAGAAGAGAATCCTTACTTGGCTGAAGAAGTATATATGTGTTTGTTTGTTTGTTTATACTTGTAGGAGAGAGTAATTACCCCATATTGTAAAAATTATATTAAAAATATTAATGAGGCCCCTGGGTGGCTCATTGGGTTGGCTCAGTCAGACTTTTGTATTCAAGTGAGGTCATGATCTCAGGGTCATGGGATCCAGCCCAGTTTCAGGCTCTGCACTCAGCAGGGAGTCTGCTGAAGATTCTTTCTCACCCTCCCCCTCTGCCCCAGCCCTTTGCACACACGCACACGCTCTCTCTCTCTAATAAATAATTTTTAAAAAAATATATATTAATTTATAAGTAAAACTTCCCAAAATGATTAGACAAACCTAGGATGAATATCTTACTGTATGCAGCATGAATTGGAATGAATAACAATGTGAAATTTTGGCAACAATTACTTTCACACTGTTTTCCTTTCTGCATTGTTCAAGTAACAAAGTAAATGGAGAAAGTGGGGGGGGGTGGTAAAAAAAAAACACACACAAACAAAAACAAAAAACCTCTGGTTTTACTTTAAGACTAAATAATAGGTTCCAAAAGAATTTTTCTGATTCAAAAATGGATGTTCATTGTCACGTTCTCAGACTTCCAAAGGCTGCCAAATGTTTGTATATTTTGACTCAGTCCATCGAAGATCCGCACAGAGAAGCCCAAAGGCAAGAGTCATTTGGATGCATCTGGAAAGATGCTTGTTCTCTAGCAAGCGACTATCAACCCCAAGCAGCCCTAGAGTGACCTGTCAGCAGCGGCAACCAGTGTGGGAAAACCAGCACGTAGGTCCAGCCAGGTCAGGCCTCTACCTGGTGAAAGAGAAGACAGGGGAGATTGAATTTGAGTTGAGGATGTAGAAGGAGATGCATGTGAGACCCACCTCCCCTGAAGAACTGGTGCTAACAATCCCGCCTGGTTTCACATATTTTTATAACAGAGCCAGAAAAAGAAAAAGAAAAAAAAAAAAAACACTTTTGTATAAATTGCTTCTTCGTCTGAACTATTGTTTATACTATTTGTCCCTGAGTTTATATTTCTTTATATTGCTATTTATCTTCCTGCAACATTTCCCCAACTGTTCTATAAAATTCTCTTTGAATCTTCCAAAACCCAGTGTATAATTGTTGTGTAACAGGGAAGATGTATTTTTAAACAGATTAGAATGCTTCCCTTTTGCTAACTTCTTTGCGTAAGAACTTTTTCTCTTTTAATCCACAGCCAGAGGGAGGATCGGGAATTTTACAGCAGAAATACAGCCTGCATACATTCTGCTTCTCATGCCCAAAATAAAAATGGGAAGCCAGATTTTTCTCTTAGCTTAACTTTATTAAGAAATTAAAGGGTTTTCTACATTTGAGAACAACTCCTCCGCATACGCAGAGACAAGCCCGGCTGCCTCGCGTGGAAGTTGGGAGTCGCAGGTCAGGAGGGCGGCGTGGGAGGATCCGGGGCTCTCGGCCTCCCACGGACCCCAAATCTGCAGCTACAGGAGGAGCCGAAGGCGTCAGAACTGCCTGAGCAACTGCTCCAGATGGACAGACACGGGGGGACAGGAGGGAGGACACGGGAGGGGGACGGGGGGAGGACGGAGGAGGGGAGATGGAGGAGAGGGACAGGGGAGGGGACAGGGGAGGGGGGACAGAGGAGGGGACAGGGGAGGGGGGACAGAGGAGGGGGACGGAGGAGGGGGGGCAGGGGAGGGGACAGAGGAGGGGGACAGGGGAGGGGGGACAGAGGAGGGGGACGGGGGGGACAGGGGAGGGGACAGGGGAGGGGGGACAGGGGAGGGGGACGGGGGGATGGAGGAGGGGGGACAGAGAAGGGGAGATGGAGGAGGGGGACGGAGGGGGGACACGGAGGGGGACAGGGGAGGGGACAGGGGAGGGGGAACAGAGGAGGGGACAGGGGAGGGGGGACACAGGAGGGGAACAGGGGAGGGGGACGGGGAGGGGGACGGGGGGACGGAAGAGGGGGGACAGGAGAGGGGACAGGGGAGGGGGACGGGGGTACGGAGGAGGGGGGACAGAGGAGGGGAGATGGAGGAGGGGGACGGAGGGGGGACACGGAGGGGGACAGGGGAGGGGACAGAGGAGGGGGACAGGGGAGGGGGACATGGGAGGGGGCGGAGGAGGGGGACACAGGCTTTCGGTGGGGCAGCTGCGGGCGGGCGGGGTGCTCCCCCAGGGCCCGGGGTGCTCGCGGCCTTAGTGCCCCCTGCAGCTCCCTGGGGGTACCCGAAAGCAGCTCACCCCCGCGGGGCCCCCCCTTTCACGGCCGCATCACCCGCCCCGGCCTCCGTCCGCTTCCAAAGCAGCAAGACCACGAGGCCTTCAGGCGGAGAAGGTGTCGGAGGCCGCGGGGGGCCCAGAGGGACGGCCGGGTCCCCTGAGTCCCCAGCGTGGCCCTGCGGCAGGGGCGGCGGACGGCAGCGGCGCAGGACGGCCCCCACCTCCCTACCCCCCCGCGGGGCAGGAGGGCGCCCCCCTCCCACCCCCCCACGGAAGCCGCGCAGCGGGGTGACCTCCTCCAGACCCCTGGCAGGCCTAAGAGGAAGGACTCGGGTCCCCTGATGAGAAGCCAGCCCCGTCCCCGGCTCCGGGTACATGGGCCTGCCCTGCTGCGGGGGTCCCGCCCCCCCCGCCGTGCTCCTGGGGGTCCCGCCCCCCCCACCCCCCCCCCCGCCGTGCTCCTGGGGGTCCCGCCCCCCCCGCCGTGCCCCTGGGGGTCCCGCCCCCCCCGCCGTGCCCCTGGGGGTCCCGCCCCCGCCGTGCCCCTGGGGGTCCCTCCCCCCGCCGTGCCCCTGGGGGTCCCTCCCCCCGCCGTGCCCCTGGGGGTCCCGCCCCCGCCGTGCTCCTGGGGGTCCCTCCCCCCGCTGTGCCCCTGGGGGTCCCTCCCCCCGCCGTGCCCCTGGGGGTCCCTCCCCCCGCCGTGCCCCTGGGGGTCCCTCCCCCCGCCATGCCCCTGGGGGTCCCGCCCCCGCCGTGCTCCTGGGGGTCCCTCCCCCCGCCGTGCCCCTGGGGGTCCCTCCCCCCGCCGTGCCCCTGGGGGTCCCGCCCCCGCCGTGCTCCTGGGGGTCCCTCCCCCCGCCGTGCCCCTGGGGGTCCCTCCCCCCGCCGTGCCCCTGGGGGTCCCCCCCCGCCGTGCCCCTGGGGGTCCCTCCCCCCGCCGTGCCCCTGGGGGTCCCTCCCGCCCCCCGTGCCCCTGGGGGTCCCGCCCCCCGTGCCCCTGGGGGTCCCTCCCCCCGCCGTGCTCCTGGGGGTCCCGCCCCCCCCCGCCCCCCTCCGCCGTGCTCCTGGGGGTCCCTCCCCCCGCCGTGCCCCTGGGGGTCCCTCCCCCCTCCGTGCATCTTGGGGTCCCCCCCCAGGAGCACGCCCGTCCGCAACACCGACTCCGGAGCCCATTCCGGGCAGGTGAGCTGCCGACCCCAGCGCTGGGACGTCGCAGAGGGCCCGGGGCCCGCAGTGCCCGCGTGGGGTCCGCGTGGGGTCCGCGTGGGGCCGCGGGAGCCAGCGGATCCTGGGGGGGGCAGCAGGAGGCCCGGCAGCCGCCGCCCCAGCGACCACACGGGCAGCGAGTCCGCCCGAGCCCGGACCGAGGCCCCGCACAGCCTAAGCGCCGCCCGAAGCACAGGGGGGCGGCGAGGACGGGGGGGGGGGGGGGGGGGCACAGCCGGGCACAGCCCCGCCCCCCGCGGGACCCGAGCCCCACAGGCCGCGGGGAGGGCCGGTGACCGCGCAGTGAGGCCCCGCGCGGGCGTCGGGCTTGAGCTCAGCGGCACCATCAAGAACGCGAGGCTATAGGGATCCCCGGGTGGCGCAGCGGTTTGGCGCCTGCCTTTGGCTCAGGGCGCGATCCTGGAGACCCGGGATCGAGTCCCGCGTCGGGCTCCTGGCATGGAGCCCGCTTCTCCCTCCTCCTGTGTCTCTGCCTCTTTCTCAATCTCTGTGTCTATCATGAATAAATAAATAAATAAATCTTAAAAAAAAAAAAAAAAAAAAAAAAGAACGCGAGGCTAATCCTGAACAGGCCGGTTAACCGGGGCCTCCCTTGATGGGCGGATGCACCCCGAGGGGGGGGCGGCTGCAGCTGGCGGGGGGAGGCGTCCACCCCCGGGCCCCCAGCAGCGATCCCTTGGGGTCGCCCCCGGGAGACGAAGGTGCGTTGCACCTGGAAGCCTTGTCCTTGGGGATCCAGGTAAGAGGCGACAAGAGCCCAGAGGCGTCCGGGACGGGGTCATGCTGAGAAGGGGGCGGGTGCCCAGGCCGCAGGCTGTCCAAGGGGCGCGGCAGGGCCCACCCTCCGGAGGCCGCTCCCCACCCACCTGCCCGGGAGCCCCGGGTGTCCCAGAGCCCAGCCCCGGCCCCTCCCGCCCGGGTCCAGGAGTGTCTCTGCTCACCTGCCCCCAGCCCCGCAGGCCAGCGCCCCGCCTCCTGTGACCCCGCTCCAGAGCCCCCCCACCCCCCCAGGGAGCAGTCACGCAGGGGTCCCGCGGATGACAGGCTCCTCAGCGCCCCAGAGTGAGGCCCACCCACACCAGACACCAGGCCCTGTGGACCCTGAGGCTGCCCTTGACCCAACTCCCATTCGGCTCGGTCGTGGTCCCAGGGCATGGGAAGAAGATGTATGCAGATGTGTGCTCAGAAAACACCCTTGAACTCAAAGAATGAAAAAATTACTAAGGAAAAAATGACTAAAAAGAATGAAAAATCACTAAGGAATAATTCTTGATGTCCTGATAGAGACACCTAACAGCCCTGCCATCTGGGGACCCAGCTGAAGACCTTGAAGTGCAGCTTTGTTTCAGCACCGCCCCACTAGCCACGAGGCCGCAGGCCGAGCTGTCCGCCCAGGAGCAGGGTGGGCAGCTGCCAAAGCCCCTGGTAACGGGCACAATTGCTGGATTACACAGTAAAAGTATGTTTACTTTAGTAAGAAACGGCCACACTGTCTTGCAAACTGGCTTTCAAAACGCATTCATTCAGAGCAACGAATGGCAGGCCTGTGGATCCGCGTCTCCACCAGCACTTCGTACGGTTGCCAGGGTCCGCCCGGGTTGTTCTAACAGGTGGACAGTGGTATCTCATGGTTACTTTAATTGGCAATTCCCTGACAGCTTATGATGCTGAACATCTTTCCATATGTTTATTTGCCATCTGGGTCTCTTGTTTGGGGAGGTGTCTGCTCCACCTTCATATTTTAAGAATGTGCTTTTCTGCTCATTTTTTTTTTTCAAATTTTAAATATGAAGGGACAAATTCATTTACTCTTATAATAACCTCAAAAATAAATCCCTTCTTGAGATGGAAGTGAAGAATCAGAGTTATTTAATGGGGAAAAAAAAAACCCAAATGACTCATTCATGATCTTCTCTGAAAAAAAAAAGAAAAGAAAAGAAAAGAAAAAAGAGAACGTCTCTTTCTCTCACAGTCACATAGATGGCATTGTACCTGAAAATAATAATAATGCGCATTGTCCAGCTAGCCTGGAACATTTGCCACTGGGTTTCCATGGTTCCGATTTCACCTGTTTTAAAGGTGCCTATCCCCATCCCACTCTGCATGATGAATCTGAAGGTCTAGGCTATTTTTGAATTGTCACTTTAGCTTTATGAGGTATGCCCTCACTTGTGTTGAATGCCCTTGTATTTAATTCTTATCGATTTTACGGCCAAGGAAAACAGGGATCAAATTTACTATGCAAGCTCGGATTAATGAAATTATTTAAACAACCAGCATGATTGGACTGAAAATACTGTTGCTTTCTAATAATTAATACATTTTCGAATAGGTGGCACATCAGGATATTTATTTTCTGAAAATGTGTTATATCAAAAGACAATAAAGTGCCACTGGGAAAAATCACAAGTCCCTTATTAAACCATGTTTTAGCATGAGTATGGGTTAGAATCTGAAAGTGTTTGTGAATGAGTCTCGAGCAGTTTACAATAGCTTTATAGGCATGGCTGTTAAGGATACTAAAAGTTTCATAACATAAAAAAAAGAAAAAAAGTAAAGAGGTGTAAGTAGAGGTCATGCTCAAAATATCCTTAGACATCAATAATTTAGATTAAAATTAGGCTTTACTTTCTAGTACATTCTCACTTATTGGACCAAGTATTGTATGTAATGATTCAGACTAAAATACTATATTCTTTTAACCTTTTAATTTTAACATTTATGATTAATATATTTATGCTTTATGCTCTAATAAAATCCCTGGCTATGTTTTAAAACTCTTGTTGGAAAGTGAATGTTCCAACAATGATAATTTTATCAAATTACATCATCAAAGACAAAATGAATAAAAAGGGCAGATAAAATTCTGAAACAACAACAAAAGCACCAAGCAGTAGGAAATAATTAAAAAGCAGAAATATCTATTTATCATGAAATTTGAGAGTATTTTGGAACCGTAAGCAACTCAGAAGGTCATTTGGTCCATCTACCATGTTTGGAGAAGTCTATAATTGAGAATTATGCTGGGCAAGTAGTTGTCGATGGTTCTTCTAAAGTTTCCTGGAACATTCTCTGATCATCCATTACAGTACCAACATTTATTAATTACATTCTAGAATGTCTTCGTTCTCTTCGCCTGAATTCTTTCCTGCTGCTATTTCCTCTGCTTTGCCTTCTGAAGGAACTGCAAATACTTCCTCAAAAGCTAGAGCAGTGTTGCTCAAACCTCAGTCCCACCAGCACTTTTACACTTTTATTGAAAATTAATAGAAAATACCAGTGTATTAGGTAAACCAAAATAACTGATCCATGAAATGTGTTTCAGTTATCCACATGTATGTGTGTGGATATTCATTTAAATACAAGTATGTGTCTGTCAAGATAAAAATATAATTTTTACTAAGTATAATAGTTTTTTAATTAATTTATTTATTTAGTTTAAAAAATTTAAAAATATAAATTGTCCTCTATTAGGACATCAAGAATTATTCCTTAGTCATTTTTCATTCTTTTTATAGTTCAAGGGTATTTTCTAACCATATAATTACCATTTTGGCTAATAAAACATTTGTTGTTCACACAATTATTCTCCTTGTTGATTGCTCAATTTTGCTTTGGGAAAACTCATGAACTATTTTCTTACACTCAATTTTTTCATTAAATTATATAAACTTTTTCACTAGAATAGGAAACCTAGAATTTTCCCACTATTTTTTCACCAAATTCCATAAAATCTAGAATTGTGACTCTTGGAAAATGAGAATAATTTAAAACCTTTGGAGAGGCTACAGTGGAGGGGCTGCGGAAGATGTCTCCTTGCAGTGCAAGTGCACTCCTTGGTAACAGTAAATTCCAAAACACCCTTTGGACACCTACCTTTTGGCTTAGGGTTCTAAAATCACGAAGTCCACTCACTTCAATTATCTGCCCAATATTTACCTTCTTCGACCCAAGCAAAGGGAACGTCCTCCATGTAGTCAGCTCCATTTGAAGGAGCTAAGAAATGAGTGGAAAAATGACCCTGAGAAAGCATACTCACAAAATCTTGAAAAGTTGGTTTGCTTAAAACTCCTCTTTGGGCTGATATTTAGAAGAAATGTCTCCACTTCCCACCTTTCGTTTCTCCAGAGTTTATAGGCAATAAAAGTGGGATCTGGACTGACACCTCTAAACGGGATGACCTCTGGCCTTTGTAAACTTGACCATCAGCCATGAAAATGTCCCCTGAATTAATTCTGGGCTCTTGTGGAATAAGACCTTCTAAAAGAGCATTTTATTGGGACGCCCAGGTGGCTCAGTGGTTGACCGTCCGCCTTCAGCTCAGGACGTGACCCCGTAGTCTTGGGATCGAGTCCCACATCAGGCTTCCTGCATGGAGCCTGCCTCTCCTTCTTCCTGTATCTCTGCCTCTCATGAATAAATAAATAAATAAATAAATAAATAAATAAATAAATAAATATTTTAAAAAAGAGAGAGAGAGACCATTTTATTGCTTTATTAGGCACTAATGTTGTAACCTGACATATTTTCCTTTGCTCGGGATAAGTCTTCATACATATTTCCTTCAGGGTGGGTAGGGGAAGTGAAAGGGACAGTTTTGTTGTAAAGAAGATGTGAGTTATAGTCCAAGTGCCAGCTTCCCGTGCTGGGGCTTTATTTGCCATTCCTTGGGTGTGGGTTCAAAGATAGGTTTTCCAATTTGGGAACTGTATTTCTAGTATTAAATGAAAACTGGCGAGTTTCAAATATCTGCCATGATTTTCTTCATATTTGAAAGCATGTACTCAGGTATATGCATTTGAACATTTCAGAAGAGTTCCATTCTTTCAGGCACTTAGGACTATAAATCTAAGTATTTAATTTTGTTAATGGGATTTTCCATACCCTGAGATTTTGCTACACTGGGGCACCTGAATGCCAAGAACTGTTTAAAGTGCACAATGATGTTCATTTTTAACTCCTTTATTCTTCATAACGACCACAGAGGTTGGTTACCATTATTTTCTTTATTTTGCAACGTCTGTGGCATAGAGAGGGATGAGGTAGTCACACAAGTTTGCACAGCTAATAAGTGAAAGAGCCAGAAATCAGATACAGCTTGGATTTGGCTGTAGTATCCATGTCCTTAAACGCTGTGCTGTGCCGCCTCTCCATAGAGGGGTCTGTTTTCTCTTCTTGAAGTGGATTAATTTCTGAAGTTAAAAATGAGGTTACTATAAGATATTGCACCTGGTAAAGTGATACATCATAGATTTGAGAAGGACATCCCTTTGATACCGTCATATGGCTCCCATTGTACCATTATAGGAAATCTTGTTTTCCAAATAAAATAGACATACTACCATTTAGATACTGCAATTTGTAAGGATATTAATCAACTATCTTTTTTGAAAGACTAGAAATGGCATCAAGCAAACACTAACATTTTAAAATGTAATGCCAAAAATTATCTAATTTTAGTGATTTTCAGATTTTTTTTCTCTTCAAAATTTATCATGGGGGGGCACCTGGGTGGCTCAGTGGGTTAGGCCTGTGATTCTTGATTTAGGCTCAGGTTATGATCTCAGGGTCATGAGATTGAGCCCCGAGTCAGGCTCTGTGCTAGACCTGGAGTCCGCTTGGGATCCTCTCTCTCTCTCTCTCTCTCTCTCTCTCTGCCCCTCCCTGCCACGCTTGCGCACTCTCTCTCTCTCTCTTGCGCTCTCTCTCTCTCTCTCTTGCTCTCTCTCTCTCTCTCTCAAGATAAAATAAAATAGGAGCTCCTGGGTGGCTCAGTCAGTAAGTTTCTGCCTTCAGCTCAGGTCATGATCCCAGAGTCCTGGGATTGAGCCCACGTCAAGATCCCTGCTCAGCAAGGAGTTTGCTTACCCCTCTCCTTCTGCCACCGCCTTCTCACCTCATGCACACGCACTCACTCTCTCTCTCAAATAACTAAATCTGTAAAATAAAAAAGTAAAATAAAAATTTATCATTGAATTTCAGATCACCAAAATGAACAATTCTCACCTGATTAGACAGGAAATCATCTTGTACTTAGCTAGTAAGTGTCGTCAATTTTGTGTCTTCTGGTTTTAGGTAGGAGAAGACGTGTGGTTACCATTCTTCATATATAATAAATCATATACCTGAAGTTGGTAATTAAGCTTACCCTGAAGACTTAGTAACTATGATTCTTGAAAGCTTCTTTGTAAACTCTCAAGCCTTTAATCAGTTAATTCATTATGGACCCTTGCCAAATTCTTTTCATTTTTTTCATGTCTTTTAAATTGTGAAGATCCCAATTGGACACATCTTATAATTTATTATTAAAATATCCTTATCATCGTATCACTCCATTTGGGGAGCACTTGTCTGGGAGTCAGGAGATTTATTTAGTATCCACTTACCCCTTTCCAGTTGATTAGCCATTTGGGGTCTCATAGGTCATCTGACTCATCTGTATCCCAGTGTGCTTACATGGAGATAGTAGCAACTTGACTACAAGATCCTTCTTGTCTTAAGATTCTATGATTCCATGATTTCCTCCAGTGAAACAATAATTTTTAATGGATATCTTCATATAGCTAACTTTTTTGCATTGTCTTTTTCCAGATTGTTTTTCCTTTACAGATTTTTTTCCCTTCATTATATTTATTTTTCAGCTGGTCAAAGTCATTCAGAATTCTACTTTTCTGTAAGGTGAGGGATTTACCCCTTAAAACATCAGTCCTTCAATGCCAATATGCAGTATCTAGGAAAAAACTCAGAGTATTCTCGTGTGTATTAGATCAGTTTGGGGAATTTATATAAGATAAACTGGCATGTTTACACCTAGTCTCACAAAAGAAAAGTTTAACAGGATAAAAATAGGTCAAAAGGTGAGATTAACCAACCATTACTGTTCCTCCATTTCTTCTTCTTCCAATCGTATTTATTTAACACCCCATTTACTGTGCTAGGTGCTATGCCAAGAAAGCACAACAGATGTATTTCTTGTCTTTGAAGAACTCACATCTTAAAATAGGTATTACTGAAGTGAGAAAAAGGGTAAGAAATAGATTTAAAATATGCAGAGACTAAGTGACTCTTTCAAAGTATATGTGCTTTTACCAATATGCTCTGGTTGGAATCTTGCCGTAAAAGGTTCTTTACCATCAAATCTGACCTCATGACTTGGGCAACAGCTACTACTTTGCTCATCTTCATATGACTTTTAGGAAGGATCTTAGAGAAAAGAAACTTTTTTTTTTCTTTTTCCTCTAGTGTTTTTTTCATACCTTTCTCTTCCTCCTTTCTTCCCTCACCACCTCTTCTCCAGTCTGCCTTGCCCCACTCTCTACACAGTACCTCCTCCAGTTTAGGTACTTCATGTAAGGTCGGCCCCATACTTTCCTTGGAATCTGGGACCCACAAATTAGTCTCAACTTTTCCTTAAAATTACTCGTTATTTCTTCCTAAGAAATAAAGGGTTCCTGAGAAATAATAATGATGATGATAAATCTAGTGTAGCTTCTTTTTATAAAGAGGCATTAGAATCTCTGGTAGGGGGAATATAAATAATCCTTGCTGGAGTGAGATGTGCATATTCTTAATGTGTGGCTCCAGAGCTGGATAAGATCAAGAGAACTATAAAAGAAGAATTGGAAAATTTCTGGTAGGATTGAAACAGAAAGAGATAAGACGTAGAAATATTTCAGCAATATTTGAGAATATCCAGTGTTCTAAAGAGTAGATGTAGAGAAAATAAATAATAGAATAAGCAGTCTGCACATATCCTTATATTCTAATTTCTAACTATAGATAAGGAATTGGACAGTGAAGAAGAGAGAAGCAAGAGAGGAATTTTAATAAGAATAATTTGATGGCTAAGATGATGAATCACTAGCTCACTCCAGATAAAACAGAAACACCTACAGCCTTCATTCCTTTGTAAAATGTGGCTAATGGTGCTCTCCTACTGAGGGAATGTCAAAAATAACAATAAAAATTATTGGAAAGTTACCAATAGAAAAAAATCCCTTAAATAATAACTTTTCTGTCCTGAATTTTTTCAAAGCTTCATTCAATTATTCTACTGATTTATTTAAACATGCCATTTTTTTCTAACAGAACACAGCTATCCTGCTTGAAAATCTATCCTGCTTGAAAGGGAAAAATCTTGAATTTTTCCCTTTGTCAATTGAAACATATCATTCATGTCTATAAAGTTCTAATAGTGATCATCACAATGTAGAATAAGATTTGTGCTTCTTTCCTTTATCAGAAATAGTGGTACATGAGAGAAAGATTGGTAATGAAAGTGACAGTGAATAAAAACATGATAATGGGGAGATGCTGAATTGGGTGAGCCAGAATATTTAATATTAACCCAAATCACTTAAAATTTATTTTACAGAAACAGATGCATTTAAATTACTGTTTAGGTGCTCTTACACATTACTGTTTGTAGGGTATGTTTTAAATTCGTGGCTCATTTAGTTACGGCTCGGTTGGTAAGCGTGTTAATGAACAAGGTAGAGTTTGGACCATTTATTTAGGTCACGGAAATACTTTCGGGCAAGGGAGAAAGTTCTTCCCCTCTGCAGGGAATGCCTACGTAGAAAAATAATGATGTTATGTTGATTCTCATGACAGTGTTAGCGTCGATAAAAGCTTAAAACTAAATGTTTGATGGGATTTGTATATTCAGTAGAAATGGAATTCAGTGCAGTTGTATTCTCAGCCTTTTTATTTTTTGCTCGGGAATTTTTTAAATGCTTCTACAAGAGGTGAACATTTTATTGATTAGCTAACCCTACAATTTTTACTATGCATAAATAATTGCTAGGTGTTTCAGCAAATTCTAGTTGTAAAAGTGACTGGAGTCAACATTGTTTGGTAAATTACTATAATTCCTTACTAAACATTTTTCACATTTCAATTACCTTTTTTCCCTCCCCTCGGTACTAAACAATAAAGTAACTGTGCAGTTAGGACTCATTTTGTCATGCCTGAACATTACCATTTCACAAAGAGTCATCACTTTTGGATACATAAGCTGTCAGTAAAATAATTTTATTTACCTTTAATTGATGCTTAAGCCTCTTTAAGACCATCATTAACAAACCTTCTTTAATGATTAGCCAGGAAATGTATTCAAATAATTAGCAAATTTCTGGCACCAAACAGAACACCTTTGTCCTACGGGAGTAGAGGGTGGAAGGACCCTTGATGAGGCCCACCAAAGGACAATTCTAGGCCAGATACCCTCAGTGCTCACAGAGGATGAATGCCTGGAGCCATTTAATGAGACTTCCCCCAGGAGGAGAAGAGAATGCTCTCTAGTATCATCATCATTTTATAATCAGCGGAGGTGGGTTTGCAACATTCTTCTTTCCTGTGTGTAAATATGGAACATCTGTGGGAGCAAATGCCTGTACAGACTATGCAAACAAAAATAGAAAGATTCTCATTTTGAAATCTCTTTCCTGGGATGGTCAGGGATGAGAAATAAAAGAGCGGATCCTATTATGGCAGCTTAAGGTAATATTTAGAGTTGCCACAGAAGATAATCAGTTTTGCCCGTTGCTTCAAGACAATGATCTTAATTGATAATTTTCTTAATGTCCCAAAGCATAAGATTCACCTATGCAGATAGAGGCAGGTTGATGTAATGCTTCTAGCAAAAAAGATAATGTTGTGGTCTGCGCAGGTCGAGGTCTCCATGATGATCAGAGATCAGAAAGTAATTTGAAAAGGACAAATTCTACTCCCCTGATGCTCTCTGCTAAAGTAGTTAAGATTGCTATTCCAGATTACTTTTAAAAACACACATGCTGACTTTATACAAGTAATAGAATGTTTCAGTTAGATTTGGCTCACAACAATCCTTTTTATGTTATCACAATCTTAGACTAACTTTCTAATCATACCAAGTTAATTTAGACTAACTGATTAAAAACAATGGAGGAAAGTAATAACTATAGCATTTAAAACCACTTGGTTTTTTTTTCCCCTTCTCTGGTGTTTATAAGACTTTTCAATAGACCAATGAATGAACACACCATACTTTGAGGTTAGAAATTCTATGCAGTACGTTAACGTGTCCACAAAAGAATCTAAAATCAGCAAGTAGTCTTTGATTTTTCTGATTGAGGACATATTTTAAAATTACACCTTCTAATTTTAACTATCATAAAACAATCCACCCTGATTCCATTTCCCTCTAGTATAAGACAAATTTCCTGATTTGGGGCATTTCACTGATAATGATCGAGGGCCCCTTTTACCCCTGTTAGGGAAGTTATTTTCAAAACATTTTAGGAGAAACATGCCATATATTAAAAACTGCGTACTGTGAACCTTATTTAGTATGTTCTATTGGGAAAATACCAAGCCATGTATATTTTTAAACTTATATGTGTTGAGGAGTGGGGCTATACTGTGCTCGAATTTAATTTAAATGTTACTTATTATAAAGCAGTAGTATTTTAATATGTAGTATTTCAACCCTATGGTTGTTGGCAAGAAACTAGAACTGATTTATAAAAAGTAGATCAAAAATTTCTGAGATTAATCACCAATATTTTCAGCTGTGTCATAAGGTGATATGAAATGAAAAGCCTGAGGATTGATTTGAAAATTTTATGGAGTCTATTAACGTGGATAGCTGCTGAAAATAGATTATACTTATTATTCGAGAACTTTCCAGCAAATGGGATTACCATTGTTCTCATCCCAAACTGTCTTGTCAACTCTACATTTAAAAAAAATTATTTTCTATATAATATACAGGCATACTACCTCAGAGACACTGCAGGTTCAGTTCCAGATCATCACGTTAAAGCAAATACCACAATAAAGCAAATTAAATGAATTTTTTTGTTTCCTGATGCATATAAGAGTTATGTATACACTATACTGCAATCTATCAATTGTGCGATAGCACTATGTCTAAAAAGCAATCTTCATACCTTAATTTAAAAATACTTTATTGCCTAAAAATGTGAATCATCATCTGAGCTTTCAGCTAATCCTCATCTTCTCACTGGTGGAAAGTCTTGCCTTGTTGTTGTTGGCTGGTGACTAATTAGGCTGCTGCAGATTGGGGTGGCAATGGCAATTTCTAAAAATAAGACAGCAGTACGGGTTGCAGCATTGATTGAGTCTTCCTTTCACAAATGATTTCTCTGTAGCATACAATGCTAAGGCTGTTTAATAGCATTTTGCTATTAAACTTCTTTCAGAATTGGAGTCCGTCCTCTCAAACCCTACTACTGCGTGATCAAATGAGTTTATGCAATATTCTAAATCCTTTGTTGTCGTGTCAACATCTTCACCAGGAGTAGATTCCATCTAAAGAAACCACTTCCTTTGCTCATCCATATAAGAAGCAACTCCTCATCCATTCAAGTTTTATCATGAGATTGCAGCAATTCAGTACATCTTTAGGCTTCACTTCTAATTCTAGTTCTCTTACTACTTCCACCACATCTGCAGTAACCTCCTCCACTGAAGTCTTGAACCCCCTCCGAGTCACCCATGAGGGTGGGAATCAACTTCTTTCAAACCCTTGTTAACTTTGATATTATGACCGCTTCCCACTTCCTGTGAGTCTTGACCGTTCTTAATGGGCATCTAGAATGGTGAATCCCTTCCAGAAGGTTTTCAGTTTACTTTGCCCAGATTCATCTGAGGAATCACTATTAATGGCAGCTACCGGTATCTATATTTCTTAAATAATAAGACTTGAAAGTTGAAATTGCTCCTTGATCCATGGGCTGCAAAATGAATGTTGTGTTAGCAGGCATGAAAGCATTAATCGCATTAGACATCTCCACAGAGCTCTTGGGGGAACAGGTGAGCAGTAAGGAAACTTTATCTTTCTTTCTGAGCAGTAGGTTCTCAACAGTGTGCTTGAAATATTCAGTAAACCATGTTATAAACAGATGTGTTGACATCCAGACTTTGTTGTTCCATTTGTAGAGCACAGAGTAGATTTAGCATAATTCTTAAGGGTCCTAGGATTTTTGGAATGGTCATTGACCATTGGCTTCAGTTGCATTAGTCTCTAACGAGAAAGTTAGTCTGTCCTTTGAAGTTTTGAAGCCACGCACTGACTTTTCCTCTTTAGTTTTGAGAACCCTAGATGGCATCTCTTCCAATAGAAAGTGGTTTCATCCACCTTGAACATCTGTTGTTTGGTGTAGCCACCTTCACTAGTGGTCTTAACTAGATCTGGATAACTGGCTTCAGCTTCTACATCGGCACTTGCTGCTTTACCTTGTACTTTTCTGTTATGGAGATGGCTTCTTTCCTCAAACCTCATGAACCAACCTCTGCTAGCTTCCAACTTTTCTTCTGATGCTTCCTCACCTCTCTCAGCCTTCATAGAATTGAAGACAGTGAGGACCTCACTCTGGATTAGGCTTTGGTTTAGGAGACTATTTTGGCTGGTCTCGTCTTCCATCGTGACCACTGAAACTTTCTCCAATCAGCAGTAAGGCTATTCTGCTTTCTTATCATTCATATGTTCACTGGCATAGCACTTTCCATTTTCTTCAAGAACTTTCCTTTTGCACTCACAACTTGGCTGGCTGGTGCAAGAGGCCTGGCTTTCAGCCTGTCTTGGCTTTTGAAATGACTTCCTCACTCCTTTCTAGCTTCTTATTTAAAGTGGGAGATGTGTGACTCTTCCTTTCACTTGAACACTTAGGGGCCATTGTAAGGTCTTTAGTTGGCCTAATTTCAATATTGTTGTGTCTCGGGGAATAGGGAGGCCTGAGGACAGGGAGACAGGAGAAGGGCTAGTTAGTGGAACAGCCAGAACACACACATTTACCCATAAAGTTCACTGTCTTATATGAATGCGGTTCATGATGCCCCAAAACAATTATAATGGTAACATCAAAGGTCACTGAATGCAGGTCACCATAACAAATAAAATGATAATGAAAATTTTGAAATATTATAAGAATTACCAAAATTGACACAGAGACACAAAATAGAAAATTATACAAAAATCGGTTTTAGGGCTCAGGGTGTGATCCCAGGGTCCCAGGATGGAGTCCCACATGGGGCTCCCTGCATGGGGCCTGCTTCTACCTCTGCCTGTGTCTCTGCCTCTCTCTCTGTGTGTCTCTCATGAATAAATAAATAAAATCCTTAAAAAAAATGAAGAATGGTATTGATGCAGGGCTGCTACAGACCTTCCATTTGTAAAGAATGCAATATCTGTGAAGCACAATAAAGCAAAACTTGAGAAAATGAGGCGTGCCTGTATATAAAATGCAAAACAGTATTTACTATATTCATCAAAATGCATTGAATGTTTTTACTAAATACAGAAAGGATTGTACAATCCTTTTTTTCTGCATGGTCTTTTTTTTTTTTTCTGCATGGTCTTATTGTCCTTAAATTTATAATGTCTGCCTTCATCTCTGCACTCTGTACTTCGAGAGTGTGGGGGAAATTGGTGCTATAATGTTTCATACTTTTCATTTGGATTTATGAGCGCAGAATCTAACTCATCAAAAGTATATTATGTAGGTCTGATTAGCTCCCCTGCAAATGTCTTCCGGAATGCATATCACATACTTTGCATGCAATTAGAAGTTAAAATATGGATGGATATAGGGAAAACTGAGATGGTATCCTTGACTATGCTTATAGAATTCCAGAACCGAAATGGAAACACGTTTTTCATAATTACCATTTACTTTAGCTTCATGTCAATCTCTAACTGGATTACTTCTTTATAAATAATCTTACAGATAAAAACTTTCAAAATAAAATTAGACGCAATGGGAGATAGGAAACAAAGTAAGCTATGAATTCTGTCCTTGAGAAGCAGATAGTTTAATATAGGAGATAAGTAAATAACTATAAAACAGATGATACGTGATCTGAGGGGAATCATCAGGACAGTTTAGTGAAGAGGAAAATGACTGCAGGGGACCTACTGAAGAATATGGCAGATGAGTTTTGGGACTGAGTCTGGCAGAAATAATCAGAAGACGAGAAAAGCAGAGCAGTTCATAGGGTGTAAAATTACTACTAAGAAGGAAGGGACTGATCACAGTGTAAAATCATTGGGGTTGGGAGCTGCAGCTGCTGCTAGAACAGGGCAGAGGAGACCTGGGGGTGACTCTGCTCTCTGCCACCGTCTCAGGCCAGGTCATTTTCAGCTCCACCACAGTGGCCTTTCCATCGTTCGAAGGCCCACTTGGAATGCTGTAGCAAAGGTGGCTAAGGGACTCGTGGCAATTTACTTCCTCCTTTTACTATCTCCTCCTTTTACTATTCTGTCTTTAATGAACAGAATAACACATAGGGAAGGTTCATTTCTCGCAATGTTCGTGTCACCCTCAGAACCAAACTCCAAGGCCACACCTGAGAATGAGTCCTGGATGTAGAGCAACGGAGGCCCCGCAGGCGAGGATGACAGGGGCAGGGGGTTTTCAGATGAGGCACCCCGGAGCTAAGCCAGCCCCGCGCCAGGGGCCTTCAGGTCACTAGGGACTCCCAGGACACTGGCTGCTCAAGGATTATTGTCAGCCTCGGGTCCTCTGGAAATGCCAACAAGGATAATTGCTTATGGAAAAATTGCATACATTGAAAACTGCTCTTTGCCCAGATAGTATAGATTCTGGAAGCTCTCATTTTTCCGTATGTTTTGTTTGTTTCTAGGCAGCCCGATCACAGCTAGAGGCTGTATTTTTTTATATTATTCATTGCCGAATATTGGGTAACTAGAAAAGATTGAGATGGTTGGGTTGTAGGCTGCTTCCGACGTGTAGGTGATGGGGTGAAGCGCATTCCGGAGCCTTGTAAGGCAGTTCTTAGCAAGCCCACTGTGGCCGCCACAGGTGAAATTTATCTCATTAATTTTAATTGGGGAAAGTCATCTTTATTTCCTTTACCTAAAGCCCACACTTCATTCCACGGTTTAATTATGCTATTAATGCACCTCACCAAAAACACAGTTCATCTCCTCCTGATCTCCTAATAAGCGTCTTACAACAGCTCTTCCAAAACTTCCTCACCGTTTCCAAGCTCTCATTTCTCCACACTCATTCCCAACAAATGAGCTCACTAGCATTTTATGAAGGAGCTAAAACTCATTTGGTGTGGTTTAAACTCCCTCAACTGCTGTCTTCCCAGGTTGGACTTCCCTGCCACCATGCCCCTTTCCTCTCAAGGCCTAGCACCCGGCCGGGCTTCCTGCCGCTCTCAGTGTGGCCAGAGAGGCAGGAGCATCAGCTCAGCTGGGAGCTCATTCAAAATGCAGAGTTTCAGGGCCCATGCTGGAACTAAGACTCAAGATCTGAATATTAGAAAGAGCCCCGGGGCTTTTGTGCACACATTCACATTTGGTTTCAGATCCTGGTGGGTCCCCTGTCCCCCAGACTATTTTCCTTCAATTTTGTGCTTTCACTGTAACTCATCATTGCAATATATCTTCTTCCCTTGTCTTTTTCAATGCTCAGGTTCTTTTCTATCTTGTCAAGCAAGTCCTTCCCTTCCCACCAGTTCTCACTTAAATTCTACTTTCCAGAGATTCTTGGCATAGTCTTAGCCCATTGTCCCAGTTATTACATCCTTTCATAACAACTCCTGACATTTTGCTTCTACACGTACTCTTGAAAGTAACCCGTGAGCTTCAGTCCCGTAAACCAACAACTGAGACTTAGTCTGTGCGCCTTTATATTTTTGGAGAATGTGACATTGCTCAGCAACTTGGAACTTTCTTCTCCAGTTCCCATGACACTAGGCTTTGCCCGAGGCTCCAGTGCATGGTGCTGGCTTGTTTTCCTTTCCTGTTCTCAACCGTGGTTGGAAAACTGGCATGAGAGAACCCTTAGCTATAAATATGAGACACCTCAACCGTAGGAATTCCCCCTTCCTATACAATGGGGTTGGCATTATTGCGGCATTCAAGGGAAAATCAAAGCAAAACCCAGGACTTGACAACGTAGGTGTTCAAAATGAAAGAGAAGACTTATGGAAAAGTCCTGGGGGTTAAGAGTGCTAGAGTTGCTCAATAGATTTGCTCAGATGCCATCTTTTAAGAGAGGCAATAAGTGAGCTGAATAACTTTTGGACTTTTTTCTCACAATATGGGGATTTGGGTATTATAATTATTCCTTTGATGCAAAGTCTCCTGGCTGAGTTCTCACTCCTCCTCCAACTTGGTAGAAATAACTTTGGGAATCAGGAAGAAAACTCATCAATATAGGATGTTAGAAAAAAAAATAGACCCGAAATTCTATTCTGCTCTCTCGGAGATAACCACAGTTAACACTTCAGGTTTACCTTTCTAAATTTTCATTCATATATAAATAGATAAGTGGATGGATGGATGGATGTGTATTATTGCACGTGCATACAAAACAAACTTACGTGTGTACAAGAGAACAAAAGCTCCTTTTTTAACTTACTTTTATAGCATGCCTCAAGTTTCTATGTAAGAGTATATATATCCACATCATTTTTAATGTCAGTTCTATGACAAAGTGAGTGGTGCTTCTAATCACTTATCATTTTTTTCTGTTTTGCTCCTTTAAACAATGTTTAAATGGGCATTTATGTAAAGATGCCTTTGTTTATTTTAAAAAAAGATTTTATTTACTTATTCATGAGAGACACACAGAGAGGCGGAGACACAGGCAGAGGGAGAAGCAGGCTCCATGCAGGGAGCTCGACGTGGGACTCGATCCCAGGGCCCCAGGATCATGCCCTGGGCCGAAGGCAAACGCTCAACCGCTGAGCCACCCGGGTGTCCCTGATGCCTTTGTTTAACATATTGCTTCATTATTATAAATTCCCAAAAGTAGGATTTTTATAAAAAGAGCTACGTATATTTCAACTGTGGAAATATATTGCCAAAAAATATATATGTCCACCAATTTGTAGGCCTTTGACAGTAACAGAGTATTGTTTCTACTAATATTCACCACTAGGTGCAGGCCAGGATTAAGGTCATAGAAAATGCAGGGCTGAATCCTGCCTTTATTTAAAATTTTGACATTTTGGGGACACTTAAGTGGCTCAGTCAGTTAAGCATCTGCCTTCGGCTTGGGTCATGATCTCAGGGTCCTGGGATGGAGCCCCCAGTCGGGCTCTCTGCTCAGATGAAATCTGCTTGTCCCTCTCCCTCTCCCGTTCTCGTTACCCCCTGCTTGTGCTCTCTATCTGTCTCTGTGTGTCGAATAAATAAATAAAATCTTTATTAAAAAATTTTTATGACATTTTGTTCACCATAGACTTTTTTAGATTAATTTCCATCAAAAATGTTATTTTTTGTGATTACTGAATTTTTTGTTCCTTGGGCAGGTAACTTGTCTCACCATAGTCCTTACCCCAAATTTTGAGATTGACTTTTTTTTTAATTTAAATTCAATTTGCCTAAATAAATAAATAAATAAATAAATTCAATTTGCCAACATATAGTATAACACCCAGTGCTCATCTCATCATGTGCCCTCCTTAATGCCCATCACCCCATTCCCGCACCCACCTCCCGAGACTGACTGAAAAAAAAAAAGCCAATATGGTTGGTATGAAATGATGGTTGTTACTTTAGTTTGCAATCGTAAAATTTCTAGAGAGGGTAAGCAATGTTTCATATTTAATGATAATTTATATTGTTTCCTCTAGATTGGTTGCTTGTGTTCTTTGCCAACTTTTTATGGAATACTGTCTTTTGCATTTTGACTTGTAAAAACTCTCTGTTTATCATACACATGGTAATAATTTCCCCAAGTTTTTCTCGAAGCTTTTTTTCACATGATTTTTTTCCTACATAAAAGTATGAAATTTTTTTTGTAGGTATGATGTGAATGAAAGACTGTTTGAAAGGGAAAGCTATTTTATTTTTCTTCCTTTCTTCAAATTTTTTCCTAAGAGAATTTAGAGACCAACTCTTCCTTGCCCCTAAGAAAATGTTAACTTTTTTCTCAACACTTAATAATTTGAGTGTTTTGAAATGGACCACCGAAGTCTGTTATAGCAGAAAAAAAAGGAGGACAGGTAGGAGGGAAGAAGCAGAGTAATGCTCTCTACACAAGAGGTTGAGCGGGGTTTCTCCACCACTTTTGGAGGAGACAGAACATCTGGTTTCAGGGGTGCCTCGGCCTTCATGCTGGAGATGCAGCAGGATCCCAGGGAAGGTTGCATTGTGCCTCCAGGCAGAGGCTGGCTCTCTAAGTCCTCGTGTGACGCAGAAGCCAGAGTAGAGCTACCCAACTCCAAGACCAAACAGGGACTTAAATATTGAGAATGGCGGCATGAGAAATTCCTTCGAAAATAAAAGCATTGACATTGCATCCCATCATTCCCTTTCAACTCACCTAATCTTCTAACTACCACATAAGCTTCTCTGATTTCGATGCAACCTTGACGAAGAGAAGGCATCAGCCGTAATAAGATTGGAATTTTCTGACAATCTGTTAGAAGATTGAAATTAAAGGAAACAAAGTCTTGTTGAATATATATATATATATATATATATATATATATATATATATTCAAGATTCAAGTCTGAGATACACATTTGCTAAATGATTAGATTTAAAAATCTTTTCTTCTATATATTTTTGGTTTTGATATAATGCTAAGAAGAGGCTTTCCCATTCCAGGAATTTTTTTAATTGTCCTAGAATTTTTCTAGTATGTTAATGCTTTCATTTTTATTTTTAAATCTTTAATTCGTCTCCAGTTCATTTTGGTGTGTTTGTGTATAGTAGGAATGTAGTTTTAAAATCATTTCCAAAATGGTTAGCCAGTTTAATTATCATCTCAACCATATATAAAATTCCCGATGGTATAAACTGGACATCCTATGAATGTGAAGCCAGAACTTGTTCTTTTTATTCTCCCCTTTCTTATAAAAGAGTCTAGTCTCTCTTTAAATTCCCTTCAGCTCACTCCCTTTCAGTTTACTCCACCTTGCAGACAAAGTAATCTCTCTAAAAGACAAATGGGCAGAAATCTGCTCATGCCATAAAGTTGCTGACAAATATTTGAAGGACTATGTTATGTAAGAGGAATCTGCTCTGTCAGGCACAACCAGGATTTCTGGTAGGAGAATTTGGTGCAAATTTAAATTGTCAAACAGTGAAGTATCCTGTAGTATAAGGAAGCGGATTCTTGGGTTTTCTTGCCTGTGAACGTATTTCAGATTGGATGAGTACTCTGAGAAGAAAACCATGGGGGAGCTTGGGGGGCTTAGCCAGTTGGACGTCTGACTTTGGCTCAGGTCATGATCTGGGAGTCCTGGGATTGAGCCCCCAGTGGGGCTCCCTGTTCAGCGGGGTGTCTGCTTGCTTCTCTTCCTCTGCCGCTCCCCTGTTTGTGCTCTCTCTCAAATAAATAAAAAAATCTTTTTTTTTTTTTTAATGCTGTGGAATAGAGTCCTTCACAGGTAGAAAATTGGAATCGATGATTTCCAGATTCCAGTTGTGTCAAGTGTGTAGGGTTCCATACACCCAACCTAAAAAAGCAACAAACTAAGGACAAAATTATGATTGTTAAGAAATCTTCAGTTGAAACATACCAACTTTTCCATTAAGTGCTACTTGTTCTATTAAATTCTATTAAGTGCTATTTCTATGAGTGGTTTTAAAATAATGGAGACAAGTTTTCTGAATATATAACATATTTATTTATAATTGTTCCCTTTACGATAGGTGTAGTATTTAATTACAAAACAATATTCTTATGAAATGTTAATATATATTCTCTATCTCTGTTTCAGGTATTTAATTAATTATGATGGCTTAACTCTATGAAAATATATTAGCCAGAATTTGAACTTAACATAACACATTAAAGTGATTTCTTTCTTTCTTTCTTTCTTTCTTTCTTTCTTTCTTTCTTTCTTTCACTTTCTTTCTTTCTTTCAGTATGGAGTTATGTTATTGGACCATAGTTTTGGTAAAAAAAAAAATGGGAAAAAGTTTATTATACTTTTTAACAATATCCATCAGCTCAACACTGATTATCATATGAAATAGGGGCAAGGAGAGTATCAGAACTTCATGGTTGAGTAATTTAGTCTCTGAACCACAATCTAGTTAAGAGTAGAGCCGCAGGGTTACTAATACATTAGGACTAAGGTCACAGAAGGGAATCAGGCCTTATGCCTTGACTTGATTATTATTAAATGTTTCCCTTCAGGAACATTACATTAATTTTCCATTTCAGAAAGAAAATTACTTTTGCAATAGTTAGAACAGGGCACTAACTAGGTTCCTCCAAAATCTGGATATTTGCCAAGTGCCTTGAGATATTCTTGATAGATAATTTCCTCCCTGCCTCCTCCATGCACGCACTAGGCTCTAATTGTCTAGTAGGTGGGAAATATCATTTTGTGTTCAATGAATTTCCACAAATGCTATTTGGAATACCTATGTGATGTAATCAGTAATTCACAGGAGGCTATTTTCCTAGATAAATGCTTTAAATATATGGTGATTTTGTAGTTCTGCATCTTTTCTCAAAAAAAAAAAATGTTTTTAGTAACATTTCTCTATTTTCTTTCTTTTTTCTTTCTTTCTTTTTTTTTTTTTTTTTTTTTTTTTTTTGTAGAAGATTAAAATGTGATAAAGCCTAGCAAGTGAAGGAAGGGCACATGGAAAAATAACAGCTCATCCAATCTGGAGATGTTTGAGGTCCTACTTATACTTTACTCTCTCAAAACTTTTTATCCCCCAAAGGTAGCATACTTACTTGTATTATGTGCGATTCTACTTAATAAATTTTCTATTGTGCAAAGGAGGATTAACATTTGTCAGAAAATCTGAGGCTTTGCAAAATTCAAATAGCATTGGTCATAAGACACAGTTGTGTTTCCATTCAACTTCTATTTTTTGAAAGAAAGCGCTTTAGCATTCGTTTTGCCCAAACCCAACCCAATAAATGAAACTCTTCTTGAATGTATTTCAATCCTAGTGTATCAATTACCTATTGCTTTGTGACAAATCACCTAAAAACTCAGTGGCCTCAAATAAACACTATTAATTATTTATCACAATTCTGCAAGTTGACTAGGAGTGTTTTCTGGCAGTCTCAGCTAAGATGGCTAAACCTCTCTCTCTATCCTCCAGCAAACAGAACTGGGCTGCATCAAGGGTTTGGCTTCTCTATGTGGCAGTTGGATTCAAAAGGGTGAAATTGGTGGAGGTGAGGCCTCTTGATGCCCTGGCTTGCCAGTCATTTGAATGTCACTTTTGCTACATTCTCGTGGCTCAAGAAAGTCACCAGACAAGCTCAAATTCAAGATGGCGAAGTAGATTCCCCCTCTTTCTTGATTAGATGAGTGACAATATCACTTCCTAGGATGGGAGAAATTGTTGGCCATATTTTGCAATCTACCACCTCTGGTAATCTGATCAATCACCATAACTAAGTCAAAATCACAAGAAACTAGATAGTATAGATAACTCATACAACCAAGTAAACCAAAAATTTTAACTGGCAAAATTTAAATAGACACTTTACAAAAAAGAAAAAAAATATATATATATATATCAATGTCCAGTACACATGTAAAGATGTTCAACATCTTGTCATCAGGACATGTAAATTGACACCAAAAATAAGGTAATTCCCACTCAACACATGTTACTCATTCTCCCATTCATTTCTTCAATTAACATGTATCATTTTCTCAGTGTCAAACATTGTGATAAGTAATAGTTACATAAAGATAAGTCATATTTCTTGAAACTCCCAATAGAAATGAACAAATTGTTGCCAAAACAGAGTATTATCATAGACAGTGTACAAAATTTGTAAAGGCACAGAGGAAGTAGTGACCCAACTTTGAGAGACTGGAGGAGGCAGAGTGATTCCTAGATAGTCTTGAAGGAAGAGTGGGAGTGTACAAGGAATAATGGGCAGAGGGGGTATTCCCAGAAAAGAAATAATCCTGTGCCAAAATACAAACGCATGGAAGAGTGTGGCAGGTTTAGGGGAACATAAGGAAGTTTGGCCTCTAAGAGAAAGGAATAAGCTTAGTAGTAACTGATAGGTGGGTGAGTATACAATGGGTGCGGAGACCCATGATAACATTTCCTACTCTGTCTTTCTCGGTGGGCCAGCACAGAAGACAACACCTCCACTGATCTTTAATCTCCCCCTTCTCTTCTTCCTTCCATAAGAAAAAAATCCCTTTCTTCCCTTGAGCTTCAGTAGCACTTTGTTGTACAGTTGGCACATTTTTACCTCATATTTAGATTATTTCTCTTCGTGTCTGACCTTCCCTATTTGACTGAAGGCCACTCTTAAGGCAGGACCATTGTCATTGCTTTTCTCTCCAATATTTTGCAAGATTCTTTACTTTTATAGGCCCTCAATAAATGCTTGTTAAATAAATTTTTACTGTACCCATCAATTATTTTTTGGTATATAATGTTGACATGTTATAAAGAAAAGATCAAATACAACATAGTTTACTGCAATTGTCTCATAGGTTTTAGGTAGAAATGAAACTCAGATTGTTAATTTTATACATTGTAGGCTTTCTTTACAATCAAGTAATTTTATATATTTTAGATGATTATTACTTTTTGATATATTTAAATTTTGGAATATTTATCATTTAAAATATAGATTCCTTTATGCTATGTTTCAAGTTGAACTCAGCTTTCTTGGCCTTACACATTAAATTTTGATTTCATACTAGTTCTTTGTCATGGAATCACTATGAAATGCATTCATATATGAACTAATGATCAATTCAAAACACATTCCAGCATTGGTGGTTCAGTGGTAGAATTCTTGCCTCCCAAAACACATTCCAGCAATTCTTGGAGGATGGGCTTGAGGATAATATGGAATATTTTGTTTAGCATCTCAAGGAATGAAATGTGAATAGTTTAAAAATGTAAATCTGATCTAAATTTTATATATACTTTTAGAATGAAAACTACACAAAACAAAGCTTGGCTTATGTATGTGAAGAGAGAGTGAATAAAACACAAAAAGGTAAGAAAAAAAAGTTATAAAGCTTAATGTGTACTGGACCTAAATGTATTAAATGAAAACTATCTGAATAATTTCAGAAAAGAAAAAAATTTTTAAATCACAAAATTCAGAAAGTTCATTGAGCATCTATTATGTATAGGATACACGAGGGTTTTCATTATTCACTAAATTCAGATGAAAGTTTTCACTTTCTACTTTATATTATATGTCTTGAAGGAGACTTAGTTTCTCCCCAGAATGAAAGGACACTTAAATAATTTATCCCTAGGTGCCAGGATTTATCCTCTACCTCCTATCAATCCCTCATCAATCAGGCCAGTCCCTAACTAAACAGATGAGGTTTTCACCAAGCTCTGATGGCCAGGAGGCATTGTTGAGCCAAGAATGAAAATTAATTCCATAGACAATGACCTTCTTCTGAAAATGCTTACATAGTCAAGGTTTGCATTCAATCACTCAAGGAAGATGTATTCTACTTGATTTAAGAGAGGCCTTTCCTTTTACTACTATATTGCTTGCTATTGAACAGGAACTCATAAAAAAGGTATTTGTCAGAAGACAGGGCTCCTGCTCTTTTCAAATGATGAGGTTCAGGTCATTTAAGTTAGGGTTTCTCCATTTGTGAAGGAAGGAGGTAATGCTCTCCTCCTTTCCAGCTGCAACAGGAGTGTTCAGTGTATCAAGAACCACAATAATTTGTAGTGCATTTTGAGTGTGATGGACTCAAATACCTGTAGCATTTTTTAAGTGCCTACCCCATTACAGTTTATTAACCTTATTTCAGTGGACCCTAGAACAATAATGAGGAAGTATCATTATCCCCATTTTAAGAGCAGAGACTGAGATTCAGCGATGTTAAGGAGTTTGCAAAGATAACATTTCAAGTCAATTCTGGAAAGAAGATTTAGAACTATGTTTTTCTTATTTCAAGTTCAGAGCTCTCTCAAGTTTCCCATCCCCACCCTCTCAGAGAAATGCCATCGGCACAGTATTCTCTCCAGATTGTTCAGTGTGTTGAAGTAACACTCTATGCAAGTTCTATAAACTTCAAACTAGACTTTTCCCTTTTACCCCCAAAGAAGAAGACCTCATAGCCATATTGCCTCCCCTGAAATCTGTCATTGCCTCAAAAAGACACTGGATTACAAGCAAAAATAGCCTTGTATAGTTTTACCTGTGATTCAAACAATCCTTATCCAAAACATTTAGAATCAGCCATTAAACCATACGGCTCTGCCTTGGAAACATATTTTTAATTAAATAAAAGCTAAATGGTATTAATAAAGCATTCCAAAAAAAGTTTCTAACTTTAGCTGAATTTAACAACAAAGTTGGGATCCTTTCTCAACCTACAAAAGTAATTAATTCACCACCTGGCTTAGTGCCTCAAAAGGCTTAAATATAAAACATGAAAATTGCTTTCAGTTAAGGGGCAGTGAGATGAGATGGCATGAGAACTTAGTAAAAGACTCACAAGATCAAAGCAATACCTTGGCAGCAGGTCAGGGGTATCTGTTCAAGCACAGCTCCTCTCAGGGTTCAAACAATTGGCATTTATGTGGAACTATAAATAAGCAGGCTCCATCAAGAAAGTGTCCCCAGTCTCTGCTTTTTAGAAACCTCTGAGGAGAGGTGTATTTATCCTGGGTTTTTGTGCTTCTTGGCTGCGAACATGTTTTTGGAACTATCATTAGCACAAAAGGAAAGACATCAGTAATTTCCAACAGCCAAAAAGAGTGAAAAACAAAATAACTGCTGCAGATAGATGTAAGATTCATGCTGTGTACTCCACAATTCTAACTATCTCTTTTAAGCTTCTACAGGGAATTCGGATCATGTTCATATTTGTTTCCTTCCTTCCTAGTGCACATCTTGGCACAAAGTAGACTTTCCAAAAAAGATTTGATATCAGAATAAATAAGCTGTTGAGTGAAGGACATTCATGTAGAATATATCTGTCAGGGAGCCAATATAGTAGGGTCAGTGATTAGACTCTGGAGTCAGACTGTCTGGGATCAAATATTCATTGCATCACTTTCTAACTCTATGATCTCACTCATTATAAAAAAGGAAAAGAAGTAGTATAAATCCATTAGATAAAATATGGTGCATAATAAACTTAGCACAGTGTTCAGCAGATAGTAAGTGCTCAATATACTTATTGTATATTCAATATACAGTATACTATATTTGTATATACTTAATTGTATATACTCAACATACAATATACTTATTTATCTAGAATCCCATATTTACTCATTTTAATCATCATATATTTGTGATTCACAGAGAGAAATATGGGATGAAAGATGGTTCTGTCTGGTGAACACCAACTGGGTAAGTGGCTGTACAAAAGAGTAAAGATTAATGACTAGAGGGAGATTCTAAGAGCTATACTTCAGGGCTCTATCTTTGGCTTCTTCTAATCAATAATTGTATCAATGACTTGGTTGGAGATTTATCACATTTAAAGACTATCTGACACGTCTGGTATAAAGTGGCGTCTAATATTCCCTGCTTCAGCCTTTCTCAGCTTATACCCAAAATATCTGTGAAAAAGAGCAAATTATCAAAAACTAAAAGCTGATGATCCATAGATTGTGAGAATCCAAGAGGCATGGGCACTATCAACTATGACTTAAGAAGCATCTAAATTAATTCATCCCAACTGATACTAGCCTGAAATATATTCATTTTATCCAACTAATATTTACTGATTGCCTATAATGTGTTCAGTACTATTCTAGGAACTTGGCATCCATCAGTAAACAAAGCAAAGATTCCTGTATTCATGGAGCATGGGGACAGACGGTAATTATAATTAATAGATAAAATAAAATATATTGTGTTAGATGGTTTTAAGTGCTATGAAACAAAATGGGGGATGGGTACATCACCAGAGGATGAGGGCCGCAGTATTAAGCAGGATGATCAGGAAGGCCTTGAAGGTGAAATTGGAGCCAACACTAACGGAAGGCTTGACATATGTAAGGGGTTAGCTATGGAGACATCTGAAGGGGGAGGCAGAGCTGGAGGAAAGGCTCTGAGGTAGAATGAAAGAAGAAAACAAGATAAATCACTTTTTCCATGCTCATCCCTACGTGAACAAAACATGATGATCCAGTGGAGTTTGTTTTAGGAAAAGAATAATAATATACATTTTGGAGAACTTAAGCAGAATTACAACTCAAGAAAGGCCAAACTGAATAAAATGAAGTTTAATGGAGATAAGTGGAGATAAATGATACAGTATTACAATCAAGTTTAAAAATGAAGTACCTAATTATAGTACAGAAAAAACTAGTTTAAAGGCAGGATGTATCAAAGACACTTAGAAATTTTAGCTGATTTTTTTTTTAAGACCCAATTTGAGTCAACACTGGGAGAGGCTTCCAAAATAGCTCTGGTATTAAAATGCATTATTACCGTGTAATATCCAAACCTGGGAAATTGATATTTTGGCCCACTCTACATGGTTGGTCAAATCCTGGAGTATTGATCAATTCTGTGTTCTTCATTTAAAAGTGCACTCAGAGGAAAACAAACATGATGTTAAGACTAATAGCAGGGGCACCTGCGTGGCTTCAATGGTGAAGCATCTAACTTTTGCTCAGGTCATGATGTAGGTCAAGCCCCTCAGCAGGCTCCCCACTCAGTGGAATCTGCTTGTCCCTCTCCCTCTGCTCATGCTTGCTCTTTCTCTCTTTCTCTCTCTCTCTCTCTCTCTCCAATAAATAAATAAAATGCTTTTTAAAAAAAAGACTAAGCATGATATCTATGAGACTGACACTGAAAAGCTAGAAAAGGAAAGGCCTGGGATAAAAATATATTTAAATAGTTGCAAATAAGGTACATATGCAAGGCACTTTCACATAGTTTTTCTTGTTAAATCTTCACAGTATCCAGAAATATTCATTATTATTTTTATTGCCACTTCCTTTTTCAAGCCAAAGATTAAGACTCAGAGAGCCTGAAGAGAGGTCAAGTTTGACTTGGCCCCTGGAGGGCGAATATGCACGCTCCATTGATCATGGCTCCAATCCAAGGACGCTCACCAACCTCTTAGGGAGAGCTGTGTTGCTCCCTTCAAGTCTATCTCCAACACTACTATCCCAGCACCTTGACATACTGAGGCTCAAGGTTCCAGGTGTCAAATGACTATCAGTTAACTAAAGCCAGTCTTACTTCTTCTCTCTTTTTTTTTTTTTTTTGTTTTCTTCTTTTAGTCTTCATTACCCTAAGGTCCTAGCAAATTTATCTCTTCACCTTGAAAAAATTATGAATAGTTCTTAAGTACCCACCATATAAGCAGCAAGAAAAGAGAAAGGTAGTGGAAGGAAATGTAAAGAGATAAAGATGAATAAAAGACCCCGTATCTAGTAAGTTGAAAATACATACACATCTTGACTCAGTCATTCCCTTTCTGGGTATATTCTCTAGAAAAAATTGACATTGGTATATAAGAAGACAGATAGAAAGTAATTACTACAATGCAAGTAGCATTGTTTGTAATATTGAAAAACTAAATAGAAACCAAAGGTGCAGCAACGGAAACATGCGTGGGGCTCCTGGATGGCTCAGTTGATTGAGCGTCCAGCTCTTGGTTTCAGCTCCAGTCATGAGCTCATGGGATTGAGTCCATGTTGGGCTTCATGCCCGGGGGGAGTCTGCACGAAGATTCTTTCCCTCTGCCCCTACCCCTACTCGCACATGCTCTCTTTCTAAAATAAGTAAATAAATCTTAAAAAAAAAAATAGAAATGTGGGTAAGCAAAATGACAAAATAAATGAACCAGAGCTTATAAGGATGTAGAGGTCACACAAAGAAAGTTGAATGGGGAGAAAAGTTACAGAATGGTATATACAGGATGCTTCCACTTATAAACATTTTTAAAAGACCAGAAGTTTCAGATACACATGTGTATTCCTCTGCTTGCCTCCTTCTTTCAAGAGTTGTCTTCCTCCTGGTCACTTCATTTTCTGCTCTGTTCAGATGTATCTATTTGCTTGTTTCTGGGAACTTGATAAAGTTCCCAACAGAGATGAGTCCTTAGTCCTGAGAAGGAGGATTAAGTAGGATCCTGAGCTTTATTTTCCTCATGCTCCCTACCTATACAACTTCACTTGGGATGCCTGTCCTCATTGCCTGATATAAAATTCTTACCCATTTTTCAAGATCCAATTTAAACCAATTTCCTCTAAAATACTTTCTTAATCACCCCTAATTGGAATTTAATTCTCCTCCCTCCTGTTCTCTTAGCACCTTTTTCAACCACACTTGAAAAATTGTTTATGTATGTCTGTCTCCCCACTACACTAATTGCCTCTGGAGACCATGGGCTTTATCCTCCACACCTCTGAGTTCCTCCTCAGCGCCTAACGCAGGTGCCAGACCACAGGAGGTGCTCAAAAACGGTTTGTTGAATCCTGATACTTTGTTGTATCAAGACTTCTTGATCTCTTATATACCACTTTCCAGGATGCCTGGGTGTCTCAGAGGTTATGCACCTGCCTTCGGCCCAGGGTGTGATCCTGGAGCCCCAGGATCAAGTCCCACATCAGCTCCCTGCATGGGGCCTGCTGCTCTCTCTGCCTCTCTCTCTGTGTCTCTCATGAATAAATAAATAAAATCTCTTAAAAAAATACCACTTTCCTTGGAGCCAATGCCTTTTTTCCCTCTTCTTTTTTTGTAATCTGTAACTAAACCTAATTACATTCTGAATCGATTGCTTATCCCCTTCTCTACTGTTTTATCCTCTGCATGCAGTGTGTATATCTGTGTGTGTGTGTGTGTGTGTGTGTGTGTGTGTGTTTCTACTTTCACACGGATTTTACTTATTTTTAATTTGGGGAGTTATAAGCTAGTAGTCTACGTGATTTAATTGTACCTAATTTTTTCAGAGTTATTTCAGTGCTAATCTTTTTATATCCACCATATATGATCTTAACAGATAATTTCAGCAAGAAGTGATGAACAAGCTGTTTTTAAATGAATCTTCCCAATGAATTGCAGGACTAGAAAGTTAATGGAGTTAGAAGAGGAATTACTGGAGGCTCTGGGAGTTTTATGAAAGTCATTCCAAATTACCAGATAATGAGGAGCTTTCTGTGATTGCTAATTTATAATTGAATGCAGCTGGATAGTAACTAGTTCCAAAAGCAACTCACTTGTATTGTAGAATTCTGATTATTTTTAAAAGATAAGTTTCTTGGGACTGGAACAGTCAGTTCACATTATTTTCTCTCTCCCTCTGCATCTTTCTAGGTTTACTTCTGTCCTTATTGAAGCACATCCTTTAGTAGTTCTTTCAGGAAAATCTATGGGTAGCAAAGTGGTATTATCTTTGTCTAAAAAGTGACCTATTTTACTTTCAATTTGGAATGATGCTCTAGCTCCAGTACTTTAAAAATATTGCTGGGAAGGCTGGGTGGCTCAGCAGTTTAGCGCCACCTTCAGCCCAGGGCATGATCCCGGAGTCCTGGGATTGAGTCCCAGGTGGGGCTCCCTGCATGGAGCGTGCTTCTCCCTCTGCCTGTGTCTCTTCCTTTCTCTCTCTCTGTGTCTCTCATGAATAAATAAATAAAATCTTTAAAATATATATATTGCTGTCCTTTGTCTTCCAGCATCTATTACTGACAGAAGCCTAATGTCAGTTTAATTATTATGCCTTTGGCAATAATCTATCTTTTCCCTTCATTTAGATTTCAACATTATCTATTTATAAATGTCCTTTTCCCTTTTACTATACTATTTCTAGGTATAAATTATTTTTATTTATCCTAATCATTGTATAAGTATACTTTTAATCTAAGTGTAACAGAACCCAAGTCCATCTGCTCAATATGCAGCAAAGCCAATCACTGAGACATCAGGTTTGTAGCAAGGAAAGAGTCTGAGAGGCAGCAAAGGAGGAGATGGAAAGACAAGCCTCAAATCCACCTCCCTAAAAGGGGAGAGAACAAGTTTTCTATAAACATGGGAGTTGAAATTGTATACATACTGATAAAAAGGGGGGGCAGAGAATCTGTAATTATTCATGAGAAAAGAGGGAGCATGCACATTAAGCAAACATATATGTGCCATATATCCCATGTTCACTTTGAGGTAGAGACTTAATATCAGAACAAGACAAAATTCAGTCCCTAATGTCAGGGAGGTTATCTTAGGACACGGAGAAAGGGCTATGGTCATGCCCCCCAAAAGCTTATATAAACTGGATGGAGACTTAGGCTCATTAACTTGGGCAGGGAATTGCTTGTTCAGAGGCTGGAACATTATCAGTTGACCTTGAGTCCAGACTTCTGCAGTGACAACTAGTGAGTTTGCTAGTGGGGTCTAAACAGACACAATAGCTGATTAGGGGGAAACCATTCTCTGGAAAATAAGCTTTAAACTTTCTGCTGGTTTTAACTTCATTAACCCTACAGGATGCAGTTTTGGAAGAGCTCAGCTATTTCCATCTGATGCCTGATTTCAGCTCAAGTCTTAATCTCAGGGTCGGTCGTGAGATGGGGCCCTGCATCCAGCTTCACACTCAGCAGGGAGTTTGCTTGAGATTCCCTCTCTCCCCTCCCTGTGCCCCTATCTCCCTGCTCTCTCTCTCTAAAGTAAATAAATACATCTTTAAAAAAAAAAATTCAGCTGTTTCTTGCCTAGCTAAATTCATGACTCAGCTCCACTTTTAGAATAGTTTAAGCCAGATAGTTTTCTATAATTCTAGAAAATTTTCAACAATTGCTTTTTCAAATCTTTTTAAAAATTTTTCCAGATAAACATTAGACATAAATTAGCACTTACCTGGTCTTGCTCCTAGCTATATACTTTCATATCTTTCTGTCTTTTTTTTTCCTGTATTATGTTCTAGGTAGATTCATCAATACAATATTTCAATTTGTTAATTCTTTCTTCAGGTTATTTCTGCTTAGAGTCTTGATGATTTGGGTTTGCAGACTCATTTTTAGAAGTAAGTATTGTTCCTCCCTCCAAGTCACTTACTCCTTCCAATCTAGCAGCTTTCCAGGGGAAACCAGCTCAAAAACTTTTTGACAGGCTTAGAGTTCCTGTCCTGTAACAATAATAAATGCAAAGTGGTGCTCACATCCTTCCTTAAAGCTAATCCGGATCCTCCTGCCTCCCCAAACCACCCAGTTTACGATAGCCCCAGGCAACTGTCATTAGTAACTCTTTACATCTTCATCGTAAAAGGAAACCATAATGTACCTGGTTTCCAGTGGTCTCCCTACATCTAGAACTCTACCTTATGTGTTTTCATTTTTCCTGTACTCAAAAGATGAAATCCTGGCAGCCTCAATGGTTTAGTATCTCTCAAGAGTTTGCAGTTCTGTTCTGTTTCCTGTCCATGAACATGTATGTCTGACTTTGACCATTTAGTTTTCCCTTTCTCCATGTTATGTGCTATGTGTAAGCATATGATGCTGGGCTTGGGGGAGAGGGTGCTTGGAGTCTACCCTGCCCCACTCAGCTCTCATTCTAGCTGTTTTTAAGGCAGTTCTGGTGTCTCACTGGAAGCTTTCTCTCTTCTTCTAGCAGTCGAAGTTGTGAATGCTAGCGTATGAGATTCAAGTCCCATCATACGCACACCAGATCGTGAAATTGTTCATCAAATGGGAATAATCCTTCTGGTTTGTATCCATAGACTCTTTAATAACAGTTAAATACTGGTTGAATGTTTTCTACTGTTTTCTACTGATAATGAGCAGAACCAACATTTCACATACCCAGTCAGCACTTTGTCACTATTTAAATCTGATGAACCAACAAGAAAGGGCTACAGTAAGGTAATTTCTACGTTAAGATAATTTCTGACTGCACAAGATCCTGGAAATCCTAATTCTGTAGAAGCTGACACTGAGTGAGTCAGAGTAGACACCTGGAAGGGTAGTGTCCTCCTCTATTTTTCTACCTGGTACATTGACCATTATATAAGCAATCTATCCCCTTAGTGGAGACTACAGAATTTCAACAAATAGATGATAGATATAGATGATAGATGATAGATAGATGATAGGTAGATAGATAACACACAGATAATAGATGATAAATAGATAGATAATACACAGATGATAGATAGACAGATGATAGATAGATAGATAATATACACACACACACAAGGTCCTTGAAGAGGGGAGATGAGGGACTTCAACCTGTATCTCCATTACAAAAATACTGTTTTTACTTTAATTATATCTTTTAGTTCATGGAATTTTAAGAAGACTGGCGAAATATGGCTGCAACATACAGCACGTATTATACAAAGAGTCAGTAATTGACTGAAAACAGAATAAACTGATGACCCATAGCAATAATCAGCACTCTCAAATAGCACTTTCGAAGATAATTAAAAATTTAACCACCACCTTTTTAACATTATTTCTCCAAAGTACTTACATGTATTTATTTGTGCAGGAGAGATGAAAAAGAGAAAAAGGTGTTAATAAAGAATGGATAATAGAATTAATAAAAGCTTGGTTAAAAAAAAATTCCCCCACTTTTAACTTTCAGTATCATTTCAAGTGCATCACATAATTTCTCTGCCTACAAAGTAGAAATACTAATATTTGCCATATATTCAACTGATAAACACTCTTTGAACAGCCAGCATTAAGACTCAATGTAAATACAGCAGAGTGCTATTTTTACTAACATTTTTCAAACCTTCTAAAATTTTTAATCCACCGAAAATAATTGCTTAATTACATGAAAAGACATGAACACCTGACTAGATTAAGATTTCACATCCCAAGGGGAAATTCACATACAGTTATCCCATGAATTTACAGGGGGAAAAATTGGACCTATAAACTTGGAGCCTTAGGTCAGGTTTACTCCAATCTAAAGCTTTTTTCCAACTGTAAGGAAAAATTCAGCTTTGTTTTATGAGATGAAAAAGTTATAAAACACACTGCTCTTACACAACCAAGTGACTCAAAGTGCTATTTCTCTCAGCAATTATCATATGAGCTACAAGAATCAAATGAATTCAGGGGATGCTATGAGCCACTATAAAATGCCAGTGCCGGTGTTTAAATAAAATAGTTGAACATTGTCAAAAAAAAGATTGTGTTGTGAACAGTGCTAACATTGAAAAAAGAACCATGCCTACCTATTTATCATCTGTGTCTGTGTGTGTTGAGAAGGAAGAAGGGTGAGTTGAGAGTGGTCCACAAGGCCAGCAATACACCTTCACTGTCCTACCTCAGGAATCTATCACTCCTCAGTACCATCCAGTAATTCAGTTCACACAGATCTTGATCACCTTTCCCTTCCACCAAATATCATGCTGGTCTGTTACAGTGATATATTATGTTGATTGGACCTAATGAGTGAGAAGTAACAACCACTCTAGACTTCTTGGTGAGACATTTGCATGTCAGAGGGTGGGAAATAAATCATACTAGAATTCATAGGTCTTCTACTTCAGTGAAATTTTGAGGGGTCTATTGGTATTGGCATGTTGAGATACAGCTCTCAGGTGAAGGATAAGCTGTTGCATCCCCTGGACCCTCCTATAACTAAGAAAGAAGCACAGTGCCTAGTGGGCCTTTTTGGATTTTGAGTGCAACCTATTTCTTATTTGGGTATGTTACTCCAGCCCATTTATTGAGTTACCTGAAAAACTGTGAGTTTTGAGTGAGGCCAAGAAGAAGACCTCTCTACAACAGGTCTAGCTGCTGTTCAAGCTGGCCTCCCACTTGGCCCATATGATGCAGCAGATTCAGTAATGCTTGAAATGTCAGTGGCAGACAGAAATACCATTTAGGGATTTGGGCAGGCTTGTGTAGGTGAATTGCAGCCCAAATCTTTAGGATTTGGGAGCCCTGCCATTCTCCGCAGATAACTACCCTCCTTTTGAGAAACACCTCATGACCTACTATTGGGCCTTAGTAGAAACCGAAAGCTTGGCCACAGGCTACCAAGTTACTATGCTATCTAAGCTGCCTATCATGAACTGGGGGCTATCTAGCCCACCAAGCCATAAAGTTTGAGGAGCATAGCAAGACTTCATCATCAAATGTAGGTGTTATATACATGATCAGGCTCAAGAAGGACCTCAAAGCTGGGACACCTGGGTGGCTCAGTGGTTGAGCGTCTGCCTTTGGCTCAGGGCATGACCCTGGGGTCCTGGGATAGAGTCCTGCATCAGGGTTCCTGCATGGAGCCTGCTTCACCTTCTGCCTGTGCCTCTGCCTCTGTGTGTGTGTGTTTGTGTGTGTGTGTGTGTGTGCGCGCGCGTGCGTGTGTCTCACGAATAAATAAAATCTTAAAAAAAAAAAAAAAAGAAGACCCTCAAACCATAAGTAACTTATGTGGAGAAGTGGCCCAAATATTCATGATCCCCACCTCTACTACACTGGCTTCTTTCTCCCAGCCTGCTTCTGTGGCCTCATGAGAAGTTCCCTATAATATACATTGACAGAGGAAAAGACGACACAGGCCTGCTTTATGAATCCAAAGTAGACAGCTGTCGCACTATAGTCCTTCTCTGGGACATCCCTGAAGAACGGTAGTAAAGGGAAATCCTCCCAGTGGGCAGAACTTTGGGCAGTGCCCTTGGATATCCACTTTGTTTGGAAGGAAAAATAGCCAAATGTGCAACCATATAGCAACTTACAGACTGTAGCCAAAGGTTTGCCTAAATAGTCAGGAAATTAGAAGGAACATGATTGGAAAATCAATGACAAAGAAGTTTGGGGTTGAGGTATATAGATAGACTTCTCTGAATGGGCAAAAAAATGTGAAAGTATTCATGTCCCATGGGAATGCTCACCAAAGGACAACCTTGGTAGAGGAAGATTCTAACCATCAAGTCAATAGGATGTCCTGTTCTGTGGATACCGGTCAACCCCTTTCCCCAGCCATCTCTCCCATCACCAAATGGGTCCATGAGCAAAGGGCCATGGTGGCAGGGATAGAGGCTAAGCATAGGCTTAGCAACATGAACTTATACACACCAAGACCAACCTGGCTGCTCTGGCTACCACTGAGTGCGGGCAGTGGTCTGGTGGCAGCAGACCAACACTGATTCCCCAATATGGCACTACTCCTTGGGGTGATCAACAAGCTACCTAGTGGCAGGTGATTCCAACTGCTTCCATCATGGAAGGGACAGAGTTTTGTTCTTTCCAGAATAGATATTTACTCTGGATATAGATTTGCTTTATCTACACACAAAGTCTCTGCCGAAACTATCATCTGCAGACTTCTAGAATGTCTTATCTACTGTCATAGTATTTCACAGAGCATTACTTCTGGTTAAGAAACTCACTTGGCAAAAGAAATGTAGCAATGGGCCCATGCTTATGGAATTCACTGATCTTACCATGTCCCACCACCCCCTGCCCATTCTGAAGCAACTAGCTTGATAAAAGGCCACAAGGACCTTTTGAAGACAGTCATAGCATGGGCTATGTGGCCATACCTTGCATGGCTGGCACAAGGCTTCTCCAGAAGGCTGTGTATGCTTTTAATCAGTATCCAATATAAGATGCTGTTTCTCTGATAGCCAGGATTCATGAGTCCAAGAATTAAGGGTTTAAAAGGGGAGTGGCACCACTCATTATTACCCCCACCGACACATTAGCAAAATTTTTGCTTTCTGTTCCTTTGACATTATAGCCTTGCTAGCCTAAAGGTCTTATTTCCAAAGAGAGGAGTGCTTCTATCAGTAAAAAACAATGATTCCAGTGAACTATAAGTTAAGATTGCCACCTCGCCACTTGGGGTTCCTCACGCCTCTCAATCAACAGTCAAAGAAAGAAGTTATGGTCTTGGCTGAGGTGATTGATTTTGACTACCAAGGGGAAATTTGACTACGGTTCCTCAATGGGGGAAAGGAAGAGTGTAGGTGGAATACAGAAGATTGATTGGGGTGTCTCTAAATACCACCACGCCCTGTGGTTAAGGTCAATGGAAAATGGCAACAACCCAATCCAGGCAGGACTATTAATGGTCCAGATCCTTTAGGAATGAAAGTTTGGGTTACCCTGCCACCTGCTCAAAAAAAAAAAACAAAAACAAAAACAAAAAAACAAAACAAAACCACAACCAGCTGAGATGCTTTCTAAAGCAAAGGGAATACAAAATGGGTAGTAAAAGAAGAAATACTTACAAATACCAGCTACAACCACATAACCAACCAGTTATAAATACAAAGACTGTAATTGTCATGAGTATTTCCTCCTTATTTTGCTATGAATGTGTTGGGGTGTATACACACATATGTTAAACAAATTATTTTACATCATAGTATTTAAGTTATGGGATACCAGGAGAAGAGTAGACCTGAGTTAAGGACTTTATCTCCTCTCCTGGTGAAGCTACAGGATAGTTGTGTCATGCGAGGCAGAATTATGACCTTATCATTGTTAGAGGTGATGTACGGATATGTGCATGGGTGCCAAGTTGACAAGGGTTGGATATATAACCGTTTATTGTATGTGTCAACTTCCCTGAGCTAAGGGACACCCACATAGCTGGTAAAACACTTTTTCTTGATGTGTCTATAAGGATATTGCCAGGAGAGATTAGCATTCGAACTGGTAACCTGAGTAAACATTGCCTTCACCCGTGAAAGTGAGTATCATCTGTTAATGGTCCAAATAAAACAAAAAGGCATCAAAAGGGCAAATTTACTCTTTAAGCTGCGCTCAGACATTGGTGCTCCTTGTTCACAGGGCTTTGGCCTTGGCCTTGGCCTTGGCCTTATACCATCAACTCCCTGGTTCTTAGCCCGTCAGACTCAGACTATGACTTGTGCCATTGTCTCCTGTGGTTCTCAGGCCTTCCAGTTTGGACTGGAACTACCACCGTCGGCTTTCCTGGTCCTCTGGCTTAAGTATTTCTCAGCTTCCATAATCAAATGAGCTAATCTCTCATAATAAATCTCTTTCTATATATCTGCACAAATCCTATTGTTTCTCTTTCTCTGGGGAACTCTAATTCACCAGTCTATTTGATATTCCCTATGTCACTACCACATATTTCCCCCAATACTGTTAATATATATCTTTCAATCAACTTCATAACTGCCAATTTAGTTATGGACTAAATTATGTTCCCTCAGAATGGATATTTTGAAGTCCTGACTCCCAAAGTGACTGTGTTTGCAGATAAGGCCTTTAAAGAGGTAACTATGGTTAAATGAGGTCAGCACAGTGTGGCCCTAAAAGGAGAAAGAGACAACAGAAAAAACACACAAAGAATAGGCCATGTGATAACACATGAGAAGGCTACCGTCTGAAAGCCAAAGAAAGAGGCCTCAGGAGAAACCAACCCTGCCAGCACTTTGATCTTGGAATTCCAGCCTCCAGAATTGTGAGAAATAAATTTCTGTTACTTAAGCCACTTGACCTGTGGTACTCTGTTATGGCACATTAGAACACTAATCCACCGTCTCTGCCATGAAGTCTTTCTGAATGGGCGCTCACCTCTGTGGAGTCCTACAAGGCAGTTTCTTCTGCACCACCCTTATGGTACTTCTTTTTTTTTTTTAACTTTTTATCGTGAAATAATTTTAGACTCACAGGAAAGTTGCAGAAATAGTACAGAGAGCTCTCATGTTATCCTTCACTCGGCTTTCCCTTCTGTTAACACCTTATATAAGAAAAGAACATAACATTGGTAAAATACTATTAATTAGGGACACCTGGGTGGCTCAGTGGTGGAGTGTCTGCCTTCGGCTTGGGGCATGATCCCGGAATCCAGGACGGAGTCCCACATCGGGCCTCCCGCATGGAGCCTGTGTCTCCCTCTGCCTGTGTCTCTGCATCTCTCTGGGTCTCTCAAGAATAAATAAACAAAACCTTTAAATATATACTGTTAACTAAACAACAGACCTCATTCAAATGTCCCCAATTTTCCTCAAGTGTGTGTGTGTACGTGTGTGTGTGTGTGTGTGTACGTGTGTGTGTGTGTGTGTTCCAGGGTAACACAAAGTTCCACATGGCATTTAGTTGCCATGCTTTCTTAAACTCTTCCAATCTATGACATTTCCTCAATATTTTCTTATTTTTCATGACCTCTATACTTTTGAAAAGTACTAGAAAGTTATTTTGTAGACTGCCTATCAATTTGGATTTGTCTGATATTTTCCTACGATTCAACGGAGGTTATGCATTCCTGAGAAGAATACCCCAGAAGTGAGGCTGAACCCTTCTTGGTGAATCATCTCAGAGAGCACATGGTACGAATATGTCTAATTTGGCGTAATGTTAACATGGATATTTGGTTAAAAAGTTACCTGCCAGATTTCTTCACTGTAGGGTTACTATTTCGGCCTTATAATTAATAAATGCCTTGAGAGAGTATAAGATTATGCAAATATTCTGTTTCTCATCATATTTTTGCCCATGAATTTTAACATCTCTTGATAGATCTTGCCTGCAACAGTCATTACGTAGTGTTTATCCAATGGGGATTATTCTACTTCTCTAATTTCTTGCACATTTATTCATTGAATTTTTTTCTCTAAGTAAGAGTTGTCCTTTTTTCAAACCCCATTTATTCATTTATTTAATTGCTTATACTAGTATGGACTCATTGATATTTATTTTATGAGCATAATATATCACTTTGGTTATTTGGTTATTTACTTTGTTCAAATTATTTCAGCTCTGGCCTTTGATTCTGGAGCTCCTTGTTTAGATCATAGTCTCTATCATCAAATAGAATAGCTGGGTAAATCTCTCTTACATTCATCACTTGGACTCTCCTACTTCCCTCTTTACTTATAATGATCCCTATGATTACATTGGACCCACACAGATAATCCAGAATAATCTCCCTAATTTAAAGTCAGCTCATTAGTGACCTCAATTCCATCTGTAACTTTAACTCCCCCTTGACATGTAACAAAACATATTCAAAAGTTCTATTGATTAGAATATAGATAATCTGGGGAGACTACTACTCTGCCTACCACAGAATGAATACCTCTAATTCCAACCCAACATCTCATGGTTCATTCTATCCTTCCCTCGTTTCCTTATTTGAAACTTCTTTCCTTGACAGTGAGAAAGCTGGCTCTCATTATCTATGACATATTGTTCTAACCTCACAGTATACAGTCAAAATCCTGTTTTCCAAAGTTATTTAGGTTAGTCGTTATCGCCCCCCGCCATCTTCTTCATTGTGGTTGTAACAGTTAGTTTCACTTCTTACTGCTTGCATTCCCCCAACTATATAGTGGATTTGAATTAATTATTGGAGGGAATAATATAAGAAACAATGCTAGGATTCTAAAAATTAGGACTATATAAAAAATTTATTCAAAGAAGTGTCACTTTCTCCCTCAATCCTTGCCACTCAATTCCCGTTCTTCCCTTCTTTGTACTACTTTGTCTCTCACTCCCCATAAAAAGTCAATCTTATTGAATTTTGCTTTATTCTTTCCCTATTTCATTGGCACAAATGAGCAGAAACATGTATATCTTCTTATATCCTCCCCTTGTGGTGGGAACAATTAAAATCTAATCTTTTAGCAACCTGGAGGTTTAGAATACCATATTGTTGTCTATAATCACTATGCTCTGCATTACATCTCTAGGACTTTTTTTTCTTTTTCTCTAGGACTTATTTATCTACTAGACCCAAGGTCTGTACCCTTAAACCAGATATTCTCAATTCCTCCACTCCCCGGCCTCTGGTAACCAACATTCTATACTCTGTTTTTATAAGTTTTGCTTTTTCAGATCCCCCATATAAGTGATATCATACAGTATTTGTCTTTCTCTGTATCTCACTTAATGCCCTCAAGGAGGACCATTTCTATATCTTGTCTTTTGTGTATGAATTGTGTATTCATATATGTTTTCCTTTTTTTAGCAGGTTTTATTCCTTTGTGCTTCAATTCTCTCTATATTAGGAATGTTAGCACTTTATTTATGGCATATCTAAATATTTTCTCCAGTTTTTCAGTTGTCTTAGGCTTTCATTTATGGTATTTTTTACCATCCCAGGAAGTGTTTTATGTAGTCAAATTTACCACTCTTTTCTTTTACTGTGAGTCAGTTAGAAAGACTTCTTCTACTTTGAAGTAAGAGAGGAATTCATCTAGGGTGCCTGGGTAGCTCAGTCAGTTAAGTATCTGCCTTCAGCTCGGGCCATGATCCAGGGTGGTGGGATCAAGCCCCACATGGGGCTCCCTGCCCAGTGAGGAGCCACTTCTCCCTCTCCTCCCTACTTATGCTCCATTGCCATCTCTGTCTCTCTCGCATATAAATCAATAAAGTCTTTTTAAAAAGAGAAATTCATCTATCTCATCATTCCTCTAATACTGTTCCTCTAATCATTCCTCTACTACTGTCTAATTTCTGTCTTGCAGTTATTTGGTTTAGTCTCCACTACCACCACCAATAACCTCTTTCTTCACTAAACTTCAAGAGCTCTCTCAACTCTCTCTCAATCTCTCAAGAGAGAGAGTCTCTCTCTCTCTAAACAAGAGAACCTCCCCCTTGTTTTATGATCCCTCAAATAATTAACCCAACTTCTTTATCTTCAATAAGATCCTCAATAAAATAAAAATTAAGAAAGCAAATTGAATTTACAGGAAGAAATCAGCTATGCTTAACAAATGCCATATCTCAAAAGTTAGAGTTTTAAATAAATCAGTTATCAGGTTCTCCAAAATTAAGTAGATTGGCTTCCAAAATGAGGACTCTGGAAGGAAATGTAAAGATACTCTTACTTAGGCCCTTTAATTTGCAAATAAAGAAACTAATACCAAGTAAGTTTAGGGACTTGCCCAGTATCTTACAGTCAAAGAGAAGTATCAGCTCAGTGGTCTACGAAGTCCGAACAAATTCTTCGTCTACTAAACTTCCCATCCTACTATCCAAAACTTTCTCAACTTTTATTTTAGTTTAGTAAAGCTGGTTTTCAAAACAATCTACACCCTAATACAACCCAGACAGAACAGTTGATAAGAAATCAAAGAGTTTTCTAAGAGGTTAAAAAAGCTGCCAGCATTTCAAATGTCTGGCTGTGGTCAGATTACACTTTGAGTGAAGGAAACACCATGGATTTTGAGTCTAAAAAAGATTTTCTTCCAATACACTCTTACTAGAAAGTCAGCTACGTCATGTATGAAAGACAGGATTTCCTGCTGATAAATAAGGAACCAACTGCTCAAACACAGCTCAATAAATATGTCCTGCAGAGGTTTCAAACTGGTGGACAGCAGGCCAACTACAGCTAATAGACCTGTTTTCTTTGAAGTGCTATTTTCTAATACTGAGCAACATTATTTTTACATCAAGAAATTACTTATAAAAATACCAATTTTCACTGTTTCCTGAAAAATTAAAAGAACTGGCAGCTCTGAGCTTATATTTCCATGTGATATTAATTGGCCAGAGTTGAGACATGGCTAAGTCTTTTGGACAGATTTCAATGTACCACTATCTCTGCCACTTCCCAACCCAACCCAACCCACTTCATTCAGTTATGTCCCACCTAGACCTTATAAGCCTATATAGTTTTCAACCACTGATATGGACTTTAGTTGGATGCTGGCAAGTAACACGTTGAGTTTGGAATAACATCAGTAAGATGGTAGTTATTATTTATTGATCATTTTAGGTGCCAGAGATTTTAAAGTACTTTATATACATCATTTAAACCTCACAAAGAGCTCTTTGAGGGAGATAAAGCCCTCCCGTCTTTCAAAAGAGAAAACGGAGGTTCCACAAAGTTAACTTGCTTAAGTGTACACTGCTACAAAGTGACTGCTACTTTGGGCAGGGATTTAAAGTACTCAAAGACAGCAGATGGTGAAAACAGATGGAGTGACAATATAGATGAGATCTGAGAAGTTTGTGCATGGAGAGGGTCATAGAAAAACATAGCAAAAAGGGTAAGTAAAAAACTTACAGAAGAGTAAAATAGTAAGCAAAAAAGAGAACAGAAGAATAGGAAAGGAAAGTTCTGAGAACACTCAGCAACAAAAGCAAAGCTCCAGCAGTTAAATATTCAGATACAGAGCAGGAAGGGGAGACTAGAAAGGATGTTTGAGGAAGCAGCATGATCCAAGGAATGATGGAATGATAAGTCTTAGAGAATGGGACCATAGGCACCCTCAGCCCACACACACTGATTCTTTCAAAATGTGTTAATCATTCATAATCTGATGAGCAAATTTGTTTCTAACTTCCACAGCAATTCCACAGCAATTGTGGACCATCTGAAATACTCTAAAATGCAGGTGAAGGTCAGTTGGTCTTGCTTAGCTGTCTTATCCGCCTTACCAAAATCCACTGTGTAGAGACACCTGGGTGGCTCATTGGTTGAGCATCTGCCTTCAGCTCAGGGCATGACCCCAGAGTCCTGGGATTGAGTCCCATGTCGAGCTCCCTGCAAGGAGCCTGCTTCTCCCTGCTGATGTCTCTGCCTCTCTCTGTCTTTCATAAATTAATAAATAAAATCTTTTTAAAAAATCCGCTCTGTACCATCTACTAGTGATGTTGACAACCTTGGTGCTAAACCATACTTTTCAATCACTTCCTTGAACCTATCCCCTTCCTGATCCTGACCTCAACTCCAGTTTGCAATTACCTTTTCTTTGTCGTTCTTATTCTTCCTTGAACTCTTTGGTATGCATCTAAAGGTTTTCAGAAAGGAAAAGGAGGGTAGGAAAGGGAGGTAGGGAAGGAAAGAAGTAAGGAAAGGGAAAAGAAAAGAAAGGGAAAAGAAAGAAAGAAATTCCTGATTTGTAGCATTTGCTGATCCCCATAGTGTAAATATTGAATTATGGCCAACTTCAGACTACGTATGCAATGTCCCTGAAAACCATCTTGAAGAGAGATGTGAAGTAAAACACCATTTTATAGTATTTGCATCATACCATATGCATAAAATAGATATATCAAGCATATCAGTAATAGTAAAATGTAGCAAAATAAATAGAAATCAGTTTAGAGCAATTATTACTTTGTTTTTAATACAGTATATTTAATTGTTGATATCATTTAATATTTCATAATGGCCGTGATAACAACCAACTAACAAAATACCTGAAAATGTAAAAATTGGCTCTTGTGAGCCAGCAGGAGCCAGCTCCAGCACACACCACTGTTTATATTTCAAGCTTCTAGGGGACATGAGACACTTCAATGGGCTAGATATCTTCTTTCTCTATTTTTATAATTTAATCTTTGACTCTGAGACCTTCTAAATAAAAATACATCCTGTGTCTCCTCTACTTTCAGTTCTCTACTGCAACATACTTCATTTCCAAAACCAGATGTGTGGGTTTTCCACGCATGAAGCAATTCTGTGACACCTGTGTGTCCTACAATTTAACTCAATCCTGACACTATCTACCTGGAAATGGTGCCAGATTCCGCAGGTCAGAGGGTCAGTCCCACAAGACTGCTCCACCCATTCAGATGACAATCACAAGTCCAGGCTAATGCCGGTACTTCTGGCCAGCTGACTAATAATCAAAGGTTCCCATGACGTCCCCCCCCCCCCCGCCCCCTTTATCCCCTACCAGGTTCTATTAATTTCCTAGAGTAGCTCACAGAACTCAGGAAAACAGTTTCCCCACTAGATCACCAGTTTATTATAAAAGGCTTTAACTCAGGAACAGCCCAGTACGAGATGCATAAGGTAAGGAGATAGCGTGGAGCCTCTATGCTCTCTCAGGGTGTGCTGCCTTTCTAGCACCACCACCTGTTCACCATCTCAAAAGTTCTCTGAACCCTGTCCTTTTGGGATTTTATGGAGGCTTCATTATGTTGCCATAGCTGATTAAATCATTGGCTGTTGGTGATTAATTCAATTTCCAGCCCCTGGCCCTCCCCAGAGGTCAAAGAGGGGAATTAAAATCTCCAACCCTCTAATCACTTCGTTGGTTTCCCCCAGCAACCAGTTCCCATCCTTAGGTGCTTTACAAAAGTCACCTCATTAACATAAATTCAGGTGTGGTTGAAAAGGGGTTGTTAGGAATCACAAGGTATTCCTTTCACCTTATGGCTCTGGAGCTGTTTCAGAATAGAGGACAAAAAGGCAAATAGTATAACAGAGGCTCTTATTGTTAGGAAATTCCAAAAGTTTTAGGAATCCTTCACTAGAAATGGAGACCAAGATCAAAATATATATTTCTTATTATGAATCACAATTTTGCAGATTGCCACAAAAAAGAATTTTAATCTCTGTCTTTTCTTGGTCCCACCACTCCCATAGGCTGTGCCACACAGTCCCTGAGATCTTTCCAAGTATTGTGAGGGAGCCACCAGATTAGCAGTCATCAGAGCAAACAGGTACCACTGAGAAGTCCATTGTCCTGACCCACAGGACACCTGGATCCGGTGTCTCTCTACTCCTCCACACCACGTTTGGAAAGCTAAGGGGCAGATATTTTTTGGTGACTTACCCAAGGTCACACCACTATTCAGCAACAGAAGCTAGGCAGAGATGCAGGCCTTCTACCTCTAAACCTTAACAAGGCACAAGGAGCTTCTCATGATCTCTGGTCCCTGCCCACCTACTACTTTCTATGGTGTTTTCCAACTCCCAGTTGCCTTTTTTTCTCCTCCAGCACACCTGTCTTCATGTTTTTAGGCTTTTGCCTATGCTGTTCTGATCATTTGAAATCCTTTTCCTCATCAACTCTTTCTCATTCCAAACAAGAGCTGATAGGTTCCAACTCAGCATTCAAGACTTTCCTGAGAAGTCTGCTCATTTGGATTCAGGTGCATGCCCCTCTTACAGTCCTTATCACATTTTGCTATCATTTTCTGTTTGAATTTCTCTCACCTATTGAACTGTGAACCAGCTTCTTGAGAGGCAGATTCACTGTTTTGTTCATCATTAGCACAATGCCTAGCATGCAACAAATCTTCAGTAAATGATTGTTTATATTTAAAAGACCATAAAAAATGGATGAGTCTCATTTAGTAACTTTTAAAAAGGGTGATTCATTGTACAAATAACCTATTGACTGCAAATTAAACCAACAATCTAGTCAAAGAAGATGTTGGCTAGAATTGCAGCAAGTCACAAGTATCACAGAAATAAAACCCAAAGGAGCCAGCCCCTGGGCAGATCATCTAAGAACTATCAGCCATACAGAGGATGAGAGGGACATTCTCTGTATCCTCCTTCCCAGCAGCTGTCACAGTGAATCCACCTTTTCTTGCATTTTAATCAGAGCTACAATTCTCTATTTCCCCCGCCAACAAAAATATACGAGCAGCAGCTACACACAGATTTTCTACTTTCATCACTAAGGAGACCACATTTTGATAATTCTCAAGACAATTACAAGGAAGAACAAACCCAAGTCAGAATGTTTGACTAAGCCAAGTCAAACAAGCCTAGGTGTGGAATGACATGGGCAAAAAAGGACAAGGTCAGTGAAAAAAAATTCTCGGTGGGTACAGGCTATCTCAATGTACAAAACTTTGCATGACCACCGGTGTGATGATTGCTTCTTGCTGAAGACTTGAGTTAACACAAAAGAAACTATCATGATCTATTTCCATTCTATGACCATTGCCAAATTAATACAAAAATAGTGAAAAACTTTCATAGCATATAAATCAAGAGAGATGGAAAGCACGTCTCATTTTTTTAGATATGAGCAAAGCCAAGGGCCACAAGAAAAAACTATTCAGCAGTAAGCCCCTTATTGCCTAGATTCACACAAAATTGCATGCAGAAAAGAACCCTTCTCCTTTCCTGCCATATGCAAAAACATCTATGTATTCCTTCCTTCAAGCATCCCTTTGCCTCTTGTCATGGGTTGACTTGCTTTCCCTCCAAAAGTTCATATAGCGAAATCCTAACCCCCCAGTACCTCAGAATGTGACCTTATTTGGAGATAGGTAATCAGATTAAAGTGGGGTCATTGGGTGGGGCCCTGATCCAATGTGATTTGTCTTTTTGAAAAGGGGAAAGTTGGAGACACACACACACACACACACACACACACACACACACCCTGAGAGCATACCTGGTGAAGAAGACACAAGGCAAAGATGGCCATCTGTAAGCCAACTGGAGAGGCCACAACAGATCCTTCCATCACAACCCTCAGAAGCAACCAATCTTGCCAATACGTTGATTTCAGACTGGTGGCGTCCAGAACCATAGGACAATACATTTCTGTTGTGTAAGCCGTTCTGTCTGTGGTCCCCTGTTATGGCAGCCTCAGGCAACTCATACCCTCCTCCTAGACATGTTTCTTCAGATATCCTTCATCCCCGTTCTTCCAAGATTTTCTAAGGTTAAAAAAAAGTTACTTCACAGATGTATATTATAAATCTTACAGTTTCATTTGCCTTTTAAAAAAAAATCAGTGCATAATCTTACCTCACAAAGTTACATGTAACATGGGGAAAACCTCTACAATTTTCAAACCTGTAATAATTGAGTTCTATAATCACCAAAAAAAGAAAAGTACAAAAGAAAACCAATGCTGAGACCTCTCATAAAGCAAGTACAAAGGCAGAAGACAAAATTGGCTGTGCACTATCATTAACTAAAGCTATCACAGTCCCTTTGTCATCTTAAATAGCTATTCCATGATCTTTTCACTTGCAATAATGAATCAAACTTTTGATAAAAGAAAATATTTGATCTCCTTTTAGCCAAAAATGTCCCTTTTATAATCCCATTTAATATTCTAGAAGAGTTTTCTTTCCTTTGAAAAAAATGTAAGTTTGACAATCTAAAGGCATTTGTATTTTAAAGCCTACAAAAAGACTTTTGGAGAGTACCTGGTGAAGTACTGACTTGCCTCTGCAGCTCAAAATTTCAATTATTATAGAATTTCACTCAGAATAGCATTTCTACCTTTTAACCTTCATCTAAATAATGTTCATTTCTCTTTCACTATGATAGAGTTCAAGCCCTTGCAATATGCTGTAAAAGTAGTAGGAGATATACAATTATACTTTTCTCCCTTTGTTCCTCGATTTCAGACATCAGTCTATACCCCCAAATAAAATAAAATAAAAATTCATGTTTTCTGCAGAGACATGTTTCCCAAGAAGAAATCAGTAAGGATAGATTGCAGTTCTCTCAGAGAATAAGAATGCATCAGGCAAGCATATCTCTTTTATTGTGTTTTTCTTCTGAAACACAAGAAATAGATTTTCCAATTTTGGAAAGCTGATTCCCATAAAAGCATCCCTAAACTGTGAGAAAATTATCTCGGCAATGAGGAATGAAACGGTCTTTCCAAAAATATTTACATGACTTGCAAAGGAGTGGCTAAAACGCATCTCAATAGACAGCTTATATTTGTTGTAGGTGGAAAGGACTACAGAAAAGTGATTGAACATGACAAGACTCCGATTTTAAAAACTGACTTCATTTGGCAACTAATAAAAAGAATTGTGCTTACTTGACTCATGGCATTTTTCCCTTGGCATGCAAAATCCAAATGAAGTAAAAAAAAGAGTAAAGTTTCTACGACAGAATTTAGAAATGTGGCTGAAAGTAAATCAAGAGAGGAATGACCTTGACTACTATTCAATGACAGCTTGTTGGTAAGCAACAGAAATGGACTCTACCTAATTTGAGCAGACAGGGAGCTTAGAGGCACAACCCGAGAGAACTCAACGAACACACCAACCTGACAGGACAGGAGCCAAAATCGCTCTTACCTGGTTAGCAACAGCGAGTGGGCAGTTTTGCCTGGGCTCCGCTAATGGGTTGGATCCACTCCCCTGCTTGTCCTTTCCCCTAGATTCAAGCTGGGGAGATTGTTATCAGGCCATCTTGGTTTACCTGCCTAGAGAAGAGTCCTTTGACCAAGGCTGCTTCCAAGGTACAAGAGGTAATTTCTCCAAAAGTAGGAAGTGCTTAAGAAGAGAAGGAGAAATGGATGTTAAGTTGCATAGATAAGTAAACAAATGAACATTCTATAATTATATCCCCCCCCCAAACCTCATAAAAATTACAAAAAGTAAAATCACTTTCAAAATGAAGGTGCTGACAAGTAGTTGACCAGTAGCATATGAGTTAAATATGAACTAAAGATAGTTTAGGAATCTCATTATGCACAGGAGGATTGAAAAGAAGTTATGTCTTTTAAACAGTCAAACAAGATTCACGACTCCTAGAATAAACCAAATAATTTTCAAGTGCCTACACATATATTTTTCTGCATGTTAACTTAAATGACTCCCCCCCCCCCGTATTTCCTCAGTTTTACATTCAGATTATCGTTTACATACACCATTCTATTCACTGAGATTTTACTAGTGGCAGTGGCATGAGTTTAATGGCATTTCTCAAATACAAATGGCCAATTCATGATACAATTTAAATTGTCTAAAAAAGGGTTTTATGTTAGGCTAAACGAATCCTTTGAAAATGTAGCCAGATTTTTAAGTTCTCCTACAAACAACCAGCCTTGTAATTACTGTTCCGCAAACTATATTTTTAATGTTGAAGTATCTTCTCAACAGTAAAACTTCACTTGTGCCATAAATGCCATTCAGTTTGGATTTTGCTTTGCTTGAAAGAAATGTATAAAAATTATCACTGATGATATAGTTTACTGCCTGAAAACACCACACCTAGCAAGCTTTGTTTCTCTACCTAATAATTTGTTAAGTGTGCTCTTAGAAACATCCTGATGAGTTTCTTGCCACATAATAAAACACAGTGTTAACTTATCCTCATGGCTTGTCAAGACCAAGAAACTGAAGAGACAGCTTGAAAAAGGGAACCACATCAAAATGGTTTTATTTCCTGGAATAAGATTCATTAAAAAAATTTTTAATTCCTCAAGTTTAATTTTAATTAGACTTTTTTAAACCTAAGTTCCTGGCAATAGAAGGATCGTCACTCGTTTTATCTTAGCAAAATGAAGAGAAATGCAAAAATGTCATGTTCATTCTTTATTTAAAATGAAGAATCTTTTCTGCAGAGTAAAGGCTTTAGGCATAAAGCTCTTCATCTAATAGCAATATTTTGACTATCTTTATGCTAGAATCTTCATTTTGACAGTCTTGCAGCTGTGAAAGTTTGCAGCTTCCTGAGCTAAACTCAAGAGGCTCTGAGTCCATGCCAGCTGTCTTTCAATTTCACATCAACTCTCTTGATATTTTGTCAGTTTAAAGCTTTTGCAAAGTTTGCAAGGCCTGAATTCATTAGATAAGGGAAATGGGTCATCTAAATCTTAGCCAACCTCAACTGCCATAGAGATTCACTATTGCAAATCTCCTTCAAGACTGAATTAGAAAATAGACCCCAGGGGTCTTTGTCATTTTTGGTATTTGATGATACCATTTTAACAGCAGCTGCTGAAGCTGTGTGTGCCTCAATAAAAATCTCTGGTTTAAATTCTCTTTCCTTTATATTTTCTGTATAAAATTGGATGCTGACAGCTGCAATAATAAGGCCAAGAAGGTCATTTAAAGTTCAGTTTGCTAGGCACACCCTAGGTAACAAATTCATCATAAAGGCTCTTTTCAAAAATTACGATGGTTATTAGAAGAAAAATCCATCTTGTTTTTAAAGAATTCGGCAACAGTTTTAAAGAGCTAAAAAAAAAAAAAAGATAAAAGAAAAGAAAGAAAGAAAGAAAAAACAGATTGGCAGGGGTAGTTGAAGAAATTGGACAAAGTTTCAACCAACAAAAGCATTTGATGATTCCTCTGAGAGTGAAGAACAGCCTTATTATCACAGGCAATCATACGTTATCTATAATTTGGTATAGTATGCATCTTAGATCTGCAGAGATTGATCCCTTTTTACATCTTGTTATTAAGATAGAAATAGTTAAATGCATGTCTATGCTTTAACTGAAGGGGAAAAAACTACATAGTACATGAAACAGAAAAAAATTGTTAATATTCTGTAACACATAAATGAATGAGTGCTTTATCCCATGTCTACGTGGATTCTCTGTACACACACCTATCAAATTTTATTTTCTTCTGTTAATCTGTCTCATGTCAATTGACTCTTAGTCCAACTAGAAGGACCGTTGAAAGGGACAGGAATTCCTGCTCCCCAACACCTACTAGAGCAGTCACAAGCTCGGTAACAGTGCTATCCCGTAGCACTTCCTGTGATGATGAAAATGTTCTATATCTGCACTATCAAATATGGTAATGATTAGATGCATGTGTCTATGGTGCATGTGAAATGTGGCCAGCGCAACTGTGTAGATGATTTTTTAATTTAACTTAATTTAATTAATTCAAATTTAAATAGCCATATGCAGTTAACACTAACATCTTGGATAGCGTAGGTCTACACCATTGATACTTCCACTAGAAACTTTTAGGGAGCAAAAAAGAAAAATAGTTCTGAGTGAATAAAAGTTTGTCTAAGATATCAATCCTTACTTTAATCTCTGGAACTTTATAACAGTTTTATTTACTAAACTATAATACATCAAAATTTCTCCTAAGGAGGAGGGATGCCTGGGAAGCTCCTACTCTTGGTTTTGGCTCATGAGGATCCTGATCTCAGGGTCCTGAGATGTGGCTCTCTACTCAGCATCAGGAGTCTGCTTGAAATTTTCCCCTTCCCTCCCCTCGTCCCTCCCTCCCCCTCTGCTCCTCACCCTCTCTCTCTAAAAAATAAATAAATAAAACCTTAAAAACAACAACTACAACAAACACTTCTCCAAAGGAAGAGCACCTGGGTGGTGCAGTCAGTTAAGTGTAGAACTCTTGATTTTGGCTCAAGTCCTGATGTCAGGGTCCTAAGATGGAGTCCGTCCTCAGGCTCTGCCCTCAGCACAGAGTCTACTTCAGATTCTCTCTCCTTTTCTCTCTGCTCCTTCTGCTCATGCTCTATCTCTCTAAAATAAATAATTAAATAAATCTAAAACAAACAAACAGACAAACACACACACACACACACACACACACACACACAAAACACCCTTCTCCTAAGGAAATCAACACAGGCTTTGGCAGCTGCCATGATCTACCATGATATAAACTACCGTGATAGCAATGGTGAGCTGCCCAGATACCAAAGCATGATGGAGCTCCTTCGTCAGCGATTTGATAGCATGCAAAACACCAGGACCCTCTAAGAACAGCTTCCCACGAAGGGATCCATAATGGAAACCAGTAACAATAGGAGCCTCTATCAGCAGAATCTGTGCTTAAAAACCAGGAGTAGTTGTTAGGGTTGGCATGTGATGATATGACTTCTTGGAAAACATCTCCTCTACTTTCAGTCGAATGTTACCCATGTAGAAGAATAAACTTTTTTTACTTTGATTTGTAACCCAACATAGTCACAGTTTCTAGAAATTAGTTACTCTTTGAGGGACCATTATTCTACCTAACATACATACTCCTAACAGAGTGGCCATGATGATGCTTTGGATCCTCAGGTAACAGGGTCAACTTGGACTCTATGTCCAAAGATTAGCAATATGTTTGGACATTCCTCTTTCTAAAGTGTATGACGTCCAAATAAATTGTCACGGGTCCTTTGGGTAGAGACTGGAGAAGCCATTGATCTTTATACACGCTGTCAGTGTTGCAGCCTCTTTCATCTGGGAAGTTGGCCTTCCCTCTAGTCAATGAGCTCTAGATCTGAGAATTGGCTCAGGTGTGTGAACTGAGCAAGAAAGAGATTACGACATTTTGTTGGGGTGACTGCTCTTAGCCTCCTGATCATCAATACTTGATTTATTTTGGTTGTATACATTGTGAAATATCATGACTGATGGCTCCTTTATGTTGCTCCTGGGAACGCCATGCTCTATCTTTGTGGGTCAGACATGCTGGCTTCTACTCTGACCTTTGGTCATTATTATAACTGCATCTGCCTTGCTTCTGTAGTTAAGTACACCACCTGACCGCTATTTCAGGATTCTTTCATCCTCTTTGCTATCAGTGACCCTATAACAGCATCTTCTTCTGAGTCCTGAGTTACAGAGGGGAGCCGCCACTGAGCTCAGCGATGCTGGTGCCACTCTCATCTGTATAATTCAGCACGGTGGTTAACAGGATTTTTCTTCCAGCACATTAAAGATGTCACTCCACTATATTCTGGTTTATGTAGTTTCTACACAAGAAATATGTTTTTTTATATGTGCTTCTCTCTATGTAATGTATCATTTTTTTCTGTGTGTGTACATGTTGTGTACGTGTGTTGGGCTTTTATCATGCTGGTATTCTTTGGTTTGGGTTGAATTGAATCTTTGGTTTGGTGTCTGTCATTAATTTTGGAAAATTATCAGCCATCATTTCTTCAAATTTTGCTCTTGTTGTTTTATGCCCTCCCCACCCTGTTCTAGGATTTCACTTGTACATATATCTGACCATCTAACATAGTCCCATAGTTCTTGCTCTGTTCTGAGACAGGGTTGGGGTTTTTTTCCATTCTCTTTTATCTTTTTATATCAATTTTTGTAATTTCTATCATCAAATTCACTGAATTTTCCCTGAACTGTGTCAGTTGATAAATCAATCAAAACCATTCATCATATCTGTAATTTTTTTTATTTCTACCATTTACATTTGGTTTTGAGTTTTTTTATAATTTCTATCTACTAGAATTACCCAACTGACATGCATGCTCTCCATGTCATGTCTTTTACACTTGAGCCTTTAACAGAGTGGTCCTAATTATTTTACATTCTTACATCTTGTGTTATGTAAGAGCAAACTTGTGTAGATTACTTTGCCTTTTGATAGTGGATTAACTCTTCTTACTTCTTTGTGTCCTTTGTAATTTTGTTGTTGTTGAAGGATGGAGGTAAGTGATTTTTACGCTGGGAAATGGGCATGCCTTTCCTTCTGCTAGGCCTTCATTATGGGAGGTTGAGTAAATTTGGCTAGAAGTTGAGCTGAGTTTTGCATTGTTGTTAGTATGCCACCAGCCCAAAATTCCTCGAGTATTACCCTGAGTTTAGAGTGGAAACTGGTCAGGGTAGAAACTGGTTTAACTCAACTTCTGTTCCACCATCAGATTAGGATTTCCCTTCGGATTATGCCTCAGAGAGACTGTCTCTCCAATCTCCTTCCCCTCTCCCAACAATAAAACACTATTACTTGTTATTCAGTGTTTTTAAGTTAGTGCCTGTCTTTGGTAAGCAAGTGTGCAATTCCTATCTCTCCTTGAAGATGACAGATTTCCTGATTTGGGGTTACTTTCTTACCTTGTAACTTCAGCTCTCCCATGTCTTTAAGAAAAATTGTGAATTTACAAATTGTCCATGTGTTGTTGTTGTTTTTGTTATAAAGGATGGGGTTTTTGCTCCTTCCAACTTCCTATATCCTAAGCAGAAGTCAAAATGCCCTTAGCACTTTGATCAAGAGAGTGCTATCTAGCCCTTTCCACAGATCATGGTCAGCTGGTGGGTGTCGTGGCCTTATGTAGTATATCCATTCCCATATGCTCAAATTCTCTGAGCCTTTTGATTGCTTCCTCTATTATTTGTCAGGGAAGTTCTGGGACTTTTAAAGTATGCACTTTTCCAAGCTTCCAGGATCCCACCTGGAAGTCTATTATTATCAGTTCTTGAGGCCTTGCTGGAACGTTAAACCTGTCTTACTGATAAACTCTCCCTCACTCATCTTTATTTTCTTTGCTGTTTGAATCAGCACCCTTAGATTCTAGTCCCATACGCACCCTTCTAGTTCCTACTAGTATATGTTAACTAGGTCCTGCAACTTCTCTAGTCCCCTTCCTTGCTTAGCAGACCCAGCTCTTTCCCAGGCATTTTGTGTTGTAATTTGACCCCAGCTAGTGCTCAGGAGAGACACAGGAGAAAATGCGTGGGGAGTGGGGAGGGGCTGCAGAGAAGAGGGGGGAGGACCTGCAGATGTCATTTTTTTCAAGGAAGAATCCTCTCTACCTTGTCTATAGACAAGTAAATGCCTCTTTACACTGTCTAATGCATGACAGAAAAGATAAAAAGCCCAGGGCTCGGAGGAAAGTAAGGATTTGAGATTTTCAAGTGTTTGAACCCAAATGTCTCGATCCCAAATTTCACTCCTTCCCAAATAGGGTGCTGGATTTTGTAAGCAGACTCTCCAGGATTGAGAATTCAATCTCCTTTGGAATTCTGTTACTCCTGTAAGCACTGGGCTGGATCCTCAGCCTTTCCTGTACTCTGACAGGACATTAGAACTCTGATCCTAATAAGGAGACCCTCTGGCTTTCACTCTTACCTCAACTTTCATTGTCCTTCTCTAATATAGCAATCCACCCCCAGCAACAACCCTCCATTTCAACAGTCCTTAAATCATCATTTTGCCTCGGCCTCTCAAATGCTCGCCTACCATAACCTGCCAGTATATTTCCTTTCACCGGGATCCCATCACCATCACTACTGATCATCTGTGAATGTTGTAACAATTATTATGCAATCTCATGCCAGGCTCTATCAATGTTCCATCTGCCTACCGATAGCGATGGTGAACCAACTCTAAAGTCCCATTCTAGAATCTGCTTCCTAGGATCCCTCCACTTCTTATATCAACTGAAATAGTGCCCCAACCTTCACCCTACTTCTGGAAAATAGTCTCTGAGACTCTGATTATTTACATACAGAAGGTTTATTGCTAATGCTCTTGGAAACAACTAGGAGTGGCGAGAAAGCAGTATTACGCAGAGAAACAGGTCAAACTGTGATGGATTTACAAACCAGGACTGCAGGCAATACCTCAGAGACCTTCAGAATGAAAATGGTCCTTCATGGTGGTGTCTGGGTGGCTCAGTGGTTGAGGGTCTGCCTTTGGTTCAGGTCGTGGCCTTCAGGTTGAGTCCTTACATCAGGTTCCCTGCAAGGAGGCCGCTTCTCCCTCTGCCTATGTCTCTGCCTCTCTCTCTGTATCTCTCATGAATAAATAAATAAAATCTTAAAAAAAAAAAAGGTCCTTCAGAGTTGTCTCAATTAAGTCAAGAGGGCTAAGCATTTGTACCACACATCAACCAGTCCTAAGAAACAGATTTCTACCAGTAGAGGAGTGAAACCACGTAATCTTCCTTCATCCAAAGACAATTCCCAGGAAAGGATTCCATTATGAGCCTTCATCAGCTACAGGAATGAGTGCCCTGATCCTGAAAGGGATTCTGGGCAACACACCATAACACCAGCCTCAAAGGGATTACTACTCATAGGTGATATAGGGAATTTCCAACACTGTGGTTGGGATCTCCCCTCAACATCTCATGTGAATTGAAGGGCTCTAAATATACACAGATTTTTCAAGCCTGATCAACAAGATTCATGACACTCTGTATCTTCCCCCATGTTTTATATCCTAAGCTTAATGCTTCCACGAAGTTTGTGTGAATACCTCAATCTCATCTCAGCCATCAAATGAAGAAATAAGGAAATGTCTGTTATATACAACTAGAGTTTTGAAGGGAGAACCACAAGCTTCCAATACCATGAAGTCAGGACAGTGGCAGCAGTAGAAAACCAAGAGAAACTATAAGAGAAAATGAGCCCATGATCAGAGATAGGCTCACCAGGAGATGTTTCTTTCATTAACAGTGGTGGAAGATGTGGGTTTTAATTTCATGAAACAGCTAGGATTTCTTTGCAGTTCACAACACAAAAACTCTAGCCTGTAACTCTGTCACATATGTTCTTTCTTCGTGATGGTACTTCAAGAGGCTCAGATAGAAATGTATTATGAAATCCAACATTAGTAAATGTTACTCATTTTGGTACAGTACAATATAATAAGATAAAACTCCCTAAGTCTTATAAGAATACTTATTAAAAAATGCTTATCAAAAATCATTCTCATAAGAACATGATTGTTTTCATAATTTTAGCCAAGGCTTAGAGATTTCAAGTAAGTTGTCCAAATTCACATTGTTGATAACAGATTAAGAATTCTAGGGTAAAAAAAATACATAAATAAAAGGATTCTAGGATGATCTGGTCCTCAAAATTCAAGCCCCTAAACACTATGCCAAAGGATGTCTTTAGAGTAAAATAAACAACATAGAAAAAAAAAACCCTACATGATTCTAAGCTCAAAATTTTCTCTGAAACGGGGATCCCTGGGTGGCGCAGCGGTTTGGCGCCTGCCTTTGGCCCAGGGCGCGATCCTGGAGCCTCGGGATCGAATCCCACATCAGGCTCCCGGTGCATGGAGCCTGCTTCTGCCTCTCTCTCTCTCTCTTTCTCTCTCTCTCTCGCTCTCTGTGTGTGACTAACGTAAATAAATAAAAATTTAAAAAATAATAAAATTAAAAAAAAAATTTCTCTGAAATGATTAGATTTATGTTACCTAAAATCTTTTATTTTTAAAGAAAGATTTTATTTATTTGACAGAGAAAGAGAAAGTGAGTACATGTGCATAAGCAGGGGGAGCAACAGAGGAAGAGGGAGAAGCAGGCTGCCCACTGAGCAGGGAGCCTGATGTAGAGCTTGATCCCAGGACCTACACTGAAGGCAGATGCTTAGTGGATGGAGCCACCAAGTGCCCCACCTCTCTCTAGCCAGAAGATGTAGTATCACTTTTACTGAAGCCTTAGCCTTCACTTCTTCTTTACCACGCATGCACTGGGATAGATTTCAGAATGAACCAAAATATCACCCAGATATAGAGGAGTCCCATTTTGAAAAAGACAATGTATTTAAATAGTACCAGGAAAAAGACACTGAATGGATTAGGAAGACATTTCCAGCTTCAGTTCTCTCAAAACCACAACTGAGGGAGGAAAAGAACCACACAAACACCCAACCCATGGGATTAGCTTTATCTCCATCTAAGCATCACAGGAAGAAGTGGCAAAACCAAGTCTCATCTTAAAACAAAACTGTCTTTCTTATGATGAAACGAAGTGTTAGGGTCTTCTATTTCTCAGGAGGGCTGCCAATATTTTAGCCAAGTACTATAGAAGAAATCATAAGCAAAAGAAGATACAAATACCTAATGTAATACTTCCGGAACAATAATACAACTGGAACAGACAAGTAAAAGTGATCTTTGGTCAAATTGGGTAAACCCTAGAATGGGACCATTATCTCCCTCTCCTTTACAGAATGTATATACATGGAGCCAATGATTTTTTTTTTTTTACTCTATTTTTGAGAGAAAGAGTGGAGCAGAGGGAGAAAGAATCTCAAGCAGGCTCCACACCCAGCACAAACACTTGTCTCATGAGCCTGAGACCATGGATCATGACCAGAGCCAAAATCAAGAGTTTTGACATTTAACCAACTGAGACACCCAGGCACTCCTGGAGCCAATGATTTTAATTAAACAGGTATAGTGCACAGGATAACTTCCATTTCTTTTTTTTTTTTTTTAAGATTTATTTATTTATTTATTTATTTATTTATTTATTTATTTGAGGAGACAGAGGGAGAGTATGTGCACAAGTTGTGGGAGAGGCAGAGTGAGACACTCCTCAAGCAGACTCCCTGCCAAGCACAGACCCCAACTCAGGACTCAACCTCACGACCCATGAGCTGAAACCAAGAGACAAACTCAACAAACTGAGTGCCCCAGGCACCCCAGGATGACCTCCATTTCTGATCAATCTTCTGATACCGAGTCCAGCCCAGTTCTTACCAAAAAACGCAAATATACATAAGGGATAGTTTTCCTGCATAGATCAAATGACTCTTCTGCCCCTATAAATGCTCTTCTGTGAAATTAAGAAGCACAGAGTCTGCTTCTGATTCTGTCTCACTCTGCCCCTCTTGTTCATGCTCTCTCTCCTTCTCTCTCAAATAAACACATAAATCTTAAAAAAAAAAAAAAAAGGTAAAGAGTTACTTGTATGCGAGAACAATAGTTGGGTCCTCTCTCAGTGTCAGAGGCTTTTAGACTTGATATCAGGATTTCTCCTCTAACTTTAGGCTACTTCAGCCCATTCTCATGACTTTTTTTTTGTAATTAATGAAGTTCTACAACCAAGAGCAACTGTTTGCTGATAGTAAAAAGAGGAGCCAGAAAGAAAAATGTGATTTGTGTACTTGTAGATGCAGCCTTTCAACCTCCTGGCATTTCTTTTTCCTTCTCCAATCATTTCTCCTGTCACATAATCAAGTGAATAAACATTTCTTTTGGTTCCAGTTTAATTTAAAATTTTTTAAAGGTTTTTTATTTATTTATTTGAGAAAGAGAGAGCAAGCACAAGCATGGGGAGGGGCAGAGAGAGAGGGAGAAGTAGACTCCCTTGCTGAGCAGGGAGCCCAAGATCATGACCTGCGATGAAGGCAGATGCTTGACCAACTGAGCCACCCAGGCGTCCCAACTCAAATTCTTATATACATTAAAAAAGATGGATCTAGATTTTGAAGTCCCCCTCACCAATTTAGAAAAACAAACAGGGTATCCCTAGGAAACTTAGTAGCCAGCTATACTTTTTATAATTGGGGAGATATTGATGTAATCTGTTTGGTATTATGTAAATATGAATCATAGGGTTAAGTAATCTACAAGATTTAATTAAAAGCAAATTAAGTTCCACGTTTTGTTTTCTGGGTTTTTTTTTCCCTTACATCACAGTTATAAGCCTTATGGAATGCAAAAAACCTAGTAAGGCTTTGATTCAATTCTACATCACAATCCCATGAACTATTTTGAAAGGTTTGGTTCAGGCTCAATGATTCTAACCAAGGAATTCTCTCTGTAATTTCACAAGAGTAAAAGAAACAGTTACCAGTGAGGTTTTGCTTGAAACAAAGCACGTATCACCATTATTCATTATCTTTATTACATGTACAGCATTGCAAGAACATAACTGACATCAACCTAGCATATTAACTATGAGAGACAAAATAGAATTGCTCAAATTCATTGACCACTGGAGAGCTCATACCCACTCCATTCACGCCCCGTACACAATGACGTTTGGTTCGGAACAAGTGTAATATCACACAATAGTCACTGACCCATACTAGTTGAGGGCAGCAGATAATAAAAGAGAAATTAAACAAAACCTTTACACTTAATTATAAGGTTAATGTAAGAATTTTGTCCCTCAGACTTACTTTTCTTGAAATATTTAACTTGGTTCAGAATGGACTTCTGCAGACGTTAAGTTGGATTTCTTCCAGGTTTTGAGTCATTCTTACAGCTTTCTATTACAAAAAAAAGAAAAAAACAAATTTTTTAATCCCATGTTGTTCATCGGTTCTTAATAATCCCTCATGTATTAGTAACTTTCCTAAGGAATGTTCCCAGTTCTGGGTTCTGAAAAAAAGTCAGGCTCCAACTTACAAGTTAACTCAATGTATTAACCATTCAGGGCACCTGAGTGGCTCAGTTGGTTGAGTGTTTGACTCCTGGTCTCAGGTTGGGTCATGATCTCAGGGTTGTGAGATCCAGCCCTGTGTCAGGCTCCTCAGCACACAGTTTGCTTGAGATGCTCTCTCTCCCTCTCCCTCTGCTTCTCTCCTGCTCTCACTTTCTCTCTCTAAAAATAAATAAATAAAATCTTAAAAAAAATTCTTAAGTCAGTTCACTCAAACTTGGAAATAACATCTCCAGAGAAACAATCTTCCGAGGGGCGGTTGCATCCCCGGCCAGCATACACAACTCACAAGGTGATGAAATTTCCCGCAGCATCCTGCCACCGTGCTTGGTTTTAATAGTGTTAAGTGAATTAAACAAGGAGCCCATTAGACTGGGGTGGCTTCAGTGCCTCACTCGTCTATGTTAGCAAACCAAAACCTCAGCCTGAAATGCTCCAAGGATAAGAAATCAAAACCTAAAAAAATAAAATAAAATAAAATAAATAAAAATTTTTTAAAAATCAAAACCTAAGGACAAGCAATCACGCAAAGCCAACCAGACTTTCCCAAATAAGGCAACTCCTTAAATTATAGAAATCAAATAATTTCCTTGCTCTACTTCCGATCTTCTCTGTAAAACTCTTTCCCCAGCTCCTGGCAGTGGAGCACTGCTAACCACTTCCTGCTCGGCTGCCTTATTCCAGCTAATTTTTGCTCAAGTAAGCTCTTAAAAAATGTATTATGCCTCAGTTTATCTCTTTAACACTAATAAGCACATCCACTCGCTCATGTGGGGGGTAAAAACACAGTTGGCTCAGTTTCACACAGAGAATCTGCTGGCTCTGCTCACAGGAGCTCAGAATGGGGAGCAAATGCTACTCAGGAGCTGGAAGTGCTGGCTGTTCTCCTAGGAGCTGCCCCTGTGAGGAGAGAGACCCCCTCATACCAAGGGCTTCAACAGCTGCTTCGCCCCGGCCCTACTTAGACCCTACTTAGAGCAGGCTCTCCACACAGCAGCCCAAGAGACCGTCTACAGAACAAACCAGATCGTGTTGCTTCTCATCTCAAAGCTCTCCAAGGTTGCCCGTTACAGTTGGAAAAAATTTCAAGTCCTAACTTGGACCTGCATGATCTGGCCTCTGGCTACTTCCCTGATACCATTTCCTAACACTCTTCCCCCAACTCACTCTCTGCTCCAGCCAGTTTGAAACTCTTCAAACATGTCAAGCATGTTCTCACTCTAAGGACTCTGCACTTGGGATGCATGGGAGGCTCAGCAGTTGAGCATCTACCTTCAGCTCAGGGCCTGATCCCGGTCCTGGGGTCAAGTCCCATGTGGGGCTCCCTGCATGGAGCCTGCTTCTCCCTCTGCCTGTGTCTCTGCCTCTCTCTCTCTCTCTCTCTCATGAATAAATAAATAAAATATTAAAAAAACAAAAAAGGACTCTGCACTTGATCTTCTCTCTACCTCTCTACTTCTCCCTTCCTCCAGAGGAGACATGGCTTCTGTCTTTTAACTTCTTCAACTTCTGTCTCTGTTGTAATGTCACCTTCTTAGGTCTCTTTGGATGACCCTAAAATAGCATTCCAATCACTCTCAAACAATTGCCATGCTTCATTTTGTATCACAGCCCCTGATGCTCTCTGGCTTTTGTTGCATATTTATTTATCTTTCTTAGTACAATGTAAGCTCCACTAGGGTAAAAAATTAGTTTTGTTTGCCTCTGTATTCCCTAAAACGGTGCATGGTACATAGTATACATTCCATATATATTTGTTCAATAAATGAATGGGAGATATGGTTCTGTAAGAAAATTGTTCACAAATCACAGCCCGCCTACATTTAAAACTGGCTTCTATCATCTCAATGTTTACCAGCTAATGCCAGGAAAAGATAAGTTAGCTAAATGAGAAGAGTCAGCCATACAATAATTAAAACATTCTTCTGAACAAAATACATTCTGGAAAATCAACAACCAGAATATTCTTTAAAAAAATCAATGTATAGAACCTTCCATCTTTTCACCTTATGGCCTGATTATAAGCAGGAGCCCTACAGCTATCCACAAGGGCTGTATATTTTCCAAATTGTGCATATCTGTGTAGTCCTCTGAAGCACTTGACTCAAATGGAAAGTACCTAAGGCTATTGGCATTCACAGATGCAACATCTTCACCTTCAGTTTACCCCAGGCTTCAAGGCTGAGAAAGACAGTACACTCAGCAGGAGTGATGATTGCTGATCTTGGAATGACGGAATGTTAGAGCGGAGACACCTAAGAAATATTTACTCAACCCTCTACGCTTATATTTGAGCAAATGAAGGCCCAGAGAGGAAACGTTGCTGGAAAGTACCAGAATATGCCACCCGAAAAAAGCCTGTTTGGCAGATGTATGATTTTGAGCTAAAAGCCATTGAGAACCAGCAGAAAAAGCTCTAAAAAACAGGGCACAGGTTTTCCTTTTGTGAAGGAAATTTACACTTATAAGAGGAATTTCATTTGCAGAGTTGTCCTCCTCTCCCATTCTAGGAAGAGACGAAAATCTGATCAATGGGAAGAAATCTACTTTCATCTGCAAACAAACCATACTAATGACCCTTGTTTATCACTTTCCCTGATCACCTTCCCATAACTTGCCTCCCTCACCCCAAAGCCCAAAACCTCTTTTCTTTGGTTTTGCATAAGATGGTAGGTATACAAGTTCTAATCCCCTTTGGATTATTCACGGGGTCCTCCCGTGTGCGTGCATGGTGTGCATGTTATTATGCGTCTGTTCTTCTTTCTCTTGGTAGCCTCTCTTTGCCAGTCTAACTTACAGAGCCCCAGCTAGAGAACCTAATATGGGTAGAGGGAAAATGTTCTTTCTTCACCCCCTACATTGCTGATGTATCTTTATTATTTTATTAAACATCTTTATAAACGGGTTTTGTTTAGATCCATTAGTTATTTTCCTCGTTTTTGTTAATTTAGAAGCATACCTTTATGTTGCACAATCCAGTCGTTTCTTTGACGAACAACTCTAGAATCTAGTGTGGTTGACAAATTGTTAACCTTCACCTGCCCTCCATCCTTTCACAGACGCAAATACTTCTGACTCCCTTATTCTTTCCTTATCCCGAGCTGGAAAGAATGGAAACTCTTCCTGGCTGCAGAAGTCAGCCTCCGACGCCACCAGCCACGTTAACCAGAGCCTCGTCTAGCCCTGTCCACAGGAAATGGCTCATGGAAGAACACAGATCTATTACATTAGATCTATTACAAGACACCAAAGTCCTCATTCCAGGAGTAAACTCAAGAGAAAAATTCACTAATTTAAACCTTGATCCATAGTCAGCCACAGAAGGGAATCCTGCCTGGAAAATGAGCCCACACAACTGAAAGCAGAGACACCAGATGGAAAGAAACGGAGACCCTATGACATTATTAGGTTCTTTGGATCCGGTTATATCTACATCTTGATTTTTCAGTTCCTCAGGTCAATGCACTAAGTTGAGTTTTCTATCATGCACCACCACAAGTAGACTAACAACTGCAGAGAGTGTTATTTGAATTTACAGAGGAAAAGCAAATACAGTGATATAATATAGGGAGTGATTTGAACACACAAGAATAAAGCTTTTCACATTCATCCGCCTTCAATAAAGAGGCTAAAACTAGAAGCAATGCAAATAATATAGTTAGCAAGTTTGTTGGCTCTAATTTAAAGCAAGAAACCTACTGCCTGAGTTTTAATCATCTGCACACTTTCCTGTGCCCCAATCCCTAGCAAAAATAACTTCCAATAAATTGTTATAGGAAGAAAAAAAACCTTGTGAATCAAATTGCTATTTCTACTGGTTGATGAAAAAAGGTTTTAATATAAAAAGATACTAAAAAGCAAACTGCAGCTGCAAAAAATTAAGATCAATTTGGAGATTTGTTTTTATTCTTAAGGCAGAAAAATTCATGACTATAACAACAACCGCATGCATAACTATCCATGGTTCCTGTGACCCCCAGCCACACACACACACACAAACACAAAAAAAATGCTGTCATGCATTGCAGCTTTCAGCTAGAAGGAAAAATACTGTCAGCCGGAAGAGTTCAATTTTCCCTTCGGCCTGTGTGGGGTCACTTATCTAACAGAATTGGCCATAATAATAACCAGCAAAACAAAATGGAAAAGCGTACTGAGGGAAACAATTTCAATTCAACCCTATTTCAAATACGGGATAGAGTAAAAATCCTTTCTTAGCAACACATTTTCCCACCCTGAAGAGCTTTGGAAGGTTTATTGTGCTCACCGTAGTCTTCTCTAAAGGGCTACGATCCATGAGTCATTTAGTTAAATAATCTTTTACCCAACAATTCAAACATTTCTTTGAGGTTTGGAAGAATCGTAGCTTCTGTGTTATCCATGACTGTGTCTATACAGAAACAAAAGCTGTGTTCATAAACATTAATGTAGAAAATTAAATAGTTGGAGAGAGAAAAAAAAAGGCACTCTCACTGAATGGTGAGTAAATTGATATCAATATGTTTTTATCATGAATTAGACAGAAAGCTACCTCAATTCTTTACTTACACTTGTAAAAAACAACAAAAACGAATGTTTCATTAGTTCAAAAGTGGATTGATGTAGTAAAAATGTCCATTCTTCCCAAATTGATTTATAGTTGCGATACAATTCCTAACAAATTCCCAGCAGAGTATTTTGTAGATATGGGCACGCTTATTCTAAAATTTATACTGAAAGGCACAGAAATTAGAAGAGCTAAACCAATTTGCAAAAGAAGTATAAAGGGAAAGAAATCAGTCGATCCAGGGTTAGGAGTTACTAGATAGCTATAGTGATGGGGACGGTGTGGTGCTGGTAGAGGAAAAGACCCAAAGACCAAGGGAACAGAGCAGACAACAGAGACAACAGAGAAAGAGACCCCATAAATATGCCTCCCTGATTTCTGCCAAAGGTGCAAAAGCAGTTCAACCGAGGAACGATAGAGAACTCTTTCAACAAGTGGTGCTGGAGAAATTAGACATCCATAAGCAAAAACAAAAAAGGCAAGCAAACAAACAAGAAAGAAAGAGAAAGAGAGAAAGAAAAATGAGTGGGGCACCAGGGTGGCACAGTCAGCTAAACATCCAACTCTTGGTTTCAGGTCAGGTCATGATCTCAGGGTCCTGAGAGCAAGTGTGTCAGTCTCCGCGCTCAGCATGGAGCCTGCTTGGGATTCTCTCTCCCTTTTCCTCGGCCCCTCCTGCTTGCGCTTTTTCTCTCTCTCCCTCTCAAATAAATAAATCTTTCTGAAAAATGAAGCATCACTCTAAACCTTACACCTTATGCAAAATTAACTCAAAAGGATCATAGACTTAAATGTAAAATGTAGAACTGTAAGACCATGAAACGTTTATACAAAAACATAGGAGACAATCTTCAGGTCCAAGAGCTAGATCTGACACTAAAAGAGCCACCTATAAGAGGGGAAAAAAAGGTAATAAATGGGACTCTGTCAAAATTTAAAATATTTGCTTAAAAATAATAAAATAAAATAAATAAAATAAAATAAAATAAATAAAATAAAATATTTGCTTAGCAAAAGATCCTGGACAGAGTATGAAAAGAAGAGCAGCAGACTTGGAGACAGCATTTGCAAGCCACATCTCTGATAAAGGACATAGAATAAATCTTAAAAACCTCAAACACTACAGCAGGGGCGCCTGGGTGACTCAGCTAGTGAAGCAGCCAGCTCTTGGCCTCGGCTCAGGTCATGATTTCAGGATCCTGGGATCAAGCCCTGCCTGGTTTCTCCCTCTCCCTCTCCCGTTGCCCCTCCCTCCCACTAGCACATACACTCTCTAAATACTTATATTCAGTCGTAAATCTTAAAAAAAAAAAAAATAACAGTACTTTTTTTTTATTTTTTGAGTATGGTTGACACTTAATGCTACATTAATTTCAGGTGTACAAAATAATTATTGGACAAGTGTGTACACTATGCTGCGCTCACCACAAGGGTAGCTCCCGACCGTCACCCTACAATGCTATTACAACATCATTGACCACATTCCTGATACTGTGCCTTTTATTCCCATGACTTATTCGCTCCATAACTGGAAGCCTGTACACCCTCTCCCCTTCACCCATTTTACCCATCCTGCCACCCCCAACCCGGCAACCATCAATTTGTTCTCTGTATTTATAGGTCTTTTACTTGTTTATTCACTTTTTTTTTTAATTTCCACATACAAGTGAAATCTTATGACATTCGTCTTTCTCAGTCTGACAAATTTCACTGAGCATAATACCCTCTAGGTCCATCCGTGTTGTCCCAAATGGCGCTATCTCGCCCCTTTAAATGGCTGCATAATATCCCGTTGCACATCTGTATCTCCCTTACCCATTCATCTATCAATGGACACTTGGGTTCTTAGGTTGCTTCCATATCTTGGCTATTGTAAATAATGCTGCAGTAAACATATTTCAACAATGTTGAAATCCACTTGTTGAAAAAGGGCCGCTTATACCTTTTTGAATTAGTATTTTCATTTTCTTTGGGTAAATACCCAGTAAAAAAAAAAAATTCAATAGTATCAGATTTCCCCTCAGAATCTTGGATCAAGGGGTTCTGCAGACCTACTCCCCAGAAAAACAATCGTAATTGTTAGGATTACCAAAAAAAGTCTCTGGAAAGAACATTTATTCAGGGAAGATCTACTAAAATTCAGTAAAAACAGCAAGAATCTGGCATTTAACTACATCCCACTCCCCACTCCTCTCGCCCCTTCCCAGCTCAGCACAGCAGAAATCCCACTCTAAGTGGGTGCAGCCAAGAATACATTGATTCCTCTCCCTCTGGCTCATCACAGTCAAGGGCTATGATATCTCCCCAGGAGGAGCAAGCCACTATTTCTCCTCCTTTCCTCCAGATCCACGTTGTAGAGGCTAAATGCAGGTGCCTGTGGCCTGAAGACCATGCCTCCCTTTCTCTACCTGGCCCCTTTGTAGAGCATAGGCTCTACCTCGGGGAGGGCCCTCAATGATGAGAAGATGCTGAGAAACTGGTTCACTCACACCCTGCTGGTGGCTGTGTAGAAAGGATGTGTCAGTGTCTAACAAACTAAACATGTGTTTACCATGCGACCCAAAGGTTGCCCCCTTGGGCAATCAGAAAAAAAGATTGATGTTCACACGATGACTTGCACATGAATGTTCACAGCAGCTTTATTCATAATAGACAAAAGCGGGGCAGCCCGGGTGGCTCAGCGGTTTAGCGCCGCCTTCAGCCCAGGGCCTGACCCTGGAGACCTGGGATCGAGCCCCATGTCAGGCTCCCTGCAGGGAACCTGCTTCTCCCTCTGCCTGTGTCTCTGCCTCTCTGTCTCTCTGTGTGTGTGTCTCTCATGGATGGATAAAAAAAATCTTTAAATAAAATAAAATAAAATAAAACATGGACAGAAGCTTAAAACAACCCAAATGTCCTTCCATAGGTGAGTGGTTAAACAAACTGTGGTATGTCACAGTACAGAATAGTATTGAGCAATAAAAAGGAATTGATACACTAAACAACTTGGATCTCGAGAAAATTAAACTGAGTAAAAAAAAAAAAAAATACGTATGTCAAAAGATCACATTCTGTTTGATTCCATTACTAAGCATTCTTGACACAACCAGTGATGCCATGGAGGGTAGATCAGTGGTTGCCAAAGACTGAAGGTGCGTGGCTGCGGCTATTAAAAAGTAGCATGAAGGGGGCAACTGGGTGGCTCGGTGGTTGGGTGTCTGCCTTTGTCTCTGCCTCTCTCTGTGTCTCTCATGAATAAATAAATAAAATCTTTAAAAAAAAAAAGGTATCATGAGGGATCCTTGTGATGAAACTGTTCTTGTATTGACTGTGGTTATGGTCCTATGAACGTACACATGTGATAAAATTGTATAGGATGAAATACACACACAAACACATACATGTGCATGTGAGACTGGTGAGATCTGGATATAATTAATGGCTTCCATCAATGTCTGTTTCCTGTTAGTGCTATCATACTATGGGGGGAAACCAAGTGAAGAATATATGGGATTTCTCTGTATTATTTCTTACACAGGAATCTACAATTATCTCAAAGTAAAAAAAATAATAAAAGAAATTTAATAAACGTGAATTAAATGTCACACAAAGTTGAGCGGTCAGATGAATTTTAGATGAGATTAGCTGAGATAATCACGTCATCATCACTACTAACCATTTGGACCAGAGAATTTCCTTTATTTCCCCTTATTTTGGACCTTTATGACATGAAAGACATAAAAAAAAATGGTGTTTGAGGGTTACTACCTCCAGCTATGGTCCCTTGACAGCTAACAGGTTAAGAAATTTTCTTTTGGTAATCACGGGTTTGTCGCAGAGGTGATTTGGCACCGGGCAAAGGTATGGTCCACGGCATCATGGGTGAGGAATCAAATCCTAGCTTGGTTTCTTGTAACATCTGTGACATGGAATATATTCTTTACTCTCTCTCAAAGTCAGGGCTGCAAATTGCATAAGAACAGCTGCTTACAGAATTTTGTGAAAATTAAATGTGGTAAAATAAGTAAACAAATGGCTGTATTAAAGGGTTAGACAATTATTGCTGTCAACTAGAAATAAAGCCACGATGGACCCTCAGAGCTTCCCTAATGAGGTCCCTGAATTACACAGAAGAGGGATCTGAGGTCAGGAAAAGTGACAGTCGGAGAGTAGGTGGGGGTTAGCCTAACAGGTGAGGGGCCAGGGCAGATGTACTGCGCACTTTGGAAGGCCACTCCCATTTTTATAATAGAAAGATGTTAAGTATTTGAAGGAAATCACCTCTTACTCGCCTGCTTTTGAATCTCCCACCGCGCCCAGGTGATATGAGTCCACATAGCATAGTCGTTTCATAAATGAGAGCCTCAGTTACAAAGACAAAAAACAAAAAGCAAAAATCCTGCCAAGGCAAACTCAACAATATACATTTTTATCTCCTATAGGACTTTTTGTCATCCTGGTCCCAACTTGAAAACCAGTACAGCTTTCTTCCCCCTCCACCTCAACTGAAAGAGACCAAAGTTCGGTGTTTGTAGGTATCAGTTGCTAAAATTCCTTACATGGCAACATAGTACCTCGCCCAATTTTATTTCATTAAAATCCAAATTGTGTCAGTATAGTCATTGTCGTTACCTTTAGAAAATGAGATTTTTGGTCTTTTCCCTTTATGGAAACTGAGCAGACGTTGAAACTCCCAGGCTTGGGGGGTCCGAGGGGATATCTGGACCTTCACATTTTCGTTTTATTTCTGTAAAGTCATTCCGAGTAAAAACTTTAGTATGCCTAAAACTAATACAATAGTATATGGTAATTATAGAGCGACACCACCAATAAAAATCCCCATGGGTATAAAGCTGTGTTTGATGACTGACGGGTGGGCCTTCTCCAGTCTTAGAATCAAAAAAGAAAAGTATTGTCGAAGCAATGCTTCATGTTAAGATCCACAGTTTTTTTGTTTGTTTGTTTGTTTTTGAAAAATGATGGAAGTGAAGCAAAAATGAAGGCCAATCAAAGGCAAATCACAGAACAGACTTAGTGCCGAGAGTGGCTCTTCAACCTGTGACTAGAAGATCCCTGGGAGGGGGAGAGTAGAGGTTCTCATAGGAAATCTGTGGAATCGTGAATGCAGCTACATTGTGTGTGTGTCTCACACGTACACGCTATTTCCAAGTGCACAAAAATTATGCTAAAATTAACAAAGATAAGATTAATTTTTAGACATTATCTAGGGATTGAAGATATGTCCATTAAAAAAAAAAAACCTTTAGGCTTTTGTTTTATGGCACTGTTTTAGCTTTCCAAGTCTACCTGTCTTAAGGCTTTATGTATTGTTTTATACACCTGAATTTTCAGGTTCTTATCTGGGCCCATAAGAAGTATATTTAAGAAAATGCCTTTTTTCTGAGCTCCTGGTCCTTGAATATACTCACCTTTATTTATGCATGCTCTGAAAACCTTATAGAACTTGATGTGTCTTATTTTTTAACAGGTTTCTTTTGCAAGCAGGAGCTGCTGAAACAATCATTTGAAGCTCCCCAAGGGTTTCCCCCACCGTAATGCCAGCTTTCCTGGATTGACTGTAACGCTACAATTCCCCAGGGCTTTGTAATAATAAAACCTTCTACATGTACAGCACTTTCAATTTTTCAAAGCACGTTAACCCATATAATTTTATCCTGTGACTCTTTGTAGAGGGGATTTTTTTTTTTGCTGCTTAAAAGTGAGGGCGAAACTGGAAGGGAGACTGCCTGTGTTCCCAGGGATGGAGCCCAGACAAAATGCAAGCGTCCGAAAATCCCCCCGAATGAAAGGCTGCTGTACGTATCATGCTTGACACCCAGAAAGTTTCTCTTCTGGGTTATGAATGTCAAAATATTTTGACAACTGACAGTCACATGGGTTTGTGGGTACAAGTGGCAACATTTTTTTGTTTTTTAATTCCTTTGTGAGCTGTGTCAGAATAATCATTACCCAAACAAAAGTGCCAAAAGTGGTGGTGGGTGGGCAAAAAATAACCTTAGGTCCCTGTTGGTGGATATTTTTATAACTGTGCCAGTTTGCTGAGGAGTGGAATCTCTGGTATCTGTATGGCCAGCGATACAACAACGTCTTTTACTCCCGAAGGTAAAATTGTTAAATCATTTTTCTAGCGGATAAAAGTGGCAGATGGCGTTCTTTATTTCATCATAAATATTGTAATCTTCATCACATAAAAATAGATGCTAAATATTGAAACCAGCTTTGAGAATCCCTCTTTTTCAATCAAAGATATAATATATTAGCGACAGGAGAAAATTCACATACTGTTATGCACAGAAGAGTAAAATGAGGTGGTCTTCTTAATTTCTGTAAGAATTACAGATTGAATCACTAATTGAACTGAGACACCCAATTCCACTGATGGGAGGAGGAAAAGGCTGCGTTGAAATTTGCCAGGGAAAGATGACGGACGCGTTGTCGCTTAACACAGTCTCTTTCAAGGAAATATCAGTCCATTTGAAGTATTCCTGTCTATGTGGGCCTGTCTTCCCTCCTCCTCCTTTCCCAAAGAGGCATCCACTGTCCAAGGGAGCCTGTCGTGCTCCAAGGCCATGAGGCAGGGCCCTCAGCTGACCTCACCCCAAAGGGACCATCAAGAAGTCTTCCTTTGTGTGGGGATCGCGCTCCTCTCTATGGAGCTTCTAGCTCTGACATCTCTGGCTGCAAGATTTCTTGGGATTTTTCCCTTAAAATGTGCACTTTTAAAAATATCATTATAGCAGTGATGGCTACAAGAGACACCATATTTTAGACATTTGCATCTCCTCCATCACAAGCTCCAAATTTTAAATAAAAATCTAAGTATATCGTTCTCTCTTAATATCTCACTTCACTTGGTTTCTCTAGCTGGTGGTGGGAGCTGCTCTCGCCCTCGTGGCCAGCCCTGGTGCCCCGGCCTTGGGGACAAAACACGCTCCCTTGACACCAGGTTGTTCTTAACCCTCCTCATTACCAAGAACATCGCCGATGGTTTCAAGCATCCTGTTTTCTGTGCACCGATCCGGCTTCCTCGTTGTTTTTATAATTTTAAATTGTTGCACATTTAAAATGTAGATTAACTGGCAGGAAGAAAAAAAAACATCATCTAAAAGTTCCCCGCAATTTCAATCCTTCTCTTAACCGGAGAACACACCACAGGAAGTGGAGCTGAGCGTCGCCAGTAACCATATATTATAAATGAATATTTTTTCAGTTGCAGTTGTGGAAGAAGGTGGACTTGGGAGCCATGTTCTTGTGTATGTGTGTGTGTGTGTGTGTGTGTGTGTGTGTAACCAAAATTTAAGAAAAATTATAATATTGATTCATAAAGCTCAATGCAATTCTCAAAAAGACTAATTCTGGGGGATGGGGGAGCCTCCTGGGACTCATGGGCCCCTCCTGTTTTCCAGCTAGCCTTCCTGCAGACCAGAACCAGGTATGTTGACCGGTGGCAGTAACTGAAGGACCCTGTGACGCTGTCCCCACAGCTCCCAATCCAGGGAGGGCATTTCAGCCACCAGCTCCTGCATGGTCAGCCCCGGTTCAGGGAGTCCCCTTGCCCAGGTCAGACCCTTCCCAAGGAGATCCGTATCAGATGACAGATCTACACAGGCCTGGTCATTCCAGTCCAACGACGGACAACACTGCACAGAGCATTTGAGCTCCGGGTCTCACCCTGGGGTCTGCAAAGCTCATCAAGGGGCTGCTTTGCAGCTTGGCTTCCACTCAGCTCAATCCTTGCACCTTCTCCTTGCCCAGTGAGCATGCTGCATGCGAACCTGGTCTCAGCGTCTGCTTCCTTGAGAACCCAATCTTATCCTCCTAAAGTATTACAGTCCTGATACCACCCTCACACAAAATCACTCCATTTTCCAGGCACTCACCATATGTAAAATATTACACCATCTACCCCAGTGGTTGTCAATGGCTCGAAGAGATCTCGGTTTTTTAAATATTGGTATCCGGACCAATTAACTCTGATACAGGAGGGCTTGGTTCTTGTCTCAGGGAGTCCAGGAATGAATCTCGAGGACCCAGGACAGTGAGTAAAGCGATAGAAGTCTATTAAGAAGAGATACAGAGAAAGTTCTCAGGAGTGAGAGGGGTCCCGACACTGAGGCCTTGTAGGGTTGGCCTTGTAGGGTTGGCCTTCTATCGGAAGGCAACCAGGGAACCTACATCCTTTTAACATTATCTACTGATATCACCATTGAGTAAGGCCTAGGGGTAACATCTTTAATGCCTTCCTTCTTCTTTAGGGTCTGGTTATTCTTTGTTGGTCACGGATGACTGTCATAAAGACACCCTTCCCGCCCACACCTAGGGCAGGGTGGTCTGGCTTGTTGCCTCATCTCTGGTTTCTTTACACCTCAGCATTTTTGGGATTTTTGTGAGCCTGCTTCCATGGCCCCCTACCTAGCCCTGCCTAGCCTTGTTTGTCCCTAACTCAACTCTGGGTGGGGTGGGGGACTAGGGATTTGTATTTCTTTGAAAGCTCTCTATGGGATTCTAAAATTCGGCCAGGATTGAGAACATTCTAGGCTTCTAGGAAAATGTGTACAATTATAATCAACCAAGGTGAAAGGAACGGATTCTGCTGCATATGCTTGCCCTTGCAGAGGATAAAACATGTTCCCACTACCTGGTCTGCCAGCCAGTCTACACACACCCATCACTTTGCCTTTGCGCAAGTTCCAGCAGGTGAAATATTTTTGCTCCCAGTTAGGCCAGTTTCTCCATCTGTGCAATAAATCCTGTCTTCTCAAGGACTTCTCTCTAGAATGGCCCCTCCTGCTTCTGCATTTTTTTTTTCTTTCTCTGCTGCAGTATTTCCACTGGCAAATAAATATGTGAATATATCTCCATTCTTTACTGAGAAAAAAAGAAAGCTCAACCTTACATCTTTCTCTAGCTACTTCTAGCCAGGTAGCTACTGCCCCATTTCTCTGCTCCTCCTACAGGGAACATCTTCAAAGAGCTGACTGTATCAGCTTTCTCCATTTCTTCACCTTCCATTCTCTCCTGAACCTACTTTAATCAGTTTTTTTATCCCAACCCTCCGATCAAAGCTGCTCTTATCAAGGTTATGGTGACATCCATGTTGCCAGGCTCAGTGGTAAATTCTCAGTCTTCTTATTACTAAACCTGTCAGGTGACTCTGACCCAGTCCATCAATTCCCTCCTCACAGCACTGTCTTCACTGGGAGTCCTGGGTAGCTCACCCCCTTGAGATTCCCTTCCGGGCACCTGGGTGGCTCAGTGGCTGAGGGTCTGCCTTTGGCTCATGGCGTGACCCCAGGGTCCTGGGATTGAGCCCCTCATCTGGCTCCCTGCATGGAGCCTGCTTCTCTCCCTGCCTATGTTTCTGCCTCTCTCTCTCTCTCTCTCTCTCTCTCTCTCTCTCTGCTCTCATGAATAAATAATTTTTTTAAACAGAGAGATTCTCTTCCTACCCTAATCGTCCCTGCTCCTCAGTCTTCTTCGCTGATCCCTCTTCATCCACCCAACCTCTACACATTACTTTGCCAAAGAGCTCATCGCTCCTCTTGGCTACCTGCGTTTGCTCATTCAGGAATTATCCCAGTTTTATGGCTTTAAATACCATCTTTATGCTTGAGATTCCCAAGTGTAAGTTCCTAATGCAGATTATTCCCCTGAATTCAAGTGTATCTTATCCCAACTACCATTCTGATCTCCACTAAAATCTCTAATTGTTATGTCACACTTATCATGTGCAAAAACCCAATATACTTCCTTCCCAAACTGCTACTTCTCTGGTCTTCTCAATCTCAGTAAATAGCAACTCTAAACCTAGTCATTTTTGCTAAAACTTGGAAATCATTATTAACTGTTCTCTTTTGATTCTATCCCACAAAGCTCTTAGCTCTACCTTTAAAATATATCCAGATGAGACCGCTTCCCATTCCCACCCTGCTGCCAGTCTAACTAAGCAACGCTCACGTCTCAAGCTAAATCCCAACGTCCTTAGGTATCTATGAACACACTCCTCTGGCCCTATGCTGCCTGTCCATGTGCATCACTTTCAGGCCTCTTCCACTCACATCCATCTCACCGAATGCGGAGTAGCATTGTACCTCATGATGTGAATCTCTTCCACTAGGCTTCGAGCAGGTTCTTAGTCATCTCTTTATTTCCATTCAGAGTGACATGACGAAACACTGTCAATAAATGGTAGGTGGATGAATAATGAATGAATGATTCAACAACATTACAATATTGACTATATTGGATAAAGAGATATATTGATCTGCTTGACAGACATCTCAAGAGGTTATTATTAGCTACATTCACTGTGTCATGCCAACTGAAAAGAATTTCACACTTGCTTTGATATATTCATTTTTTTTTCTTCGACTCAGTAGAATTAATTGTCTTCCCTTTTTTCCAGAGGCTGATTAATTTAAACAAAAGGGCACGTGTGGTGACCCTCACAGCACACCGAGTGAGTTAATTGACTTCAATAACTCAGTGTGTACAAAGAAAGCCTCCTGAAACACGGCAAGAGCTAACTAAGCCGACAAAATCAGTCCTAAAAGTTTAGAAAGCCCCCAATAATCTATGTATTTTTTAAATTATCTCAGAATTATTTATAAAGAGATGAGGTGGGGGCGCCTGGCTGGCTCAGTCAGTAGAGCATGCACCTCTTGATTTTGGCTCGGACCATGATCGCAGGGTCGTGGGATGGAGCCTGCCTTGGGCTCTGCCCTCAGCATGGAGTCTGCTTGTCCCTCTCCCTCTACCTCCAACCCTCCTCTCTCTCTCTCTTTTTCTCTCTCTCTCTCTCCAAATGAATGAATAAAATCTTTTAAAAAATAAAAATCTTTTAAAAAATAAAGAAAGAGATTAGGTAGCTGTTGCATATTCCTGGATAACTTAAATTGGCATAATCTTTTTAAAGTTTTGACCATTTTTATTTTTAATTTAGGCCTACTTGTTATTAGTTCAGAGAGGCTTACACCTGGTCCAAAATTAAAATTAGTGTGCATTTCCCTAATGAGAGTGACTTCATGATTTGCATTCACATTAATTCTCAACAGCCTTGCTTAAAATTGTTTTGAATTAGAGTTTCATAATTAGGATTTAACATTTAAATCATATTCAGGAGACTGTGCATATGGTTAAACAGACTGCCAGAATAAATTATGAACTAACAAAATAGTAATCTATTACTTAAAGGCATTTGGTAAGTCATACTGTAGTTATCCTTTTACATCTTTTTTACAAAATATTCTCTTAGGTTTCTTAACTACAGTTCACCCCCCCTCTTTTGACCCATGACACCTGCTCACAGTGATGTCACCTTCACCATGCCACCCAGGGCATCAAACGGGGCATGTCACCTTCACCATGCGGCCCCAGGGCCCAGGTCCTATGGGCCGATGACATGAGGGAGAAATTTAGTAAAATACCTAATGTGCTTGCTTATGTCTTTATTAACCTCAACTCCCCCCTTTTCTCTCAATTATAGTGTAAGTTCCAATAATGCTTTTTTCAGCTTTAATATTACCTACCTAACATTCTATTTAGAAATTGGAAAGAAAAACCCAAGATCAGGTGTTTGCATGTTTTCTTTTGAAATTTAAGTGCCATTTTATTGGTTATTTTCTCTCCTAACCTTTCCATCTTCCAGTCTTCTCCAACTTAACTGTATCCTAGCTTGGTCGCCTGGTCTCCAGTGAAAGCTTTCACAACCTCAGGACTACTGACATTTTGGGCCAGATGATTCTTTGTTGTTGGAGACTTTTTCTGTGCATGTAGGATGCTTAGCAGCATCCCTGGCCTCTACCCACCAGATGCAGGTACAACTCCTCCCACCCCCACCCTGGCTATAACAATCAAAAAAGTTTTCAGATATTTTCAGACATTTCCTGAGGAGGTAGAGGGAGGGACAAATTGCCCCCAGTAGAGAACCACTGCTCTATGATAACTGAAGCTAAAGGTCTTTCAAAAATTTGTTTAAAAAGATCTTTCTGAATGACACAGCAAGTACCAAGGATCACAGGGATTCAAGTTCATATCATCTTAATCCACAATGTGTTCTTTCCCCTAAAATGAGAAAGTTTACCCTAGTGGGGCATAGATAAAACTCAGTTTAACCACTATACACTCCTGGAGGCCGTGAGTGTAATGACATGTGATGGTTAATTTTACTGTCAACCCAAAGGGTATTTTTGGATGAGATTAACATTTAAATCAGTACATTTTTATTTAATCAAATTTCCCTCCATAATGTGGGTGGGCCTCATCCAATCAGCAAGTAAGAAAACTGTATTGCTGGTAGTCCAACAGACTGCCTTGGAACTGGAATTGTACCATGGGCTCTCCTGGATCTCCAGCCCGCCAGCCCATGCTGCAGATTTTGGATTTGCCCGCCTCCATAAATGTATGAAGTAATTCCTTATAATAAATCATATATATACTTTACCTCCGGAGAACTCTAACACATGACATAAATAAATGAAAGAACAATATTTAAGTTTTTCTTCTCCGCACACACAGTCTTTCCTCAAGTTACCAGGAACTCATTGCTTTGAAAAGAATAAGTGTGTTTTTTGACTTCTGAACGTTGCCAAAGATTCAAAAGGGAAGGTTTAAGGAAGACCTAGAGTTTCTATGATAACAGAAGAATTATAAAGAGAGTAGAGGATGTGAAAAGATGCAGGGTGGAGCAAGACATGATAGGGTTTGTGGAAAGAAGCAGAGCCAACACTAAGAGTCCGAGGAACTCTGTGGTAGGAGGGCCAATCTTGGGAGCCAATCCATGGTGCAGAGGAGACCCGCTGAGGGAGCACCTCACATCCCCTGGAGGGAGATCCACATTACCTGCAGCCTTGTGGTAAAACGTGTCTGTTATCAGTTGCTCACATGTTGCCCATGAATTGTGCTCTGAGACTTTGCGGAGGCCCATTCGAACCGCCTGATGTAAAAGCAACGTCTCTTTTTCAAAGGCCCAGAGCACTTGTAAGCCTCTTTCCAAAACAGAGGTTTGGGCTCCTCGGCACTCAGAAATAGGGAAGGGAAAATCGCTGTTTTGGTGAAATCATGAATGCTTACGCTGTGCTTCCTCATGCTGAGAATGACGTCCGGTGATCAAGTTCACAAGATAAGAAGTGTAGGTCTCAAGTTGAATAGAGCAGAAAAGGATGCAAAGCAAAATATAACACAGAGAAGAGTATTGTCTTTTGTGCAGCATTCTAAATTTTGAAAAAAATCAAACTCCCCTATATCTGCTTTGTTTTAAATCACAGCTCTTCTGAGTACGATGCTTAACAAAAAATTGAGTTCTCCTTACATGCAGACTGCATTCGTATGTTATGAGGTTCTTGACTTATTTGAAAAAAAAATTATTTCTAATAATACAGCACATGAAAATGCTAGACATAATTCACCAATTTTTGAAGCATGAGTTTGGAATAGCTTGACAAAATACAGGTTAACCTACCCTATAACCCAGAAACTCCACCGACAGCTAAGTACCCAAGACAAGTGAGAACAGAAGAAAACATGTACTAGAAGGTTCATGGTAGCTTTATTCATAATAGCTCAAAATCGGAAACAACCCAAATAACCATCACGGGAGACTATGCATAAACATAGGCATATAGAGTACTCTACTATGAAAAAAAGAATGAACTAGCAATATCACAACCACATGAATGAATATCAAAAACATGCTGAGCTGAAGAAGCCAGACATTAAAGCACATCCTGTAGGATTCCATTTACATGAATTTCAACAGGTGAGTCAGAATAGCGGATGACTCTGGGTAAGGCAAGTAATCTGTAGGGAAGGACGGAAAGGGTGCAGGGGCACCCACTGACGTGGTGGGAATAGCCTGTATCTCATCCTAGGTAGTGGTCCGTAGGCGCTCACATCGGAAAACTTAAACCAAGCTATACACTTAACAGTACATGTTACTCCATGTATGTTATATCCCAACATCCTAAAGGTTCTATATATGGAAAGAACTGCGTACAGAATCCACTGGGAGGGACCTCAGGGGGAATTACTAACAAATAAAGGAAGTTGGATTCAGTCTAAAGCCTCTGCAACTGAGGTATCTGCTGATTTAAAAAGTCATGTGCCGGGGCGCCTGGCTGGCTCAGTCAGAAGAGCATGCGACTCTTGGTCTCGGGGTTGTGAATATGAGCCCCGTGTTGCGTGTAGAGATTGCTTAAATAAACAAAACTTAAAAAAAAAAAAAGAAAGAGTCATGGGTTAGGTATTCATCCTCTATAATCAGGAAAAAAAAATGATTCAGATATCAAGGCCCAAAGGAAAATCATAAGGGTGCGGATTTGAGACAACAAACACTGTCCTGCTGTCCACTGCCTCTCACACGGTGTACTAATTTTCTGTGGCCGTCATGACTAGTTACCAAAAAATTAGTGGCTTGTCTCTCCGTTTCTATGGGTAAGAAGACAAGGTCATCTTAGCCGGTTTTTCTGCTCTTAAATTTTTTAAGGCCAAAATCAAAGTGTCAGCCAGCTGGCCTCTTATCCAGAGGTTCTGGGAAGACTTTATTTCCCTGCTCATTCAGATTATTGGCAAAATTGAGTTCATTGTGGTCGTAGATCCCTATTTCTTTGTTTGCTGTCATTTAGAGACCACTCTCAGGTCCTAAAAGGCCCACGCGTGTTCCTTGTTGATGACCCCTTGCACGCCAGAGCCAGAAAGGAAGGTCAAATCCTTCCAAGCTTCCCATGTCTCTGCTGGTTCACTCGTATGCCTCCAGCTGGAGAAAGTTCTCTGCTTTCAAGAGCTCGTGTGATTAGGTGGGCGGACGTGGGTAATGCAGGATAGATAGGCTCTCTTGCCCTCATCACATCTGCAGGGTCGCTTTTGCCAGGTGGCATAGCCTCTCAACAGGCTCCAGGACTTAAGCTCAGGTGTACCTTCCCGCCAGCTGCACGTGGACGGCTGGGTTTGGCACTCATGGCTCTGTGGCAGCAGGCACTCACTCACTCACCAGTGCTCACTGGTCGTCTTGAATGAGAAGAGGGAGGATGGCCAATCCATCTGCAGCCTGATGGCCATCAAGTGATGGTCTCTTCACTGGGAGCTGTAGTGCAGTCTTGAGACATAGCACCCCTGCTATCTTCCGTTACCGACGCTAGCCCTAGTTGGACCCCGACAGGCTGCTCCTAAGGAATCACTGCTCCCCACAGTAATTCCTAAATAATCCTCTCTTATGAAGACTCTGTTTCTGGGCAAAGATAAACCTTCCAGGCGAAGGATGACACGTGCTCCGATAGCCATCCTCTCTCCCCTGCCCTGGCAGGGACCAGCCCGGACAAGGGAAGCGAGGGAAAAGTGGCTTGCTTTAACCTGTGATACACAGAAGGCAGCACGTGAATCCTGGTCATCTCCACTGTCCGAATTCCAGGGGTGACCACAATGTGGCCCTGGGACCCCCCTTAGCCGTGGCTTGGATACACGTTGCCTTGGCCACATTTCCTTCCCCCTTTGGTCACACCCTCAGATATCTTCACTCCACAGAGCATCTCACATTTTGTGAATCTTTTGTTACACATGCACCGTCACGGGGCCTCCAATCTGGTTAGTAAAGCAGGCAAGCATTGTTTCTCCTTGTTTTGTTGTGATCACTGAGGCTCAGGTGAGCAGAGTGACTGGGTGTTAACGAACTGGCGAGCAGCAGACGGGCTGCATCCAGCAGGTGTTTCACCATCAGGGTGGCACTTGCAGCCGCACCCACCCCCAGAGCCCTCTCGTTGGGAATCTCTGAGTCCCGCCCCTGTGCTTCCTTCACAGTAGAGTGTGAGTGACTGAATCTTCCCAGGAGTGTCTGTATTTTAATAGCAGATGAAGCAGATTCAATGGGTAAAATCTCAGGTATTAGCAATCAAGTCAGGGAGAAATGGGTCGGGAAGAAAGGGGGCATCGGAGGTCTTTCCAAAACACTGAGGATGACATTTGGAAGGTTCTTCCAAATACATCAAGAAAAAGGTCAAACTCAGTGCCAGAGTCTCATGAAAGTTAGACATCAGGTTAAAGCTGCTTCGGACACACCTCAATTCATACCAAAAATGAAGTCGACACATGGACAGGGGAAGGGGGGAAGTTTAACAAGAATTGCAGCCAGGAACTTAGGAGGAGAGATTAAAATGCCAGGTGCCAGGAAACTAAAATGATTTGAAAGGCAGCAGTTCTCGAGTTGATACGTTAAATCAGATGTATAACATTCGGTCAAGAGTTGGAGAAACTGGAAATATGGCCTTCTCTCCCAGATGACTGAATAGCAGCGATTTTTATGCTTTTTTTCTTTCGTGTTCATTAGAATACATCGCCCTGTCCTGAACTCAGTAGGACCCAGAAAGCCCCCATTAAGGAAATGTAATCATCTCTGAGACCACAGTGTACACTGGAAATAGCGTGCAAGGGCCTGCCTCTTTCTTTTCCCTACAGTGTTTTCCCACTTATTTTTTTGTCCCCCTGTTATCTCTTGACCTGTTTTATGCTACCAGCTTCTCAGATGTATTTTAATAATATAGAAAATTATGCATTTTACGTTTCTCTTTGTGAAACCTCAGGCCACCAAAAAAAGATTAAGTTTAGTCTGACAAAATTAGACTAAAACCTTTTTTTTGTTTTTGTTTTGTGTTTTTTTTTTTTTTTTTTGCAGCAATGCTGGAGTCTTACTTGATTTCTTGTTTAAAACCAGCAACTAAATAAATAAATAAACAAACAAACAAATAAATAAAACCAGCAAGTAACATCATTTTTGTGTCATTATAAGGTGAAAGGGACCTTGGCAAGTTATCTAGTTTTTAAACCAGGAGATACTGCATTAAAACCATCGAACAATAGGGCCTGCCCTTCCTCTTAATTGTGTATTTTCAATCTGAAGGTAAGTTCATAGAGTATTTGTTCTCTTTACAAATGACAAAATTATAATGGTGATTATGGTTGACATAGATGGGTAGGTATCTAGTCATAGACTGAATTTTTGCTTCTATTTAGATATACAGAGCTGTCCTGTTTCATATATTAAACACATCTCACCAAAAATTATGGTTCTCTGTTTATCTGTTTAAGAGAAAATACTATATGTAGGGAAGTGAGAGTCACCCTCCCTTAAAAGAAATATGAACTATACCAAGTACAGAAAGAACTGGTCAGCATCTATGGTCATACCCATTGACGACGCAGAAAGATGGTTCAAGATAATAGGTTAATTAGAATGCTCCAGAGCAGAGCTACCTCTGTGGACTCACTCCTCTCTCTAAGCAGATGAAACCTCTCTGTGACCCCATTAATGATGCTGGGATGATAATAAGGCTGACTGATGTGAGACAGGACACTAAGGTGAGACCTCCTTCTAGCGAACATCACGGGCCTAGGAGAGGAATAAGGATGTGCTAGAGGACAAGTTGGGGGTGAGGTGGGGGAGGAGACAAAGCAGGAATTTTTTCTCTATTTTTATATAAACCAGACTCCCTACCATGTCCTTGAATCTTAGCGGGGCTCTCGAGCTGGAGCTCTCTAGCAGGAAAAAAGGGAAAGCAGGGCATTGTCTCCTACCTGTTACGGAGGGTGACAGCTGATTTCATGGGGGAAGATTCGATAGAATTTGATTTGGAGCCAGTGATCTGACACTTCATAGAGATGTATCTCTTGGCTTAAGATTCACAGCAGGGCTCAAGTAGGAGTCACATCTTATTGCAAAACACATACGAGAATTATTATTCACCTCTTCGTTATAATGAGAGAATCTAAATATTTCAGCTTCTTTTTGTTTTTAAAATTGGAGTCTGCTAGTCTAGGAAGAGGACTGTACTCAAAGGTTACAGTACTCCTCCCCTCTGCAACAAAACACAGAGCAAAAAAAGTTACTGACTCTTCTACATCCCTACTTAAAGTATCCACGTATTTTCTAAAATATTTTCTAATATATTAAATATTTTATTTATTTATATTTAAATAAATTTTATTTATTTATATTTAAATAAATATTCTAAAATATTTTCTAAAATATTAAATAATCCTATGTTAGATGTTTTCAATCAATAGGTAGACAACTAACTAATGACCGTGGTTTAAAATGCAATTAATATTCCATCTCCAAGATTCCTCTGCTCCTTGCAGTTCCAATTGCAAATCCATCGTTCACTGAAATCGCATCAGTGATGACGATTAGAAATTTTTTTTGAAAATTACTTTATAATTCATTAAGTATTATATGGAAAACATGTAAATTATTTTATTATTAACAAACAATGGCCTATGAGGGAGCTCTGAGCTCTGCTCTAGGATCCCACTGTCACTTCCTCGCATCTGGTAGGAAGAAAATTAGCAAATAATTCTATCCCCTGCCACAGAGGAGCAGGGATTATATACCATAGAAGCACAACAAAGTTGTAGATTACTTTTGGATTTAGAAACGGTCAGAAGTACTTTTATTCTATGTTTGTGTTTCATCCTGAGCCAAAGGAAAACAGTGGATTAAAAAAACTATCTCTTTGTTTTTTCTTTTGTTTTGTTTTGTTTTAAAAAGCCAGGACACCTGGGTGGCTCAGTGGTTGAGTGTTTGCCCTCGGCTCAGGTCATGATCCCGGGGCCCTGGGACCGAGTCCCACGTCGGGCTCCCTGCGTGGAGCCTAATTAATTAATAAATAAAAGCCGATTCTGAATGTGCATAGATAATAAAACCAAGAACCTAGTTTAAAGTCATTTTAAGTTTGGTTATGTCTGGAGAAAACTAACTACATTTTCTGAACCATCATTTCTCTTCTGAGCCAGTCCTGCTTTCTGGACTCCCATAATTATCCAAATATGTTTCATGATTTTGACAACACAAGGGCTGATGCTCTGGTTGGCTGATAAAACAGTATGAGAGCAGGAGAGTCTGTGGTTTTTGACAACGAATGGAAACACATCCCAGGAATCTGCCAATTATGGTTGAGCAGAACCAAGTTTTAGTCTCACTTGAAAGGTCATCTCAACCTGATGTGTTAGAAGGCAAGCTTCTTGTTTCAGTCTTTGGGCTTATAGATTCTGTTTGCATAGTTTTCTTTATCATCAAAGAGAAGCAATTAACAACGCTTGAATCAACAGAGAGTGCCTTTAGGTCTCCCTGGCCCCACAATTCCTCTTTCACTAAAGCTGATTCTTTGCATAAAACAAACTACCATATCTAACTTGCCTTCTACGAGGGAGGGATTTATGTTATTCAGCTTCCACAACTCTGTAAATCAAGTTCTTTCAAACTACACTTCTGAGGCTCACAATATATGGAGTGTTGGAAGGGTTCACACGACCTGCTGACAATCTCACTGTGCCTCTTTTTTTTTTTTAAGATTATTTATTTATTTATTTATTTATTTATTTATTTATTTATTTTAGAGAGAGAGAGAGAGACAGGGAGAGAGAGTGTGTGTGTGAGCACAGGGGCAGGGGCAGGTGGGTAGGGAGGGGGAGAGAGAGAGAACCTCAAGCAGACTCCACTGAGCTCGGAGGGCCACTCATGACCCCGAGATCACAACCTAAGCCAAAACCAAAAGTCTGGACACTTAACCACCTGAGCCACCCGGGTACCCCTCCACCTGCCCCTTTTCTATCTTCCAAGTTATACTCTTGACCTATGGTAATCGTGCATCTGCACATAGATACACATTCTTGCGCTTGTTCATGAAGGACAAACACAAACATGACAGATCACCAAAAACCAAAGCAGAATTTCTGACATAACTTTTAATCACTTACCTATTTTTGTTCGTATTTGTACCAAGAGAAATGCTGGCCTATTTTAATAATGCCTGCTGTTAATTCACTAACTCTGACTTAACTTATGCAAAAACAGATTTATTAGAAATACTAGCCAAAAATATAAATAAATAAAATTTAAAAAGAAAGGAAATATTTGCAATAGTTCATACAATTGATGGGGATGCTGAACAATCAGATCCAAGGGAGCTCCAGGTGTCAGCAGAGCACCTTCTCTTGAATGAATTTGTTCAAACCAATTACAGTCTTCTCTGTAGTCTACTCAAGTTCCCTATTTATTGAACAAAACATCTGATTAGTTTAACAGACTCATATGCTCATCTCACTCCCATTTTCCAAAACAGAGACTATTCCTTAGAAATTCATCAGTACTGGGCACCTCGGTGGCTCAGTGGTTGAGCACCTGACTTTGGCTCAGGTCATGATCCTGGGGTCCTGAGATTGAGTCCTGCATCAGGCTCCCTGCAGAGAGCCTGCTTCTCCCTCTGCCTCTTTCTCTGTGTCTCTCATGAATAAATAAACAAAATCTTAAAAAAAATATAAAAGAAGGAAAGAAATTCATCAGTACCAAAAGATGGAATGGATGTGACACAGCCCAAATCAAGGGCTGTCCACCCCAGTCCAACACTTTAGCTTCCCAGGAACCTCATATCTGCCTCTTTGTGTAAGAGAGCCAACCATCCTCATCCAACAATTCGTAACTATTGCATGTAAAACTGACTGGAAACTCATCTCCCCCAGAAAGAAACCTCCAGGTGGGTCGGTTTCTGGTGAAGTTGCCCGTAAGACTTTCCTTTGCCCTCTCCCCTAACACCCTGCCCCACCAGCAAAGTTGAATCTAATTATATGGAGGTTTCAAATACTACCAACCACTTGCTTTTGTTGTTTTTTCTTAAGCGAATTTGAAGGAGGATTTTCTCCCTTACAAAGGAGAATACCAACTGCCTATCTCTTGGCTTAGGGAACAGAGAGTAACTTAATAGCTCCACAGATCATACACCCCCAGGGAAAGAGTTACAACGCTGGCACTAAAATATGGAAGTCAAAAATCAACCAATGATCAGTATATCCCCTTCTCAAATATGTTTTCAACCATTTTATTAAGGCATAATTCACACACCATAATATTCATCAATTTTATGTCTATGTTCAGTGAATCTTAATAAATGTATACAGTTGTGCAGCCATCACCACAGTCCAGTCTTACAAAACTTCTGACACCCCAAAATGTTTCCCTGTGCTCATTTGCAGTCAATCTTGACTCCAATCCCAACCCCTACACAACGACTGATCTGCTTTTTTAAATTATAGTTTTGTCTTTTCTAGAAATTTCATGTAAATGGAATCTTACGCAGTTCCTGCATCTGGCTTCTTTCACTTTTCATAATGTTTTTGAGGCTCATCCATGCTGCCGCGTATATCCTGGTTCTTTCTTTTTCATTGCTCAGTTGCTGAGTAATATTCAACAAAATGGCAATATACCATTTTGTTTAGGTGTTCACTAGCTGATAGACATTTAGACTTTTTCCCTGCTTTGTTTTGCTATTATGAATAATACAGCTCTGAACGTATACAGACAAGATTTTGTATATATATATGTTGTCATTTCTCTTGGTTAGATTCTAGGAAAGTATACCTTTAACTTGTTAAGAAATTGCCAAACTGTTGTCCAAAGTAGCTATACCATTCTATATTCCTACCAGCATTGTGCGGAGGTTCAAGTCCCTCGACATCCTTTTTTTAAAAAATTATTTTATTTATTTATTCATGAGAGACACAGAGAGAGAAGCAGAGACACAGGCAGAGGGAGAAGCAGGCTCCATGCAGGGAGCCCGACGTGGAACTCGATCCCGGGTCTCCAGGATCACGCCCTTGGCTGAAGGCAGGAGCTCAACCACTGAGCCACCCGGGCTGCCCAAGTCCCTCCACATCCTTGGCGACACTGGTATTATGTCTTTTTTACTACATCATTCTAGTTGCTCCCAGTGCTATCGCTGTGTTTAAATTTGCATTTGTCAATGACCACACTTGCCATGTGCATACCTTCTTTAGTGAAGTGTCTACTCAAGACCATTTTTCAACGGAGTCCTTTGTTTATTCTTGTGTAATAGGAGTTTGTCATGTATTCTGGACGCAAGTTCTTTACATACAAGGGATGTACGTTATTTGCAAATGTTTTCTCTCAGTCTGTGGCTTATCTTTTCATTTTTGAAAAATGAAAGACATTGATTTTGTTAAAGCCAATTTATCTTTTTTTTCTTTAATAATAGGACTTCTGGTATCCCATATAAGAAATCTTTAGCTAATCCAAAGTTAAAAAGATTTCTTCCTATGCTTTTTCATAGTTTCAGTCTTCACTTTAAAGTCTATGATTCTTTTGTGGTTAACTATTTTTGTTAATGGTGAAAGGAGAAAGTCCAAGTTCATTTTGTGTCATACAAATATCCATTTGCTCTAGCATTATGTTTTTAAAAGGTTAAAGCATAACCTTTATGTTTCTCGGGTCCTGGGTGGCTCAGTCAGTTAAGCATCTGACTCCTGATCTCAACCTATTTATGTAGGCTCCACACCCAGTGGAGCCTACATAAAAAACCTAATTAATTAATTAATTAAAAGGTTATATTTTCTCAAAGAAAAAAGAAGATTATACTTTCTCCATTGAATTACCTTGGCATCTTTGTTGAAAATCAATAGATTCTAAATATATGGGTTTATTTCGAGACTACATCCTGTTCTATTGTTGATGTTTATCCTTATGTCTTCATTACTTCAGCTTTCCAGTTAGTTTTTTTTTAAGATTGATTTATTAATTTTTAGAAAGAGAAAGAGAGAGTATGAGTTGAGGGGAGGGGGGATCAAAGGAATAGAATTTCAAGCAGACTCCTAGCTGAGCACCGAGCCCAATGCAGGGCTCAATCTCCCAACCCTAAGATCATGACCTGACCCAAAATCAAGAGTTGGACACCTAACCAACTGAGTCTCCCACCAATTAGTCTTTAAATTGGCTAATCTAATTTTCCAGACGTGTTCTTCTTTTTCAAATACATTTTAGCTGGTCTATATCCTTTGCCTTTTCATTTAAATTTTAGGAGGAATTTGTCCGTTTATACCAAAAAGAAATGCTTGGAACTTAATAGGGATTATGTCGTATCTATAGATCAGTTTGAGAAAAACTGTCCTCTTAACAACAGGGAGGCTTCCAATCTTTGAATCCTTAATATTACCCTCTATTTAAATTTTCTTTAATTTCTATCAGCTATGTGAGTACTTCTCAGTATATAATTCTTTTTTTAAGATTTTTTAATATATTTATTCATGAGAGACAGAGAGAGAGAGAGAGGGGCAGAGACACAGGCAGAGGGAAAAGTAGTCTCCATGAAAGGAACCAGATGCGGGACTCGATCCTGGATCCCGGGATCACGCCCTGAGACAAAGGCAGATGCTCAACCACTGAGCCACCCAGGCGTCCCACAGTATATAATTCTTATACTTCTTTTTTTTTTAAAGATTTTATTTATACATTTGACAGAGAGAAAGAGAAGAGCACATGTGCATGAGAGGAAGAGGGGCAAAGGGAAAGGGGGAAGCAGACTCCCCTGCCGAGCAGGGAGCGTGATACAGGGCCCGATACCAGGTCCCTGAGATCAGGACCCAAGCCGAAGGCAGACACTTAACCGACTGAGCCCCAAATCTCATACTTCATTTGTTATATTTAGAAGTAAGTATTTTATTCTTTTTGATTGGTATTGTGAGTAGAATTGTGGGGGATTTTTTAAGTTTTTATTTAAAGTCCAATTAAATACCATACAGTGTAATATTAGTTTTAGGTGTGCAAAGCAGAGTTGTCTTTTACTCATTTTTTTATTGTTGCCAGTAAGTAGAAATAAAACTGATTATTTTTAAGATTTTATTTACTTATTCATGAGAGACACAGAGAGAGAGGGAGAGACACAGGCAGAGGGAGACACAGGCTCCATGCAGGGAGCCCAACCTGGGACTCGATCCCGTGTCTCCAAGATCACACCTGAGCCAAAGGCAGATGCTCAACCACTGAGCCACCCGGGCATCCCTAAACCCAATCTTTGTATAATTTTATATCTCATACACATCTTATAGCCTGTGACTGTGCTAGACTTCAGTTTCCTCACCAGGAGGACATTGCATTTTAAAATTATCTTCAGCTAAAAGATTCTAAGATCCTTGTTTTAGAACCAATAAAAACAAAGGAGGAGCATAAAAAGACGCCGTGGCTCCACTACACTACAAAGGTCAAACTCGGAAGTAGGCTTGCAGGTTCCAGCGAGTGTGTTCATTAAAGGAAGGAGGTGGCCTCAGTGTTGGTCCCGGCACAGTCTGACCATGTGACGGTTGCTGCCAGGTGCGCAGATGTCATGCTCTTCCAGACGATGCTGTTGGGTTATCTGTTTCTACTCCCTGAGCTCACAGTCTGGGTTCTTCCAGAGAACTGCTATAGAAGCAAAGATCACCATTCTGTGGATCTGTAGCTGTCAGATAGAAGCTGCTGGAATCCACCTTGCACTTGCATTCATCTTGCAATGGATTTTTTTTTTTTTTACACTATCAACATATCTCATGCCTCAGCTGTTACACCTCACGCAGATACCTGAAATATGAGCTGATAATGAAACAGAATGTGAACAGGATCTATCGTCCAGGGCGCCTTCCTAAATAACTGCCGCACTGGGAAAGCCTGAGCCACAGTGGGAACTTTCGGGGATGATGACATAGCATGTCCCTGGATCTATTTTACTGTCCACGAACGTAATTATTTCCTGGGCAAAATATCAGTATGTTGGTGCTACGGTTTAACTAGAATTGTGGCACCTGAGTGTCATAAATAGTGTGAGTGTTCACCTGACCGCGGGCTTGTGCCCTGTGTTTAAGTAAATACGAACAGGTTGTCTTTTAAGACCTATAGCAAGAGAAAATATAAGCAAAATATTGCATATTTTTGCTTGAATATATATTCATGTTTTGAATCTAAGCAAAAGAAAACTATCAAGGACGCCTGCATGCTTGTGTGTGAGTGCAGGTGTGGGTGCTACGAGGGAGAGGGGCTTGCTGAGCTACTTCCCAGGGCCCCAAACACCTTGGTGGAGGGTGCCAGGGACGGCCCAGGGGAGCTTCTCCTCGAGGGGACCCAGGAGACGAGGCTGGGGGAGATGGGGAGGACAGGACTTGCTCTGCTGTTCGGCACTGCCCCCCCAGCTGAGCTATTTTGGGGGTCCCCAGGACAGAAGCTCATGGAGGGACCTACAGCCGGTGCAGTGAGGCCTGGATGCCCTACAGGTGTAGCCAGGACCCAGCAGACCCAGCAGACCCAGCCACGCCTGGCAGCTCCCCTGAAGAGCAGGGCTGCTTGTGAGCCCCTGACACATCTCGGAGGACTTCCAAAAACCACAGGGCAAAAGGATTTTTGGGGGGATCAGTGCCTCGCCCCCCAGCGGGCACACCGAGCTGGCAAAGCCCGAGCCGTACGGTCAATTTCACATTGTTTTCCATAATAAACCAGTAAAGTCTGGGTAAATGTGGATTTATATGGATCCAGAAGTCCCTTTTCCCCAAACCAGTTGATTCCTCTGCTGCTTGTGTCCTGACCGCCCTCTAAAATTTCCAAAATTAAAAATATAATAATAAAAAATAAAAATAAATAAAATTTCCAAAATAGGGGATCCCTGGGGGGCTCAGTGGTTTAGCACCTGCCTTCAACCCGGGGTGTGACCCTGGGGTCCTGGGATCGAATCCTGCATCGGGCTTCCTGCATGGAGCCTGCTTCTCCCTCAGCCTGTGTCTCTGCCTCTCTCTCCTTTGGGTCTCTCATGAATAAATAAATTTAAAAATCTTTAAAAATAAAATAAAATAAAATTTCCAAAGTAATCTATATAACCAGTAGTCTAAACACTCCTATGCCCCTTTGCCAACAACCAAAACTGTACGGAAATAAATGACTTCCCTGTCCTTGCCAGTCCTTTTACCCTAACTATTGCTTCCTGTTAAAACTAATGGTGGGAATACTAATGCTGATACTTATTTTTTTTTTTATCTCTAAATTTACCTACATTTATCTCTACCTAAATATGCCTAAATATATACATATATACACACACACTTCTCAATTTTGTACCTCACTTAAAGGGAGTAGACACCAAAAGAATAAATCATATAAATCAGAACTTCTGGGCAGCCAGAGGTCATGAGAAAGGAGCACTAGAAAATCAAACGATGCCAACGCGACCTACTTGATCCCCGTAAGTAAGCATGGTGACCTATGATGATAGGTTTTATCCGTCCACTCACAAGCCAGTGGATATTTTTGCAGATAATAACTTCCCTGAAGACAGTGCCACCCAGGATATTGCAGATGGTGCCATTTTGGTGATTTCCACATTTGTTTCAATTGAACTCCTCAACCCTCTTATCTTTGGGGGTGATGGTAGCCCACTTGACACCAACATTGTAGTTCTTTGTAGCTCCTGCAGCAACCTGGGTGACCTGGTCATTGGTGGCATCACGATTCTCTGTGCCTGACTCATAGCTGTGCAGCTCCAGTTCCACGTAGGGAAAAAGGAGTTTTTCTTTAATCAACTCCCCAGTGATTCGTGTCACTTCATCTCCTCGAATCTTTACCTCATAACCGCCATGGGTTTTTGGAAACATTTTGACTTCAAGAAACCTTTCCAACTTCTAATCACCTCCACGTCTTTCAATCCTGCAGACTCAATTGAATGGGTTTTATTTCCTGCCGAGGAAGATTCGCGGGCGAAGAGCCAAGGGCGCCACAGCCCCCCACATGCTGAAGCTCACAGGCATCTACACTGGCAACACCAACCAGGCCTCACCTATTTTGGCTTCTGACACCACCTCTGCACCAACCCAAGAGCCAGGGGGTTGGGGGGGGGGTGGGAGGAGCAGAAGGCTGGTCTTATTGACTCAGCATGATGCTAGGTGACTTCACGCACTGTCTACTTTTTAAATTCAAAATAGATCTTTGAGTCCTATCCTTATGTCACAAAGAAACTAAGCAGTGAGTTTTTTTCCTAGCTCACTCCTGTGTTCATTGCTGGTGGATCAAAGCAGATTTTCTCGCCGAAAGTCTTGACTCTATAGGGGCTCAAGCTTCCTCAAGAGAAGAAAGATGGACAATTATAGCCCTTGGTTTTCCTTTTGCACCCATTGAAATTAATAAAAGCCACTCAAGAGGCTCCTGGCTGGCGAAGTCAATAGACCTTGCAACTCTTGATCTCAGGGTTGTAGGTGTGAGTCCCACTTGGGTGTAGACATCACTTAAAAATAAAATGTTAAAAAAAAAAAGCCACTCAAGCCACAAGCAAGAGCCAATTCCACCTGCCACTCTATTGTCTGCCAATCATCCAATGTAAGGATGCCAGAGGCCACTGAGCAGTGGAAATAACAGTCACAGGAGGGTCTAAGGAATTTAAAGCAGTTTTAAGTCCTTGCCAGTTTATGGCAAAAGTCTTCCATCGAAAAAATAACAGGGGTAGCTGGCTGGCTCAGTCCGTAGAGCATGTGACTTTTAATCTCAGGGTCGTGAGTTCAGCCCCACGTTGGGTATAGAGATCACTTTAAAATAAATAAATAACAGGGCACCAGCTGGGTCTGTTGGTAACTCTTGTCTCAGGATAGTGAGCTTGAGCCCCATGTTGGGAGTTGAGTTTGCTTAAAAATATAATAATAATAATGTCCATTAGGCATTAAGACAGAAAAGAGAAAAGAAGGACACCTGGATGGCTCAGTTGATTAATTATCCGACTCTTGATTTCAGCTCGGGTGGTGATCTCGGGGTCGTGGGATCAAGCCCCCGTGTCAGGCGCTGCACTCAGCTGGAGTCTGCTGGAGCGTCTCTCTCCACCCCTCCCCCCTCACATTCTCTCCCTTTCTCTTCTCTCCCTTTTTCTCTCTCTCTTTCTCTCTCTCTAAATAAATATCTTTAAAAAAAAAAAAGAGAGAGAGAGAAAGAGAGAAAAGAAGAGTAGAGGGGTCCCCTTCTTCCCAGAACACCATTGGCACCTTGAGGAGCCCCACTTAGGACACAGAGGAAATTGAGGCCAAGTGTTTTTCAGGAGAGGATGCCTCCCCTAAGTATCCACAGTACTGAGAGCTCTAACAGGGGAGGAAAAGGGCAGCCGCTGCCTTGGCTGAAGATTTGTTTCCCTCTCAATCCCTCCACCGTCACACATGCACGTGCACACACACACACACACACACACACACACACACCCAAGCCCTGTAATTTTGCACACCTAGGGTATATCCAGTGTAGCACAGAATAAAGCTTACAAGACTTTATAGAGTAACAGTGCTGGCCCTGGCCCTGTCGTCACTCGGAATAAGTTAATTAATGCTCTTTGGGTCTCCTCTTCCCACACTCTTAAAAGAGGAAATTGGACCAGATCGTATTTTTTAAACTTTCACAACTCTAACCATCTCTAATGTTCAAAGAACGACCCAGGGGAATTGTAACATAGCTCTTAAAAGAATCAGGGTGTAAGTCACCTTTCATTCTCTGAACGATCTAAATTGATGTTTAAGATATTCTTTTTCTCTTTTATTTTTCTTTTCTTTTTATTTTTTTTTTTTATTATTTTTTTTAAGAGAGTGCTCTTGCCCTTCAGGCAAAAGAAAGCTCTGTCCTCATCGGTTGGCTGGCCCTCTTCGAGGCACAATGCATCCCTAACGTCTAACCTCGGCTGTGGTACTTCCCTGCTCTTTCCCTATTGTAGAAGCTCTCCGAAGTCTTGTTTGCAGAATAATGAAGAAAACATCGCTGTCTGCAAGACCGCTTGTCACCTCTGAATAGACTCCATCAACATCCCGCCACTTCATCTTGTTTAGACTCATCGACTGCTCTGTGGAAGGACACCCAAGTCCCCATCTATCTCCTGGAGACAGGCGAGCACGAATCCTTTTTCCTGTCTCAAAAAGAGCTGACACGCTTTTAGTGGTGTTTATCTTCACTGAAGGGTGATAACCTTGAAAATGAAAGTTAAAAAAGACTGAAACAATTAGGTGCACGGTCTTCTTCATTCCGTATCCACAATAGGCTTCCTGGTATAGCTGACCGTGTGGAAGCTTTTTTAGGGTCCACGCTGATGTAGTTTGTAATGCAAGGTAAGGTCACATTTTATTTATAAAATACAAGCGCACCATGTCGTGACTCTTTTGCAAAAAAACTAATTCCTCTTTTAAGCCTAAAATGGGTTACAAATAGCGTCCTTCTGACTTTTCCTTAATGTGAGCTCTGCACCCGAGCTGGGGCCCGAACTCAGGACCCTGGGACCAAGCCGCCCGCGCTATCAGCCGGAGCCTCCGAAACGCCATCCTTTTCCTATTTTCCAGCCTCTCCACCACCTTCCCGTAGAACCCAGGCCTTTGTTTTTCCTCTTCCGTCCCATTTCTGGAGTCCACCGTATTATGTCCTAATTACAGTCTTGGGATTTCCCTAGAATAATTGTCCTGAACGCGGGCAAAGTCCTGGGGGGCTAACTATCCGCCCGGGGGCGGGCGAGGACCGCGGTGGGCGCTTTCACAGCCGCGCGTGGGCTTCTGCACCGACCGAACCGCCTCGCCCCTGCGGCCCCTGCGGCCCCTGCGGCCTCCCCGCCCCGCCCCGCCCCGCCCCGCCCCGCCCTTGGGGGACCTGGGGCCCCCTGGGAGGCCCGACCTTCCCCGGCCCCGCAGCCCTCGGGAGGGGGGAGGGGAGGGGGGAGGGGGTATCCGCGCCGCCCCGGGCCGCTCAGCCCGCAGCTCCCCTGCTGCAGCCCCTGCACCCAGCCGCGGGCTCGGGGGCTCTGGGGGCTACGGGGACTCCCGGGGGCTCCGGGCCCGGCCTGCCGCTGCAGCCCCCGCGGCAAGGGTCTGCCCGCACCCCCGCACCCCAGGGTTGGGCCCCCGGCCCCCTGTACCCCCACGCCCCCGCCCCCTGCGCACCCCCAAGCCCCGCACCCTAGGGCCCCCGTGTACCCCCTGCACCCCCGGACCAAGCCCCCGGCCCCCCGCGCACCCCACAGCCCCGCACCCCAGGGCCTCCGCGCACCCCCCCGCACCCCAGGGCTGGGCCCCCAGGTGCGGGGGCCGGTTCCGGGGTAAGGGGGACGTAGGACCCATCCCCACCCCCGGCACCCCCCACCCCCCTGACGTGCGGCCAGCGGGGCTCCTTGCAGCCCGTTGCGGAGGCGCCGGCGTCCTGAGGCCGCAAAGTGGCGCGGGGTGCACGTGGGTCCTTCCCTGGGACCCCGCCAGGCCGAGTCCCCGCCAGCCCTGCTCCCTGCTCCGCCACCAGGTGCTCCCCACCCTCCGGGATCCCCGAGGCCCGCTAAGCATCTGCCCCCCGCCTCGCCCTGGGCCTCCCCCGCCCTGGGCCTCCCCCCCTCCCCGGCCTCCTCCACTCCGCCTTCCCCCCCTTGGCCTCCTCCCATCCTGCCTCCCCCCGACGCCCCGAACCTCCCGACTCCCCCAACCCCCTCGACACGACATGACCCCCCTCCCGAACTCCCTGAAGACCTACCCTGTCTCCCCGGCCGCCCCGCCTCCCCCAACACCCCCCTCCCCCGCCTCCTGACACCCCCCTGACCGCCCCCTCCCGCATCCCTGGCCTCCTGACCTCCCCCAGCCTCCCCCAGCCCCCCGCCGGCCTCTCGACCCCAAGCCCGCCTCCCGAACCCCTCCCGAGTCCCTCGCCCTCCCAACCCCCCTCCCCCCCTCCCAACCTCCTCCCCCCCTCCCAGCCCCCTTCCCCCAACCCCCTCCCCTGGGTGCCACCGGCTGAGCATCCGCCCCACTGGGGGCCGGGTGCGGACGAAGACCCATCATAGCCCCATCAGCGCCGCAGCCCCATTTGGCCGCCTGCGCCCCAGGCCTGAGCTCCTCCCGGGGTGGAAGAGCGCCCACGGGGTAGGGCACCGGGGTGGTCCTGGTGATGGAAGAGCGCCCACAGGGTAGGGCACCGGGTTGGTCCCGGGATGGAAGAGCGCCCACGGGGTAGGGCACCGGGTTGGTCCTGGTGATGGAAGAGCGCCCACGGGGTAGGGCACCAGGTGGTCCTGGTGATGAAAGAGCGCCCACGGGGTAGGGCACCGGGTTGGTCCCCGGCATGGAAGAGCGCCCACGGGGTAGGGCACCGGGTTGGTCCCGGGATGGAAGAGCGCCCACGGGGTAGGGCACCGGGTTGGTCCTGGTGATGGAAGAGCGCCCACGGGGTAGGGCACCGGGTGGTCCTGGTGATGGAAGAGCGCCCACGGGGTAGGGCACCGGATTGGTCCCCGGCATGGAAGAGCGCCCACGGGGTAGGGCACCGGGTTGGTCCCGGGATGGAAGAGCGCCCACGGGGTAGGGCACCGGGTTGGTCCTGGTGATGGAAGAGCGCCCACGGGGTAGGGCACCGGGTGGTCCTGGTGATGGAAGAGCGCCCACGGGGTAGGGCACCGGGTTGGTCCCCAAGATGGAAGAGCGCCCACGGGGTAGGGCACCGGGTGGTCCTGGTGATGGAAGAGCGCCCACGGGGTAGGGCACCGGGTTGGTCCTGGTGATGGAAGAGCGCCCACGGGGTAGGGCACCAGGTTGGTCCTGGTGATGAAAGAGCGCCCACGGGGTAGGGCACCGGGTTGGTCCCGGGATGGAAGAGCGCCCACGGGGTAGGGCACCGGGTTGGTCCCGGGATGGAAGAGCGCCCACGGGGTAGGGCACCGGGTGGTCCTGGTGATGGAAGAGCGCCCACGGGGTAGGGCACCAGGTTGGTCCTGGTGATGAAAGAGCGCCCACGGGGTAGGGCACCGGGTTGGTCCCGGGATGGAAGAGCGCCCACGGGGTAGGGCACCGGGTTGGTCCCGGGATGGAAGAGCGCCCACGGGGTAGGGCACCGGGTGGTCCTGGTGATGGAAGAGCGCCCACGGGGTAGGGCACCGGGTTGGTCCCGGGATGGAAGAGCGCCCACCGGGTAGGGCACTGGGTGGTCCTGGTGATGGAAGAGCGCCCACGGGGTAGGGCACCAAGTGGTCCTGGTGATGGAAGAGCGCCCACGGGGTAGGGCACCAGGTTGGTCCTGGTGATGAAAGAGCGCCCACGGGGTAGGGCACCGGGTTGGTCCCGGGATGGAAGAGCGCCCACGGGGTAGGGCACCGGGTTGGTCCCGGGATGGAAGAGCGCCCACGGGGTAGGGCACCGGGTGGTCCTGGTGATGGAAGAGCGCCCACGGGGTAGGGCACCGGGTTGGTCCCGGGATGGAAGAGCGCCCACGGGGTAGGGCACCAGGTGGTCCTGGTGATGGAAGAGCGCCCACGGGGGTAGGGCACCAGGTGGTCCTGGTGATGAAAGAGCGCCCACGGGGTAGGGCACCGGGTTGGTCCCGGGATGGAAGAGCGCCCACGGGGTAGGGCACTGGGTGGTCCTGGTGATGGAAGAGCGCCCATGGGGTAGGGCACCGGGTTGGTCCTGGTGATGGAAGAGCACCCACGGGGTAGGGCACCGGGTTGGCCCTGGTGATGGAAGAGCGCCCACGGGGTAGGGCACCGGGTTGGTCCCCAAGATGGAAGAGCGCCCACCGGGTAGGGCACCGGGTGGTCCTGGTGATGGAAGAGCGCCCACGGGGTAGGGCACCGGGTTGGTCCCCAAGATGGAAGAGCGCCCACCGGGTAGGGCACCGGGTGGTCCTGGTGATGGAAGAGTGCCCATGGGGTAGGGCACCGGGTTGGTCCTGGTGATGGAAGAGCACCCACGGGGTAGGGCACCGGGTTGGTCCTGGTGATGGAAGAGCGCCCACGGGGTAGGGCACCGGGTTGGTCCCGGGATGGAAGAGCGCCCACGGGGTAGGGCACCGGGTTGGTCCCGGGATGGAAGAGCGCCCACGGGGTAGGGCACCGGGTGGTCCTGGTGATGGAAGAGCGCCCACGGGGTAGGGCACCGGGTTGGTCCCGGGATGGAAGAGCGCCCACGGGGTAGGGCACCAGGTGGTCCTGGTGATGGAAGAGCGCCCACGGGGTAGGGCACCAGGTGGTCCTGGTGATGAAAGAGCGCCCACGGGGTAGGGCACCGGGTTGGTCCCGGGATGGAAGAGCGCCCACGGGGTAGGGCACTGGGTGGTCCTGGTGATGGAAGAGCACCCACGGGGTAGGGCACCGGGTTGGCCCTGGTGATGGAAGAGCGCCCACGGGGTAGGGCACCGGGTTGGTCCCCAAGATGGAAGAGCGCCCACCGGGTAGGGCACCGGGTGGTCCTGGTGATGGAAGAGCGCCCACGGGGTAGGGCACCGGGTTGGTCCCCAAGATGGAAGAGCGCCCACCGGGTAGGGCACCGGGTGGTCCTGGTGATGGAAGAGTGCCCATGGGGTAGGGCACCGGGTTGGTCCTGGTGATGGAAGAGCACCCACGGGGTAGGGCACCGGGTTGGTCCTGGTGATGGAAGAGCGCCCACGGGGTAGGGCACCGGGTTGGTCCCGGGATGGAAGAGCGCCCACGGGGTAGGGCACCGGGTTGGTCCCGGGATGGAAGAGCGCCCACGGGGTAGGGCACCGGGTGGTCCTGGTGATGGAAGAGCGCCCACGGGGTAGGGCACCGGGTTGGTCCCGGGATGGAAGAGCGCCCACGGGGTAGGGCACCAGGTGGTCCTGGTGATGGAAGAGCGCCCACGGGGTAGGGCACCAGGTGGTCCTGGTGATGAAAGAGCGCCCACGGGGTAGGGCACCGGGTTGGTCCCGGGATGGAAGAGCGCCCACGGGGTAGGGCACTGGGTGGTCCTGGTGATGGAAGAGCACCCACGGGGTAGGGCACCGGGTTGGCCCTGGTGATGGAAGAGCGCCCACGGGGTAGGGCACCGGGTTGGTCCCCAAGATGGAAGAGCGCCCACCGGGTAGGGCACCGGGTGGTCCTGGTGATGGAAGAGCGCCCACGGGGTAGGGCACCGGGTTGGTCCCCAAGATGGAAGAGCGCCCACCGGGTAGGGCACCGGGTGGTCCTGGTGATGGAAGAGTGCCCATGGGGTAGGGCACCGGGTTGGTCCTGGTGATGGAAGAGCACCCACGGGGTAGGGCACCGGGTTGGTCCTGGTGATGGAAGAGCGCCCATGGGGTAGGGCACCGGGTGGTCCTGGTGATGGAAGAGCGCCCACGGGGTAGGGCACCGGGTTGGTCCCGGGATGGAAGAGCGCCCACCGGGTAGGGCACTGGGTGGTCCTGGTGATGGAAGAGCGCCCACGGGGTAGGGCACCAAGTGGTCCTGGTGATGGAAGAGCGCCCACGGGGTAGGGCACCAGGTTGGTCCTGGTGATGAAAGAGCGCCCACGGGGTAGGGCACCGGGTTGGTCCCGGGATGGAAGAGCGCCCACGGGGTAGGGCACCGGGTTGGTCCCGGGATGGAAGAGCGCCCACGGGGTAGGGCACCGGGTGGTCCTGGTGATGGAAGAGCGCCCACGGGGTAGGGCACCGGGTTGGTCCTGGTGATGGAAGAGCGCCCATGGGGTAGGGCACCGGGTGGTCCTGGTGATGGAAGAGCGCCCACGGGGTAGGGCACCGGGTTGGTCCCCAAGATGGAAGAGCGCCCACCGGGTAGGGCACCGGGTGGTCCTGGTGATGGAAGAGTGCCCATGGGGTAGGGCACCGGGTTGGTCCTGGTGATGGAAGAGCACCCACGGGGTAGGGCACCGGGTTGGTCCTGGTGATGGAAGAGTGCCCATGGGTTAGTGGGTTAGGGCACCGGGTTGGTCCCGGGATGGAAGAGCGCCCACGGGGTAGGGCCCCTGCGTTGGCTCCTGGGCTCCGACCCGGCCCCTGAGCGCGGCATCCTAACAAAATCCCCACCGTGGCCTGCCCGGCTTCACCCCGCCTATGGGGAGGGACGAGCTTGCACGCGGAGGCCTTTCTTTCCATATGAACTTTTTTTTTATCTTTACATCTTCCACCTCCGCAAAATAGTTAGAGGTACACTAGGTACGCTGGGCAGTAGCTTCAAACAGTGTAGATGAGGACTTGCCCTAAAATAGCCATAATCTAAAACACAAAAATACTGAGATTTCATAACAAGGTTTTTAAGATGCTTAAAACTGTAGCACGGGGGGCAGGGGGACGTGCAGGGGCATATCAGGAAGGGCTTTTTGAGTTGAATTGTGATGAATGAAGTGAAATGTCTGCTTGTCTGTTAAGAGCAAAGCAGCGTCATAGACCTGAAGCTCGAGGAAGCTTCTTTGAAGAAGCCAGAGATTCTTTATTTCTATATATATATATAAATTTATTTTTTATTGGTGTTCAATTTGCCAACATATAGAATAACACCCAGTGCTCATCCCATCAAGTGCCCCCCCCTGCCCATCACCCAGTCACCCCATCCCCCCGCCCACCTCCCTTTCCACCACCCCTTGTTCGTTTCCCAGAGTTAGGAGTCTCCCTTTCTGATATTTCCCACTCATCTTTTCTCCTTTTCCCTTTATTCCCTTTCACTATCCTTTATATTCCCCCAAATGAATGAGACCATACAATGTCCTTCTCCGATTGACTTACTTCACTCAGCATAATACCCTCCAGTTCCATCCACATCAAAGCAAATGGTGGGTATTTGTCATTTCTAATGAAGCCACAGATTCAAATCCTGCCTTCTTTGCAAAGCGTTGTTAAAAAGGGAAAAGGAGGGGCACCTGGATGGTGTAGTCGGTCCAACGGCTGACTCTTGATTTTGGTTCAAGTCATGATCTCAGGGTCATGGGATTGAGCCCTGTGAGCCTTACGTCAGGTCTCTGCTGTAAGATTCTCTCTCTCCCTCTTCCTCTGCCCCTCCCTTGCCTCCCTCTTTAAAAAAAAATAATAATAATTAATTAATTAAAAGGAAGAGAGAAAAATAAAGTAAGATAAACACAGAGAGGGAGGCTAACCGTTAAGAGACTCTTAACTATAAAAAAAAAAAGAGAGAGAGACTCTTAACTATAGAGAACAGACTGAGGGTTGCTGGAGGGGAGGTGGGGGGGGTGGGCTAAATGGGTGATGGGCATTAGGCACTTGCTGGGGTGAGCACTGGCTGTTGTATGTGGATGATGAATCACTGGATTCTGCTCCTAAAACTAGTGCTGTATGTTAGCTACCTTGATTAGGTAGATGATAGATAGATGACTGATAGATAGATAGATGATAGATAGATAGATAGATAGATATAGATAGATAGATAGATAGATAGATAGATGATAGATAGATAGATAGATAGATAGATAGATAGATAGATAGATGACAGATAGATGATAGATGATAGATAGATAGATAGATAGATAGATAGATAGATAGATAGATGATAGATAGATAGATGATAGATAGATAGATGATTGATAGATAGATGACTGATAGATAGATGATAGATAGATAGATGATAGATAACAGAACAACAGGCCCCACTGGAGTCACTTCCCTTAAGCCCCACTTAATGCCCAATCGAACTGTAGGTTTGGCCTCTACCAAGTATGGAATTTTAAGCCAATCAGTCTGGGATTTCCTGAGCAGCACGAGCACCCCCTAAAGGAAGGTGACCTTGACTGAAATAATCCTTCTATTTCTTTTGTGGATGACCTCCTTGCCCTGCCCCCTCCTGCCTCTGAAAGCCTCCCATTTTGTAGAGCTCCTCTGGAGCACCCTTCTGTTTGTTAGCTAGGATGCTGTCTGACTCATGAATCATGGATAAAGCCAATTAGATTTCTAAATTTACTCAGTTGAATTTTTGTTCCTTAACAGTATATAACCTTGGGAAAAAATCATAAAACAGAGATAATAAACTATCTCTCGGGGATGTTGTAATGAAAGTTAGATAAGTATGTAAATCATCTAACATGTTTGGTTCAATGGAAGCTAACTATTTTTTTTTAAGTCATAAAGAAGAGTTTTATGGCTGTATGAAATGAGGATTAAAAGGTCAGCATCTGTCACTCTTCTAAGCTCTTATCTAAGACCAGATAATGGTTACCGTCAGGGGTCTCTGTAAGAGGTTTCTCCTGTTTGGAAACTGAATGCCAGCCAGAGCAAAAATGAAAGCTCTTGAGGGTATCCGAGCCTTGGATGCCAACGATAACTCACGGAAATATCAACGCCTCATTTTACTATCAAAATAAATCTGTAGGGAGTCCCTTGTTTAAATATGGCACCGAACATTTGGCCTAGGACAACAAGGAGGACAGCAGCGGGGAGACCATCCCCGCATTCGACTCAAGTTTGGCCCATGGATAGGTCATGATCTCTCTTCACCTTAAGCAGCCCATTGTGGAGACAGTTCTGGATGGACACAGGGTCCAAAATCCTAGGATCTGAAACGAGCGGCCCCCCTTCCTAGCTGTGGGCCTGCGACAAAGTCCCAGAGCCACTGAACCTCGGTTTCCTCATCTGTGAAGAGAGTTCTTGTTCTTCCTCCCCCATCAAGTTACTGATTGTTACCATCACCTGTTCTGTCCCAGCTGCACCCACCTCTCCGGTTTGGCCTCGAGGAAGGGGCTTCTCAGCTCTGTGTCAGGTATTAATCTGGGTTCCCTCGCATAATCCTCGCATCGGCCTAATGAGGTAGCTGTGATTCCCATTTTAGAGTTGAGAAAACTGAAACTCTGAGAGGTTAGTTAACTTACACACCTGGTTAGGGGCAGAGGGGGACCCCAACCTCAAAGCCCATGATCCAGGCTATTATCCAAGCTGCTCCTCGGAAGCTGAAGCAGCGCGTGGATGCCCGCACTCAACTGACAGGCGTGTATGAAGGCCCAGATCCTGCCTCGAGGAGTTTATGCCCAAAATCACAGTTGAGAGACGTGCCGTTTCCATCCACCCCAGAAGGGTTACCTGAAGCCTGGGTCTCCCGCCAGTGGGCTAATTTCCTGACAGGCTGTGGGACCACCACACGCAGTGGCCCCCCACAGTCAGTGGGCCTGCAGAGACTTGATCCGTCTCACCAAAAGCTGCGACCTCTCCTCTGGCTTGTCAGCACCTCCCCCTCTGTTTCCACTGAAGTAACATCAAAGATAAAACACTTATTGGGATCCCTGGGTGGCTCAGGGATTTAGCACCTGCCTTCGGCCCAGGGGCATGATCCTGGGGTCCTGGGATCAAGTCCCGCATCGGGCTCCTTGCATGGAGCCTGTGCCTCTGCTTCTCTCCCTCTCTCTGTGTCTCTCATGAATAAATAAATAAAATCTTAAAAAAAAAAAAAAAACACTTATTTACTCCATTTCCTTTAACCAGAAAGAAAAGTGCATTTGGCTGGTATTAAGCAGACAAACCTGACGCTGCACTGCAAAGAGGAAAACATCTCTCAAAACACAAAAATGATAAGAGACCTTTCCCTGGCCTTTCTTGGCGACGCACATCGTATTACAGTATTAATTGCTCACACAGTTAGAGCCTCGATTTTAAGACTCCAGAGTCGTTGTCTGATCCCATTTCGCACCAAAGGACGGGCCTGGAAGTCAGGGCTCCTTACTCCCAGTGCTGTGGCCTTCTTCAACTCTGCTAGTCTTAATTCCCTGCCTGAAGGAGAAGAGTCTTGTCCTGCTTTCTTCCCCTCTGCCAAATTCCTATGGATTGGTTGGTGATGAGCTGGTAAAAGCTTGATGAGATTGCCATCGAGGCCTTCGGTGTCCAGATCAAGGGAGCTCATAAAGAGATGCCTTTCATCTTTTCCTAAAGTCAGGGCCTCGGGTAATCACTTCTTGTCCAGAGGCAGTGAGTCCCCCAGATGGGATGCCATGACGTGGGGAACTCTGGCCCCAACTTGGTCAGCTCGAGAAGGATGCGGTCTACCTCAGAGTGACTTCTACACACTAGGTAGGAAGGACCAAACGGTTCCTCCAGTGACAGGGTCAGCGGGGTCAGAGCCCGAGCCTTGAGATAAATCAGATATTGAAGAAGTAAACAACAAAAGGAGCTGAAGACAGATTGGATACAGACGTGGTGCTTGTATCTGGCAGCCAGCAAGCCGCCGACTTTCTCTTTTGCAAGCAGACAGACATGGTGTCTCTGCTGGGCCATCTTATCACATTGCGGGGCCTCGCCCACCGCCCTTGCTGGTCTGCGAGCTCTTGGGACGCAAGGACTCTCGTATGCAGACGTTTATTCCATAGTTCGCAGCGCGCTGCCTCTTCACGGTGGGCGTGTGATGTATGAAGGAATGAAGGAAGGAAGGAACAAAAACTCTGTGTCCTCTATCCTGAAGACATTTATGATGACAACTTTTGCTCTTCTCCCAGACTATTTAAAACCTCGATAGACAAAACTGAACAATTATTTTATAGGAGAAATGGGGAGAATGGGAAATAAGAGAGAGGACTATGAAGAAAGGAGTAAACGTTTGTTCAGAGGCTACGTCGTGTCAAGCACTGCAGCAGGAAATTCGCATGTGTCATTTCATCTAATCTGTACCATAGCGTCATGAGTCAGACACTCCCATGCTCCTTCTTTTACAGATAGAGAGTGAAACCGGGGCTCGGAAAGACTAACTTGTTCAAAGTCATGCCTCTGGTGACGGAGCTGGAATTCAAACCACTAACTGCAAAGCCCATATTCTTTTCATTGGATCAGGCTGGCTACCGTGGGCAAAAATAGCCTTCTACAGTCAAAATGAACAGCATTCTAGCAACAAACATTTCTATCATTCCAGCACGGCTAACACTATCCCCTCTTCTCCCATTGACATACTTTTTTTTTTTTTTAATTTAGAATTGATTTGGAACGTCTGCTTCCAGCAAAGATGGAATAACAAGCAACTAATGTACGCTTCTGGCTAAAATAACCAAAACAATAAATAAATAAAATATATAAATATATTACGCTACAGTTTTCAAGATCTTGAACACCAGGCAATGAAGTAGAATGATCCCCGAGTGATGGGAAACAAATGAGGTGAGCCCTACAACTGCCCTGACTTATTACTTTGAGAGAATTTCCAAGCCATGGCACAAAGAAGGTATCCAGGCACAATCCAGTGAATGACCTGAGTTGAAAAGATAGAACTGACAGCCCAAGGAGAATCAAGGCAGGTAGTTTACAGAGCAGTGCACCAGAAAGGAGAGAGCTACACAAAGAAAGAACTCCAGAGATTTGCAGAAGGGACCCCAGAGAAATTAGTAGGGTACTGATCAGTGCAGGCTTGTGAAGAAGTTATTCCTGGCCAGGAAGGAGCCACCTAATAGGATTAAAGTGAAGTGTGTCCAGCAGTCACACAAAACCAAGACTAGCATATATTTCCAACCAGACTGGATAAAAGTCATAATCCATGAAGTTTGGGGTAGATTACTCATTGGGTATTCTTACCTCAGTAGTGGCAAATAATTATACCTAAACACTATGCTGATCTCCTAAATAAATCTTAAATACGAGACCCGAAGGATCAAACCATTTTCAAGTAACTTAACTAGATTCTAGAATACAGCTCAAGAATATTTATAGGAATACAATGATGTACAATACCAACATGGTAACATTCACAATGTCCACCATCCAGTTATCCAGAGAAGCAAACAAGCAAAATAGTAGGAAAGCGCAATCTAATCTATAATAAGTAGAATGTTAACCAACTGACACCAACTCAGAACTGGCACAGATGCTAGAATTAGCAGACAAAGACAATGAAATGTTATTACTATGTTCCAGGTGTTGAGAAAGTTAAGTAGAAATACGGAAGATTCGATAAGAAAATCAAATCACCATGCTATTTGAAATTTTTTAAAAATACACTGAATGAGGTTAAGAGTAGATTAGACATTGCAGGAAAAAATATTATTGACCTTAAAACATAACAAAGCTATCCAAAAGGTAACAATTTTTTGAAGTATTTTTTTATGAAAATAGAATGAATGAGCCATGGAACAGCTTCAAGAGGATTAATATACATATTACTGGAATCCCTAAAATAAAGGTGTGTAAAAAAGTATGAAAGGAAATAATGACTGAGGCTTTTCAAATTTGAGGAAACAATAAACCCCACAGATGCAAAAAGCTCAACAAAAGTCAACTATAAGAAACAGGAAGATGGGGAACCCTGGGTGGCGCAGCGGTTTAGCACCTGCCTTTGGCCCAGGGAGCGATCCTGAGTCCTGGGATCGAGTCCCATATCGGGCTCCCAGCATGAAGCCTGCTTCTCCCTCCTTCTGTGTCTCTGCCTCTCTCTCTCTCTCTCTCTCTCTCTAACATAAATAAATAATCTTTAAAAAAAAAAAAAAAAGAAAGAAAAGAAACAAGAAGAAAACTGTACCAAAGTACATCATAATCAAATTGTCAAAACAAGTGATAAAGAGAAAAATCTTGGGATGCCTGGGTGGCTCAGGGGTTTAGCGCCGCCTTCAGCCCAGGGTGTGATCCTGGAGACCTGGGATCAAGTCCCATGTCAGGCTTCCTGCATGGAGCCTGCTTCTCCCTGTGCTTGTGTCTCTGCCTCTCTCTCTCTCTCTCTCTCTCTCTTTCTCTGTGTGTGTGTGTGTCTCATGAATAAATAAATAAAATCTTTAAAAAAGAGAGAGAGAAAAAAATCTTAAAAGACAGAGAGAAAAAAAGGTACATTATGTACAGAAAAGCAAAATAAAGATGACACCAGATTTCTCCTCAGGAATAATACAACCCAGAATATAGTCAAGCATCATTATTTTAAATACTGAAAGAAAAAAGCTGTCAGTCTAGGATTTTACACTCAATATGGAATATCTTCCATAAACAAAGACCAAATAAGGACTTTTTCAGACACACAAAGCTGAAAGAATCTATCACTAGCAAATCTATACTACAACAGATACTAAAAGAAGCCTTGGCAGCCTGGATGGTTCAGCGGTTTAGCGCTGCCTTCAGCTCAGGGTGTGATGATCCTGGAGACCCTGGATTGAGGACCGTGTCGGCTCCCTGCATGGAGCCTGCTTCTGCCTGTGTCTGTGCCTCTTTCTGTCTCTCATGAATAAATAAATAAATAAATCTTAAAAAGAAAAGAAGTCTTTCCTACAGAAGGAAAATGACACCAGCTCGAAATATAGACTTACACAAGTTAATGAAGAACACCAAAAATATATTTCCATGGGTAAATATATAAGACATTTTTCTTACAATTCATATATCTTAAAAGATGGTTGCTTGTTCAAACAATGGTGATAATATGTTGTGGGGTTTATAACACATGTAAAATTAAACACACATGAAAATAATAACAAAGGCTAGCAGAAGACAAAAGGAAGTACACTATTATAAGATCCCTAAACTATCCTTGAACCAGTATAATATCACTTGAAGGGCAGGCCGGGTGGCTCAGCGGTTTGGCGCCACCTTCAGCCCAGGGCCTGGTCCTGGAGACACGGGATCGAGTCCCATGTCGGGCTCCCTGCGTGGAGCCTGCTTCCCCCTCTGCCTGTGTCTCTGCCTCTCTCTCTATCTCTCTGTGTCTCTCATGAATAAATAAATAAAATATTTTAATTAAAAAAAATCACTTGAAGTTAAACTATAATAAGCTGAAGAAGTAGAAGCCCCACAAGCCATATAGCAAACAATAAAATAACAAAACAACAAATTATAGCTAATACGGCAGCAAAAAACAAAATGGTATCATAATACTTATGCCCGTAGGGACCCCTGGATGGCTCAGTGGTAGAGCATCTGCCTTCAGCTCAGGGTGTGATCCTGCTCTGGGAATCGAGTCCCGCATCGGGCTCCCTGAGAGGAGCCTGCTTCTCCCTCTGTCTATCTCTCTGTCTCTTTGTGTCTCTCATGAATAAATAAATAAAATATTTTAATAATAATAATAATAATAATGCTTATGCAAAACAGCATTATTCACAATAGCCAAAAAGTGGAAACAACTTACCTGTTACCAACTGTGGATTAACACACTGTGGTCTATACATACAATAGAATATTATTCAACTTTAAAAAGGAATAAAATTCTGATACATGCTACAACATGCATGAACCTTGAAAATATTACATGAAGTGAGATGATCCAGAAACAAAAGGGTAAATATTGTATGATTCCACTTACATGAGATACCAAGAATAGGCAAATTTGCAGAGACAGAAAGTAGAATGGGTTTTACCAGGGGCTGAGGGGAGAGGGGCATGGGAAGTTCTTGCTTAATGGATGCAGAGTTTTTGTTAGAGATGATGAAGAAGTTCTGGAAATGGAAAATGATGATGATTGCACAACATTTGATATCTACTTAATGCCACTTAATTGTACACCTAAAAATGATTTAAAAAATGGGGTGGCTGGCTGGTGCAGTCAGTAGAGCATGTGACTCTTGATTTTGTGGTCATGAATTTGAGCCCATGTTGGAAGTAGAGAAGTAACCATTAAAAAGAAATAACCATTTAACAAATGGTTAAAATGGTAAGATTTCTGTTATGTATGCTTTACCACCATTGAAGATAAATGAAAAATGGAATAAAAATTCAATGAAAAGGCACTCAATGGGACCCCAGAGTGGCTCAGCAGTTGAGTGTCTGCCCTCAGCCCAGGACGTGATCCAGCCCAGGGCCTGGTCCTGGAGACCCGGGATCAAGTCCCACGTCGGGCTCCCTGCGTGGAGCCTGCTTCTCCCTCTGCCTGTGTCTCTGCCTCTCTCTCTGTGTCTCTCATGAATAAGTAAATAAAATCTTAAGAAAGAAGAAAGAAAGAAAGAAAGAAGAAAGAAAGAAAGAAAGACAGAAAGAAAGAAAGAAAGAAAGAAAGAAAGAAAGAAAGAAAGAAAGAAGAAAGAAAGAAAGAAGCACTCATTTATCTTATCTATGGTTTTATTCCTCCTCAGTTACTCTTTGAAATGATTTATCTTTCAATTTGCAGAAATAATTTTTCCCTTCTAACTAACATCACATTCTGTGATGCTTATTCATCTACGTTACAACAAGAGACAATGTGCTCCTTTAACAATCTTCTATGCTAAACTCAGCTAAGGCCAAGAATTGGATTCCTGGATCATAAATCTTAAAGCTCAGCTCTTTCAGAACAGGTGCTCCCCCTGCCCCCCCACCAAGGTCTTGGTTTCTCAAAAACATGATGTTACTCCTTGAAGATCCAAAAATCACCATCCACTGTCCCTCCTCCCGGGGATCCACCCACCATGAGTCAGATAGAGGCTCCTTTACCACCTTCCAAATAAACTGTTGCCAATGCTACCTCCTTATCCAAACAAGAGTGTCACCAGATCTTCTCTTTAGTCCTCAGAGTGGTTGACCTTAGTGTTTCCAGAGAACTTGTTGCCCACACCTCACAGCAGAGCTAATTCAGTTTCCTTCTTAAGAGAGGCTAAGGTAATTTTTTTGGCATTTTCTTGACAAAGAAGAAAACACACACACACACACACACACACACACACACACACACACCAAATATGGTTTGGAAAACAGCAACCTTTGCACTTGAATTCTTTCCAGTCCTCTTTAACCATGAAAAGAAGACGTATGCAAATACATACTCATTCTTTAATGGGTTATAATGCCTTAAGACTAAAACCAAACTGATAATAATAATAATAGCAACTAATGGAGCGCCTGGGTGGTTCAGTCAGTTGAGCATCCAACTCTTGATTTTGGCTCTGGTCATGATCTCTGAATTGTGAGGTCGAGCCCTGTGACCAGCTCCGCACTCAGTGGGGAGTCTGCTTGAGATTCTTTCCCCCTGCTCTCTCTCTCTCAAATAAATAATCTTTAAATAATAAAATAAAATAAAAATAATAGCAACTAATATAAACTGAATATTATGTTCTTCATCTGATATAGTACACAGGTCACCAAAACCAAACCAGATTAATAACAACAACAATAACAAAAGCAGAAGCAGCAAAAGGAGCTAACATAAACTCAATGTTCCCTCTGTTTTTGGCAACATACAAAACTCTTTATTTGTATTGTTCCACTTACTCTTTATCATAATTCTGTGGGTAAGGGATTATTATTATGGTCATTTTATATGAAAAACTTAAGCCCAGAGGGCACGTAGCTGAAAATGTTAGGATTGAATCCCTGAATTATAAATTACTGTATAAAAATTAACCTCAAATAATTCAACTAGCTGCTAATTAATGTATTTTGTTTTAGAAACAAGATAGTAGCAGCTGTTGCCCTCCTGTAGTAACTGTAAGCATGCCCAATCAATTTATTTCAACAAATATTTATAGAGTGACTACCATGTGCCACGCACTGCACTAGCCACTAGAGATACAAAGGTTAGTCCTTGCCGAAGAACTCATAACCCGACAAGAGAGAGAGAGATTTTTTTTAAGGCAATAAAAAAGGAAAAGGAATAAGGTCAAAAGATATGTTACATGAATATAGGGTAGTACAGAGAAGGAAATGATTTATATCCTGAAAGTTTTTTTTTCTGAAAGTTTTTGATCTCAGAAAAAAAATAATACTAAGTTATACATTTGTTGGAAGAACAGTAGAATGAGAATAAATGCAATAAAAGTGCGAGCAAAAGAAAGTGTGAGGAAAAGTGCATAAAACTGCATCTTGATGTTTTTATATCTTTTCAGCTTTTTTACATAGGTTTCTAGATTTTATTTAAAGCATGCAAATGGTGCTAATAAATGAGTAGATAAATGAATACTGTTACCTTTTTTTCCCAGAGTTTTTAAAATTACTTATGAACTTTATTTCATCTACCTTTTTTCTCTTATACTTGGGAAAGTCTACCTATTGAACCAATTACTACTAAGCCTGGAAATAATCCTCAGGAAACATCCCAAATTGCAGGGAGAACATCCAAGTTGAATTTTCAGTCTCTAATAAAATACCAGTCAGTTCATTTATTTTTAAAGATTTTATTTATTTATTCATGAGAGACACAGAGAGAGAAAGGCAGAGACACAGGCAGAGGGAGAAACAGGCTCCATGCAGGGAGCCCGATGTGGGACACAATCCCAGGACCCTGGGGATCACACCCTGAGCTGAAGGCAGATGCTTAACCACTGATCCATCCAGGGATCCCAACCAATCAGTTCATTAAAATTGCTCTAAGTTTTAGTGGAGAAAATTTTGTATGCATTTTTCTTTTCCAGTTCTGCTGGTTTTCCTCCTTAGGGTGAACAGTTTAGAAAATCAGCAATGAAGAGAAAACTATGCCCTTATACACTGAATGAATTGTTACAGTTCAGATCACAAACTATACCTTTTTTGTGAGAGAGAGAGAGAGAGAGAGAGAGAGAGAGAGAGAATGAATAAGGAGGGGAGATGGGCAGAGGGAGAGGGAGAGAGAGAGGACCTTAAACAGACTCCAAGTCAGCACAGATTTCGACCCTGGACTCCATCTCACAACTCTGAGACTGTGACATGAGCCAAAATCAAGAGTTGGATGCTTAACTGACTGAGCCACCCAGTCGCCCCACAACCATGCTTTTTTAATTCTATAAAAGGAAATTCTTTTTTATTCAAGATTTATTTATTTATTTATTTATTTATTTATTTATTTATTTGAGAGAGAGAGAGAGAGAAAGAGCAGAGAATGGGAGTGGGTAATGGGGAGGGGCAGAGCGAGTGAGAATCTTTAAGCTGACTCTGTGCAGTGAGTGTGGAACCCAATACAGGACCCCATCCCACAACCCTGAGATCATGACCTGAGCAGAAACCAAGACTCCAACGCTTAACTGACTACACCACCAAGGCACTCCAGCAGAAGGAAATTGTAAATGGGCCAGAGTATCAAGAAAGTTGGTTAAAGCAACCTTAACTTGGCAGAACTGGCGCTTTTTAAAAAAGTAATTAGTAGGGAATCCCTGGATGGCTCAGCAGTTTAGTGTCTACCTTCAGCCCAGGGCATGGTCCTGGAGTCTTGGGATCAAGTCCCACGTCGGGCTCCCTGCATGGAGCCTGCTTCTCCCTCTGCCTGTGTCTCTGCCTCTCTCTCTCTCTCTGTGTCTCATGAATAAATAAATAAAATATTTTTTAAAGTAATTAGTAATAACCATTGCTATCAGGTACTTTTTTATTTTTTTTTTCAGGTACTTTTTTAAAAACAGAATTATTTTTATCTATTTATTTGGTGAATCATTTTTTATTCACTCATTTTTTTTCCAAAAACTTTTTATTGAGGGTCAATTTTGTGCTAAATGTTCTAAGCGCTGAGGCTATGACATGGAACAAAATGATGGTTCTGATCACAGAACTTACATTCTACTGAGAGAGAGAAATAATAGCCAAATTAAAAAGTAAATATGTAATGTCAGATTGTGGTAAGCACTAAGGAAAAAAAGAGTAAGGCATGACAAGGAGCATAGAGGGAGTTGGGGATTCGCAAATACAGTAGCAGATACAACATCACATGAATAAAAACCTGAAGGAAGTAACAGAGCAATTCATGCAGAGATTCCACGAGGAGGAACAGCCAGTGCAAAGGCTCTGAGGCAGCAGCATACCTGGCCCATCCACAGAAGCAGATGGAAGCCAAGATGGCAGGAGGGAAGGAAGTGACACACCAAGTGTAAGACAGAAGTTGTAGGATGGAGAGAGGGCTGGGAGACAAACACAGACAAACATTGTGGGCCCTTGTAAGAACCTTGGCTTGTCTTCTGGGTGAGATAGAAGTCACTGGAGTGTCCTGGAGGAACAACCAGCCGGATAATAGAAGAACCAAAAAATGGTTTTCCTCCAAAGTGAAGAAAGTGAGGTGCTTCCAGAAAGAGGGAGAACTCAACTGTATCCAGTCATCGAGGGAGTTGAGGACTGAGAATTAGCCATTTGATTTGACAAGAAGGGGTTCAGTAGTGACGCTGACAGGAACCTTGTGAATGGCACAGTAAGAGCAACAATCTGAAGCAAGTTCAAGCATGAAAGGAAGAATAAGAATCAGAGCCATTTTTGAAGAGGTTTGCTCGAAAAGAGTTAAGGCAATATCAAAAGGGAGATTCAGGGTCAAGTGATTTTGGCTTTTTTTGTGAGGAGAGGATACTATAATTTGTTTGCATGTTTCGTCATTACAGCTCACAAATTAGAACTCTTCAGTAACAACACAGATTCGGATGAATTTGCCTGTTTTCAGAACTCTTGATGGACTGATGTGACTCATTCGTCTCTTAGTATTCTATGGGCTTACAGACTTCGTACTTCATAACATTAGAAACATATGTCCTACTGGTCTTTTCTAAACCTTTTAACCCACTGTCTGCTCTGGAATCATCAGTAGAGACCTGAAAATTAGAGATGTGCTGTGCGTGTGTGTCTGTGTACATGTGAGAGAGACAGACAGACAGAGAGTTGAGAAGCAAGCTGTACATTACTTAAAATCTGATATTTATAATCTGTTTTGGCCAAACTTCTAAAAAAAGAAATTGATCAAGCAGGAAAATAGTTCATCCAGAAAATTAAAGTAATGCTTCTTTTTTGCATGCAACAATTTCTTCTGCTTAATCTCCTTGATCTTTCCAAATTAACACCCTCCAAAATTAAATTTACTTTAGACATGCATAATTTCTAAGATTTGATCCTAGTCATTTCCTGTGCAGGTTTTTCAAAGAAAGCGATGCAATCTGTAAGGATGGATCAGTTGCATGACCAGACTATCCTAAAAGACTAATAGTTTTTCAACTAAATAGAATTAATTTATGTTTAGAGGAATATATTGAGCAATGTGAACTTTAAATGTGCTTTTTTTCTCTTTCATATATATAAATGATATGTGGAATAAAAACAGTGCCTGTGTGGAGTTTGTGTAGCTTGGTGTTTGGGACTTTTTTTGTTGGCCTGAGATGCATTGACACACTGTTGTTCTGGGACTACGGTTCCAAGAAAAGCCATTGTAGACTTTTCTCTTAGGAGGTCATGATTGATATGCAATTTTTACCCATTGGCATTCTTAAACTTGTTTGTCTTTTTATTAAAGAAAAAGTGTTAGGATAAGTAATTGGAAGAAAATTGTTTTTATTCATTATTATATGGTACAAGAGAATTAGAACAAACCCTCTTATCCTCCTTTTTGCAAAAATTAGAGAAGCATTTCAGGACCTTTGTCTTGTTTCTTATTCATTTCTCACTATCAATGTCACAGGCATCAAAACACAGGTGGGTGCTTAACTACGTTTAGACGATAATGGTGATGATGGTAGTTATCGGTCGTAGCAAATATGCAACTGGACTTTCTCTCGAATAACTGAGTTAAGGGTGGTATTTTCCCATAAAATATAAAAAGTAAGAACTTGTCCTATACACCTAATTTTGAAATTCTGCTACTTCAATAAGTGTCATAAAGTAGCTGCCAAGGTATTCGGTATGGCCCAGAAGAGCTACTCACAGGCCATTCTTGCCTAATACAGGCAAACTTAAAAAGTAAAGTTCGATTAATTTTTTTCTACACCCTGCCACACAAACAACTGGTTAAGTTTGGGAAAGCAAATGTTTTTTGTCCTAAAATTCATCCCTATCTTCTATTCCTTAAGATCATTAGAATAAAATAATCACTCAATAGATCTGGTTGGATGAACCCCAACGCCATTACTACTACATTCACACTGGTGTTACCATATATAGATAGAGAAGGCATTTCTAGAAATAGGTTATCATTTGTATATATAAGCTAGTATTTATATACATAAGTTTTTATTTCCAAATATAGGTTAATATATATATAGCTAAATACAGGGAAAGAGATTATGAGTTTAAAAATTAGGAATCAAGGTTTGTAGATTCAGTTTTAACCCTGACACATACTGTGACCTTGAGCAAATTAGTTAACCTCCTGGTGGCTTAATTTATACATCTACAGAAGAGTAAATTACCACCTACATTATTTACAGAGAGGATGAGGATTTACTTAACATAGTAATTAGTGGAACTCTATTATTTTGGTAAAATTCTAGCTCAGCTGGAAATCTGCACAGATTTAATTTATGGCAAATCTTAATGCTGAAATAACTACTAATGTATTTTTTTTAAAGGAACTATCCAACTGTAAAATTGGCAAAATGCTTCCCTTGGGCAAGACAAATGAGTTTACTCTGTTGAAGCAAATCAGCTCATTGGATCAGGCTATAGGCCTAGAGAGTTCAAGGTCACAAGAGTAGCTCCCATATTGCTCAGATACTTTCACAAACAAAACCGTCTGAGCCATGACTTCATTTGCATCCCTGATTTACATCTTCATCTATTGCTCTATAGTATATGGCATAGGTCACCAAGGAATCTGTCCTAAGAATGTAGATACCTCAGTAATATCTCTACCCCCAACTGAATAAGGAATGCAAGACCCAAATCCTGCTAATTGTTTAAGTTAGTAAGATCATTTTTATTTAATTACTAAAAAGTAGGCCTCAAGAACATGGAGGCTTTTGGGGATGCCTGCCTGGCTCAGTTGGTAGAGCATGGGACTCTTGATCTCAGAATCATGAGTTCAAGCCTCACGTTGGGCATAGGGCTTGCTTTAGAAAAATAGTCTACAAGAACATAGACGCTTTTGTCTGTGTTCTATCATATGTCTGGCTCCTTGAACAATGCCTGGTACAAAATAAACAATAAGTATCTGTTGAATAAATTAACTCTCCATCAGAAATTTGGAGGTCTCTTTCCTGTCATTTCCAAATAAGCTATAGGACATCCAGAAGGCAATTTTAAAAATCTCTTTTTTTTATTATTATTATTACATTATGGTTTGTGGTCAAATTGACATATACATTGAACGTATTCAGAAATAACGAGGGGGAGAACATTTTGCTCTCTGTCTTCATCTCTATTCATCATGAGACCTACAAACTGATCGCCACTTTTAACAGTTTGCCCAAAGCCTTCCTAATTTATACCTGTCAGCCTAACATTATTATTAATACCACCCTCTTTTATGTCCAAGAAGTCCTGCTTCAGACCAAAATATATGCTTAACTCTAACTACCAGCCTAACTACATACCAGGACATAAGGAACCTATCCTGTTGCAAATTGACTCTAAGTAAAGCTAAAACAGAATCTGGAAGTAATCTATGAAACCTCTAATAAGGAAGGCCAAAATAAGTAGTATAGTAAAAAGAATATTAAATTGGAAGTTAACAAACTTGAAATATAGTCTAAGTTATACCCCCTCACTAGCTGGGTGGCTTTGGAACAAAATGTTTAAATGGGTCTTACTTTACTCCCTAAAGAGAGCCATTGACTTAAACTAGAAAATCTAAAGAGCACGTCTGGCTCTGTTATTTTATAATTCTTCAGTTTATTTAGTATTCTTTCTCCTCTATTTTAATTATTTGTTAGAATGTGAATTTTGGCTCACTGATTTAATTTCCTAATGGCTAAATGACTTCTGAGATCCCTTCCACCCAAGCCTAAAAATGTAATTGTACTTGAAAGTATAGGTCTGCTAGTCTAGACTGAGGAAGTAAAAATCATGACTAGATGTCTTGTGAAGGAAATGACTAAACAATAATTTATAAGTATAGAGAACTTTTGAGGAGGAAGATAAATTCTGGGTAGGACACTGTAGTGTTGGGACAGTTAGAAAAATGTTAAGGTTCTCTAAGATCCAGTAGCAAGTTGAAGAGAGGGAGTCAAAAGTTAAGAGAAAGAAGGGTTCTGGGCTGGCTGAGGTGGTAGAGTCTTGATCCTGGGGTTTGACCCCTATGTTAGATGTAGAGAGTACTTTAGAAAAATGTTTAAGAGGAGGAAAATAGAGGGAAATCTTCAGAATTTCTTTAGATGTAGTTGATCTTGTCATCTTCACCTAGAGGCCAAACCAGTTGTTCATTAATGACGTATACCATCGATTAGTTCCTTCTCCATTTTTTCATGATGTCCACCCATTGACGATTGTGGTGATTTTTTTTAAGGTTTGTATGTTTAAGTAATCTCTACCCTCAATGTGGGACAGGAACTCACAACCCTAAGATCAAGAGTCACATGCTCTTCTGAGAGAGCCAGCCAGTTGCCCTGATTCTAGCAATTTAAAAATATGTCCGCAAATGTTTAAATTCTCCTTCCTTAAAGAGGTCAAGCTTATTCTTCCTCTTTTGAGTGCAGGCTGGACTTGATGACTAGCTTCTAATAAGTAGATTATGATAGAAGTGATGGGATATCACTACCAAGACCAGATCATAAAAGGCACTGTGATTTCCTCTTTGATCTTTTTGAGTAACTCTCTAAGGGAACTGGCTGCCATCTTCTAAAGATACCCAAGGAACCCTCTGCAGAGTTGCATGTGGCCTCCTGCCAACAGCTAATAGGAACTGAGGCCTCCTGCTAACAGTCATGTAATGAAGCATCCTGGAAATAGATCCTCCAGGCCAACGTAAGCCTTCAGATGACTGTGGCTCCCACTGACATCCTGACTCAACCTCATGAGAGACCTTCAGCCAGAATAACCCAACTGATATGTTTTTGAATCCCTGACCCACAGAAACTTGAAATGGCAAATATTTGTTGTTTTAAGCTGCTAAGTTTAGGGATAATTGGCTACAAAGCAATATATAACTAAAACAGTGATCCAGCTAAGGGAATACCCTCAGGAGAAGGGGGGCAGGGTATGGATGATCAATATCAGGTGCTAAGTATGAGAAAAGAGTCTAATTAAACTATCTACATGGGAGAAGAATCTGTCCTCTAAGAATGAGATTCAGGTGGACAGGGAAGGGCTTTTTTTTTTTTTTTCATAATGCCACTAACCTTCTCTATGGGAGATATATTCTAAAGTCTTTACAAGTGAAACGACATGATGTCTATCTAGATTTTGCTTTAAAATATTTTAGGAAAAAAAAATAATAACCTGGGAGTAGGGGGTAGATGAAGTGAGATACCAAAATACTGATAATGGTTGAAGCTGAACAATTGATACATGGGAGTTCATTATTCAATTTTCTCCACTTTTGAGTGTGTTCAAAATTTCCACAATAAAATGCTTTAAAAATCAAAAAAATATATATTATGACACTCTCGACTCTAATGCTTTATAGCAAATATCCACTTCAGAATTATTTTAATTGAGCTCAAAATGTATTTCAAATACAATTTCAGGACCTAAAACAGTAAAAATAAATAAGCATGCTTTTTAGCCTCATCCACCTGCATGAGGGGAGTGGTGGGGGATTGGCGACACAGAACCCCAGGATTCCCGGGCCATGTTCGCTTCTTCATTATCCTCAATACCACCACCCTCGAAGAGGTGGCAAGGTCTGTATGCTGAGCCTATCCAAGGGAATCTGAGGGGGTGCTCTGGGTTGAATTATGAAGATATACCAAGCAGATATACTCAAGGTCAAGCTCCTGTAACCTATGAATGTGAATTTAGGGAAATACAGTCTTTGTGACGTATAGTTAAGTTAAAATGAGGTCATACTAGATTAGGGTATCCTTTTGAAAAGAGGAAAATTTAGACACATAGAGAAGGCCATGTGATGATGGAAGTAGATATTGGAGTGATGTAGCTACAGGCCAAAGGAATGCCAGGGATTGCAGGCAGGCGACTACCAGGAGATAAGAGAGACACAGTTTCTGCCCCAGGGCAGAAGGAACCAACCCTGCTAACACCTTGATTTCAGACTCCTTGCTTCCAGAATTGTGAGAGAATGAATTTTTGTTATTTCATTGAGTTATATTCATTGAGTTTGTGGTACCTTGTTCCCGTAGCCCTATGAAACATAAACTGGAATCACCAAAGCAATTTCTGGATCTCTTGGATTTCCTTCCCACAAATGAACCTAGAAATACTTGCTTGGCAATGTAAAAACAGAGAATTTGTCACTTTTATGAGCAGTTTGCTGCTAATAAACCCTCACAGGGCGAGGTCCACATTATCACCCCAGATCCCTTACCCCTGCCATCTCAGGTCATTCTCACTGCCTTCACTGTTTCCTCTGAGAGCAGGATGTGGTTTACCCCAACTTCCCCCCTTCTTGGAACCAGCATATGATACATACTTATTTTGAAGGGTTTTACAATTGCTATTGCACAGAAACAGGGATTTAAAATGATTAAAAAGTATCACAAAATTATAGAAATCGCCAAAATATAGAAATAGTGACATATGCAGTTTTCATTAAGATGTCACTGAAGTTTGGCCTATCATTGTCACATGGTAATGGCTCAGTAAAGATGACTGTCATTGTTTCCAGAACTACTTCATGAGCCACTTCTGAATGTGGAGGTTGTATCAGGCCACTGACCACAGAAAGATAAGAATATAGGGACGCCTGGGGGGCTCAGTGGTTGAGTGCCTGCCTTCAGCCCAGGGCGTGATCCTGGAGTCCCGGGATCCAGTCCCATGTCGGACTCCCTGCATGGAGCCTGTTTCTCCCTCTGCCTGTGTCTCTGTGTCTCTCATGAATAAATAAATAAAATCTTTAAAAATAAAGAAAGATAAGAAGATAGAGTCTCCTTCAGAGGTTATTCTTCAGAAAGGACAAATATATCTAAGCAAATAAGAGCTATAGGTGTTAAGATATAAAAGTATACATGTCAAGGCACCTGGGAGGGTCAGTTGGTTGAGTGTCTGACTCGATTTCAGTTCAGGACATGATCTCAGCATCATGAAACTGAACCCCCATCAGGCTTAGCACTCAGCAGAGTCTGCTCAAGATTCTTTTTTTCCCCTCTGCCTGCACTCCTTGGTCTCTCTCTCTCTCTCTCTCTCTCAAATAAATAAATAAATAAATAAATAAATAAATAATATTTTTTTTAAAAAGTATATGTCATATTGAGGTAGCATAAATTAGTTGTCAGAAACAATTTCCAGAATAAAATAATCCTTATTGAGTCTTTAAAAATACAACGTGGGGAGGCGACTGCCTGGGTTAGTTGGTAGAGCATGCAACATTTAATCTTAGGGTTGCAGGTTCATGCCCCATGTTGGGTGTGGAGTCTACTTAAAATTAAAACAAAAACAAATTTTTTAATATATTGAAAAAATTAAAAAATAAAAATGCAAAGTGGAAAAGGATATTTCAGCATGAGCATAGAAAGATAGGTAGATAGGTACAAATTGGGGGGAACTGCAAGTAATTTATTGTGGGTATAGTGGCATAAAATAGAATTGAAAACAAGTAACAAAACAAGACTAGGTACAAATATTTGGAGGGAAATAAAATGATGACAAAAGAGAAGTTAGTTTAGAAAATTGTTCCATAAATTCCTATGGGTTTTTTATAAGTAGCCTTCACATATGGCTCCATGCTTCATAGCAGATAATTCAAAGAAAGAACATTATCACTTAAGAAATTTAAGAGTTTGTGAGGAAAAAGAAATCCTTTTCTCAAAAGAATGGGAATAAAGGAAAGAAAGTTAACGTGTTTGGTTGTAGGAACGTGAACAGTTTAATGCCTTTGGGGAAATACTGGTGAAGTTGTCCAGTGAGCACCAGAGCCCACAGTTAGAGATGTCAAATAAATGGTGCCTGGGTGTCTCGGTCGGTTAAGTCTCCAACTCATTTTCAGCTCAGTTCATGATCTCAGGGTGGTGAGATGGAGCCTACGATGGGCTCTGCGCTGGATAGGCAGCCTGCTTAAGATTCTCTCTTCCCCTCCCTCTGCTTCTCCCCCACCCACTTAACTCCCATTCATGCACACGCTTGAACTCACGCATGTGCTCTCTCTGTCTCAAAGAAAAAAAAAAGGTATATGACAGAGTAGATAGTAGCATAGGCTCTGGAGCCAGAATGCCAGGGTTCAAGTCATAGCTCCATCCAGAACTCACTAGGTGACCTTGGGCAAATTAACCTAACTTCTCTGTTTCCGTTCCCACAAATCTGAATTTTAACACTTCCTTCATGTGATTCTGATACAAGCAGTCTGAGTATCTGGCCCTTTCAAATAATTGCTCCGGATCGTGGAAATGAATTAGGAGTAGATATTTTTTCATTAGAGTCAGAGCTATCACAAAAGCAGGCCAAGATATTTTGTAGTATTTGGTCCCACATTGCAAGAATTCAATATTTGCGGAAAGAATCCGAAATGTTAGAAAAATGAACTGAGTTATTTTATGGAAAGTGCTTAGAAGAGTCCCTGACCCATAGCAAATATTCAATAATATTAAAAGAGAGGAATAGGGACCATAAGAGGAAGAGACCAAGAAAGAGCACACCAAGGGAAGAGAGCCAAGGAGAAGTAGCACATAAGCGGCGGACAAAGAAATCGAAGGCTCTGGGAAAGGGAGCCAGCAGAAACACTGATAAACAACAGTTACTCAAAAGTTAAATCTTCGGAGAATTCAAAAGGTACAAATGAAAGAAGAGTCCGTGGTTTGTCACTTGGATCAACTAGAAGCTCTCAGATGATGCACAGAAGCCACAGAAGTAGGGAGAGCAGGGTAGGTGGCCAGGGCACGACCCTTCTCATCAGCCCTCTGCTGTTGTAGCCCTGTGTCTGCTCACGGTAAGTGCGAATGGTTGTCCTTGACGTGAAGGTGCAACATGAAGATTTAGCATTTTCTTCCAAGATAATCGACTCTAGCTGTTCATACATATCAACTTGGGGAAAGCATTTTAAATAGATAATGCAAATTCTTAAAAATGTATCTTTGTATCACCTTCCCCCAATTTTACCCCTGTCACTCAGTATCACCTGCCCATTTCCAAAGATAGAATTAGTGATAATAATTTAAAAAAAAAGAAAAAGAAAAAGAAAAAAGAACTAATGATGATGCAGGAGTAGATAGCAGGGCAGAAAGAAAATGCCAGAAATGGAGATGTAAGGTAGACTGAAAATTAAATAAGACTTTGTCTTGAGAAACACTGCAGTAGTAGAGGTAGAAAGTCAGTTTGGTTTTAGATGTTGGTTAGGGGGTGTGCTTAAAATGCAGATTGTCAGGCGCTACCTTCAGAGAGGTCCAGGAATCTGCATTTTAACACTTCCTTCATGTGATTCTGATACAAGCAGTCTGAGTATCTGACCCTTTCAAATAAGTGCTCCGGATCCTGGAAATGAATTGGGAGTAGATATTTTTTCATTACAGAGGCAGAGCTATCACAAAAGCAGGCCAGGATATTTTGTAGTATTTGGTCCCACATTGCAAGAATTCATATAGAGAAGCAGTTGTCAAGCTTTAGGGATTGTTAAATACAGATTAGTGGGCCTCACACCCAGAGCTTCTGACTGAGTAGGTCTGGGGCGAGGTCCAAGAATTAGTCGTTCTAACAAGCTCCCAGGTGATTTCATTTTGCTGCTGCAGGAACCACATGCCGAGCACTACTACCCTTCAGCTTCCTAAAAGGATAATATTTTGCTATCCTTTGTCAGAAACATGAAGCAAGCCAAGCTCATTATATTAAAAAAAAAAAGGAATAAAATATGAAACTATGGTGGCCTGTGAAGCTTATATGTTAAAGAAGAAAATAGTTTCACACATTCATTATGCTATATGATCTCAAGGCCGTCCCAGGTGGATCAGGATAGAAATGAGCAATATTTTGTTCCTTTGATTAAATCACAGTGCTTTTGCACATACATCCCAAAACTTCCCCTGGGAAGTTGTAAATGACACATGTAAAAGTACTGGGTTCAGCCCTTATCAAAAAGTCGGTTTCCATTTGAGCAGACTTCACGTGAGAAATAGTTTGGGAATTATTTCTCCTTCCTACCTCTGGGATGTTGTGTAAGAATCCCAAATAAAGATTAAGTTAATAATAAAGACCAACGTACTATGCTTGTAAATGACTTATTTTCCAACTATGATTCATACTTACATACTTGCATAGTGTGTATCCAATATGACTGTACACACTGTCATTCTTTTTAGCAACTAGTTTGAAATTCCTTTAAAATGAGAAACCTGAAATAGTTTTCATATGATGCATTTATTGTAACAAAGTGCAAAGTTCCTCCATAATTGCCTATCTTTTCTAAATGTATAGCTGGGGGGAGCCCAGGTGGCTCGGTGGTTGAGCATCTGCCTTCAGCTCAGGGCATGGTCCCAAGGTCCTGGGATCGAGTATTTGTAAATACTTTCCCATAAATATATGTTACGTGCTGACTTTTATAGAAGAGAGTTTATCATTTGAAATAATACCTGTTAGGCTTTCATACTTTTGGAAGAGTATTAATTCAAATGTATATGCTCAAGTTAAATTGTTAATTATGGGGCCACTTGAGTGGCTCAGTTAGTTAGGCATCCAAATCTTGGTTTTGGCTCAGGTCATGATCTCAGGGTCTTATGATTGAGTCCCAAGTTGGGCTCCATGCTGGGTGTGGAGCCTGCTTAATATCCTCTCCCTCTGCCTCTCCCTCAAGCCCTCCCCTCCTCCCTCTCTAAAAAAGTAGTAATAATAATAATAACAAATAGTAAGTAAAATTGTAAATTATGAAAAGAATAGGTGTTTTATGAGAGAGAACATTTATAGTCATCAATGCATTTATAACAATATGAAATGAAAATCTGAGCATCAATTACATAGTCACAGGTGTATTTTAGGTGAATGTGAGGCGAACAGATTTTTTTTTTAACAAAATCACAGGTGATGAAATTGGAAAATGAATACCATGATAAGAAAGGTTTGACCTCACAGGTGTGTTAGATGCAAACCAGGTGGTTCTGATCAAATCACTTGGGGATGACAATGAGATTTCTAGAGCACCGTGGGGGCTTAAGGGACTTCTATGGAGGCTATATGGGCCAGACTGCGAGCTGCCTTGTAACTACAGTTTTACAAGCTGCCTTCTTCAAAGTAGAAGAAGAGTAAGATTCCTTTTTTCTTTTTTTAAGATTTTATTTATTTATTCATGAGAGACAGAGACAGAGTCAGAGACACAGGCAGAGGGAGAAGCAGGCTCCATGCAGGGAGCCCGATGTGGGACTTGATCCTGGGTCTCCAGGATCACGCCCTGGGCTGAAGGTGGTGCTAAACCACTGGGCCACCCTGGCTGCCCCTCCTTTTTTCTTTAAAAATAGTTTCATTTGGGGGTGCCTGGGAGGCTCAGTCAGTTAAGCATCTGCTTTTGGCTCTGTTCATGATCCCAGGGTTCCGGGATGGAGCGCCACATCAGGCTCCCTGCTCTGCGGGGAGCCTGCTTCTCCCTCTGACCTTCCCCTCTATTCATGCTCTCTCTCTCACTCTGCTCAAATAAATAATTCAATTAAAATCTTAAAAAAAAATAAACACAATCCATCCTTAACATTAAGGTAATATGTAAATATGGTTTTAAAAAGTTTAAGATAGAAAGGGAAATGGTTTCCCCCTCTCATAATACACTGAGTTCCTCTCCCCAAAATTACCACAGTTAATATCTGTTTTTTGTGTGTCTATGTGTGAGTATCCCAGCTTATAAACATCTCTTTTTTCTTATTTACACTAGTTCAGTCATTCCATACATATTGCTTTACATCTTGTTGAAAAACATATGTTGGAGATCTTTCCATAAGTGCAAATACAAATCTTCCTCATTCTTCTTTTTTTTAGGTGTGTGATATACCACTGAATGTGTGCACAGTAAGTTATGCAATTATCCTCCTATTAAACATTTAGTTCGTTGTCAATTTTTGTTTTTTTATAAGCAATGCCACAATGTTGAGTATATCTGTAGGGTAAATTTTCAGTTGTGGAATCCCTGGGTCAAAGGGGATGTGGGTTTGCAATTTTGATAGATGCTGCCAAATTGCCCTCCTAAAGGGCTGTGCCTCTGTTCCTATTAACAGAGAATAAAAGAGCCTCAGGAGCACTGGCTCTGCTTAACCATTGCTTCCAGCCACAGTAAGAGGAAAGGGGCCTATTCCAGACACTGGCAGGAACCCACCTGCCCCCTGTAGAGTTTCCCACTTATCAGTGCACGAGGGAATTCCCTGAACTCTGGTGAGGGCACTCAAAGGCATCTCTCTCTAATTTCATTCGTCAGCTTATCATATAAATATGTATTTAGCGTATTTATCAAAGGATACCCACCATATGCTAGTTTCCCTAGAGCTTGCTAATAATCTGGAATTTTTGCATCTGTCCTGCATTTCATTTTGTCCTTGGGAAATATATAGTTCCAGCATCTGGGTGGTAATAATAAATAATAATAGCTCCCTTATATGGGACTTTTGCTCCAGGAACTCAAAACACATTATGCACATTATCTCATTAATCATAAAAACATCCCTTTAAGGAAGGCATTTTCATCCGTATTTTAAAATTACATAGAGCTTGAGCAACAGAGTGTAAGGATTTCCCTTACGGGTCTTCATGAACTGATGGGTTTTATGTATTCTGGTCTCCTGACTTGAGTTCAGCAAAGTTCACGACAGAGGCTCTCTGAGTTCTCTTCATTAAGCAAAGTCTCAATGCTTTTATAAAACTATAACAAGAAAATGGAACAGAGGTCTCCAGATAAGACGGAGAAGGTTGTGAACTACTTCTCTCAAAAGATTTTACCTTCTTCCATTAAACAATTGCAAAAAGAATAGGAGCCAGGCCACAGGTGGGGAAGAAACCGTATTGTAGGTTAAAGTTTATTCCAGAGTGCCAGGGGATTCTCATGGTGGCGGTCGAAATGAGACAACTGAATCTGTAAAGTTTTCTGAAACACTCTCAAGCTATGATCAAGTGGGAATGGAGGGAGATGAGCTAAAATTTATGTTTGGCTTGATAGACAAGAATATAATTTGGGGAGAAATCTCTAAGACTGCCCAGCTGACGTTGCCATGTGACCCCTGATACCAACATTGGCAGATCAATGTCTGAAGATAATGCCAAATGGTTTATTCGGTGCCTTCCATGTAGCGACCATCATTGGGAAATCCAGAGCTACTTGGACAGAATTCTTGGTCTGACTTGGGAAGATTATCTGCAGAAGCTCCTTGCGGGCAAGTAGGAACAGAGGCATGACTCCGGCATTTCCTTCAGGCTTATTGGGCTGTCAGCTGCAGGTATACAATGGATTTTTCTTTTGGTGCATTTCTATTCTTCTCTCATAAAAGTTAAGATTCCGAGGATAATGTCTTACACAAGAAGGCAAGAAATACCTTTCAAGCTGGGATCTCACTCAGGGATCCTCTTCCTACAGTTCTGAGGTCTTAAACAAAGGCTATCATTGTCTCTTCCTGTTGCAATTTATAGCAGAATTCTTTTTTTTTTTTTTTCTTTTTTTGGCCTCAGAGGAGGAAATGCAGTATGGTGAATAGAAAAAATAATACAAAATTCCATAAATAAAATCTCCTCTCTTGCCTTATAACTTCCACCAAGAATGACTTGTGAACCAGTAGCAGAGATCAAAGACAGCTCACAGACTTTTCCAGAAAAAAAAGAGTGCTGGGGCTGAATTTTTTAGCATTTCAAATACCAAAATAGATAGAAGGAATTCAGAAAAATAATGTGCAAAATACTGTGGGCTGCAGTTAGCAGACCTGATTTGCTTTCTATAGCAGCAAAACTAGATGTGACTAACTTCAATGCTAAGAACAGTGGAGCGTAGCAGCATGGCTCATATTCGTGTTACTTTTGGTGCAATAAAAGGTTTTTGATTATGTTTATTATCTCAGACCACTCAAAAAACACCAAAACCCTAGGTAGGTGTCCTGAAATACTGTGCCATGTTTAACCAAAAAAGCTTCTTGTGATAACATTCATTTGGGATCTGACGCTTGAAAGATTTCATAAATGTGAAGCATTTCGTTTAAACAAACACACAATCACATACCAAACTGTCTTTGGTAAGAAGAGACAAGGTCAGCTCCAAAGGGTTCCTGTCTCCTGTAGGGTTTACCATTAGAGAATGAAGGCAAATTGCCAGTGCCTGTGTACATGAATTTTCTTTGTCCTCTTTTGTTTTGGTTGTGGGGCCTATCCTAGTGATTTTACAAGATGCCTGCTGTGTTCCTGGGAAAATAAAATGTGCTAAGCATGCTTGCCTTCAGCCTGTCCTCACCCACGGGAGATATCGGAGGTGATTAATTGCTGGTCTCCTAACTCTCTTCTCTCCACTCCTTAGGTAGTTTGGTTTTAATCACAACAAAGTTATTCTTTCAAGTGAAAATGCTGGCAGGTCCCTTCAGGTTTTATTGGGCCCTAGAGATACTTGGTCTAATCTGAATCTGAAGGTTAACTTCCAAAATGTAATTCAATTTATCTGATTTTTTTTTTTTAAGCCATTGATACTGCCAAGAATACAGGTAACCTTTTTAGGGATCCTTTCAGGCAGTTTCAGTGGTGTGAGAGAACATTCAGTGCAAGAATTTCTGTATTCTCTAAAACTGGAAGACCTCTCATGGAACTACACAAAAACATGATGTTAGAGCTGGAAGGGATGCTAACTCGTCTAATACAGGCCGGTCATTTTATCACATAAAACATTTTCATGATATGATTTTTTTCAAAATATGTCACTTTCTTTGTATAAAATAAGCATACCGCTCATTAATTTTTTAATTTTTATTTATTTATGATAGTCACAGAGAGAGAGAGAGAGAGGCAGAGACACAGGCAGAGGGAGAAGCAGGCTCCATGCACCGGGAGCCCAACGTGGGATTCGATCCCGGGTCTCCAGGATCGTGCCCTGGGCCAAAGGCAGGCGCCAAACTGCTGCGCCACCCAGGGATCCCTAAGCATACCGCTCAAATGTCAAAAGGCATTTGTCAAAATATTGGGCAATGGAAAATAAATATTTCCTGATTACCCAGTTAGTATCCCTGGAGAGAACCACACTACCAGTTTCTTAGGGTTTTTCCAGAGGTCTTTATGCATGCTATGCCATCCTTTCAGCAAGAGCTCCAGAACTGGCCAGCCCAGAGAGGTCATAAATTAATCACCATTTGATAATCATCATAAAGTAATAGTGGATCTTCTAATTCCAATATCTCTTAGCTCTGTCACTTACTATCTTGGACAAGTTAATTAATCTTTCTTCCTCATTTTCCCCATTCCTGTGGTAGAAGTGATGATGCCTGTTGGGCAGGATTGTCAGGGTAAGTGAGATAATGTACCAAAGTTTCAGACACACCCCTTGATTTTGACTATGGGAAAATATCATCTTTTTTTCCTATCCATTTTCATTTCAAATGCAGAAGACAAAGTCTTACCAAGGTAGGAACGAAGGTATCTGTGGAAAAGATGCAATAAGAAAGTGTGTGTCATGTTGTCTGTTTTCACAGCTCTATCACTTTGCCTAGCTTTAATGAAGTTGGCTGGCCTCCTCCTTCCTCATTTCATTAGTACGTGTCTTTAATCTTCTCCAAGACCATGGCACACAACCATGAAAATCAGATGTCTTCTCTAAATGCACTACTTTCGAAGACTGTATGCAGAAAAAATTATTGAAAGAGTAAGAGAGGTGAGGATTTATCATTTAATAGATGCAACAAATCTGTACCAGGCACTTCTGTACCAGGCACTTTGCTAAGTGACACAGAGTCAGGCAAAACACAATGGAGAAAATGGTATTAAGGACGGCTCTACTTAAGGATTGGTGAAATTCAAGGGAATGCTTGGTCTGCTAAGACCTAGAAAATCATTAGTCTCACTCAAATTTAAGATTTCACTGAAAAAAAAAATCCAACCAAATAATTTAAGGGATTATTGATATGTATTATTAATATGACTGAGAAAGCAAAAAGATCGAGCAGGCTTTTTATAAGAAGGGACCCAGTTGGCTTATTGGTAGAGCATGCAATCTTGATCTCGGGGTCATGAGTTTGAATCCCATGTTGGGTAGAGAGCTTATGTAAAATGAAAAAATAAAATAAAAAAGCCAAGGGCTCTATAATATCAACAAAGACCTACTTTTTTTTTCCATTGTTATCCTCTGTCTTCCATGATGTTGTTTTCACCTCAACCTTGTCTCTTCTAATGGTCTCAAGGAGGTAGTCAGAAACAACCAGAAATTCATTATTCCTAGTTCATATCTACAAAAGCAGAGAGTGATAACTCCCATGGGTTAGACAGAAATTTTCTTTCCCCCAAACCCTTGCCACTGTCTACTCAACATCGTTGTTCCTAACTGGAGGAACAATGTCTGAAGCCAAACAGCAATTAGCCCTGGAGCTGGGCAATCCAACCCAACCCATGCTGGAAAACACAATGTTTACTTAGAAAGTAGAAAGAAGCCTTGCTGGTGAGGAGAGACTTCCCAAATATCAACCAGAGCTCTTGTTATTCTTTCTTTCTGCATGTCTGTTCCACATTGCTCTCTTGCCATGGGACAACTCCCAAGCCAAATATCTGTGATTCTGCAAATCTAATTCCATTCCCATCATTGACCTGTGATGTTTGCGCTTTATATCAAAAGTCTTAAATATAATTAGCTTGGCCTAACCTATGGGTTGACTTGCATAGTGGGTCTCCACACATTGGTCCTTGTCTCCTATAGCCAGAGGAGTAGGGTCATCTGAGATAATCATGGATGACTAGGCCCATCTGTTTAGCAGGGTTTGTGGGTGGGAACAGATTCTTTTAGAAGGGGATGTAGGCAGAAAGGCAATTTTATACTTCTCTACCCAGAAAAATCCCAGAGGTGAAAAGGATAGGGAAAAAATGGCCCTGGAATGTAAAGATAAAAGAAAAAACTTGATTCAAAATTAGGCTGTGTGACTGACCATAGATGTTTGTTCTACTCACTATTTTAACCTTAAAATCTCTGGAATTTGGTTTTAAAAACACCAAAATACTACTTCAAGGAGAACTATCACAGAAGAAAACAATCTTTGATCATAATCTAGAACCTAAAAAGATATTTTTATGCTCACTGTAGCCCAGGTGTTGGAAAGTGTCAACCGGTAGCTAAATTTTATGCCTTTTTTTTTTTTTTTTTGCACACTATTACTTCCTCAAAACTACTTTACAATTGAAAGGGCTAAGAGAATACCTCAATAGAATTTCTCCCAGCAACAGGGCATTTCACTCTGAGGTAAATAAGCCATTTGCACTTCCAGATTTCCAAAAAGGTGGTAGAGGTTCCCATCCCATCCATCCCTGGCCTAGCCCTGATATATTCACTGGAAAAGGGAAAGTTTTTCAGTTCTCACCAGTAGCCATGGCGCTAAAGAAAGAAGAGAGTCTGGGCATCAATGAGAGCAGTGCAACCAAAATTCTGTTGGACAAGGGTAACAAAGAGATGGAATGAGACGGGCTTCTCTTGACTCCCTAATCCCGCCCAAGGCTCACTTTGACCCAAATGACCATCTAACTGATCACTATTTTAAATGTGAAAGAAGATCTAAAAGGACTCTTTTAACCCCCACCATCCCCAACCTGGAGCAGATTGGGCTGAAAGCACCAAAATTTCCCCTGAGGCATGGAAATCGCACCAAAGTTTATCTTGATGGCTCCAATACTTGAATTCAGAACCTTTTGCCTAGACTAGACCAGATTTCAAAAAACCCTAAAATGAAGTTGAACAAAAGAAAAATATAAGGAACAGAGAGACAACACTTTTTTAAAAAATGTTACTTGGCCTGTAGATAATTCTGATTTTAGCTTAAAAAAAAAAAACCCCCACAAAGGCCAGTGATGGTTAAAACTAGAGTTAAAAGAAAGAAGACTTTAGATATAAAGGCAGATTTTTTTTTTTTTGATCAACATTTCATACAGCAGCTCCTACACGGCCTTCCCATTTCTCAATAGCTTTGATTTGTGGAAATAAGGGTTATGCAATTTCCACACATTGTGCTCCAATCACAGCATGTAGGCAACAATAAAAAGAAAACAACTAGATGCACTCAAGGCTGGAGATTTTGATAAGCTTTTCTTTTCATTTCACAAGGGTTTTTAACTTGATATTTTTCTGAGGCAACTGAGATATTCTTATTGAGCTTTAATGGGATATACATGAATACTGGGAAGCATCTCATTTTCTTCAATGTATCTATGGCAGCAGCCCTGGTTAATCTAGTTGTGAAAAATTAACCGAAAAGAAACTATTGGACTATGAGAATTCCACAGTTGACAGATTGTTGGTATTTCTCTTAAAAAAAAAAAAAAGAAAAGAAAAGAAAAGAAAAAGAAAAAAAGAACTATGCCATCTGTTTACAAAAGATGAGAAATGTTGGAAAAAATTATTTCCCTTAGGGCATAATGCTACAGCCATTTAGAGAGAGGTCTCTGGCATTTTCAGTGAGGCTTTGGTAGGAGGAACGAGACAGCATCAGGTCTGCACAGTCGTTGACTGAGAAAAACACAGATGATTTCCTCTGGTCCTTATTTTAGTTTTACTCTTTGAACTTCCAGCAGTTTATTTATTATTGTTGTTGTTATTTTTAATTGGGGACAGATTGTTTTAGGAATCATCTTGGTTCCTTTTTTGAAGTTGGGTTTTTTTTTTGGGTTTTTTGTGTTTTGGTTTTTTTTTTTTTTTTTTTTTTTGAGACTGGTTTCTAAAGTGCTCCACCTCCACCACCTGTCACTCTACGGAGGGCTACGACTTGAGGGCACTCACCAGTTCTGAGCTCAGCTGCGGACTGGATGGTGAAGGGCAGCGGCAGAAGGAGGTGGAGGTTCAGATCTGGAGGTAGGTGGCAATACAGTCTTTCAAAATAAAAATCCCCAGGCTGCAGCTCTCTGATAAATTTCCATACACTCTGTGCACCTAGAGAAATAAAACTAATCTACCAAATGTAATTCTCTCAGAAGGATTTTCTCCTTACATACAAAACCTGGGATATTTACCTCCTCACCCCATCATTTCTATGTGATTAATCATATGTTGGTCACCTGTCACTAGATGGCATCATGTAGTGTTTCTTAACAGCAGCTAACTAAGTTGGCAAAATTACAGCGTGGGCCATTTTTCTGTATTTTCTTCTTTGGTATGGATCTAGAGAGTCTAAATTCAATACTGGATATTTCATCTTTATTTGCTTTATGGGTTTGGTTTTGTAAAATTTGTATATGCTTTGAGATTCTTCTTCTCAATGTGTCTTGCTAGGACATTACCTCAATGATTCTGAGTCTTAAATAAAGAATAAATTTCTGCTTCCTCTAAATTTTCTTCCAAGTCACACACACAAATATTTACTCTTAGAGACTTTGCAGAAATAAAATAAAGCTCAACACGTCCAGGATCTTTACCTCGACATGCAGGCAGAACAAGATCTACCTATGAAATCTTGTTTTATCCAAGCATGACCAATTGCCAGTTGGAATCTATTCACAGATAAGCCAGGTTGATGGGAATAATATAAAAATGATCAGTTGATGCTTTCAGAAACCTGTGATATTTATAAAGGAAATATGATAACAATAAATAAGGAAAACTGTCACAAATAAGAGTTAATGGTCAGAGTCTTCTACTTTCCCAGATGTGACAGGTAATTATGACCATTTTCCCCCCAGTTTTATTGAGAAATAATTGATAATGATTATTTTTATTTGTTTTATTCCAAACAACCATGTATTACTGAAGAATGGAATCTAACTTTCATGTTGTCAGTAAAATAAGACAAATCTTTCTACATTTCAATTATGATTTAATGACCTGAAAATTTGTAAACAATAGCAATGTATTATTGATGATAAAATGTATTATTTGGAGTTAGGCTAACAAGATAAATGACAGATCAGATGATAAATAGACAGCATCTAATATAGTACTTTATATTCTAAATAATTGTCTAAAATCTATAGTATTTTCTGTTTTCATTTACTAGTTTACTATCTGGAAAGATGGTTCTGCTTCAATTTATCTTTTTATTTTATTCTATTCATTCATTCAACAAATATTAGCTGAATACCTATGTTGGATTAGATGGCTAGAGATGCAAAAATAAATAAGACACTAAATTTGCCCTCAAAAAGTTTTTAGTTCTTTGTGTTGTTAAGCATCCATATAGTAAGTTTCAGAATCAATCAGCAGGAGTAGGAGGAGGAAGGAGAGAAGGAGAGCAGAGAGAGAAAGAAAAAGAGGAAATGCAGAGTCTTAGATGAAGCAACCAGATGCACTGTTCTAGTCACAGCTCTGCTAGTAGACTCCCTGGAGCTCCCTCATTGTATGTGTAAATGAAATAATTTTATATAAAAGTGTTTTGTAAACTGTAAAATACTTTTTAAATGTACAGCTTTTTAAAGCTTTCTAATTTCTTCCTGCAAGAACCCCACAGTTTTCAAATAGAGCTTTGATCTTGCAATCAAGTCTTACTTCCTTTTAATTTACCCTCTACTTTAAAATTCCAACTGCATAAATAAAGCCCATTAAATTACCAACTCCTCTTGTAACACAAAACAGAAACACTATGATCTTGGAGAGTGAAAAGGTAGGAGGCCAAACTAAATAGCCCTGTGATCACATCAGACTCTGAAACACTAAGACTCTGCAATGATCACTTTCTCACCTTCTACTCTAACTCTTGTTCCTTCCCCTTGGATTCCTGCAGATGAGAAATGGAATCGCCAGCACATTCTGTTACAGGAACTCATGCGGGATAAAGAGACCTCTTGAAAGTTTCATTCTGGTCCTATAACTTTACCTCTTTTACACTGACGGTAGAAAGGAAATAAAGACCTAGTTAATGGATGGGTTTAGGAGATTCAGTGAAATACCACCTATTTTTACACTTATTCAGTAGTTTTGCAAAATGCTTCTCAGTTTTGAGCATGGCCAGTCATTTCATATTCTCTGATACAGAAGTCAGAGAACTTCCTTTTCCACAGATTGTATGCAGAAATCAATATGTAAGAAACTCCATACTCAAATATATACTCAAAAACCCCAATGAAAAATACAAAAAATGGTGTCCTTTGTCAATGGTGTCCTTTGACTGGCTCTGGATTGGTAGAGAGGTGTATTATCTTAGTTTCCTAGACTATTATCCGAAGGTTTTGTCTTTTATTTTGTTACTGTATTAAGTTGCATTTTTAGTATGATGACAGCTTACCAATAAAGATAATCTTCTAATTAAGCATTTGGGCTGAAGATAGCCCCTCAATATATCAGTATATCCTTATTTGAAATAGTCTTATTTCATTGAGAAAATAGAAAAAAAAAAGTTACATTCTACCTGTAGAAATTTATGCCTATCCTTATTTTGAATGATTAGTTTTATTCTAGAATATTTATTTGCTATCCAATATGGGCTGGGAGAAAACTTGAAAGGTTGGAACTGAAAGCTTAGAGACAGAGATATCCATTTACCATATTGTTTTCTGGCTTCTCCTTCCTTTTTTAGGTTTATGACATTTTTCTCTTTAAAATATTAATTCAAGCCAACGAGTGTCTTAGGAATGGCTTATTAGTATTTGTGCATAAGAAACCTAGAAAATAAAAATCTGCATCATCAGTTCCAAAGATCATAGCATTTAAGTCTTTGGCCATCATTATATTTGGGTAAAAAGATGTTTTCTATCACAAAAGTGTATGCACCTACATTTAGCCATGGACAAAACGTCCCTGGAAAGAAGCAGAGATTTTTTGAAAAATTATTTTGGGAAAGTGTGCTGAGGCTTTTCTCTAAAAATAAAATGGCATTTCATCAGTACTGGTCATTTTGTAGCCACATTTGACAAATGATCACAGATGCTCATAAAAATCTAAAAGGAACAGTGTGTTGTTCTCCTCTGACATGGCAAAATATCTTTCCTTTAACTGCATTTTAAAACAAAAACAAACTTTACCACTTTGATTAAAGAGAATACAGGAAGCCATAGGGTCCCACCCTGAGTTCCTGCATTCAAAATGTCCTCACGGGGAAGAAGGTTGAGGTGTTTTTAAGAACAGAACTTTCATGTTTCTGCCTCTAAACAATGGCACTTCCTGTTTTGACCTCTAACCATGCTAAGCTATCCAAAAGTAAGATGATGGACTTCTCCTTTTTACCCAGCGAAGAGCATTTGTACCTCCTCTCAGTGTATGTGATTAGAGTGAAGATTATCAAAGCTCAGTTTCCCTGAGGTCCTGTACATTGATCTATGGTCTCCTAACAAAGGTTGGGATTTTCCAAAATTTACAGTTACCTAGCTATGAGCCTGGTAGTCAAGCCAAGAGAATATGCACTATTCTTCATCTCAAATATAAGTCAAAAGCTGTATGTTGCCTCTAAATGTCTCCAGTGCTTTACTAAAAAAAATTATCAACAGCCCTTAACAGAGTCAGGACTCTGTGATTGCCTCCTTTAAGACACCTTCTTTCAAAAGAGAGAGAAAAAGAAAAGGTGAGGAAGGAAGAAAGAGGAAAGAAAACAGAAAAGAAGGAAAAGAGAACATGTAGGAGGAAGGGAGGGAGGGAGGAAGGAAAGAAAGAAAAATTAAAATAGAGCGAGAAGGCCATCACTTCAAAGTGATGCCAGACTGGCTGAGGCTCCAAGAGGGAGGGCCTCAGGCCTCTCACCAAGAAGATTCTTGGCTTTAGGCAAGAAAGAATTCAAGGGATCCCTGGGTGGCTCAGCGGTTTAGTGCCTGCCTTTGGCTCAGGGCGTGATCCTGGAGTCCCAGGATCGAGTCCCACGTCGGGCTCCCTGCATGGAGCCTGCTTCTCCCTCTGCCTGTGTCTCTGCCTCTCTCTCTCTCTCTCTGTGACTATCATAAATAAATAAAAAATTAAAAAAAAAGAAAAAAGAAAAAAAAAAAGAAAGAATTCAAGAGCAAGTCATTTGGAAAGAGAGACAAAGATTTATTAAGTATTAAAGTTTGAGAGGAGGGATCCCTGGGTGGCGCAGCGGTTTGGCGCCTGCCTTTGGCCCAGGGCGCGATCCTGGAGACCCGGGATCGAATCCCATGTCGGGCTCCCGGTGCATGGAGCCTGCTTCTCCCTCCTCCTGTGTCTCTGCCTCTCTCTCTCTCTATGTCTATCACGAATAATTAAATAAATGTTTAAAAAAAAAAAAAATAAAAAAAATAAAGTTTGAGAGGAGCTACTTCATAGACAAAGTAGCAGTCTTTCCTCCCAAGTAAGGAAGAGAGGGGGATTCTTCTTTTGCCTCTAACAAAGGGTTTTATAAGTTTTGGGGGGTTTTTTGGTGTTTGTTTTTCTTTAATTAGCGAACCATAAGGACACCTGACTGGCTCAGTTGGTAGAGTATGTCACCCTTGATCTCAGGGTTGTAGGTTTGAACCCCACATTGGATATAGAGATTACTTAAAAATAAAATCTTAAACATAATGTAGGTAACTGTATAGGGAGGGGCTTACTCTTTAACTTTGGGTCTAACATTTACATTAGGTAGTTGGTTTTTCCATTGTGTTAGGGTTGTGGAATCATCCACAGGGTGCCATCTTAAGAATATCCAGCATTTATGACTTACTGCTGTAAAGAGTGGGGTTTTGTGGTCCTCTGTGAGTTGGATCTTGTGACTCTTTTTTTTTTTTTTTAAGATTTTATTTATTTATTCATGAGAGGCAGAGAGAGAGAGAGAGAGAGAGAGAGAGGCAGAGACACAGGCAGAGGGAGAAGCAGGCTCCCCTCAAGGAGCTGGATATGGGACTCGATCCCAAATCCAGGGATCACGCCCTGAGCCAAAGGCAGACGTTCAACCACTGAGCCACTCAGGCTTCCCAGATCTTTATGACCTGCTGACTTTTAGAGTAAGGGTTAGCCTAAAGCCAAAATGGCATGACTTTGGTCAACGTGTCTCTCAAGACTTCTTCCCCTCTTTGCCTCAAAAGTAAGAAAAAACTACTTGGAAGATTCAATAATCTGAGTACCTGTTGCTTCCCAAAACCAGAAAAAAAAATTATTTTTAAGCAAATTCTGTTTCACTTAGTATAAAACATAATTCATGTTAGTTTTTCAAAAGTAGATACAAATTAATGGAATGCTGAGGATGTAAGTATGATCTCAAAACAAATAACAAAAGCATTTTAGAAGAAATATACTCAAAGTTTTGTTTTGTTTGTAAGTAGTACTATATATTGAAAGAGGGGGAAAAAATTCAGCAACAGTTATTATTGTGAAAATGACAATTTATTAGAAATAATGTATTTTCTCAACAAAGACAAACCTTATCTTGGAATCTTGGAATTTGTCCTTCCATTCTTGAGTGAAGTTGTGTATTTCTTTTTTTCTTTTTCTTTTTTTTTTTTTTTTTTTTTTAGATTTTATTTATTTATTCATGAGAGACACAGGCAGAGGAAGAAGCAGGCTCAATTCAGGGAGCCCAATGTGGGACTCAATCCCAGGACCCCGGGATCACGACCTGAGCCAAAGGCAGAGGCCCAACCAGTGAGCCACCCAGGTGTCCCAAGTTGTGTATTTCTATATCCAATGTGTTGGCTTTAATTCTCAGAATCTATAAAATCTTCCTTAAATATAAATGTACTATTTTATGTATATTTACACACACAATTTAAATTACATATGCATAGAAATAAATGTTTTAGGAAGAATTAAGTGACAGCTTTTTAAAAAATAGTTCAATTAATTGGGATAAACACATTGAAAATAAATTCCTTCAAGCATTCATTATTATCATTAATGATTTACGTATGGCTTTTTTAAAATAAGAAATTTATATGTTTCAGATGCAAATTCTAGATTGTTACTCATACCAAATGATACTAAAACAATAAAACATTTGCTAAAGCAGAAGATAAGTAAAACATCCTCCAAGGTTGCTGTTGGTGTAGCTAATAGCAAAATTCTTAAGGCTGCTAATCCCAGTTGGAAATCTGTACAATGTGATCAGCAAATGCATGAAAAATATTAATGGAGTATCTGAGAAGACCAAAGACAATTAGAAAACTCAATTTTTAGAATACATTCAAGAGCAAAAATAAGTTTTAAATGCAGAAGATTTTCTGACACAGTAACTAAGCTGATCAGGTTTTCTTGACTGATACTTCTATAAATTTATAAAACTGAAATAAAAAATGGGCAACTGCCAAAAAGGAATGTTTTCTCCTTCTTCCGTAAAACAAACAATTTTTAAAATAATTTTGCTGTAAAAATGATCACTGTTACACCCTCTCCTTAATCCTTCTTCTTTTTTAAAAAATATTTTATTTATTTATTTGACAGAGAAGGAGAGGGAGAGAGAGAGCACAAGCAGGCGGAATGGGAGGGGGAGGAGAAGCTGACTCTGCGCTGGGCAGGGAGCTGGATGTGGGGCTCAATCCCAGGACCCTGAGATCATGACCTGAGCCAAAGGCAGATGCTTAACTGACTGATCCACCCAGGCGCCTGGCCTCTCCTTAATTCTTGATTTATGTTTTTTAAATATATTTTCCATAAATAAAGAATTGGTAAATTATTTGATACTCTTGATTCACTATCAGTAGCAGTCTGGTCAGATGATTAGATAACAGATAAATAATTTTTTAAAACCTTTATAAATAGAATATGAGGCCATGATAATCCTTTAAGTTCAAGGAGATACTCCACATCTAAGATCACTCTTACCTCTAAAAGTCAATTGCTCAGCAGGTTCAGTTTTAGATGGTGAGTGCTCCAAGAGCAGGAACTATGAAACCAGCTAGTCTGTATTTATAGTATAGTAGTACCACTCACTAGTATCTCTAGTAAATTAGGTCAATTTACACCAGTAAACTGTAGTTTTGTCTTTTATTTTTTTAAAAGACTTTTTAAAATTTATTTGATGGGGAGAGAGAGAGAAAGTACAGCAGGGGAACAGCAGAGGCAAAGGGAGAAGTAAGCTTCCTGCTGAGCAGGGAGCCTGATGCATGACTCAATCCCAGGACCCTGGGATCATGACCTGAGCAGAAGGCAGACTCAACTGGTTGAGCCACCCAGGTGCCCCTCTTTTATTTTGATTCAAAAAAATTTTTTTTAGGATTTACTTATTTGTTTTAGAGAGAGAGAATATGAGCAGGAGGGGCAGGATGAGAGAGGGAGAGAATCTCAAGCAGACTCCGTGCTGAGCTAGGAGGCCGACATGGGGCTTGATCTCATAACCCTCAGATGATGACCTGAGCCAAAATCAAGAGTCGGTCACTTAACAGACTGTGCCACCTTGGTGCCCCTATTTATTTACTTAGTTACTTATTTATTTAAGAGAGAGAGAGCACACATGAGCTTGAGTAGAGAGGGGGAGAGAGAGAGAATCTTCAAGCAAACTGGCTGCTGAGTGCAGAGACTGATGGGAAGCTCGATTCCATGACTCATGAGATCATGACCTGAGCCCAAAGGAAGAGTAGGAGGCTGAGCCGACTGATCCACCCAGGCACCCCTAGTTTTCTCCCTTTAAGTGGAAATGGTAGCAGCCCCTTCTTCACAGTGTTGTTCAGAGCACTCCATGAGATAATTCATGCCTAGTGCAATGTCTGGGACACAGCAGGCATGCCAAAAATTACCAGTTGATGGGATCCCTGGGTGGCTCAGCGGTTGAGCACCTGCCTTTGGTCCAGGGCGTGATCCTGGAGTCCTGGGATCAAGTCCCACATCGTGCTCCCTTCATGGAGCCTGCTTCTCCCTCTGCCTGTGTCTCTGCCTCTCTCTCTGGGTCTCTCATGAATAAATAAAATCTTAAAAAAAAAATACCAGTTGCAATAATGTTGTTACTGAAGATGGTGCAAATGATGATACCTATTCTATCAGGGTTTTAAACTTCCTGAGAGTTTTAGTTTTATCTGGGACTAGACGGTAAGCACCCTTCCCATCCTCGTTCATGTTCTCCTTGAGAACTCAATATCTACACAGAAATAAAGTGTTAGAATTACACTCTCCTATTCCTGACACCTTCCCATCTCAGTAGTTCTAAGGAAGTATGTAGTTATATCTCAAATGTGAAATTATAGTCGATACAATTATAAAGTCAAGTTTGGAAGTTCAGGAACACAAGACCCATACTAGGAAAAACAAAGAGAATTAGCAATCTATAAAAATGACAAAAAGCTAGAAATATGTGGTGGATTAGGATTAGGTGGGGAGCCACTGTGATGCTAATTAGAACTGTAAACTCCTCCCAAAGAGCCGGGCAGGAAGACTTTAGGCTGAGGCAGGCTGAGACCTTTTGAACCTCTCACCCTGTCTCCCCTGACCAAGATAGAAGAACATTTTTTTAAGGGAGAGCAAAACCACATCCTTTTTCTTTCGAGCCAATGCACCTTGAAAGCTGTTCCTGGGGTAAGTCTTCTCATGTCCAACTCATCCTAGACTTAAGATAAATGACCACCACCGCCATGGAAAGGATAGTTAGTAAGGTAGTGTGTATTTCCTTATTATTTAAACACTTGAACTGAGGTCATGGGGAATATCAATGGGCCAAGCATCAAGAATGGCAGAGTGCTTTAGGGTATTAGTGGAATATTTTCTTGAAGACATAAACTTGTATTTCTACACACTAGAAACTGCTTCTCCAAGGAGAAATTTTGCTGCCTTTAGTCTTGAGATTCATGTACCTTGTCCCTTTCCCCTTTCCAGATCCCTCTCTCATGTTTTCACCAGAGTAACAGATCTAGGAACTACTAACTATAGTGAAGAATGTAAGCATCTGGCACGTAGAAAATTAAACTATTGATGTTTGTTGTATATACAGGGAATCGTTCACTGGAGGCTTTAAATTGTTAGATTTGTGTTTTTCAAAGGAAGTCATTGTAAGAAGAAACAAAAGTCGGGTGACTGGCTCTTTGCCATATCTCTAAGCAAGGTTAACTGTTCATTTACAGTCTTTGGAGTCAATAGAGTGGTCCACTCTATTGTGAAGAGGAAAAAGACAGGGAGATGACACCTTTGATGTGATCCTCTCAAGATTTCTTTCAATTCTGAGCATCTAGATTCTAGGATGATGTAGAATGTTGGATATATGACAAAATTATCGGGCATCATTATATAAAGTAATGTGCAAAAATGTGAAGGTGTGTGTGTGTGTGTGTGTGTACTTTGCTGTGGCAGGGAGGAATATTTCTTTTACCCTATTAGGTTCTGGGGCTGGCCTAAGAATCAAATCGACATAAAACAGATTAACGGGAGAATAACATACAAATTTTCTTTCTTTCTTTTCTTTTTTTTTTTTTTTTAAACAAATGCATGAGAGTCTTCAGATAGAAAATGAAGACCTGCAGAAGCCATCAGGCCCAAAAGCTTATGGAAGTTTTTACACAGATCATAAATTGTGAGGATATGATAAGACACAAAGGAGTGTGGGCTGGGGCCGTGGGTTGCGGGGCAGTGATGAGGAATTATAGGAGAAGGGAGACTAAGGGCAGACAAGAGTTACTTTAGTAAGCGGGTACGCAGGTCCATCCCACAGTGACATCTCTAAGGACAAGATTGTTCCCTTCCTCGTAGACCGAGGGCGCTTTTCTCCTTGAAAATGTAATACCTGCTTTTAGGTGGGAAATGGGGGCCCAATAGCTCTTCATACACCTTCAGTTCAAAATCATCAATATGCCAAAGAGGAATATTTTGGGGCGTCATGTCTTTAATCCCCTCACCTAATAAACTTTTTTCAGATTAGAAAAAAAGGAAACTCAACAACAAAAATCTTTTTAATTCCTACTGTGAACTAATCTTGCAGCCACAGATAGTGGTACATGGGTCTGTGGATTGTTCATAACGTCTCGGTAATTTGCAGAGTAAACACACTGGAGTCCTTCAGTTAACAGCAGATAAATAATCTGAGGCTTGTGTGTAATTTAGTCAGAAAATAAGCAATTTGATCAGCAAAGATTTTCAGGCCGATCAGAGAATTGAACTAGTAAATTGTTAAATCAGTTAGATACGAAACATTGTAATGGAAGAGATACGTTGCTAGCACGACCTTATCTCCTAGAATTGATCATTAATTTCAAGATACTTGAATGATGTGATGAGGGAATATATTCAGAAAAATCAAAGGACAAACAACGCTAAAAACAGTTCCTATGCTAAACCAGTCAAATTAGAAGGACTGATTCGAATTGCAAAACACTGTTCGGAAATGATGAAATGGAATAGTAAATGAATGTGAATGGAAGTTAGGAAGGACAATAAACAATGAAAATAAGTGCAGATAAATTTCCATATTATGTAAATGGGCACCTTAAGACATCTTTTTAAAAAGACTTTTTATTTATTTATTTATTTATTTATTTGAGACAGAGAGAGAGAGAGAGAGAGAGAGAGAGCACCCGCGCGGAGCACACGTTGGGGGAGGCGGTGGAGGCAGAGGGAGAAGGAGAGGGAGAAGCAGGCCTTCCACTGAGCAGGGAGCCTGACACAGGGCTCAGTCCCAGGACCTTGGGTCATGACCTGAGCCAAAGGCAAACACTTAACCCACCGAGTCACCCCTGTGCCCCCTGGACCTTAAGACATTTAAAAGACATTTAAAAGACATTTTTATAATGCTGACCACGTTGGAAAAGTGGAAGTAGAAGAACCAAAGAAAAGTCGCATCTTATCATACATGTCATATAATGCAAAGACCAAGATAAGGTGGTTAGATGGTGGATTCTGGGGACCTGATGCTGAACTTAGAAGATGCGGAACGACTTTGCAAATCCTGCCTCGTGTTACATATTCTCTGTTGGAATTGCTTTGTGCTCTTAATCTTTTCTGAATGTGTTGCACCTGTAGATTAGCCGTGTCAAGGGTACAATTTTAAAGATAAAAGGAAATTTTTCACAGGCCCAGACAGATGAGTAGGCATTTCGGGTCAATGCCAACTTGGAAGCGTACGAGGGGGTGTCCACTCCCTGGGATAGAAGCTCAGACTCCGGGCTATTGGAAGGCCTGATGGGTGAATTAACTCTGTTGGTACAAACCGTCTTCCAACTTGAAATTGTCTCAGTTCCCCTCTGTAGGAGGCCCAAGCCAAGTTTAGATTTCTGAACACTTGTCTCTTAGGAAGTATTATGATTTAGAAGATTAAAACCTTAAGGAGAAACAGTGTTCAGGAAATAGAGGTCAGGAGTAGCCACGTAGAAGGTTTACGATTGCTTTGCCTCTCACTAAAACAGAGCGACGTCGTGAGCGCACTAAATAAACCTAGTATCTCTGACACGTCAGCAATAAAGGGTGTTCGTAGGATTAATTTTTTTTATTGTACCTTGCTGTGTGCTCAAAACTCTTCAAGGTCTCAACTCTGCAGAGCTCCAGTGAGATTGTCTTTCTTGTTCCAGGTAACATGAATCTTGAGTTTTATTTTTCTTCTATTGGCATGAGTGGTAGCAGTTTGCTTCTTTGATTTGGGATCCCAATCCTCAAGCTTTTTAACACGATAATTTTAATAATTAATTCAAATTTTTAAAAGATTTTATTTATTTATTCATGAGAGACACAGCGAGAGAGAGAGGCAGAGACACAGGCAGAGGGAGAAGCAGGCTCCATGCAGGGAGCCCGACGTGGGACTCGATCCTGGGACTCCAGGATCACGCCCTGAGCCAAAGGCAGGCACTAAACCGCTGAGCCACCCAGGGATCCCCTAATTAATACAAATTTAAGTTCTGAATTATCTTTCTGTAACCTGCTCCAATAGCCAAGTAGATGTATCTTCATTTTCTCTAAAACCTGACCGAGTCTTAAACTCTTTTACTGATAACTTCACCCTGAAGCTCAGGCCCTGAGATTTGCACTCAAGTCCCAATTACCCTTTTACTGAAGGTGCCATCCCAATGCACCTCAGGGCCTGGAATTTCTTCTTCCTCTTAAACTTCCTTTCTTTTTCCTAATGTGCTGTCCTCTTCAAGTGGAGTTTCTATTCCCAATGCCCATGTCCCTCTTTCTTAATCACCACAAGCAGAAGTACTGGTCAGTTCTCAAAGGCCAACACCAAAATGTTGATAGTTTGCGAAATGCTATCCACAAATAAAGCTGTGTGTGTAATAGATTTTCTCTTAAGGGTCCTACGGGTAGGAGAAGCATTATCCTGCTATTAGTAAATAGCCCATTGTTGGCTGTGAAACCCAAATAATTGAAGTTTCAAGGACTGAAGGGCAGGTGTGTAACAGGTAAACCACAGACACGGGCCTCCCTGTATGCAGGGCCCCAGGAAAACAACGGAGAGGAATATTCAAGACACTTGTCAGCAGGGCCCTGATTACAGCTGCAATACTTCAGCGGGCCAAGCTGTGTTTTGCACTGTTTGAATCCCTAAATTTTAAACATTTCTATAGAACTCTAAAATAAACTATCTGAAGTCTGCCCAGAGCTTATTGTATTTAGCACGCGATTCTAAAAGCCTTCCTAAAGAGCCACCTTAGCAGTTCATTCCTTTTTACTTATAATAATAATAAGTTAATTCTGTACCCTGGCCTAGAGATGAACTATTTCTGGCTTTCCATCTTTTTGGCCCAATGCCCTGACAGCTTAGTGACCAGGCATTTCTAGATATGCTAACTGAAGATTTGGAGCGCGGGGGAGTCAACTTTGCTCTTGACTGGAGATCTAGTTTGTGTTGTGAATAAAACAAAACCCTTCTCCCCACCTCCCCATAGCTGCTGTACCTAGTCAGATTCCAAACTCTTCTCAAGGTAAAACAGCAGCCTCCCAAAGTGAGTCCTTAGCTGCATTTGTAAAGCTGTGACGGTGGGACACCCAATATTGTAAGACATAGCTTGAGATTTGTAACCATACTCCTGATATTAAAAAAAAAAAAAAAAGGGTACAAAAAAATGGAAAAGCTGAACAAAAAATAGGCTGCAAAGCAAAATCTGACTCCAGAATTTTGGCAAGTTTTCTTTTGTTGACTGCAATCATTTCAAGGAGAGGGTAGCCACTTTCTCCAATCTCATCTTTTCAAAGAAGCACATCGAAGCCGAAGAAGGAGTCCTGATCTTTCCCCTGCTGGGACCCGAAGGGCAAGATGGGGCTGTGTGTGTAACACAGCGATGGAAATAGGATGAAACTCGTGGCTGTTTTCCTGAAGCTTATCCCAGAGTTGTCATGGTAACTCCCGGGGGTGGGGGGCGTGTAGACTGTTGTAGCTTCAGGGTATAATTTTGGGTTACATTCTTAAAAGAGGGCATCAAGTGCTTGCATTAAGAGTTACAGAAGAATCTTTTGGAAGTGGATTAGACTGAATTAAGATTTTGGTTTGGACTTTTGAGAGAGTGGGTGTCTTGGGAGAAGAAAATAGAAGAAATATGTCAATTGGAAAGTCTTGCTAAATCAAGGGGTGGGTGGCAGTTGGAGCTCAGAGAAGCAGAGATTCATACCAGATAGCAAAACTAAAAGAAAGAATCTGAACGTAAAAAACAATTGGAGCCATTTGCTAATCTAAGTTTGCACATTCGGCTCAGAATTGGAGCTTTTTTTATTTTTTATTTTATTTTATTTTATTTTATTTTATTTTTTTAGAATTGGAGCTTTAAGAGAAATTGCCCTCTGCTATCAGCTTCTCTGTTGTTCTATTGGTATTACATATGGAAGCCTCCATGGCAATTCCTATATTTTCATTCTGAAATGATTTCTCCTATGTGTTAACAGCCTGTATAAGCTTTTCTCTTCTTACAGAAAAGCTTAAATGAAATAAAGTCTCATTGCAGCCATTTATTTATATATTTTTTTTAGAGATTTTTTTATTGGGGCACCTGGGTGGCTCAGTCACTTGAGTGCATGACTCTTGGTTTCCTTTCAGGTCGTGATCTCAGGGTCTGGGATCCAGCCCCACTGCAGGCCCTGTGCTCAGTGAGGAATCTCCTGGAGCTTATCTCCCTCTCCCTCCTCTCCTCCTGCTTGCACATGCCCACGCTCTCTCTCAAGTAAATATGATATAAATTTTTTTTTTATGATATAAATTTGTATCTAATTTTTCCTTTGTGGCAGCCCCTAAGCCTGCCTCTCTGGTTTTTCAGATTCAAGTACCATATCCTTGAAGGAACAGGCTTCTGTACAAACAAGGTACTCCTTTCTGGAGCTTTAGCTTCACTAGAAAATTTTGGTGAAAAGAAATTATGGGAGAGACTGCCAACTCAAAACAACATTTGAGACAAAACAGAACTAGGAAGACCTACCCTGTTTGGGGCAAGACAGCTTCAAGCCGCCTGTGCCCAACCTGCCCACCCTCCATGATTTTCACTATTAATACTTGGGGGAAAACAGAGAGCCATGATTGCAGCAGTTTCCTGGGGATCCCTGACGATGAATCCAAACCGTGCAATGTGCAAGTACCCCCAAATTACTATTGAATTACTTACACCTGGTTCAGGGCATGGTGACTTGTCTTTTTACAGCAATCTCAAGGTCCAGTGTGGGCCAGTGTGATTCCAAGTCAGAGGTCAACACTCGATTCTCCATATGCCAAGTCAGAGCCACCACCTGTTTTTCTTTTCTTTTCTTAAATATTTTATTTCTTTATTCATGAGCAACACAGAGACAGAGGCAGAGACACAGGCAGAGGGAGAAGCAGGCTCCATACAGGGAGCCTGATGTGGGACTCGATCCCAGGACTCCGGGGTCATGACCTGAGCCTAAGGCAGACCCTCAACCCCTGAGCCACCCACGGGTCCTCCACCACCAGTATTTTTCACAGCCTTCACGATAAAAATGATCTTTACATTTTTCTATGATTGAAAAAGATCAAAAGAAGAATATTCATGACATGAAAATTATATGAAATTCAATTTCAGCTGCAAATAAAGTTTTATTGGGACATAGCCCAGAAACACATTCGTTTCTGCATTGTTAGGGGCCACCTTCTTGCCATTAAGAGCAGAGTTAAGTAGTTTCCACAGAGACCATATGGCCTGAAATATTTACTCCTTGGCTGTTTACAGAAAATTGTAGCCATGCTCCCCACTATGGGATAACCCACAGCCTGGGTTATCTAAATTTAAGACATCAATCGAATTATATTAATACTCCATTAACAAGAGTGTTCTAATAAGAGTTCTATTGTTCTGCTATCAGTGCATAAAAATACAGAGATTAGATTTCTTAATGTTAAGACTAACAAAAAGACAAGATACACAAAGAAAAACAAGGGTTGTTGTGATACTTCTAAGTATCTCTTCCAAAGAAAATGGAAGACTTTTCAATGACATTTGCTGTTAGGTTTCCTTTTACATATCAGAAATCAAAATGCCCTGGTTTCAACCCCATGGTGACTGGACACTCCCACTTGATCAGCAATTTTCTTACAGAGAAGTTAATGATCAGTGTGTGCAAGTTTAGATTCTGACCTTATCTGTCAAACTGTCTGTGGTTCAATGTGCTGGGAAAACCGGCAAAAGGAAGGAAGCATTCAGATATGTCTTCTGAAGCGTCATTCATCTTGAATTAATGAAGAACCCAGAAGAACAGTTTTCTGGGCTTGCTTTATATTTATTTATTTATTTATTTATTTATTCATTCATTCATTCATTCATTCATTCATTCATTCATTCATTTTTATTGTTTGTGTGTTTATTTATTTATTTCTGGGCTTGCTTTAAACAGAGGAAAGGTGTCTTTTTGAATTACAAGTTGTGATTCTAATTTAGCCAAGTCTCTCACCTCCCTATTTAAGTCTGGAGAGTGTGGTATTTTTTCCTTGGGTCTTTTTTTTTTTTTTTTTTTAATTTTTTATTTATTTATGATAGTCACAGAGAGAGAGAGAGAGGCAGAGACACAGGCGGAGGGAGAAGCAGGCTCCATGCACCGGGATCCTGACGTGGGATTCGATCCCGGGTCTCCAGGATCGCGCCCTGGGCCAAAGGCAGGCGCCAAACCGCTGCGCCACCCAGGGATCCCTTTTCCTTGGGTCTTAACCAATCTTTTTAAAAAAATCAGAACAATGGGATTTACAATTGTACCTTTGCCTTATCAGAGTCCTTCTCCACTTTTCTACTGATGTACCTACTGGGTGATGTTCACATGGGGTGTGCCCAAGGTTGTACATAATCCCAGAATCCACTGACGACAATGCAACCACACTCAGGCTCGTAGGATGGGAGTAAATACAAGAAAACCATAAATCTGGGCAGTCCTGGTGGCTCAGCGGTTTAGCGCCGCCTTCAGCCTAAGGTGTGATCCTGGAGACTCGGGATTGAGTCCCACGTGGGGCTCCCTGCATGGAGCCTGCTTCTCCCTCTGCCTGTGTCTCTGCCTCTCTCTCTCTCTGTATGTCCCATGAATAAATAAATAAAATTTAAAAAAATAAAGAAAACCATAAATCCAGTCCTATGAGTATTTTAAGTCAACTCCAGTACATTTATGCCAGTTTTAGGACTTGTGAACAAGTTGGTTGAAACACATCTCACACACAACTAGTCACAAGACCTCAGTTGAACAAGAGCTGTGGCCTGAGAACACATTTAATTCGGGTTACATAGCCAAAACATTGGCTGCGCTGCCCCTTGGCCTCTGGAGAGCATTCTCTGGGAGGCAGCAGCCGGAGTGGCAGTGAACTTAACTGTCATGGTACTTCTGTTGGGAGAGGCTCCTGGAGATTGAACATTAATAGCCTCTTGCAGCCTCACATTTGACTCCACTTCTGGGACACTTTGCCCCTTTGGATCCCATTGCCCATCAGTGCAGTGTGCTGTTCAGTCCCACTGGACGTGGGTACAGGTAAGAGATCACGCCTCCTCTGTATGTCATTTCCCATAAGCTGCCAAGGTGTTCTCAGAAACCTCAGAAACAGCTGGTATTTTGTGGCATCAGAATTACTTATTTCTGTGCATGCCCCGCAGTATTTTCAAGAATGTGCTCATTTTCACTGGACGTGCATGGCTCTCTTCAAGGTCACACCTTCTCAGAATCGTTTCCCTCATGTATTTAGGACAGCAGGTATTTCAGGAATAAGCATTCATCAAAATCATTCAGTTGGAGTTTGATATAGAGTGCCTCCTTTTAACCAGACTGAAAAATGGAGGGAAAAGTTCTGGTCAGTGGATCTAGGTCAAGAACATACCTACATCGCGGGACACCTGGATGGCACAGTCGGTTAGGCAGCCGACTCTTGGTTTTGGCTCAGGTCATGATCTCAGGGCCCTGGGATCCAGCCCTCGCTGGGCTCTGTTCTTAGCCGGGAGTCTGCTTGAAATTCTCCCTGCATTCCCACAACTTGCACTCTCTCTCTCTCTCTCTCTCTCTCTCTCTCTCAAGTAAATAAATACATCTTTTTTTTTTTTTTGAAGAATACCTACATTTAAGGAGAAAATGAAATTTTCTAACTCAACAGCACACTTTTAGACTTCTTCTCCCTTATAATAACTGTAGTCTCATCAGACCTGAGCACAGGGCCCATCTGTTGGGTCGGCTGAGGAGTGTCAAATAGTGGTAATGACGTCAGGCAGGTTAGGATAGCTGCTGTGACTCTCCAGGGACCGTTCATTCCCCAGGGAGTTTGTAGGCTCAACTGCCAGAAAGGGGAACACAGTCCTAGTCCTGAAGTCAAAGCAAAACTCCCCTTGAATGTGAATTTGGTGGCTGTGTGTTCTGCACAAGCAAGAAGTGTGCTCTGAATGCAAGGTTTGTTGCAAAACCTGAAATTTAATTGGTATCAATGATGTCTAGATAACACATGTCCCGTAATATAGAACTTACTTTCTGGAAGTGACCTATGCTGCTTGGCATTCACAAGCCTGACGCTAAGGCTGCCCACAGGGTCTTAGCCATCTGATTGGATTTTTCTATTCTGTTTCTTGATCAAGACATCAAGCTTTGTGTTTTTTGCTATAAACAGATCTTCCATCATGACTTTTTTTTTTTAAGATCTTATTTATTTATTCATTTATTTGAGAGAGAGAGAGAGAGAGCACAAGCAAGGAGAGGGGCAGACGGAGAGAGAAAAGCAGACTCCTGGCTGAGCAGGGAGCCTGAAGAACTCAGGGAAGCAACATGTGGCCCCATCCCAGGACCCTAAGACCATGACCCCAGCCAAAGTCAGCCCCTCAACCCACTGAGCCACCCGGGCACCTCGCATCTTGATTTTGAACAACGTTCCTTCTCTTGGTTTCCTTTTCTTTCTTTCTTCTTTCTTTCCTTCTTTCTTTCTTTCTTTCTTTCTTTCTTTCTTTCTTTCTTTCTTTCTTTCTTCTTTCTTCTCTCTCTCTCTCTCTCTCTCTCTCTCTCTCTCTTTTTTTTTTTTTGGTTTATTTTTTCTTAGTGTCTTAAATGCTTTATGCCAGTCTTTTTTTTTTTTTTCATTTTTCACTTTTAAATTTTTGGTTGCTTTTCCCACTTTATTTTCTTTAGTAATTGTATACCTTCAATTTATAATGTGAATACGCTCATGTTTGCAAACATTCTTTTTCCAAAGTGATAGGATTTGATGGATTTCCTTGGCATGTCAGAAACTGACTTGGCAACATGTTTCTTTAAAAATCTACCTTTGATTACAGTGGATTTTTTCATGTCATACATATAGTTTCTACTTTTTTCAGCTTTATTTATCATCTACATAGAATAAAATTAATAATTTTGAGTACATATTCAGAAGAGTTTTGACAAATGTGCGATCCCCATAACCACTACCAAAATCAACATACAGAACACCCACAAGGACTCCCTGCCCCTCTGCTATTAATCGTCTCGGCCTCCCGCCCCCCATGCCCTCAGTCGCTGAAAGGCCTACTCATCTTTCTCTCACTGGGCCTACCTTTTTAGAATTTCATATAAATGGAGTCATATTGTGTGCATTCTTTTGTCTTTGGCTGCTTCCACTCAGCAAAATGCTTTTGAGATTTGTCTGTGGCCAGTGGCTTGTTTCTTTTCACTGTTACGTGTATTTGTAGTTTATTCCTTGTTGTGAAATAGTTTTCCATGGAATAAGTCTACCACAAGTTGTTGATCAGCTTACTAACTGATGGACATTTGGGTTGCTTTCATTTGTTGACTATTACAAACAAGCTCCTATGAACATATCATACAAGACTTTGTACGAATATAAATTTTTGTTTTCTTGGGTAGATAACCAGGAGAGGGATTGCTGAATCGTACGATAAATGTATTTTTAATTTTTCAAAGGAACTGCAAAGAGTTTTTCAAAGTGACTCGACCACTTTGCATTCCCACTAGCAGCGTATAAGCATTTCTATTGTTTTACATAATCACCAAAACTTGATACTGTGTTATCAATATTTTAAATTTTAGTTCCTGTAGTGGTGATTGATGTGACTTTAATTTGTATTAGCCTCATGAATAATGTTTATCTAAAAAGACTGTTGGTTTTATTCATTTTTCCTTTCCTGTTGTCCATTTTCTGATTTCTACTCTTTTTTCTGTTTTACCTTGGTTTACTTTGATCTTATTCTTAACTGTTTTATTTTAACGGAGAATGAAGGCATCAATCCTTAATGTGATTGCTTAATGTGAAAGCTCTTAGGTCATTCATTTTATTTATGTATTTACTTTTTTAAAGTGATCTCTATGTCCAATGTGGGGCTCAAACTCATGACCTGGTGATCAAGAGTCATATGTTCTAACAAGAGCCAGTCCTCTTTCATCGTAAATCTTTCTTCTCTTGTAATATAAGCATTTAGTATTATAAATTTCTCATCAAACTCTAATTTAGCTGCATTACATACAATTGCTATGTTGTAGGATTTTTGTTTTTGCCTTTGTTTTAGATTTTATTTACTTATTTGAGAGAGAAAGCACGAGTTTGGGGAGGGGGCAGAGGGAGAGAGAGAAGCACGTTCCCTGCTGAACAGGCAATGCTATGGGGATGTGCGGCTCCATCCCAGGGCCCTGGGATCATGATCTAAGCCAAAGGCAAACACTCAACCCACTGAGACACCCATGCGCCCCAACTATGTTGTGTTTTAATTTTTATTGATTTCAACATATTTTCTTTTTACCTTGGGTTATTTGGAAGTATGTTGTTTAATCTTTTTTTTTTTTTATATGTTGTTTAATCTAATTGCTTGAGAATTATCTACATATCTAGAAAACTGCTTTCTTGTATCCTTGCATTTTGGCCAGACACCGTTTTTTGTTTTTGTTTTTTTTAATTTTCAGTACTATTAAATTTATTGAGATTTATTTTAAACCTAAAATCTGATGTATCTTGAATGTTTCATGTACAGTGGAAAAAAAATGGGAATTCTGCTGCTGTTTCTGGATGGACCACTCTGTTTATGTCAATTAGGTCAAGTTGACTAACGATACTGGTAGTTTCTGTTTACTACTGCAACCCAAGTATGGTCAGTTGTCTATAAATATTTTTTTGCTTGAATGAAGAAATACATGATCTGTATTGTAACTATGATTGTTGTTTTTAATCCCCCACTCGGAGTTCTAAAGTGGCCTGGCTGAGGAATAATCTCAAAGCTGATCAGTGCATCTATCTCCCTAGCATCCAGACTGTCACATCTGAGCAGTAAGTTGAAAGGCCACTGGGCCTCCATGGCCTCCCTTTACGTCAGTTCTAGACCTATTACTGCAAAGTTTGCTGTGTACACAGTTTTCCTGGTTACCTAAACTTCAAGAGATTGTCGATCATTTCTTTGTACATGAAACCTACCTTTCATTATTGTTCTGAAGGAAAACATCCAGAAGAAAAGAACTTACATCTATATAAAGAGAGTTGGTGCAAATCTGATTTTCTAGGCAGGCAGCTGAGGACGGGCGAGGGAGAGGGCCAAAGGGAAGGGAGAGATTGCAGCAGTGAAATTTTTATGACCTAAGTACATTCTTTAGTGATTACAATTTTTTAATGTACTCTCTCTTTACAGAGTGTTTGTTTCTTTGCATGAATCTTTTAAAAGAGATGTCACTCGTGTTCGTGGCCCAGGAATAAAAATGGCAGTCCTTGAAATCAAGATTATCAGTCTTTTTAGAATAACCTCACAATCCCTACCACCACCAAAAGTTGTATTCCATGCTTATTTCTTTTTTTTTTTCCATGCTTATTTCTTTTCAAACTTCAGGCAAATATTAATTTTATTTTGAGAATTTTACAACACCCCTTTGAAATTAATATGTATACACTGTCTGCTTAAAAAAAAAAAAAAACAGGATTTCAGGATTGGGATTGAATTGTTTGGTAACTGTGACACCTATTAGCTAGAGTTGTAATTTGTATAGCCTCCAACAGTGGTGAGAGCATGCTATTTTCCTAAATTAATGCATTGAAGTCCACATAAAATTTGTGTGCTATTAATGTCCATCTCTGCTTCCTGTCATTTCAGTCCTTTTTCTTCTTTTTCTTTAATTCCCTCCAAGGAAACCTTGATGGGGAAATCAAGTCTGGCCAGTTTTGTTAGTTCTTGCCTCAAGTATAAGTGCTATCTTTAAAATCAGAGCTCTGCTTGCTAGTCTGAAGTGCTTCTAATTAGGCCAAAACATGTCTTAGCCTGAGAAATTTCTCTGCATAATTTTAAGTTTTAATATGTAAGAAAGCTGGCCAAAAGAATATTATATGTGGATTTTTGGGGGTTAAACCTATTGAAACCAATTTAACACAATTTGCTATAAAAACTTCCCTCTAGCCTCTGAAATATTTTAATTAGATACTGCTTGGAGTATGCAAACATTAACTTGACATATTCTTGTCTTTAGCTCATGGTCTCCTACATTTTTCCTCTATTTTTTTTTCTTGTATTACTCCCACAAAGGGATTCTTTGTGGCTTATTTTTAGATAATCAGGAAGGATGATGCTGCTCTGGTATGAAGGAGAATCATTCTGAATCCGAGAACAGCTTAGTTTTGAGAGCCTGAGAAGGAGGCCTTTAGTCACAGCTCTGGGGACCATCCCTGACTGCACTGTGGGAGCAGTTAATGGATGAAGTGGCACATGCAAGGCCTTAGGCTGAGCCACTGTTCCCCTGGTGTGCAGGGGAAGGGGTGGAGGGAGAGGGAGAGAGAATCTCCAGCAGACTCCCCACTGAGCACGGTGCCCTATGCGGGGCTCGATCTCACGACCCTGAGATCATAACCTGAGCCAAAATCAAGAGTCAGATACTTAGCCAACTGAGGCAGCCCCAAGCCATGACCCTCCTGATGCCAAGAGGAAGAAACACACACTTCCCCTGAAAGGTGGTTATAAATCCTGGTGCAGGGCTACAGGAATATGAATCCTCTATGTCCCTATACTTCGGGATTAAGTTGGGTTGTTCCTAGATCGAACCTTGAGTCCCTAGTGCCAGCCTGCTTTGGAAAAACCATTCACTGTATTATAAGCATGCTTTTGAGGTTGCATCAGGCCCTTAGCTGGTTGTAGGGTAGAAAAGCACCCCGTCCTCAGAGGCAGTGAGCGCAGCCCTGTGCTGGGACACTCTGCTTGTCCAGTGGTGCACGTAGTACAGCCTGCAGAAGTGTGTATGTGGCTGCCCAGCTGCTACATCTATGACTTGCCCCTAGGATCACTCTTGGCAGGAAATAGTCTGTCCTGAATGTTTGGATGGTGATAGCTAGAATGACCGGGGGGTTACAAGACCAGTAAGGCTGGTAATTGTCACAAGTGCTGCAGAGAAAGGCCATAAGGTGTGGACAGAAACCATGGCTGCTGTTTTTTTTTTTCCCCCTTTAAGATTTTTTATCTATTTATTCATGAGAGACACAGAGAGAGAGGCACACAGACAGGGGGAGAAACAAGCTCCATGCAGGGAGCCCAATGCGGGACTCAATCCCAGGACCCCGGGGTCACGGCCTGGGCCGAAGGCAGATGCTCAACCATTGAGCCCCCCGGGTGCCCCATGTCTGCTGTTTCTTTTTTCTTTTTTTTTTTTTTTTTTTGTCTGCTCTTTCTTATGTTTGGTCTCTTAGCTTCTATTTCCCTTCCCTGGGAAGGGTTTCCCTTGTCAATCCATTGAGAATGGAGTCCCATTTTTTTCTTCTTACAAGTGACACGTATTGTATTTGTGTGTTTATTTTGTTTATTGCCTACCTTTTCAACTATGCTTGTGAGGTGTTCACCAACACACCCGCATCACGTAGCTACTACTTGACACAGAGTTGGCATTTAGTAAACATTCCAAGGAAGGAATGTCTTTAGCAACCTCCGACAGCAGCAAGGGGATGAGAGGTATGAAGGCCATCCAAGATAACAAGAAGAGAAGGTGGACAGCAGCCCTTGATCGGAGGGACACAATCAATACGATTTCCCATACTGCAGGGGCTTTCCTCGACTCTCACCCTTTAACAGATAAGAGAAGTTGGACACTTGATGACTCATTGTCTGTAGCTAACATTCACTGAGAATGTCAGTGCCAGGCACTGTGTGTAGTGTTTTGTTTACACACAGTAGGTCATCCAACCTGAACAACAAGTACTCTGTGAAGTCAGTGTAATTATTATTCCAGTTCACAAATACGAAAGAGGAGACTTATGTATGGGGGTGATGATATTAGTTATACAACATGATAAATGACAAAGTCAGGACTTGAACTCAGGTCGGTTTGATCCCAACTATCCAAGTCTCAAACATTATTTTTTCCCACTCTTATTTTTTTTAAAGGTTTTATTTATTTATTCATGAGAGACATGGAGAGAGAGGCAGAGACACAGGCAGAGGGAGAAGCAAGCTCCATGCAGGGAGCCCGATGCGGGACTCGATCCCAGGAACCCGGATCACACCCTGAGCCAAAGGCAGATGCTCAACCTCTGAGCCACCCAGGCATATTTTTCCCCACTCTTAAACATTATTAAACAGATAATTTTATCTTGATAATTTTATCTTTATTAAATTAATAAATAAATATTAATTAAAAAGATAATTTTATCTTTATCTTGAACATGGTGAGGCCTAAAGAGGTGCAAAGTGTGAGCACCTATTACATACTCCCCTAACCTTGGTCTCTTGGTCCAACCTACATTTGGTCTATCAGACGGTGAAGGATTTCCAATTTTGCCCGTGTCCTAATCTAGTAAATCACCATCTCCGTATTCCATTATTTCATTTTGTTTCCTTGGGGCTTACTCTTCACACTGTGGGCAGACAGCTATTTACCTCATGGTTTCCACATCCTTGGTTGGATCTAGGCTGTTTCTCACCCTCAGCAAGGGAAGAGGGGGCTTGTCATCTAGCTCAACAGCAAAAATGCTCAGTCTCTGGTGGGATTTCTTTTCCCCAAGGTTTTAATGGTGCCTTCAAACGGCAATCTTGTGAGCCTTTTTTTTTTTTTTTTTTTTTTAAAGATTATATTTATTTATTTGAGAGAGAGAAAGAGCATGCACATGCAGGCAGGGGGTGGAAGGAGCAGAGGGACAGGGAGAAGCAGACTTCCCACCTGAGCATGAGCCCCAGGCAGGGCTCGATCCCAGGACCCTAAAATCATGACCTGAGTGAAAAGCAGATGCTTAACCACTTAACTGACTGAGCCACCCAGGTATCTCACCTTTCTCAGTTTGGAGACTGCTGTCATTGGTGTCCCAGAGCCCTGGCAGCTTGGGAATGTCAGCCACTCCCAGAAAAAAAGCATAGGCAACTGCTCCTTGAACCTAATATCAGAAATGTTTTTTTTTTTTTTAATGTCTATTAAAGTTTCTCACCAAAAAATAAAAAAATAAATAAAGTTTCTCACCCCAGGTGATCAAAAACATTTTCATGACCAATTTTATAGTATCTATACTACAGATTGCCTTGCCAGGTTAAAAATTACGGTAATTATTTAAGATATAGGTAGTATTTCAATGCACGCAAATTGCAGTATAACTTCCAATTCATCATATAAACACATGTGTTCAAAGCCTAGGTGAAAGGGAAGAAATAAAGATGCGTGAGTTGACTCCAAGAGGTTAAAAATCTAATTGCAATTATTTATAGCAAGACAGATACGGTGGGATATCTTGGTCTTTTTATAAAATCCTAATACCCCTACATAAACCAGCCTAACAACAACCTGCTACCAGCGACAGGTGCCTTCCCTTCCTGTCTCTGCTGCTGAGAGGGAGGGAGCTCACAGCTCGCATCTGCGAGAACAGGGTGGGACGTGCAGAGGAACACTGCACAGTTATTAGTTTCCCTCCTCTGTCCCTCCCTCTCCTGACCCAGCTCAATTTTGCAGAAGAAAAAAAATTGAGGCAAGTTAATCTGTAGCTTTTCCAGATCTAAATGTGGGGTAACACAGAGACCTACAATCCAGCGATGCTCTAAATATTTTGTGATCCTGTCTCCACTGCATCCGTATGGCTGAAGACAGGCTCAAGGTTAAGCTGCATTTTATTTTGCGAACTTGTGAAAGTTGCACAAAACACATTCGTGTATTTTAATTATCCCTGATTATTATCCGTGCTAGGTGGAAAGTATTTAAAAATCACAAAAACATTTCTGCCTGCATCTTGAGGCTTATACCACCAAACATTAAGAATGGTTCATCCATCATGAGCTTGTTCAGGGGAAAAAAAAAAAAGTATTAAAATGTTTTGTGCTGCAGTTTAAAAGTCCATCATGTTACTCTTCTTATAGTGTGTTTGGTCTTTATACCTTCATAGTGTGCAGTACAGATAAAAGTGTCACTTGAGATCAAATTCTACTACCTACCAGAAACAGGGAGTCTGAGCAAGGCTAAGCAGTTTATTTCAATCCAGCAAACATATATCAAAAGCCTAAGACCCACCTAGGTCCTATAGGCAGAGAGTACAAAAAGTAGCAGAATCCTTTTTTTTTTTCCTATTTTTTAAAACATTTTATTTTTTTAAAGATTTTATTTATTTATTCATGGGCAGATACCCAACCACTGAGCCGCCCAGACGTCCCAACATTTTATTATATTTAATTGAGAGCAAGATCACGAGCAGCGGGGAAGGGCAGACGGCAGGGTGAGGAGCGGACTCTCTGCTGGGCAGGGAGCCTGATGCAAGGCTCCATCCCAGGACCCCAGGATCTTAACCTACTGAGCCACCCAGGTGCCCCAAGTAGTAGAATCCTAATAGGGAGATGAGACGATGCACAGATGGCCATATCATAGAGTAGGGCAGTGATTAAATGAGGACATTTGCAGCTGGAGGAGAGGAAGTGGGAAAATACTTGAGAAATGGGGGACAGAGGTGGTATATATCATTTCAATTACAAATTACTCTAGATCCGGACACCTGGGTGGCTCAGCCTTTGGCCCAAGCCATGATCCCAGGGTCCTGGGATCGAGTCCCACATCGGGCTCCCTGCATGGAGCCTGCTTCTCCCTCTGCCTGTGTCTCTGCCTCTGTCTCTCTCTCTCTCTGTGTGTGTCTCTCATGAATAAATAAATCTTAAAAAAAAAAAAAAAAAAAAAGGATCACTCTAGACCAAGACCTCCTCCAATGTGACACAGCTGAATCAAGGTTCACTGGTTTCTGTTTTGGCCCCTGCTTCTCTCCCACTTGCATCTTCTTCTTCCATCCCCCTTCCCTTGCCCAAAGAAGAAAGAAATGGAAGGAAAATAATTTTCTTTCTCTTCCAATGCAAACTTTATTGTTTTGTCTAGGGCAGATATGGTAGAGGAAGATACTCATGGGATGAGGCATATGGCACGCTGTGAGAAAGCGATGCAAAACTTTCCAGATTTCAAAGGGATAACTCACAGGAATGAAAACATTAGAGGGGGAGCATCTGAAGAAGAGGAAAAGACAGGATGTGTGTGTGGTGCCAGTTTACCGTAGTCACGGTGTTATGAAAGGATCGTCCAAAAGACCTTGTTTTATTTATTTAATCAAGTAATCACACTCTCTCGACACTTGGATGGCAAGAGCAGAAATAAAGGTATTCGTGAAGTCAGACTTGCAATTGCCAGGAAGAAGTAAGGAATGCCAGTTTTAATCTCTGCTACCTGTGTAAGTCCTAAGGGGAAGATGAGCTCATGAGCGCACATATAGATCATCACAAAGCCGAATTAAAATACATTAAATATGGAAGTCGGATATAAGGCCCTCAGGGTTATGCAATATAAAAAGAATAGTTGAAGAACAACCTGAAGCTTTAAAAGGTGGAAACCCAAGATCCTCACTGGCTGGGGAAAACAGTTACTACTCACTCATCAAGGAAAACACCTTATATATATCACTTGGGATTTGCAACCCCTAGCACTCCAACTGATCTAAATGAATGTAAATTTAGGAGGAGGGACTTGTTTTATCCTCGCATTTGTGGTCTCCACAGCCTCTGGACGGACCTGACAGGCTTCTGTAATTTACCTAAATTGGATTAAGCTGAAATAGGGAAGGCTTCCCAAATCATCTATTATTGAAGTCTTCTTCAAAGGGTAAGTCTCATTTATTCAGCATTTTTTAAAAATGGTATAGTTACCTAGCAAAGTATATGCTATTGGCTAAACAGTTGAATGTTTATTTTAATATTTCATTTTTGGGTAACAAGTGGCTTCAGCAGTACTGGGATCGGTACAATGAATGACGGATATGCTCCCCTCCCCTGCACACCGGGAAGTTTCACGTTCAGGGAGTGAGCCTTGCAACAAACCCTGGGTGTGTTCTTGAGTTGGCATCACCAAGGAACTTCAATGGGGAGCAAAGTAAAAACAAAAGACTTTAAGATAGAACAAAATAGATACCGGTGTAAAGCAAGAAATATGTAAATTCATACAAAGGAATAAAGAAGTGTGAATTAAAATCAAAAGAATACTGAGATTATGGAAAGTATTAAAAGCCGAGAAGCAGGTATAGGAAGATTTATTTGCAAAGACATCACCTCAAGGGCCATAAGGTGGACAAGGGATTTTATGTAGGAATGAGGGGGAGATTGTTCTCAAAAATAACCCAAGACGATAGAAAAGAGGTATTTGGCTATAAGAAAAAAGAAAAGTCCACGTAGACATTTTGCAGGTAAAGACTACTCAAAAAAAGAGTAAACAGTAAACATTTTGGAATCATGAAGAAAACATTGACAGTGCATAGGTGTACATTATTAAAATTTCAGGAATGTTCATTTACTGTAATAAGTAACATGAGTAAAATAAGGGAGACAAATCTAGAAAGAAAGAAATAACTGGGTTGTTTTTTTCTTATAACCTCAGAAATGGACTCTCAACATGCTGAATTCATGTTGAGAGTTCAGGGAGATTAGTTGATCTCTAATCAACTAATGATTGAGAGTTCAGGGAGATTAATTGATTCTTGGCGGGTGTGGTTAGGCTCACAGGCGAACTCCTCCTGGAGAAGCAGAAATACAGCAATCACAAGCCTGAGAACTAATTCTACCTGAAAGCCAAATGGGCCTCCATTATTGTAAGAGAAATCCTTTCATTCTATGGAAAAAAAAAAAAAAAAAAACCTTAAATTCTGGAGTACTCCACTGGCAAACGGAGTTAGCAAGGAAGCCCAGTGCTGGAGTGTCTTGCGTGTCTTAGCTGCAAAGACTAACAAGGCAGCAAGTTAAGGTCTAGCACAGTTTTTTCAGAAACTAATTCTGGCTTAATTTAAAAGTAAATAAACTAATTTCAGGCTATAATTTTGGGGAAAAAAAATAAGGAATTAAGAATTTAAGACCTTGTTCTGTGCTTTTCTTCCGCATAGAGAAACTAAAAAGGGAGAAGAAAAACCCTTTACAGAAAAAGTACGCAGCCCATTTTTGGATTCTTTGGCATAAAGAACTGGTCACCACAGTATAATTCTACTAACAGTTGGATTTCAGTCTGCTCCTTTAGGTTCCATGTTATATAAGGAGAACAGCTCGTATCTGTATGTTCTTTACGTAATTCCATGTTGAGGGCCTGTTGTACCAAAAACATTTTTATGCTTGCTTGTTATTCCTTGAATAACAGAAATATTATTAGCCAATGTGCCTTTAAAGCTTAAAAGATCTGTAAATGTAATTCAGTACCCAAGTTTTACTTTTTTTTTTTTTTGGTCTTGTTATTATTTGACATTTCAGTCATCGTTTTCACAGACCTCATTTTGTATTTAGCTGGGTACATTTTGTTTTTTCTGCAGGTATTTGAATCCATTCATGACAGTGTAGATGCTTAGACGTGCTTTGGAAAAGTATGTGATGTGCATGTAAAATTTTTTTTTTTAATCTCATGTGCACCTATTTGGGCGGATACCTAACACACTGAGCTCCCATTCTATGCCACTCAAAAAAGATAAGCAATCAGCTTCTGCCCTCAGGGAGATTACCATCTATTGTAGCTGATTTAATTTACCTCATCTGTTTTCTTCATGGTTTGAAAGAATAATTAAGCTCTGCATATGTTGAGTAAGCACCTTGCCTGAGCAGTGGTGAGATAAAATGATTTTGTAGACAGACCTGGGCTTGAACCTCGGCACACTTAGTACTTCTAATCCTGGAAGTCTGAGAGTTTACTTTTAAGACAGGAATGCTAATTTTTAGCTGACAGGAGTTTCATGGGGTTAAATGTAATAATGTTTATAAGATGCAGACCATAGAGATAAGCCGTCAATTCTTAGAGCCCCCGCATGCCATGGATATTATTTAAATGATGTGGGCAGCTTTAGCAATTCCGTAATGGTCTGCATTAATTTATCTAGTATTTTAAAATAATAAAATAACTGAAAATAAGTTCATAAATGCAGTCAGGTTCTAACTGGCAGTACTTTGGGTGGTGAAAGAGGCAGCAATTTCCTTGTTAAAAATTCGAGAGACAAAAAAAAAAAAATTTGAGAGACAACCTAGGAATGCCAAAGCTTGAAGCTCAGGAGCCTTGCAAGCCTCAGTCCTTCCACACGGTCCTCATCAGTCTCAGCCTCTGCAGTTCGAGCCCATCTGCCCAGGGCTGAGGAGTGTCCAGAGGGAGGAGAACAGGAAAAATGGATTTGTGGTGTTTTTACAAAGCCTGGGGGGGGGGGGGGGGGGGGAGACTAAGGAGATAGGGATTGGTTTTGCCAGGATTCTATAAAAAAAGAAGAGCACATAAATGATACCAAGAGACTGACTAGAAGTAGCTGTTGGTGTTTCTCAGCCTCCTGCTCCCAATGCACAGGATCCATTTTGTGGTTTTTCACAGGAAGAGCGCAAGGCAAGTCCAAGCACGGGCCCACCTTTCATTCCTGGACAGCACTTGTGCCCTCAGCCCTCTCTCCTCTCCCATTCTGTTGAACCGTGTGGAACAATAAAGAAACTACCCTTGAGACCAACCTTGAATTCTCCACCTAAGACCCAGATGGGCCGTGAACTCTGTCCACCTCGTCACTCCTTGCAACCGTCTCCCTCAAAAAAGGGTCACGGCACTTCCTATAAAGAGTAGGAGACAGAAGGGCCTCCCTACTCAAGAAATCCCACAATTTAACTGAAGGCCGTAAGCCCTGCAGCTTATTTGGAGTTTTTCTCATTGTTGAATTCCTCTCCTCTCTCCAGATTCCCCACCTAAGAAGGGAGGGAAGGTTAAAAGGAAAACAGTTTGAAAAAAGAAAAAAAAAAAGACTGGAAAAATGACCAAACTGTCTCATTTTTTAATTTTTAATAAATGTTTTAGAAAGATTTATTCATGAGACACACAGAGAAGCAGAGACACAGGCAGAGGGGGAAGCAGGCTCCATGCAGGGAGCCCGACGTGGGACTCGATCCCAGGACCCTGTGATCATGCCCTGGGCCTAAGGCAGATGCTCAACCTCTGAGCCACCCGGGCATCCCATTATCTCATTTTTTTATTTAAGTAATCTCTACACCCAACCCACCGAGCTCTAACTCCCCACCCCAGGATCAAGAGCCATGTCTTCCTCCCACCAAGCCATCCGGGCAGGCGCCCTATTGTTTTAGTTATGTTGGGTGAATATAACACAATTTATTCTTCCCTGTTGATAATTGCTTTTGTTTAGTTATTTAAGTAATAAATCTGCCTTAAGATCCCACTGTGCATTTTTTAAAAAGATTTTGTGTTTAAGTAATCGCTACACACAACATGAGGCTTGAACTTCAAACCCCAAGACTGAGTAGCATGCGTTCTCCGTTCCCTCCAGGCCCTTCTCTGTGGAAATGGTGACTAGGACTGTGAGGAGAGTTTCCAAGACCCAGTTAACCTTGCCCCATTTTAGTTTTTCAACTTACTTTGGCATTGGAATTGAAAGGAAAATAAAAATCCTCTGTTGTCTAAATTTGAGGGGGATGGGGAACTGAGACAGATGGACAGACATAAAGGGAGGACAGGAGGGTGGGTGGAAGGAGAGAAGGGAGGAAGAAAATGGGTAGGCATGACCTTTAACTCGTAATTCTCATTTTATAGAGGAACCTGATCATCTTAATTTGCAGTAACTAAGTAAATAACACTTACATGGCTACATGATTCTTTACTTCACTCTTGGAAATACTCCATGTCGTCTGGAAATGTTTAAAGAGCTTTGTCATATCCCTTTAAGAAGTGATGAAAACAGTGTCAAATACGAGTTTCAGAGCCACCATCGTCACCAAGGAGCATAGTTGACTTTCGAGTGTTTTTTTCCTAAAAGTTGTTTTTCTTTTTTTAAACTTCATGAAGAATCCAAACTCCTGAACCAATCGGAGGGAGACTGAGGAAGACGACGAACCACCTCTGGAAGTAGGCACCGCTCTATGCACCGTTGCAGGCAGGCTTTATTGCTGCCTCTAACCCTTTGATTCCTTATTGCACCTCCCTAGATTTTTCTCCTTTCGTTGTTACTTAATTTGCTTCCTCCAATGTGGGAGGCCATGAGCATCAGACCTTCAAGTGTGTTCCTTTAAGCTCTAGGATCTACATTAATAAACTATCTAGGCAGTTACCTAACCTGTCCCTTTTCCAAAAATTTGATATATAGATCATTTAAGAAACTGGCCAGTTACAACAATCAGCGCATGGTAATTAGTGACTCATTTAGTCAACTGTGTATTTCAGAGATTTTCAGTTCTATCGTGAAGATTAAGAATAGTTTTTTAGGATGGGGCACCTGGGTGGCTCAGTCGGTTAAGCTTCTGACTCTTGATTTCGACTCAGGTCATGACCTCTGGGTCATGAGACCGAGGCCCACGTGGTGCTCCAAATGGGGCATGGAACCTGCTTCAGATTCTTTGTCTCCTTCCCCATCTGCCCCTCCCCTGCAGGCTCTGGTGTACACCGGCTTGCTTTCTCCCTCAAAAAAAAAAAACAAAAAACAAAAAACCCTGGCTGGCTCAGTTGGTGGAGCACATGACTCTTGATCTCAGGGTCATGAGTTCGAGCCACAGGTTGGGTGTAGAGATTACTTAAAATCTTAAAGAGTTTTTTATTGTGTGTTTTTCATTTCAGGAATGTTGGTTTATTTTTAATTGTGTTGTTTAGTTATGGGGCAATAAACACATTCTTTATAACGACATCAATTCGTATTTGAAACCAGATGATAATCATTTTCAATTAAGTTCGTGCCAAATGAAGTTTGGGAGGCTTCGTGATAAATTCTATCAACCCACAGAACTTCTGATGGGTAGTCTCGTGGCCTTGTAGAATAAATTGCAAATGATATCAAAATAGTGACACGTGGCTGTGCAAATAGCAAGCCAAGTTCCGGGCAACCCTTTAATCAAAAAAGTTAATCTAAGAAAAAAAATGCAAAAGACTTCTCAATCTCCCATTTTTAACAATCATAGGTGGAAGTTTAAAATATTTGTGATTTCTTTTTTTTTTTTTTTCCCCCTGCAACATTTAGGGCTGGGATGAGTGAAGCTTCTATGATGAGTGTTTTACCTCACACTCCTGGGCTGGAAGTAGTTTTATTTAAAGGAAGAATGGAAAGTATATAGGCCAAAGTTGAGAGAGAAAAGATAAATATTTGGGTTGAAGGGCAGTGGCCATAGAAATGCCTTAGATAATAAGTATATAAAAGGCTTGGCATTTATTACTGTGCTTGGAAGGATAGTCTGGAGGCTCCTGAGTTTTCTTGCAAACCACATCAGCAGCAGCTCCATCTGGGAAAGAGTTCTCTGCCCTAACCCACATTCCAAGGCCAACTCTCAGGCTTTCCTTAAAAGGTGCCTTGTATTAAGCTGTCAGGAAATAGCCCTTTGTTAGCTCGATGGTTCTGGGCTCAAAGAAGGCTGAAGGATACAAATATAAAATGTGATTTTTTTTTTTTTTTAACCACTCTAGCTAGAGCTGGTTTTGAATTCCTATGATAGTGTTGAATTTGTTCAAGATTCTTTTTTTTAAGATTCTCATTCAGCCTTTACAATTGGCTCAATGTTTGGGAGAAGGGGAAACCTGTTGATACAGCTCTTTGAAGTGCTGTGGGTTTCAAAACAACTCTAGAAAGCCCGCATTCCTGCGGTGAGGCCGGGGTGGGCGGAAGGCCTGGCCAGTCATTCAGAGGAGGAGAAAGGGACCGAACTTACCTCCCAACAGGTGAAGTTAAGCAAGTCCTGTAAGTGGATTGATTTGTTATAGAAATCAAAGTTCTGTTCGCGGGACCATAAACAACACTCCCTCACCTAGTACCTTCTATTTCTCCACCCCACCCTCAAAGGCCCCCGGCTCCCTGCTGGGGAAGGCGGCCTTTCTTGTTGCAAGTGCCTTTCTTCCTCCTGATGATAGCTATTTTTTTTTCTTTTTAGCTCAAAAGGAGATTTCCCCCCTTTTTTGTCTTGCTTGTGTGCCTTTTCTAATACATTGTTTCTCTCTTCCTTTGTTACTCGTTCACATCTTTTTTTTTTTTTTGCTCGTTCACATCTTAAAAACAAACCTGAGCTTTGTATCCAAACAAAATGCATGCTCTCGAAAATTATAAAGGAATCGTACAGCTGTCCTCCGTGATTATGTTCTTTGAGCATCAAAGATTTTGAAAGTGCTTAGAAATGTCTGTTTTAACAAAGGCCACCCTAAAACTTCTTACAGAAGCCCATCTTTGTGAAGTCTCTGATTTTTGCTTTTACGGGTGGTTTACAGAAATACCGAGTGTGTCTCAGAAATACCTGTGCATGTTTCAGCGGAGTTGGAAGTTCGACAAGTGAAAGCTCTAGGCTGATTTTTCATTTGCAGTTAAATCTGGCCATTTATGCAGAGGAGTGGTTTTTGAGAAGGAAATCTTCCTGCAGAGGTAGAGGTATAATAAGCATTATTCAGGGCAACAACTTAACTGGAAAAAGAATGACAGGTGAGGGTTGTGGGAGCAAGGGAGATGGTGGCTGATGTTTTGAAAGCTCTTAGAATTGGGAATTTTGTGAGTGTTGTCAGACTCTTGGGGGAGGTAGAGAGAGGCCTTCCAGGGTGTGTCTTCACCTGCTCCGAACTCCCTTCCTCCCTCCTGCCCCTGCGTCCAGGCCCTTCGCATCCACGGGCCATGCTCCCGAGCCGCTGGCAGCCTCCAGCTGGGGCCCTGGGCTGCTCTGACTCCTGCACACTTTTATCCCGTGAGATCATTCACCCCAGGAGTCATGGCACTAATTTTCCAGGAGGCCGGCTGACCAGGGATGAAGTTAAAGGACTTGAAATAGCCTGGGGACCCAGCAGGAGCTTGAGAACTAGTTGGTGGATCAGAGTCTTCAGCTGTTTCCCTCATCCAGTTAGGCCTCCCGCCTGACCTTGGGGGAGCAGGCTCGCTTTTTTGTTCGTGTTGCAGTTATAACCCTGACTTTTAAAATACCCAGTGGACGTTGCCAAAGTTAATAAGCCTGCCTTCATCTACCTAATCATTCCAAGCCCTCCAAACCCTTTGTAGCTGTATTTCCCATACACCCTTTACATTTTGCTTATGGGAACTGGGAAGGCGGGTTGCTCCAGGCCCCCTGCACCCCCTAATAAGAGCAGGGCGGGGTGTTGAGCTTCACCTGTCACATTGCCATCAGGGATGCTTTTGCTGCTCCAGAAACATTTCTAAAATAAAGACCAAAAATCCACATTAAAAAGACATCCGGTTAAAAAAAAAGCCTAAGCTTTAGACAACTCCCACTAATAAGCCATTCCACCTCTAGCAAACCGTGAGATCCCAGTCATTTGGGGGTTTTTCAGTGAAGGGCAGTTGACCCACATGGTGTCCGCTGGTTTTCAGGTGCGCGGCATCTGATGGCTTCCACCCCATGTCGGTTCTTGGAGTTGTTGCCTGAATCACAAATGAAAGAGGGGTGCCCGGGGGTGCCCGCCATCCCTCGGGGCGCACACTGATACCACCTGCTGGTGCCACTGCCCCAGGGGGCCGGTGGTGGGGGCTCGAGGGGAGGGCAGCTCGCCCTGGACTCTGGGCACCTGATTCGGGGAGTCCAGGGTGCTGGGAGGCCAGCATTCTGCATTCTCAGCAAGTCACAGGTGGCAAGACCACGGCTGCTCTCCAATGTTATCACCTGGGCAGTTGTGTTATGTTGTTGTTTTTTAAGATTTTATGTATTTGTTCATGAGAGACATGGAGAGATAGGCAGAGACACAGGCAGAGGGAGACGCAGGCTCCATGCAGGGAGCCTAATGCAGGACTTGATCCCAGAAACCTGGGTTCAGGCCCTGAGCCAGAGGCAGACAGACGCTCAACCACCGAGCCACCCAGCGCACCCCCCCACCCCGCCCCCCCGCCTCCCAGGGAATTGTTTAAAGCTCCAAGTCTTTGGGTTTTGCCTATCCCCCCTACATGCTTCTCCCCCCCATTCCTCTCAAGTTTCTCATCAAATTGGCCTTGAGTTACAGCCAGAGTATGGGGACTTTTTTAATCTCCAAGTACTTCTAATATTTAGACAAGTTTAAGAACCTCTAGATCTTTTTTTTAATCAGTTGCTACTTGGAAATCCATTCATTTATTTGTATCAGCTGCCTGGTCCCTGTCGGCATTTGTTTTTCTGAATTAGATGCTCTGTCCTCTTTTTGAGGCCATCACATCAGTCTTTCAAAGCCCCTTTTCCGGTATTTAACACATTTTAAAAATTCTTCTTGCACTCGCCTTGCTCTAAGCCCCATACACATTTATTCGTGACTCCTAAGGCAATGACCACATTCTGACTTATAATTTTATGTGTGCTTATCTTAACCTCCCTCGTTGATAAACTACCTGGAGGCAGACACCGTCTCCTCTCTTTTATCTTTCTCTGTGGTTTCCCAACCAGTGCCCCCACACGGTGCCCTGAGCATGCATTTCTTCATTGAAGGAGCACTCAAGGCTTCGCAGAGCTGGTATTCCAGATACGATCCCTCCCCCATGTAGGAGCTGACCAGTCAAATGAGGGAGACCGATATGCACAAATGATTTACAAAAACAAATGTTAAGTATTCAGCCAAGACAAGACAAATCTAAACTATTAACAGATTGGAAAGAAGGTCTTTTTTGAGGAAAGGATTGAGATCGGAAGAATATGTAATTCAGTGGGGGTGGGAAGCGAGGGTGAAGAGCATTCAAGATAGAGGAAACTAGCATTTGTGTAACTTTAGAAAGAAATTTAATTTTTTTCAATCAAAAATCTTCCTACCCCCTATCCTCCATCTACCCAGGTCCCCAGAGAGGTGCCAACAATTATTAGTTTCTTGTGTATCCTTTTAAAATATCATTACATCGTTTTTTAAAAAGAGAACTATGAGAGCATTGAGAAAGAGAAGCAAGACTCGAGTCTAGGAGATCAGTCGTAGGGAAATAAAAAGGCAAGGAAATAAAAAGCAAGTGAAGGGCTAGGGAAATTTAAATAGTTGATCTGTGTAGCAACATAGTCTCTTTAGGCATGTTCGACAAATGCATACTAAACACTGAATTTCCATCTCTCTTTTCCCCCCTAAACAATGTGTTCTTTATCTCTTTTCATTACAGAGATACCTTTTCTTTTTCCTAAGGAAAAACTTGCTTTAAGGATGAGCATTATCCTATTATGTCGCTGTATTAGCTAGTATGTCCCCAATACTTGGGTTGCTTGCAGTATTTTACTGTTGCAAACAATGCCACAATGAGTAATTTTGAACCTTGAACATTTTTCACATATGTAAGATCGTTTTCCAGAAGAGAAATTGCTGAGTCACGAGCATATGAATTTGTAATTTTGAGACTTAGATTGCCTTCCAAAAGTATTTTCTCATTTTACATTCTCAACGGAAATACATGAGAGCCCCTTTCTCAACTGCATCCTCAATAGTCTGTTATCAACCTTTTGGATATTTTTTTAGTGCTACTAGGTACAAAAAATATATCTTAATATTTTTAATTTGGACCTTATTATAAGGGAAGCTGAATATCTTCTGATATGTTTTAGAGACTTTTATTTTTTCTGTAAACTTCACGTATTTTTTTTTTTAAGATTTTACTTTTAAGTAATCTCCACACCCAATGTGGGGCTTGACCTCTATAGACTGAGCCAGCCAGGCACCCCTAAACTTCCTGTTTTCATACTTTTTGCCCAGTTTTATATTGAGTTGTTGGTAACTTTCTTATTGATTTCTAAAAACTCTTTATGTATTAAAGATTTTATACTTTTTTGACGTGAGTTACCAATAATTCTCCCAGTCTTCTGTATGTGCTTACAGTGTTGTGGCATTTTTTTTTGTTTGTTTGTTGTTTTCTTGTTTGTTTTGACCTTTATAGTTGGTTTGGGTTTTGTTAGAGTTAAATTTATCGATCTTTTCTATGTTTCAGATTTTGAGTCATAGTCAGAATGGCCTAACTCACTCCAAGACTATAAATAAATTCTTCCATGTTACAATCTAGAACATTTATAGCTCTGCTTTTTTACATTTAAGTCTTTGATCTTTCATATGCATTTGGCATATGATGTAAGGCATTCATCTGATTGTTTTTGTATGCCCATGTGCTGTTAAAATATCATTACATCGTTTTTTAAAAAGATAAGTATGAGAGCATTGAGAAAGAGAAGCAAGACTCGAGTCTAGGAAATCAGTCCTAGGGAAATAAAAAGGCAAGGAAATAAAAAGCAAGTGAAGGGCTAGGGAAATTTAAATAGTTGATCTGTGTACAACATGGATAGCAAACATTACATGGGTGTTGCCGTTATCACACCCCTTCATGGTAGACATGGCCAATCTGACGTGATACTTCTTAAAACATTGTTTTAGGCAGCCACTTCCTATTAATCAAAATAAATACATTTGCCATCCCTGATGTAGGATTTGATTTGGGAAGTAACGGAGGGAGAAGAGAAGTGGCAAGAGAGGGAACTGAAAAGGCAAATGATATCAGGGTCTTGAATGCATATTAAGCAATGGTGATATGATGTGAGTAGGTTTTTGTTGGTTTCTTGGGCTTTTTTTTTTTTTTTTAGTGTAAAAAAGTGACATGTTACGTGTTTCAACAAAGTGGGGGGGGCGGGGTGGAGAGTGATGGCTCGAAAAAGAGAAACAAAAGCAACTGTAGTAGTCCAGTCTAGAGATGCTGAATATCTGAACTCAGGTAGTAGAGTGCAATAGAGAGGAAGAGCCATATTCAAGAGGTAAACTCAGTAGGACATATTAAGTGTCAAATGGCAGGAACTGAAAGAAATTAGCTATAGGTAGTGGAGAAAGGGTAGACTAAAAAATGATTGGTTTCCTAAAGTAGTGCACGTGGTAGTTTGGAGACTGAAAACTTAGGAGGAGGAACACATTTGAGGATGGGGAGATGAAAATAATGGTAATGAGTGCGGATTTCAGATAATTAACACTGTGTTTCAACTGTCCATATTTGCCTAGCACTGCGCTAAAATTATGATGTGTTTAGCAATAAAGAGAAGAATTAGTGTTGATTCATACAAAATAAATACTTGAGGACAGAAACTGAAAACATGGAACTCTGGGTTCTCAATATGAAAGAAGACTGCTTCAGGAACTGGGGGAAAAGATGAACTTGCAGGTGGACCCTGTAATAATGGAAACAATGACAAAAGTTGATACAAGTCTACATAAACTGGAACAGGAAGCATGAGGTGATCTTCCAATAGTAATCCAGCATTAGCCACCACCAGCCAGTCCCAGCATATTGTGTCCAAGCGGAGGCTCCAGGACTTTAGACGTTAAAATCCTGGAGAACATTCAAAGAGCAACAAAGATAATTAAAGGGTTAGAAATAATAGCTGAGGCATGAAAGTATATTTGAGTTAGCCTGGAGAAAAGAAGAACAAATGGTTACTCCATTCACAGTAGATGAAAGCACTATAGAAATAACTATTTCCTCAGAGTTGGGAGCAAGAGAAGAAGGGATTAAATTGTAAATTGATGTGCATGAGATACGGGGCAAAACTTCCTGAGAAGAAGGTTAAATAATAGATTAGAGCTAAATTTGGTAGTTCAAGTTGTCTGGAAGTTGTGAAATCTGTCTGTGAATCTTTAAAGCATGGAGAGCTAAACAGGAAATCCTCTATTTAGCAAGCCCTCTGTGCTTTAGGATCCAATTCTATATCCCTGCCAGCAAAAAAATCCACCACAGATCTTGTGTGAGTTGCTGCCCTAAGATCACCTATTCCAGAAGGCCCTCACCCCTGTCAATGGCCCTTTAAGAGCCATGCATTCATTCCATAATTATTTTTGAACCATCCACGCGGGACATTATTTTAGGATAGAGAGTGAACAAAACAGAAGAAACGAATGTAGCCAGTTTATTGAGTCTTGCTTGTGTCAAGTATAAGCAACTACCTGCTTAACTCGAAAACCCACCTTTTTGAAAACTTGTCTCTTGCTCTAGTCCCTATTTGCTGGATCTTTGTTTCCTCTGCAAGTGTCTTCTGGAGTCTGGTTATCTCAGGATCCAGTGCAGGGGACTGGAGGGTCCTCACTCCGAAAATAAATAGGGTTCAAAAGTGTGGATTTAATATTTTTCAAATAGAACACAGATTGCCTGTAGTTTTAATTTGTATCGAAAGCACTCAAGATGTAATTTATTCATTGGGCTTACTCCTTTCTTTTTGACAATCTGCCGTCTGACAGCCACTAGTGAATTTGACAGCATCGTGCTCAATGACGGCACTTATTGGAGACTTATTATAACGAGAGCGACTTTTTAAAAAAACTCTTTGTTCAGATAAGCAAAATTAGAATATACATCATTTAGGTGTTTATGTAATAAAGGTAGATATGCCATGTATTGTTAGATGTCTAATAATGAGAAATATTTGGAAGGCTACTGCAGGCATACATGTCTAGAAATTAGCTGAATTTTTTAAAGGCAGATTTGGAATTGGAAATTGATTGCTATATGGGTTATGAGTTCCTTGATTTCTCTGAAGATAGTGTTTGGTGGAGTTCACTTTCTTGGTACTGAACCTCCATTCACAGAGGCTAAGGGCTGTTTATATTGTAGAAGCCACCTCTAGGCAGGGAGGCACGTTCCTCCTGGTATTATTTCTAAATGCTTTAAAGCCTCTATCACTTGAACCCATTCTCCAGATGGAGGATTTGGCAGTGGCAGAAGGTAGGACTAAGGATAAAGGTAAAGGGCCAACGTGGCTAGAAAATACCTTAGTGGTAAAATTGTCGCTGATTCAGAGAGGTGCAAAGTACCAGAATCCCTCTGCAGCAGTTGTAGTACAGCGGGATCCAGTACTGGGACAGCATTTGGCCTGGAAAGCTAGACACCGAAGGGTGGACTCTTGCAACTGCATAACCAGGCAGACATTGATGACGCTGATGATTTTCTGAGAGCAGAGAGATAAGGGGTGGGGGGGATTCCAGAGTATCCCAGAATTAATTGTTTTTATAGAACAATTACCTATGATCATGATAAGTCCAATGACCGACGCACCATGCATAGGAAAATATGATAAGGGCTTTAGAAACACTATCTCATTAAATCTTTGTAGATCCTTGTAATGTGAGTATATTTGGCAAATGAAAAAAACTGCAGCCTAGACAGTTGAATAATTTCCCCTACTTAGAAAATTGTGACGTTGGGATTCAGACTCAAATCAATCTGGTTCTAAATCTACTCATTCATTATGTCACATTGGTTCTTATTATTGTGCCTGTTTCACCTTATTAGAAAATGAGTAATTTGGATTTCCCCCTTAACAACTTTTTTCTTTTAATTTTTTTTAGTTTGCATTTAATCTATGCAGAATTTACTCCCGGGCCATAAGTTTTTGTTTCTTCCGTTTCTTCTGGGATATCTTTTTCTTCTGTGCAACCTCCTCTTCTGGTTTAGGAATAGTCTGCTCTTTTTCAGTAAGAATCATTTCGATGTGGCAGGGAGAGATCATGTGTGGGTTAATCCGGCCATGAGCCCTGTAGGTTCTACATCGCAGCTTGGGGGCTTGGTTCACCTGGATGAGCTCAATGACCAGAGAATCTACATCTAAACCCTTAAGTTCAGTGGTACTCTCTGCATTTTAAAGCACGTGCAGTAAAAATTCAGCACTTTTCTTGGGCTACCGACCCTGTGTCCTGCCCCACTGTTGGGCCTGTGCACACCTGCCAACTCCACCACCATAGTGATAGAATGGCACACACTGCCTCTGCAAAGTGACATCTTTCAGATACTTGGTGGCTTTTTGGATATGCATAATCTTGATGGCCTGGGCAGTTTCACACATGTTCTTAAAGTGCACACGAAGATTTGAACCTCTCGATTTTCATGATTTTGTAGTTTTCTGGGTCCAGCGAGTAGCAAACCATTTTTGGAGGTCACCTGAGGCCGCTCTGGGGAAGAGACCCCCTTAACTTCAAACACTCCAACATAACAAGGAGTGTTTTGGGTTAAGTAGACCTGCTAAAGCGGACATTTTCAGTTAGAGGCCATCAGATGGCAATACCAGAACCGCTGCTAATCAGCTATGCCTCCCAGGCTCAGGTCATAGTAATATTTTAAAAGTGGACGGCTTAAGGAAAAATCAAGTGTTTGAAAGAGAAATTGTGATGAATGTGACGAAGCGACTTGTAAATAAAAACCAAAAGGGGGACGCATGGGTGGCTCAGTGGTTGGGCATCTGCCTTTGGCCCAGGGCATGATCCTGGGGACCTGGGATCAAGTCCCACATCGGGGTCCCTGCATGGAGCCTGCTTCTCCCTCTTCCTGTGTCTCTGCCTCTCTTTCTCTCTCTCTGTCTGTATCTCTCATGAAAAAATATTTAAAAAAAAAAAAAAAAAGGAAGTTTGGAAATTTGATGTCTGGACTTAGAACAAGCAGAAAAGAGCAATAGCTAGAGACCCCCCCAGAGGTAAAATCACCAAGCAATGATGGCAGAGACTGAGTCAGCTAAGGCCAGAAAGCATGGTTGAAAGAGCTATGAGGAAAGTTGGGGTGAAAAATTATACAAATGAATGATGTCACTATAATGGAATTTGAGTTCCATTTAATAAAAAGGTCCATTAAAAAAAAAAAAGTCCATTGTATTCAGGGCTGTTCTTCCAAATTACACAAGGTCATGTGTTTTCATGACATGACTGATTTTGAGTGTACTGCTATATCAATAGTAGGATTCCCCCTAAGTGTAAGTTATATATTAATTCTTCCATTTAAATTTCATTCAGAATTATGTTTGTGATCTTACAAGTTTTTATAAGAACATAGATTCTCCCCAACATCTGTCACTCTGACCTTGCTCAGTATTATGTAATTTATTGTAAGCAGATTGTACTAGAAGTAAATGTATCCTTTTGGGCTTGGCATACATTTCTTGAACAAAAGAGGCCATACTAAACCAAATATTTACTGTGAAGCCAATAACTGGTACTCTACAAATACCATGTCTTGAGTAATTTTTATTTTGGTTGTATATAGCTAAAGTATAAGGCAACCCATTAATTGTAAGCTTTGCCTTTCAAACAGAAATTTGGCCCTGAAAAGAAAGACATTTTTGGCTTTATAAAATGATTTATTTTGAAAATTTAAGCCAAAATGAATATACTATCTTATATACTTTTTTTAAAAAAAATATGATCTTGTTTCTCAGCAACTTGCTTTTTCATCCTTTGAAAATGAAAGAGCACAAAAACATTGTGAATATATTTGTAACATTGCTAAGGAATTCCATCAAACTAATGATGTTTTAGTCATTTGTTAAAAATGTAAAATTCAAAACACACACACACACACACACACACACACACACACACACCCTCTTAGGTATATAGATTGGGAAAGATTAAACCGATGCGTCAAAATCTAAAATAAAAGTCATTTCCTGATCATTTTTGTCAGGAAGAAACTAGAGAAGGAAGATCATTCACCAGTTAAAAATCTGGTGACCCCTTCCGTTGTATCCATCGCATAAAAGAAAGCCTGTTTCCATTAATTAAGGACACAAAGTGTGGAGGCGCCTGTCTGGCTCAGTTGGTAGAGCATGGGACTCTTGATCTTGGGATTGCGAGTTCAATCTCCACGCTGAGGGTAGAGTTTACTTAAAAGAATAAATTAAATTAAATTAAATTAAATTAAATTAAAAACAAAAAACCAAGGGTGGTGATTGCCAGGAGGGAAGAGTGAACCTTGTACTCACAAGTTAGCAAACTTTGAAAAGGCAGTTTCACAAGGTGCTAATAACATGTTTGGGAATAGTCACAATCTTTGTCCCATGAGGCATTATGGACTTAAGACTTCGTTGACAACTTATTCTGATCAGCCAGTTACATAAGAATTGCTTCTTTACCACCTGTCATTCCCATCCCCCTCCATTTATGAAGTATCCATTGTAGACAAGGCATTGGGATGAGAGATGAGCAAAGAAAATACATGTATAAATAAGGTCTCTGGGGGCGCCTGGGTGGCTCAGTCGGTTAAGCATCCACCTCTTGGTTTCAGCTCAGGTCATGATCTCAGGATCATGAGATCAAGCTGCAGATTATCTCCCTAATCCTCTGTTTCTTCCCTGCTCGTTCTCTCTCTCTCAAATAAATAAAATCTTTAAAAATAATAATAATAAATAAAAAATAAGGTCTCTGCCCGTTCTGGATTGCCTAACAGATCCCAGCAAGGCAGGGATACAAACAATTGAAGAAAGCTCAGCAATGATAAACTTAACCAAATTTTTATTAGAAAAAGGAAGAAACAAAAAAACTGGAGAGAAATTCTTAATTTACATGTACAGCTGAGTTTTGCATTTTGGCATTTATAGCTTGGTACTGACTTCCTTTACACAATGTATGAGGAATCCTAATCTTTACAGAGGTCTAGGCTTTAAAAGTTCCAAAGGAGACCGTGTCCTGGCCTTTCTTATCTTGAGGAAATGAAAACCTCTGAAATTTTCTCCTGTTCTGTACTCTTTATTTTCCCCCTGGAGATAGCAGTCATATGATCAGAAAGCCTAGAATTTGTCAGACTTCCCTTGGGGTAAGAAGGCCTCGCTCAGATTCAGATAGTGGCATACTAACAGCAGTAAATCTAATTCTCTCTGCCTATATAGTAGGGCTACTTTGTAATTTACCTCTTCTTTCTTGATGGCTTTGTTCTTGAAGCTTTGAGATGAGAGAGTAAGAAAGCAAAGTTCAATTTGACATATACAAACGAAAATAATACAGTACTTTTTTTTTGAACACAAACTATGGTTTACGAATCTATATAATGTCTTAAAAAAAAACCCAAACAACTCAAACAGGCTTTCTCTAATTCTGTGGAAATGAAAATAGAAGAGCTTCCTTTTAAAGAACATGCTACTTCTCAATTTTAGGGATTCTTATCAAAGAGCAGAGACAGTAATTAAAAAGGGTCAGTTGGAAAGTAACTGTGCAATGTGCAGATAAGGGTGGGGAAGATGTCAGGGAAAATATCATCAATAGGTAATATTTTTCCCTGAGTAAATTTTCCCACAGAGAAAGATTTTTCTATATAGAGTTACTCATCTGTATCTCAGGCTCACAAACTGGCTGGTAAGTTTTAGTGGCAGGAAAATTGATAAATAGTTGTAGCCTGGAGATACAATTTCTCTCCTTGCACATAAATGTCTTCCCATGCCCCTTGGCTGTTTTTATCTCAAAGCATTAATCTATGTTTCTTGGGGAAAATAAATTCATGATGATGCATCAGTAAATTCTCAACAGCTCAAAGATTGCCTTAAAATTGTATTTTAAAATATTACCTTTCTATATTAAATTGAGGGTTCACTGTTGTTACCTAAGAAGTGATCTAAATTGGGAGCTTTTAACCAGGGAAATGTGTAGATTCCAATTTGCTGTGATGATCTGGATAATTTATTCCTCATCCATCTCGGTGAATCTCGAAATCTGCACGAAGACAAAACAAAGCAAAAAGCTCCCTCAGTGACTCATACTCCCCAAAGTGATTTATTTAAACAGAATAGCTACAACTTCAATAATTGTCCATTCTTCCATTTTAAAATGGAGTGAATGACGGAGACGCTCATTTCAGTAAGTTGCCACTTTACGTCATTCCGTGGACCAGAGGCCTGGCGATGTGATTTGAGCAGTACCAGCTTCCCACCATTAGCAACACACCCTAAAGGCAATTATATTACACAAATTAACAAACCCCAGCAGATGATGTAATTACCTGAGTGGCTGAAAAGTCAGGAAGAGAGACTTCTAAGGATGTGCCAAATCCAACCTTCAAGGACTCTTGGAAAAAATTGGTATTACCTACATTGGAACATGTTCTTACACAGCAGGAAATAAGGCCGGGAAAGAGATGGAAACAAGACAGGTAAATATGAGCGAAGGAAGATGTATATAGGTACATAATGTACCAAATGCCCAGGTGTTGCCTTAAGAATCAATAAAAACCAGTGGTTTTTTTCAGGGAGGAATAGTAATGCCAAAGGTGGGAACAGATTGCTGTCAGTATGAAATTTTGTAGACTTCACGCTTCTGGTAGCATCTGCTCTCTGGATAATTTATTAAGTCCCTTGTGGAAGAAATCTGTGAGTTAGACCTATTAAAATAAATGTTAGAAACGAACTACTGATATAAGGAACATTTACAAAGACGAGCACTTTGGTTAAAAAAAAAAGCAGCAAAATGTCAGCAAAGTCAGTGTCCTATCCACCTTGTTTATTAAGTTATAATTGAAATATATGAATAAATGTATTAATGTAAAAATTAAAGCAGGCACTGAAACCGTGAACATTTATGGACTACCCATCACATGTAAGAGGGTCTTGAGGGAGGTACAGATGAATAACCCAGGCTCCAAACTCTGGGAGTTTATGATAGAACACTTGTGCAGCTGATGAATTGTTTGTACTTTGAACATATGAAGTTCTCCATAAACATTCATATATCACAGACCCTCCACAGAGGGTGAAGGAGTAAATGAAAATGCTTGAGTCCTTGGCTATTTATTCTTCCCCTAGGAGAGTTCAAAATAAATGATAATTAATGTCAAATACACACACGCGCGCACACACACACACACACACCTGCTAAATTATTATTACCTTAGCAGGTTTGTCTTACGTTCAATCAATATCCACATCCACTTTAATCCATTACTTAATACTAACTTACTATTTATTACGTGCCAGGCACTGGGGACACAAATTCACAAGCAAGTGGTCTCTATCTTCAGGAAACATACATTCTAATGGAAAGACAAATATAAAATTTTAAAAAGGCAAGTGATTCATTACAAATTATGATAAATACTTTGAAGAAAAAGATTGAGGCCACGCTGTGGGGTTGGGCTGCCTTATTTAGACTAAAGAGTCAAGAAAAGTCTTTTGAAAAAATTAAGCATAGAGACCTAAATATATGAGAAATTAGTCTAGTAAAAATAGAGTAGGACAAGTTTTCAAGTTTTCTAGGCAGACATCCTGGGCCTTCTTTACATGCTTTCCAATTATTCTTGAGCAATCTTACCCAGTCCCATGGTTTTGCGTATCATCTAAACACTGACAACTCCAAATTTATTATCTGACTCACACTTCTCTTTGGAGCTTGACCTGGATATTCCATTACTTACTTGACATCTCCACTGAGAGGTCTCAGGTATCTCAAACTTAAAATATCTCAAACTAGGAAGTCTCTGTCCCCCACCCCCACCTCCAAATCTGCTCCTCCCTCAATCTTGTCCCTCTTGGTACACGATACCTCTACCCATATGCTTATTCATACCAGAAATCCGAGAGTTCCTTGACCTCCCCCTACACTCCCCACATGTGTTATTACCCAGGCTAAGCCTTATCAATTCTATTACCAAAATTGATCTCAAATTACTATTTTGGCATAAGCATCTCTTGCTTAGATTATTGCAATAGCACCAGTGAGCTCGAAATCAACGCCTATGTCTCTATCTGGGGAGCTACAGACCAAGCACGGCAGTCCCAGGTAAGTGGAGGGGACACTTTTCAGCTGATATTTTCAAGCATGTCATGCCAAGTGCTTTACACTTGCACAAACCACTTGGCAAAATTTCTCTTCTGATGGTTTACAAGGCTACCAATAGCTTCATATTACTTCCTCCTTGGCCCCTGACCGAAAGGGACAATTTGGAGAAGAAATGTTTCCATACTACTGCCAGAAGAATTCAACTAGCTATTTCACTTGACATCTATGTTTAAAATGTCAAATCGAACCTCTGATTAAAAAATTCAATCTCTAATTAAACACCGAACACATCTTAGCCCCAAGCTATACAGCTTAAAGAAACTTAACCACGTTTTTAACAATACCTCAATACGCAATGACTCCAAAGTTTAAAGACTTACTTCCTTTAAAAAAAAAAAAACCAAATTGTTAGAAAAAAATGTAATTTAATTCATTTAACCGTAATTTACTTAAAAGTCACTGATACCTTGTTTTCTGTTAGTGCTTCAGGTTGGTTGAAAAACATGATTGAATGGAAATAGATTGATCTTTGCTGGGTCTTTTGGGGTTATTTCTGATAAATAGCCTTTGAAAACAATCTCAATTTATGATTAAGAATATTTACCAGTATGTAACATCTATACGCATTTGCGACAGAATGTGGGGAAGGTATAACCACAAGATGAATTTCACTACATTCTAGCAGAGAAAGCAATAAAAAATTTTATGGATATACTGATCAGTGTTTATAAAGGACAAAACAATTAGATTTTATTTGTGAAATAGGATAGAACATTTCAATAAAAACACAATTACTACTGTATATAAGACTGCTAATTGTCCTTATTTATTTATTTTTAAGATTTTATTTATTTATTCACGAGAAACAGAGAGAAAGAGAGAGGCAGAGACACAGGCCGAAGGAGAAGCAGGCTCCATGCAGGGAGCCCGATGTGGGACTCGATCTCGGGATCACAGGATCACAACCTGAGCCAAAGGCAGACGCTCAACCACTGAGCCACCCAGACGTCCCCTCCAAGTGTCTTTATAAAGCACGATTACTGAAGCTGCTCCATCATACAATGGCTGTGACTCTTGAGAAACCTAATCTTTATTGCTTAGGCTCTCTGTTCAAGGATTTTAGAGGTCTGCATTATTCATATTTGTTTTGAAAGCAGACAAGAGGAGTTTTATCATGCTTTTGATTTCAGATAAGGAATGCCCAGGGAAGTTAAATAGTTCATTGTTTTTATCAAAACATTTTCCAGGAAGTGGAGTTGAAGTGATAATGTCAAACAGAGAAAGAGCTTCAGCTCTCATTCTCCTTCTTTTTTATTAAACAATTGTGCTTGATCTGCTAATGTGAATTAAGATTCCTGATTTCATCCGGTCCTCAGAATCTAGACCATTTCTAGACCTCTTCTAGTGACAAAAGGATGGCACTTCTTTATTTTGAAACTTCTAAAATAATAGATCTTGATGTGGTCACATCTCATTCCAGGGCTAGTCTAAATTAAGATATGTAAGTTAGTATTTAATTTTTGAGCTTAAAACATATCTGTATGTCCTTTAGTCTAGAATTCTACATTAGAGGAGCTGACTTTTTTTTTTAAGATTTTATTTTACTTATTCATGAGAGACACAGAGAAAGAGAGAGAGAGAGAGAGAGGCAGAGACACAGGCAGAGGGAGAAGCAGGCTCCATGCAGGGAGCCTGATGTGGGACTTGATCCTGGGACCCTGGGATCATGCCCTGAGCCAAAGGCAGACGCTCAACCTCCTGAGCCACCCAGGCGTCCCTATGGTTTGATTTCTTGACACTTGAATATATTCCAGGGGTTTTGCTTCAGAACACCTGGTTGCTTTCTGATCCTGATTACTCTCTAAATCAGAAGTAATGTTTTTTAGTCCCTAAGTTTTGGGCGTGAAATTCTAATCCCTTTTATGCTTCTTATGTTCATATTAATATTTAAAACTGTCTTTTTTATTTGAGTTGTCTCCATATAAAACACCTATTCTAGTTGTTCAACTTGGTAAGCCTCCTTCCAACTACAGTTATGTGGCTGGTAATGATTTTGTTTGGCTTGCTCCTTTCAGGGAGTTTGGAGTGCAAGCTCTGTGATCAGGATCTTGGGGTCTTTTACATAGTGATGGGTTCACAAGATTATGTGTAAGATTATGTACAAGTAAAAATGGTTTGGACTTTAAGGAACAGAAAACTTGTCTAAAGGTCACTTAAGGGACTCCTGGGTGGCTCAGTGGTTGAGCGCCTGCCTTTGGCTCAGGGCGTGATCCTGGAATCCCGGGATCTAGTTCCACATCGGGCTCCCCACAGGGAGCCTGCTTCTCTTTCTGCTTCTCCCTCTGCCTGTGTCTCTGCCTCTTTTTCTGTGTCTCTCATGAATAAATAAATAAAATCTTAAAAAAAAAAAAAAAGGTCACCTAAACCATAAGGAAAATCATTGTTTCACATAACAAGAATTCTAAAGATAGGTTAGTTTGAAAGTTGAGTAATTCATTGATTCATCAATGCCATCCCTTTGCCCAGATGTTTTCCATCTTTTCACATTTCCAGATTCTAAAAGTGTGTTATTTGTCCCCTTGGGCAGATTACTTCTAGGTTTCCCAAGTAGATGACAAAGTCCAGAGGCAGAAAACAGAAATTTGTTTCCAGTGTCTTATTAGAAGAAAGCTTTCCCAGAGGCCCCACTGGGTTTTTGGCTAGAATTATGTCACATACCTAATCCAGAACTAATTGGTAAATGAAATGGACTATCATATTGGCTTAGCAGTGGTTTATGGGACCTAGAGACACAGATCCTTGTAGGGAGTTCACAAGGTTCAAATTCTTTCCTCTGACAATAATTAAGATGTTGTTTGCCTTTTTCACTCCACTGGTGGTACAAAAGGAGCAATGGTGGGTAATATTCCCAGTTGTTTAGTACAAATCAAGGCTGTGGCACCAGAATGTTCTAGAAGGGGACACCTGGGTAGCTTAGCGGTTGAGCGTTTGCCTTTGGCTCAGGTCATGATCCTGGGGTCCCAGGATTGAGTCCCGTGTCGGGCTCCCAGGGAGCCTGCTTCTCCCTCTGCCTGTGTCCCTGCTTCTCTCTCTGTGTCTCTCATGAATAAATAAATAAAATCTTTAAAACAAACAAACAAAATGTGCTAATAGTCAGTGCATGCCTCACTGCCAGGCACTAACATAAAGTCATAGAGTTTGCTATTATTTTCTGGTCCATACTGAAGTGTTCATGTTATTTCAGTCACATAATATATGACTGAGTTGTAAGTTGATATAGCTGCTTTTTTCATGGAACATTTTCTTTCTTTTTTTTTTTTAACCCGAAAAATGGACAAACAAAATACCATTATTCAGACTTGGGTATTTTGCAGACATTTTCTTGAAAATGAACAGAAGAAATAAGCCTGCTGCTTTGAGGAAAACAACTGATAATATTTGTTGCAAATGATAAAAATTCAAGCTTTCAGGTGAAAATTAGAATACTGGGTAACTTGTATCTACTACTCTGAGCTTACTAGGTTCCCAGGACTTAAACATTTTTCTGATGACAGCAGTGCTGAAATTAACAGAAAGGATTTTTTTTTTTTTTTTTTTTGGTATGGCATGATGAGTGGTGTCAGCATTTGAAAGATCTGCATGACTCAGTGAACCAGTATTTTCTCAATGACTAATGCACGTTACGCAACTACTCGAGGGTAACATCCATCTTAAGACCAAAATAGACTGAAAGATTTAAAGGTAACACTATGCAGTCTCACTGAATCTGTTTTCTGATTCAACATTATAGAGAACCTTTGAGGAACTACCACTTTTGAGTTTTAGTATTGTATCAAAGAAGAATATCCACAAATTTCTGAAGAGGCTGTTAAATTACTTACTATTTGTATGAGGTTGGATTTTTTTTTAAACATATTTCAACCAAAACAAGATACTGAATGCAAAAGCAGATAGGAACATCTATGTTTTTTTCTATTAAGCCAGACTTTTCAATTTTTTTATTTTGAAAATAGTTATTTTCCATAAAATTTTCACATTAATATGTAATGGGTTTATTATTTTTACTTTTCAATGAATTAATATATTACAATTTTTTTTCTTTAAGATTTTATTCATTTATTCACGAGAGACACACACAGAGAGAGAGAGAGAGGCAGAGACACAGGCAGAGGGAGAAGCAGGCTCCATGCAGGGAGCCCGACATGGGACTCAATCCCGGGACTCCAGGATCACACCCTGGGCCAAAGGCAGGCACTAAACTGCGGAGCCACCCAGGGATCCCCTACATTACAAAATTTTAATTTTAATTTTCTAAAATGGTAAATATTGATAGATATGAGTCACATAAACAAATATACTTTGTAGTCTTCAGTAGTTTTGAGAGTTTTTACAAAAGGGTCCTGAAACCAAAAAGTTTGAGAACCACCTGGTTTAGAACAATCAAGGATTAACCATTTGGGGCTTAGCTACAGCCTCCTCTGCCTACATGATTTTATGTTGTCTCCGTAACAGAGTGGTTATTAACAGGGTGGTTAATGGCTTGATTAGAACAATGATCTGCTGTAGTTAAGTTGAAGGAGAATTTTCCCAGTGACATGTGGCAGTCAGCAAACCGTGATCCATCTTTGGGAAATGTTGGCAAAGGGTTCTCTGGTCTCAGAGACAGGGATCTCATACTGCAATGCTTCTGGGCTGCCAGATTATAGAGGAAAGCTTTCTTCAGAAGCTGCATATAGGAAATGGGCAGAAGCAATTTGTTGCCTTTTATGCCCTTTGGGATCACCCTGTATCTCTGGTCTGGCCCCAAAAGGCAGTCATGTTCTTTGTCCCAAGCTGGGGATGCCCATTTCTTTCTCAAGGAACACAAAACAATGACATTCCATATCATTATCTCATATCAGGGCTGGAGGTCTCAGCCGTACCTGGGCACACCTCCAGCCTCTATAAGTCAGCCAAGGCTGTTTTGAACGGTGGATTGGTAATTCAGAAAAGTTAATGCATTGAGAGTAAAGGGAGCAGATAGAAATGGAATCAAACAATATTTGTATGAAACCAGAGAGGATAATGATGGTAAAGAAAACTGTCATTGAGTATATGCTAGGTTCTCATTAGATCACTGGGGGAAATTATAATGCCCTTAACCATGATTGAGGACACAATGGGAGCCACAGAATTAGGGTTAAAATGAGGGTTTCTCCTTTCGACATATTGAGTTTAATATTCCCGAAAGTCTATAGGTAGAAATGTCCACTGAGCAGTTGGAAATATTGTCTGACCTTTAAAAGAGAGATGGGACTTAAAATACAGATCTTGGAGTGTTCAGCATGAAGGTCACACTTGAAGCTTTAGGAACTGGTAGGATTTCTTTCCCCTTCACAGATAAAGTGATAAGCCAAGGCAGTCAAAGGTAGAAATTTAGGAGGTACCTTGGTGGTGGGTAGAGTGTGACTCTTGATCTCAAGGTTGTGAATTCAAGCCCCATGATGGGAGTAGAAATTACTTAAAAATAAAATCTTATAAAAAAAAAATCTCTACACCCAATGTGGGGCTTAAATTCATGACTCCAAAATCAAGTCTTATAAAAAAAAAAATCTCTACACCCAACGTGGGGCTTAAATTCATGGCTTGCTTTTCTGACTGGGCCAGCCAGGTACCCCTAGAACAGTTTTAGATATGTAGAAAATGTAGATTGCAGAGAGTTCTAATGTACCCAACATCCAGTTTCTCCTATTAGTATCTTACATTGATATGTTTGTTACAAATAATGAACCAATATTGATAAACTATTTTTTTAAAAGATTTTATTTATTTATTCATGAGAGACACACAGAGAGGCAGAGACACAGGCAGAGGGAGAAGCAGGCTCCACGCAGGGAGCTCGATGTGGGACTAGATCCCGGGACTCCAGGATCACACCTCGAGTGGAAGGCAGACGCTCAACCACTGAGCCTACCAGGGGGTCCCTGATAAACTATTATTAACTGAAATCCATAATTTATTCAGATTTCCTTAGGTTTACATAATGTGGTTTTTTTTTTTTTCTGTCCCAGAATCCCATCCATGTTGTCACATTAGTTGTCCTAGCTTCTTAGGTTCCTTTTGGTGGTGACAGTTTCTCAGATTTTCCTTGTTTTTGATGACCATGACAGTTTGAAGAGTATTGGTTAGATATTTTATAGAATGGTCCTGATGTTTTCCTCGGGATTAAATTCACATAAACAAATGTGAGGTTTTGGGAGGAAGACCATAGAGGTAAAAGTGCTATTTTAATCACCTTATATCAAAGGTACATACTGTCAACATAATTTATCACTGTTCTTGTTGACCTTGATCTTCTGGCTGAGTTGGGGTTTTTCAGATTTTCCCACTTAAAGTTACTCCCCTCCTCTTTCCATACTGTACTCCCAGAAAGGAAGTCTAATGTATGCCACACCTAAGGTGGGGAGTTATGTCCCCACTCCTTTCTTTTCTTTTTTAACCTTTAGAATCCAAAGTGATCTTATTTATTTATTATTTGAGGGTGAGAGAGAGCAGCGGCAGAGGCAGAGGCAGAGGGAGAGGGAGAAGCAGATTCCCTGCTCAGCACGGAGCCCGTTGTAGGGGTTGATCCCAAGACCCAGAGACCATGACCTGCGCTGAAGGCAGATGCTCAACGGGCTGAGCCACTCAGGCGCCCCTGTTCTCCCTCGTTTTAAAATTTAATCATTTATTTCTATCAGCGTGGACTCTTGGATATTTACTTTATACTTTGGGTTGTAGTTCAAAACATTAATTTTGTTGCTTAATCTGTTCCAGCCTTAGCCGTTGGGATGCTTTCGGTGGCTTCTGGGTTTCTTTCACACAGCCCTGCTCAATCATGACTTTTGAGTTAGCCATTTCACCATTGTGGTGAATACAGCACAAACGTATGTTGAGGAGTAAGTAGGTAGCAAAGCAGTGGAAGGTACGTAGTACCTCAAATCAAGGTGAGGCTTAATACTTGTCTTTGTAAATCTTCTAGATATTTTAACATCATAAAAACACAGATAAGTGAAAGTCCTGGCTATGTCATGAAAAGGCTCAAAGCATTAAACAAAACAAAACAAAAGTTAAATTGGATGAACATTGAGGACGCCACTTAAGACTTATAATCTGGTGAGACTGAGAAAATAGTTACTGTCTGTTCTTACTGCTTTTATATTTGCTGTACCCTAATTTTTTTCTTTTAACAGAGAGTAATGTGGTAAATTTTAATTATAATGTGGGTATGCCAGAATTTTTGATGTACTCCAAACTTCTCTGAATGCCAGAAGTGTAGGATTATAGAGAAAATAACTTGATTTTAGGTCTCATTTCAATTCCTGCAAAGACTTGATCTTCAGAAATGCTATAAAAATGTTTTCCAGGGAATAGGTAATAGTTCTCACCGCGGATATCTTCTAGCAGTAAAGGAATTTAAAAATATTTAGAAGACAAAGGTTGTGTTCATTTTGTTTTGCGAGTATTTCCTTATTTGAATGAACCGATGAAGTTTTAAAATTTTGCAGGTGACAAAAGAAGCAAGAGAGGGTTGAGGGGTGTTGGTTGATAGGGTTTGGAGAGGCTAAGGAGGAAAAGAAAATATTAATTCATAACACTTCCTCCACATATTATTATCAATCACATTTCATATTTTGGGGTCAGAGCAGCCAATCTACCAGTATTTACTCTATATCAACTTTGTACCACGCGATGTACTTGAATCTGAGGATACTACTTTGAACAAGTCACCATCCTGCTAACAAGCAATTGGTGAGCATAGGAGGCCTAGGTTGGGGGTAGACAAATACACCACAAGTGTGGTGCACTGCAAGCTATGTGCTGCGTGTGCAAGCATGCAGAAGGCAAAACTAAGCCCAATTTGGTTTGGGAATAAATATGCAGGGGAGCTCCTCATAGCAATAACTAAACTTAATCCTGAAGGGCACGTAGGAGATGGAGGAAGATGAAGGAAGGGGTGGGGGATGCAAAGAAATACACATTAAGAAAGGAAAACTGTAGCATTTGAGGGAGTAACAAGTCTTTGAGCACGGCTAGATGGGAGAGTGCTGGACCTGCATTATCCAGTGGAAATATAATGTAAACCAACTACGGAATAAAAAACAAAAAACAAAAAACAAAAAACTTGAGTAGTTACATTAAGAAAGTAAAATGAATCAGGTAAAGTTACTTTTAGGAATGTTTTAGTCTAATATATTTACAATTGTCTTACTTCACCATGTAATCAATATAGAAGATTTATTAATGAGATGTTCTTACATTTTTTTAGCTACATTTGAGAAAGCTAATGTACGAATTACACTTAGAGAGTGTCCCAAATCGCACTGGCCCCATTTCAAGTCTTAAATGGCCACATGTGGCTTGTAGCCACTCTTGGACAGTATCGCCATGGAGTGAAGTAATGAGCGATTAATGTGCAGAAATATGGGAGATTAGGTAGGACATGGTCTGTCAGTGAAACTATGTCACCCGAGGGTGATGGGGATTTTTTGATAAGTTTATGTGTGGGAGTAATCTGATCAAATTAGCGATGACTCCCATTTTCACTGTGGGCAGTGGATTGGAGGTGGGCTTGACCAGAAGCCAGTGAATTTTAGGTAATATGATATGTTTTATATTATATAAAAATATGATGATTTTTTAAAATAGGGAGTGACTTGAGTGTGGTGAGAAGTAGGAGTCAAGAGTCGTAAGGAGAGAGTGAATGGAGAGGAGACAGGAGCAGCTACATCACGTTTGCTTTCTTCCTCCCCCCATTGGAAGTTTGGTAGAACCATTCTGAGAAGGAGAGAGGCTTGGGGGAGGGGAGCGAAAACAAGAAGGATAGCAGGATTGGGAGAGAGTATTCAGTTTGGGACATCTTAAATTCTATGAGTTGCCTGCGAGACATCAAGTGGAATGTTGTCATCTGAAAACAGGGAGATAAATGTCACCATTATATAAATAGTAACTGAAGTCATGGGGTTGTATAATATTACCCAGAGTGACAGTGTAAAACAGTAATTCTAAATCCTGAATTTTTGGTAAGAATTGGGAGGTAATTTAAAAAATGCAGATTTTGGTCTCAATCCCCAAGATGCTGGTTCACTAAGGTGACCTTGGAAATTGCATCTTTAATAAGAGCTCCTAGAGTCTCTGACACTGATGCAAGGGGTGTTTAAAACATTCTTTACAAACACTCGTGTAGAATGATCTATAAGAGGATTCATTAATGAAAAATCAGGAGTGCTATTTGCTATTAAAATGGAGGGGGATCTGGGTTCTTACCTAAAGGGGAACGAGGTTGCGGGTGGGACAGCTAGGCAGGTACTTTACTGGTGGGGCAGTCAGCCTGGGGAAAAGGCACCACGCTTTGGGTACTTCTCAAGATGTGTGTCCTGGGCATATCCTCAATCTACCACCAAACCCATCAAATTCCCCCTCATATTTGGAGGAGGAAGTGAAAAGAGCAGAGACATCAAATAGACTACCAGTTGGGAATGACCACTGAATTTAGGTCATTGGTGACCATTTGGATGATCTAGTAGAGACAGAAGCCCAATGGCAATGGGTGAGTGGACAAAATGGGTTGAGTCAGTGTATAAAAAAAGTCTTTTTAAGAATTTTAGCTATAAAAGAGAGGAACATGAAGGCAGGGTGTATAGATGGATGTTTGCTTATGAAATAATAAGAGATACATGCCCTTCTTACGAGTCTGTCCATCCTTGTTGCATTTCCATTGCATGGGTGGATTCATTCTGTAAAGTCATGGGACTTCTGTCCACGCTTCATAGAATGTAGTTATTAAATAATACTGTGCCTATGTGCCTATACATTCAAATCAGTCAAATGTGCAACCATACTAATACTACCTCTTCTAATTATTGGAATGAACAAACTATTTTGCAGAATAACGGTAGGTAATTATGGATAATCTGAAAGAAGTGTCAACCTATGGTAGGTTTAAGATTGGATGAGGGACACAAGAAAGGCGAAAAAAAAAAAAAGAAAAAAATTCAGCCTGAACCTGAATTTTTCAGTTTCCTTCTTACCTGTCCTCTACCAGCTGATCATGCACCTTTGGCGGAGCCGCCTCCTCAGCCCCAAACTGGTAAAGATTCTAGCCTCCCTCAAGCATGGTGAGTCCACAGGCAGTTCATCTATCTCTCGTAAAGAAGAGCTCGTCAGAACTTCATTGTTGCAGTAATTTTGTGTTAGCTGCTGACTCCTCTCTCCTCCTCAATAATTCCACTCCCATTATTAGGGTAATTTAGAGCTGACTGATTATCAGTCACCAAACTTATTCTTTACCAATGTTCAGTACCAGTTTAAATAGGACACAAATGCAGTAAATATTTAAAAGATTTGCCTTGCTTCCAGTGTGAATGTGGAGGGCTACAAAGTATAAAAATTAAAATGAAATGAAATATAAATAGGAGTGTTAGGGCTTCATTTCTTTTCTTTTCTTTTTTTTTTTAATATTTATTTACTTATTTGAGAGAGAGAGAGAAACTCAAGCAGATTCCATGAAGAGTGTGACCCCTGACACGGGGCTCAATCTCAAGACCTGAGATCATGACCTGAGCTGAAATCAAAATCAAGAGTCGGGTGTCCAATCAACCATGCCACCAAGGCACGCCTTAGAGCTTCTTTTCTAAACATAGCTGAAAGTTCAATTCATTATTTTTGTTGTTTCCACCAGAGAGGATGGATCTATTTTGGAATGAAGCCAAATAATTTAAAAGTCACATTTGCATCACTTTCAAGGTATGCACAGTTTGCCTTAAAAAAGTGCCAGGCAGGGGTATGCAGCAGCAGCATCTCAGCTGGTGTCACTATTGATATATTTGGTCATTTCAGAATTGCTCCAGGTACAAAACTGTTATTCTATATTGGAAGTCCTTACATAAATACAGAGAAAAAAAAATTACTGCTTCTGAAAGATTTGTGAAATTACATTTTAAAGCTCTAGATTTAGAAAATCATTTATGTGTCAGAGTTTGCTCTAATTCTTTGAACATTATAGATACTAGGAGTCTATTTAATTTGCTTTTATTATAATACTTTATTTTTTACCATTATTATGGAATTTTTAAAACACAAGAGCAGGGATAATAGTAAAATGACACCCATATAAACATCATCCACCTTCAGGAGCTCACACATGAGTAGTCTCGCATCACCTATATACTCCCACTGGATTATTTCAAAACAAATCTTGGACATCGTATTGCATCCATAAATACATCGGGGTATATCTCTAAAAGACAAGGACTCTATTTTTCTTTTAAGCATAATACTAATATCACTTATGAAAAAAAATTCCTTACTATCAAATGTCAGTCATTATTAAAAATGTCCTGATTATCTCATATTTCTTTTTACAATTGGATTCTTCAAATTAGGAACCAGAGAGCCTTCCATAATGAAATGCTGTATTTTCAATGTTTACTTAGCTGTGAATTCTAGATGAGAAGACTTGAAGTGCTTCAAAAGACATTCCTTGACAGATACTAATTAGGAAAATAATTAAAAAGATTATTTTCTACGTAGTCACTAGAGGTTTCCAGTTTGATCTTCATTTCAGTAGCAGAAACGTCACCTGGCCTGACACAGGCACTTGAGCCCTCTGAACCTAAAGTCATACACACGGATTTCTAAACTTTTAGGCTTTCTGACCTTGTCTTTCAACCTTTGGTCAAAATCCTAAGGGACATAATTATATGTTGGATCTGTACTTAATTAATAGGAACCATTCTCTAGGATCTGGTCTTTGATCTAGTCTTCGGATAGACCAATTCCCCAGGGACCTAATAGAGTAGAGTGAGTTGGAAATTCAGATAATTCTCATGATACCTGATTTCCATTTCCTACTCCCTTTTTTTTTATCTATACCAATGTAAAAGCAAAATTAGAACATAAAAGATGATACAAATGGTTCATAACATCTGTCTTTAATGGTTCCCATGTAATAAAAAGGCTTATAAAAGAAAATATCTCTGCTGAAGAGTTTGGTTATTTGGCAATCAGCAACAACCGGAAGGGTCAAGATACCTTCCGTCTACACTTGTAACATTGCTAATAAATCAGGTATCCTAACACAAAACTCTAAAGAACTGGGAAACATACAGGAAGAGGCTCACGCTGGAATCATACTCAAAAGTAGCCACTCTATTTTGTGTCAATTCTAGAGAGTTCAAGTTCAGAGTAATAGTCACACAGGCATACACACAATTCTTTGTAAAGATTTATGATGTTTGTTGTGGACTCTGCCTTGAGAGGATAAAAGGCTCCTATTCTGGGTCTCCCAGGACGTAGCCCACACTGCCTCCAGTGAGCCTGGGGAGTGTGAGTGGAGGGGATTTGGTTGTGGTCTTGTACAAAGCTGACAGTGCCGTTCTTGTGATTCAGCACTGCTATCTTTATAGCATCAGAAAAACATTCTCGTTGGCAAAAACCGATTTGGCCCTTCGTTTCTTAAAACAGGATTTGAGAATTTAGCAAGTACATCTTCTTCTCTCTCTTTGTCTCTCTCACATACACACGCATGTGATAAATAGCTTAGTGGTTTAAGATCAAGGGCTTTGAGCTTAGACGGTGGGTTTGCAATTTAGCAGATGTGCCCCCAGTTGGGCAAGTTACAGGATTTCTCTGCAGTTATTTTCTTAGCAGTGAAATGGGTATGATGAGAGTAGACAGGGTTGTTGTGAGAATCATGTAAGAAAATGTCTGTAAAACGCTTAGCAAAGTTCTGATGCCTAGTAAACATTCAGTAACTGTTCATTAGTGGTGCTAGTAACAGCATTAGGATAGAGAAATTATAAAAATGCTATAATTTCCAAATTATATTTCCTTTACCAAATCCCACCACTATGAATGTAGTTTATTTCTCCAAATCTCATTATATGTTCTATAGTGTTATACCTGGCGTTCCACTCATTCACAACAGTTCTTCAAGGCACTTTTTTGGGGCCTGAGGGGACCTTGTTGGTAACCACAGCTCCTGCAGCCCTTTGTCTTGAGGAGTTTGGTTAGGGATAAAACACAATTAAAGGCACACAGAGAAAGGGGTAAGGGGGATTTTAAAATTGACTGGAACCATAAAGGAAAGAAATAGTACATACTGAGAAAAGAATCATGGTAAGTTAGGGGAAGAGGGCTCTCGAGATAAGGAAGGCCTCTTGGAGAAAGTGAAACCTAAAGGATGAGAAAGTTTCTGGTAATCTAGATTATCCTTTTTAGCTGCAGAATATTTTACCCTATAGATACACCATGAAAATCACTCTTATTTAAGGAAAAGCAAATTTCTGATCAGATGCAATTAATGTTGGAAAATCAACAATGATATTCTGTTGTAAGCAGTATTTTCTGAAATTCCATCGTAGGCCCTACTAACAACCTTTTGCTAGGTAATTGGTGATAATTGTGACAGGGACCTTACTGTTGCTTTGATTATACCTTATTAGGTGTCAGGGACTTTACAAAGTATTTTAAATGCCTACATTATCTTATTTACCTGTATTAGTTTATTTGATCTTAAAAGCAACTCTGGAGTAGTTCTGGTAAACTATGACAGATGGTGTGTTTATGGAGTAGTTCTGGTAAACTATGACATAAACGTGTGTTTATGTTTTTCTCAACTAAAAGATCACAAAAATGAAGTAAAGAAATGGCAAAGATACAGCAATAGAGAAGATAATGGGCAAGAATAATAAACAGTTTGAAAGATAGAGAATGATGAACTATTTTTCCTTAGAGAATTTAGTCCTTGGGAATGGGAATAGCAGGAAGAAGGAAGCCCTTGGGGGTGCTGAGTTGTAGCACTGGGCCCCTGTGAAGAAGGAGGTGATCCATATATCTGGAAATAGGAGGATGTTGAAAATCGAGGGGATCCCTGAGAGGCTCAGCAGTTTAGCACCACCTTTGGCTCAGGGCGCGATCCTGGAGACCCGGGATCGAGTCCCACGTTGGCCTCCCTGCATGGAGCCTGCTTCTCCCTCTGCCTCTCTCTCTCTGTGTGTCTCTCATGAATAAATAAATAGAATCTTAAAAAAAAGAAAAAGAAAAAAGAAAAGAAATCTGATGTAAGGAGCAGACTCCCTGATCTCCTAGATATGAGTGTGTGTATTTAAGAGAGTTAAATCCTGGCCTTCCTTATTGAAAGTCAATAGCAGAAATCTAAAATTGATGAAATAGCGGGATAAGTATATCATTTTAAAACATGGACATAATTCCCTGGAGAAAAGCTGAAATAATGGAAGGTTTTGTTCCGGGAGGTAAATTCCAGAGTTGGAGATATACTGCTGTTTCTGTTCTAATTTTTTTTTTTAATTGTAGTTAAATATATATAATGAAAAATATCATTTTAGCCATTTTTTTTTTTTAGCCATTTTTTTAAGGTCTGACACTCAGAAAGGTTTTATTGACTTGTATTTATGAGTAGATGAAGGAGAGCCCATTAAAAAATTCTTTTTTCTTGCTAGCATCTAAGATATTGCAAAATAAAATTGAATGGGTTTAATCAATATGGTGGGTTTTGTTGGGGTAAAATATACACAAAATTTATCATTTTAACACTTCAGTTGCATTAAGTACATTCACAGTGTTGTACAGTCATCAACACTGTCCATTTCCAGAATTTTTTCATCATCTCAAATGGAAACTGTACCCATTACGCCTTAATTCCCCATTCTCTTCCTCACCCTCTTCCCCCACCCACCACGTGGTAACCTCTGTTCTGGTACTTTCTGCTTTGATGAATGTGCCTGTTCTAGGTCTCTCATACCAGTGGAATCATAAAATATTTGTTTTTGTGTCTGACTTACTCCACTTAGCATAATGTTTTCAGGATTCATTTGTATTATAGCATTCCATTTCTTTTTGAAATTTAAAGCTAATGTTAATGTATTACTCATAAAAATAGAAAGTAAAACAAAACCCTGCAAAATAGTGCTCAGTTTTTAGGTATTGAACTCGAAGCTGAACGATCAGGCTTTAAGAAGGGTGTTTCAAGGCCATAGCTAGGAAGTTAACAGAGCGGGGGTCCAGTTTCATTTTCTCTCCTTGACCCTTATCAGAGCTCTTTGTTTAATTCACGATTGCTTCACACGTGGATTATTGCTGTAACAGCTTCCCAGTGTATTCATTTTCTATTTCTGTTGTAACACGTTACTTCAAACTTGGTGGCTTAGAACAAGTTCACTATTTTACAGTTCTGTAGGTTGGAGGTCGGACATGGTCTTACGGGGCCGCACTCCTTCTGGAGGGACCCATCTCCCTGCCTTTTCCAGCTTCTGGAGGCCACCCACATTCCTTAGCTTTTGGCTTTCTTTCTCCAGCAACACTGCATCACTCTGACTGAGCTTCCACGGTCACATCACCCTCTGATTTTCCTGTTTCTACTTTTGTGATTAAATTGAGCCTGCCTGGGATCCCCAGGTGGCTCAGCAGTTTAGCGCTGCCTTCGGCTCAGGGCATGATCCTGGGGACCCGGGATCGAGTCCCACGTCCGGCTCCCTGCATGGAGCCTGCTTCTCCCTCTGCCTGTGTCTCTGCCTCTCTCTATCTCTCATGAATAAATACATAAAATCTTAAAAAAATTTGAGCCTAATTTGGGATCCTCTCCCCTCAAGGTCAGCTAACGGACAACCTAATTCTATCCCCGGTCTCTGCTTTCCTTTGCCATGTAAACTAACATTCACGGGTTCCAGAGATCAGAATGTGGGTATCACTTGTAGGGGGTGTGGGAGGCCTTCTTCTGCCTACCAAGCCGATCCTATTGCCTACTTCCCTCTTGCCTGTGATCTTGACACTTAAGATCCTTGGGCAGCTCTTACAGCCTCCAGGGCAGCGTTCAGACTCTCTGTATGGCACACAAAGCCCTGCCTTACCGGTCCTGTCTCCTCTCTTCCAATCTCCCGTGTCAAAAACACACGTCAACACCCTGGGTTTCAGTTCCCCAATTGAGAACCATACTTGTACTCATTTCACCCGTCTGCTTGCATTGCTCTGCCCCCTGCCCTTTAATCGGCTCTGTCTTACTCATCCTTAAGTCAGACCTTGCATATCACTTCCTTTTTGAAGGCATGTTTGCTTTGATTGCCATAGCAACCCAGACCTCTCTCTGTCTCTCTCTCCCCAATATAGCACTTTCCATACTATACTGAAATTGCCTCCTTTTATTATCTCCTTGACTGGATTGTAAGCTACTGAAGGGCAAGAATCCTATTTTGTTCGCCCTCATTTCCCAGCTACTTAATGAGACTAGCTGGCATCATAAAAAGAACACAAACTTTTGCTTGAAGATATTTCCAACCCTTAATTAACACTTGTCTCTCTTTCCAAGGGAGACTTGCAGAGGATAGAGATAAATCTAAGGGCTGGAGTGAAGTGATGGTTTAATCCCCTAAGTGAATTTCACTTTAAATTTGCTGGGATATATTTGCCTGCACCTGACCAAGTCTTCGTTGATGAGCACTTTAATAGCTCGCTTTAACATGACTGATCAAACTTGTTAACATACACTTGATTCTGCTTAATTTTTAATATAACTCTACTGGTATAAATAAATACTTGAACAACTACATCAAATCACCATAAAGAGGGGAAAGCTTTCAACTAAATGTATAACCAGATTGGCTAATTAACTTTCTAATTTAAGAGACTGTGGAATAAACATCTCCCTTGGAATTGATTCAAGCCAGTCAAGCTGAAAGATAAAGCAAAAAAGAACAAATGTTCACATCACAAGTATCTTGAAATATTTTTATGCTATTCTCTATTCTCTATTCCACTTAAAATTTCCATTGACCTGCAACATTTACAGACTGAAAAGCCACCAGTTTATGGTTCTACAGATTTCTAAAAAAAATTATCAATCTTTACAGAGAAACCAATATAGGTATCCTCACAAAAATTGGGATAGACTTGATATAAGGAGGGAAGGTATTACAAGGGTTAAGGCTGTAGTCTCCAGATCAGACTGTCTGGACTGGGGTCCTGGGTCTGCCCCATGCTGTGTAACTGCCTCAACTTTCTTCATCTGCGAAATGGGCATAATGATATTTACTTTGGAGGGCTGTACAGGGATAAGTTATATTTAACTCATTTAAACCACCTGACACATTTTAAACTATGCATCTTCCCATATTTAGGGTGGGAAGAAACACTGTGAAACCTAATTGCCTAGAGAAAGCAACTGTCACGGTAATTGGAATGAAACCTGAGTTGATGAAATCATTGGAAGCTGTAGGTGAGATCATCTATGGGGAAGCAAGCCAAGCATAGTAGGTTCTTAATTATTGGCTACCGCCAGAATCATTCCCCCCAAAAACATTGGGGAATATCTAGAGCTTCTCTAAAGATGTGAAATGGTTAGAAGAGTTGGTCCATGGCATTCTGTGAAAAACGCAAAAGTGGCTTATTCCAGTAAAAATAAAATATAATTTGGACTTAGAAACAGCGCAAGAAAAATTTAGAAATCCCTAAAAGCTACTCTGTTTTGACAATTCATTTATTACCTTCTCTGATGTTTAGAATTCTGCTGTATTCTTGCTGTCAAATTTTTAATAAATAAAGGTAAGCAATGTTTGTTAAGCTAAACCCAGTGTATCTTGATTTTTAAAAGATATATTGATTGTTTTCATAAGTGTCATTTGTGAGACGGGTCTCATTAATTGGAATCTCTAGGCAAGGTTTGAAACCTCTCATGTGATGACATTTTAAGTGAATTTAAAAAATGAGTTTATTAATTTTAACTGGTTAAGCAAATGAACCTGCTTTAAAAAATATTCACATGGAGGAGCATCTCGCCTAGGAGGCTCAGTCCGTTAAGCATCTGACTTTGGCTTTAGGTTATGATCTCAAGGTTCTGGGATGGAGCAAGTTGGGCTCCCATGCTCAGCTGCTTCTCTCTCCCCTCTCCTTCTGCTCTTCCCCCTTGTTCTCTTTCTCTCTCAAATAAATAAATGAAATCTTTGAAAAATTTACATGGTTACTTACTGCTAATGCATTTCCATGTTGATAGTTTTCCTTAAATTGAAGTGTGACCATTCACAAATCCTCTTTGAGTTTACAATATTCATGTGGATTACTTACATTGCCTTTTTTTTTTTTTTAATTCCTTTGGACTAGGACTCAAGGTTTGGAAAGTTGATTTTTTTTTCCTGTGCTTCCAGCATTGTAAAAGATCCAGAACGTCTGCCTGTTGGCATCTAGGCCCCCAGGCTTGGTACAAGGGACAGCTTACCAAGCCTACTGGTTTTCTTCATCTTAGTATTTGTGAGTGAACGAGGCTGGCTAGAAGCAAGATTGAGAAGTTGGCAATTTGTCTAGTTTTCCTTTTGTCCCACACTACTTTGAACCACATTACCCTTAGGAAACTGGATAATCATGTTTCCTCCCTTCTAAACACTTCCTCTTCTTCAGAAAAGGCTTGAAAAAAAATACACTCTCGCAGCAGTATAAATAAGTAGTAAAATAGTGGTAACTTCCCTCAGGTCAAAGTCCCTTTGGTTTCAGGTTCCAGTAATAAAGTTCTAAATGTGAAATTCCGGGGATGGGTGACCCCGGGCAAGAAGTCTTCTTGGTACCATCATGTGGGCAAATGTATGGTCTGACTGTTATCCTGGCTCCGGCTGTGAGCTTCTTCCTTTCATTCATTCTTCTGAGTGGGTATTCCTATTTGCCCTGGGTTAGGTCTCGTTCCTATTTTTGAAAGGACTTGCCATGGCAAATCAGAAGCTTGAAGCCTCTCCATATTGTCCTTCTTCCTGTCTAATGTTGATGAAAGTCCTTGTGTTTGCACCGCAATGAACCAGAACTGAGGGATTTGCCTAGTCTAATGTTGGCAGCAACTAGGCCAATGATATAAAAGTTCACTTTTCTACTGGGGGTGGGGAGTTGTTTGAACTGTTGTTTTAATTGTTTCATTTCTCCAATCTATTTTAGTTTGTGCAGTTAGCCTGAAACTCATTTTATTGCAGAGGCCTACAAACTCAAAATGGTCTCACCTGACAGGCACATCGGTCACATTTGTCTCTCTCGAGGGTGGGATCGGTTGCTCTCTCCTTGCCTTTGAGTACCCTCCTCCAAGTGCCGGGCCCTGTAGAAGAGGATGGTCGTGTCAGTCAGATGAGCCCTGCTCGTTAGAAACGACTACAAGGGCAGCTGCACTGCTCTAATGAGAGCTTCCATGCAAACTCTCAACAGTCTATCCTAATTTTAGGAATGGCGAATCTTTAGATGGGATGGCAGAGCCGTAACTGCTCACAGGATCAGGAAAAGACCGCCCCATACGTCCCACGTCCCATCCTGATCCTGGGCTTGACCTGTTAGATGTCACACAGTGCTACGGGTCTTAAAGAACACCATGAGGTGTGCCTTTTACATTTCTCTGGCTTCAGATCTGGAGCAGGGCTGGGGGGAGAGCTTGCGGGGGGGGGGGGGGGGGGGCTCGATTTCCAGGCTGGAATACATAGTCTCCAAAAGTGAGTAGACAATTGTTAATTTTGAGGCCTTGGTTTAGAATATATTCCTGACATCTTTTTTCAATTCGTTAACACTTTTTCCTGCTACTTTGTACCCCCCCCCACCTCAGTGCTATATACCCACATAATTTAGTCTTTCTTGTTCTCTTTCCTCTAGCCATGACCTTGTCTGAACCACACTTTTTTGGCCATGTAAAAAATCAGAATTAATTAATTATTTGAGACAGAGCTGGTTGTGGGGGGCAGAGGGAGAGGGAGAAGCAGACTCATCCCTGAGCAGGGAGCCTGACCTCGGGCTCGATCCCAGGACCCTGAGATCATGACCTGAGCCAGAGGTAGATGCCTCATGGACCCAGCCACCCAGGCCTGTACCGCTAATTACAAGTTCTTAACTTTGTTGTGAACGGTGACTTTTCCCCTCTACTTGAGGGAAACCACGTTTATGACAAAGACTTCCTTTAGTCACAACTAAAAATTGAGGTAGGAAGTGTGGTTACTTTCCATATTTATTGTTTGTAGCTGGTTCTTTTCTAATCCTCTGAGGAGCAAAAAAGGCCACTGGATTTATTATATCATCCCTCACAAAGGTAGGTTGGTCATGCTTAAAATTTTATATATGTGAAATAAAATTGTGATCAGTGCAGTGCAAATAAGCAAAATTAATGAAAGGAAACCATTTACAAATAATTCAGTAGTACTCTCTCTTGCCTCCACCCCCACCCCAACCCCCCCTCGGCTTTTTGCAAATCGTCTGTACTGTTTTTAGAGTTCGGGTGAGCTTCTTTATGAATCCAATGAAGTGGATAGGAAAAGAAAATGACTCAACCTTTAGAAAATTCTATGATTCTGGGTGGCTCAGTTGGTTACGTGTTCGACTCTTGATTTTGGCTCAGGTCATGATCTCAGGTTCATGAGATCAAGACCTGCTTTGGGCTCTGCACGGTGAAGCCTGCTTGGGATTCCGTCTCCCCCTCTCCCCTCACCCCTTTCTCTCTCGCACAGGTGCACTGTCTTGCTCTCTCTTTCTTAAATAAAAAAGAAAATTTTATAATTCTAACATACTAGAAATTCCTTACTCTGACACATTCCTTGTACATAAAATGGGCAAAAATAATACATTACGGTGATATTTTTGCAGCACTCGCCATTGTTTAACTCAGCAGGTGATTTTGAGTAAGGCTTCAAGTCATTTGCTGAGATTCCTTTTCCCGGTGGGAAAAGTAATATACTAGTTTGCAGCTCATTTACCAAATGTAGTAATTTTAATCTAAGCCTTGCCCTAATCAGAGGGCATATACTTGATCATATGTGAATGTTATGGGTAAGTGTATAGAAGTGAGAGGAGACGTGGCCTATTTTCAAGTAGGTTTACCCTATAGTTTTTTTTTTTTTTTTTTTTTTTATTTATTTATGATAGTCACAGAGAGAGAGAGAGAGGCAGAGACACAGGCAGAGGGAGAAGCAGGCTCCATGCACTGGGAGCCTGATGTGGGATTCGATCCCGGGTCTCCAGGATCGCGCCCTGGGCCAAAGGCAGGCGCCAAACCGCTGCGCCACCCAGGGATCCCTACCCTATAGTTTTATGCAAGGATGACATTTAAAGCAGTTGGTTAAAGCGAGGGCACCAACTGATGAGAATGCAAGTCTTCGGTAACAGGTGGGTCCTATCGCTTTCCTGCTTAGCCAGGCATTAACCTGGGAGGTCTGGAGAATCCTGAAAGGGCTGATACAGGGGTAGGGTCTTGAGGAACTGGACTCAAAGCTGCAGCTGTTGACTAGCTTGTATGGAAGTATCTGAATATGTGATGAATCGGTTCACCTGCACTTGTGTGAAAAAGCGTTGTAGGTAGCGTAACATGTAAGTAATCTAAGTACTGTATCTTACTGACATTTAGGAGAAAGATTTGCATATATAGTAAAGGTGGTGATAATTGGTCAATAAAGTAATTTTAAGTCTTAAAACATAAGGGTAATTTGGAAGCTTTTAGTGCTTTGTACCTAAAAGATGCACCCTATCGATTTTATGAAATCTAAGGATTTAGGTCAACTTTTATGGGACTCAAGGAGTGTAGAATGACTTTAGACCACTTCCCTTGACTTACCCATGAATCTGAGGACCGTGGTCATTGTCTCCCAGTCAGCGACGATCGTGGGGGTCAGACTTGCCCTCTCCCTACACCTCAGCTCTACCTACAGCTGTGGAACCTGGCAGTAGTGGGGGAAGGAGGAGGGCCCACGGACAGAGCTTCCCAGACGAGAAAAAGGGAATATGAGAAGCTCAGTGTCTTGACGGTCCATAGGCATTTACTGAGCGCCTAAAAGCTGTTGTTTGTGGAGATGATAAACCAAGACCCAGAGTCTCGCTTCACAAAGATAAGCAGGCCGAAGGGCCGGACATGCGGCCTTACTAACTGGGGTTGGATCCCAGATCTCCTCCCTGTCTGTTCTGTGATCTGAAGCCAGTTCCTTAACTTCCTGTGCCTCAGTTTCCCGGGGGGGGGGGGTAGCCACCTCCAGCTCACTGCGCTGTGAGCAAGCGCACGTACACGCGAGACCCCCCGGAGGCACCTGACGCCCCGTGAAGCTCGTGGGTCCCGGGGCTGTGCCCTCCGCCGGCCCCCCCAGAACTCCGTCCATTGGAAGTGGGGATGCAGGGCCCGCGGCAGCGGCTCGGGGCACAGAGGCCTCCCGGGGGGAGGAGCTAAGCGCGGGGGGGGGGGGGCAGGTGTGCAGAGCCACCTGGTTAGGAATGCACGGGTCGCTCAGCGCCCGGGGAACGGGGAGGCGGGGCGGGTGCAGGTGCAGGTGCGGGGGGCGCCGGGGGGCCGGCCGGGCTCCATCCGGAGGCTCAGCCGCTGGGTGTTAGGAAAGGGTCGGTGAATGGGGCGGGAGGAGGCGGAGGGGACACGTGCGCAGGTTGCCAGCGTGTCGGGAGTCGCCCTGGGCGCGCGCCGGGCTCTCCGGACTCGGCTTCCCGGGCCGGCGGGGCTTGCTCGGAAGCCCTGGCAGCTCGCGCCCGGTGCCGGGCCCTAAGGGGCCGAGAGGGTCCCCGGACCGAGGGGAGGGGCCGCACGGCGGCGGCGCGGGGCTCCCGCAGCGCGCGCACCTCGCAGCCGGCCGGGGGCGGGGGCGAGCGGAGAGCGCGGCGCGCGCATGCGCCGGAGCGCCCTCCCCCCGCCCCCCCGCGGCCTTTCTTGGAACAAAACTCGCGCGGAGCCGGGGCGTTGCGCCGTTTGCGTAGGCTGGCGCGGGCGGCGGCGCGGCGCGTGCGCTCGGGCGAGGCGCGGCGGCCCCTGCGCAGCTCGCGTAGCCCGAGGCGGGGGCCGGCGGGGGCGTGTACGCCCGCAGCGTAGCGCCCGGCGGCCCGGGTGCGGCTGCGCGGGGGCCCGCGGGGGCCGGTACGCCGGCGGCGTAGCGCGGGGCCTGGCGCGCGGGCCTCGGCGGCGCACTTGGCGCAGGCGGCCTTGGTGAATAGGCGGCTCGGTGCAGCCGGGCTGGTACCGAGCGGAGAGGAGATGCACACGGCACTCGAGTGCGAGGTGACTATAAAACCCCGATTTGTTTACGTTCCCTCCCCCAGAACCGGGCCCGTGCGCGGCCGAGGCTGCGAGCCCGGGGCGGCGGCGGCGGCGGCGGCGGCGGGGGGGCGGGGGTCGGGCCCGGGCTCGGCTGCGGCGGCGGCGGGCGGAGCGCGCGGGGGGCGCCGCGGGGGGCGCCGCGGGCCTGGGCGGCCGCAGTCTCGGTCCGCGCGGGGGCCGCCGCCTCGCCGACCGCAGCGGAGCGGGCCGGGGGGGCGGGGGTGCGGGGGGACCCCGGGTGACCCCGCCCGACCTCCCGGGCCCGCGGTGCGGGGGCGCCGGCCCCGGGAGCCTAACGGACGGGCCCCCGGGGCTGCGAGCGGGAGGCCGCGTGGACCTCTGCTCCCCGGCCGCGGGGCTGGGGGGGGGCCCGGGGCGGGGAGGGGGGCGGCTTTGTTCCTCGGGGCCCTGCGGCCCAGGCGGCGCGCGTCCGGCGGGGGAGGGGGGCTCGCCGTCCTGGGGTGGTCCTCCCCATCCCGGGGTCCCCCCTGCCGCCCTGGGGTGGTCCTCCCCATCCCGGGGTCCCCCCTGCCGTCCTGGGGTGGTCCTCCCCATCCCGGGGTCCCCCCTGCCGCCCTGGGGTGGTCCTCCCCATCCCGGGGTCCCCCCTGCCGCCCTGGGGTGGTCCTCCCCATCCCGGGGTCCCCCCTGCCGCCCTGGGGTGGTCCTCCCCATCCCGGGGGAGTCCCTGCCGTCCTGGGCCCCCCCCCGCCATCCTGGGGGGTCCCTACCGTCTTGGGGTCTCCCCCTTGCTGTGCCGGGAGGGGTCCCTGCCGTCCCGGGGTCCCCCCCGCTCTCCTAGGGTCCTTCCCCCGCCGTCCTGGGGGTGGTCCTCCCCATCCTGGGGGATCCCCCGCCGTTCTGGGGTGGTCTCCGCCGTCCTGCCGCCTTCCTGGGCTGCCCCCCGCTGTTCTGGGGGTGGTGCTCCCCATCCTGGGGGATCCCCCACCGTCCCGGCCCCCCCCCCCCCGCGGTCCCGGGGTCCCCCTTGCCATCCTGGAGTTCCCCCTGCCATCCTGGGGGTGGTCCTTGCCGTCCTGGGAGGGCCCCCGCCGTCCCGGGGTCCCCCCCTGCCATCCCGGGGTGTCCCCCGCTGTCCTAGGGTCCCCCCCGCCGTCCTGGGGGTGGTGCTCCCCACCCTGGGGTGGTCCCCGCCGTCCTTCCCGGGCTCGTGGGGAGCTGCCCCGTGGCCCCAGGCCCGGGTACCAGCCCCTGCTCTAAGCAGCACAGAGTGACATTAAAGCACATACTTTTTTTTTTAAAGCAGGCCATGTTGTTGTTTCTGTTTTCTTTTCCCTTGACTCTCACTTAAGGTATCGCTCGCTGCCGGGAAAACTCTGGTTTTGTCTGCAAGTTGGAGCAAAACTAACCCGTGACAGGTTTCCTGAGGAGCAGCCAACCCCGGGGAGGCTGGAGCTGTAGAATGTAGGTCGTGGCAGGGCAGCGGAAACGCTCGTTTAAGTCAAGACTTCTGTGCTTTAGGACTTCCTGCCCCACATGTTTTGGTGGCTTTGTGCGTCGGGCACTGGCCGCAGACTTTGGGGGCCGGTACCAGGCAACCCCCGGCCCTACACCCCGAGTACTCTGGGGGGAGAGCACAGGGGACCTGACAAGTGGTGTGAAGACAGGATGTACCCCCGGGGGGGGCGTGGTGGAAGAGGCAGGATACAGCCAGGTAGCTGAAATCAAAAGAGGAGATGAATAACCTGTGCTTTAGCAGAGCATTAAGTATCGAGTAGTTTCGGGGGTAAATGCCTAATTTCAAACTGGTGAGGACCAAATGGTCTTCAAGGGATTTAATTTGTATTATTTCTTCCAATAAAAGTATTAGATGCTACTGCACATCACCGTGGTTTTGCCTACATTCGGAACTGAGAGAACAGTTTTCAGAGAGGAGAAATGTGTTTGTTTTTTTTAAGTCCAGATTCAAAAACCTGCAGTTTTATACGCACACAGGCTGTGGTTAAGAATGCTGGCGCAGGGATGACATAGGTGCTACTTCAAGATAAGTGGTCAGGGAGGACCTTTCTCAGGGGTGACACGAATAGTAGTTGCGTGATACGCTGGACTTGTTCTTCCCGTTGCCAGTTGATGTTCTCCAGCTAAAAGCCAACAGAGCCTCCCTTCTAGCGCCTGATTTTGAAGTACTTTCGGGAGGCCTGGAGCATGGTACACGAGTATTAACTCTGGGGATGGGTTTTTCCATTTTTCACTGCTTTATGGAGAATGTAGGATATAGGCGTTAGCAGCAAGGGATGTTACAGTTAGGATATAACTAAAGAGAATTTACCTTGTTCTCCAACCTCTGTCACATACTGGAAAGAATTCGGGTTTTGCGGTGAGACTTCGAGTTCAAAACTATGACCCGTTATTAACTAGTTTGGTTACTTTGAGCAAGTTGCTTTACCTTAATCTTTTATCTGAACTTGTGCTAAAAAGCCCTCTTAATGGCTTTACTGCGATCTTTATTATTTATTTATTTTTAGAAGATTTTATTTATTCATGAGAGACACAGGGAGAGGGAGAAGCAGGCTCCATGCAGGGGGCCCGATGTGGGACTCGATCCCAGGACTCCAAGATCGCGCCCTGGGCCCAAGGCAGCCGCTTAACCGCTGAGCCACCCTAGGGATCCTCATACTGTGATCTTTATAAATGACATAATGAAACAAGGGGCTGCAGAAAATCTTAGTTCATTTTAACCTTCTTTTCTCCATACAGATGTTTCAGTTTCTCATCAGGGGTTGAAGGAGTACTTTCTGTCTTTAACTCTGATAACTTGAGGTTTGACGGTCTACTGGGCCGTTGCCGGAGATACAGTTATCCTATTTGGTACTGTTCTGTTACATGTAATAATCCATAGAATTTTTTCTGCCTCTCATATTTTTTAACTTAAAATTCTACGTGTACATCTTGCTTTCCCTGTTTAAATCCTTGAGGCAGCACATACTCCCCAACTTTTTGTCACACAGTGCCCATGACGTTATTCAGTGGATGTGCAAAGTTTGCCTGTCAACCTTCTAAATGAAGTTTAACAGAACTTAAATGTAGCATTAACCCAAAGAAATACTTGGGATAAAAATGTCAGTCCTTGTCTGTAGTGCTCACCTCAATGGAAATGCCATGGATGTTGCTTTTATCGAAAGGACAGTATTTTTTTTTTTAATCAAAAGGACACAAGGGGCGGGCGCCTGGTCGGCTAAGTTTGTTGAGTGTCTGACTCTTGGTTTTGTCTCAGGTCATGATCTTGGGGTGATGAGAATAGAGCCCCAAATAGGGCCCTGAGCTTAGCTGGGAGTGTGCTTGAGTTTCTCTGCAGCTGCCCCTCCACTCGAACGTACTCTCTGTCAATCAATCAATCAGTTCATCTTAAACATGGTAGTGGTGGTTTTCCAAACAGATTCACAATATGCAAGAGAAACTACACAGTAGAACATGGAAAGAGGTGTTGGGGATCAAAGCAGAAAGCTATCCTTTTTCCTTTATACTAAGTTTTATAACCCTATAAAGTTGTCTTTCATTATAATGTAATTTTCATTAAAAATATACCAACCTTGGCCTAAAGTTTACCTGTTAGAGGAATGCCCAGGCGGTCCCAGCGGCTCGATGCTGCCCCCTAGTGTTTGATTCCCATTGAAGTTTTCTTGAGCTTCCCTTTTCCTTCACCTTCATCTTTTCCTGAAACAAAATCTATTTAAATTAGAATTAGATTCTGTAGTGCTCCATTATATCTAGACTACTTTGGGGTTTCCTCCAACTGGTTAGTTGACTAGTAAGATGGATGTAGTAATTTTGAATTGGTTAACTTTGGTTGCTCTTAGCTTCTGTAGTTTTCCAAGTGAGTTTTGGGTGGAGATAGGACAGTAAAAGGCCAAGTTTCCCTGAAAGAGTATATGGGATTTTTCAAAACAGGAGGAAAGGTATATGTTAGAGAATTTAACAGGATTTCCTGTTAAAAATATGTAGTCATATAAACTCAGGTTTCACATTAGACCAGTTATCAATATGCTGAACTGTCTTTTTCATGAATTTTGTAAGTTCTGTGAGTTGGCCGTGCAAAGTGTGTTCACTAGGTATGAAGGCGATTTACGACTCAAATTGTGAAGTTTTAAATGACAATAGCTTTGAACTTATTTCCAAATGTTGAAGAGACCACAATGTTGTTAAAACAACACATTGATTTATTCTATGATATATAGTAGTGTCAAATTTTATTTTTCTGTTATCAGAACATAAGATTTGATTGCTAGATATAGGGATTGGATATTTAATAGATTTTTAATACTTGATTTTTCATGTTAAAAGTTGTTATCAGAATGGGGTGCTGGTGGGTGGCTGTGGTTACAGATTTTAAGTATAAGGATAAAATCTAAAATCTTACTCAAATAGTATTTAAATTGTTTTCACTGAGAGTTAGTGGTAGATGATTTTATAATTAACTAATTTTATAATTATGTATAATTATTATATTGCAAATATTTTACTGCTGAAATGGAGATATGAGGATAACACTTTTGCTGCCATTAACATTTCTAACTGCCATGTTTACACTTAATAATATGTACCCTACTTTTGGGGATCATCTTCTCCATTCAGAAAAGTGGTTTTGGGGGATTAGAAGAGTGAATCAGAATGTTGTAAGAAGTATCTTATAAGATTATGTCATAGGGCCAGCAATAAGAATTACTATGAACTATGTATGAAAGTTATTTTTAGTCCTAGAGTGATTATATTAAGGCTCATCAGTCACTGATCACTTCAGTTTTTAGATTTATTTTCATTCATATAGAAGTTAGAAAGTATAAATGGTCTTCAGTTGTAGTAACAAAATCACAAAGGTATGCATCCCATTGTCCTCTATTAAACAAACAAACCCATATCCGTGTCCTCACTTAAGCTTTTTTTCTGAATTCACTTTATATATTTTGTGAGTTTCTGAATTTTAAAATCCTGGTTTCCCCTACAGTTGTCTGCTGATTTTGTAATTGTAAAAAAATATGTAAATTAAGCCAAGGGTCAGCAAGCTATGGACAGTGCACCAAATCAGCCTGCTTTTGTAAATTAAATATTGGAAAACAGCCTCTTTATCCACTTAAGTATTGTATATGGCTGCTTTTGTGCCACGACGGCAGAATTGTGAGGTTGGCCTTAGAGTCTGCACGGCCCACAAAACCTAAAATAGTAACTGGATTTTTAAAGTCTGCCAACCCCTGCATCCCGTTCTTAATGTTTATAACTATTTGATATGTTGCTAGTATTTAAAATAGTTAAGTTTTCTTAGAACCTATATGAGTTAAAAACTAGTAGAAAAACATTGAAATAGAAATTTGTGGGTAATAATGTGAGTTCTCAGGTTTTGTTTTTTTAACCTAAGTAATATAGATGCTTTTTGTTTCTTCCTCTTTCCATTTTCCCTCTATGGGAGGCATAGCACCTTTATTGTGTTTGGCGCTGGAATATGAAGCCCGTGGCCTTCAACCTTGGGTTACTAACGCCTCAGTCTGTCAACTGTTGATACTTACGGAGCATCTTTTACAGTTTACCTTCTCTAAAAGGTGGTGGTGTCTTCCTTGTACCTCCTTCAGAGCAGAAAATGTTTCATGTTTATTTTTATGCCTTCTCCCCTGCCCCCCTCCCCTTCCTTTCCCTCTTTCTTCTCTCCTCTCATCATAAAGAACTTCGGATTGCATGTTTACAGGCCTGTGAACAGCTGTTTTGTACCTCTCAGTACACCTCTGCTTAGAATGAATTATTACTCTATTCTGATTATAGGGGAAGAAATATTCATGCTGTTATGGAGGAACATAGCCTCTAGATGAAGGGGGCTATGAACGATTGATTTTATATGCCTTATCAAGATAAATAGGATAATATGTTATTACATTATAAAACAATGAAATCAGTAAAATGATATATTAGTAATACATCCTATCTAACTCTAATTTAATGTTCATTATACGATTTTTTTTAAAGATTTTATTCATGAGAGACTCAGAGGCAGAGACACAGGCAGAGGGAGAAGCAGGCTCCATGCAGGGAGCCCGATGCGGGACTCGATCCCGGGGCTCCAGGATCAGACCCTGGACTGAAGAAAGCAGGGGCTAAACCCCTGAGCCACTCAGGGATCCCCTATTATATGATCATATATAAACTTGGATTATATAACAAAACAGAGAAAAGTTAAGTATTACATAGTCTATATTATATATTGTAAAGCAGTGAGATCATGTTTTCCATTCCAGTGTATCTTTTTTAGTCCAGACTTCATCACTTGTTAAATGTTTGGAACACACTTTTTAAGATTTTAAGTTAGTATACTCTAGTTTTTTTCAAATAGAGCGAATAATTTGATGTACTTAGCCAGTGTAAACAGAAGTTTATCTCCAAGAAAGTAACCATACCGATTTAAAAAAATGAGGAAGGAGATCAGAAAGGTATGTTCAAATCAAAATCACTGATTTTAGGCAAAAAGTGCTCTTTAAATTCACTGTAAGGGGCAGCCCGGGTGGCTCAGCGGTTTAGCACCGCCTTCGGCCCAGGGTGTAATCCTGGAGACCGGGGATCGTGTCCCATGTTGGGCTCCCTGCATGGAGCCTGCTTCTCCCTCTGCCTGTGTCTCTGCCTCTCTCTGTGTCTCTCATGAATAAATAAATAAAATCTTTTAAAAAAATAATAAATTCATTGTAAATATTATATGTAATTTAATTTATAACTTATAAAACAAACAGTACAGCTTTTCCTATGAAGATTTTTGCCTAACTACAAGTACTTGAAAATGTATCGGAGTCATGTTAATTTAAAAATTTTTTTTAAAAGAAGAAAATAGTATTGGGAGCAATAAGTTCTTAAATTTAGAAACCATAGAAGAAATTGCAAAAAAAAAATCATGTTTCATTACATGTATATGAAAACCTCTGTACATACATAAAAGGGAAAATATTATAATCAAAATAAGACACTGCACAGAACTGAAGGTGTTTTTTGCAGAAAATATGACAGTCATGTTGTATAAAAGCTCACCTATGTTGGTAAGAATATTGAGGCAAAATAATAATGATAAATATCTAAATAAAGATAAGGCAAAATCTTTATTACAAAATTAATAGTACCAAGTACTGAAGAGGATGCTATGATCATACTGCTGGTGGCAGCATAACCAAACTTAATTTCCTTAGAAACCAATTTGAAAGTATGTAAGAAGACCTGGAAAGCATTACCATTTTTTTGTGGTCTTTTCCTACATCTCGAAATTATCCAAGCAAGTAACCAAAAATAATAGCACAAATTGAAATTAAAGTGATTGCATATTGTGATTAAAACTCTATACAAATATTTGTGAAAATCTTGAAACTGTAAGTAATTCACTTTCTTCCACATGTGACAAAATGTGATTTTGTTTAACAAAAGCTTAAGATTTATAATTGCTGGCTTTTATTTTTTTTTTCTTTTTCCCCAGTGAATAATTGCAACTTGGTTTATTTAAGCCTGTTTTTAGTTTTTTTCAATCAGAGTTGTACGTGAATATAAAGGATTAAATAGTTCATGGAGGTTTTTTTTGTTATTTTTTTTAGTTCTATGAAGTTTTTAGGGAAAAGGAAAAATCAGTCCTCCTGGTCTTCCTTCTTTCATGTTTTTCTACCTAGAGAGACAGGAACTCCTTTAGTTTCATTAGTTGATTATTTTGCTGTTCACTGCTATGTCTTCAGTATATTCATTATTGCTTATTGATTTTCAATTTAAGTCATTATTTGTTAAAAGATGAAGATTTACCATTTTTCCTCCTCTCAACAAATCTCCTCCCACTTTCTATACCCTTGTTTTTCAGTACAATTATTGTGTAATTTTGGTTTAGAACAGTATGTAGTGTTCTATTTTTGTGACTAAATGTTACAATGTACAGCTATTATAATAAAACTGTTTTTTTCTTTCCTGCACAACTTTGTTTTTTTCTGGCATTAATGCTTACTTTTCCTTTTTATTTTTCTATGTGCATATATATCACAGAATCTCAGCTCTGTGTATCTGAATGTAGTTCTGTAAGAAAGGGAAATGTGCCCTAAAAAGACCGTTTATGGAATAATTTATAGTTTGTTTTTTTTTTAAGATTTTATTTATTTATTCATGAGAGACACAGAGAGGCAGAGACACAGGCAGAGGGAGAAGCAGGCTTCTTGCAGGGAGCCTGACACAGGACTCGATCCCCAGACCCGGGTGAAGGCAGACACTCAACTACTGAGCCACCCAGGCGTCCCTAATTTATAGTTTTCTTATATGTTGGACATTGTTAAACTTAATAATGAAGATGATTGCTAATTGGTAATGACATTGGTAGTTTGCTATAAAAACATTTTTTTTTAAGATTTTATTTATTTATTCATGAGAAACACAGAGAGGCAGAGATATAAAGGGAGAAGCAGGCTCTCTGCCAGGAGCCTGATGGTGAGACTCGATCCTAGGACCCCAGGATCACAACCTGAACCAAAGGCAGACTCTCGACCACTGAGCCATCCAGGTGCCCCACTACTGAAAATTAAGTAGGTTTGGCATTTGAATTACATTTTTGTAAGATTTTGTTAAGTGGCAGAGCTGAATCATCACTTTATTCAACAATTTAGAGGACCTTGATGGCTTAAAATACTGTAAGGACACCTAAAATTACACAAAAAGCTGCTACGATGGGGAAGATGTAGCTTGTGTTGTCATCATCATCAAAAAATGTTATAAATGCTGTAAAAATGTTTTTAAAATGTTATAAAAAGATTACCCTGGACTTTTTTTGATTTTTTTTTTTTTTTTCCTTCCCAGTCCTCATGGAAAGGAATTCTATTAGCTGGCAGTGCTTCTGAATGACAAGCTGGTGCAAAATCAGGGACATGTAACAGTGACACAAAGGTTAGAGTCATGATGAATGGACTGATAAAAATTTGAGCGTGGCAGTAACTATTAAAGTCAACTGCCAGTGGTGATGAGTCAGTCAAGCATGTGTGCCTAATTCAAGTCCTAAGATTAACACTACTAAGTCCTCTTCATGATGGATCTTATGTAGGTTTAAATGCATTTGGTATAAAAGAGGTTGAAGTCTATTTACAGGGTACATTAAAGTCATAAACATTGTAGTAGTTTCAAAAGGCATCACAGTATTTTGTGACTAAGAAGAGCCATTACACTTACTAATGTCAAATGTTCTGTGTATTGGGATCCCTGGGTGGCGCAGCGGTTTGGTGCCTGCCTTTGGCCCAGGGCGCGATCCTGGAGACGCGGGATCGAATCCCACATCAGGCTCCCGGTGCATGGAGCCTGCTTCTTCCTCCGCCTGTGTCTGCCTCTCTCTCTCTGTGACTATCATAAATAAATAAATAAAAAAAATTAAAAAAAAAAAAACGTTCTGTGTATTCACAAATAGCAGAACGGACACAGGAATATAGGTGGCTTTCAACAACATGGTTCCAGGCTCCCCGTAACAAAAACTTGAAAAATAGAGACTTGAGTTAGTTGTTTTGATATGCAAAGAGAAAGTGTAGGCTTTGCACATGAAAGTTTAAAATACAATAAAGATGATTTGATATGCCGATGCTTGATTTGGTACACTTGAATCTAGGCTCAGATGTTTTCATTCTCTCCTGTTAAAGTTAGTGAAACGGGCTTCACTGAATTCCACCCAAGCTCACTTAGAGCATGCATCTAACTTTTTGTATGTATGAATCTCAGTGGAAATATGAAGAGATTGTTTGAATGGTGCTTGCTTGTTGGGAAGAGCTGCATTGGCATTCCAAACTAAAACTATGACATTCGTAAATTAGGTATCTGGTCAAGTCAGGTAATGAAAAAAAGCAAACCTTGAAGCTATATGAAGATTCTGCTGTTCTGCTGAGAACTCATTACTGAAATAATTTTATGCCTTGAAAAGGTTTTTTTTTTTTTTCTCTTATGCCTTGAAAAGTTTTATAATGTCAGTGAAACTAGTATGTTGTGATGATTCTTTCCTACTTCTCAAATACTAGTGAATTGGGTACCTTTTGTAATCTAGAATTGGTCTTGGTTGTACTAATGCTGAATGTGCAGTTTTGAATATTCTTGGTAACACTTTTTCAGAGAAATCAAAACAAAGAGACTGCCCCCCCCCATTATATATACTTTTTGGAAGTTAAGTGAAAGATACATAGAACCATATCTAATAGTAATACCTTAGGGTGATATACTTGCTTTACAGAGCGGCTTTATGTACATTAGTTCAATTGATGGATAAATGTAGGTGCTATGCCCCTGCTTTGTAGATTGGGAACAGTGACAGGCCTGGGATGAATTAGAGATCAAGGTTTCTGATCCCTGGTTCTTTACTATGTACAAAATACACACAGCAGGTGTGTCAGAAATTGGGTTTAAAATGGGCCCTAGGGGATCCCTGGGTGGCTCAGCGGTTTAGCGCCTGCCTTTGACCCAGGGCGCGATCCTGGGGTCCTGGGATCAAGTCCCGCATTGGGCTCCTGGCATGGAGCCTGCTTCTCCCTCTGCCTGTGCCTCTGCCCTCCCCCCATGTCTGTCTTGAATAAATAAATAAAATCTTTAAAAATAAATAAATAGGTCCTAGGGGACACCTGGGTTCCTCAGTCAGTTAAGCGGCTGCCTTTGGCTTAGGTCATGACCCATAGATGCTGGGATTGAGCCCTGTGTCAGGCAAGGAATCTGCTTCTCCCTCTGCCTCCCCCGGCCTCATGGGCTCTCTCTGTCTGAAATAAATAAATCTTTAAAAAAATAAAATGGATCCTGGTTCTATTGCTATTAATAACTTGCACTTAAATAGCATATAACACTGTAATAAGTAAAATGGAAAAACGTTTAAAGCTTTTTCCACTTCAAAAAAAAATACTTGTTATTTTACATGATTGTCATAATTACTGTGAAATAGAACAGGGATTAATATCCCCACGTTACAAGTGGTAATAAGACTTAAAGAGGTTAAGTGATATGCACAGCAACTCCTAGTGAGTGAGTTGCAGAGCCAGATCTTTGAGGTCTTGGGTTCCTAGAATAGTGTTTTGTCAGCATGCAAACAGTCTCATCCTGTGTGTACGCTGATGAATTACGTAGGGAAACTAAATTGGTATCTGACTACCAATATAGGGGAAGATTAATGAAGTCATTCAGTGGTGTAAATGCCAGTTTATGTGGTTCAGGACATAATATAGAACCAGTTTCTATCATGTTTAAAGAAGTCCTATAATGAAACCTTTTTAAAAAATGAAGTTCTTTATGAAATTGGGATACTGTGTACATTTATTAAATGAGTTTTCGCATTAAGTGTATTTAAAGCATGACATATAATCCAGATTACATCTTTCAGTGTTTTTTTTTTTTTTCTTTTGATTTTGCTCTCCTTTATTGGCCTTCAGAATACCAGTCTGGAGCATTGAAATGCTTAGTTTTAAAACCTTGCTTAGTGGGGCACCAGGGTGGCTCAGTGAGATCAGGTCATGATCTCTCGGGGTCCTGGGATTAAGCCCACCATCTGGCTCTCTGCTCAGCAGAATCTGCTTCTCTCTCCCTCTGACCCTCCTCCTCACTTGTGTTTTCCCTCTGTCTCAAATAAATAAAATCTTAAAAAAAAACAACAACCTTGCTACGTAGTTGATAGTATCTTTCCTATGATTATTTATGTGTGTGTGTGTGTGTGTGTATGTGTATGAATGAGAGAACGGAGATAAAAGCTACTGACCTTTCATTTGATTTTCATTTTCCTTTTAAAAAATACTCTCTAGTTGAAGTCTTTTTTTTTTTCTTTAAGTCAAATATTGACTAGATTATACACAGGATATGCTACTGACTCTCCCAGTAACATCAACCTGTTGTTGGAAATAGAATTATTTTAGTGTCTATTAGTTACTTTTTTTATGTTAATCATTTTGTTGATTCATTTATTGATAATCGTATTGAGTTTTTAATATTAACTAAGTAATAGGGGACAGTTTTCCCTTTAGTAGTGTACTTTGGATATTAGTACATCAGTAATTACATTAGTAATTATCTCACAGTGTTCTGGTTTTATGATATACAGATATGCTGGTGTCGTAGAAAGAGTCTTAGACATTCAAGTCAGGGGACTGCCACAACTTGAGGTATCACCTTAATCATATATACCTTCTCTGGGTCTTAGATTTCTACTTATAAAATAAGAGTGTTTACCTGGTATACTTGAATATCTTTTTATCTTAAACTTTCTGTGGTTCTGTCTATATGAAATAACTATCTTCTTTAGATAAAATATAGAAAAATTTTGTAATGTTAGCAATTAGTGTATATTTCAGTTTGTTCTTGATATAGGTGTCTAATTTTTAAAAATTAAAAAATTGTAATTTGGCACTTTATGCAGGAAAAATTACCATAGGAAGCCTACAAAGATGTTTATTTATCTTTTAAAGTTTTTATTTATTTGTTCGTAAGAGACACAGAGAGAGAGAGGCAGAGACACAGGCAGAGGGAGAAGCAGGCTCCATGCAGGGAGCCTGACATAGGACCCAATCCCAGGTCTCCAGGATCACGTCCTGGGCTGAAGGCAGTGCTAAACCACTGAGCCACCCAGGCTGCCCATTAAAGATGTTTATAAGCCTTTATAAAAGAACTTGGTATGGAGATTATCAACTCTGCTTCTGTTTCTTTTAAGTGTAATCATATAGTTAATAAGCAAGATCCTTTGGTTACCAAAAATAACTTTTTTCTTTCTGGTTAAGACATGGATTTTTCTATTATAGTATTTTTAAGTGCATGTGAAATTAGATCTGTAGTTATATGGGTTATCAGTTTCTTGCTTTTGAAAATGTACTGTTATTTAAACATCATTGGGAAAATTGGGTAAAAAGTGCATGGAAACTGAACTGTTTTTTACAACTTATATCTTAAATTATTATTTTTTAAAGATTTTATTTATTCATGAGAGACAGAGACACAGGCAGAGGGAGAAGCAGGCTCCATGCAGGGAGCCCGATGTGGGACTTGATCCCAGGTCTCCAGGATCACACCCTGGGCTGAAGGTGGCGCCAAACCGCTGAGCCATCTGGGCTGCCCTTAAATTATTTTTTTAATTTTTAAGAAATATTTAAATTTTTTTAGAGAGTGTGAGTGGCGGTGAGGTGTGGAGGAAGGCAGGGGGAGAAGGGAGAGAGAATCCCAAACAGGTTCCACACTCTGAGCAGAGCCTGAGCACAGAGCCTGAGCGCACAGAGCTGGATCTTACGACCATGAGATCATGACCTGTGCCCAAACCAGTAACCAACCCACTGAGCTACCCAGGTGCCCCATATCTTAAATTATTTTAAAATAAAAAGTTAAAAAATACATTTGTCTTTGGAGATGGTTAAATACAGGTCTGGGGATCCCTGGGTGGCGCAGCGGTTTGGCGCCTGCCTTTGACCCAGGGCGCGATCCTGGAGACCCGGGATCGAATCCCATGTCGGGCTACCGGTGCATGAAGCCTGCTTCTCCCTCTGCCTATGTCTCTGCCTCCCTCTCTCTCTCTCTCTCCCTCTGTGTGACTATAATAAATAAATAAAAATTTAAAAATATTAAAAATAAATAAATAAATATAGGTCTTTTTGTAGAAGGTACATATTGCTGATTTTACTAATTGAAAGCTGAAATATCTATTTTATTAATTTTATTTTTAAGTAATCTCCGTACCCAACCTGGGGCTTGAACTCACAACCCCCAGATCAAGAGTTGCGTGTTCCACCAACCTAGCCAGCCGGGCACCCCTGAAATACTATTCTTCAAGGATTAAAAATTATTTTGTCTGGGGACCCCTGAGTGGCTCAGTCTCTTAAGCATCTGACTCTTGATTTCAGCTCAGGTAATGATCTCAGGGTCATAAGATCAAGCCCCATGTTGGGCTTAGCGCTCAGTGTGGGGTCTTCGTGAGATTTTTTCCTCTCCCTCTTCTCCCTCTGCCTCTCCCCCCACTCTCAACCCCAAGAATCCTCTTTGTGCTATGGTTAGAATAGGATCCTTAACTTCATGGAATGCTCAAGAAACTCAAGTTGTGGTTGAGGCTGTATTTCCCGATATCCTTGTAGCTGATTGAGGCCATGTGACTAAGTTCTTGCTATTGGAATGTGAGAAGCGATGCATGCAATGTCTGCTTCAAAGAAATTTCTGTACCTGGATTTCGATTCTTTCTGTTTTACAGCTGAGTGGGATAGCACCCGTGGAAGGCTGATGTATCTCTGACTGAGGCAGAGCTATTCCCAGACCTAGAGCAGTCATCTTGGACTGTTTGGGAGAGAGAAATAAACTTGATTGTTTAAGCCACTGCGCTTTTGCAAGAGATCTTTGCAGTAGCTGCTTAGTCCACTCTGACTAATGCATACTTCATCCAAATGACTCTCAAGCACATTTGTATGGAAGTTCCGAACTGAAGTTGCAAAGTTTATGAATGATTTACTTAGAGAAAAAACATTTAACACAGGTTTAAAATTATATCTATGATGTCACTCATGTATTTGCATTCCTGCAGTACTCTTGGATATGAATAATTAGAGGAATCAACATATTTAGAATTCTTGGAATAATCTAATTTGAGTGCTTTACATTTAAAACATGACAAATGACCATTTAAATCTCCTATAGACCACTCACAGTTTTTTGTGTTTCATGTGAAGTTGGTAACCAGAGGGTTAATGAGACCAACAAGCACACTGCAGACCCTTTTTGTTTGTTTTGTTTGCCTTTAAATATCCCTGATTCTCCTCTTTGGGGAGGCAGATTTGAGGCTTGCTCTCCTTGTTTGCCTCTTGAATAAACCCTCTCCTTGCTGCATACTTGATGTCTCAGCGATTGGCTTTGCTGCATGTCTGGCACACAAACTTGGGTTCAGTTATATATTTGGTGAGCCAACCAGGAGTTCTTTGCCTGTGGTTTGTTGGCCCTCAGTCAGTAATGGGAGTCTAGTGCTGCCTAGGATCTGTGTCCTAGGGACCATCCCCAGAGCCCTATTTCTACAGGGTACCATCGACTTTTGGTGCTTAATTTAACTCTGTGGCAAGGAACCTGTTTTTGGTTTGGACAGGTGTCTCTTGGTAAGTGCTTAATGTGCCATGCTCAGCCTGTGAGCTTATTTCTTCCTTCCATTTGGTTTGGTTCTCTTAGATTTCTTTTTCCCATTTGATTACCTCTGAATGGGGGGTATGGGTTCTCTTAGCCTTCTTGTTTAAGGAAAGGCTGATTGGAAGTCATTTGGTTCAGTTGGTGAGGCCTCAACTTTCAGGGAGGAACCAGTGCTCACAGAGGTGTGATGGACTTCATTTGGTTTAATTGTTGCTGCAGCTTTTGGTATCTTTGGACAAAACTGGCTATGTTCTAATTGAGAAATGACAGTATGATTGCCACATGCAAGCCTTTGGGCTGTATTCTCCAAAATTGGGCAATGTTTAGTTATGAATCCATGAAAAGGAAAAAAAAATCCTCTGTTTTTGTAACACTGCTTGGCCACAATATTTATTAGACCTCAGAGAAAAGTGATAAACAGATCCATAAATTATAATACTATCTTGCAATGAGACTTATTTTTTTAAGTAGTCTCTAAACCCAACGTGGAGATCCAACTCACACCCCTGAGATTAAGGGTAGGCATGCTCTACAAGGGAGCCAGCTAGGCACCCCTAGGTTTTATAAAAGTGCCTTTAATGAGGATTTTGTTTGTATCTTATTTATGTATTTGTGTATCTACAAAAGTTGTTAATGTAAGGTTATTTTTATCCCTCCAGATGGTTTTAATTAATTTGTAAAAGAGCTCTGGTTAGATGATTCTTAGGCAAGTGCTTCTAAGAATTGGGCATTCTAAAACCCCAAAATGGAAACTAACCCAAGTGTTTTCAAGTCTACGTGATCTGGGGAAAAATTCAATATTAAAGATAATTTAAGGTTGTAAAATGATGTTAAAATAGGTTGTCAGCATTAGATATAGAACTTTTTGTTCTGCCTGAGTTTACCAGAGGTGAGGTAGGCTCATGTTATTTCTGTTGCAAAATTTGTCAAAAAAGGAAAAAAAAAAAAAACTTTGAAATAATTCTAATGTAATTAAGACTACTGGAAACAGTTCTGTATGAAAGGAAAGTGAGACTTCTTATTTAAAGAGGAAAATCCTAGGATACAGTCTGAATGTAAAAAGGAAGAAAGTTTGTGGGAAGGGAATCTTTGAAAAGGAATTTTATGCACAATTGGGATTAAGATTATGGAGATTAGTATGTAAAAAAGTTTCTTAGGGGCATGGTCAACACCTGGGAAAGGGAAGGGAGAGTGGAGAGCAAGATTAGGCAGGAGCTGACCATTGATACGGTATCAGCAGAAGCCCTAGCTAATATCTAAGTTCCAAAAGTTGGATTGCCCTTAGAGCCATCCTGAATTGTGGCCAAAGGCCTGGACTTGTATATCCTCATATTGAACAATCAGTGGATGTGACCACCTGGGAAGAGAGCATGCTCTTAGCAGGGCAGCTGTCTTCAGGCAAAGCAATCCTGATAGCCTTTGAGAGGTTCCTGCAGCTGAGAGCCTTCTTTCCTGATGGAGATTCTGATCAGCACATCCCATTATCCACAAGAACTCCAGTCCATGCGGTGCCCTGCGTGTCCTTGTCTCACTAAGTGTATATCAACAGGGGGGGTCATAGGAATACAGGGAGGGACTGCAAAATTTTTTAAATTTATTTTTTTTTAATATTTTATTTATTCATGAGAATACACAGAGAGGACAGAGAGAGGGAGAAGCAGGCTCCATGCAGGGAGCCTGACGTGGGACCTGATCCTGGGTCTCCAGGATCACACTCTGGGCTGAAGGCAGCGCTAAACTGCTGAGCCACCAGGGCTGCCCTAAATTTATTTTATTGGAATGAATGAGTCTTAATATCAGAAATACCCTAGTATAAGATTGGAATTTGGTTTTTCTGTTAAAAATAATATTAGATTGTCTAAATTCTAACCAAATGTTTTATTTATCTTTTTTTTATGATTTTATTTATTTATTCACGACAGACACAGCTCTAGAGACAGAGACACAGGCAGAGGGAGAGGCAGGCTCCAGGCAGGGAGCCTGATGTGTGGGACTCGATCCCGGGGCCCCAGGATCACACCCCCGGCCAAAGGTGGTGCTAAACCCCTGGGCCACCGGTGCTGCCCTTCTTTATCTCTCTGTACTTGCCTTTAGAATCTCTTATTGCCACCTTGGCTAAATAGAGCCATTAAATACTAAGTTTTGTCACAATCTATAATGCTATTTAAGCATGTTCTTTAAAACCTGATATTTCTGACAGACTTCCCAACTTCACCTTCTAAGTAGTCTTTTTGACTAATGAGGCTGACTTTTTGGTATATCAAATTACATGGGAAGCATTGTCAAATAAGTGATGATAGACTTTCCTAGGTTGTATTGTATAGGTGAATGCAATAGCTGTTTCAGAAATTATATAAAACTCCTAAGGTTTTGCTATATCCTGATGATGTCATCACTTCTAATTGAAGGATGTATCACAGAATTTCCTTGTCAATTACATTGTAATGACAGATATCTGATACCTTTAAAATCATAAAACCAAGAATTTCCAGAACTATTGGGAAAACTGCATTATTTTTGGTGGGAAAGAAGGTGATTTTAGAGAGAAGTTATGTTTCAGTAGTACACATTGGTGGATGTTAAAGATAATTCATCAGAACTGGGATCTAAGTGTTAGTTGTTTTTCTATAAAACTAGTCTGTATCCTGAATTCTTCTGGTTTTCTCAAATATCTGGCTAAGACTCTCCAAACTAAGGTTTCTTATCCCAAGTTCAGAGAAAAGGAGAAAAATCATTGAAAACTAAAACTTCCTTTTTTCCTGAAGCCCTGTAAGCTGGACCTGACACCTTGAGGTAAACTTCAGAGAAAATTGCCACAATGGCCCATTTTTTTTTTTAGACAATCTTCATGCCTGTTGCTGTATTGGCCACTCAGATCACCAGAGACATACAGATAATTGAACAAGTTTATTCCACCTGTCTTCATTTGATGGATCTGCCATTGGAAAATCCAGACCTTGAGATGTTCACAGAAGCAATTTTATGGATCAAGGATAAAGAAGAGCTAGATACATGACCCATCAGTTAGTATTCATTGTCGACATTACCAGAAATCAGATTGCTCAATTGCCTAAGGGAATAGGCAGGGACATTAAGCCACGGTTAGTGGCCCATACAGAGACTCCAAAATCCTCTGTAATGGCTTTAGTACCAAAGACTAACCAGTATTCCATTGAAAACCTAAGAAGAACTGAAGAATGGAGTTTTAGACACATTACTGGCACTACCTAGAGTCAGCTGGAAATATAATGAACAAGGGATAATCCTTATCCCAGAACATCTTGTAGTTGTATTTACCACAGCACCCCAGATTGGTGAGATGTTACTCTCCAGTGGATCTAGAAGTATATTTTGGGTCCCAATCTTCAGAGACCTGTCAAAAAATAGTGAAAAAATGTGATGTTTGTGCAAAAAACAATCCTAAGACTGGACTCCCACCAGTTCTAAAAGGCATACCACTTAAGAGGCCCCAGACCTGTTGAAGACTGGCAGGTGGACTTTACCATGATGCTACACACAATGGGTAATTTTCAATATTTGTTAGTATTTTTTTTAAGATTTTATTTATTCATGAGAGTTGCAGAGAGAGAAGCAGGCTCCATGCAGGGAGCCCCATGTGGGATGTGATCCTAGGACTCCAGGATCATGCCTTGGGCTTAAGGGAGGCATTCAACTGCTGAGCCACCCAAGTGTCCCTATTTGCTAGTATTTGTAAACACCTTTTACAAGTTGAGTTGAAGCTCTTCCATGCCATTCAGAGAAGGTATCAGAAGTTGTCAACACTTTAAACAAAATCATTTCTGAGCTTGGATTGCTGCTAACAATTCAGAGTGACAGTGGGGCAGTATTTACGGTGAAAGTCACATAAGCAGTGTCCCGTGTGTTGGGCATGCAGTGACAATTACATGCTTCATACAGACCTCAATGAACTGGGAAAATGAAAAAATGAACCATATACTTAGAAGAACTTTGGTAAAGATTTGTAAAGAAACCAGTTTAACGTGGGGGGGGGGGGGGGAACCTTGCTAGTTGCCCTGCTCTGAGTAAGTGACCCCTAACAATAAGCTTGGTTTAAGCTCCTAAGAAGTATTCTATGGAAGACCCTTTCTCCACGCTTTTTAGGACGTGGGAGTTTCTAACAGGGCTCACATTAGGGAATTGGATACTATCAGGTATGTTCAATCTTATGGAAATTCTTAACTGCTGTAATAAGTTTGCTTCTAGCAGCTTGATTTGTACCCCACAGGTGTGCCCTTACACTTCCTGGTCCTAGACTTGGTCTTATTTAAGGCCTGGAAGAGCAAGCATACAGAGGACCAACTCCAGCCTTGTTGGACAGGACCTTCTGTGGAGCTATTGACCATGATTCCTCAGTGAAACTAAAGGGAGTTAAGCCATGGATTCACCACACTCAGATGAAGCTGGTTCCACAAGAATCCACAGGTTCACTATACCCTTGTCAGGAAGGAGAACCTCAAAAAGAATCCTGCTTGAATCAGTGAGCCACTGATGGACCTAAAACTGTTTAGGAGAGCTAGTCCAAAGAAATCATTTTTCTATTGTTTGCAACCTCTCAAGCTTGAAAAGATAATCTACCATTAGGATTTTGCCAACATTGGTCAAGGGTGGCAGTCTTTCTCACTGTTGAATATATCATTCTGAACCTGGCTCAGAGTATGACCACAGCAACCAAGTAGTAATCCTCATAACTTCTTTTGGTCTAATTTGATGCACTCCATCAGCTTAGAGACAGGTTAATCAAGTCATCCAGTTAACCCTACTCCTTGCTTTCAAATGAAATCTTCAGTGATTCTGCAGAATGAAAATACTGATCATCTTGAACTAACAGGAGTGCTGTGAGCATCCCTAGGTTTCATTTTATATGTGGATATGAATATTTTTCTAGGGGAACTAGAGTGTAAAAATCTCAGCTAATGTAGAATGCTGAGTTTCAGTTTGTATGTTGGAACTAAAGAATATTTCTAAATGCGTGCAGAGAGTTCCAGCCTTCTAACTCTGATCTTCTCCCCCTTTCAGAAGTAACTAGAGCGTTCATGGTCCCAATTCCTTCAAGAAAAGAATGACCAAAAGACAGTGGGGATTGAGACAAGTGACCAAAGGTTAACGGGACTAATAAGTGCAGCTGCAGCTTTTTACCCAGACCTTTTTTATTTGCCTTGAAACAGCTTTGTCAATCTCTTCCTTACGGGAGGCAGATTGAGGCTTGCTCTCGCGTCTCCTTGTCTCCTTGTCTGACTGCTTCTCCGATAAACCCTTTTCTTGCTGCATACTCAGTGTCTCAGTGATTGGTTTTGCTGCACTTTGAGCATTAGAACTTGTTTGGCCACACATGGGGTCAATTATTTGATGTCGCCTGAGAAAATATATGTATGTTTTATTTCCACCATTGGTACCTATTCATTTGACAGGGAGATAATATGCACTGAATAAACCACAAGACATTTAACGTATCAGATGAGTGGAGCAACATTCACTAAGAATAGTCTCTTTTCACTAGCATCTTCTAGTGGAAAGTCAAAGTAAAATGCAGGGAGTGTAACTGCCCTCTTAGTAGTGATGGTCTTAATAACCCAATGCTCTTTCATCTTCATTATTGTACAAGCAAAATTAATATGTTTTAAATGGTGACTTTATCCATGAAGCTATATATGAAACTGATGTGTTTGGATTTAAAAAACCCAAGCCTCATACTTAATGTAGCTTTGAATATTAGAAAACATTATAGATTTATTACTTTTTAATAATTCTTAAGCCACGTGTGTTACATATAATTCTCCCTATTTTATTCAAGGAATCCCAAGATTCAGTTGACTGTAGTATGTCATTTTAAATAAATAAGAGTGTTTGATTTACTTGTATTGATTGTAATTCTCACACGTTGGCTGACTGACTCAGACTGGATAAAACATTGCCGAGACCTACTGACAGAGTTCCTGATTTAATGGGTCTGGATGGGGTGCAAGAATTTATATTTCTAACAAGTTCCAAGGTGACTGTGATGCTGCTTCTGCTGCTCCTACAACCATACTTTGATTAATCATGGATAGAGGTTATGTGATCTTTTCAAACTAAAGAATACGTAGAAGAATATAACCTGAATCCCATTATGCTGCTCTAATAAATACTAAATGTTTTGTCACAATGCTTCAGACCTCTCTCTTTTTAGGAAATAAAACCCTGCAGATGAGGTTATATGTGTATACCACCCTCCATCATCTGACTCTCCTCTTACTGAGAGGTAACCAGTCCAGAATGTAATCATCCCTACGTTAGGTTCTTGCTACCTGTCGATATATATACCCCAAAAGTAAGATGTTTTGCATATTTTTTATTGTGTTCAAGTGATAGGACATGTACTTTTTGTTTTAAATTGTTTCTGAGATTTGTGCATGTTACATATTCCTTCATAGTCCTACATTTATCATTGCAGTGTAATTTTTAATTACATAAATATAGCACATTTATTTTATCCATTCTTCCACTCTTGGGCATTATAGGTTTGTGACAGGCACTAATTATTACATAATTGACTGCCATTCCTTATTTACCTCCTTTTTCCTTGCTGGGAAGCCCCCATGTTCTGTGAGTACTTCCTCTCATGTATGTAGGGGAGAGAACATTTTTCCATTCCCAAGGGAATAGATATCTATTTGTCTAAGTCACAGTAATTTATTCCTTTACCAGTGATTGGTTTTGGCTTGGGTATGTAGTACAGTTCTGGTCTAATATATGTGAAGGGAAATCTAAGAGAGACTTTGGGGAAATATTTTTCTCCTTGGGTAAGAAGAGGTATGAAGATAAATCCTCCAGCTTTGGATATAGTTGTGCAAGGAAGGAATGGTTGTAGCAATAGCAGTTCTTTGAGACTCTGAGGGGACAAATCTGAAAACTTGGGTTTTTGATCATGCAATTATCTTGGAACCACCCATTTCTGCCAGCTTTTTTTAATGTGAAATTCTTTTCTGGTGTTCTGTTATTACAACCAAAATATTCCATTATAAGGTAGTTAACATTTAAGACCCCCCCCCCCCCAAAACAAGACTGTAATAAATATTCTTGAGTTTGTCTCCTGTGAGTGTAAGAGTTTCTCTAGGATAGATGGATTGATAAAAGTGGAATTTTGGGGCTATAGAGTATGTTCACATTCACATTTAGTAGATGTCAAGTTGCTTCCCAAAATGATTGTACCTATAATATAAACTCCCATCAGCAGTGTATAATAGTTTCTATTTCCCTTCGTTAGATCTTCGCGTAACACATGTTGTCAGATATTAAATTTTGTCTGTTAATGTTTTAGTGCATTATCTAGATTAGTAATTATGTTGCTTTTCAACCAGCTTTTTTTTTTCCTTAAAGATATTTATTTAATTGCTTTAGATAGTAGAAGAGGGAAAGCTCCTGAGTGGGTGAGGTGGAAGGACAAAGGGAGAGAGAGAAGCAGACTCCTTGTTAAAAATGGAGCCCAGTCTCACAACCCTGAGATCACCACCTGAGCAGAAACCAAGAATTGGGCACTCAACCAGCTGAGCCACCCAGGAGCCCCTGTCCTCTTTATATCGTTTGTAGAGTTGGCTCTGCAGTATTAGAGGTTTTTGTTTTTGTTTTTCCGTATTGATCAATATGTTTTATATATTCTGGGTACTGATCTTTGATATGCATTGCTTGCATATGCGCATTGCAAAGATTTTCTAGTGTGTGGCTTGTCCTATGCTTTGTCTATGGTGTCATTTATTGTAGAGTAATATTTAAAGAATTTAATTAAAATTTTAAGGTTTGTACTTTCTGTGTCTTACCTGAAAAATCTTGTCCCTAAAGTCATGATAGTCTCCTAAATTTTCTTCTAAAACTTGTAAAGAATTTTACTCTTCACATGTATGTCTTTATTCCTTTTAGAGTTAATTTTTGTGTATGGTGGGAGAAGAACAACTAACTTATTCACAATCGGTATTATTGATTTTCTTTCTGAATTCTTTTCTGTTCCTGTGCCAGTCCTGCATTACAGTAGTTTGTGTAACTTCATAAATAAAGAAGTCTTTATTACCTTACTAATTAATCTTTTGAATTTTTTTTTTTTTGTCTTTGGGTTTTTGCTCCTCATATGAATTTTTGGATAAGCTTGTGCAATGTTACCAGAAACAAATAGTACTAGGATTTTAACTGACAGTGAATTAAATTTGTAAAGAATTTACATACCTTATATCTTCTCCATATAGGTGGTGTATCTCTCTAGTTTTTGTTGTTCTGTACTGCCTTTCAATAATATCTTACACATTTCTTTTTATTAATAGTCTTGCTCTGTTTATTTCTAGGAGCCTTATGATTGTTAATTATGTTTTCTAACTTTTTCATTGGAAGAAAACTTTATTTTAAAAATATTTTTTCACTGAAATACAGTATGTAGACAGAAAAGTATGCAGAGTATAAATACAATGCATTATCACAAAGTAGTTGTATTTGTGTAACTATTACTCATAAAAGAGAATGTTACTTGACTTTCCAATCCAATTATTACCTTCTACCTTCCTTTCAAAAAAGTCATCATTGGGACACCTGGGTAGCTCAGTCGAAGAGCTTGTGACTCTTGATCTCCTGGTTGTGAGTTCAAGTCCCATGTTGGGTGTAGAGATTATTTAAAAGTAAAATCTTTAAAAAAAAAAAAAAAGTCATTGTTATCTTGGTTTAGTTTTACCTACTTTTAACTTTATATAAGTATATATGGCTTCTATATGCTTGTCTGTGGTGTTCTCTTTAATGTTTGCCATCTTTTGCACAGTCTCTGAGATTTGTGTTGATATGTGGAGCCATAATTTCATTTTCATTCCTGTGTAGTATTCCACTGTGAGATTATTCTGTTTGTCCATTTGCTGATGAACGTTTATTTTAAGCTATGATGAATGATGATTGTGTTAATTCTTATGTTTATGTCTTTTGGTATCGCTGTGCATGCATTTCTGTCGAACACATACCTAGGATTAGAGTTGCTGTGTGAGTGGATATGCTTTTATGTTCAACTTCGGGAGATCCTGTCAAACATTTTTCCAAAAATACCAATGTATGGTCAGTCCCACCAACAGTGCATTCAAATTCTAGTTAACTTCATATTCTTAATCTACATCTTTTGTATCTTACTCATTCTGGTAGATATATAGTAGTACCTAACCATGATTTTAAGTTATATTTCTCTGATAACTACTGAGGTTGGGACTCTTTTCACATGCTTAGTAATTTGGCTATTTTCTTATGAAGTGCCTGTTCAGACTTCCTACCCACTTTTCTGTTGAATTGTCTCATAATTTTCATATTGCCTTGTAGAAATTCCTTACATAGATTGACTGGTAATGTTGTGATAATATTTTCTCAGTCAATCCCCCCCACCCCTTTTTTAAAGATTATTTATTTATTCATGAGAGAGACAGGCAGAGGGAGAAGCAGGCTCCATGTAGGGAGCCTGACATGGGACTCAATCCCGGGTCTCCAGGATCACGCCCTGGGTTGAAGGTGGTACTAAGTCGTTGAGCCACCTGGGCTGCCCATCCCACCCCTCCTTTTTAAATATTTTATTCTTAAGTACTCTCTCTACCCAACATGAGGCTGGAACCCACAGCTTCAGTATGGTCTACCTACTGAGCCAGCCAGGTGCCCTTCCCCCCCATTTTTATTTTAAAGATCTGTGGTTTACCCTTTTATTTTTTTTTCTCCAAGATTTATTTGAGAGAGAGAGAGCAAGCAACCAGGAGGAGAGGCAGAGGAAGAAGGACAAGGGAAGCACAAAGCCCAATATGGGGCTCGATCTCACAACCCTGAGATCACGACCTGAGCTAAAGGCAAGAGTCAGACGCTCAACTGACTGAGCCACCAAGATGCCCCTTGCCTTATTAATAATCTCTTAATGATACGTCCTGATGAACAGAAATTCCTTAATTTTAGTTGTATACTTTATCAGTTTCCCTTTATAATATTTTTTATGTTCTATTTTAAATGTCTTGAAGCTAGCCTCTCAAATGAATCTAGATCCACACTTTTCAGTACCATAGCCATTAGCCACATGTGGTTATCAAGTACTTGAAGTGTGGCTAGTCTAAATTAAGATGGTCTGTAAGTGTAAGATACATGCTGGATTTCAATGACCTAGTATTAAAAAAGAATGTAAAAATCTCACTAACAGTTTTAATACTCATTACATGTTGAAATGATAATATTTTACACTTATGAGTTAAAATATATGAAAATAACTTCGACCTGTTTATTCTAGAACATTTTAAAATCAATTGATTCACCTGCATTTCTATATTCTAAAAGTGTGTTGTCCAGTAGAATTTTCTGTGGTAATGGACATATTCTGTATTTACACTGTCCAGTGTAGTAGCCATTAGCTGAAAGCGTCTATTGAGCATTTAAAATTTAGCTGAGGTGATTGAGAAGTTGAAATTTTTTTAAAGATTTATTTATTTATTTATTTATTTATTTATTTATTTATTTATTTATTTATTATAGACCTAGAGTGAGAGAGGCAGAGACACAGGAGGAGGGAGAAGCAGGCAGGGAGCCCGACGCGGGTCTTGATCCCGGGACTCCAGGATCACACCCTGGGCCAAAGGCAGGCGCTCAACCGCTGAGCCACCCAGGGATCCCCAAGAGAAGTTGAATTTTTTTTTTTTTTTTTTTTTTTTAGAAGTTGAATTTTAAATGTAGTTAGTTTAAATTTAGGTAGCCATATGTGGGTAGTGACTACTGTATTGAATGGCACAGTTATGGACACTTTATTGCTTTAACATTTATTGTTTTTTAGATTTCCAGTCTGTCTGAATTGCTTTTTATATATGGTGTAAGGTAGGGGTCAAGTTTTTTTTTTTTTTTTTTTTTTAAGATTTTATTTATTTGTTCATGAGAGATAGAGACATAGGCAGAGGGAGAAGCAGGCTCCCTGCAGGGAGCTTTTTGCAGGACTTACCCCAGGACCCAGGATCACAACATGAGCCAAAGGCAGACACTCGACCACTGAACCTCCCAGGCGCCTCTATAGGGGTCAGGTTTTATTTATGTATTTTCTTCCAAATGGAAATCAAATTGACCAAGCACCAAGGAAAAGAGAATCTTTACTATTTTTAGACACTATTTTGTTTCTTTGGTATATTTGTCTTCTTCCAAATACCATACTGTCTTTAGTAGCTGGTAGAGTGGATTCCCCTATCTTGATCTTCATGAAGGTTGACCATTTTTGGACTTTCCTATTTCCACATAAATATTAAAAGTACCTCATCAATTTTCAGTTTCTTCTGGGAATTTGATTTGTATTACATTGGATGTATATCACATCCAGTCATAAACATGATAGAGCCGATTTATTTAGGTCTTTCATTTCTCTCAGTAATATGTGATCTTTTATTTATGTAAAGGTCTTGCATATCTTTTGTTAGATTTATTCCTAGCTATTTGGTACTGTAAATGATACGGTTTTCTAATTTCATTTTCTAATTGTTGCTAGTGGATAGAAATGAAATCAATTTTATGTTATTGTCCAGTTTTACTGTTCTGTTTCATCTTCTTGTCTTACTGCACTGACCAGGACCTCAAAAACAAGGATCAGCAAGCTTTTGTAAAGGACCATACAGGAAGGAAGCCAGCAGTTCCTGTATAAATATATAGTAGACTCTTAAGTGTTGTGCTCCGGAGGAGTTAGGATAGTCCATAGATGAAATTTTGAACAATTTGTACTAATTTGAAGGGCTGTACACTATTTTGATACATTAAAAGGGGCCATTTTTATAGGGAATTGAAGAAAAGAATGATTTATAGCACTGAAAGAAATGTGGTAAAACATTGGCCTAGTGGATTGGCAGTTGCTGGAGAGTTAATGATTATATTGAATGTAAGTATGAACTAATGCTTGCTTCTCTTTTTAAATCCCTTTAGGAAAAATAGAAATGAAGGTACATATGCACACAAAATTTTGCCTCATTTGTTTGCTGACATTTATTTTCCATCACTGCAACCATTGCCATGAAGAACATGACCATGGTTCTGAAGAACATCACAGACATCGTCGTGGAATGACAGAGTCGGAGTCAAGCAAATTTTCAGTGCTGGATGCTGAAAATGAAAAAAAATACTATATTGAAAAACTCTTTGACCGTTATGGTGAAAATGGAAGATTATCCTTTTTTGGTCTGGAGAAACTTTTAACAAACTTGGGCCTTGGAGAGATAAAAGTAGTTGAGATTAATCATGAGGATCTTGGCCATGATCATGTTTCTCACTTAGATATTTTGGCAGTTCAAGAGGGAAAGCATTTTCACTCTCATAACCACCAGCATTCCCACAATCATTTAAATTCAGAAAATCAAACTGTGACAAGCGTATCAACAAAAAGAAACCACAAGTGTGATCCAGAGAAAGAGACCATTGAAGTATCTGTCAAATCTGATGATAAACATATGCATGACCATAGTCATCGCTTATGTCATCACCATTGTTTGCATCATCACCTTGATCATAACGCCACTCGCCATTTTCCTAATGATTCCATTGCTCACAGCGAGCGTGGGGAGCCTAGCCATGAACCTTCAACAGAGACCAATAAAACACAGGAACAATCTGAGAGTAAGCTACCGAAAGGAAAGAGGAAGAGAAAAGGGAAGAAAAGTAATGAAAATTCTGAAGTTATTACACCAGGTTTTCCCCCTAACCATGATCGGGGTGAACAGTATGAGCATAATCGGGTCCACAAACCTGATCGTGTACATAACCCAGGTCATTCTCATGTACGCCTTCCAGAACATAATGGTCATGATCCCGGTCATGGACACCCAGATCTTAATCCTGATAATGAAGGCGAGCTTCGACATACCAGAAAGCGAGAAGCACCACACGTTAAAAAAAGTGCAATTTATTCAGCTGCTACTCACAAAGATCATAACGAAGATGACCGTCAACATGAGGTAGGTGTAAAGAGATGGCTGCTCCATAATTCTCACATAGTTGTGGAGCATTTTAGGTAAAAAGAGAAGTAACAGTGGAGGATAGTCAATCATATTCAAACTTAATTTCCAGATATAATATTCTTGAATAAAATACTTTAAGGAATTAAAATCCGATTAAAGGTCTTTATCTGGATTTTCACTTTCACTGTTTCTCAAAAAATCTAATATGTAAAGGTTGTTAGAACATATATTCCTTATTTTACTTTCTTGCTTATTTATGACTTGTTTTGACTTCCCAAGTTAGTTTTCATTTTGTTTATTTTGGTTGGTTCTAGATACTTGAAAACTGAATCCTTTTTGTTTACCTGTCCAGTTGGAAAGTAACTAGGGATTTTCTTTTTCATAATTTCTAGCTTAATGAATTAACCACAGAATGGTTCCCAGTTACTGATGTAGCTCCAAAGTCCGTTAAATGTGGTAGATTTGTTTTCTCTATGTCACTTTATAGTAGGGCCTACTTCATCGTAATTAATTTTTTCTCATGCCTTTGACAGATGGCAATACAATAATAAGAAAGCCCACTAGTAAGGGGATGATTGTGTTTTCCTTAAAGGAAAGTTTTAAAAACTTTCATATTCTTTTGAATACTTGCACATTTGATGGATTTCCTTCCCAATTTTTTAAAACTACTTACCTTAAAAAAAAAAAAAAATAAAACTACTTACCTTATACATGTTTATTTTTGTTTCATTAAAAGTATATCGACATCCTTATTTAACTCTACTTTTTACTTACTTTTTACTTTACTTATTAAAGTCTAGAAGATTGTTGAATTCATTTGTTGTCATATGCATAAAAGCAATACCGTCTAGTAGGGAAAATGACCTCACCATTTCTGTCTCTATAATTGAAATATGTTTTGCATCTATGAAAATATCTCTGTGTTTCTTCCCTGTGTGAATAATCAGATACTGGTTTTCAGCAGCACTGATTTTAAAAGCACTTCTGTTTTAAAATCTTAGTGTACTTGTAAGGAAATGCTCTTATTTATTTACTACTATAGATAATATCCTAGCATCTTTTGTTAATAATAACCAGACATTATCATGAATTTTACTCATTTTACAAGACTTGTGGGGTCTGTATCAGTCAAACATGTTGATTTATATCCTCACAGGTCTGACACATTGGGAATTTTCTCAGAATTTCTATAGAAATGTTCTATGCACTGGATAGAGTAGTAGCTCATGTTAAGACCTGAGAAGAATAATTTTCTTGTTTATATGTTTTGATTTTGTTTTTTGTACCATAAATAAAATCATATAATGAGGTGGCAAGTCTGTAAGCATACAACCAAAGAGTATCATTTTAGATATTTGCTATATGATAGGTCCAAACTTGTTTGCTCTTTGTTTTCTACTTTGTTTTGTTTTGTACTTAAAAGTACCAGTGGATGAAGCTGCCTTCTTTCCTCTTCCACTTTTAGCATTGGGCTAGAATTTTCCAATATAATATTTTTCTGGGGTACCTTAGGCAGTGAAAATGTCTATATTGTATATTTTATTATAAAGTTGTTAATGTACTCATGTCTATTTAACAAATAAGAATCTTGAATGATTGATGATTGCACTTTGAATAGGGAAGTGATTTTTCTCTTCACCCCTTAGGAATGCAGCTGTGTGTGATTTTTATTAATTATTGAGAGAGTCAATTATCTTTCATGTGTTGGAGTAGAAAATGGCTAAAGTCCACATAAAGTTTTGGGTATTGAAGTCGAATGTATTGCTATCATAAATTCTTAACAAACAGTTTTATTTGTAATAGATATCTGTATTACAGGTTATTTTCAAATAATATTTAGAATATTTTTTATTGCACAGTAATTTATTTTTCTGCTTAATTTTCTTAAAGGACTCTTAATTTGTTTATCAATTTTTTTGCAGTGTTTGAACGTCACTCAGTTGTTAAAATACTATGGTCATGGTGCCAATTCTCCAATCTCACCTGATTTATTTACATACCTTTGCCCTGCTTTATTATATCAAATCGACAGCAGACTTTGTATTGAACATTTTGACAGACTTCTAGTTGAAGATTTAAATAAGGATAAAAATCAGGTTCCTGAAGATAAGGCAAATATAGGGGCATCAGGTAAGAAAGATTTAAGTTTTTTTTGTTCCTCATAGTCTTTGTACTTTTTTTAAAAATGTAATTGAATTAGAAAGTAATTCCAAATTATCATCTTCCTTCTGGTGACTTTGTTATGTTTTAGTCAGGATTAGATTATGAGCATTTAAAAAGGATTAGGGGAAGACAGGAGGCACAGTAGCTCCTTGTCTTTTCTGGGACTATGGACAAAAGTCGTACCATGGATAGAGAATTAGATTAAAAAGGAGATACAGGTTTGTGATAAATGGATTCTTCTTGATGGGCAAGTGTAAATAATGCGGCTGCCAATTAAAGTCATTTGGTGTTATAATTAACTTTTTAGCAGAGTTGAGGACCTGTGGTGAAAAGCTAAGATTAAGTTTATAAGGAAATCAAAGGGAAGCCAATGTTGTTAACTCTGTGAATGTCAGAAATGCCTGTGATTGGCACGGGAATTCATTATGGGCAGTTTCATAGAGAGCTTCAACAAAAGTAAAACCAGAACGATTACCAAGGGGCTCCTGGTGGCTCAGTGAGTGTCTGCCTTTGGCTCAGGTCATGATCTCAAGGTCCTGGGATCTAGCCTGCATCAGGCTATCTGCTTGGGAGTCTGCTTCTCCCTCTCTCTTGCTCTCTGTCCTTCCTGCTTTTACAGTTTTTCTCATATGTGCACGTGCGTGCACACACTTGGGCATCTGCACATACTCTCCCAAATAAATAAATAAAATCTTAAAAAAAAAAACAAACTATTTTCAAAAATCTCTCTAGGCTTTTTTAGAACCATATCTGGTTGGCTAGATAGCTCCACCTTGATGTTCACAGGTACCTCCCACTTAGTATTTCCCAAGCTTCTACTCCACAAAAAGTGTATACCTCTTATTGAATCCCAAATGTCATAACAATCCATCTTTTTTAAAAAAAATCTGAAAATCTTTGGCTTTTTCTTTTTTTCCCCTTGCATAATCAATTGTCAAGTCCGATTGAGTCTTCTCTGAAATACCTTCTAACTATCCACTCCATCATAACTTGGTTCTTGATTGAATTGTTGAAATAACTTCATAACCTTCCCTTTCTAAAATGCAAATGAGAGTCTCCCAACACAGAGTTTTTCCTTTTTAGTGACAGCTGATATACTTTTATTAACAAGTATTACAAGGCATTCTTCTGAACTCAATGACTTTTACTTCTTACAATAGTTGTATAAGGTAGAGAATGTTCTAATAACTCCCAAAATCTCAGAGCTAGAAGTGATAGTGCTAGGATTCAAGCCAGGGGAGTTTAACCATTTTGCTCGCCATGTACTAAGTGTTTCATATGCTTTTTTCCCCCCATTAAATTTTAACAATACTCTATTGAATTATTTTGTTTAAAGATTTATTTATTTTATTTTATTTTTTTTTTTTTTTAAATTTTTTTTATTTATTTATGATAGTCACACACAGAGAGAGAGAGAGAGAGGCAGAGACATAGGCAGAGGGAGAAGCAGGCTCCATGCACCGGGAGCCTGATGTGGGATTCGATCCCGGGTCTCCAGGATCGCGCCTTGGGCCAAAGGCAGGCGCCAAACCACTGCGCCACCCAGGGATCCCAAGATTTATTTATTTTAGAGCGAGAAAGTGTACAAGCTGGTGGAGGGGCCGAGGGAGTAGGGGAGAGAGAATCTTCAAGCAGTCTCCTTCCTAAGTATGAGCCAGATTTGGGGCTCAATCCCCAGAGATCATGACCTGAGGCAAAAATCAAGAGTTGGATGCTTAACTTTCTAGGATATGACCTCTGCCTACCTACTTCTCCACCCATATCCCCCACCTTTTATTTCTTTCGGCCGTAACCATAGCAGACTCCTGATAATAGATTATTCTGTTTTCCCCTCATTTATCTCAGCCTTTTCACATTCTGAACCTTTCTAGTGGAGTGACCGCAGTGATTTCTCAAAGATCCAGCTCAAGAGTTAGACCTTCTGGAATAACTTACTCACCATCGTAGACTTAGTTAAGTTCCCTTGATCTATCCAATCCCTGTACAGAGCTTGGGAGATTTTCATAATTGGATTTGTTATCTGTTTTTCTTGGACTTTAGTTGCTTAAAGGAAGTGACTAGGTCTTTTGAACAAGAAAGCATTCACATATTGATTAAATGAATAAATTACTTAATCTATAAGCTTTCAGTTATAACCCAGGAAAGACCCTCGTTGTAAATGAATCTGAGGATCATTTTATAAGTACATTTGACCTTTGAACAACACAGATTTGCGCTGCATGTGTATGCTTGTATGCAGATATTTTTCAATAACTACATTGGATAGTTTCTTGAAGGTTTGCAACATTTTGAAAAAACTCACAGGAATTGTGTAGCCTAGAAATAATGAAGAAATTAAGGTGTTACTGTAAAACTACAGTATATAACGCATATACAAAATATGTGTTGATTGATTAGTTAACAGTAAGGATCGATTGTGTATCAGTCGGACTAGTATACTTTGATGATGCAGTGTCTCAGAATGAGTAGAATTCTCATGAACTTCATCATGTGTGAAATCACAATGGAGGCAGTTCTGGTTGAAATGCCCAAGATGGAGTGGCACTGTTGCTTGGTAATGGAAGTGATTAAATTGATAACGTGTGAATTTGGGTCAAAAATGGGGTCTGACAAGATAAAAGATTGAAAAGACAGAATTTTAAAAATTTTTCATAGCACAGGAATAAGGTAGACACGTTTAAGAGTATCACAGTCCAGTGTACATGTCAGAGTTTTATTTGAATAGAGATATTCATTAAAGCTTGAAAGAGTACAAGCGAAAGGAAATGCTGTCACGACTTAACGAACTAATAAGCCTCATAGGTACCCACCTGCTGGTTAATTTGTGATATGAAAATAACTTTAGATGAATTAATCATCAGGTCTTCTATTTATTAGGACCTTACCATGTCCTGTTTTAAATACTTTTACAAGGCTGTTTACCTGATGCAGGCACTTTAATTTACTTCTGTTTGCTGAGGAAAGGAGGAGGCTTTGAGAAATCAGGTAACTTGTGCAAGGTCACACAGCTGCCAGGGAGCAGAGCCGTAATATGACCCAGAGTAATCGCAACCTCGATGCTCCTCTCCACTACTTCCTGCCAAAAAGGTTCTTACGTCGACTTTGCTAGCAGGTGACAAGGAGATACAGAGAGTTCTATATAATTCCATTTGGTAGTGCTGTGACAGGTGATGCAGACACAGGTAAGAAAGTGATAGAGGTGAGTATTGGTGTCAGGATGGATTAGTAAAACCCAACACCCAGGAATAGTCTTGTTAGGAAGGGCCTACTCAGTCAGCTAAGCTCAGTAAGGTTGGAGGACGTGAGTCCACTTAGAAGCTTTGAATTCTGGTCTTTGGACAGATAAATATGTCCTTTCACTGGCTTCGTGTTCAAAGACGTTCGTAGATGAGTAAACACCGTAAGGGCCAGTCTCTCAAGTGCTTCTAAATTCTCACTGAGGTAAGAGAAAAGGGAACATTAGGTCTGAGGTACTTGACTTAAATTTAAAAAACCACATGTGTTATTTACATGGAAAAACAGAGGCTGATGGGATTGTCACATCTAGAGTTCAACGTAAGAGTCTTATTTTTAAGACTTCCAGGAAATTCTAGTTGTTTTTACATCGACAGTGGATTAGGACTTAAAAGTTTTCTATGTTACAATATTGACATAATCTATATATTTTAACAAGAGCTGTTGACAGATGCTTGACGATCATAAGATTAAAAAATAGAGTTTATTCAGTCGGAGAAGCCTCAGAGGAAATTATACTTGCTTTGAAAACAAATACATAGCTAATAGTGAATATTGATTGGTTGTTTGCAGGTGGTTTTTAGCACTGTCAGAAATGAAGCTTGAATTAACTATGTGCTGATAGATGTTAATAGTTGTTAGAGAGAATGCCCTGCTAGTAATTATTTTTAATGACTGCTGCACCATTACGAAAGGTTAACTTGTTCCATATAAATCTCCCATAGTGACACAGCTACTACCTCATTACTGTTCAAAGACTGCTGTAAACCAAGTCTGCCATATACTGTTATGGTAGAAATCGTTTGTTTCACAAGATTGGCTCATTTAGTCATAGAGTTGACCCTTGCTTAATTGCCAAGGGGGGGTGGTGAATAGGCCGCTAAGCATTTTCTGCCAATTAAAATGCTGAAACAGTGTAGAAAACTGCCATCTTGCACATGCTTTGAACCGAGTTAATTAGAAAGTTTCCACAGATGAGCGCTTCTTTTTAAAAGAATGCATTTTCTCTCTAGATAATGAGAAAGGGAGTTGGTGAATAACTAAGCTTGAAGACCTTTAACGTTTTAAGCGACCTAATTTGCAGAATAAGTGAAGCTTGTTTCAGACATTTAATGTTCTTTTTATTGTATATAGTATCTTGGGTACAAATAAAGGAAACGTTTGTTAGTTGTATTTAGTAGTTTGCATATTGTTATTTTGCATAAGTTTTAGAAAAGATGCCTTTTATCGTTTGTTTTGCAAATTTTTTTTTGGCTTGTTTTATACTAAACAAGTTGTGATTTCAAAAGCACAATAATTTGGTTAGAAATTAGAAAAATTTGCTCACTTGTTTTGTGATTTGTTTTTTGGCTTGTTTTATACTAACCAAGTTGTGATTTCAAAAGCACAATAATTTGGTTAGAAATTAGAAAAACTTTATTACCTGAATTGCTTTTTTTCTACACCTAGGAAATTATGGTAGAGCTTATGTAAACTTAAATGTTATTAAATCTAAAAATAAGTGCTTGAATAACATGGGAAAATGTCTCAAGTACAATAAAATCAAAACAGTGTTAGTTCTCAGAGGTTAAAAGGATTGTAATTGTCCTTGAAGGAAGGTTTGCAAGTTGTGAGAATGACTATTACTTAAAATTTTAGTACTGGAAAGCTATAATTACTTTTAAAAAATTAGTAAGAAATCATGGATTTATAATAACATGCACTTGTGAGAGATTATAGGACTGTTTTGCCAATGAAATAGTTATAATGGAAAACCTATAGAAATACCTGGAAATCTATAGAAAATACCTGGAAATTTTCTGATTTACCTACAATGGGAAATACAGTTCTTTACACAATGGGAAATACAGCTCGTTATTTCTTAGCACTGACAAAAATAAGTGATAATTTATATTAAATGGAACATAAATATTTTAACCTTACTTTCAGGTGACATTGAAATAAATACAAGTTTATACTGAGATTTCATGTAGTTGTTTGTTTTGTAGTAATCTTTTGTCCCATCCCCTCTATTCTACTTTATTCAAATTTTGAAAGATTGTCATTTGGATTAATAAAATTAGTATTTCTTCTTACTTTCATGTTTAGACTTATTGTATTATATGTCCTCCTTTAAAGCATCTCTAAGGTAAATATATAAGTGATAAATCACTTGGCTGAGAATTCTCTGGAAGTATTATAATTTAATGGAGAAAATAGTGGATTAAGAGAGGACTTTCGATTTAGTTTTTACTTTGCCATTTTATTTTAGCAGCTATGTTTTTATTAGGGTAAAATGTATATAACCTAAGATTTGCCATTTTAATTGCTAACCTGAACAAATCAGTGGTATTTATTACATTAATGATGTTGTGCAGCTATCAAACTATTTTTTTAAGAGATTTTATTTATAGGTAATCTCTGCACCCAAAATGGAGCTTGAACTCACAACTCCCAAGATGAATGCTTGCATGCTGTACTAAGCCAGCCAGGCACTCCCAAACTATCTTAAAAAAATTTTTTTATCACCCCAAATAGAAACTTAGTAACCATTAAGCAACACATCTTCATTTCCTCTTCCTCCTAGCCCTTAGTAACTTTTCATCTTTTTTGTTTCTGAATTTATTCTGTTCTAGATAGCTTGTGTAAGTGGAATTGTACAATATTTGTCTATATCTGGTTTATTTCACTTAGTGTAGTTTTCAAGGTTCATCCACATTGTAGCATCTATTAGAACTTCATTCCTAAAAAAAAAAAAAAAAAAAAAAAAAAAAGAACTTCATTCCTTTTTAAGGCTGAATGCTATTGTATGTATGTACCACATTTTGTTAATCCATTCATCTGTTGATGGACACTTCGTTGTTTCTACCCTTTGGCTGTTTTGAATGATGCTCTAATGAACACAAGGAGTATAAGTATCTGAGTCTTTGCTTTCAATTCTTTTGAGGAATATACCTCTTTTGAGGAATTCCTGTGTTATAAAGGGATTCCTTTTAGCCTTCTGAGGAATTAACCAAACCGTTTCTACAGTGGCTGTGCCACGTTATATTCCCATCAACAGTGTACTAAGGTTCCAGTTTCTCTGCATCTTTGTCAACATGTGTGTGTGTTTTCTTAAATAGTCATTCTAGTAGATGTGAAGTTGTATTATTTAACATTTCTCTGCCTCAGTATGCAAATCTGTAACGTAGGACATTGGTTTATATTAGAATTTTCCAAATCAGGGGCACCTGGGTGGCTCAGTAGGTTAAGCATCTGCCTTTGACTCAGGTCATGCTCTCAGGGTCCTGGGATCCAGATCTGGTTTCCTGCTCAGTGTGAAGTCCACTTCTCCCTCTGCCCCTCTCCCTTGGCTTGTGTGCCTTTTCTCTCTCTTCTTTCTCAAATAAATAAAATCTAAAAAAAAAAAAAAAAAAAAAAAATTTCCAGATCGTGTTTTGTAGGATCCTGGTTCATTGAGAGATATAATAGGTTCCATGATCAAGTGAGATAGAAAGATAATAATGCACACTCTGTTCCCTTGCAGAAATTGACAGCGCTTATTAAGCTGTTAGAGGCTCTTGTTTAACCAAGAATTACCAAATCCTTTTGATCATTAAATTCTCCCCTCACTCCCCGTGGAATACCACCTGAGACTCAGAGGAGCGCAGTTTGAGGAACACTGGTATAGAATATTAAAGTCCTTTCTATCTATAGAGTATGACACTGCCAATTTAAGTAACTCCTGGTAAGCAAGGAATTGAAAAAATTATTTTTTTAATGGCGCAGAATAGGGCAGCCCGGGTGGCTCAGCGGTTTAGTGCCTCCTTCAGCCCAGGGTGTGATCCTGGAGACCCGGGACCGAGTCCCGTGTCGGGCTCCCTGCATGGAGCCTGCTTCTCCCTCTGCCTGTGTTTCTGCTTCTCTCTCTCTGTGTCTCTCAATAATAAATAAATAAAATATTTTTTTAAAGTAAGTAAATAAAGGGGCAGAATAACTGACATCTTTGAAATTGTTTTTTAATAATTTCCAACTCTGTTGACCAAGACAACGTAGAGGAATAATGAAACTATGATAGTCCCGGTTGTACCCTCTGTTTTATATCCAAAATACATTATTGGAAGTTATAGGATCCTTTTTAGTCCTAGGATTTATTTCTTTTAAGTAAATTAAAAAATCTTTTGAAGGGAGCAAGCATACTAAATATATTTCCTCTAGTTGGACAAATGAGAAAACACTAATTTTTTAAAAAAGTTTTATAAGGTATTCAAAATTATACAAATTATTTCATTTTAATCTTAAGAGTATAGTCTTTTTCTGATTCTTGGCTTTTGTTGTTGATGAATAACCAGTTAATTGGCGGTAATTTGACTATGTGACCAGGGAACCAAAAGCATTTGTATTAATTAGTTTTTAGAAGCGTATGTTTTTATATGTATGTATATATGTGTATTACCTGCTTTTGGAGGGGCCACTGTCCATGCTCAGTGTAAGGCCATTTTCCTGAATGACTCCTGAGGGACATCATTAGCATTTTATTCCAAGAAAATGGCATTCCCTCACAGGTACATTGAGGATGGCACCCTGGTAGGTAGTGCTCTGCTGCTGGATAGATTTATGTAAGGCTTTCTTTTTTGTGGGCTTTTGTTTTCTTGTATTTTCTGAGTTTCAGATACCAAATATCACAAATGCCAAAGATTACCTAATCATAAAATGGGCTTTTCTTTTTCAAGCATTTATTTTCTTAGTTCCCAGATTTGCTTTCCCAAGTGAATGAGAAAGAGATCATTTTAGAGCTGTTAAATAAGAAATTATAGCTGGGAGTGTGTAATATGTGACGTGTACTCATTTGTGCACGTGAATTCGTATACCCTTTCACACTCAGAACCTCCCTCAACTATTTGTGTGAGCACTTGAGTAATTTAATGTGTCAGTCTGTCAGTGATTGCTTTTAAGTAACAATATATTTAGTTCACTTACCTTATTGGCAAATTGATTTTTCACTGAATTCGGTTTTGGTTGATTTGTCCTTTGGTAGATTGGTTTTTAGCTAGTTAACCAAAAACCATTTGAGAGTGAAAGTCATCTCAGAATAGTGCAAAGTGTTTATGGTTTCATAGACTCTTGGACTTTTCTTCACATTCAGAATACCCTTAGCCAGAAGTTAATGTGGGAATTTTAGAACGGAAATATTTGCCTACAGTAATGTTCATTTTCAGATATAATTTTTGTGATTAGGAGATAGAATCATATTTTCTCTATAATGATTAGGTTTTAGAAATATGCTTTTAAGAAAATATATTGGTTTATAGGGTCTTATTTTGTAATCTCAAATTTTAAACGTGCTTCTAATGCTAATGTATTTGTTGAATTATTTTGTGTAAGTTGTTAATCATCTTAAATATCTGCTGTATCGGATTAATGGTATCTGTCTATCATAAGATTTGGAAATTTAATTCCTATCGCAAATATTTTAAAAGGCAAATCCAGAAATGAATGAACATATATTTCCCAGTGTAGAATATAAGCCTAGAAAAAAGAAAAGATCAGATTAAGTAAGATTTATCTAACTAGATTTTGGTAAATGTAGATTCTAATTTAGTATCTTAGTCTGATTATGTGAATTGTCTTGGACATGGGAACATAGGAATAAAATAAATACTTTTATTGGATAATTTGACTAATTCCAGTGTATTTTTGAACAAAATAATTCTGATTAATAAAAAATTTCTAATTATGAAAAGTTATAAAATGTGTCTATTTTAGTATATTTTGGGTTTCATCTGTAGTTTTTGTAGTCCCCAACCATATGTATTAGTGAGTATACACAGAATATCTTGGAATATGAATTACTGGCTTTTTTTTTTTTAAGATTTTATTTATTCATGAGAGACACACAGAGGCAGAGACACAGGCAGAGGGAGAAGCAGGCTCCATGCAGGGAGCCCAATGCGGGACTCCATCCTGGGATTTTTTTTTTTTTTTTAAGATTTTATTTATTCATGAGAGAGAGAAGCAAAGACACAGGCAGAGGGAGAAGCAGGCTCCGTGCAGGGAGCCCAGCGTGGGTCCCGGGACTCAAGATCACGCCCTGGGCTGAAGGCAGTGCTAAACTGCTGAGCCACCTAGGCCACCCCAAAGCAGAATTTTTTTAATTTAAAACATTTCTATTTCGTTTAAACCATTACTAGGAAGTAATCTCTTTTTTAAAGAGGGCATATGCCCATGTGTGCCATTGGGTGGAGGAGGTTGGCAGAGGGAGAGAGAGTATCTTAGGTGCCACACCCAGCATGGGGCCTGACATGGGGTTTGATCTCACCACCTTGAGATCATGACCTGAGCCAAAATCAAGAGTCTGATGCTTGACCTCCCAAGCCACCCAGGCAACCCTAAAGTAATCTTACTTTTTAAGTGAAAATGCCCCACCCCCTGAACCTGGCATTTATTTCTGGTGTCTAATCTCCTTATCAATAGCTTAGATAAAGAAATGTGCAAGGAATTCTCCATTTTTCATCACACTTAATGTTTTTCCTAAATCATACTGTGAAACATTTCTCTTGTGTTCTGATTCAGTTAAAATTATATAGGGAAATTCTTAAAAAGTAGAAAATGATACAGAAAGTCAAATAGGAAAGGGAGTTTGGAACAGGTTATGGAGTAAAGATGATATCAAGGGGATAGGACTGAAATATCCTTTGTAAAAAGAAGAAACAAAATACAAAAAAAGCTACCAGTAATGAAGATATTTATATCTTTTGTGAATATGTTTCCATTTTGGACTGGTATATTAAGCTTCTTAAACTTTGTATTAGAAAGATTTACAAAGATAACACTATATACTTGGCTTCCTCCAATGATCACAGCAGAGTTTTATAATTGTATTTTCTAATTAGTTTTATTGCTCTGGCTCTACCTTTATACCTTGATAAAATTTTATTTATAGTCTAGATATTAAAGAGTGAATCACAGCCTGAAATAATTTTTAAGTCCTTGTTTCTAATAAGGTGGGCCACTGAAAGTATTATTTATAACTATATACTGAAGGTCTGAATTTCTTAATTATTTAAGTATTCAAGTTGGTTATTCAGTTGTTTTGTTTTGTTTTTAAACACAGCAGTGCCAAAATGTAAAACTTCTTAAAAAGCATGGTTAGGGTAAAATAATCTATCTTCCATGACTCTTTTATCTTATGTGTATTGTTTTTTATAGTTGTTTGGTTTATATTGTCATATTAATGTTGACTATTAATTTCTTTCCTACAGCATGGATTTGTGGTATCATTTCTATCACTGTCATTAGCCTGCTTTCCTTGCTAGGCGTGATCTTGGTTCCCATCATTAACCAAGGATGCTTCAAATTTCTTCTCACATTCCTTGTTGCACTAGCTGTAGGAACAATGAGTGGAGATGCCCTTCTTCATCTACTGCCCCATGTAAGAAAACTTTTTAATCTTTAAAAAATACATAAATAAAAATATTTGAACTAAAAGGGTCCTTCATTAGCAAGCTGTGTAGCATCTAATCCAGTATTTGTTTTGCTTGTAGGACAAAGTATTTTTTCTCATTTACATAGTTTTAGTAGCAATATTTTTGAAATAAATTGAATCATTAGGTTTTAAAATAGCATCAAAAATTGGTAACATCAGTTTTACTTTCTTCTGTCACAGTGTATATGTACCAAATCACCATGATGTACTTAAATATCTCAACAGTTTTGTAAGTCAGCTTAACCTCAGTAGAACTGAAGTTTTAAAAAGATTGCTCTTAGCAGTTCTGAAAATGAATACTTAAAAAGATACACCATTCATTGATTTTTTTTCTGTATGGTATATCAAGAAAGCCTTCAGAAGAAATATATACAGGTCTCATAATGATTGCTCTATATAGCCAGTGTGCCACAGGCATCTTTATTTGATCAAGAATAAAACATGCTCTGTTAACAATTTTAGGCATTTAGCTCTTTGCATTTCAGACCATTTATCTTTTCTTCACCTGGCATACCACTTGTTTTCTTCTATTCCAAGACATTTTTTTTTTTAAGATTTATTTATTAGAGAGAGAGACAGGGAGTGCATGCATACATGCATGTGAGTGAGAGGAGGGACAGAGAGAGGGGATCATCAAGCCAGCTTTCTGCTGAGCTCTGAACCCCACCCAGGGCTCCATCCCAGGATCCATGAGATCATAACCTGAGCTGATACCAAGAGTAGGAAGCTCAACCGACTGAGCTGCCCATATTCCAGGACACTTCTAATGATATGATCATATGCCTACACTCCTAGTTACCTTGCTTATCATCCTTCTAAAATCCATTTCCAGTTAGGAGTATTTTATCTAGTGTTACTGCTTTTACTTCAAATTATGAAAGCACTGGGGCTTTTTCTTTTCAAAATGTAAAATTACAGATTTGAAATTTTTTTATATATATATTCTTACCATCACCTTTTGGAGTATTTGGGAGACAGAATTGTATTTTTTAAAAAGTAATCTCTGTACCCAACATAGGGCTGGAACTTACAGCCCAGAGATCAAGAGTTGGACACTCTACGAACTGAGCCAGCCAGGTGCCCTCAGAATTGTATCTGTGTATTTTGTATAATCCTCTCCCCTGCTTCACTTTTGGTTGAGAATTCCAGATTTGGTTTCTGGAATAATATATGGCACTGCCTTAAAAAATCGATTAGTGAATCTTAAAATTGTGAATATGAATTTTTTTGTAAGTTGATTATGTTATTTACTTATTTCCCCCCTTATTCACACCTCTCGCTTACTCTTTTTACCTGTCATCAAGAATAGCAAGAGTCTGGAGAAAAAAAGAAAAGAAAAAAGAATAGCAACAGTCTTACTTTCTTTGAGAAGTTTAGAAACCTGATGGCCACTGGCAAATGGAGAAGCAATACAAATGTGAAAAGGAAAATACTTAAGCCTAACTTTTAAGATCATTATTGTGAAACTTGTACACTTCACAATTAAATAACTATTTCTATACATTTATTTTTGCTAAAGCTTTAAAATATAGAAATGAAACAATATATGTTTAAGTATATACTTTTTTAAGTATATACTTTTGGTAATGTTCCACAGTATGAGCATAGGTAGCATCTCAACACTTCTTTAAAATAACTTAGAAAAAGTTAGATTATAGGCAGTCCAAGGTTGTCACCGGCTGGTGAATTAGTTCATTTTTACTGAGTGTTAGGCATCTGGGTCAAGTTCACTTCAGTTTACAAAGGGCTCTTCACTCCCGGATGTCTTAATGCTGCTTGGTTCCTTCGCCGTAGTATGTATCTGAACCCTATAGGCATTTGAGTTTGTGGTCTTTGCTATCAGAGTTACCATTTCATGGTTACCATGAAATGTCGCACTTGCCAGGCCACTGAGTACATCAAAATTAAATAGAAGGCTACCTACATTTATTTGAGATAATATGTAGAGAACACTTTAAAAATTGAAAGGTATTTTTTTCTGTGTCATCTAGGAGATCATAATCTCAAAATTTTAAATAGCATTTTTAACTACTTGTTCAGAAGTTTTTGTTATTCTTATTAATAGTCTCAGGGTGGACATGATCACAGTCATCAGCATGCACATGGGCATGGACATTCTCATGGACATGAATCTAAGAAGTTTTTGGAAGAATATGATGCTGTATTGAAAGGACTTGTTGCTCTAGGAGGCATTTACTTGTTATTTATCATTGAACACTGCATTAGAATGTTTAAGCACTACAAACAGCAAAGAGTAAGTATCTTTTAATGGTTTCTTCCATTTTCTGAGATATAAAACTGAAACAAAAAAATCATTTTCTGGCCACATGTTTAATTGTGATGTTGGTGTGTATTAAAGGAAACATTGATCTTTGCATTTTTTATCATTACATTTATCATTATAATCAGGATATAGCAGTCTTAGTTACTTTGTTGGAATTTTTCTTTTTTCTTTTTTTTGGAATTTTTCTAAATGACTTAATAGGATGGAAAAAGCGATGGCCAATTTCTGCTTATTTCAAAAGACCAAAAATGTATAAATAGAAACAAATCTCACTGGTCCACTTAGGTCATATTTTCAGGTGAAAGTGGCTTTCACTGTCCTATCAACAAAAATGTTTTTCACACAATACATTTCTTTATCAGAAATGCTAATGGTAGAAGCAGTAGAGGTGAGAAGGATTTAGATTTGGGGGGCTTTGTAGGAAGAAAATATAATGAAATGAAGGAAATCTGGATGATGACCCTCTTGGATGCTTAGACTGTTGATTAAATACCCTGCTTGTCATGAGCTGTGTTTCATGGCATATTTGTGAGAATAAGATAAATATCCAAAATAATTTTTTCCCCTAAGTAAATTAGGGGCTGCTACCACTGACCTGATTTCCACCCTTCCCTTTTCATAGTGGTTCATGTCTGTTTCTAAAGCTCTGTCTAGAGTACATCTCACTAACATGTTTGTGATCCTAGTGCTGATTATATTCAGTGTACTCTGTATAATATAGTCTGTCTAGAGAACATTGTTAAGAAAGTTTTTTACAAAAAAGAAAATTCTTATATTTTGCTGGTTCACTACAGATATTTAAAAAAAATCTTTTTCCTCAAGAATGAAGAATATTCATGATCATAATATATACACAGTTCACTCTGATGATACAGCCTTTATGTTATTTAATGTATATATTTTGTGTATGTATATATCTTATGTAAATTTTTTTTGAGATAAAATATGGTTTAGAACAGAGCTCTACACTGAGATTCAACGGGAGTGATTCTAATTCTTGCCCAGCCTCAAACTAGCTGTGAAACTATGACTCATTCCTCCCGATTTCCAGTTGCTATCTAAATCTGTGGGAAATAAACCCTACTTTTCATCTGTATTTTCATATCATATTCTAAATAGTATATTTAATTTTAATTGCCATGTTTTAGTCTGGACATCATATTTAATTGCCTCCGAAGAAAGGGTGATGAAGATGATGTGCCAGCAAATCATCATCTGAGAAATGATAAAAGGAACTGGGAGGGATCAAAAGTAAAAGAAATCTCAAATTATTTGGTTTTTGAAGGGTGTATGGAAAGGTTGAATGGGTGATGAATAATGTGGGAGGGATGCCAAGGCAAGAGTAGCTGGAGGGAAATGAGTCAGAAGAGTGGTGATGGGAGCTTGAACTAGAGTCATATCTAAAGGAAAGGGAAGAGAAGATGATTAAGAGAATTCTTTGAATGAGAGAATAAGATTCGATCATTGATGACCTGTTAGATCTACAGATATCTTAGGGTTCATCTCCTAGTTTAGAACACAATTACATATTGGAAAGTATTGGAGAAGTTGTGGAATTACTGTAAAGCCCTAATTTTCTTCAGTTGTATATACCTGCTAACGTTGAGGCAATGAATATTAATACATAATATGTACAAGCTATTAGGGTCTGTGTAATTTACAGATAACTCTAAAATGTAGTCTCTCAAGACAGTTCAAAATAAACAAGATTTCTGTTTTTGTAAATTAATCTTGATCTCATTTTGGCTTTTTGTTATTTTTTAAAAAGATTTTATTTATTTATTCACAAGAGAGGCAGAGACACAGGCAGAGGGAGAAGCAGGCTCCCAGTAGGGACCCTGATGTGGGACTCGATCCCAGGACCCTGGGATCATGCCCTGAGTCAAAGGCAAATGCTTAACTGCTGAGCCACCAAGGCATCCCTGATCTCATTTTGAATTTAAATTTACTGGAAGAATTGAGCAGATTTATTTTTGTAAACTAATGTAGGAGAATAGAGTCCCCAGAACACAGCAGCAGCTCTTCTGTAAATTTGGAATTGTAGGAAGTAAATGACTAAAAGGAGCACCTCAATCTAATAGTAAGGAATTCTTCAAGTATATCAAAGAAAGGAATTTGGGCAGGTAAATCACTACATTTATTTTATGATAAATAGGACAATGAGTATAACCAAAGATGAAAAAGTATATTGCATTTTTTGAAGAAAGGGAATTAGTAATATTTAAATAGAACAGACATTTGGCCATCTGTGCAGAAGAGTCCGTTATTGGAAGGAAGCTTTCAGAGCTTAAATTAATACATCAGATGCTGACCAGGTTCGGCAAGTTGAGGCTTTGAGGGTAATGATTGAGCAAGTTTTTTGGAAAGTGGACAATCAAAACCAAAGCAGTAAAACAGAATCCCAGCTAGTATTTGCATTTTCTGCTACTATTGGCTTCCCCCACGCCCCCCCTGGTTTTTTTCATCTTTAATTCATGACTGCAGTTTCTTTTCTTCTCTTTAGGTTATTTCCATATTACTTTCTTTTGAACATTTTATGTTTCCCCAGTTTCTGTTACTGCTGTGAAGCAGGAAAACCCACAACTTAATGGCATATAACAATAATTTATTATTTCTCTTAATTTTGTGAGGAAATTGGGCAGGATTCAGCTGTCCTGCTTTGGCCTAGACAGGGCGTGTAGAAGGCCCACAAATGGTCTTTGTCTGTGTCTTGGTGCTCCTCCACATGGCCTCTTGAGGGTCTGTACTGAGTTTCTTCACAGCAACAGTTTCTTCCCTGAGCGAAAGAAAAGGTGCCAGGCTGCTCTGAGACTGGTCCTGGAACTGTGACCCATCATCACTCTCTTGCATTCAGTTGATCAAAAGGGCACAGCTTATTTGCTTTCTTAAATTTACATAGATTGGAAATAGAAATCTATTTTTTATTTTTATATTTTTTGGAAATAGAAATTTAAATCGGAAGAGTGGTCAGTGGTAGTTACATAGTTATACTGATAAAGGGAAAAAGCAGACTATTAAAAGATAGGAAAGAAAGTCAAACCTAAACCATGAAATACAATCATTAGAATTTATTAATAATTGAGGATAGATTAGATGAGAAAGAAAACTTAGCTTTATTGCGAAGCTGTGAAGAGTCCGTTGCTGATAGGTCATTTTCATAAACATTTCATTTAATCCTAAGAATCTATCATTTTTATTTTACAGATGAGTATTCTTATGCCCAAGTCTCACAGAAGTAAACTCCAAATTTTGAGACTTTAACTCAAGTGTAACTCTGATCATTATGTCACATGTAGGGAAACGGAAGATTGCATTCAACAAAATGAAATTTAGAGGAATAAACTTTATGTTTTTGGAACTTCCTATTTCCTGTACACTCTTAAATAAAGCAAATGTTAAATACATTTCACACATTTCACTTGGTTTCATATAATATGGTACTCTGTACCCCTTCTGTATTTCAAAGTAGATGAATTGCATCTTTTATTTGAGTATTGGGGGGGGGCAGGAAACAACATAGAAATTTCATTGGATATTTTATCTAGTTAAACCCCTTGATAAATTTCTAAAATAATTTTTCTTATTTTTTCCTAAATATATGAATAAAGTATTACTACCAGTTTTCCCCATAGATGTTAACAAGTGAATATTGTTGCTAATTGTGGCTGCAGATTTGATACTAATACTAGATTCTTTACAGGGAAAACAGAAATGGTTTATGAAGCAGAACACAGAAGAATCAACTATTGGAAGGAAGCTTTCAGATCATAAGTTAAATAATACACCAGATGCTGACTGGCTTCAGCTCAAGCCTCTTGCCGGTAGACAACAGTTCTGACTAAAGAGAAACTTTTAAAATATAAAAATCGAAATACTGCTTCTATACTGTGCCTATGTTTGAAATATCTTGTTTTTGTGACTTCCCTAATAGTAGTTTCTAATTTGTATTTCTTTAAATGTGAGTGTATCTTGTGATTTTGTTAGTGTTTTATTTATTTCAGCCTTACTGATAACTGGAATGTGGGACTAATTATATCACAGGGCAAGGAACATATTGCACTTTAGTACAGGAGAAAAAAATGAAACAGAAGGGCTTTGTAAGTGGTGTACTTGTGTTATTTGTAGTTGTTGGCCATGCAAAATCTGCATGCCCTCCATATGTGATTGGTTTCGTATGGAAGACAGAGTGGTTTCCATACAAAAAAAGTCTCTGCTCATCCATTCATCCTTTCTGTTGCCTGGTAGTTGCTATGAGGTAGCTTACAATTTTCAAGGAAACATAAACATTTTTTTTAAATCTAATTTTACCTTTTCATTTGAACTTGTGTTTCCCCTGAATATACTAATGATTTTCTTCAGAAAAGGAGCAGACGAGACTCTTAAGTGTACTCTGTTGCAAAATACAATTTGAGAAGTAGTAGGCTCTTTGTCACATAATAAATAGCTTTTAAAAACTAGGTAAGAGGCCAGCCTCAATTAAAAAAAAAAAAAAGTACATCTCAGATGTTGTTACCACCTACGAGTTTCTGAATTTGATTCTGGTGATGATCTAAGTCACATTTTCAGATAGGCGGAGCATTGGAGGGTGCCAGTTATTTAAAGTTTGTCTTTGTTTTCTTGAGTGATAAGAGAAGGTTAGAGTGGGTAAACTTCAAGGTTCCTTTAAGGATTTCTGAAATATTCTGGGTCCATCGTGTTGTCCTATAAATGCTGCAGTGACTTGCTATGCTTTGATTCCCGCCAGCTGTTTATGATGTCCTTAAGTTTCAGGGTCTTCATGCTTGCCAGTTCTCACTTTGCCTGCTCTTGGTCTCCGTGCTCTTATTTACCTCATCTGGTTCATCTTTTGGACCCTCAAAACCTCAGTTTGTTTTTTGTGTGAACACATGTGTATTTGTTTCATTTGCTTTTGTACATTTACTTGGGACTTTTAAAAGACAGTCACTTAAGAAGTGTCCATTGCACTGCTGTTCTGTCTGGGTTTAAGAAATTAGCTAAGAAGTATTCATTTACTTGTTGATAAAGTATATCCTTTGCTATTAAATGTAGGAACTGATGACTCGGTCGTTTCTGAAGATCGACTTAATGAAACCGAACTGACAGATTTAGAAGGTCAACAGGAATCCCCTCCTAAAAATTACATTTGTGTGGAAGAGGAGAAAATCATGGACCATTCTCACAGTGATGGATTACATGCCATTCACGAGCATGATCTCCATGCTGCTGCCCACAACCACCACGATGAGAGTAAAACTGTGCTGAGGAAACACAACCATCAGTGGCACCACAAACATTCTCATCATTCTCATGGGCCCTGTCATTCTGGATCTGATCTCAAAGAAACAGGGATAGCTAACATAGCTTGGATGGTGATCATGGGGGATGGCATCCACAACTTCAGCGATGGGTTAGCGATCGGTAAGTGCCCTTGAACCTTGGGTTATCATTTGTTGTTCTTTAGACCACTTTCCTTCGTCCACAGTTTTAGTACTAATATTACGAATTAGAGTACATAAGATTAACTTTTGGAGGTTAACAAGTATACTGTTATACATTACTCTAGTCATTTGATTTTTTTTTCCCAGAGGCTAGGTTAATGTTTTTGACAAGTTTATTTGGGGCATACAGATGTAATTTTACTGAGTTTTTCTTTGAATATATAAACAAGTGTCTGTAATATACTACTTTAATAACATTTCAAGGCATAGTCACCATATGAAAAAAGCTACCTTAGCATTTTATTTTCAAATACATTTACATGACCCTGAATATGTAATTTCAATCCTAGATTTAATAATGTTTTTGTCTTTGAAAAGGTGAAGAAAAATTTACATGTTAAAAATCTGTTGTGCCAAAGTCAAATACTGTATTAGAATCTTGCTACTGTAAACTGATATTACCAGTTAGGAGACTACTAAATGTGGTATAAATGCATGATTTTCTTTTCCAGACTTGACTCAGAAGTAGGCTTTGGAGAGGCCACGTTTTTTAATCTACCATAGATGTCAGTGTTAGAGAATAAAGAATTTTACTAGGAGAATTAAATGCATTTATAACTCTGATTTCAGTTCTCAAGATCATCAGATAAATAGTACTTTGTAGCCTGTATGCTCTAAACCCGGCAAAGTTCAGATAAGGATAGTAGCCATTTAAGTATCTTTAAATATTTCTATGAGAGAGCAAATATAATCGTAGACTTATAGGACTTAAAAATTTAGCATCAGACTTCCGCTCAAAGACTGAAATGCTGAAAAGCATTAGTACTCCCAAGCTTTTAGTGAGTTAGAAGGTTACCCTAATGGAGAAATCATCAGGGAATATTTCATTAAGTAGCTTTTTCTCTGGGGGTCATATACCTATTGTGCTTCACTTATATATTCAAAAAATACAGTGTAAAATAAGTGTTAGTCACTCAGATATTATGAAATTTAGGCAGGCAACAGAGGCTGTCCCTGTCATTATTAATGAAAATGAAAATAGCAGAAGTAAACATCACTTGATTTTCTTTCTGTCCTCCACTTCAGGAGCAGCTTTCAGTGCTGGATTGACGGGAGGAATCAGTACTTCGATAGCTGTCTTTTGTCATGAGCTGCCACATGAGTTAGGTAATATATAACCCTAAGAATTTCACCAGATTACCTCAAACCTAAGACTTCTTCAATTATAAATGCATCTAAATTTTGGAGAGGTTAAACATAAAAATGGCTGATGGCAAATACAAATGTCACTATTCTTGTACTATATAATTTGCATTCTACATGTTTAAAAATGTACATTGTTTTGTAGGTTTGTATCTTTATGTGACCAGTATTATGTTATATCCCTTGTTTCTTACCTTATGTTACTATCATTATGCTTTTAAACTCCATCCAGGTTATCATGAGTTAATTTAAGATGTTGCTTTTACCCAATACTCAAAAGTTATGCATTTACTGCATTTTACATATTTATTAGCACCTAGTATTGGATACAGCATGCCTTTAATTCCCTGCCACCAAAGATTTTAATTTAATTTCCTGCCACCACTGTACACTGAACATCTGTAGACTTAGTGCCTTTAGGCTCCTGTGAGAACATCTTTTGGGCATGTACCCAGCAACAGAATTGTTGGGTCCTAGGATGTACGTGCCTAAGAAGAGCCATATTACTAGCCACAATGGCCAAACTAGTATAATCTCTAGCCAACAATCCCGAAGAGTTCCTGTGTTTCCATATCCCTGCCGACACTTGACATTAAGTTCTTTAAGTTTTGTCAACATGATAGGTGTAAAGTGATAGGATTTTGGTATTTTAGTAGGCTCCTACTAATTTACCAATGATTTTTTTTTTTTAAGTTTCTCTTCATGTGTTTTGGTTTTTCTCTATAAATTGAAAAACATTAGATGTGAACATGCATTCATCACATAGAAAATATCCAAGGGATGTGGAGATGACATTAATTAGAAAAAAAAATTCCATCTTTTGAGTGTGCAAATAATTTCTTCATGTGCTCTTGCTAGTTTAACATTTTTCTTAAATTTATGCAACATCTGTCATTTGTGTTTTTGTTGATAGTAGTACCCTTATTTGCTTACTTTGAAAAAGAGTTTATAAGTTTCTTAGAAAATTATTAACTGCTCTGAAAATGGAGAATAGTCTATTAGTGCTTACTTGGTCCTGATTCTTTAAGCCTTGATTCCATATTTAGAGTTTTTGTTCCTTTGCCAGCCTTGAGCATGTGGTCTTTTTTTTTTTTTTTTTAAAGATTTATTTATTTATTTGTTCATGAGAGACAGAGAGAGAGAGAAAGAGAGAGAGGCAGAGACACAGTCAGAGGGAGAAGCAGGCTCCATGCCAGGAGCCCGACGCGGGACTCGATCCTGGGACTCCAGGATCTGCCCTGGGCCAAAGGCAGGCGCCAAACCACTGAGCCACCCAGGGATCCGTGCATGTGGTCTTATATCTTCTGTCTTGGTTCATGCCCCATTGTTTTTTACCTAAACCAGACTAAACCATCATTGTCTTTATTATCTTTTGCTTGGATAATTTCCATAGTATTTATATCTAGTTTCATTCTGTCCAGTCCATCTCATATACCTTATCCTAAACATGGCTTCTCAAATGTGACTTGCTCTTTAATCAGAATCTTTCAGTTGCTTCCCTTACATAGAGCATTAGAAGCTGAGATTCATTAGTGCTCCTTTCAGCGACCTTCCTTTCTGCCCACCTTTATAGCCTCACACACTCTACTTGCTATTGCTTGTTTTCCACTTCACACAGACACAATTCACCAAACGTACAATGGGTGCGTGAACCTGCTTCTCTGCCTCTACCTTTCTCCTCTTTGGCTTCTCTTGCTACTTGTATCCCTACTTAATCATGTTCAGAGTCTTTATTTCCTGACTTCAGGACTGTCCTCTGGTATCCCATGCATTGGGTTACTTTTCCTCTAAACTTTATCACTTACTGTCAGTAGGCCTTTCTTTTGGTACTTACTATATATCCAACTTAGATGTCTTCCCCATTAAAATGTAGGTTCTTTGTGTGCAGATACTGTCTTATACCTTTCTCTTTGCTTCTTTCCTATGTTAGTAAGAGAGTAATCTGCCAGATTTGATATAAAACAAATGCAGCACAGATATAATGGCTAGGTAAGGCCTTGATATCCAATGCAGAGCTCTTATAAAAACTGAATTTTAGAACTCTGCGTGGGCCAGGACTCCTCAGTGAGACATTAGACCCTAAGTCTACCTGTTTTACCCCATAAACCAGAAGTTGAGGTGTTATTACTGCTATGAGAGGAAACAACAATTTAAGTATATTGAGGAGCGCCTGGGTGGCTCAGTCGGTTAAGTGTCCAGCTCATGATTTCGGCTCAGATCATGATCACACGGTCTTGACATCTAGCCCCACATCGAGCACAGTGCCTGTTTGGGATTCTATCTCTCCCTCTCCCCCAGCTCATGCACATGCTTGCACTCTCTCTAAAAAAATAAATAAAATAAATAAAAATAAAACTTTTAAAGTATATTGAACTGTGCTACCAGGAAAGGAGTGAAACCTTAAGAAAAAGGAAAATTTCCCTCCAGTGCTTAGTACCAAATCCATATAAACTCCATATTCTAGCTGTCTAGGCTCCTAGGGAAGAAAGCAAAACTGGAGGTGATATAAAGGTAGGAAGTGATTAAAAAAAAAAAATTGTAGAGCCTATTTTTTGCCTTTAAAGCACAGTAATGGGCACGTTGGCAAAATAGGCCGAGATGAATGTCCTGCTCTGGTTATCTACTCTTACTCACTTGGAGAGGAAGAGAATCTGGAGACAGAGGTATAGAAACATCTTCCTCAAGCTCCAAAGCAAGGGAAAGATGATTTCCCTTGATGCTGAGATAGAAACATGGCAGGTGCATAGGGGAGACATCTTCTCCCTGGTTAACAGGTTAAGATATTGTCAAAGCAGCATATTATATCACATTCCAGGATAATTTATTTGATTTAAAACCCCTTTGGCCCTAGTTAAATTTTTGATTATGAATTCATAAAACTGTTCTGAGATTTTTATACTAAAGTCATAGCCTAAGGGGGAAAACGTGTTTAAATTACATTTTAATGCATGAAAAACTGACCCTTAGTAATTCCAAGTTTTATTTTTCCTCTTCTAAACAGATTGCTGTTTCTCTAATGGTGTGCCAGATGGGGGTTTTGTTCTTAGGAATGCGATAGGAAAAATTGTAGTTTTAAGCTTTAGAGTGATATACAGCTCAGGGACGTTTACTCCAAGAGGTGTGCAGAAATTGAAACCATTTGAGAAAATAGAAAACCTTTGTCTCTCATTGCATGTTTGCTCTGGAGTGTGGTAATGGAGAAATTGCCTGAATTTATTATTATTCTTCCTTCTGGTTTTGCAAAACTTACATAGCTAAATTTAAGTAAGTTGCATTATTACTCTGTTGGATTCTCTCTTACTTTTTCCCCACACTCTTTCAGTAAGGAGCTATAAAAATTTGAATAATTATTTGTAAGAAAACTTGTATAAGAACATATGAAGGGGAAATGAGATTGGGGATAATCCAGAAAGGCAGATAATCCAAACTCTCTTAACATTAAGTAATGTGTTCTAATTTAAAGGAGGTAACATTTTGATAAATAAGCGTATCTTTATTATTCTGATGCCGCTCAAGAGAGGTTATGGTGCTATCCACTTTTTCCTTTCCTCTCATGTATATTTAAGGGGTAAATAGAATTTCCAAATAAGATATTCATAATGTGCTCAATTGTCCAGGGAAAATTGAACATTCACTATATAGATTTATACAAGTGTATACATATATTATTTAAGACAAAAATAAGGAATTTTAAAATACACATTTGTCTTAAAAAATCTCAATAGTTGATGTTAGCAGATGTTAACATAATTATAGCATTGGATCACATTAACAGCTTTGGCAGGCACACCTCATTTGTTGTGCTGCTAATGATATCTTTTGTCAGCAGAAAGGAAAGGATATTGACGTCTCAAAAGATGAACAGATTTGCTTGTTTGGTGTAAGTCCCAACTGTATTCCTTTGATCTCCTTTTCAAATGTTTATACAGGTTCTTACTGAGAAAAGTGGAGAAAAAGAAAAATATGCAGATAGATACCTTTGATAATTTGTAGTCTAAGATAAGACAAGGACAAAGATAGATTTTAAATGAAATAATTCATTTTGCTACAAGATCATTATACAGAGATGATTTATACTGCTATATATTAGCCATGAATAATTGGAAATTGATATTTTTTATAAGTACTTTTATAATAACACCAAAAAGCATGAAATGCTTAGGTTTAAATCTAACGAAATGTACATAGAATCTGTATGGTGAGAACTGCAAATCACCACAAAATCAAAGGCGATTTGAGTGTGAAGAGTGTATATGAGGTTTATGGACCAGAAGATTCAGTATCTTTAAGGTGGCAATCTTCCTTATAGTTTAAGTGCATTCCCAATCAGAATACCAGCAAGCTATTTCAAATGAGATTTTTCAAAATTTTCTGTGGAAAGAGAAAGGAACTTGGATAGCCAGAAGAATTTTGAAAAAGGACAGCAAAATTGACTGGAACAAAGTAGAATTCTCATGTATATGCCAGAGTATTTTCAATAAAGTGCAAAGGAAATTCCATATCAAAAGGATAGTTTTTCCAACAAATGTTACTGTAGTAATTGGATATTTAGTAGCAGGGAAAAGGCCCAAAAAGCAAAAAAAAAAAAAAAAACACCTCACACAGTAGGACAAAAGAACTAAAAATAGATCATTGATTTTAAATTTAAAAGATCTTTTTGAAAAGAAAGAAAGTGCACACACGGGCAGCAGTGCAGAGGGGAGCAGAGGGGGAGAGAGAGAATCCCAGGCAGGCGTCATGCTCAACATGCTCAATCTCATGGCCCTGAGATCATGACCCCAGCCTCAATCAACAGGTGGACACTTGGACCAACTGAGGCACTCAGATGCTCTTTAAATAAAAGTTTTAAAATACAGGTTTCTGGGGTGCCTGGGTGGCTCAGTTGGTCAAGCGTCTGCCTTTGGTTCAGGTCATGATCCCAGGGTACTGGGATTGAGCCCCGGGTCAGGCTCCCTGCTCAGTGGGGAGCCTGCTTCTCCATCTCCCTCTGCCTGCTGCTCCCCATGCCTCTGCATGCACGCTCTGTCTCTCACTTTTCTCCCAAATTAATAAATAAAATATTTAAAAATAGAATACAGGTTTCCCTTGCTATCCAAAATAGTGTCCCTGTTGAAACCTTTTGTAAGCTAAAATGGCTTAAAACTAGAAGGATTTGCTGTTAATTTATATGGAGGGGGTTTTGGACATTCCTAGACTCACAAAATAACCTCGCAGGCTTTTTGATACCTGAGGAGACATCTTGCTGTTGGAGGCACACAACAGAGATAAAGCACAGATGCACAAAGTCTTCTCCTGGGGAAGGAGCTGGGTGGGGCCCCTCTTGGCTGCTCGGGGTGCATGCCGCCTGCACAGCAGCTCACTGCAAAACAAAGGCTGTTTTCACTTTTTTCCTTTTTTCTTAAAAGCAAAAATCCTCTTCAGATGTTTTGTTTGGTTTTGTTAAGGAAAGCAGGTACTAATGTAGGTCTCTAATAAAAGTGAAGTGGCTGTAATGTGAACTTTTGAAAAGTGGGGGTTACCTGTATCAGTAGAAGAAAACATACAAGAATATATTTGTGTTCTTGGATTAGGCAAGTTTTCTTAGACACATGATCTAAGCATGATCCAAAAGCATGATCCATTGAGGAAAAAAGTAATAAATGAACTTCATAAAAATTAACTCTACACAAAAGAGACTTGTTAAAAATGAAAAGGTAAGGACTGTGAAGAAATATTTGGAAAATATTCCAAAAGACAAAAGACTTTTAGGAAAAGATGCAAGGAGAGTAATGTTAGGTAGAAACTGGAGAATAGCAGTCTAGAAGCCACTGGTAGATAATCTCCCAGCTAATTTTTCTGTTAATGTCTTCCTATCTGTTATAAATTAGAACTTTGTGACCATAAGAATTAAAAAAGAAAACGTCACGTAAAATTAAGATCCCTTCTTTGAAAGTGTATGTATGTACGCATGTGTGTGTAATCTCCGGCCCCAGCATGGGGCTCAAACTCATGACCCTGAGATCAAGAGTCGTGTGCTCTTCCAACTGAGCCAGCCAGGTGCCCCTAAAATGGGTTCTTAAGGTAAAGGGATGCCCCAGTATTCCAGTAATACCTTGCACTGCTAAGTGTTCAATGACTGATTGAATGTTTGTACATTTAGTTACTAAGACAAACAAAAGAGTTCTAATTAGTTGAAATTACTGATTTTGACCCGTTAGTTTTAAGACTATTATTTCTTAGCAGTATTTGTTTTTCTAGTAAAGTTTCTGAGCACTATCTAACGTTTTTTTCTAGTTGTCCCAACTATTGACAGACGAGTGAGAAAGTCTCTATTTTTACATTTTTAGTATTTTTAGAATTAAGATTAATTTTTTTCTGGAAAAACTAAACAAATATAAACAGCGTACAATATTCTTAAAGAGTCTGTTACCTCTCTTCTTTCTAAGGCCATTTCCCTTTGAAAATAGGGCAGAGATCAGAGTAGAGAACTTTGTTACAGGAAGAGCGGTGACCAAGTTCTTTTTTTCTATTATGTTTTCTGATCTTTTTTAAAAAAAATTACATTTCACATTCTACAGAAAAGTGACCCTTTTGATGTACATTCTTTGAATTTTAACATGTATATAGATTTCTTTAACAACCACCACTGCCATCAGGATACAGAAGAATTCCATCATCCCAACAAGTCCCTTCATACAGGACCTTTGTAGTCACACCCCTTGCCCACCCCTGCCTTGGACAACCTCGGCATGTTCTTCATCACTATAGTTTTACCTTTCTGAGATCTCCTATAAATGGAATCATATATAACCTCTCAGACTGTCTTCGAGTAGCATGCCTGTTGAGATTTACTCAAGTTTTACACATATTGGGTTTAATTTACTAAATAAAAAAATAAGTTTTTATAATAAAGTTTCAGTTATTAAAGGTGTTATCTTTTTATGTCAATTCTTAATTTTGTTTTCTAATTTTTTTTCCCTAAAATCTGTGTGTAAAAGCCTGTGGTTGTAAAACTCTCACATTATGTCTTTTACTGCAGGTGATTTTGCAGTTCTTCTTAAAGCGGGCATGACTGTAAAGCAAGCAATTGTATACAACCTCCTCTCTGCCATGATGGCTTACATAGGCATGCTTATAGGCACAGCTGTTGGTCAGTATGCCAATAACATCACACTCTGGATCTTTGCAATCACTGCAGGCATGTTCCTTTATGTAGCCTTGGTGGATATGGTAAGATATTTTATATTTTTGTTACTACTAAATCTGTAAATAGAATGCACCTTCCAAAAAATGGAAGAAGTCTTTGGATGTAGTTTGAAAGACTATTTTTTAAAAATACATACCCCATTTTAAAACATGATATCCTAAGTAGTCTGTTAGAGAAAGACAATTAAAATTAAGTAGGAAGATTTCTTTGGAAATCCATTGAGATGCCGAGAATTTTTGAGCAGGGATGTTAGTATTCAAGGTAATCATCAACATTTAGAGATAATTATATACTTTGAAGATTTTATAACATTAGGATGTAAGTATTTTGTTGTTATTAGTAGAGTAATTCTTTGGGCTTGTTTTATGGCAAACAAATAATATACTTCTTAGGGAAGCCAGTCTTCTGCAGAAAGTGGTATATATTCCTAGGGATTTATGTAATTTTCCTTATTTCTGACTTTAAAGTTAACAAATCTAAATCTAATTTCTAATCTGAGGTTAAGAAATATAATCTAAAATCTACATAAAACTAGCAAATAGTTTTAATTTTACCTTTGTATCTTAAGTATGTTAAATATTTGTAGAACTAGCATTTTGATTAATTTTTGTCTTTGGATATTATGTTCACTTTTCCTCCTGATTGGATCTGTTAGTCTCATTTCAAAATTATATAACCTAAATCTTTAATCACAGAATTATTGCCTGTTTGTAGTAGAAAGTTTAGAAAATATCAACAAAAAATAAAAACCGTTGACATTCTATACCTAGAGTTTGCCATTTCCTGGTCTTTTCTTAGACTCCAGCACTTCACTTCCTGTCTCCATGCTCAGCCGATTACCTTACTTCCTACTTATGGAGAATACTGAAGCCTTGGAGACAACTTCCCACATGTTCCCATCACCATTTCTACTCCTCTCTTCTCCTCTCCTTGATGATGTCAGCTCCTTACAGCCGCTCCCTGGACCTTGTCCCTTTTCACTAACTCCCTGAAATTCTCCCCTTTCTGTGTCCATTTTCCCCTCTCTGCTGGATCATTTCTATGAGCATTTAAACCTCCTGTACTTCTCACCTACAGAGGTAGGAGGGAGGGATTTTCTTAACTCCAGCTTCCATTCATTCATTCATTCATTCATGAGAGACAGAGAGGCGGAGACACAGGCAGAGGGAGAAGCAGGTCCCATGCGGAGAGCCCGAAGTGGGATGGATCCTGGGTCTCCAGGATCAGGCCCTGAGCTGAAGGTGGTGCTAAACCACTGAGCCACCTGGGCTGCCCTCCAGTTTCCATTTTAGTCCTCAACTACCGGTTTTCTTTCTTTGTCATGCAAATCACCCTTATTTTCTAATTCTCTTCTTTCTTGAGTCTGGCCTCAGCAGGTGTCCTCCCCAACTGCTGGGCCTGATTGCTTTTGTTACATCTCCATTGTTACTGGTTTACCACCTTTCTGGCCTTTCTCAGCTTGTTTTCTGACCTTCCTCTTCTCCCCACCTGTAAATGCTGGTGAGGGCCCTCTAGATAATGTCATTTAGTCTCATGACTTTAAAAATTTAATGGCCAGTAATTCCTACATTTATGTCTTTAGCCCAGACCTTTTCTTTAACTCCACCTGCTTCCCTGAATGTCTGCAAGGAACTGTAAGCTTAGAGTATGTTTAGAGCCCAACTCTTGAGATTTGCCAGCCTTAACTCATTGGACCAGCAACTTCTATAGGGTTCTCTGTCTTATAAATGATGGTTCCATTCTTCTGGTTGCTCAGATCAAAACCCCGATTATTATTCTTTGACTCAGCTCTCTTCTCTGTCTGCTCCACCTCTGGCTCATCCTAGGTCCTGGGAGACCTCCGCTTCCTAACTACTTCTACTGTCCCCATCTTCTAACTCTCCCTGTTTCTGCTGTTGACTTGTCTACGACATTAAGCCAACAGTCTTGTCACCTAAGTGCTTCAAACTCTTCAGTGGCTCCTTGTGAATTCCTCTCCCTCCTCTTGCCTTTCCTTCATTTCTCCTTTTTTTCTTTTTTAAAATATTTTATTTATTCATGAGAGACAGACAGAATGAGGGTGAGAGAGAAAGAGGCAGAGACACAGGCAGAGGGAGAAGCAGGGAGCCTGACTTGGGACTCTGGGACTCAATCCCGGGTCTCCAGGATCACGCCCTGGGTGGAAAGCGGTGCTAAACCACTGAGCCACCCAGGCTGCCCACTCCCTCATTACTCTAACTTTACCGCATCATCTCTCCCTTGCCCCCAGGAGGTGCACACTGCCTCAGGGGCCTGGCTCTTGATGGTCACTCCATGTGGAATATTTTGCCTGCAGACATCCTCTTGGCTGGCTCCCTCACTCCTTATGAAGCTTCCCATCTAAAATTTCAACCTCTACCCCTCTATTCCTATTTTACTTTTTTTCTCCTTTGCACTTGTATCTCAATCTATTAATAGCACACTAAACATTTTATTTATTGAGCTCATTGTATCCCCTCTTGGATTAGTTCTGGGAGGGTAAGCTTTTTTGATAGTATTTCATTTACTCCTAGAGAAGTAGGTCACAGTTAGTTGAATGAAAAATGAATGAGTTAATTCTTATACTAGGAAGCTAAAGATGTAAAAAAGAACAAAGATAATCTTTATAGTAAGGACTTAAAGTCTAATGAAGAAGAAAAGTAGCTATTAGAATTCTTCTGATAATGGCTTATGATAGAATAGTGCACCATGTTTGCAGAACTACGGAGAGAGGCCAGCTAAAAATGGGAGGAAAAATGAGGGAAGTTTTTCTGGAATGGGAAATCTGAGCTGAATCTTAAAAGCTACAGAAGAGTTTATTAGAAGCAAGAGGAAAGGGCAGATGAGAAAGCAGAGTAATGAATAGCATTGTTCCTTTAACCAGTGAGTCTACTCCTGGGACTGTATGCTGAGGAAATGACCTAACATGACTACTGCTAAGAAAATAAGCAAGCAAAAATAAAACTGTATTAAAGTATTTTTGCAGCAGCATTTGTAATTTTCTAATTACATTGGAAACACCCTAAATGTCAAAGAGGGAAAACTACCCACATATATTTTAGAATTTTAATGACAAATTTTTTTTCTCATGGTAAGTAGAAAAATAAATGGATTAAAAAATTACATCCACCGTCATCAGATAGATGTTGGCCAGATAATGAGAGTCACATAAAATTCAGTGCTATAAAAAAAATGAGAATTTATCTTGTAAGTTATGAGGAACCATTACAAGGTTTAAGCAATAATGACATGATATTTTTGTTTTAGAAAGACCCTGACTAGAGAGGTTTTCATTCATTTACAGTTATTCAGTATGAAAGCGAGAGTACCAGCAGTTTTAGTTTGAGGTATCTTTCAGACTCCAAGTGGAAGTGTCCAGCTGGTTTTAAGGGCTCTGGATAGTAGCTGTTTATCAGCCAGTTTGGAAGCACTGTTGCATTTTAACAGGTATGGCCATACCAGTAGGTACAGCTGGCTCTTCACTGTGGTTACGATCAACGAATATGGATGTGGGCGTTCAGGGTTGAATTTAATGTGGGGAAGACAAGGTGCCTCTTCTGGCTGGTATGAGCACATACCTAGAGGGGACATTTCAGTGAAACATCCTGTATGTTACTTATGCTTCAGTGTTCAGGAAAGACAGATGTAAAAGTTTTTTGTCATGATAAAAACTTGAGAAAAGGAGAAAAAAAAATTGTCTTCTTACTAGAACCACAGGTGGGAAGTTGCCAGGTTTAGTTTTAATCCAGAGGTTGGCAAACTGTCTGTAAAGGGACCGACAGTAAATATTTAGGCTTTGTAGCCCATATAGTCTCTGTGACAGTTAATCAGCTCTGCTCTCTGGGGTGTCTATCACGGTTACTTAACTTTGCTCAAAAAGAACAGTAACTGGCATCAGCCATTATGTGCTACTGCCATAGAGTCTGGAACAAAATAGATGACCAGCATGAAGTAGTTCTTAAGTAGGACCCTGAGGGGATTGTTAAATATACCGTTGCAATGTGAGAATATGGCAGTTGGATTAATTGTACTCATTGTTTAATAAGAACAGTAGTGCTTCTTCCTAGGCAGGCATTATGTCCTTAATGCTACATTTTCCCTCTCTGAACCGAAAAGCACCCAGATATTGTTTGGAGTCAAGCTTAGTGTCTAAGAGAGTAGCCTATCAGTGTCATCGTTCTGATGATAATCATTGCAAACTTGAAAAACAAACACAGAACGGGAAAATGAAATGTGGAAGTAGCAGTTCTTTCACAATTTTGATTAGACATGGGTGGAGGGACCTTACGCTTGTAATAATGCACATGCATTTCTTTAACAAATCTTATTTACTTAAAGACAAGTTTTATATTTGAAGTATTATTCTTTACTAGTGTATGCTTATGCTTTAGAAATCAAACTATAAACTTCAAAGAACTGTGCCTTTAAAGGTATTGGAAATATTCAGGTTTTTGAAATTTTATCGTGTTTAGGGAAATTAGAGTACCCTGTGAAGGCAGTGAGAGCCACTTGGTAGCAGTCCTGCTGGACAGCTTTGAGAGACGATTTTCTCTATTCTTGCAAGGAAAATAATGGCTTAAGGCTATAGAAATAACAAATTAGGAGCCGTCTGTAAATGTCCATCCATGCTTTCATGTGCAGTTGGATAGGAGAATTTTAAAAGGAAATGGTAAAGAAATGAAACCGTTTTGAACTAGATATCTCCCCAAAGAATCTTACCATTTTCAGTGATTCTGAGAATTGTGGTCTTTCCTGGAGAGTTTTATTGGCAATAATAAGTTGTCTTCTTACTTTAGCATAAAGCAAATGTCAGAAATGACCAGGTCAGTGAATGGCAACTTTAAATATATATCTAGTGCATATATTTGCATTTGTTCAGGGTTTAGGGGGGAACAGATTTAGCATTTACTTACTACATAGCTAGAGCATAAACTTTGTCAGTGTTTGGCTGAAACACGTGTCATGGTTAGCATTATGTTTAATAGAATAATTCTACTTGTAGTTATGCTTTATTCATTAGTTTAAAGTAGAAGAATGTTTAAAAAAAATTAAGCAGAATATTACCCAAAATTGCTTGTAAGAATCTGCGGGTCTTTTTTTTCCTCCCAGCTTCCAGAAATGTTGCATGGTGATGGTGACAATGAAGAACATGGCTTTTGTCCAGTGGGGCAATTCATTCTTCAGAATTTAGGATTGCTGTTTGGATTTGCCATTATGCTGGTGATTGCCCTCTATGAAGACAAAATTGTGTTTGACCTCCAGTTTTAACCATTCCCAGTAATCATTGTGGATTACGAGAATGTTACCATGCAGCTTTGCATCTGTTCCTAGTACTGTATGCACATTGCTCAAAGAAAAGTCGGTGGCTTGCACTACTTACAAGTTCCATAGATTTGAGCCTAACCACAAAAGACTGGTGCTCAGTACTGCTTTTCCCTGTGCGAAAGGGATCTTTTAACGATATAAAGCTTGTGATAAAGAAAGGAGAAAAATAGGACTCCATGAACCAATGTTGGTATAGGTTTGATTCAGACTTTTAAAAAAAAAAAAATCATATAAAACACTAAAGTAGTCTCTTTGGTAGTAGAAACTTCTGTGGCTATGCAGAAATAGAACCAAAAAAATCACTTAAACTTTAAAAATATTTTAAATGGACTTGGGGCAGACTTTTCTTTGTGCTAAAAATGAATTGTAGTGTCCTTGAATCCAGTTACATACATACCTAAGGTAATGGGGATCAACTCGATACAATTTTGGAACTGCATAAAGTAGGCTGTAGGAACTAGAGGAAAGCTCAGGCTGCGTTAGCGTATGAACTTAGCGTTGGGAAAAGCCCTATTCTTGAATCTAGAGTTACTATTTTTGTATATATTGGCATAGTGTTTAAACTTGCAGCCTAAACTACTGAACTTTGTGATTGTATGTTTGTGTGAGCTTCAGTTTAATGAAAGGTTCTTTGTATTAATATTATACTTGGTGTTTGGGTGTTTTGTTTTTTTTCTTTCAAACTTCAATTTTGTTTTTGTTTGGGGATTTTTGGTGGGGGCAGGGAGTTTGCAGCATGTGGTAAAATGTTTTTGTTTTTTGTTTTTTTTTTGTTTTTTTTTTCGTTAAAAGTGTAATAACCCTCTAGGAGATACCAGAAAAGAGAAGAACCCAAACATGGTCTAAATATTCAGTTTTCCTACATTAACAGTACTAACTAGTTATTTGGGAAATTTAAGTTCTGAACGTAATGCATTGCTTTACCGGCCTGGTTCTGGAACCTAGAACACACGCCGTGACCGGCAGGAACCCAGGTTTACCATGTCCACGATCCGTTAGAAAGGGTTATGAGGATAATCCCCATGGATGCCATGGTGTCCCGGTCCCAGGTGACTTGGAAGAGACACTTAGTAACGCAGATGAAACCACTTGATCCTTCTGTGCCAAGATACGCTGCTGGTGCCCTGCTCCACCACAATCGGGTGACTTGTGAGAAGTGCAAGCCATGTTGATCCTGCATTTTGGCCTAATAATTTGTAGTTTACTAGTCATACTGCATGTAGCTTTCTGTTTACATCTGGTGCCACATGGTCTTCATTTATGCCAGGTAAACTGTATTTGAACTCTGTGCAGGCAGCTTTGTTTTAATCTGCTTGGCTACCAATGCAGCTGCTTTAAAAATCGTAATGTTCAAATATTTAAGAGCCAAACTCCTTCCATTCCATTTAGAGTGTTTGCATTTCGCCCTCCTTCTCTCCTCAACTCCTTTCCTCTTACTTCATGAACTTTAAACAAAAAAATGAAACTTTGAGAGCAGCACATGTATCCAGGTAGTAAGAGTATTGCCAGCCAGTGTTTCTTCTTTATGCTGTAAGTAAGGAAGCTTAGGTGTTATGGCCTTGATTTATGCCTGAATTTGAAAAATTATTCCTGGCTTTCTCCAAGGCCTCCTGTAATAAGTAGAGGTTGGTTGGGTTTTTTTTTTTTTTTCACATAGAATATTTTCCGCATTGGGCACTGACTTAGCACAGTCCTCATCTCATTGCTTGGCCCTTCAAGCAACCTAGCTAAAAGGTGCTGATATTTTATTTAGTACTGCCAACTTGGAGTGATTAAAATATCTTACTTTCTGAACCAAGATATATTTATAGTTCTTTTTTGCATTTTTATACCCAAGGAGGTTTCTGCATTCCAGCATTAAATCTGCTTAATTTTAAGACTTTTATGAAAAAGCAACAGTTGGAATATACTCCCAGTCCTAAAGGTCTGGTTTAAAGCAAACAAGTTCTGCTGAAATATATTTAAAGTTTTATATTCTCTCAAAAGTGGTATTATCTTCATCTGCTAGATTTTTTTAACCTATTAAGAGGGCTGTAACAGTTGCTGCTAGTATTTTGTTAGGGTTCCACCACCATTTAGTTTCCACATCATTCTAATGTATAGTTTCAAGTCTTACTAGACAATCTGAATTCCACTACATTTCTGTTTGGCTCCAACATTCCATTTAGCTTGACCAGTCTAATTTAACACGTGTGTGTTGGAGGTCATTAATGTTACTTGTACAATGCTGTCACTGTGTGACATCCATATGAATTTTGGTGTATATCACATTGCATTCAATCAGCTGTGATTATGCGTAGAAATACTATAGTAACTAGATGCAGTGTGAATTTTTTCCATTAACAGTGGCTTAAATATGATTATGGTCCTGCAAGGTGATACTTGCTAAAATATCTAAACTTTTTTTGTTTGTAACTGAATCATTTTTTAAAAATTCATAAAGCTGGAAATGATCAAATGCTGTTTTTTTTTTCATTGTCAACAGTGGTGTGTCATTTTATGTATGTTCCTAATGCTTATGGAACTCTCCCAAAATAAAGTTATTCAGAAAGAGCAAATGTACCAGTGTGTTTTATTTCAGAACATTTCCTTACACTGAAGTAGGAGTCATTTTGAATCTAGGCTGCATTTGCACATAAAATTATAAGTACAGCTTTAGTGAAATTGACTTAAACCAAAATGTTTATACTTACTACTCAACCATCTAACAAGAAAAAGGTAACAGGGAAATGGTATCTTCTAATTACGAATTAAGTTGACATAATAATGCTACACCCCGTCCAATCCAGTGCTCCATGGGTTGATCGGAGGGAAGAGTCATGGCAATAACAAAATTTGTAGAATGGCCAGTGGTGGATAATGTTCCTCTCCGCTCACTTGTCTTATACAGTGGGGCAACATAGCTTGGTCGTTCTGGTATGTCTGCCCTCTTACAGGGCTTTAGCCACATCTGGAAGAAAGTGCAGAAAACTTCTTTAGGTCAAGGTTGTTACATTTATATTTGAACCTAATAGGATATTCAAGTTCTATGTCAGCAAATTAAAAAAAATTTTTTTAGAGATTTATTTATGAGACACACACAGAGGGAGAAGCAGGCTCCTCGCAGGGAGCCCAATGTGGGACTGGATCCTGGATCCAGAGATCACGCCCTGAGCCGAAGGCAGACGCTCAACCGCTGAACCACCCGGGCGTCCCAATATCAGCAAATTTCTGTGGCCCAAATAGATTTTACTTTTGTAAGCAGTTACTGCCATTGTTCAAAACATTTGTAATTGTTTTAGCTCTTTTAAAAGTTGAAATATAATTGTTTATATTAATTTCAGGTGTACAACATGATTCGACAATTCTGTGCATCACTCCACTCACCAAGTGTACTCCCCAAATGTCACCAAATATCATTACTACGATCTTACTGTATTCCCTATATTGTACTTTGCATCTGCGTACTCATTTATTATATAATGCAAGTTTATACTTCTTAACCCCCCTTATCTATTCCATCTACCCTCTCCCTGACCCCCCATGTCCCCTGTAGCAACCACCGATCTGCTCTTTAAGAGTCTGGGGTTTTAAAAAAAAAAAAAAAAAGAGACTCTGGGTTTTTTTGGTCTGAGTTTCTCTGTTCATTTGTTTTGTTTCACTCCACATGAGTGAAATCATAAGCCATTTCTTTTTCTGACTTCTTTCACTTACCATGATACCCCCTAGGTCCATCCATGTTGTTGTAAATGGCAAGATTTCATTCTTTTATGGCTGAATAATTCTATGCAATATTATATATAATATATACATATCCACATCTTTATTCAGTCATCTGTCAATAGAACTTGGTATGCTTCCTTGACTGTTGTAAATAACTGCAATAATCATCTTTTCTATTAGTGTTGTTTATCTTTGAGTAAATACCCAGGAGTGGAATTACTGGATCACAGGGTATTTCTATTTTTAAATTTTTGAGGAACCTCCATACTGTTTTGCACAGTGGCTGCATCACTTTGCATTCCCACCAACAGTGCACGAGGGGTCCTTTTTCTCCACATCCTCGCCAACACTTGCTATTTCTTGTTTTATGTTTTGTTGTTTTGTTGTTGTTGTTTTTTTTTTTTTTTGATTCTAGCAATTTGGACAGGTGTCAGGTGGTACCCTCATTGTGGTTTTCCTTTGCATTTCCACAATGATCAGTGAGAGCATCTTTTCATGTTTGTTTACCATGTGTAGGTGGTCTTGGGCAGAGGACCTGAGCAGTTTTCCAATTTAATTGGTTATTTGCTCTTGAGTTATATGTTCTTTATACACTTTGGATATTAGCCCCTTATTGGATAGAATCGTTTGCAAATATCCCCCCCCCCCCCCATTCAATAGGTTGCCTTTTTGTGTTGGTTGATGGTTTTATGCAAAACCTTTTTATTTTATTGCAGTCCCAATAGTTTGTTTCCCTTGCCTCAGGAGACCTATCTAGAAAAATGGTGCTAAACCCAATGCTAACAAGATTACTGCCTATGTTTTCTTTTAGGCATTTTATGGTTTCAGGTCCTGTATTTTGGTCTTCAATCCATTTTGAATTTATTTTTGTGTATGGTGTAAGAAAATGATCCGGTTTCATTCTTTTGCATGTAAGCTGTCCAGTTTAACCAGCACCATTTGTTGAAGACACTGTCTTTTCCCCATTGGATGTTCTTGCCTCCTTCATGGTAGATTAATTAGTCATGTAAGTTTGGGTTTATTCCTGGGTTCTCTATTCTGTTCAGTTGATCTGTGTGTCTTTGTGCCAGTACCACACTATTTTGATTAGGTGGCTTTGTATATACCTCACAATCTGGAATTGTGATCTCTTCAGCTTTGTTCTTTTTTCTCAGGATTGCTTTGGTATTCAGGATGTTTTATGGTTCCATACAAATTTTGCTATTTGTTCTAGTTCCGTGAACAAAGCTGTTGGTATTTTGATAGGGATTACATAAAATCTATAGGTCTCTTTGGGTCGTACGGACATTTTAACTATTAATTCTTCTGATCCATGAGTATAGAATATCTTTGTGTTGTTTTCAATTTCTCTCATCCATGGGTTATAGTTTTCACAGTACAGGTCTTTCACCTCCTTGGGTAAGTTTATTCATAGGCATTTTTGGTGCTTTTAGAAAAATGAGAAAAAAATAATGTTATCCATGTATTCTTCACCTCTTCACCATACTTTTCTGGGGATGATTTTTTCACTGTTTACATTAAAAAAAGCAACAAAATCATACATACTTTTAAAGAGAACCACCACCATTGATAATCATGTCACTGTATGTATTTAATAAAGGCCAATCTCAAAAAATCTGAAAGGATTTTTGTCAGTGATTTCAGAACTTAGGTCACCTCCCCATTTTAGGTGACTATTTTAAAGGGGGCTATTACATATATTGTGCTCTTTATAACCTAGTTGCTTTCCTTTATAACTACAGTAAACCCATTTTATTTTTAGAAAGTCATTAGCCAAGTTCCTAAAGTATTAAGCACTGTTAAACCTAACCAATCTAAAAAAAAAAAAAAAAGATGGACAAGTTGTTCTGAATATGAGAGTGAAGAGCAAACTGTGATCATAATGATGAAATAGTGTTTTGTTTTAAAATCTAATTGAAATTCTTTTTCAACTAATAACAGTTCTTGAGGGGATAATGGCTTGACAGCCCTGCTGTTCAAAGCCCTCTTTTAGGTTTCTCAGGTCAAAATAAATTGTATGAAGGAGTTAATAGGGATGTTAGGCTGTGTTTCTCCCCCATTACTGTGGAATCCATAAAGCAGTTTTTCAGACATAGTTACATATACGGACTCAACAATACTTAAGCTGAGTGTATTTCATTTTAGCCAAGAACACATTTTCTTAATGAGAATTCTTTTCACTGACTTCAAGAGAATCATCCACTTATAAATCCCTTTGTATTCATTGCAATCTACCTTAAAAGAGTTTCCATGTAATAGAAGTTCTATCCCAATCAACTCCTAAAATCGTAAACGATTGCCCTGTGACTTTGAATTTGGATCTCCTATTTAAAACTCTGTCCGTACATAGTATCTTAGCATATAGGGCAGGTTTCTTGCAACTGGCTCTTGGCTGATCCCTCAGTGTACCTGTTAGGATTTCTGCTCGTCTGAGCTGCTCCCAGTGTCCCACAGTACATGTAAATCCACAGCCTATTTTCATCACACCATCCCAGACTGGCCTTTCCAAGTGTGTGGAAATCTATCTAGTCATTTCCTCATGATGCAGTAACAGATGGAAACCGTATCTTCCATGGGTTAGCTGGCCCATGCTGAAGATAGGTTCCTAGGAAACAGAAGCTTTTATGTGGATGGTTTTCATAGAGCAATCTCTATAAGCATCATTTTTAGGTCAAGGTATATGTAAGAAATATAATTTTTTTAAGAAATACAATTTTTGTGTTATGTATGCATATATGGATACATAGATACAGTCAATTCTCATTCTTCCTGGATTCTGTATTTGCAAACCTGCTTTTATGGTCCTTTATAGCATGTTCAGAGCCTCAAAAAATGTGAGTCACCAAACAAGCACGATTCCCAGCTGAGATTGAACCTGGTCACATTCCGCTTTTCTATTTCACCTCCTACAAATAAATGTAAGCACATTTCCTTTTGATGAGTTATTTAATATCAAGTTTTGGGCATTTTGTTGTTGTTGTTGTTAGTGGGTTCCCTGTTTAAAACGGCTCCTAAGTGTAGTGCTCAGGTGCTATCTAGTGTTCCTGAGTGCGCGAAGGCTGTGATGAGTCTTAGGGAGAAAATACTATAGGGTTCGTTCTGGCAAGAGTTGCAGAGCCATCCATGAGGTTCGATGTTCATTAATCAAAAGTAAGGCATTTTTAAATGAAACATAAAACAAGATTATGTGTTGATCAGTTAACCGTAATGTGAGCAGAGGATCGTGGAAACTTAATCTTATATTTCTCCTAGGAGCTGTGGTTCAGTATTGGCTAATTCAGTGCTCAGGAGGAAATTGATAAAACAGAAGTGCTGTGAATGAGAATTGACGGTATGTATTAGAGTGTGTGTGTGTGTGTGTGTGTGTGTGTGTTAGTACCCCGATCGCTTCCACAGATCAAATACTAACCACAGGCATCGTATCATAAAGCATTTTGGGATGTGATTCTGCAAGTTTCTTGATCTTTCTATTCCAGGAAGCTCCATCCAGAAATAATCCATGAATGAAAACCCCTAAATACAAAAGAAGCAGGTTAATACAACGGTTTAAACATGCATATTGATCAAATTCTGAATCTGAAATTCCTGTAAGTGCTCTGCAGATGATACCTAGGTCGACTGCAGCCTCGACTTGTTCTAAAATAAAAGCAGTATTCTGAGTGCTTCGTCTTAACATACATAAGCCTATCTAGGCTTTGCCTAGTTAATTCAATAGTAAGATTAGATGTGGAAGATAAAAGAGAAATGGAATTTTAGTCTGTGGGAAGTTCTCAGTTTAGGTGAAGGGTATCAGATTTATATGTTTAGTTGCCCAGTGATCATAATGTCAGGGGCCATGAAAGCTGCAAGAAAAGTTCTTAATGTAGCTGTAGGGATCCAGTGGCTTCTAGGCAGCATGTAAAGAAAATACTCTTCCGCAGATCTTGAATGTCATGAAAGGTAATTCTCTCTTCCCCTTCTAGAATTTATTCTCACTCCCAGATCTCTCCTTAGTCTGGAGAGAATACATGAATAAACCTCCCCGCCCCAGAATGTAATGTCATACACTACCCACGGAAGGAGAACACAAATTTGGAAATCACTGCAACTCTGATCGGTGCTCTGTCCTTCTGTGGAAAGCCTCGGGAATCGAATATAGGTATAGGCCCACGAAGACATTCACCGTAAGGGTTGCACAGACACGAAGAGAAGCAGTGTGGAACTTAGAAAGACCTAGGTCTTAGCTCCTAATACTCTGTGTGACCCTGAGCAAGTCATCTGACTTTAGACCTGTTTGGTCCTCTGAGAACAACTGGAAAACTTTGGTAAAACAATGCCTACTTTGTCTACCTTGTAGAGGTGTTAGAATCAAATCAGCTAATACTTGCAAAAGCACTTTGTCAAGTAGTATATAAAACCCACATGGGCCGTGTTGTCCAGTAGGACTCTGTGTACTGATAGAAATATTCTGTATCTGTGCTTCCCAATATGGTAGCCACTGCCTATTAGAGACCTGAAACATGGTGAGTGTGACCGAGGGGCTGAATTTTAAATGTTTTTAAAAGATTTTATTTATTTGTTTGTGAGAAAGAGCACAAATGGGGTGAGGGGCAGAGGGAGAAGCAGACTCCCTACTGAGCAGGGAGCCCGCTGTGGGGCTCGATCCCAGGATCATGATCTGAGCCAAAGGCAGCCCCTTAACCAACCGAGCCACCCAGGCATCCCTGAATTTTAAATTTAATTATAGTTTAATTTTAAATGCCACATGTGAATAATCCAGTGATAGATGTTGGCAGGTAGGGGTGGGGGTAATGGGAAGACTTTCTCCTCTCTGGGGTTTGTTGTTTTGTTTGTTTTTTTTTAAAGATTTTATTTATTCATGAGAGATAGAGAGATGCAGACATAGGTAGAGGGAGAAGTAGGCTCCCTGCAGGGAGCCCGATGTGGGACCCGATCCCAGGACCCCGGGATCGTGACCTGAGCCAAAAGCAGACGCTCAGCCACTGAGCCACCCAGGCGCCCCTCTCCTCTCTAGGTTTTAACTGATGGAAAGAATCGCTGGAATAAAATAATCAGTTTTACTAACTGGCAAAGCACTTGTCCAGTAGCTGTTCAAGTATTACTCTGGTAAAACTGAATTGCAAAGTGCACCCTGGGCCTGGAGCAATGTTGGAGGTGGACCGGCCTGAGGGAGGGATACCACGTCCTACGGACTAATGTTTCCAGCCAGATCTAAGGCCTGCGGGGCAGCCGCAATAATAGATGGGAATAGGGAACTAGAGGACTACAGCCAGGTCCCGGAGAGCCCTTTCACACCCTGCAAGCATAGCCCAGTAAATCACTGGTTCTAACCAACCAGATTATCTATTCCTCCACTGGGGAAGAAAATGTCAGAGAAAGTAAAGAGTTCTTTCCAACATTTAAGGAAACTGGCAATAAGGATAAAATCTCCTCCAACCCAGCAACAATTGTTTAGGAAATATGGGGATCTATAAACATGTTTTTCTTTCTGATGGTCAATACAGGCCACGTGGAAGACACAAGATCTAAAAGGACAGGTAGGTATTAACTGGGTCTCGGTTCAGAGCTGCTGCTGCTCCGAGTCACACGCGGTGGTCTGCGAGGTGTGGTCAGCAAATGGTGTCAGCTCTTCACCATTCTCTGCCTCCCTGCTGTGTAATGCCCCTCACTGGGGGCTCTGAGGCCCCCATTAGTACTAATAATTCAGGTAAGAGGAATCTTAGCAAGTACAGCTAGAATGTAGGATTCCAAATCTATGCGGATTTACAGCGACATTGTGGTCACTTTATGAGTCCTTTAAGAGTGACCTGTTTCATCAAGTAATTTAATCTTAGGTAAATAAAGCTGACTTCTTTGGGAGCCCCAGAATCCAGAAACAGGCACACACTAAAGTGTGTACAAAGGAGACAGGCCAATGGAATGGTAGAGATAACGGTGGGGAAAAAGTAGTCTAGCCCAAGCTTTCCCAGGTGGATTCTGGGTTCCTCCCATGAGGGTCACATGAAAAAGTTGTTCCTTGGGACTTTTCCTAAAGAACTGATGGCTACTCTTTACTGCATAATCTTGGAACACTAAATGGTCCTTATTGATCTTTAAGTTATACTTTATCCCTGTTCCACTGTTTTCAAGATAATTTTGGATTTTAATATGTGTAGACCTTGAATGAAAGCAGATGTGGGTTAAATTAGTAAATCGCCATAGAAAGAAATACCAACGATTGGCAATTCAGTAGTTTGATCTTAAATATTAACTAGTTTATAAACTTCAGGCAATGCTTTTATAGATTCAAATTTTTTTAGCTGAGTTCAAAAACCTTAATTCTGAGGTATATCAATACTACCTAACCTTCAATCCAAATGCCATCTTCCCTGCCTTTTACCCTTATAATGTAAGAATCAACCACAGCTTCTTCAAGAAACTTTCCTTGAGAAATGTGATAATGTCTTCAAACTTGTACTTTTACAAAAATACTCAGCAGGCCTTAGAGAAAGCAGCTAGTGAAGCATAAGAGCCAGATGGCATGGGGTTTGGTCAACTCTGCCCATTGCTGGCTGTGAGACGTTGGGCAGGTTAGTTAACTTTCCTCAGCCTTAGTTTCCACCTGTGTATAATGGGGGGGGGGGGGTGGCATTTGCAGTATCTGCCTAGGGTTATTGTGAAGATTACATGTGAAGGGCTGGGCAGTTTCTAGAACCTAGCAGGCATACAGAGCAACTCCATACCCCTCCTCTGATTTCCTTTTACCCAATTTAAATACTCCTTTCCCCGCTTCCTAAATAGTTTGAACCAAATTATTTATCCTTCTCAGTATACTGCTAATCTATATTTTGACTTTTATTATTTCAATAAACATCTATTTATTGGTATCTTTTACAGCATGTATTATAGTGAGCTGTACGGAGAATGTATTGTTTTAAAGGCTGATATAATTGAAGGAACAATAAACTAAACAACTTAGCAGTTTGTTACATGCCCTTCGGGCATTCGACGATATAACCATTCTGAGTGTGTTACGAATAAGAGTGTAAGAAAAGAGCAACAGTCCGAGGATTAAGTCCTTGGAAACTCCAAGTTTTAGAGGAAGAAAACCTAGCACGGAAGCATGAATGGTGTCCAGTGAGAGAAACAAAGGGAGAAGGATGGCCCTAGAAGGAGAGCATTGTCAGCTGGTAAAAACCACTGAGGGTTTAAGATGAAGACTGAATTCATGAGATTTGTCGATATGGAAGTCATTACTAACTCCTAAGTGAAGAGCATCAGTTGATTGGAGAGGATGAGAGGTAGATGGGAACTAGGAAGTGAGAACCTGAAGACATGTGAAGACAATTCTTTGGAGAAATCTGCAACAAAAGGGAGAGAGACATGGGGCAGTAGCTGAGGGGATGTGGATGTGAGGACAGAATTCGTTGTTGATTTGTTTTTTAAGATGACAGATTGTAAAGTATGTTGCATGTAGATAGGAATTCCTTTCCCTCAACTACGTGAAAGTAACACACATGATCATTAAAACACGATCGTTTCGCTCCTTAACACCTGAGTGAAATAAGCAAGACTGTTAGGTCTGTTCCGTACCTGTATACCCCCAACTCATTCTCTCACCACACTCACCATCTTCTGGAGCATACTTATACTCTTTGTCTTCCATCACTTCATAGTCAAACCCAAGGAGATCAATGGGGATGGTGTATTTCCTGGCATAGTTCTGCTGGGCACCGGTCAGGAAGGCTTGTGTGAAGAAGAAGCCAGAAAGCCAGAAGACTGGAGGAGGGCCCACCTCATACCATTGCTACAGTGGCAAAGCACATGTGTTCTAAGGCTAGAGCATTTCAACTTTGAATACAACACTGCTTAATAAAATTTATCCCCCCAAACTTCCCCTATCATCTTTTAGGTAGACTAATAGAGGAGCTAACACTAAGAGGAATAAAAAGCTATACTGTCAAGATTTTTAAAGAGATATTATTCAGTGTTTGTTCTGACTTCAGTTTCATAGCCCCTCTACCAGCTAGGGTATCACAGTGTGGGTTAATACAGAAGTAAATGTCTTTTTTTTTTTTTTTTTTTTTTATTCATGATAGTCAGAAAGAGAGAGAGAGAGAGAGAGGCAGAGACACAGGCAGAGGGAAAAGCAGGCTCCATGCACCGGGAGCCCGACGTGGGATTCGATCCCGGGTCTCCAGGATCGTGCCCTGGGCCAAAGGCAGGCGCCAAACCGCTGTGCCACCCAGGGATCCCCAGAAGTAAATGTCTTTATCCATCCCCAGTGGTTCCTTCCAAAAAAGCTCCATACAATATACATTGTTGCACAATATATCATGTTACATGATTGGATAGGATAGATCCTATAACATCTGGGATTGGGCTATTTTTCCCAATTTTTTTCTATCATTAGTGCCCAGTAGAATATTCCTTGGAGGTTCTCCCACCTACTTTACCAAAATACAATGGAATCCAACATATGGAAATACATTATTACACAATGAACTTCCAAAAGAAACAAGGTAGTGAGAACTTCAAATTTTTATAAATATCAAGATATCCACATGATTCTATTTATATCATACCTTAATAAGCTAATTGAGGACTGACTTTAAATAGTATAGTATAGAAGCCAAATGAATTTGAAGAACTTTCCCCTGTTGGAGTCCAAAGTAGAGCCTTCATCTTTCAAGAACAATCTTAATCCTTTAGTATCAACTCTAGTATAACAGAAGGCCTGTGTTGAGTCATTTTATCCCTGCAGAAATTTTCTCACAGGCAGTTTTTGATGCAGTATGTAGGAAATTAATACTTCTGATGAATACAAGTAATAACATAGTTAAGCACTAGTATTGCCAGATAATTAGGAGACAGGCTTCTGCTCACTCCACATTTCCAAGGCAATTAGTCATTGAGATTAGTATTGTCTTGGACTTGAACAGCAGTCGAGTGACTTCATGACCTGGAAGAGTACTGGACGAGGAAGAGAGAAGACTCCTTGCTACTAGATTGCCTGGTTTTCTAAGGTGCTCTGCTCTAGGAATCCATTGTAATGCTTAGCATTTAATGGAAAAGTCAACATAGCCGGTTCTTTCCTCTAAGTGTCACTAACTTGAGTGTCTAAGTTTACTGAACATAAACACTTGCTCCTAAAGGAACGTACAGAGATTCTATTTCCAATACTAGTATTTTGACAGTTGAGTGTTAACAGTTACACAAATTATACGCAATACTGAGTGGTGGGATGCACAGAAAAACTAGAGAGTAATACTCATCACTTAGGCATCCTGATGAAGAAAATGAAATCAAAGGAAACAATACGTGATCATTTAGATGAACTCACCTGCAAGAACTTTAGTCTTGAAAGGAAATCATTTACATAGCTTCCAAGTGGTTTAAGGCTTGGGTATGATTTACCCATCCACATTCCTGGAATTTTGACATTCAGAATGCTGCTAACCACTTCTTCAAGATCTGTAGACATCACCACAAGCCCCTGAAATACAGTTAACCTTCGGTTAACATAATATTGATTTTGGACAACCCTCTCTTAAATACCTTTTTCATAATTAGTTAAGGACTAATTATAGTTTGGACTACACTGGTTCATGTGGATTTTCTTTTTCAAAAACTACATTGAAAATTCTTTTGAGATTTAACTCACAGTTGAACTAAGTAACCTGGAAATACTGAAAAATTTCAGAGACAGGTACTGTAAGAATACAATATATAATACATATAACATATGAATTATGTGTTAATTGACTATTATATACAAGGCTTCCAATCAACAGTAGGCTATTAGTAGTAAGTTTTTGAGATGTCAAGAGTTAAGTGTGGGTTTTTGACTATATGGAGGTCAATGTCCCTAATACCCATGTTGTTCAAGTTTCAACTGTATCAGTTTCATATACGCAACACGATGATTTAATATTTGGATATATTGCAAAATGATCACAGTAGTCTAGTCAACATCTGTCACCATACACAGTTACAGTATTTTTTCTTGTGAGGAGAACTTTTAAGATTCATTCTCAACTACTTGCAAATTTGCAATACACTATTATTAACCAAAGTCATTCTGCTGTACATTACATCCTCAGGCTTTTATAACAGGAAGTTTGTACCTTTTGACTTCACCCTTTTGCCGACCCTGGAAAAGCTTAATACTTAGCTACTCACTAGTTATTAAATCGCAGTCTAACTTGGTTTACTGCTCTATTAAATGAATTAACTAATACATCTCTGTCTTGCCTTCTTAAAAGAATAGTGATGAAGCATTTGTATTTTAAGGGCATAAGCCCATAAATGTGGAAAATATAGGGAAAGGCAAAATGACAACACAGTTTTGGCCTGCTGGCAGGTGATGTTAGAAGCCAGGAGATGATAACCTGATCCTAAACTAGCAGAGGAGAAAGCTAAGAAGCAACTAGATATCACTGCAAAATATGCAAGAGTGTTTGGAATTGACGGCCCTAGATGAAAATGAGCAGAAAGTGGTGCTAAATGAAAAGGGTTATTGAAATTGGGTTTCAAAAACAGATTTTGGGGACTTCTCCCATAAATCTGCACATTGCCTACCTCGAGTGAAACCTGGAAGGGAAAATGAAGAAATCCCAGGAGGGATACCAGGCTCTGCTGGGGTCACATAACCATCCTGAAGTCAGAAATTAAGTGAATGAATGCACATGGGATGCTGAGCTCCCTGAGGACACTGGAAGCCAGGTCTTCCTCTTCCAGGAAGGACATAGGACGAACCAGGTCAAGGAGAAACACATGATCCTCCATGCTGCTTAGCCAAACAGCCCAACCGGATGATACCACAACCAGCCTGGTAGTCTCCTCTTTTGACAATAGTTAACCACTTTTGTCCACCTCCAACGCTACTGTAAGAAAGCAACTCAGCTGGGCTACTTCAAGTAGCATAATCGCTCCCTGCCTGCACTCTTGTTCCCCTACAGCCCTTCCTGCAGCGGTCAGAGTGAAATTTTAAATATGTAAGAGAGATTATTTAACTTCCTTACTTACACTGTTCTGAAGAGCTCCCCTCTTACCCTTTAGAATACAATTCATGATCTTAACCATGGCCAACAGGGCCATTATGAGTCTGTGGCTTTTCTCTCTGTCCTACAGTTTCCCTCATGCTCACTTGACTCCAGGCACAAGAGCCTTCCTTACTGCGTTCCCAGACCAGGCCGCACTTGTTCTCATGGCCTTTGCACTTGCTATATCCTCTGCCCAAATGTTCCATGGTTTGCCCTTAAGTTCAGGCCTCCACTCAACGGTCAGCTCCCCAAAGTCATCTGACACAAAACGACTGAATGAGTTTCCCACCCATCACTCTACCTTCTTCTCCTTTATTATTTTTTTCCCACAGAACTTACCATTTATCAAAATTAATGCCTATTTTTAAATTTGTGTCTCCCTTATTAAAACTTAAGGTTTATGGAGGTGCCTGGGTGGCTCAGTAGGTTAAGCATCCAATTCTTGATTTCAGCTCAGATCATGATCTCAGGGTCATAAGATGGAGCCCAGCTTCTGGCTCTGTGCTAGGGATGGAGCCTGCTTGGGATTCTCTCTCTCCCTCTGGCCCTCCTCACCATTCCCTCTCTCCCTTCTCATAAATGAATGAATGAATGTTATTATTTTCTATTAATTAATTAATTAATTAAATGTTATTATTTTTTAAAGTGGGAGAAGGCACCTGGGTGGCACAGTTGGTAAGATGTCCAACTCTTGGTTTCTGCCCAGGTCAGGATCTCAGGGTCATGGGATCAAGCCCTCAGTCAGGTTCAGTGTAGAGTCTGCTTACATTTCTCCCTCCTTCTCCTTCTGCTCCCCCTCCACACCCCGCACACTCTTTTTCTCTCTTTCTCTCAAATAAATAAATCTTTAAAACTTAAGTTCTATGAAGGCAGAGGCTTTGTCTCTCTTAGTCCTTTGTGTTTTTGTAGCATGTATCCTATCTAGCAAACTATGCTAACATACCCCATACTTCATCACCCACTTATTAACTGCCATCCCCAAAGTTCTATATGTTCTTTAAGGACAGGCATTTTGCTTCTATCCCCAGAATGAAGAACAATGCTTGCACACAATCTCCCCCCAGTAAATATTTGCTAAGTAAAATGAATAATTTTATTGCGATGATTCTTTTTTTGGGTATATCTCCCCTTACCTTGATTGCTTTTTGAATGTTGATGCATGATTCCCTTATGGTCTGCAACAGCTTATTGAACCGTCCCATCTCTTGGACAAGCACAGTGTTCATGCTCTGAGTGTAGGTTGTTGGGTACCGCCTCATTGCCGCCTCAACATCAAAGTTGTTTGGAAGTTTACCCAGGATGTCACCAGCAACCTCATATACCACTTCATCTGATGATTTTGCACCAGCATCTGCTGAACGAGACTGAAAAGAATTCAAACTAAAAATCAGAAATCCTCATAAAGGTGTAGGAATCGCTGCATAGGAAAACTCCTAAGGTAAACTCTATGAGTGCAACTCTGCTATTTAACTGATGATTCTTCTCCACGCAAGAGTTATTGAAGTGATGAAAACAGGCAGGGGGAGCTGAGATTCAGGAGGAAGACACTGTTAGGGAGGAGGAAAAGAGTGTGCATGATGTTCACAGGCAAACGAGGGTCTGGAGGAAGCAAAGAAGCTGCACTGTGCACTTCCCGGGTAGAGAGGGAGTGGATGCTGTGAAAAGAAGGAAGAAAAAGCATTTACGTTGGTGGGGTGGCTGAGGACGGATGGACAGTAACACGCAGGAGGGCGGAATTTGATCTTGCTTTGAGAAAGTTTGTCACAAAATATAGTTGCCAACAGCTCCGGTGCCTGCTGGTGCCAAGCGCAGAGATATAGTTTTGTCCTTGAACCAGGAGGGCAAAGAAAATAAGCTCCTCTCCTCTAAGCAGTTGGAAGAGTTATGGAGAAAGGCAGACTTTAGTGACTCACACCGAAAGAAAGGAAGGGGAATTTCATTTCAATTTTTATTTTTTATGCTTATAGTGGCAGGGCGTAAATGAATCTATATTCTTTTCAGAAAACCATTTAAATCCTCACAATATATGAGTGTGTGTGTGTGTGTGTCCACGTTGAGAGAAAACAAGCACAATTAGAATGTAAATGAATATATCTCATATTTTTCCAGTCCTAGGAAATTGTGTTTAGTCTTATTTCAGATTTTGCATTTCCTGGTTTCTTTCCTGACACTTCAGCATAAGCAAAAGAGCTCTATGAAGGTGACATTCCCAATGCCAATATATTTCTTGTTCTAATGTTTTTCCCTGTTCTAATTCTTAGAGATACTTTAAATACACAATGCAAGTGTTGTCATGGTTAGCCTGCTGTTCTGGTCTCTGCCTCTGGATTGTGACAAACCCAGTGTCGAAGCTTTGAGCTCCTGCCTACCCATTATCATATTGCACTTGCCAGTCTGAGTTCGAGGATCCTGAAACAGGCCGTTTAATTACATACTGAGAAGATACCCCATGTGTATTTAGACTTGTTTGGTTCTGAGTCGTTTTCTGTTGGAATGAATCCACTGCTTTATGTATTCTATAACGTGGCACAGCCCATCGACTTTAAATGAAGCCAAAAGACACTCTAAATGTCCTGTTGTCAGACCACTGTATCGCATGTGTCTAATATTCCCAAAGATCTACTTATTCATGTCTGGGTCTATACTTTTGCACTCAGGCAGTGACTGATTTTAGTGGTATTAATATATGTAAAAGTGGATGTAAAAATAAGTCTTCCTCCTTTCTCCCTTATTAGAAAATGTCATCTTATGGTAGACCAGAGCCCGGAGTTCCAGGGACTTTCCACCAAGAATAGCCCACCACACTGTCCTCCTAATCCAGGTCACTGAGCCCCCCTGCCCCCAACATCTCTTGTTATCTGTCCTTCTGGGTTCTCTCCCATCTTTAGGATCCAGAAAGTGCATTATGGTTCAAGAGCACAGATTCTGGAGCCAAACTAGTGGGAGTTGGGCTACTTGGCTTTCAGGCCTGGCTTGAAATTATACCAGCTGACCTTAAGCAAGCTACTTCATCATTCCGTGTCTGTTTTCTAGCTGCAGAGTGGGAATAATGAGCCCATACCTCGGGATTGCTACGTGCATCACACTGTCACACACGAAGCGCTCAAACAGCGCTAGCGCACAGTCAGTACTGGGTAAGGACTAACCATTATCATTATTGCTCTGAGATTCCATAGAAGTAAAAAGATCGGCGAGAGTTAAGTTCAAGGGATAACTCACTTGGCCAAATAAGCATTCTTACTGAAATTTTAATGACTAAGGGAATGCTTGCCGTTTGGACTACTTTGCTTTCAAAAATGAAAGGAAAAAAAAAAAAGCCAACAGTGGAACACATGTGCCAAAGGGACAGTGCAAGAGAAGATCTCTTAATAGAAAAGAAGATGAAATATTTTTCATTCAAATATACTAACCTGTGCCCATGGCATGCTGGACTCCAGTGCCTTAGACACGCCGTCACATTTGTGCGCTCACAAACAGAACGGCCACCTGCAAAGTGTCAACTGTACTTTTCTCTTCAACATCTTTATACATTTTATACGATTGCCATTGTATTCTTTAAATATTAGGTTATGTGATAAAATACTGATGTGAAAGAAACTTGCTACGTAACCTAGATTAAATGTTCTGGAATATTCGTAAAAGATAAGTCATTTTTTATTTATTTATTTATTTATTTATTTATTTATTTATTTATTTATTTATTTATTTATTTATTTATTTTTGATAAGTCATTTTAAAGGTGGTTGTTGACTTAGTAAGAGAACAGAAAAAATTTGAGAGTGAACTCTGGCATCAAACCTCTTTCCCAGTATCTCTGATAGTCTCTCATTTTTAAGGAATTAAAAAGGGACATAAGGTATGATGCTCTTGCTGGGAGAGAATGTGCCCCTTCTTGGAGTGCATGGGGAAGAGGGGCTACTGCCTGTCCAAGGACGCAAGGCCCACCTGGTGCCCATGAGCGGTCACTCGTTAGCAAGGGACAGAAGCCCACACCGAGGGCAGACAGCCTGGTTGCTGCTTTTCATTGTCCTTCACTGTAAACACCCGTGTGGCCATGCAACTGCCTTTCTGGGACAAAATAGCACCAGGCCCAGCACAGGGAGGCTCTCCTCTGCAGGGGAGGAGGGGTCTGCACCATGCAGAGCCCTTTAAAATTTGGAGTTTTGAATCCCAGCTGCATGCCAGAGAGAAAACACAGGAGAATTGTGGCATCACCTGGGCACAGACAGCTTGAGGGCAAGGATTTGACAACGCCTGGGACACAAGGAGGGAAACTGTTCACTTTTCTGTGAAGGCTTCCTGAGCAGCTGCAGGCACGAGATCCCCTCCCTGCAGAGGAGACAGCAAGATCATGCCATCTCCCCCCCCTCCCACCACCATAACAGTTGGACTTCAGTGAGCAAATGGCACCCTCAGTAGAGGCTGGAGCTGCTTACACCAACACCACCCACCTGCGCCCTGCAGGTGCATCTTTACCAAGGTAGGTGTGACTGGGAGTCAGCCAGCAGGCCTCTCCCTGGGAGCACCAACACAGGCCCCCTGCGTGTACCAAGTCTACTGATCACACAATGTTCCAAAGTGTCAGCTTCAGTTCTGGTGGAAATTGATTGCTTGATTATTGATTATTTATGTATGTATGTATGGGAAAGAGAGAGAGTGTGAGCATGCACAAGAGTGGGGGTGGAGCAGAGGGGAAGGGAGAGGGGGGACGAAAGAATCTCAAGCAGACTCTGCATGAGCAAGGAGCCCGACTTTGGGCTCAATCTCAGGGTCCTGAAATCATGACTAGCACGTAAGCCAAGAGTCAGATGCTCAACTGATTGAGCCACCAAAGAATCCCTGTTCTGTGGAAATAGGACCGGGCTTTATTGCTTTTTTTTTTTTTTTTCCCTTTGGAATAAGGTCATTATAGGTTTTTGTTTGTTTTTTCATTTCCTATTCTCTTTTTTTTTGGATCAGGCTTCCTTTTCTTCCCTTTCTTTTCCTTTGGAATCAGGCTTATGTTTTTTTGTTTGTTTGTTTCTTTGGGGGCTTTTTGGTTCCTTTTCTTTTCCTTGGATCAGGTTTTTTTCTTTTTTTAATCAGGCTTATCTTAACAAATCAAAGCACACCTAATTAAAAGTCTAAACACTCCCCATTGCAAGTAAGGAGGAACTCTGCAGAGGACTGACCTCTGGGAAAGGGCAGCCAAAACACGGCAGCAGGGCACACACAGCACACACCAGAAACACTTCCTGAAGCACCAGGCCCTGGACAGTGTGTGACTCCTGCTTAATACAGTATTATGGTCAGAACACACAGAAGACACAAGCCTAGACACAAGGATAAGATGATGGACTTCTCTCCCTAAGAAAGACCAAGAAGAAATCACAGCCAGGGATTTGCTCAAAACAGATATCAGCAATACAACGGAACAAGAATTTAAAACCACAGTCATAGGAACACTGGCTGGGCTTGAAAGAAGCATAGAAGACACCAGAGAAACCCTGGCTGCAGAGATAAAAGACCTAAAAACTAGTCAGGCTGAAATATAAAATTGCTGTAACTGAGATGCAGAACTGACTGGATGTAATCACAGCGAGGATGGAAGGAGAAGAGGAATGACTAGGTGATACAGAAGATAAAATTATGGAAAACAATGAAGCTGAAAAGAATAGGGAAAGAGAACTATCCGATCATGAGTATAGCCTTATGGAACTCGCTGATTCCAGAAAGCACAACAACATCTATCTCACAGGAGTCCCTGAGAAAGGAGAACAGGGAAAAGAGGGCAGAAGGTTTGTTTGAGCAAATTATCACTGAGAACTTCCCTAATCTGGGGAAGGAAGCAGGCTTTCAAGTCGAAGAGGCACAGAGAACTCCCTGCAAAATCAACAAGGACCGGTCAACACCAAGACATAGCACAGTGAAACTTGCCAAATACAAAGATAAAAAGAATTCTAAAAGCAGCTAGAGACGAGTCCTTAATCTACAAGGGTAGACACATATGATTAGCAGAACTGTCCACAGAGACCTGGCAGGCCGGAAGTTAGCAGCATGATACATATTCAACCTCTAAGTGGAAAAAATATGCATCCATGAATACTTTATCCAGCAAGATTGTCATTCAGAATAGAAGGAAAGATAAAGAATGCCTGACACAAGCAAACACTAAAGCAGCTCACGAACACTAAACTCTCCTGTAAGAAATATTATAGGGGACCCTTTGAGCAGAAAGGGAGATCCAAAGTAACAAAGCCCAGAAAGGAACAGAGACAATCTATAAGAACAGCAAATTTACAGGTAATACAATAGCACTAAATTGATATCTATCAATAATTACTGAGTATAAATGAACTCAATGCTCCAATCAAATGACAAAGAGTATCAGAACGGATTAAAAAAAACAAGACCCATCAATATGCTACTTAGAAGAGACTATTTTATTTTATTTTATTTTATTTTATTTTATTTTATTTAAGATTTTATTTATTTATTCCTAGGAGACATACACAGAGAGAGGCAGAGACACAAGCAGAAGGAGAAACAGATTCCCTGCAGGGAGCCTGATACGGGACTTGATCCCAGGACTCCAGGATCATACCCTGAGCCAAAGGCAGACGTTTAACTGCTGAGCCATCCAGGCACCCCTGAAGAGACTCATTTTAGGCCCAAAGACACCTGAAGATTTAAAGTGAGAGGATAGGGGGGCAACCTCGGTGGCTCAGGGGTTGAGCGTCTGCCTTTGGCTCAGGTCGTGATGCCAGGGTCCTGCGATCAAGTCACACATTGGACTCCCCACATGGAGCCTGCTTGTCTCTCTGCCTATGTCTGTGTCTCTATTTGAATAAATAAATAAAATCTTAAAAAAAAAAAAAAAGAAAGTACAGGGATAGAGAACCACTTATCGTGCTAATGGTCATCAGAAGAAAGCTGGAGGAGCCATACTTATATCAGATAAACTAAATTTTAAACCAAGGACTACCAAGAGATGTAGAAAGGCACTCATACTAAAGGGGTCTAACCAACAAGAAAATCAAACAATTGTAAATATTTATGCCCCCAACTTGGGAGCACCCAAATATATAAAAATCAATTAATAACAAACATAAAGAATCTCGGGATCCCTGGGTGGCACAGCGGTTTAGCACCTGCCTTTGGCCCAGGGCACGATCCTGGAGACCCGGGATCGAATCCCACGTCGGGCTCCCGGTGCATGGAGCCCGCTTCTCCCTCTGCCTATGTCTCTGCCTCTCTCTCTCACTGTGTGCCTATCATAAATAAATAAAAATAAAAAATAAAAAAAACATAAAGAATCTCATTATCATATAATAATAATAGGGGACTTAAACACCCCACTCACAGCAATGGACAGATCATCCAAGCAGATCAGCAAGGAAAGAGGGCTTTGAATGACACACTGGACCAGATGGACTTAACAGATATAGACAGAACATTTCATCCTGAAGCAACAGAATATACATTCTTTTCAAGTGCACATGGGACCTTCTCCAGAATAGATCACACACTAAGTCACAAATTAGGCCTCAACCAGGACAAAAAGATTGAGATCATACCATGCATATTATCAGATCACAACACCATGAAACTTGAAGCCACCGCAAGAAAAAATTTGGAATGACCACAAATACATGGAGGTCAAAGAACATCCTACTAAGGAATGAATGGGTTAACCAGGAAATTAAAGAAGAAATTTTAAAAATACATAGAAGCAGTCAAATGCTCTGCCCCTGAGCTATGAGGGGGGAGGTGAAGGTGAATGGGTGATGGGCACTGAGGGGGGCACTTGATGGAATAAGCACTGGGTGTTATTCTGTATGTTGGCAAATTGAACACCAATAAAAAATAAATTTATTATTAAAAAAATACATAGAAGCAAATGTAAATGAAAGCATAAAGGCAGTCCTAAGAGGGCAGTATATAGCAAGACAGGCCCACCTCAAGAAGAAACTAAAGTCTGAAATACACAACCTAACCTTACATCTAAAGGAGTTGGAAAAAGAATATCAAAGCTTAAAACTATCGGAATAATGGATATAATAAAAATTAGAGCAGAAATAAATCATACAGAAATATAAAAAACCCAGAATAGATCAATGAAACTAGAAGTTGATTCTTTGAAAGAATTAACAAAATTGATAAACCCCTAGCAAGCCTTATCAAAAAGAAAAGAGAAAGAACTCAAATAAATAATCACAAATGAGAGAGGAGAGATCATAACCAATTTGCAGAAAAACAAACAATTGTGAGAAGATATTATCAGCAATTATTTGCCAACAAATTGGGAAATCTGGAAGAAATGGATAAATTCCTAGAAAAATATAACAAAACTGAAACAGGAAGAAAGAGAAAATTTCAACAGACCCATAACCAGCAAAGAAATTGAAGCAGTAATCAAATATCTCCCAGGAAGCAAGATTCCAGGGCAGATGGCTTCCCAGGGAATTCTACCAAAGATGTAAAGAAGAGTTAACACCTATTCTCAAATTGCTCCAAAAAAAGAAATGGAAGAAAAATGTCCAAACTCATTCTATGAAGCCAGCATCATCTTGATCCCAAAACCAGACAGAGACCCCACTAAAAGAAGAGAATTACAGGGGCACCTGGGTGGCTCAGTTGGTTTAGCATCTGACTCTTGATTTTGGCTCAGGTCATTATCTCAGGATCGTGAGGCTGAGCTGTGTTTGGGTCTACACACTCAGTGTGAAGCCTGATTGAGAGTCCTTCTGCCCCCCCCCCCCATGTTTTGTCTCTCTCTAAAATAAATAATCTGTTTTGAAAAGGGAGAATTATAGACCAACATCCCTGATGAACATGGATGCAAAAATTCTCAACAAGATACTAGGAAATCAAACCCCACAGCACATTAAAAGAATTGTTCACCATAATCAAGTGGGATTTATTCCTAGGCTGCAAGGATGGTTCAATATTCACAAATGAATCAACGTGATACCACATTAATAAAAGAAAGGATAAGAACCATATGATCTTCTCAATAGATGCAGAAAAATCATCTGACAAAATAACATTATCCTTTCGTGGAAAGCTCTCAAGAAAGTAGGGGTAGAAGGAACATACCTCAACATCATAAAGGCCATCTACAAAAGACCCATATTATCATCCTCGGTTTGGGAAAAACGGAGAGCTTTTCCCCTAAAGTCAGGAACAAGACAGGAATGTCCACTCTCTCCACTGTTGTTCAACATAGTGCTGGAAGTCCTACCCTCAGCAATCGGACAACAAAAAGAAATTTAAAAAATCACCAAGAAAGAAGCCAAACTTTCAGTTTGCATAGACATGATGCTCTATGTAGAAAAACTGAAAGACTCCACCAAAACACTGCTAGAACTGATACATGAATTCAGCAAAGTTGCAGGAGATAAAATCAACGTGCAGAAGTCTGTTGCATTCCTATACACCATAATGAAACAGCAGGAAGAGAAATCAAGGAATCCATCCCATTTACAATGGCACCAAAAACCATCCGAGAGCTCTGATTAAACCTACCCCAAAAGGTAAAAGATCTGTACTCTGAAAACTATAACATTTATGAAGGAAATTGAAGATGATACAGAGAAAAGGAAAAACACTCCATGCTCATAGAGTGGAAGAACAAATGTTGTTAAAATGTCTGTATTACCCAAAGCAATCCATTCATTCAATGCAACCCCAATCAAAATGCCACTAACATTTTTCAAAGAGCTAGAACAAACAATCCTAAATTTGTATGGAACCAGAAAAGGTCCTGAATAGCCACAGTAATGTTGAAAAGCAAAGGACAGGCATGATAATTCCAGACTCCAAGCTTATTACAAAGCTGTAATCAACAAGACAGTGTGGTACCGGCACAAAAACACACACATAGATCCATGGAACAGAAGAGAAAGCCCAGAAACAGACCCACAGCCATATGGTCAACTAATCTTCTACAAAGCAGGAAAGAATATCCAACAGAAAAATGACAATTCCTTCAGCAAATGGTGTTGGGAGAAATGGACAACATGCAGAAGAAGGAAACCACTTACACTATATACAAAAAGAAATTCGAAATGGTTGGAAGACCTAAATGAGAGACAGGAAACCATAAAGTGCTAGAGGAGAACACAGGCAGCAACCCCTTTGACCTTGGCAATAGAAACCTCTTACTGGACATGTCACCTGAGACAAAGGAAACAAAAACAAAAATAAACTATTCAGACTTCTTCAAGATAAAAAGCTTCTGCATAGTAAAGAAAACAATCAACCAAACCAAAAGGCTGCCTATGAAATAAGAGAGCATATTTGCAAATCTTGACCAATCTGATCAAGAGTAGGATCTGAGGGATCCCTGGGTGGCTCAGCAGTTGAGTGCCTGCCTTCAGCTCAGGGTGTGATCCTGGAGACCCGGGATTGAGTCCCCCGTCGGGCTCCCTGCATGGAGCCTGCTTCTCCCTCTGCCTGTGTCTCTGCCTCTCTCCCTCTCTCTCTCTCTGTGTCTCTCATGAATAAATAAATAAAATGTTTTTAAAAAATTTTTTAAAAAGAGTAGGATCTGAAATCTGTAAAGAATGTATCAGATTCAACAGCCAAAACACAAATGATCCAGTTAAGATATGGCCAGAGGACATCAATAGACATTTTTCCCAAGAGGACGTCCAGATGGCCAACTGACGCATGACAAGACGCTTGCCATCACTCATTGTTAGGGAAATGCAAATCAAACCTATGATGAGATGCCGCCTCACACCTGTCTGAATGGCTAAAGCTAACAACACAGGGAACAAGAGATGTCGGTGAGGATGAGGGGAAAGGGGACCCCTCTGGTGCTGTTGGTGGGAACACGAACTGGGGCGGCCACTCTGGAAAACAGTGTGGAGGCTCCTCAGAAAGTTAGGAATAGGGCTGCCCTATGCTCTAGTGACGGCACTAATCGGCATCTACCTAAGTAGGGCAAAGTACAGAGTCACAGGGCACATGCGCTCTGACGTTTAGGGCAGCATCACCGACGAAGGCCAAACTATGGAAGGAGCACAAGTGTCTGTCGAGTGACCAGTGGATAAAGAGGTGGTGGACACGCACACACGCACAACGGATTGTTCCTTGGCCATCAGAGTGAAATCTTGACATTTGCAACGTCATGGATGGAACTAGAGGATACTATGCTAAGTGACATAAGTCAGAGAGAGATAAACACCATATGATTTCACTCATTTGTGGAATTTTATAAAACAATAGAGATGAACTTATGGGAAGAGAAGGGAAAAAGAAAATTAAGACAAAGAGAGAGAGGCAAACTGTAAGAGACGCCTCACTACAGAGACAAACTAAGGGTTGCTGGAGGGGCAGTGGGTAGGGGCATGGAGTAAATGGGTGACGGCTATTAAGGAGGGCACTTTTATTTTTTAAAGATTTTATTTATTTGAGAGAGAGAGAGATAGAGAGAGGTAGAGAGAGAAAGGAAGAGAGAGACAGTGCAAGCTGGGGGGATACAGGCATAGGGAGAGAGAATCTCAGCAGACTCTGCAATGAGCATGGAGCCTGGTGCAGGGCTCAATCCCGGGACCCCGAGATCTGGACCTGAGCCGAAACCAAGAGTTGGACACTCAACCTACTGGGCCACCCAGCCACCACCTCAAGGAGGGTGCGTATGATGAGCTCTGGGTATGACATGCAAGTGATGAATCACTAAATTCTACTCCTGAAACCGATACTACACTATACATTATATAACTGGAATTGAAATAAAAACTTGGAAGGAGGACGCCAGGGAGGCTCAGTGGTTGAGTGTCTGCCTTCATCCCAGGGCGTGATCCTGGGGTCCTAGGATCGAGTCCCACGTCGGGCTCCCTGCATGGAGCCTGCTTTCCCTCTGCCTGTGTCTCTGCCTCTCTGTGTGTGTGTGTTTCTCATGAATAAATAAATAAAATCTTAACAAAAAAACTTGGAAGGAAAAGAAAGGATATAATGCACTTGGGCATGGTGTCTTTATGACAGGCAAAATGGAACTCCCAGCAGCTGAATGATACTCAAAGATTCTTTCTCAATCAAAACACTGATTAAAAAAAAAAAAAAGAAGCAGCCAACCAAAACCACATGTTCATGTGCTTAATGTTTACACTCATATATAAGGCACATGGGAATTTTTGTCCTTTCCTTGAAATGCTTCTCCACTGTAAGAGGTGGGCACTTGCTGCGGGGGCAGCATCCCCTCCAGCCTCGGGAGCTGGTTCCTGCACGGATCCATACCTGGGTGAGAAGAATGTTGTCGAACAGCAGTTGAGTTTCTGACTGATCTTTAGTGATATCTGCATTGGCATTCATCCCGAAGATCTCCGTGGCGGGGTTCAGCGGCAGAGTCTTTGTGTATTCGATGTAGCTTTTGTGCTGCAAGATGAGTAACAAAGGGTCGGGAAGTTAGAAATCAATTATCCCGTAGAACTTTCTGAGAAGAGATGATTTTCAATACTCAAGTTATTGAGTGGATGAGCCTATGAAACTGGACACTGGGTGCTTTCACTGTCTTTCAGCCTGGGCCAAAGTTTAAAAAGAAAAAACAACAACAATAAAAAAGGACACATTTAGAAAGAAAACGTTCCATCCAACTGGCATGGATTTTAAAAGGGAGAAAGGAATATCCCTGCCATCTCCTTTAGAAAATTTTTTCTGGGGGAATTATTCAGCACCATATTTGCTGATGATTTGTTCTTAATTTATTGCAATAATTCTTTTTCTCTTTACTCTGATTTTTTTTTGTTTACTCTTGTGATAAATCTACGTAATTCAGAAAAGCAAATATCACCTGAATGATTATTATCCTGAGATAATCACCATTAACATTTCTTTTTACGCACGCACACATTCTATATTTTTATTTACATGGACTCTGTCAAAGTTACAAGCCTTTCATATAATCGTACAAATACTCATATACGTATATGGTGGTGGGGGAGGTCAGAGATGGTTTTTCAAAATGAGTTATGTTCCATATCCCTGACTTCATCTTGCCTTTTTTCTCACTTGACAATTCGTCCCTGGAAATCTTGACACTCATGGCCCCGAATGTTGACTCGCTCCACTCATTTAGTGACCTAGGCTCGGGGATAGATTTTCTCTTCATCTCTATTGACATCTGCTCTCAGCCAGCATTAGTCCTAATGGATGATGGGGTTATGGAATGTGGCTCTGTTGCATATGGTCTTACGTTTAACTTTCAACATGTGCCCTTTTGACTTCTAGGAATAAAATGAGAGCCAATTCAACTGTCCTGGGGGTCCCTGGAAGTCTACTGTGTGATAATCTGAAGGCGGACACTGCATCTTCCATGAGGGCAGGCCCAGAAAAAGTAGAAGGAAATGGACTCTTGCAGTAGCATGGTTCTGGAACTCTCTTCCCCTTCCTACCTGTGTGGCCTTGGGCAAGTCCTTCAACTCTCGTGAATGTGCTTTCTCATTCGTCAACAGGACAGAATGCTAATACCACTGTTACTCTGATGCTCTAGTGAGCCGAGTACCTGTACAGCTTTGTAAATAAGTAAGCATGACCTTGCTGTTAATGGTTATTGTTGATATTATTTTGTAACCCTTCCCACGTGTATTTCCACTTTAACTGGGGACAATGTCTTTTTGCCAAAGGAATAAACTCATGATAGAAGTTTGGGTCACTAGGAAGCTATCCTTGGGTGAGTGGTGGATTGATGGTTTCTGATAGTCCTCACGTTACAGCAAATGGCAAACCACTAGCTACATCTGTGCATGAGGTTTGCTGTCTTTCTTGAAGACTGAACAAAGGACACACAATGGTCAGCCAAAAAACAGGGCCTCTAGGGGGAAAAAAATCACCATTTTATCAGAGGAATTTCAAGTTTCCTTGCTTTTAGTTTTCTTGAAGGGCGTACTTACATCACCAGAAGGAGGAACAAAGTAGATGCCGCTGGAGTCAAATTTGTAGCCTGGGTTTTGAACTAGTTCTGGGTTGAAGAATTTGTTCAGGATGCTGCGCAGCGTGCGCCGGTCCCAGTCATCCGTCACCCTGCCTCCGTAATTGCATTCACCTGTCATGTACTGCAGAGCTTCGTAAGGCAGTTCCTAGGAGCCAGGGTCCAAGTCACTCTGCGGGCTGAGAGTTCTCAGTCGCGTGTTACCTACAGAGCTGTGCTTCCTGTTTGCTCCTATTATTAAATTCAACTGGGCTTACAAAATTGGCATTAAGCACTATTTCCCTTTATATACTTCTCTGCTAATTCCGGAGTTGTCTTCTCCTTGTCTCCTTCTCCTTCTCATTTGTCAATGCTGAGGGCAAAAGTCATCTATTACCTTGGCCCAGACTCACTCACTACTCAACCAACACGAATGGACCAGCTACTATGTGCCAGACACACAATGAGTGAGACCAGAATCCCAGCCGTGAAAACCTGGCGTGGCTGACTGACATTCAAGACAAACCCCCTATAATTCAGAGATAATCAGTGTTAGTTTCCTTCATCATCTTTTTTTATATCCCTCTGGATTTTGACAATAGGAATCACTATTGTGATATATAAACAATATTGTGATATAGATAAAAACAGTTCTGCGTATAGTTTTTCACCAAGTCCCATAGGATACCTTTTACCATTTCATGAAATACTCTTTCAAAATATTTTAATTTAAGAAATAAAACCAATGAACATAGAGGAAGGGGAAAAACACAGAGTTTGGGAGTTGGACACTTACCCGACTGAGCCACCCAGGTGACCCACCAAATTGCTTTTTTTAAAGGCTGTAGCAATTGTAGGAATCAGTTTTAAAATTTTTGCTAATTTGATTGACCAAAGATAATATTGTGTTAACTTGCATTCCTACAATATCAGTGAAGTTCATAATTTTTTCGTGTTTAGTAACATTTGTTCTCTGAACTAGTCTTCTACTCATTTTTTAACCCAATTAAAATGTTAATGGCTTTATTTGTATGCACTGTTTTATGAATTATCCTTTTATTCAGACTTGTGGAAATATTCTTTCCTTTTAGTTTGCTTCTTTTTATCATATTCTCTGGTCTGAAGAATTTTTAAATGTTTATGAGTGCAAAAGTATTGGTTGTTCATACTGTTCATACTTTTATCATCAGCATAAATACTTAAACAGCTACCAGCAATACAGAGAATTCTATTTCTCGTTGCTCTCAACAGAACTGCACATTTTCACTTAGGAGAAAAAATTGACAGTTAAACAATAACATTGTTTTTAAATATTTTTAAATATATTTTAATTTTTAGCATCACTACACCCAACAGGAGCTTGAACTTACAACCCCAAGATCTGGAGTCACATGCTTTGCCTACTGAGTCAGCCAAGCCCCCCTGTTTTTAATTTTTAAATGTATTTTTTAATTGAGATATAATTGACATATAACATTAGTTTCAAATGTGTAACAAAGATTTGATATTTGCACGTATTGTGAAATGAACACAAGTCTATTTAGCAAGTCATTAGTCATTACACATAACTATACATTTTTTCTTGTGATGAGAACTTTTAAGATCTATTCTCAGCCACCTTCAAATATGCAATATAGTTTTAACTCTAGTCACCATACTGAACATTTCATATCTTAAGTTTATTTTTGATACTGACATTGTAAAAATGTTTATTCACCACTTGTATTTATCTTATTAAATTATCTTCTCTGTTCTTCTATGTATTTTCATTTGGATGATTATATTTTTTATTATTATTAAAATCTCTTTATGCAGTTATTAAATCAGATAGATTTTAGCTATCTCTTCAATTTTCATTTGTCTTTTTACAATATCTTATTGTTTACGGTAATAAAGCAATGCTTTAAAATATAGCAATTTTTTACTTTTGGATTATATCATCATCTTTGTCCTTTCATGCCCTTCTTTATTTTTTTAAAGATTTTATCGAAAAAATCCAGCAGAGGGAGAAGCAGGCTCCCCACAAGGAGCCCGATGAAGGACTCAATCCCAGGATCCCAGGATCACGACCTGAGCTGAAGGCAGATGCTCAACTGCTGAGACCCCAGGTGTCCCTAACAAATAGTTCTAGTCAAACATTATTTTCAAAATAAGATTATTTCTTAAAATAATTAAGAAATTGAAGCAAAAGAAATTTTATGATGTTTATCCTAAGAGACAGTATAGTAGTAAATGCTTTTCTTATTATGCATTCACATATTTTAACTTCTTAGACATATCTGTTTCAGATAACATCTCTGATATCTTCTGGAAGAATGTGGTTTTCAATGTAGTCTCAATGTTTCTCATTTCTATGTCTATGATATTCTGAACATGTCTATGATATTCTACAAAACTTCATTTTATGTTTGCTAAATTTTGAATTGCTGGCCCTTTTAACTGACTCTACTACAGACTATAATATTTTAAATTAGAATATACTCTATTGATAAGAGCCTCTTGTATTTGCCTCCCTCTTTCCCCCCCTTTCTCTATGTTCATCTGTTTTGTTTCTTAAATTCCACATATGGGTGAACTTTAGGGACAAAATTCTAATAAAATTTGAAGGGATTCACTCTCAAAAAGTTCCATATCCTTACAGGATGCCTGGATTGATTTAATAAGCAGTTCTTCAAAAAAAAAAAAAAAAAGAAAAAAAGAAAAAGAAAAAAGCAGTTATTCAAAGTTGCAAACATGTTAAAAATCCAACTGATAGACAAGTGGCTAAAAGAGAAAATGGGGAGTGTGTGTGTGTGTGTGTGTGTGTAAGAGAGAAAGAGAGAAAGAGAGAGAGAGAGAGAGAGAGAGAGAATTGTAGGGGCTTACATGTGGTTGATGTGACAATATTAGACTGTTTGGTTTTTTTCCCCCAGAATCCACACCTCAGGTGAACATCAGTGACCTAAAGAGTCTGTTTTCTCCTGATGAATGGCCCAAATCTAAATTCTGGAATAATACAGTACAATCACATTTCTCTAAAAATAAAGTCATGCTCCAGAACAGGAGAAAATCAATTTATATTTTCATTTCAGAGCCTGGTTGATTTACAGTCTTCTCAAATCCTTTTCAAAATAAGCCCAATATGATCATCTTGCCGATTCCCATAGGTGTTTCTATGTCAAAAATAAATAATAAAACATAGGTTTTTAATAGACAAACCAATGTCCTAACTACCTACGATAGCAGTTATGATATCCTATTATAACAAAGTGTTATTTAATAAGCTGTTGCGAATTATCCTATTTATTTTGTAAGAGTAGGAATTAATGAGAAGTCCCTGCTTACTATACAAACACAATGTGATAAAGAGCAAAATAGGTAATATTCTTGCTGTGACTTTTATGATACCTCATACTGGTTCAGGAACATGTGGAGTTGCTGTACACTGATTCTTAGGTCAGTCTCATTGAACTCATAAGGAATATTCCACCCCAGGGGTCCAAATTTCCGCCTCTCCTGTACCAAAGCATGAAAGAAGCAGAGGCCATAAAGTAATTTCTTGAATTCCTCCTGTAATGAGAAGAAATGGCACCACATCATTTCCTTCCTCACATTGCATTATGCTTACCATTTTTTAAAATGAAAGTGACTCTTTGTGTTTATAAATATATCCATCCCAAAGTACATTACAACAGAATTCACTATTTCAGCAGGCTATGTAGGCAGAAACATGTCCCTTTGTATGCATGTTCAGTTGGCACACGTAGCTATGTACACCTGGTTTTTAGGGAGCACAATCAGCTCGTCTATTTAGTCTTACTAAATCCTATAAGGATTTTGGAGGTTCCAACTGAAGCATAGTGAGGCAAGAAGAATGAACTCAGTATGTGGTCCCAGACCACCATGGAGAAATTTCAAAGTAGACAGTTCAAACCAATTAAGCAGTTCTACAAGAAGGACTTCCAGATGAAAACTTTGGCCTTATGACTTTACCAGTTACTCTTTAGATAATAGGAAGTCTTACAGTTACTTTGAATGGCAAAGTCAGCCTTGAATCAGAAATCAGAAAGTATTATGCACCCTCCACAAGAATGCTAGAAAATGGTCGAAATAGACCTTGAGAGAGGATTTTGTGAAGGTTTCCTTGGAAAGAGCAGTGGCTGTGCTGGGAGCACTTTTGCCCCTATTCCCAAGGAGAAAGGAGTGTGAGGTGTATCCTCTTCGTCCAAGCAAATGAGAAGGAATTAATGGGGCTCCTCAGAAAGTTGATGCATGTTCCCTGCACCTGGGGTAGAGTGGAAAAGTGCAAAACTTATGCCTGAAAGAGTAGAGCAGTCTTTGGCTCCAGGGTAATGAATTGAGAGAGGGAAAATCAGAGCCCTGCCTCCAAAAGTGGGCCGCCCCAGAGTGATCCCAAGTTGCAGATGGGGACCTGGGTTAAGAATGTCAGTCAGGGGATGCGCCTGGGTGGCTCAGTTGGTTAGATGTCTGTCTCTTGATTTCTGCTCAGATCATGATCTCAGGGTTGTGAGACTGAGGCCTGTGTTAGGCTCCACAGTGGATATGGAGCCTGCTTAAGATTCCCTCTCTCCCTCTCCCCTTCTCAAAAAAAAAAAAAAAAAAAAAAAAGGAAAAAGAAAAGAATGTCAGTCAGGGGAAACATTTCTTGGTCTTCTTGGTCAAGAGGACTTGTTTTACCTAAGGACAGGTGTAAGTATCCCCTGTGGAATAAACTGAAAGGAGGAGTGGAGACAAAAGCAAAGTAGCATCAATTTAACCAGAGAGGTGGGGGGAAACACAGAGTGACAAGTGCTGCATGGATTCTGGAACTATTTCATTTTATTTCACTTTGTTTTATTTTTTTTATTTATTTTTTTTCTTTTTTCACTTTGTTTTAAAGTAGGCTCCATACTCAGTGTGGAGCCCAGCATGAGGCTTGAACTCACAACCCTGGGATGGAGACCTGAGCTAAAACCAAGAGCGGGACACTCAGCCGACCGAGCCACCCAGACACCCTTAGAACTACTTTCGATATGTTACAGAACCGAGCAAATTGGTAAATGTGCTGATGATGTGGGAGCCAGGTGCTAGTGCAGAAGTGACCTGTGTATATGGAATGAGGGAAAGTGAGGAAGAACCCTGGGCGGATGCGCGGAAGCTGGATGGATCATTACAAATTCATCACTTCTGCAATACGCGAATGAGTACCTGCGTGTGCTCGTCTGCATGCACCCGGAGGCGGGTGTGCATATTTGTGCACATACCTGTGCATGTGTGTGAGACTACCTGCATGTATTTCCAAGTTTTCTCCCCTCAAAGGACCAAGAACCAAAAACAGGGCAGTAGCGCTGGACTCGTCTAGCACCTAGATCTAGGTCTCCATAACCAGGACTTCACAGAAAAATGACCGGTTCCAGGGCTAGATGACAGATGAACCTGCAGCATCTTATGCCAAAAAAGCAAGAAGGCTAAGTAATAACAACAACCACAACCACAACCACAATAACAATAACCGATGGGCCCAGTACAGAGGGCCCAGCTTGAGGGTGCTCCCACTGACCAAATCTGGGACCATTTGAGTAAAAGACTTAGGATAGTAAAGAACTGTAAGCCACTGGGGGGGCAGGGACCAAGGAATTCCCGAGTCCATGCCAACAGCACACAAATAAAGGGAGAGGTGGGAGGGCTGTCGCAGAGAGTAGAGGGCAGGTGTCAAGCAAGGAGCCAGAACCATCATAGGGAACAACCGGGTCAGGCAAGGCACATCAACAGTCACGCAAGCTGGGCCAGGGGTCCGTTTTGATGAGAAACAGGATCTCGACGAGGCCTTAGAATGTCTCCCCAGAGACTGACCATCAGTTGCAAGGGGCTCTTATCACACATTGAAGAAATCTGACAACATTGTCTCTGGGTGATCAAGACTCGTATCAACAGTGAAGGATAAATGGATATCATGTGTCTCCCAGTGCGATAGTCCGAGGCCACAGTTTTTTGGCTAAAGATGCATAATTGCATCTAATCACGAAGAAATATCAGACAAGCCCCAAATGAGAAATGTTACTAAAAAAAACCTTAAGAGGAGGTAAATTCTTCAGAAATGTCAATGTCTTCAAAGACAAAGACAGGCTGAGGCAATGTTCCGGATTAAAGGAGGCAAAGAGCCACAGCAACTAAATTTTAACCCGAGACCGATCGCTAGTGAGCAGGGAAGATGCTCTAAGGGACATGACTGAATCAGTGGACAGCTCGGGAACACAGACAGCAGATTAGATAAAATCGTGTGTTCTTATCAAATCCACTAAACTCATAATGGTATGAGGGCAAAATTAAATCTCTATTCTTAAGAAATATGCATCGAAGTGTTTCCTTGGGGGTGAAGGGTTGTGACATATCTGAGTTACCCACAAAAGTCGTATGTTAACAGCAGGTGAATATGCGTCACGGGCATAGGGCTGGTCTTAGCACTCTTTTCATATAGTTTTCCTTGCCACTTTTCTGTAAGTTAAAAATTATTTCCAAGTACAAAGTCAAGGCAAACATGATGATGAACTCTTTTGGCTTTTGAGGGGATTGGCTTTTGGTTTGGATGGTGTTTCATAAATGCCTAGACTTCCAATATGTGGGACTTCCACTGGAGAGACCTTTGGCTCTAGAAGAAACGAAGTAAAATTGTGCACAGAGGACATCTGTCCAGGCTGGCCTGTGCAGACGTGCCCTCACCACCTACCCTGCAGGAACCCGCTCTCTCTGGGCCTAATCAACGCGAAAGCCACCCAGACAGCAGGTCTTAGCCCAGAGGATAAGGGTTGACTGAGTTTTAAGCATAGGAGCTTGCTTTCCCTCAGTACCTGGGACTTTTGTTTAATGAAAGTACTTCTTTATTTTTAATGTTTTCTTTTGATGCGTCCTCAAAACATATCCCGATATCAAAAGCGTGAGCTGTTTAATGGCAAAAACTTAACCAAGGTTCACAACCCCTCTTAAAAAGAAACTCTTCCATTTTTAATTATGGCAAAACGCTGTGAAACAATTTTAGGTCACAGACATTCACACACCGAATTCTAATCATGAAAGCAGTGGGTGGTTTCCCCGCTTGCCCAGGGACGCTGAAAAAGACCCTTATGAGTCCCATCAATCAAGGAGTAAAATCATTCTGGCTCTCATTATAGTTATATGGAGGAAATATTTTTATGTTTTAATTTAAAGATACGGCTCCAAAGAGCAAAAGGCTCAGTTAATATCCTGAAACAAGATTCTCCAACCTTGCAGATTTGTACTGGGAATGGCTTACAGCTGACTTTCTAAATGGAAAGCTACATTATTAATGACACCCCAGAAGATCTCAGCTGCGCAGAAATGAGGCCGGTGGTAAAATTAAAATAAAATATTAATACAATTGACTTCAGCACAGTCAATAATCAGTAATCAAAACCAACGGCACTGCAGGGCAGGAGGCCTATTTAATCTGTAGTTTTGCTCAGCCACACACAGCCGTGGTCAGCAGGGGCCACTTGGACTGCGTCGGGGCCGAGGGAGCAAGACTTAGGCCATTACTAACAGGCTTTTTGCAGCTGCCAAAGAACTCGGGGTCGGAGATCGGGTCCATGAGGTACGATCGAATGATATTAGCTCGTAAACCTTTCGGGGCTTCATTGGTCATTTTCACACCATTCTGCAGGACGGACACAGGGAAGCTTGGTGATGGGTAACTTGTCAACCAGATGCGGAAATCGGGATGTGTTGCTTCTGGGCTTAGCTCCTGCAAAAAAAAAAAGGAAATTAGACATGAATGGGTACGTACAACCCAAGGAACATCTCCAGCCCGTATGTGCATGGGACGGCTTGGAAGTGGGAGGAAGCAGTTTTACAAAATAGAACCTACTGCTGCAATTTTGGGCACAAGTCTTAAAATCTGATTCTGCCCCTGAAACAACGTTCTTCGTCAAGAAGGCCCAGAGCGTTGCCATGCTTCTTGGTAAATTTTAATCACGCAACGATCAAGTTCGCAAAGGCATTCCGTAATTTAGAGTTGGCCACACCAGAGACAAGGACATTCAAAAAAAAAAAAAATCTCCTATCGTAACTGATGTTGCTGAAATATTTATAGCTATAATTCTCTGCCCGAGGGCTGGATTAAGAATGAGCCATTCTTCTGGCTGTAGCCAGGTTGTGAGAAGGAGCAGCATAAGTCAATATTAAGCCAAGCAGAGATGAAAAGAAGGAGAGAGCATTCGGAAAGGGAAAGTATTGAAACATAGCCCTCTGAGCTCTATTTTCTTAAGGGGTGAGTCAGGTGTGCACTGGGGAGGATAGTGGAACACTCAGCGCATCCTGAAGGCCGTGGGGGCGCCTTCCTTTCCCCTTTTCCTGGTCACTCCTGCTCCCTCTTGCTACCTCCCCCTCCCAACTGTCTGTGGCAGTAGTTATCTTAGGGTTTTTCTAAAATTGCAATGCTTTGTCCATAAGACATGTTTTGAGCAGTCATGCGGTAAAGGGGCAAGGGGGAATTAGGAAGGATGCAAAGGGGCCTACATTTTTTAAGAATTACTAAGTAGTGGAGAGTGAGGGCGACCACTTCTCCCTCCCACCAGCTGTCCTATGCCTGGTGACTTAAACATGACCCAAGGGCCTTTGGGCCCAGTGTGCCATCCATTAGGGACTGCTCTCCTCTCCTTTATGACTCTCCAATGGGGCATATGTGACACAGTTGAACAGGTCATCTCTAGGCCATTCTCATGACCTGTTCAACTATGTGACATATGCCCCATTGGAGAATGGCCTAGAGATGGAGGAGCCATGAGGAAACAGGCACAGATATGAAACCTTTAATGTAACACCTCAAGGATGAGAAGATGTTGGTAAGGCAAATAATCAAAGAATCATTTTTCAGACAGAAATAACATTATGATGGCCTATATTCTTTTTTTTTTTAAGCTTTACTTATTCGAGAGAGAATGAGAGAGGAGCAGTGGGGGGCGGGGAGGATGCAGAGGGAGAGAGAATCTCAAGCAGCACAGAGCCTGACTTGGGGCTTGATCCCACAACCCTGAGATCATGACCTGAGACGAAATCAAGACTTGGATGCTTATCCCACTGAGCTCCCCAGCTGCCCCATCATGGCCTATATTCTTGAAAAAGTGTGTCATCCCAATGAAAGCAAAAGAAGCTCAAACGACTAGAGCCTAGAAGTCACGACCAAACCCGAGAGGAAACAAAGGTCAACGAGGAAGCGGGTCGTCAGCCATGATGAGGCTTTAAACTTTGTCTTCCACGCAAAGCGAAAGTTTTAAGCAGTGAAGCAATATTCATTCACTAATTTAGGAAATAGTTCTGGGTTGTCTCTTTGGGCCAGGCATAACTCAAGGTGCTGGAGATGAAGCAGAAGACAAAGCAGACAAAGTCTCTGTTCTCATGGCGCTTGTAGTCTAATGGAAGATAGACAAGATGGTGACAAGTGGCACAAAAGACAATACGACCCTCTCCTTAAAGTTTCAATTGCATGTCTGGATAGAGCTAGTTATATCCTTAGCTTGGCTAATTAGTAACCCAAGGGACTCTGAGTTAGGAGGGGTCTAGGGTCGTGGGTAATTACATCAACTGCTTTTTCTCTGTTGGTCGGAGTCAAGTTTCCTCAGCTGAGCTACGTGGGGTTGCCTTGCTGGGATTTCCACCTCCCACAGAGGGAAGTGCCACAGCCCACGGCAAGAACAGGTGGGGGAGTCTTCCTCAGGTTTCAGACTGATCCTCTGTGCCAGGGCTACTGTCTGAGCAGGTCAGAAGGGAGAAACAAAGTTACACCCTGAAGCCTCTGGGTTTAGAGTGGCTTCATGCATTTCCCCCTGAAAAGCCTCCTTTGAAGTTGTCTTTGCTCCACTGCTGTAAGAGGTAAGTTGTTTTCTGTCTGCCCTGTGGCTGACTCCCCTCCTTGAGGCTGTTCTCCTGGACGAGGGAGATTCCAACTCACTGCATGAGCCCTTGTCCCTGTTGAGAGGGACTGGGCAAGGGCTGACCGTGTGACTTCTTCTCGTCTCCCTACTCCCGACGTGAGCCCATCTCTCCTGTAATCCAGCCATGCCACTAGCCTGTAGCCCCCCAAACCAGGGGCAGGCATGGAGTTGAATGACAGGTGTAACACTAGTTATGGGGGAATACAAATCAACACTAGTTATGGGCGGGGGGGAATACAAATACAAAAAATAAGCTTGCATTTTTACCTCGCAAACTTTCTCAAGGGTTGGCATCCAAGAGGTGGCAAGGTGACAATTCTGAAGAACAACCCATGTTCCTTCCTTGACGGCTTTTTCTATCATCTTCATGGCTATGGGCCCTTGGCCTTGACCAAGAGATAAAGAGCTAAGTTTGGACCCCCCATATCCCTGTGAACAAGAATAGTAAAGATGTTACTTGACAACACATTTTTAAAGAAGAATCAATACTAATCCTACAGAAAATGTTAACCTTAAGCATATTAAAATTTAATTATCCAGCATCCCTCAAAGGTCTAAATATAACATATGCAACCCTATAAAATTCTTACTGATTAAGAATCTTATAAATACTCAGATCGAAAGCAAATCAGCTCATATTGGAAACGGTCATGGCAATATATGGAAAATTCTCTAGGGTCTTTGATTGTTGAGCTATGGAAAAGAAAAAAAAATTAAGAACACTTTCAACGTGAGAAAACAGGAGATGAAAGGACCCTGGCTGTTATGCAGCAACTCCTAAAATCCGGAGCCCAGAAGAAAACTATGAACAGATAGATGAACTTGTCCTGTTTCCTCCACATCTTTGAATAATTCTGTATTAATTTGGCCAGTGTATTGAGCTTAGAGAAAAAAATATATTAGCCCCTAAGTCCTATTTAAAAGTTTCTTTAAAGAATTCTGTGGGAATGTTTGTCTGGAATGTATTTCTACTGTAGCCTGATTCATCTGCAGCTTCTGCGACTCCCTGGGATCTTTCTCTCTCGAGCAGTCATCACTGCGATGCCTCTTTGGAAGAGGCCTCCAGTTATGGTCTCAGGCTGCCTCTGAACGTCCACGGCTCATCAACATTAGTGGGTAGAAGCATCAGGAAACAAAAAACAGAGCCAGCTACTACTGTTTCTGGAAGAAGTGGGGATAGCAGGTGAAGACGATGCACTGAGCAGGCCTACTCAGGGCCTAGGGAGTCATCACGTTGTACAACATGGGAAGAAAAATGGGGAGGATGTAGGAAGATCTCAAGCAGTTGAAAAGGTCATGTTGATTTGGAGAGGGTGAGTCCCACCTAAAATGAATTCTTCTGGCATCCACACCACTTCCACTCTGGTCCTTCCTACCATTGCTCTTCCTGGCCTTCTAGCAGCAACCCCCCTGACTAATGCCCTGCTTCCATTCTGCACACAGATAAGTTCTCCTCACTCCAGCCAAGATGGGCTTTAGAAACTATGGATCACCTCGTGTCACTTTGCTGCTTGAAACCCTGCCACATAATCCCACTGTATTCAAAGAGCTGTGCGGCCTTTAAGAAGTCACCCAACCTTCCCATGCATTGGTGGCCCTCTCTACACAATGGAGATGCCACCATTTACCGCAGAGGATTACTTCAAGAAATAGAAGAGAAATGTGCATTACAAGGTCTGGCCAAATTAACAGTACGTGTAAAGCACAATACAAGTGGTGCTGGTGGTTTTAGAAACATCAGTATTACTTCCACAAAATGTTACTTTGATTAGACCAAAATGGGAAAAAGTCAACCTGACAATGTCCAGTCACCTGTTTATGAAGATTTTCTTATTCTAGGTTGAATGACATAAGAAAATTTGCAGTAAATTCATTTGAATAATTTTTAAAGCCTTGAGATAAAAATATTAGAATGCATTCTAACCTGGTAAAGTCACTGTAATAGAGGATTGTCCTGGAAAGTCAAGAGAGTCTCCCCATAGAGACTGGAGATGTGGCAGGATCAGAGGGGGTGCCTCCCGGCGTCGCTACTCAGGCTTGAATTTATTAAATCAACCCAAGCTCTTGTACTGATGTCATAATGTCAGAGTCCCTTGGTCCCTCCAAAATAAAAATAAGGGGCACCCAGGCCAAATTCTGGTTTTATAATCTGGATATGGAGAATTATTTTTATTGTCCGTGCTGCCATCTAAATAGCATTTTCTTGAGATTCTGTCAACTTTTGGACCTCCCAGTCCTTTCAAGACCTAAGTGAGTGATAAAATGTTACCTTTCCCTCCCCCACTTAGGATAAGCAAGTTTGTTTTGGAAAACATTTAGTTGGAAAATACTATATTGATCCACTTTTCTAATATCCGATAACCTCATCTATTTTAAGGTACCTACCTGGTCATCAGCAAATTTTAGAAGGGCAGCCATGGGATCCGCTCCAGGAGAGAGCACAAAAATCAGTGGTGAACAGCAGTTGCTATCTCCAAATGCCTTGGATAAATCAAAGGGGGGTGGTTCAATGAACGCACGCCCCAGTCTGTTGGTTATAAATTCTTGCAGCATTGGAATAACCTAGGAAGGACCAGAATATATTGGGAAGAATATTCCAACTTGCTTACAAATTTCAAAGTTCAGATTCAAAGATAATTTGAAACAAAGGACTCTGGCTCCATTAGTGTAGCTATTTGCTAAATGTTGGTGGAGGATCAAAGCACCACTTTCTGTAAGAAGAGTCTTTTAAGATAGAAAAAAAAAATGATAAATTATTTAAATAATGAAAGATGAGCATTAGTGACACCAGAATTCAAAGGCATTTTTCTTCCCTTCAGTGAGCATTCAACATGTGGTGATGAATATAAGAAACCTCAACTCTTAAGTTTTAAAATACTACATTCTCGGAGTCCAGAACTCAAACATAGAAATTTGAGAGTGATTGATATAGTACTGGACCATCAAGAAGGAATCAATACGGCTGGAAACGAAACAGAAAGAAAGCAAAAAAGAAAAGTAGCATGAAAGAGAAACAGGCTATACGCCCGAGAAAGGGACCAAACTACATTGCATGGATTTCTGGATACGTGCCTGCCCACTTTCTGGGAGCACATGGGAGAGAGAGCACCACTCTGGCCCAGAGCCCCCTGGCAGGCGTTTATGGGGACATGGAATTTTATTCATTAATGTGACTGATATACAACCTTCAATACATCCCTCATCCCTCCCTCTTTCTTTAAAAATCTGTCTGTCTACCTACCTACCTACCTATTTATTTAAGAAAGAAAGAGAGAGAGGGAGGGAGCGAGAGCAGGAGCAGAGGATCTCAAGCAGATGCCCTCCTGAGCCTGGAGCGGGGCTCAATCTCACCACCTCAAGATCATGACCTGAGCTGAAACCTGGTTGCTTAGCCAACTGAGCCACCCAGGCACCCCTTTCCTTCCCTCTTTCTAAAGAAGAGTCTACACCTTTTTTTTTTTTTTTTAATGATTTGATTGATTTATTTAAGAGATAGAGAGCGTGAGCAGAGGGAGGGGCAGGGGAAGAGACAGAGAAGCAGACTCCCCACCGAGCAGGGAGCCCTACCCTGGGCTGGATCCCAAGACCCTGAGACCATAACCTGAGCCAAAGGCAGACACTTAGAGTACGGAGCCACCCAGGAGCCCTGGGTCTATGCCTACAAATCTGGACGATGGCTCCCAGCTGATCATGACTCAGAGGTGAGGCACACAAGTGATAAAGATGGATTTAACAAGCTGGTATCCCTCTACCTGGGTAACAACTTATGTAAACATATTCCAGGAAGAGGAGTAATGGAGTAACAGGAACCCACAGGATTTTTTGAAGGCCCCAGCATCACTCTAACTGGGTACCTGCATATACCCAAGGATGGAATCGTGAGTACACAGCACGCTCCAAATTAGGTCGTCAGTTCCACCAACCTGCATCCTTCCTGAACGTGGAGCATACTGCAAGAGCAATCTCCAGATACCAAGTATCTCAAAATGGTAGTCTCTTCTGGAAAAAGTTACAAGTATTTCCAAACTTTAACCATGCATTCTCCGGAACATCTGTTCACACAGGGTTTGTAAGTCAAAAATCACTGCCAGGTCACAGTGTCCATCCCAGTGTGGATGAGTGTGTGTGACAAAGGGTGTGAGGGCGGGGAGCTGGGAGACAGTGAAGGAGTATCTGGGCTTACGTTAGATTTCTAAATCCCTCCCCAATATTTCTCTAGGTTCATTCAAATACAGAAAATATATGGAAAAGCAACAACAAGCATATAAGCAGCGTGTTGGCGAGGATCTGCCTACCAGGGTGACTCAAGAATTCTTTGCACACAGTTGATATATACCGAACAATGAATGGATAAAAACTCGGGATGCCTCTTTTTGTGAAGGTGAGATTCTAATCATAGAAATTTTAGTCAAAAATCACAGTGTAATAATTCACCCATACAAAATGTTTCATTCCTACGTAAGTTATTTCATGTTTCAGGTATTTTGAACGTGCACAGATGTCAAGCTTATTGCAAGAAACTAAAAATACTCTGTCTATCCCAGGCCTTGTCTTGGCCTTTCTCCTTATTTTTTTTTCCCCAAGGTTGGTCTTTTCTCACTACATTTAAAAAACCAAGAGCAACTAACAGAAGAAAATGAAAATTTTTGCTAATTTGCAAAAACTCTCATCTCCTCCCAGGGCTGACTTCTTCACTAAGTTGTAGTTTGACGAACAAAAGCACGTGGCTTTTAAGTGCATGATTTTACTTTCAGCAAGTTTGAGTTCCAAGTGTTCCCTTCTGTTCTGGGGGTGGTTCAGGCTGCTGTCAGCCGCTGCTCCTGTGCAGACATGGCTGGACGACCCTCAGCGCCCGACCTGGTCAGGGGTGCACACGTTGGCGCGAGTGCAAATTTCAGTGTCTTGTTTTTAATTTTAACCTGAGCAAGGCTTACGTTCTCCCAAGACCAAACTGTGACTCCCCAGGTAGATGAAGCTGTGCTTGCTGTTCAGTTTGCAAGGCAGCAGAATTGGGTTTGCTTCTGCAAGCTGATTCTGCTAGCATGAGGTCTGTAAAATGAAATCTGTCAGTAACAAAAATTACAGACTAATTGAGGCAACCATCTTCCCCAAGGCAGGAAAGAAGTTTATGGTCTTCCATTTATGTTTTTCTATGGATTGCAAATTCCTATGGGATTTATTTAAGGTCAGAGAAACATATGCCCTTATACTTGACAAGTTTCTTAGTGAAAGCTGATTAATTTGCTTTCTGTGTACAGTTCAGAAGAAGAGAACGGTGGCCAGAAGCTCTTCATTTTGTGAATGGGCTCAAAACACTGCACACCTTAGTATTTATCCCCTTGATGTTTCTTGTATCAATAAAACACAATAAAATACTAAATTCTACATGAAAGTGTGAGCCCATCTCATTTTTTTCCTACTGGTGATTGAATGAGCATCCTTTACATTTTTCTAAACTAGAACGTTAGAGAACCTGGCATGTGTGGCTTCTTACCACTGAGTGGAATTCGATTTGAGAAGGGAGCAGTGGAAAGGAGACAAAAAAAAATTGTGCTGCCAAATAATGTCAACTGCACCCTAGAGATAAAACAACCGTTGATCTTCCTGCTGGGTATCTGTAGTTACTCATGACTTGGAGAATTCAAGGAAATAAAAATCTACACAGCACGAGCCCAAATCGTAGCCTCGTATAGCACTGTTTCTTTCTCCAGTAGGCTAGTGCCATGGCACCTTGGAAAACTGCTCTTTTAAAAGTATAATAGTCTTTTAATTACTGTTGGATCCCATTAGCTAGTATTTTGGTGAGAATTTTGGCACCCATGTTCATCAGGGATATTGGTCTGTAAATCTCCTTTTCAGTGGGGGCTTTGTCTGGTTTTGGGGTCAAGATAATGCTGGCTTCCTAGAGTTTGGAAGTTTTCCTTCCATTTCTATTTTTTTTGAAATAGCTTCAGAAGAATAGGTATTAAATTCCTCTTTAAGTGTTTCATAGAATCACCCAGCCCTGGACTCCTATTTGTTGGGAGATTTTTGATGAATGCTTCAATTTCCTTGCTGGTTATGGGTCTTTGCAGGTTTTCAATTTCTTCCTGTTTCAGTTTTGGTAGTTTATAAATCTCTAGGGATGCACCCATTTCTTCCAGATTGCCTAATTTGTTGGCACAAAGCTGCTCATAATATGTTCTTTCTTTTAAGATTTTATTTATTTATTCATGAAAGACACAGAGAGAGGCAGAAAGACAGGCAGAGGGAGAAGCAGACTCCATGCAGGGATCCTGATGCAGGACTTGATCCCCGGACCAGGATCACGCCCTGAGAGGAAGGCAGATGCTCAGCTCCCCAGGCGTTCCTCATAACATGTTCTTATAATTGTATTTCTTCAGTGTTGGTTGTGGTCTCTCCTCTTTCATTTATGATTTTATTTATTTGGGTCCTTTCCTACCGGTGATTTAATGAGCATCCCTTACATTTTCTTTTTGGCAAGTCTGGTCAGAAGTTTATCAGTCTTATTGTTTCAAGAACCAGCTCTTAGTTTCATTGATCTGTTCTTGTGTTCTTTTGGTTTCTATTTCACTGATTTCTGCTCTAATCTTTATTATTTCTCTCTCCTGCTGGGTTTAGGCCTTATTTGTTGTTCTTTCTCCAGCCTCTTTAGCTGTAAGGTTAGGTTGTGTATTTGAGACCTTTCTTGTTTTTTGAGATAGGCCTGTATTGTTATATACTTTCCTCTTAGGACTGCCTTTGCTGCATCCCAAAGCTTTTGAACAGTTGTGCTTTCATTTTCATTTGTTTCCATGAATTTTTTTAATTTTTAATTTCCTAGTTGACCCATTCATTTTTTAGCAGGATGCTCTTTAACCTCCATGTATTTGAGTTCTTCCCAAATTTCCTCTTGAGATTGAGTTGCAGTTTCAAAGAATTGTGGTCTGAAAACACGCAGGGAATGATCCCAATCTTTTGGTACTGGTTGAGACCTGATTTGGGACCCAGTATGTGATCTATTCTGGAGAATGTTCCATGCACACTCAAGAAGAATGTGTATTCTGTTGTTTTAGGATGGAATGCTCTGAATATATCTGTGAAGTCCATCTGTTCCAGTGTGTCATTCAAAGCCCTGTTTCGTCGATCTGCTGCTTAGACGATCTGTCCCAATTGCACCACTAGGTGCAGATGTAGTGATCCTACGGGGCACCCGCACCCCAGCATTTACAGTAGCAATGTCCAAATAGTGAACTCTGGAAAGAGCCCAGATGTCCATCGACAAATGAATGGATAAAGATGTGGAATGTGATACTACTCAGCCATCAAAAAAATGAAATCTTGCCATTTCCAATGATGTGGATGAAACTAGAGGATATTATGCTAAGTGAAATAAGTCAATCAGAGAAAGACAATTATCATATGATCTCACCCATATGTGGAATTTAAGAAACAAAACAGTATCATAGGGAAAGAGAAGGAAGAGTAAAACAAGATGAAATCAGAGAGGAAGGCAAACCATAAGAGACTCTTAATCATAGGACTCAAGCCATAGAGACTCTTAATCAGTTTGTTTCCTTCATCGTAGGAAACAAACTGAAGGTCGCTGGAGGGGAAGTGGTTGGGGAACAGGGTAACTGGGTGCTGGGCATTAAGGAGGGCATGTCATGTCATGAGCCCTGGGTGTTATATAAGACTGATGAATCAATGACCTCTACCTCTGAAACAAATAATACATTATATGTTAATCAATTGAATTTAAATAAAGTTTTTAAAAAGTATAATAGCCATATATTAGTTTAAAAATATATACAGATTCCAAAATCAACAATTTACCACTAGAACTTGGAGAACCTGGTAACAGCAAGATTGAAAGGTTTGAGGTTGCTAGTAATAGAACATACTAATAATTTTTTACATTAAGGATTATAGGTGTGATTGTATAAATAATAGTAATTAATCACCTAAGTTAAATTGAATTATGCTGCAGTAGCAAACATTTCCAGATCTCGGTGACTTCATACAACAAAAATCTTATTTCTTATCCCTGCAAAGTCATGTGGGTGTGTGGGCAACACACTTCCTGTGCTGGTTCAGTGTCCCCAGCCTGCTTGTGGCACTTAAATATCAAATGTGATTCCACAATTTTGATGTCAGGGAGAGCACCCTGGAGAATCTCATGCTGCCAGTTAAATGCTTTTACCCTGACACTTCTCACATTTTATTGGCCAAAGCGAGGTTTATGGCCAGAGTCCTTCACTTTGTATGTGTGCAAAGGGGGAGAACTGGAAATAATAGTGAATAGCATTAATGTCTACACTCATCCAGCTACCCGAGGAAAACTCTAAAAGAGAGATGGAAACATATAGGGCAAAGTTAGAAGATAAGGTGCCAAAGTATTGGATAAAGTAGCAATGAAAAGTATGAATTGATTTAAAAACAGAAACAGGGATTCCTGAGTGGCTCAGTTGGTTAAGCATCTGCCTTGGCTCATGATCCCTGGGTCTGGCCTCCAGGGCAGGGGCAGGGGGGGAGGGGGGGGCGATGGGGATAGGAGGAGTCAGAGGGCGGTCCCTGCTACTGAACAGGGTCTGCTTCTCCCTCTCCCTCTGTTCTGAATACACCCTTTTCCTCTCTCACACACATGATCTCTCTCTCAAATAAAGAAAATTTAAAAATAAATAAATAAAAAATAAAAACAAAAACATACAAACAAAAACCCCTTAGCTTGAAGATCTAACTCCTCATCTCCCTCAAATACCTTTAAAAAGAGAATGAATAAGTAATATTTGATCTTTTTGGTAGCTCAACGTATATTTTCAGATTAAGACACCAAATTTTGTAAAACGTAAGAGTAGGGAAAAATATCTATAGGTGAAAAACTTAATATAAAATGGGAACAGAAGCTTCTTTGTTTTTTTCAAATCCTGAGGAGAGAAGATTGGAGGTCCATGCAGAATCATTTTAGTAGAATGGTCTTCGGTAGAAAGCCAAAACCTTCGAAAATTTTAATAAAAGGGTTTAAAAGAGAAAGCCGTATTAGGAAAGAGTGTGAAATATTTCATATTCTTCCAAATTTAATACTTGCAGGGCAAGTTTGCAGGGCAAACTTCTAAGGTTCATCACTAAAATTTCAGTGGCAGTTCATTTTGAAAGGGCTACCAAGGCACAAAATGTTTCATTAGTTTAATAAGGATTCCTGAAAAATTGTGGCTACTCCCAACACCCAAGAGCAGGACAACATTAGGACTTTCACGGGCCCTAGGCACCTTGTGTGTCCTTCACCCGTGAAAAAATACTAAAAATTATATTTTACAATTGTTTTAGTATAATTACTAGCATAATACAGACTGGATTATTTTTTCTAATTTTAAAAGGAATTAAAACATTTTCACACCTAGAAGTATCATAGGCTCTAGGCACAATGACCAACTGACTCTTGGGCTCAGGCTAACATCGCGCAGACAAGACAAACAAGAATTGCATTATGTCCACTGAAGAGACTATGGCTTACAGAGGAAAGAACTCATCCACCCCAGTTACCACAGATGCATGTAAAAACTTTTAAAAATAAATTGCTTTCACCACCTAAATTCTGGATTTTTGTTGTTAGGATGGAATTACTGTCTTAAATTCCCTAGCAACTCAAATTGTGAACATAGTAAGTTATGAAATCTTTATGTATTACTTTTACTTGAGTAGTAACAGAGGACAATTAGGATATTTCTTCAACTTATTCTCAACATACCTAATATCTACATTTTTTTCAGAGTATACATATATCTCTGTGGATACAGGTCATTATATGTAAGTCAGTAGTTTGATTTTTTTAAAAATAGAGTATAATTATGCAAATGAGAATGTCACCAAGTACTGAAATTTGCTGACATGATAGGTCAGCTGATTCATTGGTTATATACTTTATCATTTTTAAGAGATTAAAATGAACAGTATTGACATTTTCCTTTGTAGTCAGCAGTGATGAATGTCTTAAAAACAATATTCTACTAGCTTTCCAATGGCCAACAAAGAACTATCTGTAAGACAGCATTTAAAAAGAGCCAGAAATTCTACTATAGCTGCTAGGTACTAACATTACTGACTAATATCATCAAAATAATGAGAATAAAGATGAGATTACAGCATGTAAGGAATTGGGGAAGCACAAATTAAAAGGAAGAATCATAAAATAAATAAAACTATAAAATATAACCTGGCCAGTTACTGACTTAGTGTGGCTTTAATGATGTACATACTTCTTGAAAAATGACTGCATTTGGAAGAAGTGGGATTAGTTCCCCCAGGCTCCTCCACTTCCCCTGTGATTATATAAGGAAATTCCAGCTGGCAGGGCTGGAATGGTGGGGGCGGGGTGGTGGGTGCGGAGGGTGGAGGCTGGAATCACTGAGCTGCTTTCAAAAGCCCACACTTACCTTGTCTGGCCTCAAGCAACGAATGATAAGCATCCTTTGAAACTCATTTGCTTTATCTTCCCAATTTTCAGGAAAAACCTCATGATGTGGTTCCTAAAATTACAGTAGATATAATTCAGTGTTATTTTAGAGATTATTTCTAAAGAGAAGAGCCTTTTGACTTAGAAGCGAATTTTTAGAGAAAGCATAAAATGACTAAATGAAATCAAGAATACTCATGTAAATTTTATTAGGCTAGGGTAAAGTTATGAAATAAGGAATGATAAGAAAATTTAAAACACCACAAAGGAATCAAAACTAGGACACGAATTAAGCAGGTTAATGTCAATATGAATACTAATCATTAGACAAAATGAAACCTGTTATTAAAAAATGTGCATATGGAGTTTTCCCATTATTTCTCCAAAGGCATTTTAAAAACTACCATCATCATCTATTTATAAAAAATAAATATTTATTACAAAGGAAGCAAGAAAGGCATTATACTTAAATTTATTCTATTTCCTGTTTTGAACAATGTTTTGGTGTCTTTCTTATAAAGGTATATTTGAAACTGTATATAGTAACAAGCAGCCAAAAGAGAGAACTATTAAAAATATACAAGAAGAGAAGCATTAAGGTCCCAGGAAGGGTAAACTCAAAAAAAAGTGGGGGGAGCTTTTTTAATTTTAAAATTGTAAGAAAGGCTATGTGGTATCTCATATTAGAAACCTCCAAGCTTGTCTTTTCCAGTTTGGGGCCATTATAAATAATGCTGCTATGAATATATTTGCACAGGTGTTTTTGTGGGATTTATTTTCATTTCTCTTGAATAAATATATGAGTGAAATTTCTAGGTTAAAAGGATTGGTGATGGGCAGCCCAGGTGGCTCAACGGTTTAGTACCGCCTTCAGCCCAGGGCCTGATCCTGGGGATTCAGAGTCGAGTTCCATGTCAGGCTCCCTGCATGGAGCTTGCTTCTCCCTCTGCCTGTGTCTCTGTGCCTCTCTCTCTCTCTCTCTCTCATAAATAAATAAAAATTTAAAAATAAAAAAAATCTCCAAGCTTCATTCAGCATAGTGAATAAAATTTCTATTTGAAATTAAATTAAGTACTCACAAAACATATTTGTCTGTAGGAAATATATTTTTATTATTAATAGGGAGAAGTCCAAAAGAGATCCGTCCAAAATATTTACATTTATGTATAGATACAATCTGTCACGTATAATACAAGTAGGTAACCAAATAAAAATGTTCTTCACATATCTCACTCTTTCCTTCCCCTTCCCATCTTCCTCAAAGACAGCTCTTGCATATTAAACCCAAGAAAGCAGGAATAAAGAAGTAGAAAAAATAATTGCAAATTGATAAAATATTAGCCCTTGTGCTAAAAAATAAAATAAAATAAAAAAAATTGAAGACAGGCAACAATTTCTACATGTTCCAGAAGGGAAATTGTTTTACATTTTGTGTTGACTATAATAGTCTCCAATTAGCAAGATAGGATTCCATGAAAAATTGTTGGAGCACTATTAGCTTTCCCTTCTGAAGGGGAGGTGGAAATTTTCTTCTATCCAAGGTTCTTCTAGCTAGAGTACAAATCAAATTTAAGTGAAACAGATTAACAGGAGCAAAAAACCCCAAAGTTTGATTACATGTACATGGAGGCCCAATAATGAAATGGAGACTTAAAGAAAGGATCAAGGCAAGTAGCTTTTATACCTTCCAGACTAATAAGAGACCATAAATCTGTGAGAAATTGACAGGGAAAAAAAAAAAATTAACTTTGGGAATTTCAGTTAGTAGGGAATTCTGAACAGAATTCGGGCTAGGGGAGTAAATTAGTAAAAAGCAACAAGCCTTGTTGATACAGCTTTCTAAGCTCTAAATTTCTGGTCTCTGGTGATTAGGATGTGTTTTTACCTTCTGGTAGAGGGAGAGGACCTTTCACATGGGACATGTATTTCCTGTTCTCAGGGGGACTGAGGGTCCTTCTTGCACAGGCTGTCACTTAAGTAACTTTAATTCAAAATAATCCATATGCCAAAGTGGTGCATTTTGGGTAGCTTCTCCTTGATCCCTACACCTCATGTCAAATGACAAAAATGTTTACTAGCTAATACCTTGCATTCTAGCTTATATCTGTATTTATAACCTGCGTTCAGAAAATCTAAATAATAACTCTTTTGTAAACATTTTTTTAAAAGATTTATTTATTTTAGGGAGAGAGAGAGCATGAGCTGAAAGGGCACTGGAAGAGGGAGAGAGAATCTCAAGTAGACTTCACACTGAGTGTGGAGCCCAATCCCACGACCCAAAGATCATGCCCTGAGCTGAAACAAAGAGTTGGACACTCAATCAACTGTGTCACTCAGGCACCCCTGTAAAAAATTTGGCACCCCCAAACATGGGGCTCAAACTTACAACCCCAAGATCAAAAGTCACATGCTCTACTCACTGAACCAGCCAGGTGCCTCTCTTTTGTAAGCTTTTTAACTCTCCTGCTACTATGATTGCATAGTCTAAATTGTTAATAAATAAAAACCTGGCATTGGAAATCAAAAAGAATATTTTAAGGAACATGCACTCCACACAATTCAAGGATTTAAACAGAAGTTCAGAAGAAAACCACCAACTTAGAAGGTGGGGATAATATAAATCTAAACCTTGATTTCAACATCTGACCAGTTGTTTAAAGCTTACTTAAATTTTGTTTTTATTCAAAGATAAGAATAAATTATTTGCATTATTTTCTCCATTTAAAAACTTTGGAATAAGCAAGAGGGTTAAAACATACCAAACTATCATACACTTTTTTCCATCCATCCTTTAAGTGCATAAACTCCCTACGAATGGTTTTGAAAGAAGGTAAATCATCTAGTCGACATATTTCATCCCATGATTTTTGGGGAAGCCACGTGCAAGGGTTGGCATGAGGATTATCCAACCCAATGCCACCAGTCAGCAGAAATCTCCACTCGGCTTTATTAATCTTTGGAAAACAAAGTAGCATGAAGAGTCAGAAATGAATTCATTACATACATAAGAAATTTAAACCATTTTCAAAGAATTGGCTGTTGATTTTTCAGTCCTAGGTATGGTTCTTGTGAAATTCTATATTGACTGGTATAGCAGCTCAGTACTTATTCATAAGAAACCAATCCATTCATTATAACCAGCTTTCAAAATAGTTCCATTGTAGATAGCTATTTTTTTGATAATGCTCCTCCAGAATTATTAATCTAAACATAAAAGTTTCACTAATCTAAACACAAAAATTCTGAGTATATGTTTTTTTCTCAAATGTCCGCTTAGAGTTTTACAGGCTCTAAACATTGTGGGAAGACAGGAGGGAGAGGCGGGTGGGTGGTGGTATCAGCAAAACAAGTGAACGGACCTGGGAGACACTGGCTTCCAGTATGAAATGAGTAAGTCACAGTAATAAAAGGTACAGCATCAAGAATATAGTCAATGGTACTGAAATAGCATGATGTGGTGGCAGATGGTAGTCACACTTGGCTGTATAGAACTGATGAGTCACTATGTGGTGCGCTTGAAACTAAAGTAATATTGTGTGTCAACTATACTCAATAAATAAAAATAAAAATGAATAAAATAAAAATTTTAGGAAGACAACATCATCAATCTGTCATATTTTCAACTATTTTTCATAAAATATAATGAGGTACTGCTACAAAACTTTTGCAGGAAACTCAAGAATAAAGCCTCTACTCCTTCAGAATTTGACCAATGCATCACCTAATGAAATCAATGAATCTTAAACACCTAGGGGAATTAAAATAGTGAATTTACACAGTACCTCTCTTTTATTCTTACAGTGCTTCTTATATTTTAATTGAACAGATTTGAAATATAACAAAAATTTATGAAAGGTATTGTTAAGCCCAAATGGTTAGCATTGACTAATTTGCATAAGTTCTTAAAAACATTACCATTTATATGATTACTTGGTGTAAATTTATCAACATGTTTAGTACATTTATAAGCAGACCTATATGTGATTCTAATAGAAACTATTTTAAACTAAAACATGCATAAATTTAAGTAATAATTACAGAGTGAACTTTGCTTTATTTTTCACCTCCGTAAAATTCAGTCTAGTTTTGAGGTCTTGCTTTAACCATAATTATTGTTTAACTATTTACAACCCTTTTGTATGTATACACACAAATACACACACACACACACACACTCAAATTAGTAAATTAGCAAATCCATGTTATTCTTTTTTCTAAAAATTTTACCAGTACTGACCGCACGTTCATGTAGTAGCAGGTTTATAGTAAGACAAAAGGAAAAGAGTAGCTTATCCTTCTCAAAGAGTGATCGGCAGACATTAACATACAGGGAGTAAGTAAAGTGATCCTTGAGAATTTGAAGCCTACAGGTCAACAGAAAGACAAGGGAATAAATAAAAATGCATTATACCTTAAAGAAAATGCCTTTAAGGAAACCTATTGTAAACCATTTAGATGTATATCCTTCTAATAAGCTTTCTGGCCAATTACCCCCAAAACAATCAAGGATCATCATTAACTAGGTGCACCAATTTGAGAGCTATGCAATGTAGAAACACTTCAGTAGAATTGCATTTTACTGTTGATTGATTTTTTAAAGAAAATCTTTCTTTTGGATAAAAGTCAATGCATGGTACATTAATCTATTTTAAAGATTTGTGGACTATTTTTAGCTATAAAGAATTTCTTGGGATAAAATTTGATTTTCTTATTCTGCAGATGCTTCCAAACATTCTATATTATATACTAAATTAATAGCTTCTTTATTAAATTAACATTTGTAGTGTGCTACTCTGCTCACAAATCTATAAAAGCTGGAGAAAGCACAAAACTTGATAAACTACATGTTTATTTACCACATTGACGGAAACATGGAAATATGAATAATCACAATATTTGTAACTAACAACTTTCTATTAAGTGCTAACATACGTTTTCTGTATTCATAGCAATTCCTTATGTGAATATAATACTTTAAGCATTTTCATTTAATTATGTCATAAGGAAAATAAACTTCATCATTGAAATATTTCTAGGTTATAATAGTGGTAATAGAAATGAACAGTTGGCTGAAAACCTTTGCAGAGAGCTAATGATTGACAATGGCCCAAACTAAGCAGATTAATTTAACTGAAGGAAAAATTAGTATAGTTTGATTTTGGCTAAGCAAAATTCTACCAATGTTTCTTAATGTGTCTTGAAAGAATAATCTATCAGTACCACCATATCTTGGCTATTTTCAGACTGATATCCTAGGCTACCGAACATCTCAGCTCTATTTTTTTCCTTACTTGTCTGTTCTTTAATTATTTTGTCCCCTGCCAGCATTCTCATTAAAAAAAAAAAATACAACAAATTGATGTATTTTATTTCTAGTTGAGAAAACCCTCTGAAAAAGGGCTTGGTAGAGAGGGCTTTGAAACTAGTTGCTGAAATATAGTTGAATTCTCTGAAGATTTAAAATAATCATACTATTCTTGTCCCTATTTTTATGCTAATCATGGTCTTTTCACACTCGGCATTTAATTTGTCTCATCTGTAACAGTGCAATTAATACAGGGTAGCTCAGATTTGGTCTTTCTAAAATAAAATAAAAATGCACCTTAAAACAAATTTCCGCTTATAGAGAGGAAGATTGAGGGGAAAATTATAAGGGTCACTGGTATTAGAAATTCAAGTTCAGACTCATTAGTGGTAAAAATGTAGATTAAAATACAATTTTTTAATAATCTGTTACAGTGAAAAAGTAGATAAAAATGATCATTTTCAATGCTGATGCATGAGACAGGGTTATAAGATCATTTGTGTCACTCCAATAGAGTTGTATATTTGAATAACTATCCAAGGTTCTGAAAGAAGTAACTACCTTTGTCCTAATTTGGGGGTTCTAGCCTATAGAAATAATTAACAATGTGGATGTTTTTATTTATTGTAATATTATTTATAATTTGAAAGCTGGAGATTACTTTTGAATCTTACAATAAGAAAATTATGGCACATTCATAAAATGGTGTATTGTGCAACCACTAAAAATTATGTTTCAGAAGAGTCTTTAATAACATGGGAAAAATTATCTTGATAGAGGTGGAAGGAAAAGAAAAAGGAAACTGTGCATGTGTGTGTATACACTTACATAGTTTTCTGAGAGAGATTTTACTTTGGTCCCTGTAACAAAGCTATATCTTTGTTAGATTTTTGTTTCTGTACTTATGTGTTTTTTTGCTACAGGTATTTATTTTACTAATTAAAAATTTGATAAAAAAAAAACAGGTGATCCAAATTACGATGGCTATTTCACAGTATACATATTTATATATATGGCTATGTCATAGCAGTCATAATATATGTTCCGTATAATAGTTAAGTAAGAATTATTATGAATAAAAATATTAGAAGGTAAACAAAAATGAAATATGTTTCCGTAAAAGGAAATAAGAGATAATTTTACTAGTTGCTATAAGTTTATACCATTAAACACCATCAGTTCATCCTACCTACCCCCTCCTCCTGGCAACCACCATTTTACTGTTGTTGTTTTTTGTTTTTAGAGGTATGAATTTTTTTCTGATTCCACATATAAGGGGTATCCACAGTACTTTTCTTTTTCTGATTTATCTTGGTTAGCACAGTGTGGTAACCAATGTTACCATATATACATATATACAATATATATATATGACATATTGATGTGTATACAATGTCAATGTCAATCAATGTCACAAATGGCAGACCATGTACATGCAGGAGAATGAAAATAGACACCCATAGCATGCCACTTATAAAAATCAACTCCCAATGGGTCAAAGATGTAAACTTAAGACCTGATACCTTAAAACTCCTAGAAGAAAACATAGGGAAGAAACCTATCAATGTTGATTCCAGCAATGATTTTCTTGAACATGACACCAAAAGCACAAACATAAGCAAAAATCAATAAATGGGACTAATTCAAACCCAAAAGCTTCTGCACAGCAAAAGAAACAATTAACTAAATAGTGCCAAGAAATAAACCTATGCTTATATGGGCAATTAATCTGTGACAAAGGAGGCAAAAATACACAACGGGGGAAAAGACAGTCTTTTCAACTAACGGTGCTGGGAAAACTGGACAGCGACTTGTAGAAGAATGAAACTGGGCCATTTTCTTACACCAAAAGTAAACTCATAATGGATTAAAGATCTCAATGTGAGACCTGGAACCATAAAACTAGAAGAAAACAGGCAGTAATTTCTTTCATATTGGCCTTAGCAACATTTTTCCAGATATGTCTCCTTGGGCAAGGGAAACCAAACCAAAAATGAACTATTAGGACTACAGAAATTAAAAAAAATAAACAAAGAATGAAGCACAGTGAAGACAGCTATCATCAACACAAAAAGGCAGCCCAGTGAACGGGAGAAGTTACGCACATATGATACGTCTGATGAGGGATTACTATGCAAAATATATAAACAACTTATACAGCTTAAAACCAAAAACCCAAATAACCTGATTAAAAATAGGCAGAGGATCTGAACAGACATTTTTCCAAAGACATACAGATGTCAAACAGACACATGAAAAGATGCTCAACATCACTAATCACCCAGGAAACGCAAATCAAAACCACAATGAGGTATCACTGGGCACTTTTCAGCATAACTAGAATCAGAAAAATAAGAAGTGTTGGTAAGGATGTAGAACAAAAGGAACCCTGTGCCCTGCTGATGGGAATGTAGAGTGGCACAGCCACTGTGGAAAACAGTAAGGAAGTTCCTCAAAAACCTTAAAATAAAAATTTTAAAATAGTAATTCCACTATTAGGTATTTACCCAAAGAAAATGAAAACAGTAATTTGAAAAGATATATACACCTCTATGTTTACTGCTGCATTATTTACAAGAGCCAAGATATAGAAGCAACCCAAGTGCTTATTGACGGATGGATGGATAGAGAAAATGGGGGGTATACATATAGATACAATGGACTATTCCTCAGCCATAGAAAAGAATGAGCTCTTGCCATTTGTAATGACATGGAGGGACCTAGAGGATATGATGCTAAGTGAAATAAGTTGGACAAAGACAGATACCATAAGATTTTACTCTTATGTGGAATCTAAAAAACAAACCAAACAAACAAAATGCAGAAACAGACCCATAAATACAGAGAAGTGATGGTTGCCAGAGGGGAGGGTGTTGGGAGGATGGGCAAAATGGGTGAAGGGGAGTGGGAGATACAGGTTTCCAGTTATGGAATGAGTAAGTCATGGGAATAAAAGGTACCGCATAGGGAGTAAGTCAGTGGCATTGCAACAGCGTTGTACGGTGACAGATGGGAGCTACACTCGCGGTGAGCACTACATCTAGAGAAACCGAATCACTGTGTTGTACACCTGAAACTAATGCAACATTGTGTGTTAACTACACTTCAAAACGAGCAAACAAAAAAAACCCCAAAGGAAAACAAAACAAAGGGCAACCATGAGAGAAAATTTTTGCAAACCGTATGTCAGATTAAGAATTAAGGTGCAAAATATACAAAGAGCTAGCAATAACACAAAAACAATCTGACTTAAAAATGGGCAGAAGACCTGAATAGACATTTTCCTAAAGAGGACATCAGAATAGGTAACAGGCACGTGAAAAGCTGCTCAGCATCACTAATTACCAGGGAAATGCAGATCAACACCACGAGAGATCACCTCCCCTCCTAACAGAAGGCAAGAGATAATAGGTGGTGGCCAGGACGTGGGAAAAGGGAATGCCTCCACAAATCACGTGTGGTTCTCCTCTGGCTCAAGCCAGTTTGCTAGCACAGATGGTCACTTCAATTAGCAGATAAATTTGGGATGAGATTTCTGCCTTTTTGCAGTCTCTTAGTGGACTGCCTGTGATGTGCAACACATTCTGGTTTAATGGTACCGCATGATAAACGTGTCCCTTTCTCTACTACCTTTGTAAGGAAAATTTCTGGGTTGAGAAAATATTTTGCTTGGATACTTCTGCAACAATATACCAGCACAATGGAAGTGAATAAACCACTGCACTACACAAAACACTATGAATTTCACAAATGAAACGTTGAGTATAAGATGCCAGACAAACAAGCGCACACACTGTGATCCCATTCATGAAGATCTGCTACAACAGGCAAAACTAATTTATGGTGTTGGAAATCAGGACCGACTTTAGCTTGGTGGAGGAGGTTCGGTTAGTTTCTAGAAGGGGACACAAAGTGGGGTTTCTGGGCTGTCGGTAACCTTCTGGGTCTTGATCCAGGTGCTAGTTACACAGGTTTGCTCAGTCATGAAAGTTGAGCAAATACTCTGATTTCTGCATGCTTCTGAGTGTATACTAACAATTTCTGTGAAAGTTTTCAAATATGCTTTCCTATTTACTCTTTAGTTGGTTCCAGAATTATACTTTCAGGCTCACTAGAGTCATGAATGGGATTTTCACTGTATTAAAATTAAGGGATTTTAAGTAAAAAAGACACATTTTATTTTCTAGATTTCATCCTAATCTCGTATCTGGGTAAAAGGATTTGATTTTCCATAAATCATAAGGGACTATAGTCATAGTTATGAAGAAACATGTCATATGTGTGGATGAGTTCTAATTTGATGAAACAAGTCATAATAAAGGAACCAATAATTAGTTGTAAAGCAAAAAATTTTTCTGATTTTTAACTCTTGTATATAAAACATGTCTTTAAGCAGCAGAGCAAAGAAATTTTCTTCTCTAGATTCCAGCAAATACCTTTTTTTTTTTTTTTTTTTTTTTTTAGGATTTTATTTATTTATTCATGAGAGACAGAGAGAGAGAGGTAGAGACACAGGAGAGGGAGAAGCAGGCTCCACGCTGGGAGTCCTATGTGGGACTCCATCCCGGGACTCCAGGATCATGCCCTGACCTGAAGGCAGACACTCAACAACTGAGCCACCCAGGCGTCCGTCCAGCAAATATTTCAATTTAAAAGTACTTAAGATGATAATATTTGGGTGACCTGGTTTTAAAAAGGTAGAGAAAAAGAACTGCAGTGAAAAACAAAACATTGTTTGCTATTGTGGCTCCATGTGATCAGTACTGTGATAAGTTCTGGGAATATTAGAAAAACAAACAAAACCGCCAAAACCCTTATCTCAGGGAACTCAGAACCTAGTATGAAAACCAGACATGCTTGTTTGATTAACTAACAATGCACATGGCTGGGAATGATTCGAAGAAAGGGAACTAAAAAATTTTATTTTCTCTATTTCAGTAATCCCTCCTACCCTTGAAAATTTCAGATTCTGGAAGGAATAGAGAAATAAACGAAACATTTTTCAAATATCATAATATTAAAACATACTTTAAACTCCACCATCACATGTGTCTTCTTGAAGATGTCCACCTCCTATTTCTCATGGGCAGACAGCTGAGAAATTGTATGCTAAGCCATGTGCCAGTCTTTACACCTTTATTGATCTCAAATTCAAGGTTGTAAAATAATGATACTAACAAGAAACTACTCAGTTTAAGAATATTCAAAATTTAGCAGAGCTCTACATGGTAAATGAAAGGAATTCAATTCAGATTGTCAGGAGGTTCTCATTTTGAATCTCTAACAATTCTTCACTGCCAAGTGATAAGTATTAAATTGAATTTCCTTTGTGGGTATGAGCAGTCAAGAAACTGAAGTACCTAGCTTCCTACTGATCAATAAAGTTGGAGAGTGCAGTGATTGCAATGAGCAATTTTCTTTGTTCAAGAGGTAATTTCGTGTTAGAGCTCATTAAAAATATGTTTTAATACCAAACTAAAACTTACCTGATAATAAATGAAATTCTACTCTCTCATAAATTTAGTGTTACGTAAGGTCCTAATCCCTTTATTTATTACGATAGCCAACTGGAAAATAAGGTATTTTACGTAAATAAGAATAACCCAACTAATCACAACAAGGTATTTTTTAAAACCCTGTTACTTGACAAACTGTAACTATGTGACTTTTGGAATGCGAGTTTCCAGAGGGTAAGAGTCCTGTCTTTTCAAGGTCTTAACCATTCTTTCCAAACCTCCAATCACAAATACTTTTGGTAAATGATAAGCAGAGATAAGTGTTTCCTCCCTTTAGAATGACATTATAATCCTATCTCCCTGTAAACGACTTCCTGGCAGGCTGAATTTGGCCACACTTATTCCTTTTCTCACCCTCAAATTTATTTCTAGCACGATGATTAATCAAGCCCACGTTAGCCATAAGAGTCATGCTCACGGCATTTCTGTAACAACAGTGAGAGCCACCAATTACTATTGAATTTTCATGCATCAGTCAGTAATAAATAGTATTTCTTTTCCATACCTTTTTACTAAAATTTCTGATTTCTCTGAATTTTCGATAGACAGGATATAAAGATTAATAAACCAGGTCAGTGAGTATTGGTACATGGGCTCGATGTTAGCTAGGTCGGCAATAGAGAAGAACAGGATGGTGGAATGGATGGCGATAGGCCGATAGCCCATGCGAGTGCTATCAATCTTCTTCTCTGTCTCTTCAGCTACTTCCTGCTTTTGAGAAATCTCATTAGCCAAAGCCTTGGAGGAAGATAATATCTTAATAGCAGTTTCATCTTCTAATATATTGCCTTCAGAAGATGAAAGAACTTCTAAAATCTTGTCCTCTATTTCCTTTAACTGCCTGGAATAAAACACAATTTTCGCAGAAGAAAAAAGAAATCATTTAAAATCCCTTCACGCACACATTCTTGTAGGAGAAACAAAGAGCTTGTAACCCAAGAAATGCATCACTTTGTGACAAATACCCGTAACGGTGATATTGTATAATTAATTTCTTATCTTGCAAAATGTCAGAAAGACAGGCCTTTCTGCTCCACTTCTCTTCCCAACCATCATTTGCGTGGTAACTAGAGGGAGAGGTGTAAGCCCATCAAGTATCTCAGCCCTGAGTGAATGAAAGCATCGCTCCATTTATTTTCTAAAATTTTTCATGACTCCTGGAGCTTCAGCCTTGGTGCCTATGCTAGAGATACCATGAGCAGAAACTGGGATGCAGAGTGTCCACTTGGACTGTGCTCTGGGGAAAACAGATAACATCAATTACATAATGAATACTACAACTTTTGAAAATACATTGCCTTGATTGGTGGTAGACCTTCCAGGGCTTCCAGGGGCTGAGAACTTGTATATAGAAATATACTCTTAGGCAGTTTTCTACATGAACACCAAGGCATTGGGATGCCTTATCTTTTCCTCTTAAATCTTCCCCTTCGATGCATCTGCTAAATCTAACAAAATAGATCTTTAACATGTACTTTAATCCATTCTAAGTGATCTTGAAACAAGTAAGAACAATCCTGTGTTTTGCTTTGTTCTAGAGAGAAAGAAAGAGAGACTGAGAGCACACGTGAACATGTATGAGTAGGTGAGGATGGGAGGTGGGGGAAGAGAGAATCGTAAGCAGACTCTGCTGAGCACGGAGCCTGAGATCACGACCTGAGCTGAAATCAAGAGTCCAGTGCTTAACTGGCTGAGCCACCCAGTTGCCCCAACAATTCCGTGTTTTATAATGTTGGAAACCTTTTGTTTTCAGCTCCTTGTAGTATCAAGGCTTGCTTTTCTTCTTCAAGGTCTGGCCTCTCTCGTGCCACCACAATTCCCAATAGCTGATCTTGCATTCCCTCAGAAGTGATCATGAAGTTTAATAATGTTACCTGTAAATGAAAGAATATACAAGAATTGCACGGTTGTTTTACTGAGAAAGCCTCTGCTTTTTTAAGTTCTGACCTTAAAATAGACTTGTTACTATAGTAGTATATGTGACAAGTGAAATTTGTAGACGTTTCTTATAGTCATAAACATAATATTTCAAAAGGTTTTGTTTGGTGATCAATTTATTCCAATTTCGAATGATCCAATTGTTGAGAAACTGCTTAATCCACAAGTCAGGGCAGCCTGGGGATCTCAGCGGTTTAGCGCCACCTTCAGCCCAGGGTGTGATCCTGGAGACCTGGGATCGAATCCCACGTTGGGCTCCCTGCATGGAGCCTGCTTCTCCCTCTACCTGTGTCTCTGCCTCCCCACCCCCCCTTCTCTGTTTCTCATGAATGAATAAATCCCCAAGTCAATTGGAATCAGGTTGGAAACTACCCTTCATCCTGGCTGGACGAGCTGATTTACATGTTAGGGTTCCTAACGGTGTCAAAAAGTAAAGGAAATCTTATCAAGTGAGATAGAGGGAAAAAGAACACTGTCATTACCTGTCATGAGTATACATGATATTTACAATGTGATGATCATATCACATACTAGGTAACGCATGATATACAATAGAATATTATAATGCGGCCGATTATACGATCATACGACAATATGACCAGTCACTATTGTGAACGAGGGAATGCACGGTTTTAATGGTGTCCATCAAGGTGCAGTCTCTCAACACCTACTTTCTCTCTGTCTGTAATGACTCCTATAGGCTCTCTTTCCTACATCTTAAAGTTCCTCCTCCCCTGGTTCTTTCCAGGAAGTGGGAAAGTAATCACGCTAAGGTCTCTCTTCCACAAAGCAAATAAATAAGTCATTCTCTTGCTCCCCCTACAATCCCTTCCAGCAATGGAATGATCTCTCTCTGGGCCTTCACAACTATACTTAGTGATAATGGTATTCATATGTGCTTTCCGTCTCAGTCTCATTCCATTCCCCAGTGCTCTACAACCTGCTCTCATCCCAGCCTCCACACACTCATCAATACACACAGCAATAAGCTAGAAAAACTTCCTGGCTCTGGTCATCAACGAACCCACAGATCAATAAACACTTACTTGACTGTTGCTTAATTTGACCCCCACCCTCCACTCCAGCCTTTTTACACATCTCTTTTGCAATCTGCCTGCCCTCTGCCCTTGTGTCTTGAGTTGAGGTCTACCCTTAGGTCTTCAACGTCACCTCCCATGCCTCCTTTCATGTGCCTTTCATTTCTGCTCTGCTGAACTGATGGTGAAATCCCATGCAAGCTGGCTGTGAAGTATCTGCAGGGGCTTCAGCTCGGGCCGTTGGTGGGAGACTTTAGGTTTCCCCCCCTTGCCTAGCAAGAGAATTTGAGGAGGTTCCCTCTGCAAGAATAGGGTGATTCTGTTTTTGTAAGAAAATGTCCCACCTGTGATCTGAAAGTGTAAAGTGCCCCTAGGCAGGTGACCCCCACCTCTGCCCAAACCCAGTACCTTCTCCATGGCGGTTTTGTCTAGGTTACACTTGCCCCCCTTCACTTGACCCTTGGTGGGCCTTGGATACCACTAGGGATAGATTACATGAGCATAATCATAAACTTAGATGGGATAATAAGAAATTCCTAAAATCGAACAATTAAAAAAACTCATTAAATATTATTTTGTAATGCTCTCCGGCTTTGGCATTTATTCATGGGGAAAAATAAAGCTTTCAAGAATTTTTCCCTTCTGACATGAGAAACCAAGTACGGAAGTTATTTTTTCTTTAATGCCCAAACCATAGTCCTAGTATTGAGCCAAATACATGTTTTACAACTTTTACCTTCTTGTGTTCAGACACAAAGAGGTATTCATTCATAGTCCATTAATGCGGGATCTTATGAGATCAAGATTTTGTAAATCTAGGCATTCACTCACGAATAACAATAAACATTCAAACAAATAATAACATAGAAACATTTCAAATTATATAACATATGATTTCATAATTTTACTTTCATTTAGATTCAAAAGGATTATAGCAGCATGATATCATCCCTTGGGAACTTTTGAAAGCAAAGGTACATAAAAGATCCTAAAAATAGGATTTAGAGGAAGTATTTTAATTTGTAAATGAAAGCAAGTAACTGCCTCACTATGTTTTCTAATCCCTGTTTAATCAATCCCAGCAATTAAAAATAATGAAGCAATAAGACACCCTAGGGATCTTAAGGATTTCGATAGTGAATCATAGATCAGTTTCCTTCCCACAGCGGTTTATAACTTCTATAACTAGTTACTGATGAACTAAGAATTATTCGTTATTTGTGAAATTTTCATAGATCTCACTGAAAGGTATAAATGGTTTTTCATGTCATCCATTAAAAAAAAAAACCACAGCTCTGGAATTTTAACATTTCATTTTATGTTTCATTCTTTCTCACTTATGTTTAAAAGTTAAATAACAATTCTAATCATTAACACTCATTTAACCCTGTGCTGGGTCTTATTCTAAGCCTTCGCATAGATGACTTTAGTCTTTATACTGTTCTATGAGATGGAGATTTCTTATTCCCGGTTTCTAGACTAAGGAATGGAGGCACAGAGAGATTAAATAACTTGGCTAACATCACACAATTGGCAAGTGATAAAGCTAGAATTTGAACAAAGCTCCAGAATCCATGTTCTTAATAACTACTAGTTACAAACCCCTCCTAATAGATAACCAGGCAATACGCAATTTTTGGTGTTTAGAGAACATTTTAATTAGTTAAAATAGTGACCAAGAATTTCCGTATTGTAACATCCTGTTTTAAAAACTAATCTCAAGGGTGACCCCACTTTCCCTCAGTCTTCCTGGCTTCTCTGAATGTCCAGGCTAAAGTATGCCTCCAATTGTGAGCGCCTGTGTTTCCCAGTCGTAAATAGGGTCACTCTACATACACATTATTTACAACGTAAACCTCTTGGGAACAGTGACCATATTTATTCATCTTGGAGGGAATGAATTATAGCACCTTTGTGCTTCCTCTGCCTCTGTAGAAAGATGCCTACCTTAATTTAAATATCTCTAGTTGAGACAGTTTTTGAACTCACTAGCCAAATCTTGTCTCCATATGTGACTTTCAAAATCTGAATCAACATTTCTTAATGTCCTCTCCGGCTAGCTGTAAATGAAAGTTATCCCTTTCTCCCTCGCTCATTCCACAAACATTTATCAAGCGCCAAGATTCGGGAATAAAAAATGGAATGACCTCCATGAGTTCAGTTGCAGATCAACGTCTCAAGTGATTTCAGTCATTGACTAAAACTTAAAACTAACTTTGCTCTCGAAAGGAATTTCTAGTATTTTCAAAGAACCAGTGATCACGATCAGTTCTTGTAAGTCACTATATAAAATCAGATAACAGCAACCTCATTCTGAGAAAGAAGAATGGATTTTTGTTAATTCCAATGCCAAGAATTAGCATATTATCATTTATTACAAAGGAGGTGCATATATGTCATCTCTGCTTAACAATGAGATTCTAAGGATAATATCAATCATAGAAATTAGATTCTCAAAAGTCTTTTTTCCCCCCCCACTGCATACTGAAGGCTCCTTTATTACTTACATGCACACACAAACACTTGGAAATTATTATAGCAATTTCAGGAAATGCCAAAAAAGGACAAAATCTATTTTTCTTAGGAAGACCTGTCCTTCTTACGGCTTAGGAGGAAAATAAAGTCATTAATTGTAAAATTCAATAAAGAAACATTCACTTTAGGTACTGGCCTTTACTGATGTTTCAGGAAGATAATGAGGATTTCTTAGCTTGGTAGTAATATAGAAGCGGAAATCCGGCGCGTATTCAATGGTAGAGTCCCCAAGTCGGATACATGTACTCCCACCCTGCTTAAAGGTCTGCTTTAGTAGAAGAGGTTCCAGAATAGGATCTAGCTCTTCTCCGACATTTTCTAGCAGCACTGGAGTAAAATGAGAAAAAGAGACCATGTTATTTTAAATACTGACTGTAAACATTCAACCCTCCAAATTCTCTCAGCTTCTAGATTGCTGTTAGGCCTCATTACCTATAAATTTATTTTTGTCCTCTAAGGAAGCAATATCATACAAATCATAGGATGCCTGTGGGATGAGCGTAACTGGTGGGTCTGGTCACTTTGCCTCCTTCCATCCTTCTTGGCCTATGTGGGGCTCCGCACTAGGTGCTCAAGTGTGATGGCGGTGAGGTCTATCTGTCTGAGGCACCAGAGAATAAGCATTTCGGGTTGTAGTTTTCAAATGGTTATTATATTCTTAAGTATGAAAGTGACTCCTGCTTATTGTGGAACATGTGAAAAATGTAGGGAAGAATAAAAGTGTTAAAATGAGGAGGCCATTAGACGGAGCTGGCTCTCACGCTACTGTGACCTAAATAAGGAAACCAAAATCTAAGCTTACAAATGTCGCAAGGTTACAAAATCAAATCAAAATCAGAATCCCAAGGATAACCAACTGCAAACAGCCACTTAGGTTTTAAGCCATGGTCAACTGAATAATTTCCTTTTTCCTGGCTTGCTCCCTCTCCCCAGCTCTGGTCACTGCAGTACCCTAACCACTTCCTGTTTGGCGCTGCCCAATTCCAACTAATTTTTGCTCAAATAAACTCTTAAAATTTTTAGTTTGGCTCAGCTTATCTTTTGAATGTTTTAGATAATTGACTCTTTTAAATGTTTTAGATAATTGACTCATTCATATATAGTTTGGTAGAAAAATGACACAAAAGTATGATAATTGCTGAATAAATTTTTCTCTTCGGTATTTTTATTTATCTTTTTCTATGCACAATTGAGACTAAACAATGTATCTAATTTTGCATCCCAATCACTTTGCTTGACATTATACCATAAACATTCCAATTAAAACCAACAAACATACTTTTAATCACGGCATAATAGTCTCATATTAATTTTATCTCATTTTTTAAGTCAATTCTCTATGGTTAGATATTTGGATTGCTTTCTGTTCTTATTATAAATAACTCTGTATACAAAAACTTTGTGCCTACAAATACTTTCTTATGATAGCATTCTAGTAGGGGAATCCCTGGAAGAAAGATCAGTGACATTGTTAAGGCTCAGGATACATTTGCCAAATTAGTCTTCTTATATTTTGGTGTTTGGGGTGCTACTGAGGCCAACCTTGAGTAGCGGTGTTTTCACAAGTCCTTTGGGGGTCTGGGTATGCAAGCTTGAAGGGAAAGAGGAATCATAGAGCACTGAGATGACAGGTATTTGAACCTTTATTGCAGACATATACTGCTCCTTCCCAGAGGTTGCTCTTGGCTAAACGGATCCCTAAAATTGTCTTGTCAATCTCCTTCAGCAGCGAGATCTTAATTAACCAAAGCAGGCATGCCAGATAATTTTAAAATTCATTTTCATTTTCTGCTTGAATAAAATGATTATTTTTTGTAGTTAAATAATATGAGTGCATTATAATGGATTAAATACATTAATCTATTATTTAGATTGCTTCCATTTTTCTATTGTTAATAATGCTACAGCGAACATCTTTTTGAATAAACCCTTGTGTTCATCTCTGATTACTTAATCAAGCTGGAGTCCTAGAAGCGCAATTAATTTAAAGGCTATTTATATTGCCAAATTACTTTCCTGAATGGCTGCAGAAATTTCAGAGTTGCAATGAGCACTTTTTTTTTTTCTTTTTAAACTTTTTATATAATAATATACTTAGAAATGCTAGGCACCGTGTTGACATTTTATTTTCTCATCCTCAAATGCTTTAAAAAGCATGGAATATTGTTACCCCAGTTTTACATATGGGCAAACTGGGGCAAGGCAACGGAGCTAAAATTTTCAGTTAAATCATCTAGTAAATGGCAAAGCAGATACTTGAACTAAGCAGTATGATTCCTTACACAGTTCCTTTAACGACTGTGTCAGACTGCTGATGTTAAATACTACATTCATGACTTTTACAATTTGATAGGTAAAAAATAGTTAAAATTCGTATCCAAGGCTTGATGTTTTAGATGTTCTTTGTCTAATTACATTTTTTCCCTCTTAACATTATATATCAGTATACTTGCCCATTTTCTTATTGTGTACGTTATTTACAATTCAGTACAGCTCCAAGTGATTAAAAACCCACAACAAAAGTGACACAAAAAAAGGCTTTCTATCTCAGGTAAAGGGAGCCTGAGCTAATCAGCCCCGGGTTGAAGGACAGTGTGTCTGAGCTGTCAGAGATCCAAGCTGGGACATCTTGCTCCTTTGCTATTCTTATTATGTGGCTTTGATCTTTTTGGCCGAAATGGCCTTTCAAATGACATCCATATTCCCACCATCAGAAAGAAAGAAAAAACAGAAAAGGAGAAAACATCCTTTAAAAATATTTCCTGAGAATCACAAATGGCACTTCTACTTACATCTTGGTGGCCAGACCATAGTCACATGCTCATATACAACCACAGTAGAAGTTAGGAAGTTTCTTTCTTAACTATGAATGCAATGTTGCCCACACAGAGGGGTACCAAATATCGGGTATCAAATATTGGGGAACAAATATCATTTGTTGTCATAAAATGCTAGTTTTTAAAACTTTATTTGTAGCTTTTAACATTGTTGTAGCAAAGAGCTCCCCCTTGCCCTTTTCCTACTTGTTTTCAAATGTGTTTATACTTTTTTTACATTTTATCTTTTTTTTAATAATAAATTTATTTTTTATTGGTGTTCAATTTGCCAACTATATTTTATCTTGTAGAAATTTTCAAACCTTGGTCAGGGGCGCCTGGGTGGCTTAGCCGGTTGAGCACCTGACTGGCTCAGGTCACCCTCTCAGGGTTGTGAGACTGAGCTCTGCATCAGGCTCTGCGCTCAGCACCGAGTAGGCCTGGGGTTTGGGATTCTTTCTCTCCTCCTCCCCTTCCCCCCAATCTGCTCATGCTCTCTCTAAAAGAAATAAAAATCTTCTTTAAAAAAACAAAGTTTCAAGCTCTGTTCAAAAGTAAAAAGAACAGTATTAGCTCATTGTTGATATGCAAAAATAAAATGCCTGAGACTACCTGATACATTTGTTATAATTCTTCACGCAGTATTAGCTCTAATAGCAACTGGGATTTGCTAAACTCATTTTAGGGATAAATACACTGTAGTTTCATAATACTTACATGTATTTTTTCGGTCAAGTAGTCAAAACTTGATAGGTAACATAGATTTAAAATGTGACAACCCCAATTTACTCAAATCATAAATATTTAGTTTTGACAAATGGGACATGCACATGGGGCTTTACTGAAAAATCCTTGTCATGTTTCTAATCTCTCCATTGTGGCAGATAATAGTCAGCCATGTGAAATGTGTATTCAGTTTGCTGCCACTTTGGTAGGACAATCGAAAGAAGAATAAATAGATAATTGGACCAATGTTGTGTTAAAATACTCCTGGCATATCAAGTGGCTCTTCTAATTGCAGAAGTGGAGTTGTAACAGGAACTACAGAGTGGCACAGCACAGACAAAAATGAAAACAGCTACATTAGAGGATGCATCGCAAATGAATCTTGGGACAAAGAAAACAACCTAACCGGCAAGAACAATCATCTCGAGTTCCCGATTAATTATCAATAAGTAATGAAAGACATAACAAAGTCATTATTTATTGAAGATGAATCTGGCACAACTATCTTTTAAAGAAGAAAAAAAACCTTCATTCTTTTGGGTTAATTGTGCCTTCTCCAGGCATTTCTGTAAAGTATAATTATTATTTGCATACATACCAGGGGTACCAAACTGGATGCAGTTTTCCAGAGTCCTGACATAGTCAGGATCATTTAATTTAACCACATGAAGACTATTGGCTTTTTCCATGTTCTTGACCCATTTATTAGCCTGACCTTGAGGATCTATCATCAGAGGCCATCTTCTTGCATTCCTGAAAGGGGGAAGAAAGACAGTGCTAGCCAAGTCATGACTTGTCTCTAGGCTACTTAGTCACACACACATCACTTTCTTACAGTTTATACTTTACAGTAATATTTTACTTTTTAACTTATCTTTAGAAACTATGCTCTTATAGCAGAGACATTTAGATTGAACAGGCTATTAAACGACACTGTAAAAAAATCACTTGGCAAACACAAGATTTTCTTTTACTCCTTTTGGAAAATTACAATTCTGTAAAGGTTAAATTACATTTTTGAAAAAGAAATATTTGCTGCTCTTGCTAGTTAGTGCAATTAACCATTAAGAATACTGCAAATTGGGCAACTCTCATTCTTCACTAGGCCCTGACCTTCATTAATTACTCCTGTGACTATGAAAGAGTTCCCTCCGTTTCCTGGCTTCAATTTGCTATCACTTGTACAAGAGGAAAAGAGAAAGGATTGAGACGTTATCTCTCTCCTTGAAATCTAGGCCATTAAAGATATAATGGTTTTTTAAAAATAAGGCAAAAAGCCTAATTTTAATCATCTAAACCTCTTGGGCCCCAAAACATTAATGTAACTATCAACTCAGTATTTGTTTCAAGTGCTTGTACATCTCATGTCATATTTGTAGTTCATTACATATTTGTGAGCTTCTTACAAACAGAAACATATTCTCTGAAAGTCAGTTTTTGCACTCGGGGAGAGCTCCTACTTCCTGTTGTATTCTCAGCTCCCTGTTTTATGATAAGAGCAAGAGGAGTAAACCACGAGGTAGTTTATTTTCCAGGGTGCCGTGGGGTCACAAAGAGCCAATATTTCCCATTGCCAAATGATATCTAGCCAGGTAGCTTTCTGCATTGTGTGAAATGGACTCAGCCTGGAGATTACTGTTCTTTTTCTTGGAAGCTTCAGTAAACACAAGCCATAATTTTGGCCACTTTCCTAAAGATGCAGCCATGCTCTTCAAAAGTGAGCACAGCAAATGGACACAGATCATTAGAAGAACAGGAGGAGAAAAATAAAATATGACTGGGGCAAAAACAAAACAAAAAAACATGAGACTGAAGCAGGGTGGTTTATTCAATTTCATCTCCTTAGAATATGCATTTAGAATTTTATAGGATAATTTGTCCCAAATGGAATTAATCACCTTTTTAACACTTAAGTTAGAGCCTGGAATAAAAAAAAAAACAAACATGTAGCTTATATTAGAAAGAAGATAGTCTAGTTCTCCAATATCAGTGTTATATAATGAAATAACTTGAAATTGAATGACTCCGTCTTCCTTCTGTTGCTTCCACAATTTCTAACCACAATACCCATGTTCATACTGTTCCTTTGTCCAAAATGCACCTCTTCCTCATTCTTTCATGTTCAAGTCCTACTCGTGTTTCAAGGTCAGCTCAGATGGTGTGCGATACACGGAGTACCACAGACCATCCTAACAGAAATGTATTTTCTAATCTCCGATTATAAGGACATCAGTTCTATTGAATTAGGGCTCCACTATTCTGACCTCACTATCATTAATTATCTCCAAAAAGGCCCAGTCTCCAAATAGTCACATTGGGGGTTATATAGTCAAAGTACAAATGGGAGGTTGTGGATAATTCAGTGCATATCAGAATATTAATTATATTTAAGAAGAAATGAGGCAAAAAGAGTAGTGCAGTATCTTAGATGTAATCAGCTAATAAAAAGAGAAACATTTCCATAAGAAACTAAAGGGAGTGAGAAGGAAAATTATAAAGAAATACGACTTATAAATATGTAAGTTTCATTCTGTCACATTTTCGAAATATTTTTAAGTTGGGAGGATTCTGTCTGTTATGCTTTCCTAAGAAACTGAATGACTCACTCTGCCTTCTGTTGCTTCACAATTTTTAATCACAATGTTTAATCACCCATATTTACACTCTTCCTTTGTCCAAAACGCACTTCTTCATCCTTTCGTGTTCAAGTCCTAGTTGTGTTTCAGGGTCAGCTCAAATGTTACACAATATACAAAGCCCATCCTAGTCTCTTTTTCTGTCAACTTCTTCAGCAGTTCATCTGGATTACATTTGTGGTGCTCTGATACAATGATCATATTCTATTACGGTAATTTTTAAATTTGTTAATGGCATCACTCATTTAAATTAGATACTCTTTGAGGGAAATGTCCACAGTGATTCTTCTTTATCCTTTTTCTCTAAAGCAAATAAAATTTGATAATCTACCAGAAGGTAAACAACAAAGAGCATCTAGCAAACCTCATACAGGTTAACAGATTCTAAAAAACAGGCATTTTTTAAAGAGAGTTTTTTTTATTAATTCATGAGGGACACACAGAGAGAGACAGAGACACAGGCAAAGGAAGAAGCAGGCTCCCTGTAGAGAGCCTGATGTGGGACTTGATCCCAGGACCCCAGGATCATTATCTGAGCCAAAGGCAGATGCTCAACCCCTGAGCCACCCAGATGTTCCCAAAGAGGTATTTTCAAAGCAATCATCCCTGTATAGAGGATACCAGTCCAAAGAATACCATCTCAAGTTTGGAACAAAGGATTCTGGTGCTGATCAAGCTGGGCTAAGTCTGTCACAGCCTTTCTCTTCCACTGTTACAATGAAAGGTTCTGGGCAAAATACAAAATTTTACTCAAAGATTCTAAAAAGTAAATAATAAGAAGTGAATGGGAAGAAAGTTAGAACTTGAGGAATGACCAATAAGGGGGGTAGTCAGTTTCTTGTTGTTGTTTTGTTTTTTCCTTTCCATTTTCTGGCTTTGGTCAAAGAATGGGCCTAATGGGGGACCTGGGCAGTAGGCACAGGGAGCAAAAACTCAAACTAGAAGACAGTAAACAATCATGTGTGAGCCAGAGAGTGGGGCGGGGGAGAGGCAGGGGAATCTCTTTTTTCTTCTGCCCCCGTCCTCAGGTCAATGCCACCCACAGAACTGTAATCCTATGCAGAAGCAGCGGTAGCACAGGCATTACTACACTGAGAGGAAACCAATCTCTTTGATAACAGGGCTGAGCAAAGGCTCATGTGCTGTGCATTGTGTACAAGGTGTCTTCATCTGCTCAGGCTATTCTAACAAATGACTGTAGACTGAGTAGCTTAAATATCAGATATTTTTCATAGTTCTGGAGGCTGGGAAGCCAGAATCAAGGTTCCAGCACATCCAGTGATTGGTGAGGGCCTCCTGGTTTGTAGATGGCAGTCGTCTCATCGCCTTCTCACGTGGCAATGAGAAATTGATCATCTCTGTGTCTCTTAAGGACACTAGCCCCATTCAAGACTCCACCCTCATGTCCCTGTAACCTCCTCCCAAGGTTGTACCTCCAAATGACACCACATTGGTGACTTAAGCTCAATATATCAATTTGGCAGGAAAAAAAAAGTCCAAAGCAGAGGGAACTGTAGTATTTTTCTTTTTTCCTCTTACCACTTTGCCCCAAGTATGGACATGTGTTATACAAAAGTGTAGGAAGCGGAAACTCAGAGAACACAACCATTTTGGACAGAAAAATCCAGAAAAGGGGGTCGCTGGGATATGGAAAGTAAGGGAGAAATTCTGGAGGAGACAGACCAAAGAAAGAATTCCTTAATTCAGATGCAACTTCTGAGCTCACTATCAAGCTGTGCATGTGTAAAACACATCCAAAGAAGCATACCAAAAGCTTCGAGCTACAACATAAACTCAAAGTCCCAGACTAACCTCTGAGTAATGCATTCTTAGAAGTATATCTAGGCAGCATAGCAAAGGCTTTCAATTATGAGCTGACACTGGAAACATCATCCACAGAAGGCAACCAACTAACCAAGTTGTTTGACTACTATAAAACAAAAATCAGTCTTATCCAGAAGATTTTAATAGGAACCAGAATTTCATTTTCAAAAGGTCCAGGGTGCAATCCAAAATTACTTGACATACAAAGAGCCAGAATATGACTAATTCTCAAAGAAAAAGCAAGATGTTGGAACTACCAGAAAAAAAAAATTAAAGAAGTTAATATAAGCATTCTCCAAAAGGTAAAGGCAAACATTAAAAAAAAAAAAAAAATGGGTGGGGCACCTGGGTGGCTCAGGTGGTTAACCGTTGGACTCCTGATTTCTGCTCAGGCCGTGATCTCATGGGCCATGGGACTGAGCCCTGTGGCAGGCTCTGTGCTGAATGGGGAGTCTCCTTGCGGATTCTCTCTCTCTGCCTCTGCCTTTCCCCTGGCTTAAGCTCTCACTCTAAATATATAAAATATTTATAAATAAGTAAATGAATGGAAAGGGAGAGAAACAGAATAAAAAGAACCAAAAGGAAATTTTAGAACCAAAAAATATCTGAAATAAGAATTCCAATGTAATGATTCAATAGCAGAAAGGAGATGATACAGGAAGGTCAGTGATCTAAAAGACAGATGCAGGGATGCCTGAGTGGGTCAGTGGTTGAGTGCCTGCCTTCAGGCCAGGGTGTAATCTTGGGTTTCTGGGCTCAAGTCCCACATCAGGCTCCTTGCATGGAGCCTGCTTCTCCCTCTGCCTGTGTCTCTGCCTCTCTCTGTTTCTCATGAATAAATAAATAAAATCTTTAAAATAAAAGATAGATGCATACAAATAATCCAATTTGAACACTTAACGAGAGAGAGAAAAAAGATAAAACAAACAGAGCCTCCAAGACCTGTGAGAAAAATATAAAGAGGTTTAATATTCATGTGATCGGGGTCCCAAGAGAGGAAGAGATTAATACAGAAAACATATTTGAAAAAATAATGGCTGAAACTTTCTCAAACTCAGTGAAACACATACATTTACAGTTTCACAAAGCTGAGCAATCCTCAAAAAAGGAGAAACTAAGAAACAAAACACACAAAAATGCACACATCCAGATACACTATAATCAAACTGCTAAAAACCAAAGATTTGAAAGAATATTTTTGAAAACAACCAGAGAAAAGTGATATATTATAGATGTATAGATGACATTTATTCAGATGACTTCAGATTTTGCCTCACAAATCATAGAGCCCAAACACAGAACATTCTTAGTAGAATGAAAAGAACTGTCAACACAGAATTCTATATCCACTAAATATATCCCTCAAGAATAAAGGCAAAATAAAGACATTCTCAGATCAAGGAAAGGAAAATTCTTTGCCAGCAGATTTTTCTATAAAAAAAAAAGTTCTTTACTCAGAAGCGAAATGATACCATAGTAAATTTTATAAAGAAAAGAAGAGCAATGAAAAGGTAAATAGACTATTTTTCTTCTCTTGATTTCTTTAAAATATGTATAAATGTTGAGACAAAAACATTAAGTTGGGAGAGCTTCAAAGTATACAGATGACTACTATAATAACATAACCAGAGGAGGGTAAAGGAGACCTACATGGTTGTCTACATTTTACATTTTAATTTGAAATGGTAAAATATTATCTCTAAGTAAAGAATTTATACTAAAAAATAATGCAAAGCATTATAATGAAAATGGAATACTAAAACTTGTGGATTATTCAAATAATCCAATAGAATGAGAAGCAGAACAATGAAAATCAGATGTAAGAACAAAAAAGAAAAATAATAAAATGGTAAATCTAAATTCAGTTATACCAAGGACATTAAGTGTAAAGTTGTCTAAACATAGTAATTAATGGAGAGACATTACCAATTTGGAAAAAAAAATATAAGCTCTGACTGCATGCTGTCTACAAGATACTCATTTTAAATATATTTATATTAAATAAAATCATGGTAAAAGATACACCATGCAAACACTGATCAAAAGAAAGCTGAATTGTGTATAGACTTCAGAACAAGAAAAATTATCAAGGATCGAGACATTACATAGTAATAAAAGGGTCAATTTATCATGAAGACATGATAATCCTACATACTTATGCAAAGAGCTCCAAACACATAAGGCCAAAACTAATAGAACTGAAGGGACAATAAGTAGACAGCAAATTAGCAAGGGCGTGGAAGATATGAAAATACTATCACACAACTCAACCTAATTGACATCTAAAGAGCCCTCTACCCAATAATAACAAAATATATATTTTTTTCAAGTACACATGGAGCATTCACAAAGACAGAGCATATTTATACTATACAACAAACTTTAACAAATTTAAAGCAACTGGAATCATACAACGTATATTGGAATTAAATTACAAATTATGAAACAGTAGCAGAAGACACCTTAAAAATTAGCAAATATTTGAAATTAATGTATTTTTAAATAACCTATAAGTTAAAGAGGAAGTCTCAAGAGAAATTGGAACATATTTTAAAGGAAAAGAAAATACAATACAACATATCAAAATTTGTGCTATGCAGCTAAAGCAGTGCTTAGTGGGAAATGTATATCAGTGAATGCATGGATTAGAAAAGAAAAACCTGAAATCAATAATTTAAGCTTTCACCTCAGGAAACCACAGAAAGAAGAGTATATTTGATCTAAAACAAGCAAAAGAAAAGAATAAATATTAAAGCAGAAGCCAATAAAATGGAAAACCAGAAAGACAGAGAAAAGCAATGAAATGAAAGCCTTATTCTTAGATAGGATCTGGAAAAAATTATCAAAGACTAGCTAGACTGATCTGATCAAGCAAAGCAAAGAAAATGCTAATTACCAATACCAGGAATGATAGAGAAGTTTATCATTATAGATTCCTGCAGAGATTAAAAGGATGGCAAGGGGATACTACAAATAACTAACTCCCTCCCCATAAATTTGACAACTTCGTTGAAATGGACTCATTGGTTCAAAAAAAAATCAATCAGTACAGTTCACCATATTAACAAACTAGAATAAAAAATATATCTCAATAGACACAGAACAAGCACTTGACAAAATTTAACTTTTTTTTTTTTTTTTAAGATTGATTGAGTGAGTGAGAGAGGGCATGAGCAGGGAGGAGAGGGGAAGGGAACCTGATGTGGGGCTTGATCATGACCCAAACTGAAGGCAGATGATTAACTGAGCCAGCCAGGTGCCCCCAAATTTAACATGTATTAATGATAAAAAACCCTCAGTAAACTGGAAACAGAGAGAGTTTCCTTTACTTGATGAAAAGGATGTACAAAAAATCCTGTAGTTTATATAATACATCAAAGTGAAAGGCTAATTCCATTCCCTTAAGATTGGAAAAAGGCAACAATGTGAAACTTCATCTATTCAACACTATATCAGCCAGTGTAAATTATACTTGTTTAACAAGTATTCTTACATGTGCTATATAGAAAGTTCTTGATGGTGCAATAAGAAATAAAAGGCATAATATTAGAAAATAAGAAATGAAATTGCTTCTATTTGCAGAAAGTGTGTCTCTGTACAATATCCTAATGAATCTATATAAAAGATCCTAAAACTAATAAATGAATTTATAAAGGTCACAAGGTACATGGTCAATATCCAAAAAGCATTTGCTTTTCTAGTACTAGCAATGAACAGCAGAATAAACTCAAAGTATCATTTACAATAGCACACAGAAATAAAAAGTACTGGATATAAATCTAACAATGAAACACTGATGAAAGAAATCAAAGGAGATCTAAAAAAACCAGAGATATAATTTAAAAAAATCTCTGCACAGCAAAGGAAACAATCAACAAAACAAAAAAGCAGCCTACAGAATGGGAGAAGATATTTGCAAATGACGTATCTGATAAAGGGTTAGGGTCCACACTATAAGGAACTTATTAAACTCAACACCCAGAAAACCCAAAAAATCCAGTGAAGAAATGGGCAGAAGACATGAATAGACATTTTTCAAGGAAGACATCCAGATGGCTTACAGACACATGAAAAGATGCTCAACATCACTCATCAAATCAAAATCACAATGAGATACCATGTGTCAGAATGGCTAAAATTATCACAGGAAACAACAGATGTTGGAAAGGATGCAGAGAAGGAAGAACCCTCTTACACTGTTGGTGGGAATGCAAGCTGGTGCAGCCACTCTGGAGAACAGTATGGAGGTTCTTCAAAAAATTAAAAATAAAGCTACCCTAGGATCCAGCAATTGCACTACTAGGTGTACAAAATATAGATTCAAACGGATACATGCACCCTGATGTTTGTAGCAGCAGTTAGAGCAATTATCATCAATAATAGCCAAATTAGGGCAGCCTGGGTGGCTCAGCAGTTTAGCACCGCCTTCAGCCCAGGGCATGATCCTGGAGACCTGGGATCGAGTCCCACATTGGGCTCCCTGCATGGAGCCTGCTTCTCTCTCCCCTGTGTCTCTGCTCCTCTCTCTCTCTCTCTCTCTCTGCGTCTCTCATGAATAAATAAATAAAACCTTTAAAAATAATAATAGCCAAATTATGGAAAGAGCCTAAATGTTCATTGACTGATGAATGGATAAAGAAGAGGTGGTATAAAAAAAAAAATAACAGTATACACACACACACACACACACACACCACACACAATGGAATACTACTCAGCCATCTGAAAGAATGAAATCTTGCCATTTGCAAAGATGTGGGTGGGGCTAGAGTATATTATACTAAGTGAAATAAGTCAGAGAAAGACAATATCATCTGTGTAATTTAAGAAACAAAATAGATGAACATATGGAAAGGGAGAAAAACAAAAGAGAGGAAACAAACCATGAGACTCTTAATGATGGAACAAACTGAGGGTTGCTAGAGGGAAGGTGGGCAAGAGAATGGGCTAAATAGGTTATGAGTAGTGAGGGCACTTAGTGATGAGCCCTGGATGTTATATGTATGTGAGGAATCACTAAACTCTACTACTGAAACCAGAATTACACAATATGTTAACTAGAATTTAAACAAAACTTGAAATAAAATGAAAAAAATTTAAAACAGGGATATATTGTGTTTATAGAAGACTGTCAATTTTTCTCAAATTGACATATAGATTCAATACAGTTCCAATCAAAATCCCAGCAAGGGTCTTTTGTAGATATTTAAAAACTGATTCCAAAATTTATAATGAGAGGCACAAAATTGAGATAATAATTTTGAATAGGGTGGAAGACATAATCTAACTTCAAGCCCTAATAGAAAGCTATACTAATCAAGGCAATGTGGTTTTTGCATCAAGACAAATAGATCAACAGAATAGACAATCCAGAAATAGAACTACATATTTGCTGACAACGGACTTTCAACAAAGATGTAAAAACAATTCAATGGAAAAAAGGTAATGTTTCCATACACGTTGTGCTGGAACAATTATATATATACTTATTATATATGTACATATATATACACACACACACACACACACAATACTATCTGTGTATTTGCACACACAGAGATGTTGTTCCATATCCAGTTAACAATTATATGAAACTTATTTTCCCAAAACAACACTCTCATATACAGAGACTGATGCAGGGCTGGATCTCACAACTCATGAGACATGATCTCAGCTGAAAACAAGAGTTGGACACTGAACCAAGTCCCTTAAACTAAGTCCTAATTTTGCGTTTAAAGATAAGGGCTTCTATAGAATAACATGTCAAATGAAAAAAATATCAAAGGAGACGTTCCTTCAAGGTAGGTAGAGAAGAAAGTACTGGTTTTAATAACAATTATCATGGAGAACTATATGCAATGCACATTGGTTTACACAGCTTCACTCTTTGAATATAAATCCTGAATCTGAAATGAACAAACACCCTATTTACTGTTTGCTTCCTCTCCATTATTTTGCCTTATTTTCTGACAACACTTTTCTCCACATAATCCTCTTATTTCCTCCACCAAACACTCATGAATCTAGAAATGCTTTAAAATCTGTGGTTCCCAGAGCACCTGGGTGACTCAGTGGTTGAGCATCGGCCTTTGGCTCAGGTCATGATCCCGAGGTCTTGGGACCGGGTCCCGCATTGGGCTCCCCGCAGAGAGCCTGCTTCTCCCTCTGCCTGTGTCTCTGCTTCTCTCTGTGTGTCTCATGAATGAATAAATATAATCTTAAAAAAAAAAATCAATGGTTCCCAAATGAAAACTGAATTTTTATAGACTCAGGATTCCAAGTTTTAATATTGTTTGTTCTTTTGTGATTCTCTAGAGAGGATTATTATTTGGTGCTCTTTTGGGCTTTAGAAAAATCCAGACTTCCAAAGGTAATAATACATGTTCACAGTAGTCTGCATGGAGGGACACAGAATTTAAATATATGACAGTGGTGCAACTCAAAGAGGTTTGCTATTTTCCTCTTTACACACATACATAAAAATAGATTTAAAAAAAACAGACAATGAAAGACTGGTGCTCCTCTCAGTTATTACTGCTACTGAAATAAACCTAATTTATCTGACTCCTCTAGAAACAAAAACTAAAAGATATTTTTAAAACGCAGAGTTATATCAGATATAGGTCTGATTTATTTACCAAGTTTATTAAACTCTTACTATTTCCCTGGGAAATGTTCAGATACAATCCAATTACACTTAATGTTATCGCTAGCCCTTGAAATGCTGATTAGCCAAGGACCTTCAGGTGTCAATAGCTCCAAAAGTTAATTATATTCCAACTTATCTAAATTTTATAGATTCTTCCCCGTTTCCCTAAATAATCAACTCTTCAGTCAGCTGAGATAGTACGTAAAAAGCACTTAGCACAGGATTAGGTCTTTAGTAAGTGCTCAGTATTAGGTATTATCATTATCAAGCAAGTATCTCTGGGGAATGGAAAAACACAGGAGGCAAGTAAATAAGATACTTATCTGATGCTTCAAAATGATCACCTTAAACCTATTTACTGAAACCTCTCAGTATAGGATTACCAAAATAACATCGACAAAATAAGCCAAGAATGAAAAATGTTAATATTTCTTTCTTAATAAAGCTGCTACCGTAACATTTTGCTAATATTTCAACACTGTAACAAATTAATAGCAAAAATGTAAGGGTTCTGTGTCATTAACACCATTTTTTTTTACCTCTTTGTCTCCTGAAATATTAGTTTGTTATCTTGAAAAATAACCATGAAAGATTTGGAATCTTAGAAGCAGAAATACTCATCAATGCGCTTTTATTACTAAAATACGACTGGGCCCAAATGAAAGAGCACATTTATTTGCTGAAAAATAAGAAGGAATTTGGCCTCCAATGAATATAATGGTTATAGATATCCTGCTAGGGAGAACACAGGTATACAAGCTGCAAAATGAAACAATAAAGACATGACTACCCTTCTACGGGACGTGATCAATTATAGTCACAAGTGCTTGGAAAGAGCAAAGTATTTTTTCTACAAGGGGAAAAGATAGCAATAGCAAAAACCAGCAAATATCTGCCTCTTCTTTAGGCTGAATTGGTACAGGTGGGTAAAGTAAAAGCGGACTTCTAAATTTTCAGAAACCTCCCATTTATGTTGATGTCTAATTGTATTCTCACATTAAACACCAACACAAAGTCTGAGTGCCACCTACTTGTTAAATAATTCAAAAAACTAGCTGTCATCCTGTGCTTCTAAAAGGGCACTTAAAAATCTGTTTCAGTGGCAAACTAACGCACATATTTATCATTTAACTGAATCCTATCATTTCTCTTCTGGATTAATTTAGATTATGAGAGCGCAATACCCAGTACTTAATTTTCGTTCACCAAGGAAAAGCTTTGTAGTCTTTTCTCCAAATCAACAAAATAATTACATTTAAATTTAGTTCCTGAAAAAGCTCATCGGAGTATGATTTACTTGGTTAAAACTATGAGAACCATCTTTTCATATTTTCTTTTTCGCCTTTATTACTAGAAAGTTTTGTACTCAATTCAGGACCCAAATGTAAGGATGAGCTTGTCTGAAGTACCTAGAGAAGTAACTACTTCTTTAACCGCCCCTAGGTGGTCTCATCAGATTTTTACTTTATATTCACACACCTCAAATCCCTGTAGAACAATTCAGCAAATAAATGCTAAAGAAGTCCATTGAGGGACGCCTGGGTGGCTCAGTGGTTGAGCACCTGCCTTCGGCCCAGGGAGTGACCCCGGGGTCCCAGGATCGAGTCCCACGTCGGGCTCCCTGCATGGGGCCTGCTTCTCCCTCTGCCTCTCTCTCTCTCTCTCTCTCTCTCTCTCTCTGTCTCTCATGAATAAATAAATAAAATCTTAAGAAAGAAGTCCAGAGAGAGACAGACAGAGACAGAGAGCATTTGTTGATTGGTAAAGAAACGTGTTCGTCAGAATTTTTTTTGTGGAATGATTTTCATAAATACCCCATACAAAAAATTTATTGAAGACCCAGTCTTCACACGTAGTGGTTAATTCTATTTTAAAAATTCGCATGAGTCTGCCATTTTTACTTTAAGTACTAGGACGTCAATTATTTTTTCAGTAGTAAACTAGCAACTAATTAAAATAGTCATGTCATACAGAACTGAACATTTCTACTGATGGTTTACCCCTGCTATTACCTCCAAGAAGACGGGCCCAGTGATAGAGGCCCATGGTAACGCAAACTAGGGAATGACACAAATGATGACTGTCCTCATACTGGGGCAGACTGAGGTCCTTGGTTTCCAGGAGGCAAGACTTGTAGGAAAGGTGAGGCTGGATGAGCTGCTTTATTCTCCCAGCTGAATTTCCATGGGATTTGTCTACTAACCAGGAGATTCCAGGAATAGCAGCTACTGTCTTAAAAGTCCCCATGAGTCCCAGACCCAGAAATGTATCCATATCATTTAAATTGGTCCCAAGCATAGCAGTGACTAAGAATTTTGTACACCAGAACCCATCATCACCACCAACTCACGCCCGCCCCCCCCCGCTGCATCTTTCATCAATTTGCAATAACAAAACCCTGTAATTTTATGGGAAAAGGTCTTTCAGACTTCACTTGCTCATGTTAAGATTTTGCTCCATTTGCCAAAGGCTGATTAAAAATTAAGCAAAAATCATTAGGGTTTTTGGTTGTTCTTACAGTCTCCAATATGCAATAGTTCTAATATTAGTAGGAAAAGGAAGAGATTATTCATATTTAATTTAGCTAATTAATGACTTAAGTAAAAATTTCACAATACTATAAAAGATTTCTAGCTATAATTGTTAAAAAAGATGCAGAGATAAATAAATCTACTGATTAATAGAGATCATTTGTGAGAAAAGTATTTTCCTTACATGATGATGATCCCGTTATCAATGGAAAACGAGTCCGAAGGTAACCCAGCAATGTTCCAGGCCCGAATTGTCACTGCTTCTCCCAGGATACCCATAAGAGAATAGTCATCAGAGCAGGGAATATCTTTGCTTTTGCACAAATTTGTCCACTCCTTGATTTGGTTCTTTAAGACACAGAGATAGGAAAACAAATGAATACTTTGTAAACCCCTCGATTACACTTTATTCCTTGAGTCAACCAACCATTGTTGAAACTGCACCTCAAAAGACAATGTATCAGATTTTTTCATATAGAACTATAATTTAGAAGGCCCATGATGCATTCAAATAAAAATTAACTATATCCAATATTAATTTTAGATACATCATTTCATAGTAAAGTCAAAGTCAGAATTTCATATCTGAAAAGAACAATTGCCAATCTCTATTCTAAAGCTACACTTGACAAAGTAGTTGGAGACCATCATTATTCCGTATATTTTAAGTTTTTTATGTTTTTTAGTAATCTCTACATCCACTCTATAGGAGCTTGAACTCACAACCCCGAGGTCAGGAGTCGCACGCTTCCCTCTGACTGAGCCAGCCAGGCACCCCCATATATATTCTTTAAATTACAAATTTCCAGTAAGCCTTAATACAGTATTATGGTTGAACTGGTAGGGGACATTTTTTTCTGGCTCTTCTATGCCTGGCGGGGAGAGATCATGGCGGGGCTAGTAGGCACCAACAAGGATCAGGGCACATACTGGAGTGTGCGATATCCCACCAGGGGCATGGTTTGCTAGGTTGCTCAGGAACCAAAAGGGTAGTTCAAGTCCAGGTTCACAAGCACAAAGTCAGAAGTCAAGGTCCAACTTGGGGTTACACATCAAAGAGCGCAGAAACAGCGAGAGACAAGGCCAGAGGAAAACCAGGTGAGGAAGGGACGTGGGAAAGAGGTGCAGACACCCAAGGTGCTGGCACCAGCTGACAGGCAGATAATAGTGCTGTGGGTGCTGGGTGGTGCTGGCTGAGAGGGCACAGGGGGGGCACCATCATCTGCCCCGGCTCCTGTCCAGCCGGCTCCACCAACACTCCCCTCTGTTGCACATGAAAGGCCACGACAGGTTAGGGGGAACTGGTGACGTTCGGGACCTTGACTGGTCTGTCACTTTGTAGAATGTCGCACAGTAGCATCCCTGCGATGTTCCCTCGTGATTCAACTCAGGTCATGCACCTTCAGCAAGAATATGATAGACACAACGTTGTGTTCTCACCACATCATATCAGCAGTACAGGTTTCAAACTCTTCATTTATTGAGGACACTGATTTTTAACCCTTGGTGCAGCTGTCACCTACAGGCTTCTGTCTCATACATGTGTGATCTCAGGTGTGATGAAAGCTTCTTTGGATGGTGGGACCCAACACAAGACACTCCGATAGACGAAGAGCTCAACTTCTTGCTACCTGTACTGCCCAACGGGAGAAAGATGCCCCACAGGAGGTCACCCCCAGATAAGACGGCAACAGCACACTGGGAAATAGGCCAGTACACATGGGGCGGGATGCAGGAGGGTCAGCTAGGCTGCAGGGGGGGCTTCCTTGGGGTGGGGTAGGCCTTTTCCACAGGCCGGCCAAGAAGGCGCTGTCCTCGGTGCTAGGTGTCCGGGGGCCCCTGGAAGCTGACTGCCTGTTAGAACCTCGAGGCCAAGCTGAGAAGGGAAATGATTGGCCTGAGGGCTGAGCTAACTAACCCCCGAAAAGAATTCAGAGGTTTCACTCAGGATTCAACACCGAATCAAGGCAGCTCTCTCTGGGAGATACTGTGTTATGGCTTCTGCACGGCTCTTTTCCCCTTTGCCTCCCTCACGAATGAGCATTTCGTGGGGAGATATCATAGCTGTACTATCGAGCTTTGCCAGACACTCATTTTTAAGATGTATGAATTTATGTCATTACAGATTTATCTTCTTCTAAGTTTTTTAGTCTCTTTCTTAAAAAATATAATTGACATATCACATGATAGTAATTTCAGGTGTACAGCATGAGGATTCACTTCTTGTGCATACTGGGAGCTCAGCATAGGGAGTCTAGTTAACATCCATCATCAGAGTCACAGAAATGTTTTTTTACGGGAACTTTTAAGACCTTGTGACTTTCAAATGTATGATACAGGATTATCAACTATAGTCACCATGCTGTACATTGCATCCAAGGACTTATTCATTTTATAACTGGAAATGTGCACCTTTGGAACCCCTTCACCCATTTTGCTCACATCTTTTATCCAATGGGTTATAATATGTTACCATCATTATTGATTGTTGATTTGATCGTAGAAGTAACTTCAAACTCAACTTTATGTCCTTTTAACATGTCTGTGATTCTTTGAGCACTTTCTTTCTTACTCTTGCTTTTTTTTTTTTTTAAAGATGTATTTATTTATTCATGAGACACACACAGAGAGAGGGAGAGATACAGGCAGAGGGAGAAGCAGGCTCCACGCAGGGAGCCTGATGCAGGACTTGATCCCAGGATAACGACCTGGGCCAAAGGCAGGTGCCCAACCACTGAGCCACCCAGACATTCCATTTACTCTCACTTTAAAAAGATATTGTCCTATTATCAAGTTCAGGCTAACCAAGTATATTCCTACTGTTTTAAGTTCAGCCTGAATAGCAACCTAAATGACAAAGTCCTTTTGCCATACAAAGCAACATAGTCACAGGTATAAAACTACACGAAAAATTCTGGGGGCAAAGTCTCATCTTTTATGAATACTTAAAAACTGTCACCTGGCTTTCCGTTGGGTTTGGTTGTTGATACCAGGAAGAGGTGGTGTGGCTGTGGAGGGAGGAGGGGTATAAAGTATGTCTGTTTTGAATTCCACTCTCTAGTGCATAGTTCCTACTGGCATGTTTTGATCTCTTTATTGTCAGGCTACAGGGTAGACTTTTGGGGAAAATCTGGAGGTTTTGTCAAATATAGCATGATGCTGATGTTGGCATGATAGTCAATAATATGGGGAAGAAGTAAAGAAAACAAAACAATAGTGACTGTGGGATGTTGTTTATAGTTGACCAGTGAAGCATGTTATCATATTTCTGGATTAAAAATTTAAGTGGCCCAATAATGCATCTAAGGGTACAGCAGCAGAGAGTCACTGAAATGAACGTGAGGTGCTCTGAACAAGCTTCTCTAAATACAAGCCAGGAGCCTTGGCTAGTAATCAGCTGATGCAACAGATGGTAGCAATGAAAAATTGACCATTAAGAGTGTCACATTGGTGAAAATATCCACTACCACCAAAACAGTTTTGACTCTGACTATAGGCAGGGAAAACGAGAAAGTTCAAATTAATTCAACTCCAGAGCTTATATGTCCTGACAGCCCTGTAGGATTCTGTTGTAGAGAGTGGTATGAGCACTGCAGTTAAAGCACCATGGGCCCAGTTATCCTAGAAGTGGGGGTTTCCATGTTTTATTTATGAAGAGTGCCAGAAGTTCTACGAAGGAGTTGATGAATAATTAACAGCTACTCAGATTCAAGCTTGGAAGGAGGGGATCCAGCTATTTATTGAGGGATCTTGGTATCCAGAGACTTGGATACTTTGAAAAGAACCAAGATTGTTGTGAAGTTTTTTTGTTGTTGTTGTTTGTTTGTTTGTTTGTTTGGTCTTAGTTGGGTTTCCCAGAAGCAGACTTTGAGATGAAGGCTTAGGTGAAGTGATTTATGAAGGAAGGGGTACTGGGGGGGGGGCTCTACAAGGACTGGGAAGAAGCCAATAAAAGTGAGGGATCAGCCAAAGTTCTGCAGCAGGTGGCTTTGGTTTGATCCCACAGAGAATGTAAGTTAGTTCTTAGAGCTGTTCCAACCAGAGGGAAGGGAGGCAGATTCTCATGCTCCCCCTTCTGTTAGTCATTCATCCAGGCATACCCTAGGGGGGAAAAAATCCCCAGGCCATTGTAGCTCTCCAGACACTGCACAAGGTGGATTCTAAGAACCCAAAGGAAGTCTGCAAAAAGAGTCGTAGGCACTGGTTATTGGATATGAAAGTGCAGGAAGCCAGGAGGGCATCTGGACAGATACTGATGTTGCCACTATAACCTCATGCTTACAAGTGAATGGGAAACTTCTGATGGGGTGTAAACTGCCAGCTGCCCTGACCTGAGAGAGAGAGAGCGAGAGAGAGAATGAGATCAGAGTGGGACATAGAGAATAAATTCACAGGAAGGAGCAGCAACATCGGAGACTCAAGGAAAGTAAAGGCCTAGGGAAGCAAGGAAGGGGTAAAATTGCCTTGAAGCCCTCACAGGGATGAAATGGGATGGAATGACAGGGCTACTTGAATCATGGATGAGGACAGTGGATGTGAGTTCACAGGAGTTTGGGTTGTACCTGTGTCTAGCTTGAGTGTCACTTTACATCTGTCACGAAACTCCAGGGTCTGGTTCTGGACCTCAATGTTCTCTTGAAGGATTTGTGTGGTGGGCTGATAGGCCCACCACACAAATGGTGGAAGTGGGTGTCTGTGGAGTCAGCAAGATCCAGTGCCCAGGAACAAGTCGGTCAGAGAGGCAGGGTGGGGAGACACGGTACTTTCAGATTGGCACTGGAACGCTCAATAGGAGCCATACCCCGGAGTATGTTGGGAGCCAACAGGGAAGGGGAAGGGCGGCCACGGCTACCCCTTCCATTGTTCTAAGTTGATGGAGGAGAGCAGAGAGATTGTTAAATTAGGATTCTGACTACAGGTGACTACAGGTCACATCCCTGCTGTGTCATTAACCAGCTATGTGGCTCTAAGCAGCTCCCTTCATCTTTATAAGCCTCAGTCTCTGAAACTGTGGAGCAAACAAGTCTATTACCAGAGTCTCATGGTGAACATGAACTATTTATTTGAACTATGAGGTGTTAATGCCATAGCAAGAAACAGTGATTCAGAGATAGAAATGAACAAAGTGAGGAAGAGTGTGAGGGTCATGCACCAGGACAAGGGTTACCAGGTCCCAAGGAGACCAGAAAGATCACGTGTTTGAAGAGTTTAAATCAGTTTGGTTAAAAACAAACAAACCAAAACAGTGGCCTCCAAGAAACAACCCTACTTAAGAGAAAGCCCCCAAATTAAGAAAGGCTCGACTGAGACCATGTGCAAATGTTTTGAAAAAAAGAAAGAGAGAAAGAAGAAAAGTGAGTTGTCAATTATTTTCTGTACTTGCTTGACACCAGAAGCTATTGCCAAATGTTGTAAAATTTCTCTCTTCTCCCTATTCTCCTTCTCTTTCTCTTTTAGTGCTTTTAATTTTTCTAAATCTCTCCTCCTGCTTTGACAGGGCCATGTTCTGGGTTGGATTCCAGTTCAACTTTTCAAAAGATATGCTGGGTTTCATTCAGGAATGGGCTGAAAAGTACTAGAAAAAAGCAGGAAGAAGAAATAGAAGTGGGAACTGGGTCACAAAGAAGGAGGCCGACTCCATCAAAGGGGTGGAAATTCGAAGCAGGAAACTTGGCATTAGGTTTCTAGGAAGCCACTTACTGATTTGGTCTAAGTCAGCCTGCCTTTTCCTGCCCTGAAGTTTTAGTGTCTGAAGTGATTTTTGAAATGATTCATTCCTGAGGCTCATAGAGAGTAGTTGATTAAACACACATACACACCAAAAAAAAAAAAGATAAGAAAAAATCCTGATCCCCTTATACTGGTTTAGGAAAGGAAATTTTATATTTAGGGCCCACCATTTCATGTTACCTTTTAAAATCAACGTTTCTAAAACAATTTGATTTAGAAGAATATTTGATAAGGCATCTTACGGCTATCAAGCCAATTTACAGAGTAACTAAAATACACAACTAGAAATTACCTGGAAACTCCTCACTCCTTGTTCTTAACCAAAAAAAAAAAGAGCAAGCAAACAAAATCTCCTAAGATTGGTTAGTATTGCTAGGGGAGGGCTAGAAAGAGACCTTAGAAATCGACTAGTACTCTTTACCTGTCGATAGTTAGATGTAAAGGCGCCCAGGTAGGCGACAACTCCCGAGGAAATCAGGATGTCACCTGTCAGGTTGATGTACAACTGCCCCAGCTCCAAAGCTGTAAGGCTCCAGCGTGTTTTCTCACCCCCCAGGCCTCCAATCAGCTGCTCAGCTCGTTCTAGCTTCTTGCTGCACAAGTCAACCTCAAAAATAAAAGTCAGCTGTTAGCAACACCCGCAAGTAGAAAATAAGTTAAGATTTCCCCAAGATTTTGCCCTCAGAGATAAATTATTTTTTTCATTACAAACTTTCCACTGGAATTTTTTTAACTCTCTAAAAAAAAATGTGAGCTATTTCACTATGAAGGCTGGAAAGTCCATGGAATGTTAGAATTGCTTTTCATGATAAAGTTTGTACAGTAAGGATGTACAATAAAGTATACACAATTTATGAAATTCTTAGTGGCTACTTACCACGTAATGCAGGGATAGCTCTATTTAAGGAAAGTGGGAGACACTGATATTTGCTTAAGTAATAAAGGACATTCTGTAGCAGATATGAATGTTTTCCCTCAAGTTTAAATACTCTAAATGCATTTTATTTCAAATGTTCTATCAAAATCTTTCCCTCATTTAACTTACAGTTGACTTAATGATAATTCTAAAGGTTAAATGTTTAAAAGTTGTAATAATTCATGCAAACTTGCAAAGCACAATTTTCAAGTTGTTAAATTGTGTCAACCTACTCACACACTTGCAATTAACCTTCAATTAGGACATCAATCAATAGCTGAGAGCCTACTTTGTGCAGAAGACTGTCAACCAAATTTGATTATGCGTAATTAAGCAATGTGATTAAAAAAAGAAAAAGGATAATTACAAAGGTGGAAAACTGGGGGAAAAGCCATTTCAACCCAGGCAATGGCAATATTCCAGTAAAATACCTGAATTATTTTAGTTTAATTTTCAGTGACTTTGCATCATTATTCTTGGATAAAGACAAGACCAAGCAAAGGCTCGCTTAAGGTTCAAAATGAAATGACTGACATGGAAAAAAGTAAACAATTGATAAAAGCAGAAGCATTTAGATTACTGTGGAATATGAATTTGGCCAATACTTTTTCCTAATGCTATTAATATTTATATGAAATAAATTCTTTTAGACCAAAATATCTAAAATACTAAATTGGTTTATCTAAAGATAGGCTTGAAAAAGCAATGGTATATAGTTGGTAATATTTTTGTGCTTCACAAATTTAAATCTTTTGTTTTTAAATTTTCCCTCTTTAATATTTTCTGTCTTCCTGGCTTGTTTCTCCATCCTTTTTTTCAGTAATGTTTGTAATAAACTGAATTATGTCTCAGACCACAATAAAGTTGCTATCAGAAACTATCAAGTAGAAATATTGTAACTAAAATTTTGCCCCCAAAAGCAGTTGTTAGTACACACATAAGCATATATTCATTTTACATTACCATTATTTCCAACATTTCGTCACAAAAAATAAAATTTCAAACCTACTACAGAGTTGGCAAATATTTACAATAAACCACACACCAGCCTTTCATATTACTTAAACTAAAACTGACCGCTTGGAAATCATGCTGTGTCATAAGTAAAATTTCTAAAGATGAGCAATGTCATGTATTTGTACACAACAGAATTTGGTCACAGCCTCTAGGAAGAAACAGTCTGGGAAAGAGCGCACTATTAGAGCCAGATTGCCTTTGTCCAGACTTCAGCCTCCATGCTTAGAAGCTGGGTTGACCATAGGCAAGTTACTTGATCATTCTGTGCTTTAGTTTCTGCAAAATGATACAGAACGATGACCTCCTTCAGAAGGCTGTTTCGCGAATAAATGAGACCAACACACGCTGCTCCCAGAACAACAGTGACTTGCAGAGGAAGCACTCAATAAATATTGACTGTTATAAAATATTTTGACTTTTTTTCCCCCTGGAACATAATCAGACTTGAGCAGTTAGTTATTACAAATAGTTTCACCCTTTTAGTCTTAAAATAATTTTCAGAGGACACAGTGTGGTTCTGGGTATTGAGTTCTTATCTCAGTTCTGCTGTCAACCTTTAGACAACCCAAGTCACTTAATATTTTGGTTCTCCATTTCCCTACCTATAATATGAAGGGTTATTTAAATAATCTAGCTCAATAGTCTGGTAATCTAAACCAGAGATAATTGACTTTGGTCGGGGGAGGGGAGACAAAAAGCCCAGAAAGTAAAAATTTGAGGCTTTGTGGATTGAGAGGCAAAAACTGACGATATTGTGTAGGTACTTATACAATCATTTACTGTATAATCATAAAAAATGTCAACACCATAATTAGCTTGCGGGCCATACAAAAACGGGCAACGGTGGATTTGGCCCATGGGCCATGGTTTGCCAATCCTCAACCAGAAGGAAAGCAGGAGATTGTGGCTGTTATTTACCAGTGCAAACAATATTTTTATTGAAGTAATTAGGATTCGTCCCTATTTGTCTATGTTATCACATACCTGGTTTTCCAAATCAGCCTTTTTCTGTTTATTTAGTTCCAGTGTATCTTGAAGCTTGGCCAGCTTGTCCTGAACTTCACGCAGGGCTCCCTGCTTCTTTCGAAGACCATCCATAGCAATTTTAAGCTCCCCTTCGGCTGCAGCTAGTTTTATCTTTTTGGGAGCTACTATTTTTGCCACTCTGCAAAAAGTAAAATTAGAGAATTAGATATACATTTTATACTGTAGTACATTTTCTATCACTGAATTTTTCTATCCTTACTATAACTCAAAACACATCTTTATGCAAAAATATATTCTGTATTTCATAGTCATAATCTGTATTTCATCTAGCGATCCAACCTGACCTCAGCACATATGAAATGATGATCAAAATAGATATCAAAGATGGGTAACATTTTCAAATAAGTGATTTTTTTCAAATAAATAATTTTTTACCCAATATAAAGTATTGATTATTGACAGTATGAATATTGGTCATTTTATAAAAGGAAAACAGTTTATGTGAAATACTGCAGTGTTTATGAAAACTAGTCTAATTCATAAAGCTTAATTCTTAGGAGGTGAGGTGTTTTACCTATGTCATTCTGCTCCTTAAAATTTTTCAGAATTTATCTTTAATTAAAACTTGCCATCTATAAACATATATGTTGATAATAGAAGGGACTATATAAGAAAAAGATTGAATCTAAATTACCTTCTACCTGGGAAATGGTATCAGTGATGTTAGCTTTCTAAAGAAATGATAAAATATTAAATTAAAATTTATCATTAACATAGCATGGTCTGAAACCCATACAGTGAACAATAGATCTGTATAATGATTCAAATTGTGTATGAGTTTGAAAGACATCCTGTAAGAGTTGCTTTTTCAAGAATAACTCATAAGTTTTGCCGGTTTGTACAAAACATAAGTGGTTCTCATACAATCACCAGAAAAGACTCCTTGTCTTACAAAGAATATATATATATATCACACTAGTGGTTTTCAAAATGTGGTCCAAGACATGCTTCATCCCTTTGGGGGTGTCCATGACATCCTCTCCTGTCCAACTAAACATCTGAGTTAGGCTGTATTTTATTCGTATACTTCAGTTGGAACAATATATTGCAGCAGATTGAACGAAGATGCAGTTTGAGAGTCCAGCTATCTCATACTGGTCACATATTAAAGAGATTTGCAAAAATATAAAACATCACTACTGTTCTCATAATTTTTGTGAAAAATGTGAATAAAAAATAAGTTATTTATGTAACATGCAATATTTTTAATGAGTTAATAGTTGTTTCAAATTTCTCTGTTTCAACTTCTAATATGATAAACACATTTTTGGTGTCTTCAAGAATTTTTAAGAGTATAAAGGGTTCCTGAGCCCAAAAATGTTTACACACCACTGTATTATATATTTGACATAATCTTGCCTTCAGTAAATATGTACACACATAAAGATACTAGATATGAAAGTTTTATACTGTCTAAATGACCAAACAGGAAAATAAAACACAGGGTTTTGTTGTTGTTGTTGTTAGTACTTACTTATCATACGAATCCATTGCTATGACCCATTTGCAAAGACCTTCAGCTGCTGTGGAAGCATTTCTAATCTTTTCTGGAACAAAATCTGGATTTGGAATATAATTTTTTCTTATGATATTCATATAAGCTGCAGGAATGTTGTCCTTGTCGTATTCATGAAGTGACTGTAGAAATCGGATGTCACCAAGAAGTCTCTTCGCTGGACCCCAGAAATCCTCTATTTTTTTCCCTGAACCTGTTGGGTCAGGGATTTTGTCAGCTTTGATGCCTTTCAAGATGCATATAGCTTCCATAACAAGCTTGACACCAGCAGGAGGACTCTTCATGGATTTTACCACTGTAATGTCCTAGAAATAACAACATGCTAATCATTAGAAAAGAAATTTTGTTGACAAATTACGTCTAATTGGCTCCTATTTTCAAACTAAACCGTAAGATAGAAACTCACTGTGTTTACTGGATAGAAATGGTGACAGCGATAGAATTCTGTCAAAAAACATTGAGAAGTTTGTCCCAAAGGAAAAGTTAAGAACAACAACGACAAAATAATGGAAATATGCCCTAATATGAGATTGCTCATGACGTAAAGTCAACTTCAAAAATATGTAACAGAGATTTGAGATTTGGCTGTTGCAAAATAAGAGTTTTGTAGCTTCTTAAAAATTTTTTTTTAAAGATTTTATTTATTTATTCATGAGAGAGACAGGGAGAGAGAGAGAGGCAGAGACACAGGCAGAGAGAGAAGCAGGCTCCCTGTAGGGAGCCCGATGTGAGACTCGATCCCAGGACCCCAGAATCACGCCCCAGGCCGAAGGCAGGTGCTCAACTGTTGAGCCACCCAGGCGTCCCAGCTTCTTAAAAATTATGAAAGTAATAGATGCAAACATTAGAAAAACACAGAGAAATTTTACATACAAAAAATATCCTGTAAACCTGTAATATCTAGTTAACTACTGCAAATATTTTAAATTTATATTTCTTCTATATGTTTTCTATGTCACATATACTATAAACTAGTGTATATGCTACATTTTCACCAATTTGGAATTATAGTATACATAACATTCGTGCTGTTTCACAACTTTTCATATTTCAGTAACAATATATAGTGAACATCATCCTTACATCAATGAAACACATCATTTTAATGGCTGCATGACCTTCTGATATATAGACATGAACCATAATTCTCATACCCTATGTTTTTTTCCTCTATTTTTCTTTTACTATTGCAATTGCCATGTTGAATTAACAGCTTTGTGATTTTTATTGTTAAAGCTTTTGGCACATATTGACAAACTCCTCTCCAGAAAGTATAAAAGCTGTTCTACTACATATACCCTCAGCAACAATGCTAGGCATTCTGATAAGCAAAAGAAATCATATTTTAATCTGTTTTTTAATACAAGTGAGGTAGGATACATTTTCATATGTTTATTGACTACTTGGGCTTCCTTTTTTGTGAATTACTTCTTCATATCATTTACTATCTTATAACTATTTTTTATTGATTTATAAGCTTTTTACATAGAGGCATCTTAATCTTTTGTTTGCCATGTAGTTCAAATATTATCTCCCAGTGTTTTTACACTTCTGTGATGTTTATATTAAACAAAATGTGTTGGTTTTTAGGTAGTAGAATTTGTAACTTAAATTTTTTTTATAGTTATGAAAAGCAGAAGAGTATCCAGAGCACATATGCTACAAACAATTTTGTCTAGGTTTTTTTTTTTTTTCTGATTTCTCTCACATTTAAGAAATCCAAGGGCCTGGTCCATTGCAAGATATAAACATGACCTGCATTTTTCTACTATCTTATAGTAATATAATTGTTTATATTTAAATTTTAATCACTCTGAAATTTATATTGGAGTTAGGCGTGAAGAAAGGATCTCTCCTCACCCAAAAGTCCAGCACAATTCTCAACATTATGTTTAAAAATTCACCTTTATCTTTCTTAATTGAACTATCCCCCTTTCACATCTAAATTTTTAATGCTACATTTCATCCAGTCTAAGACATGCTATTATAAAGTACAACATTGTAGGCCACGCTACTAAGTCTCACCAAAATAAAAAACCCCAAACACTAACCAACACTGACACGGTAGGTTATCACATCTACTGTGAGGTGTACACCGATTACAACAGTGTCTAAATGTGCAAAGTGCACCTTGGAATTAAACTACACACGTAGGTCCTATGCCTCTATCTACCCCTGTACTGCAAAAGTGTTGTGCAAAGGTCTTGACACAACCGAGGTTTTAGGGTGGGTTCTGCAATAAGGCAGCTTTCTCCTTTTCCAAAACTGTGAGTCATGCACACACACTTGTTTTATTTCAGATCAGTCGGGGAATTCTCTTGCCCATTTGAGTTGCATCAGGTGCAGAGCCAACCTGGCTTCCCTGAGCCAGGCGAGGCAGGCGTGGTGCACGGCTGTGCTCCTACCTGCGCCGTCAGGGTATCCAGGGCCGAGAGCGCCGACTCCAAGATGGGCAAGGCCTCCGCCAGGTCCGCATCACACTCGTCCTTGATGGCCTTGGCAGCCAGGGCTTGCTCGTTTGCTATTGTTTCGTCGGCTTTCACCACTTTTTCGGTTTTGGCCACCTCTACAGACTCCCTCTCGATGATTGCCATCATCTCGTCCACCTCTTTGCTCGCAACCTTCAACTGGGGATGGAGCGCCTCCAGCTCGGTTTGCATCGTGGCCACTTGAGATGCCGCAGAATCCAGTTTGTCCAAGCCCACTTCATACCTCTTCTTCATTTTCATGACCTCGCTGGAAGCAGACAGGTAAAGCAGGTTAGGCATCAGGTGCTGTGCCCTTCAGGGAAAAGCCTGAAATGTCCTTGAGCTTTTCAGGCTTTTCCCCAGGCATCACTAAAGGAGTGGTATGAAAGATTTTCACTAACAATTTGTCAAAATCCTGAGCTTCAGACAAAATTCTGAGCTTCAGAATAGCCAGTTGTGCACAATTAGAGCCAAAAGGATGCTGTGTTCGTTTTTGTGTGTCCCGTACCTAGCACAGGATCCAGGCATTGAACAGAATTCCAAAAGCTTGTGTGTTATATACGAGGGATAAGGCAAGGCGTGGTCATTACCAAAAGGAATTGTGTACCTCTAAATTAGTCACTTTGGGAAGTTTATCCCTACAACATGCTACCGTTCCTCAAAATCTTTTCATAATCACATCTTTTAAACAGACTTCAGGGCCCAAAATATATTATCTTGAATGTTGCCAAAGGTGGCAGATGATTTTAAGGAGTATTCAATATAATTGTTTATTAAGACAATAATGATGGGAGGCCTGGGTGGCTCAGCGGTTGAGCATGTGCCTTGGGCTCAGGGTGTGATCCCGGGGTCCTGGGAACCAGTCCCACATCAGGCTCCCTTCAGGGACCCTGCTTCTCCCTCTCCCTATGTTTCTGCCTCTCTCTCTCTCTCTCATGAATAAATAAATAAAACCTTAAAAATAAGACAATAATGACAAAATGGATAGATAATAACACTCAACACTGTGTGCAAAATGATTACAAAGCAATAACAGTTGATTGGGAATACAATAGTATTTTATGTGCTTTAAACATTTTATCTGCTTTCATGTGTGTTCTCTGGATAATTAATTATATGTTAGATGTAGAGAAAGCTCTTTTTTTATAATTCATTTCATTTAAAATATTTGATATACCATAATGTTTCAGAGTAAAAGGGGACATATTTTATAAATCATCTTCAAAAAAGAGGTTGGAAAAAAAAAAAAAGAGGTTGGAGTAGATAACAAACCAGCCTGATGACTGTGTAAAGGCAGAAGCATACTCTTCAGGTGGGGGCTTAACTGGCTTGAACTGGAGTAGATAACAGGAAATACATTAAAAAGACTGCCACAGGGGGGAAAAAAAAAACCCCACATACCTCACATTTAGAAGTGAGGGTATACTATGTTTTGTCACACATTTATTTCCCTTAGTCAGAAAAATACTTGACATAATAGGAAATGAGGGGATTGGATACATAATAACATTATCTGGGAATTTGGTTTTCCAAAATCTTATAGAACAAGAACAGGAAAGTTTCCATACTGTGGTTGATCCCATGTGATGGTTTGCTAACTAAACTACTGGCATCTTAGCAGGTGACCTGCTAACTTGCTTCTAGGTTACCAGAGAACCTGGCTATAAAGAGATCTGGAAGCTTTAGCTATTAAGGGAAGAGTAACCAAAGGATGGGGATCCCAGCTGAGGTAAAGAATAATTTTTTTTAAAAGGTTTTAAAACTTATTTTTTACTTGAGAGAGGGAGAGAGAGTGCGAGAGTGAGAGTGGGGAAGGGTGGAGCAGAGGGAAAGAAACCCAAGCAGACTCCCAGCTGAGCACAGAGCCCTAAACGGGGCTCAATCCCATGACCTGGGATTGTAAGTAAGCTCATGACCATTAGTAAGCTCATGACCTGAGCCGAAACCAAGAGGCAGACAATCAAATAAGCCACCCAGGTGCCCCATAGAGAAGTTTTTTAAAAAGAGGAAGATTTGAAAGGCAAATAAGAATAACTAAAAATATCTAGAAAACTATAACTTTCAATTTTCCTAAAACTTTGTATCTCATTTTCATAATATTTCTTTCAGTTAGGATGGCCTTAAACATTTTAAGTGTACAATCAGAGACATAATATCCAAAATGTAATAAGACTCTCCAAAAAGGTTTAATATTCTTGGATGGGAAAATATGGAAGAAAAAAAAAGGCAAGATTTCATTAAGATTTCATTAAGTTAAAGATCATAAGATCTACATGGAAAGATATAGTAATGTAGATGCAAATTTCACTAAGTAGATGCAAAAAGTACTGATGATATGATTCAAACATGGGAGTATGGATCATGGTGCATAGGAAAGCTCTCAAACCCCAGCTGCAGAAGATATTACAATAGTCACTGTAAATATGGATGAGGAGTATCCTACCAGGATGTAGGTAGCATCCTGGACAACATGGGAAAAGATGCTTCAAAATGCTTGACATAGTGGGTTAGCACAGGAAGATTTAGAATTAATTATAGTTAATATGCAAACATTAAACTTTGCATCAATATTTTTACACCATGAAATTTGTGCATATTTGTATTTTAAGTATGTATTCTAATATTTAAAAGAATTCAGTCTGTTAGGTTCACAGATCAACCTTACAATCCAATATAAATTATGTAATTGAGCAAGAGCTACATTTCTGTTTTAAAGTAAAAATAGCTCATAAAGTTTATAGATAATACTAAACATTTAAAAGAACGTAAGGCCCACCCTCTGTATTAGTTTAACTAACTAGGCTTTATAAATTATTAAAGTACCTAGGAAAGTTTGATTTGTTAAATCAGACCTCAAAGGGAAAATAAAAACCTTTAAAAATTATAAATGCAACATAAAAATTTTGCTGAAATTACTTTTTAAACATGACCAAACATTCCTGAAGCTTCCCTTAAAAGGTAGATCAGTAAAAATTTCTAAATATCTAATTTTGTAGCATAACATAATGTTTTTACATTTTCTAATATATTGGGTATTTTTTAGAATCAAAGAAACTCTTGAATAAACTTTTTGTTTGCATCTAAAAGTCACGCCCAGCAGATTGAAGGGGGTTAAGATGGCAGCATAGTAGGAGGACCCTAGGCTTGCCTCCTCCCAGAACACAGCTAGATAAATCCCAAATACTTCTGAATACCCAAGAAACCACTATACAACTGACAGAATAAACTGCACAACTAGAGGGAGAGAAGAGGCCACATTGTGGAAGGGAGGAGGTATCTGATTTGAGGGATAATCGCTCCGGATATAAATGGACTAAGGGCTCTAGTCAAAAGACATCGAGTGTCAAGATGGATTAAAAAAAGACCCATCCATATGCTACCTATAGGAGAGTCACTTTAGACCCACGGGTTGAAAATATGGGACGAAGAATCCATTATCATACTAATGGACATCAAAAGAAAGCTGGAGTAGCCAAACATACAACAAACTAGATTTTAAACCAATGACTATAATAAGAGATGAAGAAAGGCATGACCTCATAAAAAAGGGGTCTATCCAACAAGAAGATCTAGCAGTTGTATGCATTTATGATGCTAACTTGGGAGCACCCAAATATATAAATCAACTAATAACAAATATAAGGAAATTCATCAATAATATAATAATAGCAGGGAACTCTGACACCCCACTCACAGCAACGGACAGATCCCCTAAGCAGAAGATCAGCAAGGAAACAGTGGCTTTGAATGACACACTAGACCAGGTGGACTTAGCAGATATAGTCAGAACATTTCATCCTGAAGCAACAGAATACACATTCTTTTTTGAGTGCACATAGGACCTTCTCCAGAATAGATCACACACTAGGTCACAAGTCGGGCAGGCCTCAATAACAAAAAGACTGAGATCATATCATGCATATTTTCCAACCACAATGCTATGAAACTTGAAGCCAACCACAAGAAAAAATTTGGAAAGACCAGAAATACCTGGAGGTTAAAAAAGCATAATAAAGAGTGAATGGGTCAACCAAGAAATTCAAGAAGAAATTTAAAAGTACATGGAAACAAATTAAAATGAAAACATGATGATCTAAAGCCTTTGGGATGCAGAAAAAGCTGCCATAAGGGGGAAGCATATAGCAATATAGGCCTACCTCAAAAAGAAAAAAAATCTCAAATACACAACTTAACCTTGCACCTAAAAGAGTTAGAAAAAGAACAACAAATGAAGTCTAATGCCAGCAGAAGAAAGAAAATAATAAAGAGCACTAATAAATGATATAGAATCAAACCAAAAAAGAAAAAAAAAACCCAGTAAAACAAATCCACAAAACCAGGAGTTAGTTCTTTGAAAGAATAAACAAAATTGATAAACCTCTAAACAGACTCATCAAAAAGAAAAGAGAAGGGACCCAAATAAATAAAAATCACAAATGAGAGAGGAGAAATCACAACCAACACTGCAGACATATAAATAGTTATAAAAGAATATTATGAAAAATTGTATGCCAACAAATTGGGCAATCTGAAAGAAATGGATAAATGCCTAGAAACACAGAAACTACCAATACTAAAACAGAAAGAAAGAGAAAATTTGACAACCCTGAAACCAGCAAAGAAACTGAAGCAGGAATCAGAAATCTCCTAACAAACAAGAGTCCATGGCCAGATAGCTTCCCAGGGGAATTCTCTGAAACATTTAAGGAAGAACTAATACCTAGTCTTCTGAAGCTGTTCCAAAAATAGACATGGAAGGAAAAATTCCAAAATCGTCCTATAAGGCCATTATTACCTTGATTCCGAAACAAGGCATTGCTGAAAACTACAGAACACTAATTAAAGAAACTGAAGAGGACACAAAGAAGTGGAAAAATATTCCATGCTCATGGATTAGAAAGGCAAATATTGTTAAAATGTCTATACTACCCAAAGCAATCTACACATTCAATGCAATCCCTATCAAAAGGCCACCAGCATTTTTCACAGGGCTAGAACAAACGATCCTGAAATTTGTATGGAACCACAAAAGACCCTGAATAGCCAAAACAATCATGAAAAAGAAAAGCTGGAAGAACACAATTAGAGATTGTTAACGTTTATTACAAAGCTATAGTGATGAAGACAGTATGGTGCTAGCACAAAACCAGACATATAGATTAATGGAACAGAACAAAGAACCCAGAAATGGACCCACAACTATATGGTCAACTAATCTTTGACAAAGCAAGAGAGAATATCCGATGGAAAAAAAGATAGCCTCTTCAACAAATGGTGTTTGGAAAACCAGACAGAGACATGCAAAAGAATGAAACTGGACCAATTTGTTACACCATCCACAAAAATAAATTAAAAATGGATGAAAGACCTAAATGTGAGACAGGAAACCATCAAACTCCTAAAGGAGAACACAGGCAGCAGCAACGTCTTTGACATCAGCTAGAGAAGCTTCTTACTCTAGACACACACCTGAAAGCGAGGGAAACAAGAGCAAAATGAACTACTGGGACCTCATCAAGCTAGAAAGCTGCACAGCAAAGGAAACAATCAAACTATAAAGCAGCCTACAGAATAGGAGAAGGTATTTGCAAATGACTTATCTGATAAAGGGTGAGGACCCAAACTCCACGCAGAACTTATCAAACTCAACACCTAAAAACAAATAATCCAATTAAGAAATGGACAGAAGACATGAATAGACATTTTTCTAAAGAAGACATTTAGATGGCTAATGGGCACATGCACACTCAACATCACTTGTCATCGGGAAAATACAAATCCAAACTACAATGAGATACCACCTCACACCAGTGAGAATGGGGAAAATTAACAAGGCAGGAAACAACAAATGTTGGTGAGGATGTGGAGAAAGGGGACCCCTCTTGCACTGTTGGTGGGAATGCAAGCTGGTGGGGCCACTCTAGAAAACAGTATGGAGGTTCCTCAAAAAGTCAAAAATAGAACCACCCTACAATCCAGCAATTACACTACTGAGTATTTACCAAAAGTTTACAAAAATACTGAACTTAAGGGATACATGCACCCCAATGTTTACAGCAGCATTATCAACAATAGCCAAATTATGGAAAGAGCCTAAATGTCCATCAACTGATGAATGGATAGAGAAGTTATGAGGTGCGCGCACACACGTGTGTGTATACAGTGGAATATCACTCAGCCATCAAAAAGAATGAAATCTTGCCATTTGCAATGACATGGATAGAGCTCGAGTGTATTATGCTAAATGAAATAAGTCAGATGGAGAAAGACAAATATCTAGGATTTCACTCATATGTGTAAGTTAAGAAACAAAATAGATTCACATAGCAGAAGGGTGGAAAAGAGAGGGAGGCAAACCATAAAACAGACTTTTAATGATAGAGAACAAACTGAGGGTTGCTGGCAGGGGGATGGGCAGGAGGGTGGGTTAAACGGGTGATGGACATTAAGGAAGATATTTATTGTGATGAGCCTTGGGCGCTGTAGTGCATGATGAATCCCTAAACTCTATTCCTGAAACCAATACTACATTATATGTTAACCAACTGGAATTTAAATAAAAACTTGAAACTACAAAAATAAATAAATGTCACCTTCAATGATGTTAAAAACTCACATTGACACTTATATAGTCCATAAGCTTATTGATGTTCATATTGAGATTTTCAAAATGAGATTTTTTTTTTCACTTCTTAACCCTTTATTTCCTGACTAATACAAGTTTATATGCTTTGGCTTACATTCCTAAGGTTAGTTTTCACACAAAGGAATGCTAGAACACAAAGGAATTATCATTTTGGTATATTTTAGGTAATGTCCTATTATAAGGACTGTATCACAAAGTGTTCTTAATATTTATTAGATTATTTTTAAAATCTTACATAGTACCAATAAAATCATTAGTGAAGGGAATTCGATTTAATAGTTAATTGGGTTACTATTTAGTATCTATATCATTTAATAGTTTTTAAAAACTCATTTTCATTTTAAGATAAATCTGAAATTTCTCTAACTGGAAAATCAGTTATTTTCAAACTTAAATTCTGTTTCAGATTTTCATATAGTATTTTTATTTACATGACACCGTAATATACAAATTTTATCAAGACTTAGGGCAAGTACCAAGGGAATGGCACTTTTTCCCCTGTAGAGATAATAAAAAAAAAAAAAATAGAGGTTTTAAAAAACCATGTTACCCAAGTTACAACACATCCTGTGATTCCCTCTTCCCTTTTACAAATAATGAGAGTTTAAAGAAGGAAACCTGACTAGGTATATAGAGTAGCTGTATCTGGTTTCAGCTGTTCAATACCTGTACAGGAGTTTTATCTATTATCTAATTACTTATCAAAAAAAAATCTCTCCAGTGGTGTTTATTCAATATCATTGTCAAAGAACCCTAGAGTCTTAGCCCAGCTCTAAGTAGCACATCTTTATTCCTTCAATGAATACGATTATGCATTTACAGTGCGCTAGACGATGCATCTATATAAAAGAGTAAGATCTTCTCCCTATCCTAAATGTTTATGAAATAAACCAAAATTCACAGTACAGACATATACATGTATGTATATATACAAGATAAATCTTTATGACATCCTAAGCTATGTCATTTCTGTACACACAAATATTTTAAAACCGCCATAGCTTACTTAGAAATATGAAATTTGGGGGTGCCTGGGTGGTGGAGTCGGTTGAGCCCCTGACTCTTGGTTTTGGCTCAGGTCATTATATCAGGGTAGTGAGACTGAGCCCAAGACAGGACCCACACTCAGCTCAGTGTGGAGTCTATTTGCCCTTCTCTCTCCCCCTAGCTCCCTCGGCCCGTCCCCCTGCTCACTCTCTCTAAAATACATAAATAAATAAACCTTCTTTTTTACCTTCTTTTCTTTTCCAACAAGAGTTTGAAGGTGGAGATTAATTCAAGGTACGAGGTAGGAGTCACATAATTGTATCTTTGAAGTTCAACATAGAAGGATGTAGATAAATCTATAGTAGAAGTGTGGAAGCTTTTACACATGCTGATACAGTCCTCTCGTATTTCCTCTGACATTTCAATTTCTTCCAAGAAGCGCGAGGCAACTGCCTGGAGTGCATCTTCAGGCCATGACTAAAGTTAAGATAAACGAGTTAGTACTTGATCAAAGTGGCTAGTGTAAGTTACTACCACCATCCTTTGCGATTTATGGATGTTAGAAACGGAAGGGAACACATGAGGGATGAGGCTGGAGGGACACTTCCATGAGGAACTTCCCTCCCTACTCCCACCCAAGGACTTGCACACTCAGGGCCGAGAGCCAGGAGCTAGTACAGGTAATATTGATTCTTCATGGTTTGTTCAAAGGTCACAGAAATTGTTCATGAACATTGTAGGAGTAAAGAAGAGGAAAGGCATTCAACTGATGGAATGCCTATTTCCGCGTGCATCCTACCTGCATCATCCCAGCCAGTTCTCCCAATATTTCTCTAAAAGTAAATGTTACCCTTTCCACTGAACTCCAGAAGAGTATGAATGACTATTTCCTTGATTTCTCTAAAAGGTATCTCAAACCCAACAGGTCCAAAGCGTGGTTCCTAACTCCCCCCAAATAATCGCCATCCTCCCCAACTTTGTAAACATCCCCACCATCAGCCAAAATGCAGGAATCCTCCTCGATACCCCTCCTCATCCTCAACCCTTCATCACCCCATCCAGAAGTTCTATAGGCACCATCCGCACGATCGCGTCCAAATCCCTTCTCTCCTTCCCACGCCTACCACGGCCATCCCAAGTCAACTCTGTTTTCGTCTGCTTGGAATGTTCCCACAGTGTCCTCGCCGGCTCCCAGCCTGTGTGGCTCCCTACAGCTGCCGGAGTGATTTTCTTCCAAAGGTTAATGAGCTCATGTCACACTCCTCAATTAATAATGCTTCAAAGACTTCCTAGCATACTTCAAATCCAAAACCAACCCACTTGTCTCTGCCGATGGGCCCTTGCCACCCTTCCGACCTCACCCCTGTCGCTCTGGCCTCAGTTTCTCTCCACCTGCGTCTCCACGGCCCCTCCCTGGCCTCTGCCCAGACCCTCTGAGCCCTGGCACCTTTCGTCTGGCAGCCTCCCCTTTGAGGTCACCTCTTTGGAAAGCCTTTGACTGCCCCGTTGATGGAACAGTCCTTTGCTACCTTGGTTGTCTCTAGAAAAATCAGCTTGGGATCAGAAGCTGGTCTATTTCACTTCCGGCTTTTAGAAGCGCACCTGCTATTGAGCAAGGGGCTCAGTAAGCTTGCTTCGCAGGAAAGCATGCTAGCAGGAAACGGAGGGACAGAGGGGCCATGTAGTTCCCCCCAAGGTCAAATGCTGACACAGCACCCCCCCCAGGGGCTCTGCTGCAGGCCCCAGCTTCCCCGCTGCACCCCGGTCTTGGCCGCTCTGGTTTCCTGAACCTGAAGTCTGCAGCCACGGGGTCACTCCGGCTTTCTTGCCTTTGGCTTCCTGTAGACGTTGGCTAATGGAAAGCAATGGGAGGAGGGGGAAGAGGGGGGTGGGAGTCGTGCCCCCTCCCCGGCATCCCTGCAGGAGCTCAGGTCTCGGCCTTGGCCTCCTGATCCCGGGATGCAGCTCTCCTGCTCGGCTCCAAGCTCCAGGGTCATGCTTTCCCCCTCCTGCCCCTTTCCCCCCCAGCTGTAGTGACACCTCCCTGCACTGCCCCCCTTCCAACTGCTCACCTGCCCCCCCCCTCGGATCCCTTACCCCTACCCCCCCAGGGACAGCTCCCTCATCAGCTCTTGCAGGGAAGCCTTCCAGCGAGCCTTCTCCCCGAGCCCCCGACTGCTACTCAAACCTCCCCTAAAGCCTTCTGTGAAATGTTGGGGTCCCTGAGTGTATATGTCAGTGAGAAAATGTTTGTCTCTTACGACTTCTTGAATTTGCACAACATATCATCATCTATCAGAAAATTCTGCTTGATGCATCTATGGAAGGAGCCACGGTGATGACAAAGACTGGACCATTCTAGAAGTCGACCTAAGGTCTGCCCAGCAATACCTGAAACCAGTCAATGGTGCAGCAGTTAACAAGAGCGGGGAACTTGCGGAGGCGAACCCGGAATGCATCCCCGATGGGACTCATGGCCAGGACTACGTGCAGGTGGTTGCGACAGCGATCGATGAACATATTGAAAAGGGCTATGGGGCTCCCATCAGTCTGTTTGGTCTTATCCCGTTGGCGATCTAACTGCCGCATCTTGTCACAGATCTCCTGCTTCTCATCCAACGGGAAGAGGTTGGGGACCTCCCCAGCGTTCAGCAGGTTGTTGACATCTTCTAGAAAGGACTCCCTTTTAATCTGAGTGTCTGTGAACAGGAAGACCCCCTGCACCTCACCTTCGGCACATTTCCTTAGGATCACTTTTAAATCCTCGTGCCACTCAAAATGACCATAGCCCTTGGAGATTTCAACCTGAAAAACGGAATAATCAGCCATGTGGGCAGCTAATCGGGTGACAGACTGCCTTCCACTCCCTCCGACCCCGACCAGAAGAGCGTGGCTGCGGGGCTGCTTCAGGATCCTGGAAATCCTGCTGATGTGTTCTATGGCAAATCGGAATAAGACCAGGCTCATGGTTTTTTTGCTCATGTTATTGTATTCTTCCAGGTGAGCTTCCACGATCACCCGCAGATTATCCACATCCTTGATTTCCCTGTAGTTGGTGTCCTCCCTCCTGGGGTCGTGGAAATCACAGAACATTAAGCTACGCAAGTCATCTTCTCCTACCACCCCGTCACCGTCGAAATCTAAGCTTTGGAAAAGTTCATGAAAGTCTTCGTCCATGTATTTTTGCAAAACTTCTCGAATGTAGTTGATAAGCCAACTTCGATCTGCATTATCCAGAAGACGATCATAATACACTCTGAGGACCTAGAGGGTAATGAAGCAGCAGCATTAGGCGCCGATTCTTCTGGTTTTGTGTTTTCATTTACATATTAATCTCAAGTCACAGAAAAAGTACTCTCAGGAAAATTTCTATGGGTTTTATTAAAAGCATAGCCACGTAATCAGGATGTACTCATAATAATGCTTATTTTAAATATTAGTTTTGATCATATATATTTGAGATGATACACAGTTAACATTCAGTTATGAATTAACCAAGATAACTTGGGGGAACTGAAGCCGATTAGAGAGGTGCAAAGAGTATGAATGACTAGAAAAGGAAAAAAGGGACTAGAGAAGGTTAGTGGCTGCCTTTGCTGGTCACTTAAATATAGATAAGGAAGCTGGGTATTCCCTTGCCATGATCCTTCCTTTTTCTAAGCCAGGTAACATTCTGAAAATTCTTGACAAATGGATAGTATTATTTTTTTGAGCTCACTTTTTTGGAAAAAAGAGTGAATGTCTTAGGTGAAAGCCAAGTTTGTTTTGTACATTTATTATCTTTCTTTTAAGTCACCGCAGAGGACAATCTACTAAAATAAACTCTGGTGATATGCACATGTTACTGGATTATAAGAAATAGTTAAGCAGGCTTGTCACAGAAAACAGCTATTTCCTCAACGTGGTGTAAGTGTCCCTTGGTTACTAACTGTTTGGACTGGACTATGTCCCTCTCCACTCCCCCCCACTCCCCCAGTTCATGTGGAAGTCCTACCCACCAATAGGACTATATTAAGAGTGACATCCCTTAAGGAGGTAATTAAATACAGTCACAAGGGTGGAACCCTAGTCCCATAGCCCTAGTCCCCTAGGACTGTCCTTATAAGATGAGGGTTTCCACTCTTTGCCTGCAGGTACACAGAGGAAAGGCCAGTGAGGACAGTGAGGAGCAGCCATCTAACCACACTTGGTGGCACCTTGGACTCCCGGCCTCTGGGACTAGGAGGAAATAAACTTCTGTTAGGCCACTCTGCTTGTGGTGTTGTGTTACGGCAGCACTAGCAGACTAATGGACGTACGCTACAAGCAGTGCATGTCTGCAGTAGCAGAACTTCTGTCATTTGGGGGAAATTACTGAAACCCGCCTGCATCAGCTGGAGCTGTACCTGTAAAATACCTGCTTTGCGTTATGTTCCAGATGTATGGCAAAAATAAAATGACAGCGTATGTGGAAACACTATAAAATTCAGAAGTAAAATCGTGACAAACCACCTCGAAATCAGCCTAATGGTGTTCAAGAGTAGTGATTTGAGCGTTTTCACTATTGTCAAGCTGGTGCCAAAATAGTGTCATCCCTTTTTCTAGCAGTGGCGGCTGCATACGCAAATGGTACGACTGAGGCTTCCTGCATACTCTAACCAGTCCAAGAGCTATTTCTTTATGGGGCCCGATGCACGCCCATCATCCCCTGCTTGGATTGAGGGCTGAAGAACATGTACAATATTCCTGTGGGAGGAGAAACCTAAATCAAGCCCACCTCACATATCAGGTGTCAGGGCCTAAGAGGAATCAGTATGCTGGGATCTAGCTGGCAACGTGGCAAGAAGCTAAGGTAGGGTTTCTCAAGGACTGTCACCACACCTGTACCGACTCATCTGTTGTGCTGGCAAAAATGCAGAGTGCAGGGGCCCACTCCGGGCCCTGACTTGAAAACTTTGAGGATGGTGCCTGGGAATATCTTTTATTTTTCGACTTTTATTTCTTTATATAAGGTACAAAAATCCAAAGTGTGCAGCTCCAAGAATTTTTACACAGGTGACACCCTTGTCACCACCACCAAGATCAAGGTACAGAATACTTCCAGCGCCTTAGAGGCCCCCTCCCATGCTCACTTCTGTGGACACCCTCCTCTCTCTACCCTGTGATCCTATTGCCCCCCTCTTTCATTTTTAAAAGTTTGATATGTAAAATTTTTCTATTATAAATCTACATGATTATCAGAGAGGCAATTTCTGGAATATTTTTATTACATTGTACTTTTGCTTTGAGTTTATTTACCTCCAAGCCTTAATTACAGATTGTTTTAACTGATACCTAATTCACGTATCATAACATTCGCTCTTTTAAAGCACGTAATTCAGTGGCTTTTATAATATTCACGAAGGTAAGCAAGCATCATAACTATCAATTCTAGAACATCTTCATCATCTCATGTGGAAACCCTGTACCCCTTAGGAGTCACTCCTTATTATTCCCCTGCACTCCCCACAACCCCTGGCAACCATTAATCTATTTTCTGCCTCTAGGCTTCTTTCGCTTAACAGGACGTTTTCCAGGTTAATCCATGCTATAGTTTGCGTCGCTATTTCTTTTCAGAGCTGAATAAAGTTCCATTGTAAGTACATGCCACATTTTGTCCAGGCATCAGCTGATGTATATCTAGGTTGTGTCTACTTTTTGTTTATTATGAATGATTCTAATAACATTCCTGCATAAGTTTTTGTGTGGACATATGTTTTCGGTTCTCCTGGATATGTGGCTAGGAGCAGAACTGCTGGGTCCTATGGTAACTCTGTGTTTAACGTTTTGAGAAACTACCAAACTGTTCTCCACTGCAGCTGCACCATTTTCATTCCCACAGGCAGTGGGTGGCAGCTCTGACCATCCTTACCAATACTTGTTATTATCTGTCTTTTTGATGACCACCATCCTAGCTTCCCTAATGATTAATGATGTTGAACATCTTTTCATGTGCTTATTGGCCATCTGCGTGTCATCTTTGGAGAAATGTCTATTCGAATCCTTTGCCCACTTTTAAATTAGGTTGCCTTTTATTATTTTTTTTTTTAATTTTTTTTAGGTTGTCTTTTACTGTTGAGTTGTTATGTTTTCTGGATATTAGACATTAGATATTGCGATTTTTTTTCCCATTCTGTGGGTTGTCATCTCATTTTCTAGATACTATCCAATGAGACATGAAAAAGTTTAATGAAATAAATTTCATTTTTAATGAAATCTAATTTATTTTTTTTTCCTTGGGTCACTTGTGCAGAATAACTACATTTAACAAAGCAAACCGATGTTATGTACACAAATGTTTGAAAGCCATGGAGAAGTCAAAGAGAATGTAAAGTAGTAAGCCAATTTCATACCTAGAAAAGCATTTATTAAAATTATATTATCTCTTTTAGTTTGGTAAAAGTGTCTGGAAAGGAAAGGGGCATCTAAAATAGTATCTGGCATATATTAGACCTTAGGAAATCTTTTTTGAGTGAATAGGAACAAAGCACAAATAGAGTGTTGAGTTCAAGCACTTCATATTTTTTGAAATGTTGGGAACAATGTGTCTAGCACTGTTCTCAGCACTGTGGATAAATCCGTGACAAAAAAAAAAAATCTCTGCCCTCATGGAGCTCCCTACCTGAGGGAGATGGACAATAAACATGACAAATAAATTATATGGCGTGTTAGATGCTGATAAATGCTATGAAAAGAAGAAAAATAGAGTAAGTCAAGAAAGACTGGAATTCCTGGTGGGGTGTGAGAATGTCATATTCAATGGTGGTTAGTGTGGGCCTCACTGAGAAGGAGAGATTTGATCAAAGGCAGTAGGAAGCAGGCCCACAGGATCTGGGGGAAAAGCATTCCAGGCCCAGAGCATAGCCAGTAGGCCTGTGTTGCTAGGTGAAGGGTGAATGAGTGTGAGAGCAGGAGGCAGCCTGAGGGGAGCCAGGCACACATGTGAGGCTGGGCCATCTCACTTTTATTTTTAATCCCTCCCAATGAAATAGAGTGCTATTGAAAGGTTTTGAGCTAAGAACTTAAATTTATTACATTATATCAATATGAAGTACTCACTAAAAATTGCAAGTTATTATAGCACGAATTTCATTAAATGCCCAAAGAGCTCAACAGCCATTGTCAAAACTCAATAATGTCACACTGAAGTGTAGTATAAGATTTGAAAGATGCTAAAAAGGGCACATACCATAAATATACAATAGCACATATGAGCTCCTCCCACGACTAGAAGAAAGGAACGGCCTGTATAATCCCAAGCCATGAAGCATGTTATGTATAATAAGGCTGCCTTTCTTCTTCTCTTTATGCACTTGTACAAACTGTGTGCTTGCCATGTGTCAGGTGCTGGGGAAAGTAGAGAAATTAGTAAAGTTGCTGCTCTCAAAAAGCTTCTATTCCAGTAGAGACACTAAATAAGCCAAAATATAGACAGTGTCAAGTGATGTTCCGTGTTATAAAGAAGAAAAAGAGATAAAGGAAAAAGAGCTATGGGAGTTAGGGATGGCTCAGAGCAAGCCTCAACAGAAAGGGGATATTTGACAGAGACCTTCAGGAAGCAGGCAGGCTTTCTGGATAATGGGGGGAAGAGTGTTCTAGGCAGAAGGAATATCAAAGGGTGAAGCTCCTGGAGAGGAGGATGCTAGATGCTTCCTAGAGCAAGATTTGGCTACTGACAAAACTCACTCCTTTGATGAAGTCAATGACATCCTCCCCTCATCTCTCTCTCCTTCTCTACCTTTCAGCTACTGTGGCCTACTAGACTTATAGCCTGTGTCCATGTCCCAGGATATGCATCCCACTCTGGCAATTAAGGGACCTACAGAGGAGTGCAGTAAGAATCCACAGGTCAGGGGATGCCTGACCTGTGTCAGCCTTTGGCTCAGGATGTGATCCCGAAGTTCTAGGATCGAGTCCCACATCAGGCTCCCTGCGTGGAGCCTGTTTCTCCCTCTACCTATGTCTCTGCTTCTCTCTCTGTGTCTTTCATGAATGGATAAATAAAATCTTAAAAAAAAAAAAAAGAATCTACAGATCATAGGTTTTAAGAGAATTATTTTAGGGACCTTGCTGTGGCCAAAATTCTTGAGCAGAATTTCGTTTGGACTTATATTTGAATGTGTGAGGATTTGGGAATTCAAATTGTAAAATAAAAAGCCTATTGAAATGGAATTTTTATCATTTATTTTATTTAGAAATGGAGTTTTTAAATGTCTCTTTGAAATTTTTATCTCTATAGCATATGGTTTTAACATAGTACATTCCTATTTTCTAGATTTCTTAACTACATTGTTAAAATTAAAATAACTATATTATCTATGTATTAAAAATAAAACAGTTTTAACTTTCCTATAATTATTTGTCTATTTTCAAAATACTGAATTATTATTTTTGTCCCCTTATTTTGGTATTCTTTCTTTCCTTCCACAAGCTTTTACAACAAAATGTTCACCCACATACCGCTTCCCAAAAAGAAATATATTTTAATATAGTTTGTATGCCCTCAAAACTGATTTGCTTTGCAATTGTTTTGGCATCTAGAAATACAAGTAATGTAAATACATACATTCATTTCTTATAAAAACAGCTCCTTAAAAAGTATTCCATCTCAAAAATTATTTGAGATCAAACTAACAATGATTAAGTCACGTAAGTGACATTTATCCAAAGTCATACCTACTTCGAAATATTTTATAAATCACCAAAATTTCTAAAAATAGGAATAATCCATTGTAAATATCATAAAATATATTAGTGATAAATATTCTTTTAAATGACCTTGATCATTGGCCTTCATAATGCCAAATAGCTAAATGTATTTCAATATAAATTGCTAAATGTTTCTTTTTACTCATTTATTGCTGTAAAAAAAGGTTTGTTTCTTGCATAATCATATTTTAATAACACAAAAATTTACCTCATGAACCCAGAGACGTTTAATCACTTCTTTGGTTTCTGCTGTTTCTGGTCTTGACAAGCAAACACCCTGAATGACACGGGAAAAATCACGGAGGTTGAACAAGTAGTGAGATTTAGCTGGAGTAGGCAAGAGATTCCTCATGGCTTCTTTATATAGAGCCATCGTACCATTAACAATTTGTGTGGTCAAATCTAGAAAATCGTCTGGAAATTTATGACTTAAAAAAAATAATAAAAAGAAAGAAAATGTTAGGAAATACAATACACAGATGATATTTAGCATACCTAGTGTGAAAGTTACTCTGATCAAATGATTTAATTTATAAAATTAACATTTCATATAATAATAATACAATTTTAATTCAAAACTGCTTTCCATTCATTGTTTTATGTTCAAAGAGACTCCATGGGAAGGCAAGACTAATGTAATAAACTTAGAACTACTTCAGTAAGTGAACAGAAGAGCCAGCCGAGGAACCCTGACCATATAATTCAAATCCAGCATCCACTAAACAAGTGTGTCCTACTCACTTTCACCCCTTAGCATTCTCAATTGCATATAAAAGGAATCCCTGAAGAACACTAGTGAAATGAGTATTTTTGGAGAAAAAAAGGAAGCAAATAAAAATACAGAAAAAATAAGAAAAAGAAAAAAGAAAAAGGAGAGTTTTTTTTTAAAAGTGAAATAAACAAGGAGTCAGGATTAAAAAAAAAAAAAGAAGTGCAAAGGGCACAATTAGGTGGGAAAGAACATGTAGAACAAATATCCATTTGGAAAAACTGACTCTCTTTAACTTCTCGCTCAACAAGGTGCCGTGGTCCCCCTTCATCATCACCGGGTAAGGCAACGAATGACAATTTTCCTGAGAATGGACATCAGGGAACTGAGATCTGCACTGCTCAGCTCCACTTGGCTCCCTGACCTCTGCACATCTTGTGGAGAAGCACTGAACATCCAGAGCCAGGCAGCAACGTTTCCCCAGGGCACAGGCTCCAAGGCTACACTCAAACTTAGACATGAATCTCCTTGGAGAACTCAAGAGTCTACTACAGGGTATGAAAGTCACAGGAAAAATCTGGAATAAATCTTTCCAGCATTAATTGCACTACATGGTAAAAATTCAGAACATTAATAATTCTACTGTGGACATATTATACAGCAGAGTGCAAAATTAGTATGGATTTTGGGGCTAAAATTCAAGACATCAGACAAAAAAAAAAAAAAGAAAGAAAGATACTCTGGCCCCTTTGTGTAATGGTCCCATACTTGGAGATGAGAGCAGCAGAGGGCAGTGATGTTACCTGTTATCTTTTTCTTTATCTAGGGATGTTTTCAGGGAATAGTGTGATTGATAGGTTTCCAAAATACTCTATACCCTCTAAATGAAAAAAGAAACCCACTTTACATTACTTACCAGATTTTTAAATGCCAGGTTAAAATTCTGGAGAAGATTGTAAACATGGATTTATCACTAAACTCATTGATTGTTATAATATTAAAATGTCTCATATATCGGGGAGTCACTGGATTTCGACCACCACCTAAATATTAGAAAAAGTAACTGTTAACAATGTTACTACTACCCACTAGAATATTTTCTCTGATATTTTACAGCATAAAACAAATTGAAAGATGGACAAATTCATAGCACACAGAGAAAGTAGGAGTAATTGTTTGGGTAACCCTGACCTAAAAGCAGCTTTCCCCTCAAATTCAACACACTGTTTTTCATTTTCATTTTTTTTTTTTAACACACTGTTTTTCTAATTGAATTGTCTGATTGAGTTCTTGGGTCAGGTCAATTTACCAAAGGAAATCAGATTAGATGGAAAGCCATTGGTCACCTTCTCTGTAACTCATATAGCCTAAAGCAGTAAATAGTAAACGTCCTCATAATATAATATTAAGATACATTAAAAAATAGTAATATTACATACAATTTTGGCAAACCTGACAGATCAAACTTAAGAGTCCTTCCCACATGGCTGAAATTCAATACAATCTTAGCATTTAGGCTAATTCTTCACCCACATCCTAAAATGAATTTCCTAAAGACTAGTCCATGTGGTTCATGTGGCCACTTCACTGCATGCTTGCATTTTTAAAGATTTGTGGATTATCTCACTCTCACAAAATAATGATTACATTTTCAAAGATAAGGCATTTTTTTAAAAAAGTAATTATTTTGAGAGAGAGGATATATGCATGAATGGAAAGAGGGTCAGAGACAGAGGGAGAGAGAATCTCAAGCAGACTCCACGCTAAGTGTGGAGCCTGACAAGGGCCTCAGTCTCAAGATCCTGAGATCATCAACTGAGTCAAAATCAAGAGTTGGACACAACTGACTGAGCTACCCAAGTGCCCTTCAAATATGAGGCTTTAATAACTGATTTAAAATGTAACATCATTTAAAAAATTATTGGTGTTATTATCTTTAAGTATATAGACAAATCTCATTTTTTTTTAGAAGAGAAAAGAGAGGCAAACCATACAACAGACTCATAACTATAGAGAACAAACTGAGGGTGGCAGGAGGGAGGTGGCGGGAGATGGGTTAAACATCAATGGATATTAAACAGGGCACCTGCTGTGATGAGCACTGAGTGTTTTATATATGTGATAAATCACTAAATCCTACACATGAAAGTAATACTACACCGTATGTTAACTAGAATTTAAATAAAAACTTGGAAAGAAAAAATGCATTTGAAGTAGCCCAGGAAGTACACTGAGAGGAATTACTGACTCAGAGCAACCTGACTGGGTTACAAGTCAAAAAAGGTCAGGGGGTCAGAAGAGACTCTCTGAAGAAATGATATATGGAGAAAAGGAATTTTTAAAGACTGGAATACCAGCTTGAGCTCAGGAAAAAGAGTTAAAGATGTCCAGTTAGTTGAATCAAGCCACTTTTGACACCCCATCATAAAAAAAATTTCTCCCGTATAGATTTCTTTGAGTTTATCAAATTCCCATGAGAAATGTAAAGAATCTTTGAAGATTAATTCTTTTGGCTATTTGATACTTTAAATTTCTCTTAACAGCCTGATTAAATGCAAAGACTCACTAGAATGGGACTTGATTGGGGTAGAAACAGAGATTTAAGAATTAAGGAATAAAACAGAAAGAAATGAGCTGCCCCAGGGGGATCTGGGTCCTTAGATACAGAGAGAAGTGCAGAGCAAAGTCGCAGAAGGTGGGAAAAAAGGGATTTGGAAGCACTGGTGGGAGAATGGCCCTAAGTAAGGCAATCCACTTTGTAGTGTTGACCATTGTAGCATCTTCCCAGAGGCCCCAAGGTATACACAGAGAAAACATATACACGAGAAACTCTAACTCAAATTGTCCAGCTGGATTTCTCTCTATCTCCAGGCATTTCTCCAGATACAGATACATAGATTGAGAGTAATTCTCAATCTTAGTAATCACAAACTCAGAAAATGTACCTGGGGGTCCCATGGCACACATGATTTGAATGTCCACTAGTTTAATCATAGAACAATCTTTTAGGTCATACCAATTCCAGTGATCTAACCATTGTCTAAGCAACTCAATGGGAGGCTGAGCCCCATATACTTCGCGAGCGGGCATATTGACATCATCTACAAAGACAACCTGAGAATAAAAAGAGAAACAATATAAGAAATACTTAACCCCTTGATATATTGTCCTGTTGTGTAAACAGTGTTGAGGCAAAGAATGAGATTATCTTCCTATAGAATTCATATGAGAGAAATGATGGTTTCTTTTCAAATCAAGAATAATATCCTCTAGCATCCGTGCTTCTGAGGAATAGGGAAAGTCTTGTGACAACCATTACAGATTAAGAGTTGAGGATTTATTAATCCTCTTGCACAATTTGCTCATCAATATGCCTCCTCTTTTTCCTTATACAATTTTAATACATTGAGGTAAATGAGAAAGGTAGGATTTTAAAATGATTATAACTCCCGAGTGGTGACAGTGAGGTTCAGAAGGCTGTTTGCGGCAGAGGAACACAAGGGACGTCAATTGATAGTTGGGTTGTTTAAAGGCCTAGAGGAGTAAGCAGCAAGACTGCTGAATAAAAATGTTAATCAGAGAATTAGAAAGGTAGCTAATTTCCCAGATGAATATTCTATTTTTTAATTCAAAGGGCAATTGCTTGTTTTTAATGTCAAGTTGTCTATTGCACATGCAAATGGGAAGACACTTATGGGAAAACTTAATCAAAATTTGTGACTAAAGGGGTGCCTGGCTAGCTACTCAGTAGAGCATGCTACTCGTCATTTTGGGGCTATAAGTTTGTTTGAGCCCCATGTTGGGTGCAAAGATTCCTTAAAAATAAAATCTTTTTTAAAAATGTGTGATTTTTTTGTGTGTGTGTACAAAAAGTTATGAAGTCCTAGTATATCTGGTTGTTCTGACTTTCGCAGGGCACATGAATAGGACCAGGGCTGTACCATACGTATAGAAACAGAGACCAATTACCATTCTCTTGCCCAAAGGAGGACCGAAAACTCCCTTTCTTCTTTTGTCCAATTTTGACATGATAATATTCTGAGTTTGAGCTGCTGTAGTTTGTGCTGAGAAGTTAATTAGCAGAGGCTTGTAGATATCTTTATTGAGTTGATTTAAAAGAAAATTCTGTAAAACAGAATAAACAGGAAATAATAAATGAGCCATAGTTGGAACTATGTCCTGACATTTCAAAATAAACGCTAAGCATCACTATTGACACTTGAATTTAGAGCGTCATAACAATGTGAAACGAGAGATGGAATCAACCAGTTACCATACTGGTGGCACATCCGTGTTTGTCGAGGCCCAGTGCATACGGCTTCTCTGATTTCCAAAACCACCGTGCAGAGTACACGTGCCTTCCCAGCATGAGGTCATGGGGACCCAGAGGCTTTCAAGAAACTTGCTTCAGGTCTCAGGGTGGGGCAAGAATTCAAATTGTCCCCTGTCTCTTTCCATATCAGTGTTCGTTTTATTATAGCTTATCTTTCCACTTAAATACCAAGTTATCTGACTTTCAGTCTGGAAGCAAATATGTATATTTTCCAAATGCATTTCTTTGGAAAGCAAGTGCAATTATAAGGATTCTTAATGAAGATGTTGTGTTTTACAAATCATCTTGTAAAAGAATAATGAAATAGGAAAACAATTACCGTGTGTTAGGTAGAAAAAGATGACAAAATTAAATGCAAAGTACGCTCCCCATTTTGCAAAAAAGTTTTGTTTTGGTTTTGGTTTTTTTTTTTTTTTTTTTTTTGCCTGGGTCGTTTTAATGCCTGGCCTGAATTTGGGTTGAGGATACAAATGACAAAAGGCTTTATTTTTTTCTCCAACCACTGCCTTTCCCCATGTCAAGTATCCATTCCTTGACTCTTGATGATACCTTGGGTAAATCCCTTAGCTTTCTGTATACTTTCAGAAAAATCTTTTTTTTTTTCTGTATTTTTAAAAATTTAAATTCAAATTAGTTAACATAGTGTAGTATTGGTTTCAGGAATTTAATGATTCGTCACTTACATATAATACCTGGTGCTCATCACAAGTGCCCTCTCTAGCATCCCTCACCCGTTTAGCCCGTTCCCCTTACTTCCCTTCCAGTTTGTTGTCTAGAGTTAAGAGTCTAAGTGACTCTTAAGGTTCTACGGTTTGCCTTCCTCTCTGCTTATGACTGCCTTTGCTGCATCCCAAAGGTTTGGACTGTTGGTTTTTCATTTTGATTTTTATTTCACTGATGATTAATGATCTTGAGCATCTTTCTGTGTGTCTGTTGGCCATTTGTCTTCTTTGGGGAATTGTTTGTGCATGTCTTCTGCCCATTTCTTAACTGGATTTTTTATTTTTGGGGTGTTGATTTTGATGAGTTCTCTATAGACTCTGGATACTCTTTGTTTCCATGAATTTTTTTTTTAGCTCTTCTTTAATTCCCTGGTTAACCTATTCATTCTTCAGTAAGATGTTCTTTAACCTCTATGTATTTATCATCTTTCCAAATTTTTCCTTCTGATTGACTTCAAGTTTCATAGCATTGTGGTTGGAAAATATGCGTGGTATGATCTCAATCTTTTTGTACTACTCAAAGCCTGATTTGTAATCTAGGATGTGATCTATCCTGGAGAATGTTCCATGTGCACTTGGAAAGAATATGTATTCTTCTGCTTTAGAATGAAGTGTTCTAGTGCTCGCTTCGGCAGCACATATACTAGAATGAAGTGTTCTAACTATATCTGTTAAGTCCATCTGGTCCAGTGTGTCATTCAAAGCCCTTGTTTCCTTATTGATCTGCTTAGATGATCTGTCCATTGCTGTTAGTGGAATGTTAAAGTCCTCTATTACTATTGCAGTATGAATTTCCTTATGTTTGTTATTAATTGATTTACATATTTGGGTGCTCCTGAGTTGGGGACATGAATATTAACAATTGTTCAATTTTGTTGGACAGACCCCTTTGTTATTCTATAGTGCCCTTCTTCATCTCTTATTAGTCTTTGGTTTAAAATCTAGTTTGTCTAAGTATGGCTCCTCCAGTTTTCTTCTGATGACCATTAACATGATAAATGGTTCTCCATCCCCTCACTTTCATTTTTTTTGAAAGATCTTATTTGAGGTAGAGATAAAGTGAATGAGTGAGCAGGAGTAAGGGAGTAGAGAGGGAGAGAAAGAAAGCAGCAAGCTCCTTGCTGAGCAGGGAGCCAGACGAGGGGCTCAATCCCAGGACCCTTGGATCATGACCTGAGCCAAAGGCAGATACTTAACCAATTGAGCCACCCAGGCGCCCCCATCTTCTCACTTTCCCTCTAGAGTGAAAGTCTAAGTCTTTGGGTCTAAAATCAATCATTTCAAAGCAGCATATCAATGAGGTTTTTTTTAAATCTATTCTGATACCTTATGTCTTTTTATTGGAGCATTAAGTCCATGTACATTCAGAGTAATTATCCACAAATATAATTTAGTGCCATTGTATTACCTGTAAAGTAACTGTTCCTGTAGATTGTTCCTTTCTAGTATTTGTTGCTTTATGTCTCTCTTTCCCACTCACAGGGTCCTTTTTAATATTTCTTTTTTTAATAAAGATTTTTCATTTATTTATTATTCACGAGAGACACACACAGAGAGAGAGAGAGAGAGAGAGAGAGAGAGAGACGGAGAGGGAGAGGGAGAGGGAGAAGGAGGCTCCATGCAGGAAGCCTGACACAGGACTTGATCCCAGGACTCTGGGATCATGTCCTGAGCCAAAGGCAGACACTCAACTGCTAAGCCACCCAGGTGTCCCCTCTTTAATATTTCTTGAAGACCTGGTTTAGTGTTCATGAGCTCCTTTAGTCTTAGCTTGTCTTGAAAACTCTATTTTTCCTTCTACTCTGGATGACAACCTTGCTGGATAAAGTATTCTTGGCTGCATATTTTTCTTCTTAGCATGTTAAATATTTCATACCACTCTCTTATGTCCTGTCAAGTTACTGTGGACAGATCTGCTGCTCACTTTATGTATCTACCTTTGTAAGTTAAGATAAAAGAATGCTCTCTCAATCTTTGTATTTGGCAAGTTTCACTGTGCTATGTCTTGGTGTTGACCTGTCCTTGTTGATTTTGCAGGGAGTACTCTGTGCCTCTTCGACTTGAATGCCTGCTTCCTTCCCCAGATTAGGGAAGTTCTCAGTGATAATTTGCTCAAACAAACCTTCTGCCCTCTTTTCCCTGTTCTCCTTTCTCTGGGACTCCTGTGAGATAGATGTTGTTGTGCTTTCTGGAATCAGCGAGTTCCATAAGGCTATACTCATGATCGGATAGTTCTCTTTCCCTATTCTTTTCAGCTTCATTGTTTTCCATAATTTTGTCTTCTGTATCACCTAGTCATTCCTCTGCTCCTTCCATCTTCGCTGTGATTACATCCAGTCAGTTCTGCATCTCAGTTACAGCAATTTTATATTTCAGCCTGACTAGTTTTTAGGTCTTTTATCTCTGCAGCCAGGGTTTCTCTGGTGTCTTCTATGCTTCTTTCAAGCCCAGCCAGTGTTCCTATGACTGGTTTTAAATTCTTGTTCCGTTGTATTGCTGATATCTGTTTTGAGCAAATCCCTGGCTGTGATTTCTTCTTGGTCTTTCTTAGGGAGAGAAGTCCATCATCTTATCCTTGTGTCTAGGCTTGTGTCTTCTGTGTGTTCTGACCGTAATACTGTATTAAGCAGGAGTCACACACTGTCCAGGGCCTGGTGCTTCAGGAAGTGTTTCTGGTGTGTGCTGTGTGCGCCCTGCTGCTGTGTTTTGGCTGCCCTTTCCCAGAGGTCAGTCCTCTGCAGAGTTCCTCCTTACTTGCAACGGGGAGTGTTTGGACCTTTAATTAGGTGTGCTTTGATTTCCTAGGGAAAAAAAAAAACCCTCATCCAAAAAAGAGAAAAGGAAAAAGAACAAAAAACACCTACCACACCTACACAGACTAACAAAAGACTAGAAACCTGATTCTAACAGAAAAAAGAAAACCTAAAAGAAAAAAAGAAGAGATAAGCCTGATTCAAAAAATGAGAAAAGGAAACAAAGAAATGAGCAAAAAAACTATAAGCCTGACTCCAAAAGAAAAAGAAAACAAAAAAGATTATTCAGAAAGTTTAAAAAGATTAAAAATAGAAAAAAGAAGAAAGCCTGGTCCTATTTCCACTAGAATTGATGATGCTTCGGAGCACTCAAAGATCAGTAGATTTGGTATATTGTGGGGGGAAGGGGCCTGTGTTGTTCTTCTGAGGGGGAGGCCTTTTATGCTGGCTTACAGCCTGACCTACACTTGTAGGGACGCAATGAGGTGGGGTTTGGTGTATATGACTCCAGCTTCCACTCTAGGTTCTATGTTTCTCTCTGAAGTCCAACTATACTGGCGAGGTGGGGCAGGGGGTTGGGATATATATGGAAGATGGCACCATGCTACCTTCTCCTCCCCAGGGAGCCAACCTCCCACCAGCACTATTCAGGAGGCACTCACAGAAAAGCAAATAATCTCCCCTCCTGTGTCCCAGGCCCTCATCAGATCCTCACCCTCAAACTGTCTGTGCCTGGCCATCAGCATGCCCTCCACCTTAGTTCTCCTGTGTTTGATCTCTGGTGCATGACTGGGATTCAAAATTCCAAATCTTAAAGGACGTGGCAAAGCATGGACTCGCTCTCCTCCAAGGGAGAGAGGGCTGAGCCCAGCACCATTCTGTCCCAGAAAAGCAGTCAAATGGCCATGATGGTGCATGGAGTCTATGATGAAGCACCAGGAAAAGCTGCAACCAGGTTATCTGTCCTGTGTCTCGGTCCCCGGCTGTTGAATGGCCACTACTCAATGGTGCCTGGCAAGCCTTTTATCCTTGGAGAGGCAATACCCTCTTCCAAATGTACTCCAGGAAGAAGAACATTCTTTCTCTCCCAGTGCAACTCGGGATCTTGAGCTAACCCTACATGCTGCTCTCTCTCCCACTTTCTTCCTCTCTCCCTGACTTCTCTCCACAAAAAGGGCCCCTTCCTCTCTGTGGCACTGCAGTTTTCTCTCCAATTCAGGGCTCCAAACTTTGCATCAGCCACATTCTCTCCCTCTAATTGTGCAGATTGTTTTCTTAAATCCTCAGATCAATTTCCTAGTTGTTCATCATGATTTGATGTTCATCTAGCTGTGTTTGAGGGACAAGGCAAGCCCAGGTTCCCCCTACTACTCCACCATCCTAAGTCTTCCTTCCAGAAAGATCATTTTCTAACCCTGGTCAAACCAATACCTTGTATTAAAATCTGTTTAAAAATAAATGAAAATAAAAGAAAAAATAATAATAAAATCTGTTTAAACTTCTCCTAGCCCCTGCTCTTGGATATTCCCTGAAGCATCCTGCATTTAAATTATAATAAGCGTGTCATCTCATCTCAATCTGTTGTGAAAGATACTATTCAATAAATGATACTAGGACAATTATTTAACTAAATGCTCAAATGCACTCCAAAAAGACTAGCATATTAAATTAAAATATAAAATCAATAGAGAACTGGAAACAAGTCCTACCATAAAGTAGGTGAATGCATGTTGACTGAGAAGCTGCAATGGCAGAGGGACCACTGGTGGCTCCTTTGGACTCCCCTACCTGCTTGCCCTATCTTCTTCCCACCCCGCAGCTGGCTGGGAGGCAGAATGAGAGGAAGAGGGGCAAAGAGTCCTACCTTACTGGCACCACTGTGGTTCTCTCTTGGCTAATGCGGTCTTGCCTGCGGTCATGGAAAAGCTTCCAAATGCTTGCTCTCTGAGGGGAGCAGATCTGCAATATCTTTAGCAACTCCAAAGGGACACCCATACTGTATAATTCTCTATTAGGGAACTAACGGGGCTCCCACACTGCTGGAGGAGTCATCTAGAATGGAGTCCCAAGAAGGCTGAAGTCCACTTATCTTCCACTTTGTCCAGCTGGCCCTGGGAAAACTTGCACTTACTTGTCACACCAAAGCTGCAGGTGCTACTTACAGTTAGCTCCAGCCAGCTTTCTGCCTTCAGAAGTCAGAAACTAGAGGCAAGAACTGATCTTTGTTCAGTATGACCCTCTCAACACAAGGGAACCCACACTATGTAAAGCTACTGAGATTTGGGGCATGATCTGTTATAGCAGCTAGCATTTTCTCACCAAACACACAATGGGTAGATTCCAGAAGTGAAAGAAAATCAGTTTTATTTTTATAGAGTAATCCTCCATATATTAAATAATTTTGAAAATTAAATATCAAGTGTAATTAATCAAATACCCCCTCCTTTCAAGGGATATGAAATTCTTCGTCCTGAATGAGCTATTTTTATTAAAACACCTTTAAAAAGGTACGACAATCTAGTGATATAAACCCGCATCATATCTTTAGTCAATTTCTAAAATAAATAGGCAGTTACTCAAAAATTCTCTGTGGCTACAACATCAAAATATTTTAATATTCAAAAAATATAAAGTCTATTTCAGGTGGTTTGAAAAATAGCATTCTTAGGAATATTATGCACATTTCAACATGTAGATTTATATAATACTTACAGTAATATAAACACTCTTTCCGGTTCCTGTTGGTCCTACAAATATGGAAGGCTTCTGATGGGTGGTCAACAGTTCCATTAGTGCAGAGCACCGAACCGTGTCCAGAGTTGGTACAATGATTTCATTAAACATCACATCCTTAGGAATTGGAGGAGCTTCTGCCAATTTCTTTACCCATGGTTCCCATTTTCCTATTCCCTGTTTATAATAAACAGCCAAATAGTGAATGTTATAAAATACTTTTAAAAGTTCTGTACTACTGTGCCATTGTAGAAAAGACCAACGGTCAGACCAAAAAACCCACTGATGCTTATACATTTGTTTTTATCCTTTATCCCTGAGTTCAAAAGTTAAATTCTGTGTTAAACTGAGGAGAAACCAGGCTTTTATATGAGTCAAAATGAAATGACAATGCCCTGAATTTTTAATGCCCTGAAACCAACTGATGACATTAACCCAAAGATCAAATATTTTGGGCAAATTCCAGATTCTTTAATGACACTGACAAAACTGGATTAATCAATGCATTAAAGAGTAAAGAATTTTATTGATGTCAACCAATATAGAATTTTTTCCCCTAGAACATCAGCTGCATGTTGCTAAATACTTTTATAATGTGTTTATAACATCAGTTTATCATTTCAGGTGAGAGGCTTTTTAAAATTGTGGTTAAAAAAAACCCTAAAATTTACCTTCAACCATTTTTTCAAGCATATGGTTCAGTAGTATTAACTATAGTCACAATGTTGTGGAACAGATACCTAGAATGGACAAGATTTCTTACTGCTGTGAGATTATTAGAAATTAACATTATACCATATCTTTGTATCCAATTAGCTTATTAACTAAAATTTGTATTTGCTATGCAGTGTTTAGAAAAAAAATTCAAAAGTATCATGTTAACTCTCCTGCCTTAGGAAAACATCACTGGTCTCTTTATTCTTACAGAATCAAATTTTAAGTTCCCGGTCATCCAAAACATCAGAATTCAGACCCTCCTTCCTTCATATGTCCCACACTCCAGCTTTGCTGATGCACCTACTGTTTCCCAATGTGCCCAGGTCACCCTTTAAGCATTGAGTGTCACATGACATTCTTCTGAAGATGTTAAGAATTTGCTGAGGGCAGCACAGTGACTTAATCATTTATCCTCTGTCACAGTGCTATGCATGGGTACAGTTGGTTGTTTTTTGTTTTTTTTTTTTTTTGAGGAGGAGGGAGGATTCACATCAAATTTAAAAATTGTATTGCAAAGAAATTTCTGCAACTTTCTAGAACTAATGAAGAAACAATGTCCTTCACATATTCTTGATAATCTTTTCCAACATGGATCCTTTGCCACCATATAGCAAAGGAAAAATTAAGAATGGAATATCTGGAGTGGACACTCATTTAGAGATTTTTTTGATACTATCTCTGAGCCCTAATTTATTTAATGGGAAGATTTACAAAATACTACTACCTTTCCTACTTCACTGAGATGTTGGGAAACAAATAGAAATGACTGTGGAAAAGCAGCTTTACGAGGACTCAAACCCAGAAGTGTCTGACTTCAAAGCCGAGCACCTTCTTCTACTACTCCATACGGACTCTTAAACAGTGGTGACAAGGTGGCCCCAGGGCCATTATGTGCTGCGTGTTGCCAAGGGAAATTCTGAACGGTTGGCGGTTGTAAATCTTGCTTCAGAGTTCTTACCTCAGTGACAAATTGATAATCATATATTGTTTTTTTTTCAGGAAATGGGACAGTTAGTGCTTTTGAAGACATTTGTTCCGTGCCACTCAGTAATTTAAATTTATTTTGAGTTTTTTCTGAAATTGGGCCTTCCATTAGTTCTCGAAGAATCATATCAAATTTCAACCGATCATCATCTTTACAGGAAGCTCCGATGGACCAGATCAATGAAAACAGGAAAATGCCCTGTGTTGGAGAGATGAGAAGATGAGTGCATTAAAGAGTAACTTTAATGTATTTTTGAGCTTGAATCGAATCAGCTGGATTAATACCTTTGAAAGAAATTTAATAACAGTAACAGTAGGTTATCTCAGGATTCTATAATAATTAGATTTTTAAAAATCAAATTGCATGTCTTCTAAAATCATGCTATCAGAAAAGATAATACAATGCAAAGTGTAACTCTCGCCTTTGTGAAACCTGGTAAGCCATGTGGTATTTTAAGTAGATGGCAGGACCCCGATATTAAAAAAAGCATATTGAGATGACTTTGTATTAAGGCAAGGTTTAATAAGGAAGAATCAACCCACAATACACATGCCTTTTAAATTTAAATTTTGATACTGTTTCTTTAAAAGTAGAACAACGAACTACTTCAACAACGAACAAATTCATATTTGTTTATCCACCTGTTATAATAACTATCTGAGCATTGATTGCATAACTAAAACTGCCATTCTGCAAATTTACCAGGCTTACGCAGAAAATAAAGCAGATGACGAGACCCACCACTGAATGAGAACATTTATTTCCTTGTTTTTATTTTTATTTTTTTAATTTCCTTGTTTTAAAATCAAATCCTCCTTTTATTTATTTGGAAGAGAGGGAGAGAGATTAGGAGGGGAGGGGCAAGGGGAGAGAGTCTCAAGCAGACTCCTGGCTGAGAGTGGAGCCTGATGGGGGGCTTGATTCCATGACTCTAAGATCATGATCTGAGTCGAAATCAAAATCTGACACTTAACTGACTGAGCCACCCAGGTGCCCCTCAAATCCCTTTTTTAATGCCAAAATGAACACAGCCTTAACTATGTTCATAAAAGTTTGGACTCAACCTCAACACTGTTTGCCTACTTCCTAGATTACTCATAGGCTGTTTTTCTCTGGAAACTAAAACTAAATTAAAAATTAATTTATTGAATAGAATATAAGCAATAAGAGCAACATATAGATCACATTAGAAATGCTACCAGTAGCAATACACAATTTTTATTAAGGAATATTCAAGGTCCATTGATAATTTTATTCCTACTTGAAAAGTATGTTTATACATATTTTCTTGCCTTTCTCAATCCTCATATATATTTATACACACATATGTAAATATTTATGTCTCAAGAAAAAGGGGGAAAAATCAAGGAAAAACACAAAGAATTATGATTTGCAGGTTGAAGGGGAGATGACTTTTGTTATCAAATGGTCACTGCTCTCTTGAGGACTGATCATTTCTGAGGCTGCTTAAGTGACTTAAGATTTCAGTAGCAGATCTAAGGATATCATTGGGTTTCTCCCGAACCTCATGATACAATCTGGCACTGCCAGTCCAGGAGCTTCCCTACAAGTACCCACTATTTGGGACCTGACTTTTCCCTTGCTGTTCAGCTCCTATCAAATTTTCAGTTCCAGTTCCAGGGGGGAAATGCAGTTCATCAATTAGCAAACGTTGAGGAAAGCAGGAGATGTCCTTCTATTGCCCGATTCAGAGGCAACGGGCCTTACCTCAAGTAGAGAGTACGTTTCTCGATCATTTCTCTCTCTCACTTTGATTTCATCAGAAAAGTCATCCATAAAACAGTCTATTAGATTCATTAAGGATCGGACTAAGTTTGTATCTGAAGTAGGAGATAATTCCTGAAAAATGAGGGGGAAAAGTCTATAAAACAAATTAACTTAAATAAGCTGCTAATTAAAGTAGCATCAACGAATACTTATTGAACTTTCTTCATCCTCGCAGCCACAGCACCTATGAAAAGGCACTATCATAATTCTAGTTGCAGGTGAGAAAACTGAGGCATAGATCAATTCTCTAGTCTACAGTGTGGTGGCCCTGGGGGTCATGCCCAGTGAATGTACTCTTGAACCACTCCCACGCTGATTCTCAGATTCAAAAAGTTTACTTTCACGTGTTCAGTTGAACACGTAACTGATAGCCCAGAATCTATCTTTTTACCAATTTTGTAAAGCCAAACACTAAAAAAAAATCTTTTGGCAAATTAAAATTATGCTTCAAAACGTATTTTATACATCTTTACAGCAACACTCATAGTAAATTCATGCCTATGGAATAAATTTGTAAGTCTTGAAGAGCATGAAATGTTCCCAGAGTGCTGCAAACCCCAAGCACTTTACTTTTTGGGTCTCACCACGACAGTTTATAAAATAAATGAGTGTGTAGAGCTCCTAGCACCATGCACCATACAACCAGTTCTCCAAAAATATGTGTCTTCTTCCCTCCAAGCCTTCCTCCAGCCTTCAGAGTGGTATTGCTCTGTGGTTAATGTGTGAGAATTAACTCTCTGAGATGGACTCTCAAGATCAGAAGCCGCCGACTTCATATTCAGTTGCTGTCCCAGTAGAAACAGGCAAAAATGTCAACTGACTTTCTAAGGATGGGACTAAGTATTACTGATGCAACACTAAAAGACAAAGAGTTATTACTACAAAGAAGACGCTTATTTCTACATAGTAAATAAGTGGTATTCAGCACTTCTTTGAGAGGACAAAAGTGTAGAGTGCATTTTAGAAGCTTGTATTAAAAGTGTGTTTTTTCTTCTCTTTTACTACTGAAAAGACTGTTATTATATGGAATATTCATTAATTTTAATGCCTACGTTCTCTGACAATGCTGGGTTGAGGGGGAACCTGCAGCTTATTTTATAAGTTTAACTGTTTTTGAAACATGACTACTTCATATCTCAACACCTTTCAAGTTTGCTTTATTTTTTAATTTTTAAGCAGCCAATCTTCTTGAAAGAGCAGGGTACAGCACTGTTGCGCCAGGAGCTCTCACATTAGCCAGCTGCCCTGGAGCAACCTTGCCTCTTCCCTGAAAAATTTTGGGCTACGGTTCTCCCCAGGATCTTCTCAACTGCTAAATCCAAGGGACATGTGCCAATCCTTTTTTGCCTTGACCTCTTAGTAGTTTCTGATAATACTGACTACTCACTTGCTTCTTTAAAGGCTCTCCTCCCTGAAATACAGCTGTACTTGAGATTCTATTCTTTCTCTCTTACCTTTTTTCTCTATATTTTTGCTTTAGGTAATATCCACTGCTATGATTTTAAATTCTGCTTTCCATACCTGTACCTTGAGCCAAACTTGTGCCTTAAGCTTTTCTATTATATTTCCAGCAGCAGGAGAAATACCAGCCGTGAGTCCCTATACTTGTTCCAGAGCCAAAGTCATCCTAAAGACCTTTGGTTGACATCTCCCAAAGCAGAAATTAAGTATACGCTCCCTACAATTTCCAGCTGGAGAGGGTTTAAGAGCCTGCCTGGAAATCCATCAACTCTCAAAGGCAGGAGATTTCCATTCATGCTGTCACTTCTCCCCATTACACCCTTCTCCCTGCACCAATCCCCAGGATACACTGAAAGAAAGAAAAATGGACTTGGATTTCTTTCAATCTTCTCCAGGGACTGACTTTCCTCCCTGAATCCCAGTTTTTTTAGCCAACAACAGTAATCTCTAAACAAGTAGATGCGCTCATGCGAAGTATCGTGGATTCCTCATTCAGCACGCCTAAAGCAGGAACATGTTCCTCCATTGTTACCTACTATCTGATTCTTTAGATGTCATAAATGAATTACTTTTAAAACTTGTCCTTTTGTGGATTATAAAATAATACATATTTATTCTAGGAACTTTGAAAAACAGAGAAAATTATAAAAATGGAAACTAAAATATAATAGTCCAAGAGAAATGAGATATAGCATTTTAGGATATGTTCATCCAGATGTGGTTAGGTGGGCCTTTGAGTTTTTTTTTGTTTTTTGTTCTTTGTTTTTTTTTTTTTTTTTTAGAAGGGAACAGATTAGCATCCATACATTTTCTCAAACCGTAACATGCCTCATGAAAATTTTTTTGGAGATTAAGTATATAAATTAAAATCATTTTACTTTAATCAGAAAAGTTCTTAGTTAAGCAGTTAAATTATTTTAATCTCTGATAGTTGACATTAACAATAGACATTAAAATGAACATATTTGGCTGATTTGGATTTTCCATTTATTTTTTAAATCTTAAAATTCTCATCCCTCTTACCTTCGCATGCTTTCTAATAAATTCAACAGAAACTGGGACCATTCTGTCAAATAAGCCTACTATAAATTCTTTCTGAATAAGATTAATCGCAGCAGGTAAAAGATTTATCCAAGACAACATCAGTGGTCTCCAGCCTAACATGTGAGGCTCCATGTAAATCATACCACATCTGGAAACCTAGAAAAAAGAATAATTGTTTACCATCAAGGTAATGCTTCTATAAGAAATATGACTTGGTACACATCTGCTTCATATAACCTTCAGAAAATTCTTCAAAAGCAGCTTAATTTTATGTAATTTCATGATCTAAATTTTTGTGTATGACTTTACCAGTGGTTGTAGACAAAGAGGAAAAAAAATCCCTGACTCTAAAATTTGTCAAGGTAGGTCAACAGATAGGCCTGTTCTTAAAGAATCCGAGTATGGTTAAAATGAATTCTACTGGGGCGCTTGGGTGGCTCAGCGGTTGAGCATCCGCCTTCAGCTCAGGGCATGATCCTGGGGTCCTGGGATCGAGTCCCACATCGGGCTCCCTGCATGGAGCCTGCTTCTCCCTCTGCCTGTGTCTCTGCCTCTCTCTCTGTGTCACTCATGAATAAACAAATAAAATCTTTAGAAAAATGAATTCTACTAATGTTTTTCATTCAGAGTTTCAAAGTAATAAAAGCATTTATGACATTTCAGATTTATAAGCAGATGTCAAAATTGAGAACTTACGGTGGCAGGAGAAGCAACTTCCAAATCCATTGGTTCGAAAATAAGATTCATTTGTGGTGACATCTGAATAATCTCCCCACTCATCAGACACAGTTTTTTGTTATCATCCAGCACCGTATTCATATTCTCAATCCACACTGCATCTACTGGGCCATCAAAAATTAACCATTTCCTATCTGGTGTCTGGTTTATGCATATGATAGATAAAGGGCAAAAAATTAATAATGATAATGTAAGCAAACAGTCCAATAATGCTTCAAGATTTAAAAATATAACTCCTAAAATTAATTTTACCATGAAAAAGTAAAGGCATCTTTTGAATAAAGTGTGCATGCGTATGGAGAGAGACTCACTGAAGAAGCCTATATTTCCAACAGACAAGACAGAAAGATAACATCTTTTCTCAAATTGCATATATATATAAAATATAACATCTTTTCCAATGTTTCTGAACTTACATATAACATATTTTATAAAGTATTATGAGTAAAAAAATGTACAATTGCCAGGGAAAACAGAATTTTCATTGAAATCTGATTATGTAGTATTATGTTCATACAGATCAACTACTCTCGGGTACTAAATCAAGTTTTTCTTCCCTCCACTGGATAAATTCACACATATATACCCTTCTTGGGTTGAACAGTTTTATGGTAATGTTGGGCATTAATATAAGACTCCGTCTCACTATGATAAATATGACAATATTTGCACACTCTCTGAAATACAGTAAAAGCTCAACAAATACTAAGGAGTGGCCAGGTATTCGCTGAAGAGTGCAAAAGCTGATTCTCCTTTTCAGATCTTATGAATCAGCTTTTTTTGTGCACAAAGACGATACCTTGGTTCAGTTTCAGCAAATGTGAATTTGGGTTGAAGTGGTGGGGGGATTTGGACCCATCCTATAATCTTGTCAGTCCCTACAAGGCAACTGCTTTAACCTAGAAGACAGTGGAGCTGTCATGGGCTCAGGCTGCCCCACACCCACACTCCAAGGCCAGCTCTGGCCATTCTCAAGAAGGAGGAAGAGCTCATACCTCCGAGATTACCTCCAGATCAACTTTTCCTCATATCCTGGCTTCCCATGCCTGTTCATCTTCACTTTGGGCAACATGGCCATGTAAGAGCAAGATGTTGGGCTCTGCAGTCTAAAGGACTTCATTTTTCATTTGACTTTTACTACTTACCAGCTATGTGACTTTGGGTCAGTGCCTTAACCTCTCTGAGTATTTATGGGACAAAACTTCTGGAAAAGGTAATATATGCAATGTAACTGAACATAAAATGGGAGGCATATCATAATTATTTCTGTATAAATAATGTAACTATATACATTATCTCAAGATGCCACGTGCTAATCTGGACCAGCATACATCTGCTGTGAAAAGAAAGAACCTGAGAGGTTATATCAATGCTCTCACACCCCTGTCTGCTTCACAATTACTTTTGTCCTAGAAATTACTAGTAAAGCCTGATCCTGGGCAGGATCTCTGCCCCATGAAAGCTAATTCTTACGTTACTCATTGCCCAAGGTCCTTCACCCATTAAGAGCGGAACTGAGATTTGGCATTTCTCAATTACCACATCGCCTACGAGTCATGATCAGCGGGGTTCTTAGGTGGATAAAGAGCACCAAAGTCAGGACATATGGTAAGCAGAATAAAGAAGACATTTATTTTTAAAAGATTTAATGCATTTAATGTCTCTAGCCTAGGCCCCTTCTCTTTTAAGACCAGACTTAGCAACTGTCTCCCATTTGCTCACACTCTGTGGATAGCCTGCTAACAGAGAGCAACCAAGTTAACATCTTATTGGACTGTGGACTCTTTCTCGTAAGAGTGGGCAACAGCCACTCAGCAGAACCAGCCAGGAGTGGGTAAGTGCCCGCTCTCCTCCACAGCAATCAGCAGCTGGCACATCCCTCACCTCTTGTGCGTGCCACGGGCAGCCCATTCACTTCCTGACATGGTAGGGCCAACGTGTTGAAGTTGAAGTCTGTTTTTTTTAAGGTCTGCAATTTCTTGTCTAAAAATGGAGCATATCTAACAACTAGTGGGTATGACAGAGAGAGCAGCCCAGAAGGTGGGCAATGGAAGAGCATGACTCAAGGGGTGAAAGGCTCACATTATTTAGATGTTCTCCATCCTGTATCATTTAGCCAGGAAAAAAAAAGAGAGAGAGAGAGGGAACCAGAAGAGCTTTTCCCTGCCCTCTCTTCTCTACACACCAAGCCAAAGGCTCTCACCAGCATGGTCTGCTGCCTCTTTGTAGGCGCTAACGATGGTCCTCCCAAAAGCACCGTGGGACCATCCAGTATTGTGTGTTTCAAATAGATGCCTTGAACTAGAAATATAGATTTTTGTCTGAAACAATTGGGAAAAAAATCAGAAATTTGTCAGAAGGAACTAACACAGTCTCTCTCAATGCACACGCTAAAGGGTTAGTACCTACCGTTGAGGAAGCAAAGGCTCTGAAACTGACAGCGAGGATGCCATCCGACCACTCATGAGACACCACATCGAACTGCCCATACAGCTGACCCATGGTGACAGACTTGGGATTTAAAACAGTAATTTGAACCTTGTTTTCTTCCATTAACCCCTTAAGGGAAAAAAAAACCACATTTCTTCTTTAGAAGGATACTGTCTTTATTCATAGAAAACATGATTTGATATGTACAAAATCCTAGACTCTACAAAGAAACTACCAGAAGCAAGGAACTTTTCACAAAATTCCAGCATACAAAGTCAATACATAAAAACTGGGTGTGTTTTTCTCTACAGGGCCAATGAACAACTAAAAAAAAATAAAATTTCACAAATGTCATTTATAATAGTTTTTAAAACCCATGAAATACAACTCAGTAATCAATTAGCAGAGGATGTGAGAGATCTATAAACCTAAAACTACAAAATGAGGGCTGTTAATTTTTTTTGGAAAGGGTCAGCTAGCAAATATTACAAGCTTTTCAGGTTACATATAGTTGGCCACATATTCTTCCCCATTTCTCTTTCTTTTCCTTCTTTCTGTTTGTTGGGGGGTCTTCCAGTGTGTTTTTTATAAACCTTAAAAAACGTTACCACCATTCTAAGCTCATTGATATTAGAAAAATAGGCTTGGGGCCAAATCTGGCCTATATAATTGGCTGATTCCTGCTACCAAACATTCTCTGAGAGAAAATTAAAAGGTCTGAATATAGGGAACTATGCTCCATTCTCACAGAATCGAAAAGTTAATATTGGTAAGTTGTCAATTTTGACCAGAATCTAGAAAGCTGGTGTGGGAATTATACAAAGGATGCTAATACCCTTAGGGCATAAGCTTTTTATGTTTTTAATTAATAGATGTTATTTTCTTAGAGTAGGTTTACGAGAAATTGAGTAGAAAGTACAGAGATTCACATATATCCCCCCACCCCACCTCACCCCTTCTGTTTCCCCTATTATTAAAGCCGTGCATTGAGGTGGTATATTATTATGAATGGTGAATTGATACTGATACATTATTATTTTTTAAAGGTTTATTTGTTTATCTGAGAGACAGAGAGAGAGAGAGAGAGAGAGAGAGAGAGAGAGAGAGCATGAGCAGGAGGGGCAGAGAGAGAGAGGGAGAGAACCTCAAGTAGATTCCACAATAAGTGCAGAGCCTGATGCACAGCTTGATCTCACAACACTGCGATCACGACCTGCTTAACTGACTGCACCACCCAGGCATCCCTGATACATTATCATTAACCAAAGTCCATGGTTTACATTAAGGGTCGTTCTTGATGTACTCTACAGGTCCTGCCAAATGCATAATGGCACATTTCCACCCTTACAGAACCATACAGAATAGTTTCACTGCCCTAAAATCCCCTGTGCTCTCCTATTCGTCATCACTTCTTTTTTTTTATATCTAACATAACAAGTGCAACTCTTCCCAACACTGCCTTCGCCCCCCCACCCCCGCCCCCCCCCCCAGGGCTTGGGACACAAACTAGCAAACTCAAGAAGAGATGTGGACTGATAACACGAAACAGCAAAACAAGCTCGAGGTCTTCACATTCTTCTCTGTGTCCACCAAGGGGAGAACAAGGCATCATCCTACATTGGGAAATATGGGAAAGCTCCACCATCTTAGTCAGAGCAAGACACTGCCGCTAAAGCAAGATTCTTGTCCCAAAAATGCAGCAAGGCTAGTGAGACTCCACAATCACAAATCCCACTTGGCTACAAACATTGAAATATAAGAAGCAAAAAACTATTCAAAATATAAGTAGAAAGAAGAGCAGTATTAGTTGGAGAATTAAAAACAGCCTCATTCCTTTAGCATGTCAGAGTAGACCAAACTAGGATGTAGAAGATGCGAATTGTGAATGATACAATCATTTGTTGCATTTGTGTGCACACACATGTGTTATATGATGCAAAACACACATTCACCTCAATTCTGCTAGCAGCCATCACAGGAGTTTGTGTTACAAATCTAACCATCCAAAAATTAAAAAAAAAAAAACACTCTTTAAAGTATGAAATGAAAACCTCCTGGCTTTTCATGTTTTCAGATATTTTCTACAACAAGCGTGTTAGCTTCATAAATAAAAAAATGTTGAAAAGAAATAAAAGGTTGACAGGGACACCTATGATCCTTCATATACTAAACTTCTTAATTGCTTCATATTACTTTTCTAGTAGCATTTTCCTTTTGACTAATTTTTTTCTATGATTTCAAGTTGTTACATTAAAGTATCTTTTAAAATGACTATACATTCTCTCTTGCACAAAGCTGATCATGAATAAATTATTGCACTAATAACACACTTACCTTTTCACACATGTCACTTAGCGCACCAGCTAAGACACGATATGCACTGGTTTTTCCTCCAAACGGTTCTCCAACGATCATAAAACCATGACGCACAATCATCATTTCATATATTTGAAGTATCTTCTCAGAAAAGAATTTGGTCATTTGCAAATTCATGGATTCACAGTTGTCTTTGATAGCTGCTAGCAAATCATTATAATCTGGTTTCGGTAATTTCACACCAGGAAACAAATCTGAAGTGATTCCCTGATGATAGAAGATTTGAGGATTTATATATATCTGATACCCTCTTTCTCTCTCTACACACACACACCACACACATAAAGGTGATGAAATTCCTCCCATCCTCATATTTAATATTGATGGAAATAGAGCCATTAAATAAACAGTATTTTTAACAGCTTTATAGAGGTATGACTGCCATACAATGAACTATATATATATATTTTTTAAGTGGTACAATTTGATAAGTAGAGCCATCAACTCAAGATAGTCAACATATCACTCCCAAAAGCCATCTTGTGACCTTTTGTAATTCTCCTTCCTTTCTCTCTTTGCACCTCCCATCTCCATCCCCAGGTAACCACTAACTTGCTGTTAGTATTTTTATTTGCATTATCTAGAATTTAATATAGATGAAGTTACATATTATGAGTACAACACTTTTTTTTTCTGACTTATTTTCACTCAACAGAAAGATTTGGAGATTCCCTCATGTGACATCATGTATTAATAGTTCATTGCATCCACGTAGTACATTTGAATCCATTCCCTCGTTGATGGATACTTTCATTGTTCCCAGTTTGGGGCTACAGCAAATAAAACTGCTATGAACATTTATATATAATTCTTTGTATGGGCAAATGTCTTCATTTCTTTTGGGTGAATACTGAGGCATAATGAAATACCTGGATAATATGATGGCTATAGGTTTAATATTTTAAGAAAATGTCTGCTTTCCAAAGTGGTTGTATTATTTTACATTCACCCCAGCAGTGTGTAAAACTTTGGACATTTAGTATGCTCAATCTTTTTAGTATTATCCACAGAGATAAGCATGTCACAGTATCTTACTGTGGCTGAGATGTGTATTTCCTGATGACTAACATTTTGCAGGTGCTTATTTGCTTCATATATATGCTCTTTAATGAAGGGCCTTTTCAGGGCACTCCCTGTGGCGCAGCGGCTTAGTGCTGTCTGCGGCCCCTGGGGTCTGATCCTGGAGATCCAGGATCGAGTCCTGCGTCAGGCTCCCTGCATGGAGCCTGCTTCTCCCTCTGCCTGTGTCTCTGCCTCTCAGTCTCTCTCTCTGAATAAATAAATTTTTTAAAAAATACTTATTTTAAAAAATGAAGTGCCTATTCAAATCTCTTGTCTATTTTTAATTGGTTTATTTTCTTACTGGTAAGTTTTGACCATTCTTTAAATATTCTGCATGCAACTCCATCATATCTAATCTGCAAATATTTCTTCCTAGTCTGCAACTTGTCTTTCATCATCTAACCAGTGTCTTTCAAAGAGCAAACTTTTAACATTTTGATGAGTCTTTTTTTTTTTTATCATTTATTGTTTTATCATTGGGCTTTTGGTGCTGTGTTTAAGAAATTTTTGCCTAACCCCAAATCACAAGATATTTCTCCTGCTTTCTTCTAGAAATTTTACCATTTTATAAAACTTTTAAATTAAAAAGTTAGACAAATATTATCTTATTTCAAGATTTATTATATAGACAGTGTCATCTGATATAACGATAGACAAATATATCAATGGGACAGAATGAGGAGTCTAGAAAGAGACCCACACACATTTGAACAATTGATTCTCAACAAAGAATGTTTAAGAAAAAATAAAAAGACAGAATGCCTGGATTTGTCAAAACAATGAATTTTAATCCATACCTCAATATCACATACAAAAAATAGTTCAAAGGTATTTTAATTACTGTGATGGTCAGTATTTTAATCAGCTTAGTATCCCTCAACAATTCATGCCCATACAAAACCTCAAAATGTAACTTCACTTGGAAATTGGATCTTTGCAGATATAATTAGGTAAATTAAGATGAGGTTATACTGGGCCTTAAATCTAATGATTTATGTCTTTATAATATAAAGGAGAGGAATATTCAAACACAAATACACCCAGGGAAGGCCATGTAGTGATGGAGGCAGAGATCAGAATGAGGTCAACCCATGCCAGGGAATGTCAGGGGTTGCCAATAGCCAACAGAAGCTAAGAAGAGGCAAAGGAGTGTTTCCTAGAGCCTTGATTTGAGACATCTTCCCTTCAGTACTTTGAGAGAATACCTTTCTATTGTCTCAAGCCATCAAGTTGTGGTATTTTGTTATGGCAGCTTGAGGAAACTGATAAAATCATTTTTTTTAATTTTTTTTCAATTTTTATTTATTTATGATAGTCACAGAGAGATAGAGAGGCAGAGACACAGGCAGAGGGAGAAGCAGGCTCCATGCACCGGGAGCCCGACGTGGGATTCGATCCCGGGTCTCCAGGATCGCGCCCTGGGCCAAAGGCAGGCGCCAAACCGCTACGCCACCCAGGGATCCCAATAAAATCATTTAATATGTGATTAGAAAGAATTATGATCCCGTATTTAGTATATAGGAATACATAAAGCTGATGGCAAAGTCTAAGAAACATACCTTTATTAACTGTTAAAGCTGTAAGTATTATAGCATCCTATGCGAGAAATAGGACTTATTTTTACTCTGAAGGTAAAAATAAAAATTCAGAAGTGCTTCATGGGAAAGCATACATTTGAATTATACTTTAGAATTTATGAGTTATGAGTTTAATTGCCGCTATATTTAATCCTTCAAATGCTGTTATGGAGAAACTGATCTTAGTTTATCAAAGCAGTAAGTTTCCTTAGGATAAAGGGGAGAAAAAAGGCAATGCGGCTCAGTAGTTAAGGGCACTCTGCAGCCTGATTGCATGCTCCTGTACTAACTATAAATAAAAGTTAAGTATCTTTGCCTCAGTAAAATGATTTGTAAAACAGGGGAAAAGACAGCACCTGACCTACCGGGTCATTATGAGCATTAAATAAGTTACTATTTGTAAAGCTCTTAGAATAGTGTCTGATCCATAATAAGTCCATAGTATTTGGTAAATCAACAAACATGTCTTCTTGGATTGTTCAAATTGTTTTGGTTGACCTTGAAGGAAGCGGACCACTCCAGAACACATTTGGTATCCAGTGGTTCTCAACCAAGACCAATTCCCCTCCCTCTCCTGTCAGGTACAGAGTCAAAAATATGTGGCATTGCTCTGGTTGTCACAACAGAAGACAACCTATAAATACTGGAGTGAGGGTAAGGAGCAAGTTTGCCTAATGTTCTACAGTCTCACAACAAGGAATTCCCCTAATCTGAAGTGACAGTTATGCTCCATCTTGGAGATATTGCTCAGTAAATGTTCACTGAATGACTACACAATGCTTGAGACTACATCTGGTGATATATATTTCCACTTTGTAAAAATACAGTTTTTACTCTTAGAAAATTTATACAATATACCAAAGAAACAGGAAAAGTGGGGGAAAAAATTAGAGAGGAAGACAAACCGTGAGAGACTCCTAATGCTGGGAAACTAAGGGTTACAGAAGGGGAGGCAGGTCGGGGGGTATGGGGTAACTGGGTGATGGGCATTAAGGAGGGCACATGAGAAGATGAGCACTGGGGGGTTATAAGTTGGCAAACTGAATTTAAATAAAATATTAAAAATAAATAAAATTTTAAAAAAGAAAAATTGAGGAAAAACATTAGGAAAAAAATTTGAAACTATTCCTCATAGATTCACTCTATATTTACACTCCAGCTCTAAGTACTTTGAAAAGATCCTTTCAAATGTTGAAACACGGTTACTATGGAGAGCAGACGACACTGGACCACACTACAGTGGCAGCATCACTTCTCCCCATTCCCATAACATCCCACTTCGGTCTTTACAGTTGGAAACTAACTGCCTGAACCTCAAGACAGCACAGATTAGTGCAACAATTAACATCTGTTGGGAGCCCATAGCCTCCCAATTCCTTCTACCTGAGATGAGGAAAAGGAAAAGAATGACATCAAATAATAATATGAAGACCTTAATCATTATTCTAATGCCTCTCAATTAATAATAGTCTAATCTTAAGTATAACAAGATTATTAAACTTAGTTCTTCCTGTAAGTCACCCTGAAAAAAAATCAATTTCATTAAAGCCATTACACTCTCTTTAAAGAAAGTAAGCTTTTAAAGAAATTTCTTCGATTATTAATTCAACAAACATTGGCCAAGTACCCCTTCTCTGCAAAAGATTCAGTCATGTGTTAGACCCGTTATTTTCCTACATTCTAGTGTAATTTATCAGCAAACATATTTTGTAACCTTTGTGTGCTTATAGACATTGCACAGTTGTTTTTTTTTTTTAAAAAGGACGATTTAAAAATCCCAACTTGTTGAAAGTCATCTGAAGCTACAGAGCTATACATACTTCAAGTAAAACATAAAATGATCTATGTTTCTTTGTGCCATATCATTATTTTCTGTAGTAGGAGTTTCTCAAAGGGAGTCGCAGACTTGGACATTTGATAAATACGTTATTATAAAAATTCTGTTACACTAAAATAATAAATATCCTTACCTCAAAGAGTGGTAAATCATGGGACAAAAATTTTGGCAGATTTACATCAATAATAGATCTAAGCAGCAGAATTTCTTCATTTTCATTTGGATATTTCAGCTAAAAGAAAACACACTCATGATGATACCTCCACCCACTAAATGCGCCCCCTACATTAACACACACATGCACATGCATCCACGCACAGGCCCCAGAGAAAAGCCCACGTAGAACTGTTCTCATTTATTTTCCTTTAATTGGATTGTTATGAATTTTAGAGGTTGAAAAAAATTCCAAAACACTTGGGTAACTCCAAAGTTTACTAAAAACCTAGCTGAACTCTAAACCTGTAGCTCAGGCCCACAGTAAGGGTTGCATAGTTCACAAAAATATGAACTCCAAATTATTTCTCCCAACTTCAATACTTTATTCAACATCTCACTCCCAAGTTTCTCCTACCATCATACATTTAATTTTCCAGAACCCTCTTCCTTTCCTCTAGAATCTTTCAGTCTAATAAATTCCATGTTCCAGCTTAACTGGCTTTACCCTTTACAAAGTCAGTGATGCCCGGGAGTTAGGTTCAGAGCACCCATTGCCAAAGCTGATCCTTGCTTATATGGACTTTGTCTTTGGATCAGTCTAACCACACCTAAATGATGAGGTGTCAAAAGTCTAGTTTGTTATTTGAGAAGCTATTATTTTAAAGCCTATGTTTAAATTGTTTCTTGATATAATAAAACAAACTTCAAAATATTCAAGCCAACACTTTCAACAATTCTAAATTAGCTTTTGACAAACAATGAAAGGATTCATTTGCAGGATTCATTTGCTGCGTAACTTTAATAGCTCAATTCCATAGTCAAGATGTCAGTGAAAACAAACACTAGGCAATGTATTATCTTTCCCATTATCTGACTGTAGTGTAATCCTGACGTGCCAGGTTAATACAAATTGTTGCTTCTAGTTGCATTTGTTTATTGCAAAAAAATAATGACGTGCAGTTATTCTAGGCTAATATGAAATAGAATATCACAATATATTAGAATTCTCAGTAACATTTATTATAGAAGATAAAAATGCTCGCCATCGTTCTTAATCACATAGAATATATTTTGAAATCTTTATCTTCTGCAAAACATGAACATGAAAATTTTATAAACTCCAAGGTCACATTTTGCATTTTGCTATTAACTATATAGCCCGCCTTGCTTTGTTTCATACAGAACTAATGCACAAGTAATTGCTTATGCCTCTACAAAACATTTTCTTTTTTTTTTCTTTTTTTTTTTTTACAAAACATTTTCAATGGAAAGTTATACAAGTCTCAAAAGATTTGGATTTTTCCATCTATATACTTATGGCTTATTTCATTTTAAAATGCAAACATTATATTGCAAATCTATAACTGCTACTCTATAATAGGCTGTAATTATATGATCACGTTCATTGATAATGCTTTGGCACACTTGTATATATTTATTAATTATACATTATTTCCTTTAAAGCTCTACAAGTTCCATAGACTGAAAGCCTTCAAAGTCTTTCCCAGCAGCATCTCTTTTCATACACCTAAAATTATGGAACAGAACTCAAATCATTAAGAATTATGTCTAAGTTTTGACAAATCATAAAATATCCTTTTTCACATGTGCAATCAACTGTTTTTTAGTACAAGAACTGGATTTTTTTTTTTTTTAGTTGATGAAACCAACCAGTTATTGAAACTCTGTGAAGACACAGGGTCCTGAGATTTACAAACAGAAAATTTATGAATAAGAAATAACTTGAGTTCTCTACCTTTAGATTCCCCGCAGCGGTAAGCACTGACTTCACAGCTCTCATGCCATAGTCATAGTGATGTTGTGAGGACAATTGCTCTGAACACAAGCGGTAGGTAGCCACAATTTTTACTGACAGTGGCCGAGCTGTGACAAACCCACAGGAGTACAGGACTATTTCAGCAATCATGGCATAGTCAGGCACCATCATTGCTACTGTCCGAAAGAGGGCCTGCAGGAGTGCAGAAAAGGTATTTTTGAAAAGACCATCGTAAAGATAACCCTACTCTGCATTTCCTAATGTGTTAGGGCTGTGTAGCTTTTCTGCAATAATGTTAAATTACAATATCCAAATCACATAGATACAAACACTTAATTTTAAAAACCGGTTTCTTGATGAGCACTGGGTGTTATTCTGTATGTTGGCAAATTGAACACCAATAAAAAATAAATTTATTATTTTAAAAAAAGAAATATTACAAAAGAAAAATCACCTGGAAAATAAAAGCCATTTTCATCACACACAAAAATAAAAATAAAAAAAAAACCTGGTTTCTTGCAATTGTCATGTAATATCTTAAACTTCTGTATAAATTTTTTCCTTAAATTATGCTGAAAGAACACTCACAAACTTTTATGATACTTAGATGTTGGGTGAATCATTAATTCACAAGTTAATTATCAACTGTGCTCTATTCTTCTTGGTAAATGACAGGTTACAGGGATAAAGTATCCTAGGCTGCTGGGATGTCCAAAAGCTGGGCTTTTCAGCTGCGCTGGTGAGAAAGGGCATGGTATTGGGAGACCAGGCGTTAAGTGAGGTTTTCTGGGAATCTAATTAATTGTATGCTGCGTGCTAATCAAAAAATTCTTAATAACAAGGCTATGTCAGATAAATAAGGTAATTTTAGCACTAAGTTTAAAGGTAATTTAGTGCTCTTTACAATTTTTAAGTTCGATAAATAAATAAATAAATAAATAAATAAATAAATAAAATTTTTAAGTTCAATTCTGGCTTAACCAATGATATACTTTCTTGAGTGTAAAAGAAGAGTATAGCTCCAGGTATCATACCAGGGCTGAAGTAAATTCTGATACATGTAATCAACATGAGCATTAGCCTTCTGGGAAGCTATGCCTCAGGTTGTTGGCTTTGTGACCTTAGAAGATCAAGTATGCCCATTTTACCATGGCTTCTAACATTCAACTATTCCGAAATGCTTATTGAATATTGATTCTTTAGAATAATTTTAATATTAAAATATAGCTTCTCTAATGTAGAAATGTGCTTAAGAAATTGCTCTGCTCTCCAGATGTTCTGTAGATGCACAGGATGTCTAAATGGGACTCTATCCGCACGGTGGCACAGATGTACTAAGACTGCAGTATAGATGCAATTGGGTCCTAATTCCAAGGTTCTTGAGAACAGGCCAAGAATTTGGAACTTTTTTTCTGTAGGCAAAAACAACCACAACAAAACCAATAGCTTTTTAAGTCTGGAAGTTACAGGATTAGATTTCTGCTGAAGACTCTGGTAGAATTAAAGCAGGGGATTCATTATAGTGAATTTTAGTGGGGAAGAGATTGGTGACAAGTGAGCTGTTGCAGGAAATTGCATGCAGAAGAATGAAGAGGGATGGAAGGAAGGTGAGGCAGCAGGATGACAAGGCTTTTGCAAAATAGGATCCCTGGTTTCGGTGACTGGCTGGATCATGGGGAGACAAAGAGCAAAGTCTCAAGGACTACTCTAAAGACATTCTCTGGAATGTCTTCATTCCAGAATCTCTCTTTTTAAAAAATTTTTTAAAAGATTTTATTTATTTATTCATGAGAGAGGCAGAGACACAGGCAGAGGGAGAAGCAGGCTCACTGTAGGGAGCCTGATTGGGGACTCCATACCAGGACCCCGGGGTCACGACCTGAGGCAAAGGCAAGATGCTCAACCACTGAGCCACCCAGATGCCCACCCCCTCGCCATTTTTTAAAGGAAGATATATTTCATTCTTTTCAGACTAAAATATTTTCTTCAAAATTGTTAGGTATTTCCATATATACTTGATAACAGATGTTCTGTAGCAGTTCTAACCAAGAAGACTGCACAGTAGGAACAACAACAAAGCCATCAGAATTTGAGAGCAGCTTCCAGCCTAAGGTAGATGGAAAATACATCACCCACAGAACTCTAAGGTAGATACTGTGACACCATTTCAACAGGCACAGCACAAGAAACTGTGAACCAGTTTCCACAGGGCATGAACAGATTCAACCAATAATCCTCCCAGCTTTTTTGATGAGCTATTCATAGATTTTTGCTTTTACAAATACTATGTGTTCAGATTGATCCTACTGAAGAAAAGCATGAGCAAACAAAAGAACTACTACCAAAGAGCTCTTCAAATTTAAATCACAATGAAAAGTTGTAAAAAAAAAAAAAACGCTTCTTAGATAAAAGAGGATTTGCGTTTTTATTTTTTAATCATATTAAAAAATATGATTTTTTCTCCCTCAGTAAGACAAAGTACTAAAACATCTCATCTAACGTTTCAAAGTGCATGGAATGGAAATACCAAAGTACTTTGTAGCAATTTGTTGGGTCAAAAGTCTCTTTGGTGGAAAAGAAAAATTTGTCAACCAGTCTAAGAAGCTGTCACTCTAATTATGTAAATAGCAGAAGGGATGTAGGACCTTTGTGGGGAGGCAATTTAGCAGCACATCTCTTGGTCCTGTGACCATACTTAAGGAAATATTTTAAAATCGACAAAAGCCTTAAGTAAAAACTGCCCATTGCAAAATTATTTATAATGAAGGAAAACTAAAAGCAACCGAAGCGTCCAAAAGTAAGATGCAGTTCAGTAAATTTATTCACAATTTGAATTATGTTTATAAAGATAGGAAAATACTCATGTTGTAATATTAACCTGAAACAAAAAAACAACCCAGCATATGCAATTGCCAGAGTCTATCATTTAAAATTAACATTTTAAAAGGTATTGAAAATTGCAGGATACGATATAGCAAGCAATAGAATGGGCATCTTTTCCAGTATTTCCTCTGTCTTCTAATTTTCTATAATTATCATTTTTTAATCTTTTTTTTTAATTATTTATTTATGATAGTCATACAGAGAGAGAGAGAGAGAGAGAGAGGCAGAGACACAGGCAGAGGGAGAAGCAGGCTCCATGCACCGGGAGCCCGACGTGGGATTCGATCCCGGGCCTCCAGGATCGCGCCCTGGGCCAAAGGCAGGCGCCAAACCGCTGCGCCACCCAGGGATCCCTATAATTATCATTTTTTAAATGTCAGTTTGGAAGTTGCATCTGGTTTGCACATTTATTTTCTAAAGGTACTCTACAGCTTTAAAAATTATTTTCTAAAACAGTTTTCTAAAATATCATGTCCAAAAGCAAATATTTTGCATAAAATTCAAGGAAAGCATGTTCTTACATATTAATTTTATAAACTACATAAAGGAAATAGATGGTATCATTGCCCCTTTCTGTACCTTCAGATTATCCGGCAGCTCTGATCGCCCGGCATACCCAGGGTTCATCGTTATAAAGACAGCGCACGTGGGGTCAAGTTTTAATTCAGTTCCTTCAAACAGTAGTATATCGGCCCCTGCATTGATACCTGTGGGCCATCAAGAATGAAATGACTTAGCAATTCACATTTAAATGTGAGTTGTGCCATTCATTATCACCGGGGTTTCTACTGTGTTGACACCATGCAAAGACAAACCAGCCCCATTACCTCTTTGGATAGTAAGAATTTGTTGAGCAACCACAGACAGTACTTCCAAATCAATTCTGTTAAACTCATCAAAGCAAGCCCAAGCTCCACAAGATAACAGTCCCTGGGAGAAAAGAATAATGAAATTTTTCAATTTTATCTGATTGAATATCACATTGAAATGTTGCATTTTCACTTGATATTTTCAAGGATTTAATATCCTATCAAGGAAATTGCTTATTCATCTTTATCTTTAAAGACAGCATATTGTTTTTTTATTAGAAATTCATTACTCTGCACAAATAAGGAGTTTGATCAATTAGAAAACTGTCCATTTGGTCGATAGCTTTTTACTTTATATATTTTGGCATCTGTAATCTCAAAGCTTTTCTTACTTTTTATATACAAGTTGATTTTGTTTGCTTTTTCTATATGGACTTCATAGAATAGATTGCAATATTCCTCTACATAAGAGGACTTTTGTTGCTAATGAGACTATTTTGTGATCTGAGCACCTTTATAGCACCTACATACTACTGAGGCCCTAGTTTGCACTTCCAACTGACAGCTACCTCACAAATGTGTGCCATTTAGGTTAAAGAAAACTGGACCACCAAGTTTGAGTAGCTCAGTCCATATTCAAATTTACTTAAAAAAATCAATTTGACATTTATTGACTGCATATTCTATAGATTGCATATATGTGTGTGTGTGTTTCACTGAGTACCTGGTATACATCAGGCATGATGCATGTATTTTTTATGCAAAGAAACTAAGACTATAACATACAGGATGTTAAGTAATTAGTACAAGGCCACATAGCTAATAGTGGCTGACTTTGGATCTGTACACAGTTCCATCTACCCAACCACATTGGAGTAAACGTGAACTCAGTGCATTTTGAAAAATAGTACATTTTCATTTGTTGGAGAACAGTGTGACTTTGCTCTCCATGTATAATAAGAGGATTAGAAACCATAGAGAGCAAAAAATACTTATGAAGTCACTTATTCAAAAAGTTATAAGGATTGTGAGATTTTTAGTAGGAAGACCCATGTCTTTTTTATTCAGTACCCCTGAATTCAGCATGATCCTAACATAAAGTATCTATATAACCAATAAACACTTATCAGTAAGCAACTAATACCATAAGTATATGAATCTATATCAAGGAATTAATGTTATATATATTCAAAAATTGAATAGTACATACCAAACTTTTCTTTAAACATTTAATAATATAATGGCTATTCAAACTAAACTATAGAGACTCTTTTAGATTTATTATCTCTTTCTTAAAAAACCATTACAAGGTTGTATATCATTACAGAGTATGATTAAAATGGCTCTTTGTCATTCAATTGTTTTCTTGCTATTTATTATAATTTTGACTTTTAAAATCTTATCCTAGTTGTTTCAGCATCACAAATGTAGAGACTTCTTATATTCCAAATCTATTATAAAACGACCAGGCCGTATCAGCTACGAACAGTTTGCTGTCTAGGGTAGGATTGGTATATTCTTTTTTATTAGTTTGATTTTCTTTTTAGATGTTAACTTTTCTGAAGAAATTTTGAAAAATAATTATGGAATTTTTAAAAATAAGAATTACAGAATCTTTACAGAAAAACAGATATTAACAAATAAACAGAACCTATAATCCCAAATGGATAAGTCTTGTGTTCGACTGTTCCAGCTAACTTTTTAAAGGATAACAGGCTGTAGCAACAAAGTGGTAAAATGACCAGACATTCATAGGTTTATAGACAGAGATGTTACATTTTTAATCCCCCCACCTTTTGCAATCTTACAGACTCCGAAGAGTGGATATCTGACTCAGAATAAGAAAACAAACTAGGATTTTAAGCTCGCAAAAAGAAAAAGAATTAACTAGAGGGTATTTATGACAGTAAATTACTGAATCATGACTTGTTAGTAACAAGAGCTACAGGCTAAAGAAAACTTTAGATTCCCCACAGTCTTCCCATGATGTAGTGGTTCTCCAGTTTTTAGCTGCCCAATACATCGAAGGGACACCACTCATTGCTATCAATAATACTGACCCGTTTGAGCAGGAACTGGAGACACAGGTAGAGCTCCTGCTCAGGTAAGCTTTGGAAATAACCCTGCTTCTCTGGAGAATGGAGACAGTGCTTTGATTTTACTTAAACTACAAGAAGTCTCTTACTTGCATTGAATTATGTTGCATTATATATAACCTTCCTCTCTGATTGGTTATCATTTTGTAAAGAAATTAGTCAATTCAAACCTTAAAGAATTTTCCTAAGGCCAGATAATCCAAGCCATCAGAGCAGTTGAAAACAACACACTGCTTGGCCACTGCTTTTGCTAAATCTTTGGTCGTTTCAGTCTTTCCAGTGCCAGCTGGCCCTTCAGGAGCTCCTCCGAGATGCAGATGAAGGGCTCCAAACAAGGTTCTGAAATATAAGAATGGAGCAATCTTTGTAGAATAATGCCATTTTTTAGTATAAATGACTAAAAGAGGAAAAGTTCAAAATGAGAGCTAAATTTTCCACTTCCTTTTCAATAACTTCTTCCTTCCCACGAATCTCTGAAAATCTCTGACTGTGCATTCCTTCATTACATTTCACTTCTGAAGAGGTGATTAAATATGACAGAACCAGAACAAATGCACTTGAAATTCAATGCTGACTCTGGTCAATATGGAAAATTCAGTTGATGCCGAACCACCCACTTCCCTGAATGGCAAGCACCTGGCAATGCTACATAAAAAAAAAAAAAAAAAAATACTAACTTTTGAGATACATAGCCATTTTTGAAAGAATGTAAAGGAAATCACTAATGAGGAGAAAATGCAAAATTATCAGTAATTAGCTGCTAAAGCTCTAGAGGTACATATTGTTTTGGGATCTGCATACAAACACAAGTACATTTACAACCACATAGAAACAGAAAAATTCTTCTTCTTTTTTTTTTTTTTTTTAAGATTTGAGAGACAGAGAGAGAGATCTAATGGGGGACGGGGTGGGAAGGAGTAGAGGGAGAGGGAGAGAAAGTCTTAAGCAGACTCCATGGTGAGCCCAGAGCCCAATGCCAGGCTCAATCTCACAATCCTGAGATCACAACCTGAACCAAAACGAAGAGCTGAATGCTTAAGCTTAACCAACTGTGCTGCACAGGTGCCCCAAAATAGAAAAATTCTTCTATTGAGCAAGGTGAAGAGCTGGAATGGGTTCACCTATGCAAACCTAGAAGCCTTGAAAAGCTGACTTATCTCTATATGAGAACTAAAATTTCTGGAGAAGGACAAAGAGAAGAATCAGCTGCAGAGGAGATAGGAAGCTTACCCTTCACTGCAGCACCCAATGAAGAGCCTACATTATTCATGGAGGTAGGGTCCAAATTTCCATTATCCATGGGCACATTTACCCAAACTGGGAAATTCACACTGAAATTTTGTTTGGGACCAAAGAAAAACCTGAAGCCCTTTCAAGAGACAAACATGCTCCACATGAACACCTCTACAGCTGAGAAAATGTAAGACTTCATGGAGAAATGACTCTTACTTTTATTATGAACTCATAATAAAAACCAGAGAGAAAGAGTGAGGAAGAGAAAAAAGAGAGAGAGAGAGAATGATCAAAATTAAGAGTCAGACTTGCGGTGCCAGGCAGACAAAGGTGTGGGGGAATTAACTATATACATGATACTCTTTGATATTCTGGTGGTTTATTCTATGAGATTTTAAATAAAAAGCAATAGACAGGAGCCTCTGTGTAGTACAGTTGGTTAAGTGTCTGACTCAGGGTTGTGAGATCAAGCCTCACGTCAGGCTCCACTGAATCTGCTTGAGTTTCTCTCTCTCTCTCCCCCTTTGCCCCTCCCCCACACGCTCTTTCTCTAAAATAAATCTTTTTTTAAAAAGTGACATAAGAAAATTGTGAGAAAAAAGTCAATTTCATAAAAGAGACAACCTGAAATCTAGCAATGAAAAAATATAGTCACTGGACCTACTAATAAATTACCAGATTAACTAGCAGATTAAACATGAAGAAACAGAATTCTGCACTACAAGATAAATATGAGGAAATCACCCAGGAAGATATCGAGATGGAATAGAAGTACAGGTGAGAGATCAAAAAAAGGAAGAGAATGGGAAAAAGGCAAAATTAAAAAAGCAATGCCTATGGAGTGCCTGGGTGGCTCAGTAGTTTAAGCACCTGACTCTTGGTTTCAACCAGGTCATGATCTCAGGGTCTTTGTGCTGGGCATGGAGCCTGCTTAAGATCCTCTCTCTCATTTCCCTCTGTCCCTCTGTCCCATACATACATACATACATACATACATACATATATCATTCTCTGGCTGAGAATTTCCCAGAATTGAAGAAAGATATGAACTAAAAAGTCTCTAGTGGATAAATAGTCACCCACATCTAGTAGCATTACAGTGAACAACAATAAAGAGAAAATCTTAAAAATGACAATAGAAAAAAAAATACCTACAAAGGAATCATTATAACAGACTTCTCAGCAGTGGCAACAAATGCCAGAAGAATGATATCTTTGGAGAGCTGAGGGGAAATTATGGTTCACTTATAGTTCTATATCTAGCTATCCTATCCTTTAATTATTGAACGAAGACCAAATTTTGTTTATAAAAGCATTTTTAGACAAAGACTGACAGAGCTCACTACTTGCAGAACCCCACTGAAAGAATTACTAAAGGATGTTGCCTAGTAAGAAGAAAAATTAAACCAGAAAGGTGGCAAAGGAAATAGCAATGGTGAGTAAAGACAATGATAAAAAATTTTTGTTAAACGTATGCAAATATTAGATGTAAAAAATATGTAACACAATAGAAACAGAGCAATATATGTCAGATCATCTTATCTTACAGACAGTAAGGCTGGTCACCTAGCACAAGGGCACATAGAAATTGGCTAGGAAGCTTGTCAAAGAGAGGTGAAGAGTAAAGATCTTTGGAAAGAACTGTTAACTGTGTTGTTTATTTCCCATCCCTCTGTAGAAAAGAAGAAAGCACTTGTTCCTCTTCCAAGCTACCTGAGGGGCTTTAGAGAACTTTTCAAAAAGGTTGGCACACGGTCTGACCCCTGGAGTTTAGGGGCTGGGAATTCAATCACAACTTAAAATATTTAAAGTCAAGAAAATGCCTGTAGCTATTCCTGATGGCAGAGCCAGGAGAAAACAGTGACAGTGAGAGAGAGATGTACTCATACTGCTGGCAAAATGAATGTCTATTTATCATCTGACCAGATCCAGATCTCATCAGAAGGGAGCTATATTTGAGTCATGTTGAGTGGGACTGTCAGGAGACACATCTAGAATCAGAGAAGACGCCAAGGTGAGTGTCCATGTGTTGGTTGACCTCAGAGACTGAAGCAGAAGTCACCAGCACCCAGCCGGCGAAGGCATCTTGCACAGGTGACTAGGGGTGGGGGAGGGGTTTCCAAAGAACCCACATAAGTATCTTATGGGAGATCTGGCACACCCGGGCTTGTCCCCTCACTGAGGACACTAAACAGCCAAGAGATAGCTGCCACAGGAGATACTTGTCTAATGTGAACCCACCTCTCCTGTTCCTTCTCCCCTCCTCCATTAACCCCCAACACTGGAGGAGTCACAGGTGAGCTATGGAGGGATAGATGCAAAGGACAGGGTTAAAACTGCAAATGACTGCCCGCACTTGATTCCCCAAATGCAGGCCTGGAGCTTGTGTCAAGCTTGAGCTGGGAGGGAAGGGGAGTTTGGCTGTTTTTGTTTTTTAATTATTTTTTTATTGTAGTTCAATTTGCCAACATATAGCAAAACACCCAGTGTTCATCCCATCAAGTGCAGAAGGGGAGTTTTAAATTGGATGAAAGATGTTGGCTTTGACATTAGACCTAAATGGACTTTTTAATATCTGAAAAAAAAAACCAAAATTTTAATTTAGCTTTTGACAATAATTTGGAGTACGAGAGATGGGAACTAGGATTAAAGTTGTTAAAGCGCCTTGATTATTCAGAAGCACAATAGGAGAAAATGTCAATGGAAACATCTATGAGTTATCTAATGGAGATATCCAGCAGCATGTAACACAAGTATACAGGAGAGACACTGGCTGGAGTTACAGATTTATGGACCTTCAGAATGTAAGCTAGTAAAGCCTGAAAGTGGATGAGAACATTTGAGAAACCATGATGCATGAGACAAAATACCCTGTGAAAACAGAACTCTAGAAAACTCTGTGTTTCGGGGGAAGCCATGGGTTGCCTCAAATGATCTGAAAAAAATTAAAAAAGAAAGCTTCAAGAAAGTAGAAATGAACAATGTAAACAACAATAGCAATATTGGGCAATACTTAGCTCCAGAGTTGAGAGGAGAAAGCCAGCAGAGAAAGAGAAATTGAAGGTAAAGTTGACGGGGTATTGAGAGTCTAGGAAAGGATAATGTAGGATATATTTACCAGGTGGAAGCTAATTTGGTTCTTCTAAAGATTTAGTGGCCTAGGGTGAGTGAAATTTAATTTCCAGTAGACCCTTAAATTAGTGAGTTTACCTGTAACATCGATCAGTGAGTGGGGTAATAACCAGCCGAGGAGAATTACCCAGATACTCATATCCATACCGTAAACCAGCATTGATCATCTTTGTTTCTAAATGATTTTCCTAGGATAAATCAGGAAAAATGAAGTTAAATAATAAAATTTTAAATAATATGAAATCTCAAACTTCTTAATAGATAATTGCCAAGTTATAAACAACACCTGGCACTTGGGTGACTCAGTTAAGCATCTGCCTCTGGCTCAGGTCATGATCCCCAGGGCCCTGGGAGGGAGCCCTACATTGGGCTCCCTGCCTTGCGGGGAGTCTGTTTCTCCCTCTTCCTCTGCCCCTCCTCCTTGCTTTCAAATGAATAAATAAAAAATCCTTAAATTCCACAGAAGAATTCAATAACTAATTTCTTTCGATAAGTAACTGAAGTCAACAGGTTCAATTTTTTCCATAGGTACCTGTGGAAAATATATTTGTCCCTTATATTTCCTATATTTTCTTTTTTTTTACTTGCTAATGCTTTTTTTAAATTGAGATATAATTGATGTGCAATATGAGTTTCACATATAAACATAATTACTCTATATTTGTGTATATTATAAAATAATCACAGTAAGTCAAGATCTATCATCATATATAAGTACAGTTTTCTAATAATGAGAATTTTAAGATTTACTCTTAGCATCTTTTAAATATGCAGTACAGTATTATTAACTATAGCCAACATAATGTGCATTACATCCCCATGACTTATTTATGACCAGAAGTTTGTAGTTTTTTGACTCTCTTCACCCATTTCTCCCATCTTCCCACTCTCAGCCTCTGGCAAACCAATCTGTTCGCTGTATCTACAAGCTTGGTTTGTTTCAGATTGTACATATACGTGGGATCATATTGTTTTTGTCTTTGTCTGACTTATTTCACTTAGTATCATGTCCTCAGGGTCAATCCACATCATTGCAAATGATGGGATTTCATTTTTAACGACTGAATAATATTCCATTGCACATATATACCACACCTTTATTCATTCACCTGTCAATGGACATTCAGGTCGTTGCTATAGCTGTTATTGGAAATAATGCTGCAATAAACATGGGAGTACATACACCTTTTCAAGTGCCTTTATTTTCTTTAGATAATACCCAGAAGTGGAATTGTTGGATCATATGATAGTTCTATTTTTTATTTTTATTTTTTAATTTTTTTTAATTTTTTATTTTTTGAGGAGACTGCATACTGTTTTCCAGAGTGGTTGCACCAATTTATATTCCCACTAACAGGGCACAATGGTTCCCTTCTTCCCCACCCCATTACCTGTATTTGTTATCTTTTATCTTTTGATAATGGCCATTCTAATAGGTGTGAGGGGATCTCTCACTGTGGCTTTGATTTGCATTTCCCTGATGATAAGTGATGTTGAGCTTCTTCTCATGAACCTGGTAGCCATCTCTATGTCTTCTTTGGAATAACGTCTGTTCAGATCCTTTGACCATTTTCACAACAGGTAGTTTTTGCTATTGAGTTGTAGGAGTTCTTTATGTATCTTAGATGTTAACCCCTTATCAGATATGATTTGCAAGTACTTTCTTCCACTCAGGAAGTTGCCTTTTCATTGTGTTGATGGTTTCCTTTGTTGTGTAGCACTCTTTAGTTTGATGCAGCGCCACTTGTTTATTTTTGCTTTTGTTGCCAAGTCCAAAAAAAAAAAATCATTGCCAAGCCTGGGTTAAGGGGCTTACCATCTATGTTTTCTTCTAGGAGTTTTATGGTTTCAGCTCTTACATTCACATCTTTAATCCATTTTGAGTTAATTATTGTCTATGGAGTAAGACAGTGGTCTAGCTTCTGTATTTGCTATGTGGCTGTTCAGTTTTTCCAACACTATTGACTGAAGAGACTTTCTTTTCTCCACTGTATATTCTTGGCTCCTTTGTCATAAATTATGTGACATATATGCCTCGGTGTATTTCTGGGCTCTCTGTTCTGTTCCATTGATCCATGTGTCTGTTTTTACACCAATACCATTCTGTTTTGATTACTCTAGCTTTGTAGTATAATTCGCTACCAGGTAGCATGATGCCTCCAGCTTTGTTCTTTTTCAAGATTTCTTCAGCTATACGGTGTCTTTTGCGGCTGCATACAAATTTTAGGACTGTTTTACTTCTGTGAAAAAATGCCATTGGGGGTAGCCCAGGTGGTTCAGCGGTTTAGCGCTGCCTTCAGCCCAGGGTGTGATCCTGGAGACCTGGGATCGAGTCCCATGTTGGCCTCCCTGCAGGCAACCTGCTTCTCCCTCTGCCTGTGTCTCTGCCTCTCTCTCTCTCTCCCCCTCTCTGTGTTTCTCATGAATAAATAAATAATCTTTTTAAAAAATGCCACTGGAATTTTGACAGGGATTACACTGATTCACTGGGAGCATTTTAACAACATTAGTTTTCCAATCCACAAGCATAAGGTATCTTGCCATTTATTCGTGTCTTCTTCAATTTCCTTCACTAATGTCTTAGAGTTTTCAGTGTGCAAGTCTTTCACCACCTTGGCTAAATTTATTTTTAGGTATTTTGTTCTCTTTTATATAAGTGGGATTGTTTTTAAAATTGCTCTGGTAGTTCATTATTCTCCTATATTTATAATTAATTGTTTAATTCATTTTCACTACTGAGTGGGTATTATGTTATCGCCCTTTTACAGATAAGGAAACTGATGCTTACAGACAGTAAATAACTTGCCCAGGTCATACATCTGGTAAGGGAAGGGGCTGCTGGCATTTGAAATGACGATTCCATTGTGAGCTCCTATCTACTACCTCTCCTATGGTTTTCCAGGCGTCTGGTTCTCATCTTTTCTCTTCCCACTCCCATACCTTCAAGTCTTTCACAGAAGTGAATCTGCTAAGGATTTTTGAGTCTGTATCTTCTCACACCCTCAGTTCCTTCTTCCTACTGTCGTCAGGCCCACCTTGCCCATTCTACTAACTGTTCCTATTGCCTTCCCAGTTACGACTGCCATCACCACCCGTCCAGGTGTCCTGATAAGAGCCTTCCTTCCAGATCATGTTTCTGGTTCCTTCAATTGATCAACAAGAGGAAGCTTTCATGGTTAAACCACAATAAAAGTCTGATTTCTTACATTCTTTAGATGTATCAAAAATCTAGAAACACACAAAAAGAAATCTAGAAACACAATTTTAAACTGCCTAGTTCAGATATTTTACAGATTCAGCAGGCATAATGACTCATTTAAAATGAGTCATTTTTTATAATTACTCAATTGATATGTGTCTATATGTGTATATGTATTTATACAGAACTATACATTTGAATATGGATTTGGATATTAATGAAGATATAGTCTTTTGTACAGATGATATATAGTCTTTGGCTGCCTTCATCTTTAGTCTGCAGAATGCTTGTTTGGGTACAGTCATCAGCAAAAATCCTATATTATCATATATACTATTTCCCACGCGAGCAAGCAAGCACAAATTAAAAAGCTATGAGCTGAAATTGCCATGTAATAACACTCAGTGATATCACTTACTTGCCAATAATACCGAAGCTGACTTAACCACTCAAAGTCAGAGTCATCACTAACTTTTTTTTTAACAAGCAATGTGAGGACATCTCTAGCATGGACGTCTAGCACCACGAGGGCTCCCAGAGTAACACGATTCTGCTTGGACAATTTGCCACGGACCAAAGTTACAATATCATCAATTTGCATGTTACATTTTTCCAAGTATTGCTCAAGAGCCTGGAAGAAAATAAGAATTAATGTGATCAGAATTTTTCTGAACAAAAATATTCTCAGCTAGTATGAATACAGAGTGGGTTGTTTTACAGTTTTTCCATATGACATAATTTAAAAATAAATTGTGGGTTTTCTTACTTGCAAAAGTATTAGGTGAATAAGGCCAATCTGGCCAGATGCAGTGGACACACGTGATTTGTATCGACTCAACATCCTTTCCCTTCCTGTCTCCACTCTCTGCTCTGGGGTCTGGTGAGCTATCCATCACCTTCCCCATCTCAAAGGCAGCGGGGGTGTGTGGGGGTGATGTGTGACCCAAACAGAACCAGTCATTGTTCTTCCCAGGAACTGCTGTACAGGCAGAGGGGGAAAGTGCTTTCCAGTAGGCCCAGTGGACTCAGGAGCATGCCCATCTGAGGCCACTGCAAGCCTTCAGCCCCACTGCGGGACAAAGGCCACCAGAGCCAGGCAGAGAGGGAAGAGGGTGGAAAGAAGAGTGGCTACTGCAGTGCTGATGCCCCGAGCTCCTGGTCCCAGCTGCTGGGTTGTGCATCCCACCGGCCCCTTAGCCCTGAGCCCTGCCATGCTCACTTATGGGGCTGGATTTGTGCCACTTGAAATGGAAAGACCTTAATAAACAAAACGTCCAACTTCGTAGTTTATGGTAAACAAGGCCACTTCTGAGAACCAGGCTTGCTTTGGGATCTGTTTGTTTGTTTCTGGTTTTTTTGTGGGCTAAATCTAATTAGTAAGTTAAAAAAGAGAAGAGGGTTGATGATGAAAATCAAATTAGAATCAATGAAACCAGCTATGCTTAAGGGAGGTGTCAGCGTGCTCCAGGAGGCTGCGGTGGTTGCGTTCCCCACTCTGATAAACCCTGATAAACCCTGGGCACCAAGGAGTGCATTTCATTCCTTCAGGACCAGGTAACTGGTGATGATGTAACCAGTGAGCATTTCCAAGAACGAGAAAAAGGTTGAAGGATGGGGCTGGAGACTGCAAACTGTTTCTCTATGGGACACTTTACTTATTTCTTGAACTATTTTATCTTTGCCTTTAAGGAGGTAATTTTTTCAAAGGTTTGGTGCTTGAACACTGCAGCCTTCATATTATTTACATAATCAATTGCTATTAATTCTCCTTGTAGGCAAGTGAGAGAGAAACGTCTGTCCCACCTATGTTTAAAGAGATAAAAGTGCTGAAATTCTTGGAGACAATTAGTGAATTTATTAAGTATATTGAGCATATAAATGAGTAAGAACCAATTTGCTCCTAAGAATGTAAGCCACACGGATGGGTCATCTTAGTTTTCTCATCAGTAAACATGAGGAACTCTGAGAACCTTACTAGTTCTCACATTCCATAGTTCAACACAAAACATAAAATAAAAATTTAATGTTTAAACCTGATGGTACAAATTATATGTCCATAAGAATTTATTACTACACACCGTAGCTGAATGTATTTTCCTATACTAGGAAAACAGATTTAGAACTAAAATTTAACTTCAAACTGTGATAAATGGAGTTCTTTAGGAACAAATATTATGTGAATCAATGAGAATTCAGATTAGAGCTAGAAAAGAATCATGATACTGATAGCATTTTTGTTACATTTTCTTCCTTGTAAATCATTCTGTAAAAGGAGCTAAGGAACCTAAAGGTTACTAGTATTATATGCTCCCAAAATAAACCCTGCCTGAAATCAAATATTTTTTTTTATCATACCTGGATCCTTCTACATATGCAATGATACAGTGGCTCAAAATCACATCACTATGTGCAACATCCTGAGCTCTGTGATAGCAGAGATTCTTTCATTCATCTCCCACGGACTAGTTCCACAATCCACATTCATTGAATAAATAAATCCCAACAGGTCCTCCGGGAGCATGATTGTAGAAGATATAGGGCTTTTATAGTATCAAGCTCAGACAACCTGGTGTGTTTGCAGAGAATGGAAGTATCCAGTCTTCTAGGAGGCTGCCAAGATTCTCCAGCTGCTCAACCACAGTCATCAGTTTCAAATGTGAACCACACATTAATTAGGGGAAAAAAATTATCAACACATACAATACTAAAACATATGCTAGCCTCCCATGATAAAACTACATGTTAAACTTCTAAAACCCCATCAACGCTATTGAATACTAAAACATGCGCCAGCCCCTCATGATGTTGCTACAGAACTTGAGTGGCCTAACCATGGCTGAAAGACAGGGACAAGGGGCACCGACAGGGGATCGAGGGCAGAGTAGTCTCGAGCAGGTGAACAAGAATTTTTAAGGACACATATAAAGCTTAATTCCATATCACAAAACTTAACCATGAAAGCACCACAGAATGCAACAGAAGACGGTAGTCTGGCAAGCAACAACAGCAGAGGCGTAACTTGCTGAGTCTTGCTAACCCACGGCTTTAGAGGTCCTTGAGTTTATGGTGCTGAATCACCCTCAAGTAACTCAGGTTCTCATTTTGGCTTTCTCTGTGAATGGCTCCATGCCTGCACCATGTCATGTGAGTAGAAAAAAAACTGATTAGACTGATAAATGAGTAAATAAATAACTCAATCTCAGTATCAGTGAATAGTGCTGTAAACAAAAATCCCTATCTGTATCTGGATGCAATGTGGTAAGCATTATAGGCAGACAGTTTTGAGCAGAGGACACATTGATATGGGAGTGACCTAAATTGCATATCCCTCGAGATTCAAATTATGCTTGGGAGATAAGTGGAATCATGAAAAAGCTGTAGTTTACACTATTTTTTAAAAAAGATTTTTAGGGATCCCTCGGTGGCGCAGCGGTTTGGCGCCTGCCTTTGGCCTAGGGTGCGATCCTGGAGACCCGGGATCGAATCCCACATCAGGCTCCCGGTGCATGGAGCCTGCTTCTTCCTCCGCCTGTGTCTCTGCCTCTCTGTCTCTCTCTGTGACTATCATAAATAAATAAAAATTTAAAAAAAATAAAATAAAAAGATTTTTAATTTATTCCTGAGACACACACACAAAGGCAGAGACACAGGCAGAGGGAGAAGCAGGCTCCATGCAGGGAGCCCAATGTGGGACTCGATCCCGGCACCCCAGGATCACGCCCTGAGCCAAAGGCAGATGCTCAACCCTGAGCCACCCAGGTGCCCCTAGTTTATGCTTTAAAATGCTGTACGTCAACTCCTACCATTGCAGCTTGCTTGGAGTGAGACCAAAGAAAAATATGGATTTGACAGAGGGGTAGAGGTTTGATAAACACCACATTTCAACTGAAGAAATTTGCAAGATGCCTACTCATTTGTCTAATCTGCTCATTTGCTTCTTTGTTCCCTGCAGACTATGTCCCATGGTGGTAAGTGACAAAGTTGGTATTGTGGGTGGGGGGCTGGCCAGCAAGCAAGGAGGGAGATCCGGGAGGTTACATGTTGCCCCAGTAGCCTAGGTTGGTGATAGAGGAATCCCTCGGTGTGGTAGCTTAAAAGTAAAGAGAGAAAATGAATTCTCTAGACCCACTAGGAAAAAAAAAAAAAAAAAGGAAGAAAGAAAAATGCCTATGGGGCTGGAATCCAAGAGCTCAGAAGTAACTCCAAGAGCTTACCACTGTTACGGAAACCCCCATTCCCCTGTGCCCTGCATTCTTTGAAGACGGACTTTTTCCAGAAAACCCTCACCTCCTGCCCTATGCCCTCAGCTCTCCCCACAGGAAATAAGTCACCTGTTGGTAAGTTTGAAAGAACTAAGCACGTGTCACTCAGTTCGTTCCTTTACAGGATCTGCTTACAGAGAATAACATTCTCTCGCAAACCTCAACGCTATCAGCCATTCAACAGTGCCTTAAAGACCGTAATACCAAACTCCACGTCAAAAATACATTTCAAATTCATGATTTCAGACAAAAGATCTAGGACTACTTTCAACTTGAAATCCTAACTCAAGGATAGAAATGTTGCATTAAATGTGGTTTCTGTGTTAATTACTGTGGTTTCTGTGTTAATTTGTTTGTTAATTACTAACAGCGGAACCAATTAATATTACATTAATATATATAACATATTAGAATATTTAAAATTAAGCATCATTTAAGATATCAATAATTATTATTCAAAATCAATATATTAAGAATTAAAAATGAAAGTCAAAATAAATCAACCAACACCTTGTCTTCACAGGATGGTTTTACTCAAGGCATAAAAGAGAATTATGTTACTTTTCCTCCTGATTTTTCCGAGTTTAGGAAGTTTCTTAGTTTTATTGCCCCTATTTTTAAAGGTATAAATTGTATATAGTAACAAGACTGAGGCTCAAATACCCTTGATGTTTTAAGAGGATTGTCTTTGTTTTGTTTTGTTTTTTTATAATTAGTGTATTCTGGCAATCGTACTGTTGAAAAAATGCTGAAAAACCTGGGGGTAATAAAGCTTACCTCTTGTCCCTTGAGAATAGCTGTTTGTACTTCTAGTGTCCAAAACGTTTGAGATACACAGAGCACTGTCTGTCCAGGCCAATCCCTCACCCAGTTGATTCGCAAATTTTGTGTATAGGCAAATATTGCATCTTTGATTACCTAATTGGGGAAAAAAATGCTAAGGATAGTTTCACAGTTTACTTGAATGGCCTATACAATGAAGAGCTAATCCCTAAGCAGATTAACTCACACTGTTCAACTTTTTAAAAACATGTTAGCCAATTATGAAGACTCAAAGCATTGGTTTGACTATTTAAATTCAAGTTTATTCATATACCTGTGAGCAAAAAAAATATATTATCTAGTATTTTATTTCATTGATACAGGAATAATTCATGTGAACTACATTACATCAAAGATTCATTTGACCAATTGTAGCCAAAGATATCCTAGATACATTTAGATTGATCCAGCACAAGCAGTTTTACAGTGAAATATAAATTTAAGTCATTCCAAAATGAGATCTGTCAAATCCATAGACAATAGTTTTCTTTGAACTTCATCAGATCCCCATTCAGCCATGGGCTTATGTGCACACTCAGGCAAACCACACGACTCCTCTCAAGTTCCTCCTGTTTCCTTACTCTCAATCTGTAAGATACTAGATGCCCAAGGCAATGATGACAAGTACAGGTGTATAATTCATTTATGGAAAGTTAAGTATAAGGAAAGTCAGGAAGTCTTATTTATGTTCTTTGCTACATGTTTTGAGTCTAATTCATGTGCTTCACCAGCATATGTTTTCAGTGGCTTGGCATATTCCACTTTTTACCAGCCATCTAGGAGAAGCATTCTAATCTTTTACACATACCAACCAAAAATAGGAATGTTGCCTGTGAGGTGACACCCACTTAAATGTTTGATTTCAGAAAAGACTGTCAAAATTAGATTTTTCTGAGAAATATATAAAGGATGTATGAAGCTTTCTGGATTTCTAGTCTAGCTAGGATATTTATGGAGCTGAATAGAGATGAAGGGCAGTGTTGGCTATTGATAACAAAGAAAATTTCAAAAGCCAAAAGGAGCTACAGAAAGGGCAGGTGAAAATGAGCAACTGAAGGACGGGGAAAAACATAGAAAATAGAAGGCACAGTACAGAAATGTCAGGGATGGAGTAAATATGTACTCCAAAAGGACAGTGTGTAAAGAACAAGAGGAAAGCATTAAAATCTAAATTGCAATTTCTACATAGTGGATGAGGAGAAATTTATAAAACCATTCTACAATATTGTACATAAAATATGTCTATGTGTGCCATATCCATGTGGAAATATAGATGGAAGTAACATACGCATGATAATCAAGTATGATAAAGGGGCAATGGTGCCAAGAACATGACTTTTTTATTATTTACAAGTGACCCAAAATTGACTTAATTTAAGCATGCAATACTCTTTCAAGTATGCAAATACATACAGTAAAACATAGTAACGCACATCTCTCACTTTGTAGTACTTGATATTGAACTCAATTACACGTTTCAGTGACACTGACTTATACATGAACATTTAAGAAAGATACTTCCTACACAATTCCTTGCCACTTCATCTAAAAGCTCTGGAATGGCAACCAAAATACCTTCTCTAAGTGCTTTGACAAAAATAACTAAAAGAATAGTTGAAAAAAAAAGAATAGTTGTAATAGTATTAGGTCTAAGACAATGGGTTATCACTGTATACATCAGTTAACAAACTATATACCCAAGGCTGCTAAGTAGGGATCAAAGTAGAATTCATTGATATTGCTTACAGCTATATAAATGGGAATCTTATTTGTCAGGATATATCAAGGCTTATGAAAGCTCATCCCTTGGACCTAGTGGTCCTACATGTGAGAAGTTATCATAAGAAATAATTCAATCAAAGAAACCAGCTATATCCATATGGATAGTCACTCTAATTTAATCCATGATAGGGAGAAATGAAAAACTGTCCAAATCACTTTACACCTACTTAAAAACTATTATGCAGGCAGATATTAAAACTATATTTAAGAAGAGAAAGCAGTACTTAGACACATGCTATCTTTTAAACACTTAGATTCTAATCAGTTTTTCAATAATGTATGAGAGAATCTGAAAAATTAATGAAAACTGTTCTTGAATAGGACATGATGCCATATTTCCTTCTCATTCCTGTTCTCATGATCCCCAAACTCAATCATGATTTTCATTCTTGATGAGGAACTTGAATGCTATGTCCACGTTATAATAAAAAATGGACTTAAGTGCTCAATTATTCTGTATTTGTTGCCAGGACTTGAAATTTTCTACTAATAAAAATAATTACAAATGACTGAGTTGATGTTTTACAAGATACGGAAAATATGAAGTGACTTAACTATAGGCAGTATTTGTGATTTTCTAATATTTTGGTACATATTTTGTATACGCACAGGAGAAAAATATTCAGCATAGAAACATACATGTCAAGGAGATTGATGTGAAACTGTAGAGATACACCCAAGGCAAAACTAACAATAGACTCTGTAGACCAAGGTGTGTTTAATTAATGATGAAAGAAGTAGCATGTGGCTACAAGAAATAGGACTTAGGACTAAAATCCAATACTTCAAAATATCATCCATACTTCAGTAGTATCGATGGTACTTTGTCCCACTTTTCAAGTGGGCCATCTCTTTATCTTTATAATTAAACTGGTAATTCATGATTAAAAAATGTCTGTCTAAAAAAAAGTTCATTTATCAACAATACTTTTTTTTATGTAACTTCTACCCCAACAAAGAACTCAAACCCATGGGATCCCTGGATGGTGCAGCGGTTTGGCGCCTGCCTTTGGCCCAGGGCGCGATCCTGGAGACCTGGGATCGAAACCCACATCGGGGTCCTGGTGCTTGGAGCCTGCTTCTCCCTCCCTCCCTCCCTCCCTCTTTCTCTCTCTCTCTCTCTCTCTCTCTCTCTCTCTCTCTCTCTCGACTATCATGAATAAATAAATAAAATCTTAAAAAAAAAAAAAAAGAACTCAAACCCATGACTCTGAGATCAAGAGTCACATTCTCTGCCTATGGATCCACAGGTATCCCCCACAATACATTAAATCCTACATCTTTACTAGAAATAATGATAAATACGGTACCTTGTGGATGGATTTAATCATAACTCTCTCTAGCTCAACCAACCACTTCTCCACTTGACCTCTGGCTTTGGCTGTCGAAATGGTCTCTGTGAGTTCCACGACCTCTCCTTCACTACTCTTCATGTGAGTAATGTCTAAAGTTTCTGTAAATTCTACCCTTGCAATTCCTTCAAAACATTTCTTCAAGTGAGGTTGCACCCTGTTGGGGTAGGTGGGGAGGAGGAAAATGTTTAAGAGAATTAACTACATTAAAGCAATTCCTAAACTACAGCATTCTCTGTGTACCAATCCTCATTCACAATTTACATATGTACAATATGTGTTAGGCCCCTACTTGATGCTGCTGGAGATGAAACACTGAGGGGGAACAAAAGGCATGATCCCTGCCTGTATGGATTACGCAGTCCAGTAGGAGGTCATCATTAATTGAATAATCACAAAAAGATCTGTCAAACTTTAATTATAATAAGAGCTACAGAGGAGACACCCACGAGGCTTTGTTTCCAACACAATGAATTGAAAGATGTTAAAAGTAGCATAAGAGGCAAACCAGTCTTGACTAATAGATAATACACTAATTGGAAGAATCTTCAAAAGCACAAAACTAGCTTTTTCAACTGGGATCTTCAGAGACTGCTTACAAATTATGAACCGGGTTTAGCATTTTAAGTACTTCACAGTTCACTACATCAACTGCTTTGAAAGCATCCAACTATGGTCATTGTAATACAGATGGAAGTGGCTAAGCCCTCATTTTTGGCACATTACCAATAACCAATTGAATTTATCTTGCAATAGGCAATAAGGAAGTGGGATATTAAAATTCAGATGGAAAACTGACCCTAAATTTATCTTTTTGTCTGGGTTACTCGTCTCCTACTTTGAAGGCACAAGGCACAAAAGTAACAAATTTAATAAATACCCATTCACTGTCTGCTATATACTAGAAATACACATTCTCCTAAGGAGTTGGGAATCAGCATTGGAAAAAAAAAAGTCAAAAATCTCTGCTATTATGGAGTTTATTCTGCTAGAGGAAATCAGATGGTGAACTAAGTACATTTTAGAGTGTGCCAGATGATTTTAAAAATGCTGAAAGAAAATAGGGCAAAAAAGATAATCCAGGACAGGTGGCTAGGGGGTGCTGGGTTGCCATTTTAAATACAATGGTTTGGGAAAGTTTTCTCAAGGGCCAGGCATCTGAGCGTGTTTCCACAAAAATCTAGAGGAGGTAAAAGAAGTCGTGGATACTTAGATAAGGAGCATCTTTTGCAAAGAGGACAGTACACTGAAGGAAGAGGCTGTCCCTTTTATTGTGGAATTGGAAGGACTATAACAGAGTCAACAAGAAAACCAGAGAGAGAAATAGGAAAGATGATGGGAGACCACCTGTGTGGGTCAATGCAAGCCACCATAAGAGTGATGTGTTCTGAAAAATATGTAAGAGAAAACCAACAGAATATGAAATCCTCCCCAAGATGCATCACATTTGGGAAAATATCCTTCAGTGATATTAAGTATGTTTTTATTACATTGGTTATTGATAATATTTAGGATATTCTTGAATATCATTATATCTATCCACATTCTACCTTATTTTAAACATTAAATTTAAGCAGATAAATTTAGCCACGTGTTATATATGTAAGCAACTTACCTAGTGGGATCTTTAGTCTCAGATAGTATCTCAAGAAGTTCATCATTAGACAAGAAAAAGAATCTGGGGAAGAAGAGACGTTTCTTTTCCAAATATTCATTAAGTCCCTTAAGAATGAGTTCCAAAAGTTCATTTGATTTTTTCAGCCTTTCCAGCATCCTCTCAATAGTTACAACTTGTAGAACATGTTTATCCTAAAAATTAAAAAAAACCACCCAACTCAATCAAAAATATTAATTCCAAATTTAGTGTTCACCATTGACATCAATGACAAACTAAGAAAAGGTCTTTACTAAGAAAAAGCTGCTAAAACACATTGGAGGTATTAATCACCAGACCAAACAGTGAGAACATGCTAGTATATTTATTAATATGAGTAACAGAAAATATATAGATTTTTAAAAATGTATAGATATTAAGGGAATGTTGTTAAAAAAAATTAAACAAGGAATTTCAAGACTAACTAATTTAGCTTACTTCTCTTACTCAGCCATGGCTAAGAGATAAACCAAAAGTGTCAGCTGTAAATTGTTCTATAGAGCAGTTTTATTATTTCTGCAGGACTCTCTAAAATGCTTTTGCTAGTATACTCGGAATGTGGCTGAAAGGGAAAGATGCACTTTTCTGCATTGTTTTGAATTTTAACAATGTAACTTGGAAACCCAGCAATTTAATTGAATAAGATAATCATCATTAATACCTGTTTTCTCAATAAAACAGGTTCACATGGAAATATGTAACATATCATTGTTACCTTTAAAGAGACAATTTTAAAACGATATTTTATTTCCTAACAGTTCTATGTTTAAATACACATTTTTAAAAACACATGTAAAAAGAAGCATGACAAAGACCCAGATCATAATTTAAATGTGCAATTCATCCAATAAAGAAAGGAAAGAGGAGTACTCTTGGACTTCTAAATCCAAAAACCAAAATGATGTTCTCAGAGTGCCACCTTCTGGTAATGTTTGCCTTTTCTTGTTGGAAAAAACCAAAAACCAAAAACAAGCTGAATAGTTGCTAGTAAGTGTGAAAAACTCCTTTCACAAACTAACAATATTTATTTTCTTCTCAGCCAAAGAATTTATTGCAATATTCCTATTTTGGATCTGAGGTTTGAAAGCTAAAGAAAATATCAGCTATTTAAAACAACAGTTCATATCTCTTTCCCTAAATACTACAATTACAAAATAAATACCTCTTCACATTCAAGAAAAGTTTTGTATTGGATTCTTGAGGTCAAACCTACTTAGCCAGATTCGCTCTACGACTGAGCCAAATGTGCCATCCCTCAATGAACAAAGGCCGTAATCTATGTACCTTTGTATGTTGACTTAAGGAAAAAAATATGTAAAAGTAATCATCTCATGACTGGAAAATAAAGTTCCTTCACTTTCTCCCTGTGGTGGGTGAACATAACAAAGACTGCATCAGATAAAGGAAAGTGCAGACCTGTTTCCTAGGACTCAATGCTGCTTATAACCTGTATGACCTCGGGTCATTTACTTACCCGAAGTCTCTGTTTTCTTATCTTTATTTTTTTTTTATTTATTTTTTATTGGTGTTCAATTTGCCAACATATAGAATCACACCCAGTGCTCATCCCGAGTGCCCCCCTCAGTGCCCATCACCCAGTCACCCCCACCGCCCGCCCACCTCTCCCTTCCACTACCCCTTGTTCGTTTCCCAGAGTTAGGAGTCTCTCATGTTCTGTCTCCCTTTCTGATATTTCCCACTCATTTTTTTCCTTTCCCCTTTATTCCCTTTCACTATTTTTTATATTCCCCAAATGAATGAGACCATATAATGTTTGTCCTCCTTCGATTGACTTATTTCAGAAAGATGAATGGATAAAGAAGATGTGGTATATGTATCAATGTTTTCTTATCTTTAAAAGGGGAATAAGAGTCCTCTTCCAAAGGCGTTCTGAGGACCAAACTAGATGAAATACTTGAAGCAACTCAGATGGTATAAGTGCAGGAAGCACCTATACCTGAAACTACCCTTCATTTTGTCCTCCATCACTGTCTATGGAAGAGATGGATGGATGGACAGACAGAAAGACACTACGAGGGGTGGGGCGGGGTGGACAGATGGAAGGAATGAGGAGGTTACTCCACTCCAGTTTCACAGAGTTAAAATGAATGGTTATAATCTGTCACCCTTCGGGGAGGCTATCGATCATTGTAAAACAAAACTGGCCTCAAGTGCCTTAAGTCTTGCCATAGCCTCGCTCTGCAGCAGGCGTTCACTCCATCATTAGGTGCTGCCCATGAGCCCACGCAGGGCGAGGGTAGCCTGCCGGCCTACAGAGCAACTCGAGGAGACACAGTCCTCCATGGCCCACCAGGATGGAACTTGGTAGCTCTGTTCTCAGGACATAATAATAAGATGTTCTAATAGGAAGCTACCAGAAATTTGAAACTTAGTGTGACTCCCTTGACACTTTAATTACTTTCTGTCTCCTGGAGGGGAAGAAAAGGAATTTCTAGCTGTCATATTTTTTTCTTGGTTAAAGGAATAATTCTACAAATTTTATGTGTCTTCTTTGGCTTCACAAGTATCTCTACTCTCAGCAGCTCAGAGTAACAATCTACTGGTTGATTTACATTTTTAAACCAAATGCCTCTGATATCAGGGGCCTGAAACTTGAATTTGGGTATATAGAGAAAGCATTCTAATTCCTGCCTCCAGGAAGCCTCACAGAAAGTATGTTTTCATATGCTTAATGATATTAAACTCATGCCAGTTCCGTGAACTTCCAAAAGCATAATAAACTACTTCATCAGAAATCCCTGGATAACGGGAAATTCGTCAGATACTCATGAAACCTTTTAAGCGTTAAGAAAGAAAATGCGGACTCACAGAAGAGACCTTGGGATACCTTGTCTTGCGTATTTTCCAGGTTTCTGCAGAGGCTTCAGGCAAGGGAAGCTCAGCAGTAGGAGAGTCAGATGACCTACAGTCGATCAAATCAACCCCAAAGTCCCCATTTCCCAGTTCTCACCATCCTACTCTGACCCACTAAGTAATTTACCTTTCACATAACAGATCTGGCAAGGCTCTCATTTAAATTACTTTGTAATTTGCCAACCCACTGAATCAGGCTCCATCGCTCATTCTTGGCTATGTCAAACTTCTAGCTGTGAGAAATAAGAGGCTCTTTAAGGGCGGCCACAGAAGCTCCTTAGTCCTTTCTGTCTTGAGTAGTTGTAAATTCTGAATTAAGCCATATCATCCTTTAATTTCTCCAGAATTCAGCCCGCCTTCTATCCCTTTTATCTCAAATTCCTATAGTACTGACTTAATCCAGCAGCCACCTGGTCCACTAAAGAACTGCCTGTAAAATAGACTCTCCATTCCAGGAGACCAAGAGCATAATTTAAGTGATTTTTGTACTGCATGCCGGGTACCACCAGTATCCCGTCTTCAAATGGTAACTAGATTTTCACCATCCTAAAACCCAACTGGGTCATATCAACAACTCTAGTTCCATCTTTGAGGTGTTCATACATTTATTCAGAGTTCTGTGCAGAATGCTTCTAGGTACATTAAGCAAAAAAGACACTTAACATAGGGAATTAAATGATTACAAAATCATCAGAAGGCCTAAGGGAGCATGCTCCGAGCTGAGCTTACAGGAGCGACTCCTAAAACACTGTGGAACTGACCTTCCAGGAGGGTTTCTATCTCTGCCCCAATCAGGACAAAAGAATAACCACCACTGACTCTACTGCACTCAACCGCATCATGGTAGGTGTGATTCTAGGGCTCAGAAAGCCACCATCGTCACTGTCTCTAAATACCTATGAAGCTGATGACCAGATATTGAAGTCCTGCTGGAAAAGAAAAAAAAAAAAAAAGTCATATGCTCATGATCTTGCCTGACAGCAGAAATAGCTGAAATGGCAAGAAGATGGCTGCTGATTCACTTATGCTTTCCAAATCCCAAGTGCGTGTTTATAGTCGTCTAAATCTAATTCATTGCCAAAAACTAGATGGTAGGGAGTCTGAGAGAGATGGTTTTTAGCTTTCCAGCTCACTAGAAAGAAGTGAGATGTGTAGTGCCAAGTGATCATATTTACCGGTCAAGACAAAGAAAAAAAGTGACTCCTAAGTGTTTTGCCCGAGCAACCAGGGAGATGGTATTGACGTGTACTAAGATGTGGTTAGACTACAAGAGGAAAAGTTTTGGGGAGAAGTTCAAGAGTGCATTTTTCTGCTGGTATGGAAAACACATGAAGACTCGTAAGGGTCAAAAGTCAGGTTGGAGAGTGAGTACAGTGTACATGAAGACAGATTGCCCACTTCCTTCACCTCCGAATGGTAGGCAGTTAACTGGTTTCCACCCCTGAATCTTAAGGAGAGGGCCGAAGAGAACCCCTGGAAATGTTTTCATTGTCTTCAAAGAGAGGAGGCTAACATCTACCCCAACTGGAAGTCTGCTCCAGCACCAGGGGTGATGACCTGTTCCATTGCTACCAGAGCAGGAAAAAGAACTGTGGGAGAAGATGGTAGGGAGAAGATGGTAGGGTGGAATGACCAGGTGAAGGAAGGGCAAAGACCATGTGCCCAAAGCTTCTAAGAAGTACAGAAAATAGATCCCCCCGTTCTGCAAGCCCTGGATGAGACTAAGGGCTACAGACTTGTGAAATATTGCTGCAGCCTGGGGCAGAAATGTGGTGGTAGCCACCACTGGAAGGTCAGATTGAAGATGCAGCCCAATCTCATAGAGGATGATCAAGACAGGGAGAGATGCTCAAGATAGACTCTCTTACCAGAATGCTCATCAGGAGTTTCACCTGTCCCTACTGAGTCAATTTATGGACTTTACCGGTCCAAGACTGACCAAGAAGCTAGACCAGTTGTGATGACCAATAAGGGTATAGAGCCTGGACACCACCAACAAAGGCTATCTTATGACCACTAAGCAAAAGGACAGCCAGTTTGGCTGGATTAGTTATATTAGTAAATCCTCTCATTCTTGCCCTCTTTCTTTCTCCCTCCCTCCATCTCCCCACCCCACCCCCTTTCCTTCCTTGTCTTTGTCCCAGCACCAGGCAATAAGCCAAGGAGGGAGAGAAGTAGTGTGAGAGGGCAGTCCCCATATCTCCCCAACATTTCAAACTCAGCTTTACCTACCCTGTGCAAAGGACAAGAGCTCTGGGTAGAACATGAGACAGGTACAGCTAAGCCTTCACAGGCAAAACTATCTTAATAGTGATTGAAAAATTCTGGAATTAGACTGAAAGGTCAGGTCCTAGCGAGAAAGGGTCTTTGGTAGCAGGTTTCAAAACATGAAATTATCCTTTACATTTTATATTTCACCTCTGAGTCTCTTCTCCTGCCCGGTTCTAAAAGCAGCTTTATTAGAAATCCCTCAGATGGCTTTCTGCCCCTGGACGCCTCCAAGTAAGCATCGTTGAAGTCTCCCCTCCCACCACGGTCACGTCTAAGTCAGAGTCTTCCAAAGAGCCTGAACAGCTGCGGAAGCTCTTCATTGGAGGTTTGAGCTTTGAAACAGCTGATGGAAGTCTGCGGAGCCATTCTGAGCAATGGGGACCGCTTACGGACTGTGCTAATGAGAGATCCAAACACCAAGTGCTCTGGAGGCTTTGGGTTCATCAGGTAGGCCACCGTGGAGGAGGTGGATGCAACCACGGATGTAAGGCCACAAAAGGCGGATGGGAGACTTGTGGAATCAGAGAGGCCTGTCTCAAGAGAAGATTCTCAAAGCCCTGGTGCCTGCTTAACTGTGAAAAAGATTTTTGTTGGTGGCATTAAAGAAGACACTGAAGAACATCATCTATGAGATTATTTTGAACATGGGAAGATTGAAGTGATTAAGATCATGACTTGATGGAAGTGGTGGCAAAAAGAGAGGCTTTGCTTTTGTGACCTTTGATGACCCTGACCCTGTAGACAAGATTGTCATTCAAAAATCCCATGCTGTGAATGGTCACAACTGTGAAGGAAGGAAAGCCTTATCTAAGCTAGAGATGGCTAGTGCTTCGTCCAGCCTAAGAGGTCGAAGTGGTTCTGGAAACTCTGGTGGTGGTCATGGAGGTGGTTTCAGTGGGGATGACAACTTTGGTCGTGGGGGGAACTTCAGTGGTCGAGGTGGCTTTGGTGGCAGTCGAGGTGGTGGTGGATACAGTGGCGGTGGGGATGGCTAGAAGGGATTTAGTGATAATGGAAGCCACTTGGGGGGTGGAAGAAGCTATAATGATTTTGGCAATTACAACAATCAGTCTTCAAATTTTGGACCCATGGAAGGAGGACATTCTGGAGACAGAGGCTCTGGCCCTGTTGGTGGTGGAGGCCAATACTTCGCCAAACCACGAGGTCAAGGTGGCTACGGTTCCAGCAGCAGCAGTGGCCTTGGCAGGGGCGGAAGGTTTTAATTACTGCCAGGAAACAAAGCTTAACAGGAGAGGAGAACCAGAGAGGTGACAGGGAAGCTCTAGGTTACAACAGATTTGTGAACTCAGCCAAGCAAGTGGTGGCGGGGCCCACCTGCTACAAACTGTGAAGACACAGTTTAGACAATTCTCATGTGTATGGGCAAAAAACTCGAGGACTGTATTTGTGAGTAATTGTGTAACAGGTTATTTTAGCTTCCGTTCTGTGGAAAGTGTAAAGCAGCCCAACAAAGGGTTTTAACGTAGGTTTTTTTTGCATCCACGCTGTTGATTGCTAAATGTAATAGTCTGATCACGACACTGAATGAATGTCCTTAAAAAAAAAAAAAGAAAGAAAGGAATCCCTCAGATGGAAAGTGATGGCTTTTTGTATCAAACAATCCAGTGATGTCTCTACTACACAGGTCACCTCATTAGCCTTCCCGAGAAAATACGGACTTAGGTTTATTGTCAAAGCTTTGGAGAATATGGACAAAAGCTGTCCTGAATACTAATATATTGAGAAAAAGAAAATGTAAAGCCGGTTCAGGAAGACGATCAGGTCTTACAGCAAAGGTAGAGGAAACATCACCCAAAAGAAACTGCTTATTTGGGAATAAGAATAAGTAATGTTTTTTTGTTTTGTCTGTTCCCCCCCCCCTTTTTTTAATATACAGTGTTTCATTAGTTTCAAGTGTACTTGTTTGTTTTTAAGATTTATTTATTTTAGAATGGGGAGAGAAGGACAGAGAATCCTTAAGCAGCATCCATGCTGAGCACAGAACCTGACTCGGGGCTCGATCCCACAACCCTGAGATCATGACCTGAGCTGCAACCAACAGTCAGATGCTTAACTCGGCGTGCCACCCAGGTGTCCTTGTGTGTTTTTTTAATTCAGCAGTTTGGTAGAATTGAAGATCTGCCTCCTTAATTTAACTAGCGCCAGCATAGCTGCCCTTTTTCTAGGTACTAAAATATCTATAAAATTTCCTTAGCAATATGGGGTTTTGAAGAGTATTTTGATCAAATACAAAAATAATATTTTTTATTTTAAAAATGATCTTAACTAGGAAAATACAAACATCTATTTTTTGTTTGGGGCAACCAAGAAAAATCTATTTCATCCTTTTCCAAGTGAAAATGTATACATGTTGTAAGGGTTTTGCCCTTTTGTAAAGAAACAATAAATGAATGGCTAAATGTTTAAAACAAATTAGAGATGATTAAATGTATTGCAAAGTGACCCATCAACAGGCTCTTTATAGAATTCCAGTGTGATTAATTTTACAAAAGTTTGGTTTATACAGAGATAGGTTTCAAGTATTACATAAAACGAAGTAAACTTATTAAATCTATGTCTATCTTTCAGAATATTTTTCCTAGCAAATCATATGGTTGGTGTTGACCCAGTATTATCTGTGTTTAGGATTATAGTCACAGCTTTCAAAGTTCAAATAATAAAAAATATGCATATTCCTATGTTAGGGTAGGAAAATTTTAAGATAATACTCACCCTATCTTACAGTAGTATATTTGATCAAAAACATGAATGGAGAAATTTACATTCACTTAATGAATATAATTTAATAACTAATACTTCTTCTATTTAATGTTAACTTCCCAGTAACATACAGACCATGCTTTGCAGGCAATAAATGTCTTTTGAATTGAACAAAAACTTCACATCTTTTTCAGTGTCACTAGTGTGGTCACCAAATTCCATCCTTAAATTTTAAGTTCAGTATTTGTGTTTTGATTGATTGCATTTTGTTTGTATGTATTGGTCTCTTTAATTTTATCTTTGCAACTCATTCTTTTTTAGATGCCTAAAGAGAAACTTATTGATTGAGCAGCATGCTGGCATGTTTCCACAATAGCGCGTTTCAGTGGTGGTGCAGCCCATAACCAGGTGGGCACAGAAGAAATGGGGACATGGAGCGCTGCTCACAGGGTCTTCCTGCCAGAGCATCCAGTAGAAACCACTAATAGAACCACATGTCATTAAATAATGCAAATTACTTTGGACCTCAAGAAGCAGTCAGGACAAAGTATCTAGTCAGTTTTGGTATTTCCTGCTCCTAGGATCCTAAAGTAATATATGAAAGGGGGACGCAGGTGGGGGAGGAAAAGAAAATGACTTATTTGGATTGTTTTGGAAACAAAAATCATGTCACTTCAACCAAATAATTACATCCTCAGAGATTTTCACTTACTTGTACAACACTTTTCATTATATCTCTCCATGTTTTATCCACAGCTGTAAATCGTCTTCCTTCCTCAGGCATTTGAGACATAATGTCTGGAGAACTGAAAATGGGCTCCAGATATAACCATGTGGCTTGGACTTTGAGCCATTCATCCAGAATTTCTTGAAGCAACAGGAGCTTGCTCTCCCATTCTCTGAGAAGCAAAACACAGTAGTTCGACAGCAAATCAAGCAATGTTTCAGATCACAAAACTCAAAACGATGCTTTGACTGTCAATCTTGTATGCAGTGCTCCTATTCCTATTTCCATTTCTTTACCTTCATTTAACAATAAATCCCTAAATTTGTTCTTCAAAATCTGCTTTAAAATCATAGCACCAATATTTATGTTTATACAGATATACACGTTCAGATATACCCATCTACAAATGGGCGGGTTTCTGTATATGCCATAGCAACGAACCTTTCCACACATCAATTCCATGGCTAGAAGATACAAACTGAGAAATGAGATTTTGGAGACAGTAATGATGTCCTCAATGAAGGGCAATCTGAACTTCTTAGGAAAGGTAGTTACATCCAAGACTCACTTCCTTTAACATTCTTCTTTTTAAAAAAAAAAAAAAATTGGAGCCCATAAAGGCTTTATTTCCAGAATACAATATTTCTGGGTTTTAAAGAAAATCTACATAAGCTAAAATATGATAGTATGTTATTCATTAGAAGGAAGCACTTTTTATTTATTTTTATTTTCTTAAATATTCTATTTATTTATTTATTCATGAGAGAGAGAGAGAGAGAGAGAAAGAGAGGCAGAGACACAGGCAGAGGGAGAAGCAGGCTCCTTGCAGGATGTGGGACTCCATCCCGGGACCCTGGGTCACGCCCTGAGCGAAAGGCAGACACTCAACCGCTGAGCCACCCAGTCTCAGAAAGCACTTTTTTCCAGGCGTCCCAGCAAGCATTTTTTAAATCTACAACAGCAATCAGTTCATATCTAAATATGGAGAACACAGATAATGACAAGATTTCTTCAAGAATAAATATAATTACTCTATTAACTAACAATTTTATAGGCACAATTATAAGATCTCTGTACGTATTTGCTCCTTCCTCACCATATTCTAAGGTCCAGTATATCTGTTTACCAATGGGGAGACTAAGGCAGATAAAGGTAAGTACCAGGTTTAAGTTCACCCAGCTAATGAATGATAGATCAGATCTGACCCCAGAAAGCTGCAAGAGATAACACAGCCATCAAAAAGGATGATCAGTCAATGGCAACAGGCCTTAGAGGTGGGATAGCTTTACGTGTAGATTAATAGATTTTTTTCATCATTTATAATTAGTGATCTGTAATTTTAGACTATTAAAATCAAGTTCTGTCAATAGAAGTTCTCAAAGTCACCAGGCATTTTCAAATGTTTTTCTAAAATCTCTTTAACATTTATCAGATTTAACATCTCTCCTTTTCACAAGAAGAGATGAATGCCTCTGCCTTCCCTTCTTCCCACTTTCTCCATCTAATCCTTGACGGACACAGACAATTTCCCGCTGACTAATGATCTCATGTGCAGTCCTTAAAACTAGAATCTGGTTATACTGCTTCCAGAGTAGTTTTAAAAAAAATTATTCTTGATAAGCATATTGGAGCAAGCAAGGCCGAGCAACCTGAGTGCCCGGGCCCATGCAGGGCACACTCAAGTTTAGGATGACATCAATAGCAGGGGGTGCACACTGCCAAGCAGTTAGCTTTCCCTTGTCATACAAACTCACACTGAAGATGGTAGCCTGATTTGGATTTACACTCTTTTTAAGGTAAAATATAAACCGCTTAATACAAATTGCAAACATTTTTTAAAAATAACAGGATAAGGATTTAATTTAATCATCTGTGTCAGATGCCTGAAACTCCAGACTCGAGTCATAATATTCACACTTCTGTGCTTACCTAGGCATCCTTCAGGCATAGAAGTGAGAATCATAATAGACTTTCAAGGATCATCTACAACAATCTCATTAGTATATTTGGAAAATGACATTATCTTCAGTTTCATAGATAATATGTTCTATGAACTATGTGCAGAGATGTGAAATTATTTTTGAGTCAAATATATAAGATCAGATTGCAGGCAATAAAAATGAATATCTGGAGGCTGTTTGTCCACCACTTTCATTAGGACCATAGATGATAGCAAAGAAATGGACACTTTTCCAGATGCAAAGAAGGTTATCACTCTTTACAGTCAACTATTTAAAATATTAAGTATGAAGTGCAGAATCAATTTCCAAAAAGAACTGTATATTACATACAAGCGACAATTTTGGTAAACATGGCATAAACACGGTCCCATAAATATCACTTTACCTTATTTGTTTTTCGTAAGGTTTAATGAAGGGAGATCCTCGCATAGTTTGTGTTTTAATAATGTGATCATCCAACAGCATCTGAATTTCATCAACTGATGACAAAATAGATGTTCCACTTTCTCTATAAGGAAGAATGACAAATTCCATAGCATCCCACTCATTAGTCATCTTGTCCATGGCCTTTTCAAGAGAATGTTCTTTGCTAGCTGCTTCGCTAATACCCTCAAACCTATCTAAGTATGGTTCCAAATCCATGTCTAAAAAAGAGAAGACAGTGGAGTCATCTGCTGGCTGCAGGGGGTAGCCGACAATGTTGGACATGGCCTCCCAGTGCCGGGGGCGCAAGCCAGGATTACAAATCACTTGAATGAGAGGAATATGCTGCTTGAAATCCTCCACCTTTGCTCTGACTTTTTTTGTCATTGCCAATGCATTTGGAGAATCGTGAAAGGTCTTCTCCAGCTTATACAGTCCTCTCCAGTAATTTCCAACATCTGTTTCTACCTGGTCTGGGTTCACCTTATGATACGGTCCTTCAGTCCACGCTCGGTATTTGTTGCTAAATTCAACAGCAGTTTCATAGAGGCGAAGGTAAGGGTTCAAACTGTCTTGGATTTTTTTACGTTGAGGATATATTGATGGAAGCCAACCAAATGCCTCTTCTTCAGCATTAAATTGCTCAATCTGGAATGATGGGTATAAGATATGTTATTCTGCAAGTGAATGATATTCAAACTTAATTTTTAAAAAATATTTTTATCAAAAATAGTGAAAGGGAATCAAGGGGAAAGGAGAAAAAATGAGTGGGAAATATCAGAAAGGGAGACAGAACATGAGAGACTCTTAACTCTGGGAAACGAACTAGGGGTGGTAGAAAAGGAGGTGGGCGGGGGGTGGGGGTCACTGGGTGACGGGCACTGAGGGGGGCACTTGATGGGATGAGCACTGGGTGTTATTCTGTATGTTGGCAAATTGAACACCAATTAAAAAAATAAATTAAAAACTAAAAAATAAAGATCAAAAAAAATTTTTTTATCAAATGTGACCCCTCCCCCAGGCCCTCAGTAAGCCCCGAAGTTTCACTGAAATTAGGCCACAATCTAGAAATACTGAACAGTAATCTATGTTTCCTATTTCTTTTTGTTACATTTTCCAGAGAACAGTATCTGGTTACGTCAGTTAAAACAGTAATGATATGTATAAAGACGTCTTTGTCCATCCAGATATATTAAGCTTATGGCATCATTAATTAACAAGAACTTAAGTACTTTTAATACACACAGCATTGTATCAGGTACTGTGGAAAACAGAGAAAAAAGTATTATATTGCAAAACACCAACACTAAGGAGGTGGTATTTCAGCTAAGGAGATAAGACATGCATATGTAGAAAGTTAAATTGCAATTGCTCAACAATAATATAGGCAACAAAGAGGATGTCTCAGAGTAGTAGCTCTTTAATACACACGCATCGTGTATACAAAATATGCTACCACTCAGAGGCAAGATGCCATGGTGAATAGATGTTTATGTAGAGAAGTTGCAACCAGAGCTGGATCTTGAAGATGTACGGGATAAAAAAGAAGCAAAGAAGGGGAGCCTGGGTGACTCAGTTAAGCACTGACTTCAGATCAGGTCATGATCTCAGGGTCCTGGGATCAAGCCCAGCCTTGAGCTTCCTGCTTCTGGGCTCCCTGCCCAGAGGGGAGTCTGCTTCTCCCTCTACCCCTTCCCACTGCTCATGCTCACTTTCTCTCTTTCTCAAATAAATAAAATCTTTAAAAAAAAGAAAAAGAAGAGGCAAAGAACTCATTAATTTCCTCTTTAGTAGTGGAAGTATATGAGGAGTAGGTGACTTAGAGGAGAAATCTATAGAATTGAAAAGTGTGTTAGGCATAAAAATTATGCAGATTACCCAAAATTTCAGTAACCACATAATTTTAAAGCCTACAGCTTCTCTTTTCTCAACATGTGTTCATATATTTGTGACTATTATAAACTATTTAATTACCTGAACTGATAAGATACTAAAATCTTTCAATGTAAGAAAAATGAGAAAGCATCATAATATGGTCTGTTTTCATATTTCCCCTTTTTATTTAAAAAATGCAATTGAAAGTCTCAAACATCTTATTTGGCAAAAGGTATGGCTTTTCCACTTCCAGCTTATTCTAAAGAGAAAGCCAAGTTCTGACATACCAATATTGGAAACAAACTGGCTTGGTGGGAGAAGGTAATGGGCCTAATTTAAAAACCCAGCCACCAAATCTAGAGAGGCTTCGAGGAAGATGGGCAAACTAATGAGTAAGCAAGTGCTAGCAAATGATGTAAATGATTAAATGATGCAAAATAAAAAATAAGCAGGTGGAAATATCACTAGATCTTTCAAATAAAAGATGAATGGCCCTGATAGAACTACCAGAAGAAAACAGCAATGCTGCTTCTCCTTAGCATGTGTATAAGATTTATTTTTGCCACTTATTTTTTTTAATTAATTCCTGTATAGTTAACATACTATACTAGTTTTAGGTGTATGATATTTGTGCCACTTATTCTCGAAAGGTAGCTAAACTTTCATTTGAATCTATTTATAAAAGGTGAATATACAATACGAACCCAATGCTTTCTTTTGAACTAATTCATCCTCTTAAAAATTTTATTTTTTTTCCTCTTAAAAATTTTAAAAACTATACCTTGTCTGCTGCTAAGTCCAACTTTGCATTCAGAGTTTGAGCCTTTTTCAGGTATCGCTGTACATCCTGAAGGTCTCCAAAGTTGTAAAATTCTTCTGACTGCTTAGCATAACTCTCCAATTCCTCCACAAACCGTTCACACCGTAACTAGTACAAACAATATTTGTTGTTACAATATTTTATTTATTTTTGTTACAATATTTTAAAGATAAAAACCCTAGGCATCGTGAGAAAGTTTAAATATCTGTAAGGATTATCAGAATTATTATTCTGTTTTGTCACTGGCAAGATATAAAAAAGAGACTCATCTGGAAGATGATGAGGATCTAAAATATGCAGAATTTTTTAAGAGTTGGGATTTAAAATTAATGAATTAAGATTCCTATAATTCCGAAATTAGATAAAGTTAAACTTGTCCTACCAATGTAAGAAAGTCTAACCAATAAAATAAGAATGGGCTAAACAATGGTATTATTCTTTAGTATGCTAAATAATGTGTGCTAACAAATGATTTATAAGATTTTTTTTAATTCATAATAATCAAGTATGGGGCTAAAAGAAAGCTCCAGTTTTTTTTTTAAGGGCTATATAGTGAGATCTGTGGCATTTTTACAAATAACTAAAAAAAAAAAAAAAAAAAAAAAAAAAAAAACAGACTTTGTGTTCTGACATTCACTATCTTATCAATTTTCAATTGCTAAAACAAACACTCCAAGGTCATTTTTCTTGTCCTATTGGCTCTCTTTACAGGAAATGTGCAAGGCGAATAAATCTGGATTTTAAAATCTAAAAGACTCCAGCCTTCTAATATAAAACAGGTGTGTGGGTTTTTTTTTTTTTAATGAAAAAAGCTCATTACAAAATTGTCATTGGTAAGGCACTCCAAATTAAATGGCTCTAAAAAAAATCAGCTCTTAATAAAATATTCAAAAGTCAAATCTGGGTTATTCAAAAATAGATTTTATATTTTATGGATTATCTAGGCTGATTTCTGTCTTCTTTAGTTCATGGAAATTTTATTGCTCTGGCCCAGTGGGGGAAGAAAAATGACAGGACAAAATTCATCAATAGTAGTTTGGAGAATAGTATTTACCTATAGCAAAGCACAGATAACTCTGAGCCACCTAACAGTTTTCTAAGAATCCTTCATGACTTCCATGTCTAACATTTACTATTCATGATGTTTTCTACAGGTTTAAAAAAATTCTGGAAAAAAAAATTCTGAAATGGCCTAAATGCTCAACAGAAATACAGACTACAGTTTAAAATAAAGGTTTTTGGTTAAGCCTATGAATTATTCTCCCAACAACATGTTCTGCCAATGAATTGTGTTTGCTGTAATGTGATAAGAAGAGGTTGGGCTTTCTATCAAAGGACGTCTCTTGGCTGACCCGGCGTAAGTCTCTTCACTTTGGGAACCTCAGCTCCTTCCTCTGTAATGTGAAACTGAAACCATGAAATCATTTATTCGGACAATAGCTATGGAGGGGCTCACCTATTCCTGAGTGTCAGGCACCACACTAGCCCATGGGTATAAATGGAGAAGAGGAATAAAGGAAACAGGTTTGCCATCAAAGCACTGACCGTCTACTGGGGAGATGCCCTTGACAATGAGAACATAGTGATCAGGTAATTAATCCAGTGGAGACGTGTTCAAAATGTAGGGGAGGTGAGGAGAAGCAGAACTGAGGTCTGATGAGAAGAATTCTGAGAAAGTCAACTGAGTCCACAAGAGACACAAGCACATGTGCAGGCCAGGGGTGCGCTTGCCAGCAAATAGACAGAACGTATAAGAGAGGAGAGGTGGAAGGAGGGCAGGGATCTAAAAGTTGCTCAGGGTTGTTGTAAAGTCCAGAACAAGAAAAGGAGGAGATAGAAGATGAAGCTGAACAAGCAGATGAGGGGGGAAAAAAATCACAAACCATCTTATATGTCGGACACCAGAAAAGATGAGAGTTAGTGAATGTTAGAGTGAGGACTCTGGGCACAATCCCTAGGTGAGTTCGCCAAGAGAGCTTTGAGGTCAACCAATAAAAATAACTCAAAAGAGTAGTATAAACTGTATAAATTAAACACTATTTTTAGTAATGGTCATTTGTAGTTAATGTATTTTCACCGTTGAAAAGTCAAGCAATGAAGCTGCATGGTCCAGTATGGCTACCATCTTCCACTTAGACTGATGGCATAAGAAAGCTTAAATACCTGACCTGTGAAACAGAGGAGCTGTTGTAAGACGTCGAAACTTAAACATTTCCAGACAACAAAAATAACTTAAAATATCTATGATGCCAACCTTAAGGCCTTCTTGATATTGTTCCGTTTTCTCTTTAATGATTTTCCTGTGCTCATCAAAAATTTCATCCATTCTTCCAAACCACTGGAACACATTATTGTTTAACCTGATGTCTCCTGGAGAGAAGTTTGTACACTCAATGAGGAAGGCGAGGCAGTTTTTAGAATCCACCAATCTCTGGCCCAGTTCAACCATCTCAGTTGTCTCTACTTTCTGAATATAAGCCTGCGGGAAGACAAAGATTGCAAATGGCATTTCAAGGGACAGCTCAAGTCAAAACATAGGCTGTGGAGACACTTGGCATAAAGATGCATGAATTTGTACAGACTTGTTAGAAGTGAAGGCTCTTGGTTCAACATAGGAGACTGCCAACACAGCTCACTTGTCATCAGTCCCACGCACCTCTACACAACAGCAGCGGGGAAAAATAGAAAATACTGAACACATTAGGAGCCCCAGGAAGCCAGAGAAGAATGCAATGGATTTCTGGGAGAGACGAGGCAGGGTGATATCATCTATTCTTTGACAGCAGCACTATGGGACACCTGCTAGCGCCTCACCTCCAGTGCCTGACACTGTGCCAGGGGCTGGCAATTCAGTGCGACAACCAACCGACCAGAGCTTTGCCCCCATAGGCTTTCTGGTCTAGTTGGGGGGGTGGGGACAAGCATTAGTCTCATCACCTCCGTAACAAATGTTAAATTGCAAACATGCAAAAAAAAAAATTGCAAACATGCAGCAGACACCAGGACGACAACACTCTCCTTAACTATGAAAACTAAAACATAGCTAGCTATAGGCAAAATTTAAGAAATGTGCTACATCTGTATGAGGAAAACTATAATGCTTTACTAAGGGACATTTTAAAAGTTCTGGATAAAAGTATAAATATATGATAAGACGTAATATTCTCAAGATGTAAGTTTGCCTCCAATAAGTCTATAAAACCAGTGCAATTTCTATCAAAATTGCCACGGCATTTTAAAAAACAGAATTCATCATATTCTGAAAGTCTCTGAAATGGTAAATACTTAAGAGTAGTAAAGATAATCATGAAAAAAATGATAGACACTAGCCAAATATGAACACATAATATAGGCTTATTTATTTTTATAAGATGTTATTTATTTACTCATGAGAGACACAGAGAGAGAGAGAGAGAGAGAGAGAGAGGGGCAGAGACACAGGCAGAGGGAGAAGCAGGCTCCATGCAGGGAGCCCGACACAGGACTCGATCCCAGGACCTGAGCCAAAGGCAGACATTCAAACCCGAGCCCCGCCACCAGGTACCCCTAGATGTAGTAATTTAAGTAGTTCTTGTTCTGTCCCAGGAATAGAGAAGGGAGAAGAGAGGTCAGAACTATATCCGTGTACTTGTGGGAATTCAGCATTGAAAAGATGCACTTAAAATCAAGAGCGGGAAAAAAAATAATAAAATAAAATCAAGAGCGAAATGACAGATGACTTAATAAATCATATTAATTAGCTACTGATCTTGGGATAAAACTAAGATTCCTTGTTACGTGGGAGAGATACAAAGAAGGTGTACTGTTCAGTGAATACAGTAACTTGCCGCAGGGTAATGATTTTGTTTTTGTAAACAGAAATCTGTGGGGGGTAGTGGTGAATGCACAGGTGTGTGCATTAGCACACGCGTACATGCACGTGTACATATGCACAAATAGCTCTCTCAAAGCTCTTTTTTTAATTTTTAATTTTTTTCAAAGCTCTTTGATACACGTTAATTCACATATCTTAATATAAATGTTGAAGGAAATCTGCTTCCCTATTGAAAAATGAGAAGACTGGCAATGACATGTAACTACCTATATGTTCACCTTCCCTATTGTATACCCTACCCTCCCTGTCCAGGAAGTAAATGTTGCTCTTTTTTAATGCTTTTAAAAGTCTATTTAATCTTCATTTCTCTGGTTTTCTCTCATCTCTCTCTTTAGTGTTATTTATGCTTAACACTGTAAACATATGTTTGGAAAGAGAATTCACATTAAACTTAAAAAAAATCGTTACTCAAAAGAGAGGAATTATGGAAAAAGATAGACTCCTGCTTTTTACTTTGTACAATTCCATATTGCTTAAAATTTTACTTTTGTAATTAAAGAAGCAACATTGTCTAAAAGTCTGTCATTAATATATCATTCTAGGAAGGCTACATATTATGTTACAAATCCAAACAAGTAAGATGGGAACCATGGTGGTTTCCACAAGTAACGAAATGTCTAACTGAAAATATATTTTTGTAATTTGGTTAATTAGATTTCTGTATAGTCAAACAACAGGATTTTTATTTCCCGATTTCGGTATTGAATACAGAAGTTATTTTGCCCTTGTGTGACTAAACTTCTCTAAGATACAGAAATATTAAATAACAGTTAATGAATCCTATTTGCTAATTCTGTTTTTATGAACAACAGAAATTCACATTAAATAACTCCAAACTTATAAATATTTCCAGTGATGGCTAGGAGGGTAAATAAACAATATTGATATTCATTTTTCCAAAGGAATACACAGCTATGGAATTCCAGTTATTTTATAATCATCCATGATCAAAGCATCACTTGACATCCTATGAAAACTAAAGTAAAATATAAAAATCTTCTAAAAGAGATTATGTACAGATGTGTGTATCAAATACACACACATACAAATTCACATGCTAACAACCCTAATCCAAGTACAAAAACTTTAAAGAAAATAGAATTCTTTTAGTTAAAGGCTGATATGTAGAAGTTGGTTCTAATAACTTTTAAAAAGTTTTCTTTAAATGAGTAATTTAAAGAATGTGCATAAGCATTTGAACTTCTTTTGTAACTTCTTGCCTATACAAAGTTTTGAATGATTTTACATGTTTTGCGGAGTTGGCTTAAATATTTTAAAATCTAAGAGGAAAACATTTCATTTTAGGTCTTGAGAATGCTGGCTGGAAAAAGAAAGTCTCGTAAAAGCTTGTTGTTATGAGAATGAAGAAGGAATAAAATAAAATGGTGATTAGCTAGTTGTTTTACCCATCATTAGGCGGACTTCAAGTACAGAAGAAACATGAAAAATGATTGAGTTGAGACTTACCTGTTATTTTAATACCATAAATCCTAGGCTCAAAACATTTTGGCAAACTACCACAGAAAATTTTAAGATGTCACAAAAACAGCCTATAGGAAACAAATTACTAAAGATTAAATATTTGATTAAAAAAATTAAGGATGACCTCCTAGCTCAGGTTACCCAAGACAGTCCTGGTTAATGCCTTTGAACATGGCAAGAAGTACTAATGATGTTCTCAGAATACTGGTAGATGATTATACTAACAGCTCTTCCAGTATCCATGTTTCACCTCCTCCTATCCACACCTGTGGTGTCTTCTCATGCTCTGGCCATGGGACTTGTTTTGGCCAATGAGATGTTGACCACTGTGATGCACAGAGACACTTGAAAAGCATCTGTACCATGGGCTTGCTTTTGCGTTTCTACCGTGCCAGGAGAACATGCCCAGTGAGGCTGCTGGAGTTTAAGAGACTAGTGAAGTCGAGTCAAAATGCCAAAAATCGCACACTAGTCAACCCAACTGAGAGCTAGCGAGACCCAACTGAGTGAGTGATCCAACTGAGACCAGAACCGGCCGGGAACACCCAGCCTGAATCACCAAACTGCAGATTCATGAGCTAAGAATAACAAAATATTATTCTAAGGCTCTTTAAACTTTTGGAGTGATTTGTTATTGTATTATCATGTTGATAATTAACTAATAACAGCTGGGGAGACAATTAACTTCATAGGACTTCTAAGAGTTTATAAATACCTTCATTTCCATTAGTTCCGCTGTATTTGGAGGAGTGCTAAGAGCTTTTTCAGCTATCTTCTCAAATTCATCACATAATCTGAAACACCAGACAAAATCAGTCTTACATAATTAAACTTTATACCTAAATACATTCCTGTGTACTATTTAAATGTGCCGCCATGTGAAAAATAAAGATGATCTTACCGATGTGACGTCTAAAGAAATAAAAAGCCAATTTGTGTCCATATTCATTCATGCAATATACATTTAATGATCATTTATTACATTCCCAACTATGATGTTAAGTGAGAGACAGAGAAATGGAGAAGATATAATAACGACTCTCAAGAAGTTCCTAATCCTATATAAAATCCAGGGCCATAAACAGTCACTTCCAACCTACAATTTTAGGGGCTCAATCAGAGATTTAGTTGACATAGAACCCAAAAAGTAGTACTGGTTCGTAGGTCTATTTCCCCTTAAGAGTGTAACTTCCTTCAGCAATTATATTCATATTTGGAGTATAAGCACTTACCGTTGTGCCTAATATAAGCTTCCTTCCGGCTTTTATGCATCCTGAATATATTTTTGAATGATCTATGTTTTCCTGTAATACCACAACCATTACAAAATTTCTGATTATGTGGGGGGATTTTCCATGTAACCGATGCCAGAAAAAGAGGTTCCCAGAGCAACAGTAACACCAGTTGTTCTAAGACAAGTCCTACTTCTTGTCTAAATAGATGGGTATCCTGCTTTCTACCTTTCCACGAGTTTACTTAACATGAGCCAGTTTTCCTAAAAATCTCCAGGTTGGTCAACAAATAAGTTTTTAGTTAATATAACATGTTATCACGGCCTTAAAGAGTAATTACACTGAGTGAAGTTCCAAACTTGAGGGTCAGTAGGACCGAGGACAATTATTGGGAAAATCCGCTTTGTGTACTGATTATACAAACTTAAAATCTTAGTGATCTTAGAGAACACCCATCTGATTTGTGCAAACAAAACTGCAAGCACATTTTAATACCGCCTTATTTCAGGCGGTTGGGCAGACACAGTTTTGGTGAAAACCTAATAATAATCATAGCATAACGAAGCCAAGTAGGAGGGTCACTAATGACACCGTTCTAATCCATAACTTTATTTGAAGGACAACTGATTCTATCTAACATCCCCCTGAAAAAAAAATAGTATCACATAAATACCTTGTATTTACTTCCTGGTGATCTCTGAACATTTTAGCTATAAGTTTTCCACAAATAATTTCTGCTCGCTTCACCAAAGCTCTGATTAATTCCTCACAGTGCATCTCAAACATTCCTAAACGAACAGTCTGCAATGTTAAGTATTAAAAGTTTAATAAACACGAAAATAAAAGATTCCCACAATTTTGCCTTTCTCACAAGGTGTGTGTGATCTAACAAGATTCAGATTTTCTGGTTTTTTTTTTTAATATGATTCAGGCAGGATTTTCTAAACACTCATATTTTGCAGCTATCTTCTGGGTAAGTCTCCTTCAAGAGTTTGTTATCTTGGAAGCCAATTCTATTTCAGGACAACAACGGATATAAGAACTTTGGAGAATTGAGTTATTGCTAAATAAACAGTGGGGGATTTAAATGTTATATATTCTCTGTACAAAACAGTAATGTGTGTTCAGGGTGGAAATTTTGGAAGTTACAAAAAAGGACAAATGAAAATCTTAAATTACCAGCCTCTTGCTGAACAGAAGTAATCACATTTTGGTGTAATTACTATATTTTCCAAAGGATTTTTAAACACTAAAGCAAAAGAAAAAATGAAGTTCTTGGAATTTTTGCGGGATCAAATTATATAAAGTAGCTAAAAGTTAGACTTGAAGTACTAGACTTTCAGTCCTATGAGGACAAGAACCCTGTTTTGTCTCCTTCCACTTATCCAGGGCTTACCACCCCAACATTTGGCCCGTGGAGAGGCAAGAAATACTTTCCCTGTTCATAGTAACGGTCTGAGTCTTTCACTGTATGGTCCAAGAACACATCCTAATAAAACTGGGAAAAGATCATTAGTTACAAAGAACAGTTGTACAAAAACAGATCATTTACCTTTCTAGATGTGTACTGTATCTCCTCTATTAGTTTTTGGTATTTGCGAATTTCTTGAATTATTCTCTCATAAGTATGATTTTCTTCGAGGAAAGCATCGACTTCTTGCTCAGCTTTTCTGGTGATCAGAAAGTTATACTTGTCATAGAGTCTGAGGTGTTTGGTAGGTTCCTCACTCTCCCTTATTACCACTTCCTTCACCTTGTCTTTGTGGGCTTCGATAATTTCATTCAGAATTACTGGTTTCAAGGTTGCTGGCTTAGACTTACTTTCCTAAACAAAGGAGAAAAATAACATTCATTTCCAAAAATAAATTAAGGTAGCCGTATCCTTTATCTTTGTAAAAATGCCGATCTTACCATATATAGAGGTTTTTAAATTTTATTTATTTTTATTTTTGTATTGGGGTTCGATTTGCTCGCAAATAGCATAACACCCAGTGCTCAACCCATCAAGTGCCCCCCTCAATGCCCGTAACCCAGTCACCCCAACCCCCCGCCGGCCTCCCTTTCCACCACCCTTTGATCATTTCCCAGAGTTAGGTGTGAGAGAAAAGGTTTTTTTTTTTTACTCACAAGACCTTTTTGATTTTCTAACCTCTTTAGAAAGATATTCAGTTTAATCATAGCAGTGTATTGAATATCTGAGTCTCGTATAACTTTTTTTGTTTTCCTTCAAGGCTATCTAGTTTTGTTTTTCTGTAGGGATCAAAGAACTGCCACTTGAAAATATAGACAAAATAAAAGAATATGAAAACACCCAAAATCCACATTTTCTTTGTGCAATTGTATATGCTTTATAAGGTAGTCCTTGCATTGTACTTTGTTTTTAAAAAGTCAACCAGCTCGGTGTCATATCATCATATTCTTTGATCACAGGACTTTTTCACCTTGAGGAGTAATCTGTCTTAGAACAAAGAAAGACTGTTTAGTCACTCATTTGTTGACCTTTGATCTTTGATTCTGTGAACAGCGACTAGAGTAGACTAAAATTCCTAGTTACAAAATGTGCATTCTGCTACCACCATTAGAATAATGGATCAGACAACAATTTTAAATAAGCAAACACATCTCAACAGCTTGTCTCTTCTTCTCAAATAAAAGGGCGAGTACAGGGGATCCCTGGGTGGCTCAGCGGTTTGGCGCCTGCCTTTGGCCCAGGGTGCGATCCTGGAGACCCGGGATCGAGTCCCACGTCGGGCTCCCTGCATGGAGCCTGCTTCTCACTCTGCCTGTGTCTCTGCTTCTCTCTCTCTCTCTATGTCTATCATAAATAAATAAATAAATCTTTAAAAAAAAATCTTAAAAAAAAGGGCGAGTACATGTGTCTACATGGTTGATTATCTTGAATCGAGTTACACTTAAAAATGTACATGCTCTATCCCCCATTCAGAAGGGATCTTTCACTGTGACAAACAAAAATTATGATCCGTAGTGGATATTCTACAGCATTTACAAGATAATATCAAAAGATTCCTTAGAGAAAAAAAAAAGATTCCTTAGAGAGCTGGGTAGTTTATTCAGGTCTCCAGGGTGCATTTGCCTAAGATGCTCATATTGCTTAGAACTAGATGCTTCTTGAGAACTTTAGTGAATCCCACCACCACCACTCAGCCCTGAGCTCCGTAGGTGCTTGGTGCCATCTATTCCAGAAAACAAAACAAAACACAACAACTTTGGGATAAAGCAATCTATATTATGTACTGTATGCAATGTAATTACTGGATCAAATGCAAAGGTCATTAATATTCATTATGCAATGTTTCTTAAACATATTAACAGCCTGTCTAATGTCTATAGCCTATAGGTCTCTCTTTCTAAACATAACTGGATACCAGTACATCAGAACTATATTAGAGTATATACTTGTGATATGAATTCTAATCAGTTTCTATCAGGAGTTAAGGGGAATATTTTGTATGAGACAGTGCCAAGTGTTCCAAGGCCTATCAAAAGAGATCATAAGATAGATGGTGATATGCCTGGACTCACAGTATCTTAGCCCCTTGCATGTTTGCCTTTCACGGGGAAAAAAAAGAAAAGTGGATTTTAATTTCACTTTCTGTTTCTACCAAAGACTGTGATAAGAACAGCTCTACGAATTCCGCTTCTGCAGTTGCTGTCAAAGGTCATCGAAATCACGTTCAGTCATCTTACTTGAAGTGTCTTCTTTATCACTTGTTTCCAAACCTAACTGATTACTAGCAAAATATCCCTAGATGATTCTGGCAACCTGTCTCTGAGAACCAACTACCACCGTGAATCCGCATCTCTAGGAGCAAGAGGTGGTGGTGGTGGATTTGTATTTTTAAAATCTCACCAGGTGATGCTGACCCATAGGGTTTCAGAACTATTACCCCGTGTAGAAGGCCCCATGTAAGATCTCTTTCTCTCAGAATCTCACACCAGGAAGAATATCTGAGCAGTCTAAATTAACTGTTTAATTCCAATTAAAACTTGTCTTATTCCTTAGAAACCAGGAGACTCAGAGCCATATTTTATAACCATTAAATCAAAGCAACTGTATTCATTCAAATGACGGTAATCCTTTCCTCTACTTTTAGCACACCCTGTAACTCTCACTAACATGTTATATTTGTTTCTTAAGCTCCTTCAGATCATTCCTGAAAAAAAAAAAAAAAGGCAGGGTATCCCTGGAGAAAGATGCAATAGAACTAATAGAACAAATAGAACTGAAGTTAAATGGAGGACAAAGTAAACTGTATTTCTCGAGAGACTTCTGTCTGTGGCAACATGAGGAACAGATAACCTGAAAATAGCTATCTAGTTCAAAACATGTAAGTGTGTTGGGGGAAAAAATGCCAAACACAACTTGTATAATACACAGCTAAGGAAGCAAAATAATAGAGCAAGTCTAGGGACCAACGTGAGAGAACATAAACTGAGAGGTAATTCTGTGCCCACGTGAGCAGCTGCCCAGAGACTGCTGATCCCTGGTGGCCTAAGTTTTGCTCAAATGAGTCTCTAGCAAGATGGGCCTCTGTGCAGGGGTGGGTGGGGATGGGGTGGGGATGATGGTCAGGAAACAAAGCCTCAACCCTGAGGAAGGAGGAGTCATAATTTCTGCACCCCACAGAAAGCCAAGAACACGGGAAGGTGACACATAATTTCAGGATGCTGATGGGCGAGGGAACCTCTGAATGAGGGAGGAAAGGCAAGGAAAATATCCTGTTTTGACCTTGTCTTTCAGTGCAGAAGAAAAAACATGGTGGCCTGAAGAATTTGTGACCTGCAGCGTGTTCTCATGCAGATTTGGGTAAACTAGTACATTGCCAGTGCGGCCTACAAAATCCGCTGCGAGAATTTCATTTAAAAATAGTCCTTCAGGGATCCCTGGGTGGCGCAGCGGTTTGGCGCCTGCCTTTGGCCCAGGGCGCGATCCTGGAGACCCGGGATCGAATCCCACATCAGGCTCCCGGTGCATGGATCCTGCTTCTCCCTCCGCCTGTGTCTCTGCCTCCCTCTCTCTCTCTCTCTCTCTGTCTCTCTGTGACTATCATAAATAAAAAAAAAAAAAAAAAAAATAGTCCTTCAGTCTGGAGAGGCCTCCAGAGCAACCATCAGGAGAATATGCAACTTCTGGAGGAACCAGCTTAAATTAAGGCCTTAAGGACCTCCCTACATGAGGTACTTACATGTATAAGCCCAGAATAATAAAGAAAAAACACCCACAGAAATAAGCCACCATGAGCAAGTGTCATATCAGCAAAGCACCTTTTACAGAGAAGAGTAACAAATATATGACTAAATACAAGAGACTATCAAAAGTGACCTGTGCGATTTGACAAAGAACTTAAAGGAATTCCTAGAAAATAAAAATCTTAAAAAAATTAGAAGCTCTATGATGAGGATAATATCCTCACAATGGATCATTTCACCATCACAATGTTGAGTAAAACAAACAAACAAACAGGGGATCCCTGGGTGGCTCAGCGGTTTAGTGCCCGCCTTGGGCCCAGGACGTGATCCTGGGGACCTGAGCCCGCGTCGGGCTCCCTGCATGGAGCCTGCGTCTCCCTCTGCCTGTGTCTCTGCCTCTCTCTCTCTCTCTCTTTTTCTCTCTCATAAATAAATAAATAAAATCTTTAAAAAAAAAAAAAAAACAGGTCACTGATTATAAGATGACTCCAAACAAAGTCCTGGAAAGAATAAATGGCAATTGTTGAGGGATATGCACACAGGTTGTAAGTCTATCTTGAAATTTCAGCTTAATAACTACAAAATTCGAGATAGCGATTCTTTTGCCACAAGGTAGGAGAGGAGTGTGGGAACAGGGAAGGGCAGTGGTCAGCAGAAGAGCTTAAGGGTATCCATAACGATAGTCCACTTCTCTAGTTAGATTCTAGTACATGGGGGTAACTTTACTACCACCTAAAACTACACACTAGTTTCCTGGATGTTTCCTATTCATATTTGTGAATGACTTCAGTAAGAAAGAGGGGAGCCTGGGTGGTTCAGTCGTTTAAGCCGCCAACCCTTGGTTTTGGCTCAGGTCATGATCTCGCAGTGGTGGATAGAGCCCTGTGTTGGGGTTGGAGCTCAGCACAGAGTCTGCTTCAGATGTTCTCTCCCTTCCCCCTCTGCCCTTCCCTGCCCGCCCCCTACTTGTGTGCATGCTCTTTCTATATAATAAATATTTTTTTAAAAGTAAAAGAAATAGGAAAGAATTTAAAAAGCCACTGGACTTACAAAGCTTGAAAACATTTTAAGTGAAGGAATTATCAGACATGCTTGTTTTGTACACGAGACTGCAGTAACTGCTGTTGAAATACACAAGTTCAGCAAAGCTTTGCTAAATACATGGCCAGAGAGAGAAGGGAAATAGAATTTGGGATTGGAGAGTACAGAGATGCTACTACTTATGGGAAAAGGTATATGAGGAGAGTAATCAACTGGAGGGCGCGGTTTTAGAGAGCTACAACAGTATAAGGGAGGCTTACAGCATGGCTTGAGTACTACAGCAAACACTCATCAACTGTTTTAAACTGGAGCAAAACTTTAATTCTTTCCCTTAAGAAAAATTTCAGTCCCAAGAAACTAGGTATACTCTAAGATCAGCTAATGGGAAAACAGTATTTTGTTGAATTAAAATTTTCTTATATACCAATTTTACCAAGCCATTTATATTCTGCAAGGCAGAGAATATAGGTCTACACCTTTTAAAGGTTGTTTGAAATGAATATCATCATGGAAATTCAAGCTATCAGAATACCCTTGTTACTTACCCACTTGGAATACAATTTTGTCTCAACTCTTGGGACAAAACTGACAGCCTTAATCATGATGTCATAAATGTTCAGAAGAATGTCTGCATAGTCATTGAAATCAGGTTCAAACTTAATGGTGTCATTTTCAAGAATCAGCCTCATGATGAAACCCGGATGTTCATAAGCTCTAATAGAATCCTGCAAGAAAAAATTATACATGTATGTTAATATATTATGAACCAGGAGAGACTAAGCAGTGCACTGGTCCCAATTAGAAAACATGGGAACTCACCTCTCCTCTTATGCCCTAGACGGTTAAGCCAATGAGGAGCTCTACTAAAAAGAGCAAGAACAATTCCCAGCTAGGTGTGTTGGTATCTAGTATCCACCTGGCCTACAGATCAAGGAGTTCCAGAAAAAGGAGAATGTGCATAGCAATGGGGCTCTACACTCATACAAGAAAGAGCCCAAGAGAACATTCAAATTTCCAGGCCCAGGTCACATTCTAATAGGACTCTCTTCCAGAAAGAAAAGAGTTCCTTGCAGAAACCTTCCCCAGGCATCACGACCCAAATTTCCCAATATTTTTACTTCTCTTCACTAATCCTCACCAACATGAATATAATCATGTTGAATCCTGAATCCTGAATATTCAGATTGATACTTTAAAAAAAAAAATAGGTAAGTGATCTAAAGGTATACTTCCTCCTCTTCCACTGGAAAATGTTCTTTAAAAAAAAAAACATTTTCCTTTTGAAAATAAATTAGTAGATGAATATTGGTGTAACTGCACCATACTTACTGGTGGTTGTGCTATTAAGTCTGTGAAATCCTGCATGGAGACCAAAGTGAGTTCCTGCAGCTGTAAAGTCATAAGTGTTGCCGCACAGTTGAAAAAAGATTCCAATTTGGCACTGCTGTCACCGGTTGGCAATTGTTTTTTTTTATTGCCTTGGTAATAAATATTCTGTACTTCTGGAAACCACCTTGGAAGCACAAAAGACTTTTAAAAGTTAATACTTCCAGTGAATCACTCCGTTTACATTAAGCATTAGTAGTAAATTCTAGACATCCAAAGGTCTTCCTAGAGAGGAACATTGCTAATTGACATGAGCCACTCTCTGAAACATAAGCACTAGCATATTTCACTTTTTCTTGGAAAATAAATTTTAATCACAGTCAATGGAAGATGACTCAACAATGTGATGCTGTGAGAAAATAAAAACGTAAATCTAACTCCTGAAACTCTGATTCCTGTACTTTTTTAATAAAAATGTATTGGATATCACAAAATACTACTCACTGGTCTCCAAAATGTTCTTTGGGAAAAGGATTTGTTAATTTAAAACTAAAATGCAAATTGCTGATTAAATCAAGTAAGTTTGTTTGGTTCAATCCACTTGGTACTTTCTGCTATTCTGTTTCACAAGGACTTGAAACCAAGACAAGTCAATAAAATCAAATCTATTATTTTCTTATTCCCATTAATGTGAAATCCTGAAAGAATGACTGTTTTAAGACAGTTTCAAATATGTATGTATCCTCATAATAAAAGGGTAACAGTAAACTCACATATAAATTTATAACGATAACAAGTCTAGTTTTCAGTTTATAAAACCACTAATAGTACAAAATTAAGGAATATTGAAAACTCTTTATAAGAGATATTTTTAAAAAGTAGGGTCTTCATACCTTTAGGAGTTCCCTGAATGCTCCAAGAAAGATCTAAATTTTAAATATATGTATTCATTTCTTTAATAAATGAATTAGTATCTACTTTAGTATCTACTATGTGCTAAGAACAGTGTCATGTGAGATATAAAAAGATATATCATCTCTTATAATAACGAAGACAATGCATCATAGGAAAAAAAAACAGTCTTGAAGTCAAAGGATTGAGATATAATTTTTCATTTACCTAACAGAGAAGGATTTTATAGTGAAGATGGCAATTTCACTGAAGGAAGGAAATGAAATGAGAAGTATCAGGAGAAAAGAATTTGAAATAGAAGTATGATAATAAGAAAAATAAGTGGATGAGTGGGGCTAATATGTCTAATCATTTCATTGTCTATAATAGAGATGATGGATTTCTTCCTAGAAAATAGGAGAAATAAGTGGAGGAAAGTCTGTGAGGACTTTTGCAGAACTTGGGAACTAAACACAAGACGTTGGGGCAACCTCACTCTCAAAAATGAAGCCATGGCAAATCTTTTTGCTGTAAGGTGTCATTGTTGAGGCAATAGATAAAGAGGATGAGTAACAAATACTAAGAAGAGAAGGGCAATGCTATATTAAGAAAGGGGACCAAGAAACTGCCAGTTTCTTGCAGTGACCAGTAGTTCAGACAAGAGATGAAATAGATTTGGGGCCATCAAACTGGAAAAAAAGACAAATTATGCTTTAAAAATTATCCAGTCATTGTCCCGAAGACATTTACAGGGCTCCCTATTATGTACAAAACACTTGGTATAAAATATTAGTCTGCAAAGTGCTTATAGGCTAATGGAGGAAAAGACAAACACACAAGTACATGTTACAAAAGGAAGGAATGTTGCAAAAGAGGTATTCAAGAGGAAGAGATCACTTTTTAGGGGGTAACAACAGAGAATTTCATAGAAGGATCATTTGAGCTGGGTATTGGAGAACGAAGAAAGGCTTATCCAGTAATAAGCTGCATTAAGTACTAAAAACTACGTGGATCATAATATTTTGCCAGTAGAATTCAAGAGGTTTCGTTCTGTTTAATTTCCTTAACCTCTTATTCAATTTGATATAATTATATATGCAAAGATGGTAATACTAAGAGTCACAGAGTTTAAGAGACTAACTTAATAATCAGAAAATTTTCCAAAAAATAAAAAGACCATGGCCCAGGTAAAGATGAATTCATTATTATGTTCTACAGAACATTTAAAGAATTAATAACCAATCCTTCATAAACTGCCCAAAGAGAGAAAAACAGAGAGGGGAATACTCCTGACTCATTCTATGAAGTCAATATTATCATGCCCAAACCAGACAAATACATCACAAGAAAAAGAAAACTGCAGACCAATATCCTTTATGCATGTATAACACAAAAATCCTCAACAAAGTAGTAGCAGACTGAATCCAGCAGCATATAAAAAGAATTATACTCCATGGCCAAGTGGGATTTATCTCAGGAATGAAATATTAGTTCAATATATTAAAACCAATGTAATATACTAACTAATAAAGTAGGAAAAAACCCATTATGATCTTAGCTGCAGAAAAAACATTTGGCAATATCTGCATAACAGAAACAATCAAGAAACAATGAATGAAAGGGAAGTTCCTCAACTTGATAAAGGGAACAGCTAACAAAATGACAAAAGACTGAAAGCCTTCCCCTGACATCAGTCACAATACAAGGATGTCCACCCTCGCCACATCTTTTCAACACTGTACTGGAGATTCTAACCAAAGCATTTAGACAAAGAGAAGACAAAAGAAACAAATGCAGATAAGAAATGAAGAAGTAGAACTATATCTATTTGCAGATAACACAAACTTCTATAGAAAAAGATATAAAGGTTCCACACACGAAAAAAAACAACTATTGGTGCCAATAAACAAGTTTAGCAAGGTTGCAGGATATAAGATCAATGTACAAAAAAAAAAAAAAAAACAGACTTTATCAAAATTAAAAAATATTTGTGCCTCAGGGTGCCTGGGTTACTCAGTTAAGTATCCAACTCTCTTTCTCTCTCTCTTCTCTCTCTCTCTCTCTCTTTTTTTTTTTTTGTGTGTGTCCAACTCTTGATCTCAGCTCAGGTCTTGATCTCAGGGTCATGAGCCCAAGCCCCATATTGGGCTTCATATTGGGCATGGAGCCTACTTTAAAAAAAAATTTTTTTTGTCCCTCAAATCTGTGCCTATCAAGCAAATGAAAGGATCAACCACATAATGGGAGAAATACTTGTAAATCATGTACTGAAGGTTTAGTATCCAGAATATATAAAGAACTCTTACAATTCAACAATAAAAATACTACTCAATACAAAGTAAGCAACTATCTGAATAGACACATCCAAATAAGACAAATACATGGATAATAAGCATATAAAAAGATGCTCAACACAGTCATTAGAGAAATGCAAATCAAGCCCACAATAAGATAGAACTTCACCTCTACTAGGATGACTGTATATAATCAGAAAGATGGACAATAACAAGTACAAACAGGATGTAGAGAAAGTGGAACCATCATATATTGTTGATAGGAACGTAAAATCTTACAGACCTTTTAGGGAACAAATATGGTAGTTCCTCAAAAAGTCAAACACAGAGCTATTACATAACCCAACAATTCTACTCCTAGGTATATACCCAAGAGGACCGAAAACACACGTTCATACCGATGTTCATTGCACTATGCATTATTCCTAATAGGCAAAGAGTAGCAACAACACAAATGTCCAGCTACTGGTGAACGGATAAACAAAATATGTGAGCTCCATATGATGAAATACTTGGCCATGAGAAGGAACAAAGTACTGATACATGCTATAACATGGATGAACCTTGAGAACATTGTCCTTAGTGTAAGAAGACAGACATAAATGTATACATATTATATAATCCCTCTGAGATGAAATGTTCAGAATGGGTACGGAAAGTATGTTAGTGATTGTCAGGGCACGTGGGAGGGGGAATCAGGAGTGTCTGATAACAGAGAAAGTTTCTTTTGGATGGTGATAGAATTAGTGATGATTATTGCAAAACATAAGCCACTGAAATGTACACAAGAAAGTGGTGAATTTTATGGTAAGTAAGTTATATCTCAATTTTAAAAAATAGTTAGCAATCTACTGATTATGGCTAGCGACAGGCTAAGGGTGGTCAAGATGTAGATGACAACAAACAGAAAAAGTCACAAAGTTTTTTCAGCTTGGCCTGGGAATGGTCCAGAACAGGAAGAGAGATGCTGATATTCAGGTGGCATTCAACTGGAGATATGCAGTATGAAATTAGTAACAAGGGCCTAGAGCTCAAAAAAACGTAAGACCTTGAGACAGAAAAGACAGTTGAGATCATGACATTGTCAAGAGTGTAAAGAAGACAAAGGAGCAAACACTTGAGAGGCCCCACTCTTGGGGACGGTAAGAACATGGAACCAAGAAAACAGATTTCCAGAATGCAGGGGTGATAAACCATAGCAACTCCTGAGTCGATGCGGAGGGTGATTACAGAGAGAGGGTATTTGGGTTTGGGGCAGATACCATAACCATTTACTAATCCTTTCCCCACTGTGAGGAGCTGATCTTCGGTCTTTTAGCCATGATAAACACATTCTGGTTCACTACTGGAAGTATAGACACAGTGTTCTTCCCCTAGAATCAATCAGGAAGCATCAAGAGCCACAGCTAATCAATTTACAACTCTCAGCAAAAGTTTTCAATAAAGGTTTGACCTCTACTCTGCACCGTGATGCCCAATTGACCAAAATTTACAGTGGTAATATATTCCTGGGGTATAACCCTGAGGTTATAGATCAAGAAAATTTATTTGTATTCTGTCTTTAAGAGGTCATTTTCTTCCCTGTAATTAGTTATGGGGTTTCATTCTATCCCCCTCATCTATTTGTTTATGTTAACTAAATACTAGAATTAAAGGAAATTCTAAAGCTCTTTCAAGTAATGTCAGAAAAAGAATTTGATTCTGACATAATGGAGAAGAAAAAAAGATAAAGGAAAGATTCAGCCTTAAACTATGAAGATGTATCTCCAACTTTTGGAAATCATGAAGCCGTGCTGGAGTTACATGACCTCTGCAGAGCTCATTTTAATGTCCTATTTATAATAACCCATGATAGAGAAAGTTTTCCTGTATTGTATCAGAGCATATTGTCTGGTACCTACATCAATAATTATCAAGTGTGGCTATTCCATTTTTAAGGATCAATCTGAGACGTTTAACTACCATTTGATAAGTCTAACCTCTCAGTGCAATTGTAAACTCCTTTAAAGAATATAGATCACCCCAATTGTGTTTTAACTATTCTTCATCCCCCATCCAAAAGCAAAATGAGAGAGGTACAGTGCCTTAAATGTATTAGTAGTAGCTGTCAAATATCTAATAAATGGATAAGTTGATCATTCCCCCAACAGTATCCAACCCCACTCTTAGAAGAGTAGAAACCAGACATTGAGAGAAGAAAACTATAATTATTTTAGTTTCTGCACAATCTACGCTGTGTAGAACATTCGGATAGGCCATACAGACCAACTCCATTAAAGATATTATACTTAAAAAAAAAAGATATTATACTTAATTCTTGAACAGGAATAATTACAAACTTATTAAAATAGGATTTTCTAAAAATAATAATAAAATAAAATAGGATTTTCTAAATGCAGCCAAAATATAGTTCCCCACAAGAACATTTTTAAAATTGTGTTTTCCTCCAAGAAATTTCAAAACTTTACATTTTAAGTAGAGTCTCTTTAGCAGATTCCATGTGTTTCATGACAATGGTGTGAAATGCTGACAGCTCTAATGCATCCTGGCGGTTATGAAACTCTTCTATATCAACTAAACGTAGTTTTCTGCAAGATATAAAAAAATAAACAATAATTAAGGCAGGAGATTTCTTTGCTTTTAATCTTTTTGTTAACTGGTCTCCTCGAAAATATGATATTCCTAGGTTATATCATTAAAATGCTTATTTAATAAAATTAAATATTTAAGAACATGAGATTTTAAAAATAGTTTTAATTTTTTAGCTAATGTAATTAGATTTGATAAGGACACAGTATAAATTATGAAGCATTCTTGTGAAGTAGAACAAAATCAAAATAACTGGGATTTGATAGATAATTTAGATAGATTTTTGCTTTCAAATTGGAACAATTGCAATAGGAAAAGAGGTAAAGCTCAAAGCTTGGAAGCCCCGCTACTCCTAAAACAAAAATTGTACCCACTCTAAAAAGAAAGCAATCTTGCATTTTAGGGCGCTATGGTGGGGTGGGGGAGACCTCACACTTAATTAAGACCTATTGTATCAAAATCTTATGATCCTGTCTGGTTTTGTTGTTGTCTTGGGTTTTTTTGTTTTGTTTTGTCTGTTTAAGAAAACACAGTGCTTACTCTAGTCAACAGCTTTCCATTCAACTTCTGTTCTGACTACAATGCTATGGATCTTTGTTATATACATGGTTTACACATTTAAGACGTTTCTGTTGGGGGCTCCACGCTGGGTGTGGAGCCTACTTAAAAAAATTAATAAAAGAATTTTCTGTTGGGAATACTGGACGAGCACATGGAAAAGAAGAAACTGAACCCTTATCTTACACCATACACAAAAATTAACTCAAAATGGATTAATGACTTGAATATAAGACCTGAAACCATAGAAGTCCTAGAAGAAAACATTGGCGGTAAGCTCCTGGACATGAGTGTTGGCAATGATTTTTTTGGATCTGATGCCAAAAGCAAAGCCAACGAAAGCAAAAAATAAACAAGTGGGACTACATCAAACTAAAATGCTTCTGCACAGCCAAAATCAACCATTAACAAAATGAAAAGGCATCCTACTTACTGAATGGGAGAAAATATTTGCAAATCATATACTAATAAGGGGTTAATATTAAAAATTTATAAAGGACACGTACAACTCAGTAGAAAAAAAATCCGATTAAAAAGTGGGCAGAGGATTTGAATCAACAGTTTTCCAAAGAAGGCACAAAGATGGCCAACAGGTATATATGAAAAGATGTTCGCATCACTAATTATCAGGGAAATACAAATCAAACCAAAATGAGATTATCTTCGCACACCTGCTAGGATGGCTATTTAAAAAAATGTAAGAAATAACAAGTGTTGGCGAGAATGTGGACAAGAGAGAATCCTTGTGCACTGTTTGTGGAAATGTAAATTGGTGTCGCCACTATGGAAAACAATACAGAGGCTCCTCAAAAAATAAAGAATAGGACTACCATATTATTACCAGCACTTCTACTTCCAGATATTTATCTGAAGACAATGAAAACACTAAATCAAAAACATACCTGTGCCCCCCATATTATTGCATTATTGATAATAGTCAAAACAGGGAAACAATCTAAATGTCTGTTGATGGATAAGGAAATCGTGATACATAAGTATATGTCATGGAATATTATTCAGCCATAAAATAATGAAATCTTGCCATTTGAGACACCATGGATGGACCCTGAAAGCATCATGCTAAGTGAAATAAGCCAGACACAGACAAATAACTTGATGACCTCATATGTGCAATCTAAAATACTGGAAACTGACCTCGTGGATGTGGAGAACACACTGATGGCTGCCTGGGGCAGGGGATGGAGGGGAGGCAACATAACCTCACTCTCTTAGACCTCTTTCTCTCACATTCAACTACTCTTAATTCATGGCCTGTGGTAATGTCCACGTACATGTACATATACACTATACACACGTCTTCATATATACACACTATTTTTCAAGCAAAGATACCTGTGTGGTGTGTAGGTTGTGACTGCGTTACACACGCCAGCTCGGACATGAAGTGGGTTGTGTGCATCTACCCACTGAAGGACACAGGCTTGCACACTCCCATCTATAAACATTCCCTTCGGTCTCCACACCCATGCACTTTCACAGTCATCCAGATGATTCTTGCATTACCCTTGCCCAGCCCACAGCCACACACATGGATGTTCTCTATCTTCAAGAGCTGCTGAGATTAAGGCCCAACTGACTGTGGCCTGGAGGAAGGATGCCCTGTGTAATCAATGCGGCCTCCTGCTCCGAGTCAGGACTGTCAGCTGTGCAACAACTCGTATCTGCACGGGCAACAATGAAGTTGCCAGAGTCCTCTTCCTCCCCGCAGACTGCAAAGCTTCTTCCTCATTTGTCTTCACCCCAGATGCCTTGAGGTTTGCTTCAGTTGCTGCTACTGATACCTCTGCCGCTATGACCATGGGCAGCAAGTCTGGACACATCCCTCATTTACTGTTTGTTGATCTGGACTTTATTCCCTTTTTTCTTCCCCTCTCTCCTCTCACTTTCTTGACTCTTGCCTCCTGACAGGGCCCAACAAAGCCAAGCCTTTTATGGATGATGCTAGGGACTGCAGCCTCATCCCCCAGCATCCAGTGTGCCCTGGTAGTTCTATCTACGAATGGTTACAACAGAAAACAGCTCTGGTGGTGGTGTGAAGATAAATAGTACCCCTGCATGCAAACAGCCTTTGTGGAGGTGAGGTCATCCTATGTATGACCTCATGACTGCAAGCACAGTCAAATCACAGGGCTGGGCAGTAGAGGAATACCCGAGAGAAAAGAAATGGGAAAAACATGGCCAAGGAGAAAGCCTCTTCCCATTTCAAAGGCCAAATTCCAGCGGGCAAAGAAATCCACGCTGTACAACAGAAAGCAGGACGATGCTTTCCAGCAGTGTGTGGTCTGACCAACAAAGGCCACGCTTAGGCCGTGTGTACGTGTAGGCGCACGTGTGTATCTGATCACATGAGCACAAAATAAAATAAGGGAAGCTATCCCACGGGATGGTTGCCATGGGTCTTTGGCTGGGCAGGTGGAGAGGAGGGCAGCAAGGAGGAAGAGAGAGGCTGGTGGGTGGAAGTCAGGCAAAAAAGTATATATGATCACATTTATATGCTTATATAAAAGTTTCATAGATGGCCGCGTGTTTAATTAAAATTTATTTTTAAAAAGCAGACAGGCCCAAACCAGTAATATGACAACAACCCGATGCACTGCCAAAAAGAAAATGTGAATTTTTCTTAGAGAATAGTTGCATTTTAGTAAACTATGCTAATGAAATGTGGAAAAGGGCAGTAGGGACTATCGAATTTAGATGAGACCATACATCCCAATGGCCGTTTCTTTCATGCAGTGGGTGTCTGCCAACTAATGCACCAAAGCCATTTCTTACAGAAACAGTATTTGGTGATTACTGAGTAGCTTTCAAAATACATTTTTGTATTATAGCACTGCATAAGCTATTCTGACAGTGATCTGCTCCCAAATCATTCCCTGCAAAGATTACTTTAAAAAGGGGGGAGCTGGGGATCCCTGGGTGGTGCAGCGGTTTGGTGCCTGCCTTTGGCCCAGGGTGTGATCCTGGAGACCCGGGATCGAATCCCACATCAGGCTCCCGATGCATGGAGCCTGCTTCTCCCCCTGCCTATGTCTCTGCCTCTCTCTGTGTGTGTGACTATCATAAATAAATAAAAAAAAATTTTAAAAGGGGGGGGAGCTATATATAATGTGAAAGTTTTAAGTACCTTAGGAAAGAGCCATGTAAAATCTATGTAAGAAACTTGTAGCATATGTAAGGTTTTGTTGCCATTTATCCTACAAAAATAGAATATTTTAGTATGAATTTGCTGAATGTAAGACCATGGACTCTGTTTTTATACTATGACCTGATTTTAAAGGTCCAAAATAATTTGTTTTTAAAAGTTTGTCCTCGTGCTAAAGTGCCAGTGTATGTATAATTGATCTGGTTGTAAACTATATTTCGAATTAAATCCTAGTGTAATGACATGGGCACTTGACGGGATGAACACTGGGTGTTATTCTGTACGTTGGCAAATTGAACACCAAAAAAAAAAATTAATTAAAAAAATAATAAAATAAATCCTAGTGTAATAAGCTTTATATAACTAAAGGTTTTAAGTTGCTAAAACACTTCCTATTTTTAAGAGATGTGAGATGCAGTATGGGACTATTTTAATTTTTCTTCTTTAAGCCCAAAGATTAAACTATTAAAAGGTCCCTCCAGGGGGGAGGGGCAAGACGGCGGAAGAGCAGGGTCCCCAGGTCACCTGTCCTCAACAAATTACCTAGAAAACCATCCAATCATCCTGAAAATCTACGAATTCGGCCTGAGATTTAAAGAGAGACCAGCTGGAACGCTACAGTGAGAAGAGTTCGCGCTTCTATCAAGGTAGGAAGACGGGGAAAAAGAAATAAAGACACAAAAGGCCTCCAAGGGGGAGGGGCCCCGAGGAGCCGGGGCGAGTGTCCCCAGGACAGGAGAGCCCCGTCCCGGAGGAGCAGGAGCTGCACCAACCTTCCCCGCGGAAAGGGGCTCCCGGGGAATTGGAGCAGGATCCCCAGAAAGGCGGGGATGCCCTCGGGCTCCCTGGGACAGTAACAGAGGAACTGCGCCCCGGGAGATGCGCCGAGCTCCCTAAGGGCTGCAGCGCGCAGGGCGGGACCCGGAGCAGCTCGGAGGGGCTCGGGCGGCGGCTCCGCGGAGGGGGCTGCGCGGCTCCGGGAGCAGCTCGGCGGCGGCGGCTCAGGCGGAGGAAGAAGCTCCGCGCGGAGGGGGCTGCGCGGCTCCGGGAACAGCTCGGAGGGGCTCGGGCGGCGGCTCCGCGGAGGGGGCTGCACCGCCGGGAGCGCGAATCCAACAGCGCAGGCCCCGGAGCACAGGGCGCCGGGACACAGCCCAGGATCCGGCCTCCCCCGGGACAGGCAGAGGCCGGGAGGGCCCAGGACAGCGAGGACGCTCCTGCCCCGAGCTGAGCAGATCAGCGGCCCCGCCCGGGAGCCCCCAGGCCCTGCAGACGGAGAGCCCCGGAGCTACTGCAGGAGCTGACTCCAGGGCTGCAGAGCTGGGCAGCCACAGGGGTTGTTCCTCCCGGGGCCTCACGGGGTGAACACCCCCCACTGAGCCCTGCACCAGGCAGGGGCAGAGCAGCTCCCCCAAGTGCTAACACCTGAGAATCAGCACAGCAGGCCCCTCCCCCAGAAGACCAGCGAGACGGACCAGTTCCAAGGGAAGTCAAGGGACTTAAAGTATACAGAATCGGAAGATACTCCCCCGTGTTTTTTTGTTTGTTTTGTTTTTTTTTTGTTGTTGTTTGTTTTTTTGTTTTGTTTTGTGCTTTTTTTTTCTTTCTTCTTGATTTCTGATTGCTTCCCCCACCCCACCCCTTTTTTCTCCTTTCTTTTTCTTCTCTTTTTCCCTTTTTTTCTTCTCTTTTTTCTTTTTCTCTTTTCTTTCCTTCTCTCTCTTTTTCTCCTTTTCCCAATACAACTTGTTTTTGGCCACTCTGCACTGAGCAAAATGACTAGAAGGAAAACCTCACCTCAAAAAAAAAGAATCAGAAACAGCCCTCTCTCCCACAGAGTTACAAAATCTGGATTACAATTCAATGTCAGAAAGCCAATTCAGAAGCACTATTATAAAGCTACTGGTGGCTCTAGAAAAAACCATAAAGGACTCAAGAGACTTCATGACTGCAGAATTTAGATCCAATCAGGCAGAAATTAAAAATCAATTAAATGAGATGCAATCCAAGCTAGAAGTCCTAACGACGAGGCTTAACGAGGTGGAAGAACGAGTGAGTGACATAGAAGACAAGTTGATGGCAAAGAGGGAAACTGAGGAAAAAAGAGACAAGCAATTAAAAGATCATGAGGATAGATTAAGAGAAATACATGACAGCCTGAGGAAGAAAAACCTACGTTTAATTGGGGTTCCCGAGGGCACCGAAAGGGCCAGAGGGCCAGAATATGTATTTGAACAAATCCTAGCTGAAAACTTTCCTAATCTGGGAAGGGAAACAGGCATTCAGATCCAGGAAATAGAGAGATCCCCCCCTAAAATCAACAAAAACCGTTCAACACCTCGACATTTAATAGTGAAGCTTGCAAATTCCAAAGATAAGGAGAAGATCCTTAAAGCAGCAAGAGAAAAAAAGTCCCTGACTTTTATGGGGAGGAATATTAGGGTAACAGCAGACCTCTCCACAGAGACCTGGCAGGCCAGAAAGGGCTGGCAGGATATCTTCAGGGTCCTAAATGAGAAGAACATGCAACCAAGAATACTTTATCCAGCAAGGCTCTCATTCAAAATGGAAGGAGAGATAAAGAGCTTCCAAGACAGGCAGGAACTGAAAGAATATGTGACCTCCAAACCAGCTCTGCAAGAAATTTTAAGGGGGACTCTTAAAATTCCCCTTTAAGAAGAAGTTCAGTGGAACAATCCACAAAAACAAGGACTGAATAGATATGCTGACACTAAACTCATATCTATCAATAGTAACTCTGAACGTGAACGGGCTTAATGACCCCATCAAAAGGCACAGGGTTTCAGACTGGATAAAAAAGCAGGACCCATCCATTTGCTGTCTACAAGAGACTCATTTTAGACAGAAGGACACCTACAACCTGAAAATAAAAGGTTGGAGAACCATTTACCATTCAAATGGTCCTCAAAAGAAAGCAGGGGTTGCCATCCTTATATCAGATAAATTAAAATTTACCCCAAAGACTATAGTGAGAGATGAAGAGGGACACTATCTCATACTCAAAGGATCTATCCAACAAGAGGACTTAACAATCCTCAATATATATGCCCCGAATGTGGGAGCTGCCAAATATTTAAACCAATTAATAACCAAACTCAAGAAATACCTTGATAGTGATACACTTATACTTGGTGACTTCACTCTAGCTCTTTCTACCCTGGATAGGTCTTCTAAGCACAACATATCCAAAGAAACGAGAGCTTTAAATGATACACTGGACCAGATGGATTTCACAGATATCTACAGAACTTTACATCCAAACTCAACTGAATACACATTCTTCTCAAGTGCACATGGAACTTTCTCCAGAATAGACCACATACTGGGTCACAAATCGGGTCTGAACCGATACCAAAAGATCGGGATAGTCCCCTGTATATTCTCAGACCATAATGCCTTGAAATTAGAACTTAATCACAACAAGAAGTTTGGAAGGACCACAAACACGTGGAGGTTAAGGACCATCCTGCTAAAAGATGAAAAGGTCAACCAGGAAATTAAGGAAGAATTAAAAAGATTCATGGAAACTAATGGGAATGAAGATACAACCATTCAAAATCTTTGGGATGCAGCAAAAGCAGTCCTGAGGGGGAAATACATCACAATACAAGCATCCATTCAAAAACTGGAAAGATCTCTAACATGGAACTTGTATATATAGGTGCCTCAATTCTCTTCTATAATTTGTATTATTTACATTGAAGTTTTTAATCACTTAAAATGAGTTTTTGCATATGATGTGACATAATAAACCTTTTCTCTCGAAAAAAAAAATAAAAATAAAAATAAAAGGTCCCTCCAACCTTAAAGATTCATTCTGGCTTTCAGTAATTTTTCTAATCTAGAATATGAATATAGTTTAGTGTATGATGTCAGTAGTCCAAGTGCAACCCAGGGGACCATTAATGCAAAAGATGTAATTTCTTGCATAGTATCTTAATAACGTGTTTTACCTAAATATAACAGTTAATCCAACAGTAAATTACAAATCTGTATGGGAGACTCAATTTAAAACTTCTGATTATAAGTGCCCTATTATAATTTGGTGGTTTTTCAACATTTTAAAGCAGAGTGGCTAAATTGTATTTCTCCACTTAAACTTAGATGAGGTGACATGGCTCAAGTCAAATAATGCTATCCTAAAGTTTACATAGTACTTCATGTACATTTGTGAATTTCAAGCATGAAATTAAAAAATAAAATTGCCTCTCCCCCCCCCCCCCCAAAAAAAAGAAAAAAGCAGACAGGATGCAACTCTGTGGGGTCAGAGGATGCAATAAAAATTGCAATAAAAATTATGCACAGTTCAGGTCTAAGGACGGGCTTCCTGTTGAATGGTTTCGGGAGGCCCTTGCAAAGTGTGCTCGCTTCCCATGCCCTCCTGCCACACAGCAGGTGCAGCCAAGACCTGGGGACCCCGCAGGGCCGGCTGCTTGTGGGGGTGCTGAAGTCATGGGGGTCGCAAAGGTTGGGGATGGGAGGGAAGGCTCCAGACTATTTAGAGACTGGGTGTCTCCTCTCTCCTAAGGCAGGTCTGATTCAGATTTTGAGGTTCCTGAGAGGAGCCCTTCTCTAGGAAACAATCTATGGAAATCCTACTGCTTTTGCATCCTTTAGGAGCCTGTGTCCACAGGGGCATGTGCTAGGACGCCCCCCTGGCACCCTAGAAGGCGCGGTGCAAGGGAGGGAGCATGAAGCTGGAGCTTCTCAACCAAGGGACCAGCTGTCCTCGGCCCTGGGAGCAAGCAGGTCAGCTCCACGCCCCCCGCCCCCAGGATCCACATCTAGCTGTGACAAGCACATGTCACCTGAGGCTGTGCGTCCCACCGTGACAATGTCTATGAGGTGATGATGCATCACCTCCAACAGTCATGCCATTCGGGTAGGCGATACCTCCTAGGCTTCTACACCATCCAGATGATTGGAGCGGCTAATGTTTTGTGGGATCTAAAACAAAGCATGACAATTCAGCCCCTAAATTGTGACTACTCCTTAAAGTCTGTGCGGTAGTGGGCTCTGGGATGGGGGTTAGAGGTAACTGGGCGAGAGGTAAAAGGCAATGTTCGTGCTCTACTCCACCTCTACGCTGCTGATTTAAAACCATGTTTGAATACTGATGGTAAGTTTGTAGTCATTTTTTTAATTTGCAGTTAAAACAGTAAGAGAAATCATTGAGGTGTGACGAAATAGCTCTTATAACCCTTTTAAGAAGCAGCGCGGTAAGGCCGGAGATACTCACTTATAAGTACTGTGCCACAAATCTAGCACAGCCAACATTGTAGGGTTCAGTGTGTTCAAGTGATCCTTAATATAATTGCTTGCAGCTAAAAAAGATTTCCTCCAAGGTTTGGGAAGAATTTCCATTCTGAAAACAAAGAAAAAAATCGGCTATCTTTAGAAATCAAAACAAAGTATTGTTTTAGCATACTTTTTGAGTAATAATGCTTTTTTTTCTTTAGAGATTGGTGGGGGGGCAGAGGGAGAGAGAGCACCTTAAGCAGTTCCCATGCCCAGCCCTGAACCCGACTTAGGACTTGATCTCACAAGCCTGAGATCCTGATCTGAGCCCAAATCAAGAGCTGGTTGCTGAACCAACGGAGCCATCAAAGTGCCCCAATAATGGCTGCATTTTAATAAAAAGTATTATGTGTCCCTTACAGTCATAGCAAAACATATAATTATGTATTAAAAAGGCCATAATTTCTATAGTCTAAGCCATATAATTTTAGAATAATTAACATGAAATTAGACTTGAATCTTTTTTTAAAGATTTTATTTATTTAAGAGAGAGCAGGAGGGAGGGTCAGAGGGAGAGAGAGAGAAAAGCGGCCTCTCTGCTGAGCGGGAGCCCGGCTTGGAGCTCAATCCCAGGACCCCGAGATTATCACCTGAGCCAAAGGCAGACACTCAACCGACTGAGCCACCCAGGCGTCCCTGAGTCTTTTTCAAGTTTTATTTATTTAAGTAATCTCTACACTCAACCTGGGGGCTCAAACTCATGACTCCAAGGATCAAGGGTCATATGCTCTCCCAACTGAGCCGACCAGGTATCCCACAGACTAGAATCTTTAATACATATGGTAACTATTTTTCCTTTAAATACTTAATCAAGGTCACAAATAACTAATAATGATGAATAGAAATAGTAGCCAGCTTTTTTCTCATATATATCTTGAAAGACTTCATTTCAAGACACAAAATGTTTAAATTTTTCTTTTTTTTTTTTCTGCTTCCGGAAATTCCCTTCAACTTAACCTCTGTTTATATGTAAAGGACACTTCCAACATCACCAACACTAACATCCTTATTTGAAGACATTTACTCCTGTGACTTGAATAGTCAGTCGTCCTTAAAACAGCAAAGATATGCCATTTTCATCTTTCAGAGTATATTTAAACATTTGTGTTTGATACCTACAATTTTTTTATTTTCACTGACTTTAAACACTTAATCTTGTTTTATTATATAGCAAGCTTAATTCAGTTTTTCAGTTGTAGTCATACCACCTTTACAATTAAAAAGATGATTTTTATCTCTTCCCAGGGGAAAAGCTGTTCTCCACATAAGATATGTTGGAAACGACTGAATAATTTTTTCTTGCCATTATATGAAAATGATCAGAGGCACTTTTAAATAGTATGAAAGAAGCAACACGGCATTGTTTACTAAATCCTAAAAATAGAAGCGCTATTCTTCAAACTATTTAAGAGATTTATTCCTAAATGTTAATTACTTAGGGAAATATATAGCAAGTGTATTTTTCTATTATGTGTCCTATATTTTAATCTAATAAATTGGAATATATTCTATATATACGTCTTTTCCACAATGTTCCCCAGCATGTTTTTATGCATTCCAAATGCCATTAAGCTCTGATATCCTACTACATCTGAAGCCTGTGCTAGTAGCCATGGAAATACAAAGATCTCTACCAAGTTCTTTCACCAGTGCACTTCTGTTTTAAGCACACGGGTGTCCATATTCATCCCTCTGCCTACCCATTTACCCATGGATCTGTAAACAGAACATAGCAGGGCTTAGATTCATAAACGTAATTAGAATAAGCAGTTGTATATATGAAGTACCTAAGTTATAAGCATCTATAGGAGAATTATAACCAGTGTATGAATATATACACATACACAAAACAGTCATATCATCAATATTCTTACAGAAACGTGATCACTTACTCAGCACGGTGGGGTGGAAGTTCATCTGGTTTTTTATCCTCTTCTTTTTCCCTAGGATCTTTTAAAACAAAATCAACTAAAAGAAAATTGAAAAGTTCTGATAAATAACCTGATGTGGATTATATTTCCAAGCAATTGCAAAACTAATTTCACTAAAATCAATCATTATGTCATCTAAAATAATGGAGCAGTTTGTGCGTATGACGACTAAAGTGGTTATGAGAAAACCTACGATGCCTGTGTCTTTGCGAGTGTATGGGCCCTCTCCTAAGAGCAGGTCTCTATTATTTCACTTGAGAATAATAATTGGTCTTAAGATGACATTTCCTTCATAGCAACTCTACCAAAAGTATTTTCCGCTGAAGAGCAACAATACAGAATCCTAACAGTCTGCTTTCACTGAGGAAACTTAGGTATTGCTTTGTTCTCTTCAAAGTTGCGTAAAAGCATAAAACATAAATCAGCAGAGGGAGCTATGGTCCTTAATCCAGTTCATCTGCCCTTGAAGATGCTCTTTCTAAAATGCAACTGTGCCGTCACCCTTTTGCTTGAGGTCCTTTGGTGACTCGCTAACCTTGATCCCTTTAAAAAGGGATGGAAGGCCCTTCAGATACTGGCCCCTCCCAAAGGCACCCTAGGCTTCCACCACCACCACTGCTTGCAGGCCTCAAGAGCCCTTTGCACCCCACTTGGTCTGTGTTTCAAGAGGGTTCGGGAATCTCTGGAGTCGGTACGGAGTCAGGCGTGAGCTTCTCTCCCTTACAGCATGTTCTCTGTTTCCCTCCTTACCTAGCCTACTGCTCTACCTTGTGATGGTGATTTGTCCACTTCCCTCATTACAACGATGAACTCTTTGGGAGCAGAGATTTGACTTTTTATGTTTATGTTATTTTTATGTTATGTTAATGTTTAAGATTGAGTCTTAAATACAGCCAATGCCCTCCCACCCAAAAGGCCCCCCAGACAACTCCAAAACATGAGGATTTCTCCAGCTCTTGAACACGGCATCAATTATATCAGCTTTCCAATCACACTTCATTGGAGAATTTTTTTTTTTTTTTAAGAGTATAGATTCAAAGGCCTGTCTCCGGAGATTTTAATTCAGATGGATTAAGAAAGCAGTAGGTCTGGTAAGTTAGCCTTAGAATCTAGGGGTCTGTACCAGGAATCAGCAAACTTTTTATGCAAAGGGCTTGATTATAAAGATCTTCAACTTTATGAGCTATAAGGCCTCCATTACAACTACTCATCTCCGCTCTTGGAGCTCAAAAGCAGCCACAAACCATATGCAAATGAATGCGTAGGACTACATTCCAATAAAATGTTATCACCAAAACAGGCAGTGAGCCAGACCAGATCTGTGAGCTGTAGTTTGCCAACCCCTGGTCTGTAGCAACAATTTTTAATTAATCACCTTCTAACCTGTGAAATCAATAATATTAATGCTAATTAAATGATTAGCACTTTATAATTTCCTCAGTTCTGTCCATTACTGCGTGGATATAACCCTACAAAAAAAAAAGTTTTGAATTTTTTGCTATACTTTATAATGAAACTTTCCTAAGATCTTAGGCAATAAAATAGCAATGCAAAAAAGCAGAATAAATATAATAAATAGTTTCAAGTATAGCTACTAACTTTCAATTAGTAAGACATATTCAAATTAGGAAGGAAAAATACAGGTTTACCTATGGATTTTTTTACACTAAGAAGATAATCTTCTCTCATTTCATCGGATAATACAAGTATGCTATTGGTGAGGACTTTCAGATGTTGGGGGACTAAATTCAAAACATGCTCTAGCCAAGAATCTTCCATTGGGGCTACATGGTCTGTATCAATTCCATGGTGAATGTAATAGTAGTATCTCTGCATAAAGAAGATGGAGAAAATTCAGATGGGTTTAGTCCTATAATGAAAGAAGTTTGTTCATCAAAAATAAAACTGCTGAGCAAAATCAAAGTTGTAGGAAAACCCAAAGTATTTACAAATCATAAAAAAGTATCTTGTGTAATTCATGGAGACATTATTATTTTTTTTTTTTCATGGAGACATTATTAAAGATCCTCTAAATTTAAAAAAAATATAGGATACTTCATGAAATTAAAGCTCTTATCTTAGTTCATAACTACAATGTAAAACATCAACTTCTATTACCAAATATATGATGTGTTAAGAAGAACCCATGCTGAAGCAGAATTTAGTGTCTTATAAAAGTGTGAAAATGTGGTAAATTGGTTTTGGGCCTTTTCTTATGGATAATCAAGTCAATCTTACAAACTGTAAGTGACTCAGTATTCCTACACAGTAAGTTCAGAAATCTAGGACAGGATTTAGGAAATTTTCAATCGGCCGATTAATAGTCCACCTTATAATTTTACAGCTGCTATTACATGTGTACATAAAATATTCACTTTAAGACATGATAGTATTAATCTAACAATATTAATCTAACAATAGACATTTAACTTTCATATATTTTCATAAATTTTTGCATGTCACCTATTAGAAAAAATTTAAACAAAGTATTTTTTCAAAATACTTCCAAATTAGCAATGTTCAAAGGCTTTGATGTTTACCTTTTTAAAAATTCATCTGTATTTGATATATTAGAATAGTTCTAAAGTTACGATGCTTTATAATGTATACATTACATAACTAAAATAGTTTCTCATAGAAAAATAAAGACACGTGAAAGCTCTACAAGACTGGGGCTCATTCTCACAAAGGGAGCCGGTAAACTTGAGATTCTTTCATTGTGGTCTCCGATGGCAAGGGAAAGAAGGATTTCCCCCCAATATCCAATCCAATCCAAGAGCAATTCTGTAGAACTCCCCATTTACTCCTCTGTCCACAGAGTTCCACAAGAGAGGAGCACAAAATAATCTTAAAGCTTTCAAAGTATCTTCAAGTGCTTCCTTTACATTCAATTATACAGACAAAAGAGCTCATTACCAAGATGTCTTTCTCTATTGCAGATGTGGTCGGTTTTGGAAATGTGCTTTCATCGGGGCTAGCTGAGTCTAAGGCATCTTGTTGCCTAAAAAAATAATAAACACACTATTCGATTGTACATGAAGGGCAGTTAGAATACACATCAGTGGATACACAGTTGACCCTAGAACAACTCAAGTTTGAACTGTGTAGGTTCACATACACTTTTTTTTTTACAGTACAATGTTGTAAATATATTTTCTTTTATGATTTTCTAAATATTTTCTTTAGCTTATTGTAAAAATACAGTATGTACTATGTAACACAAAAACATGGGTAAAATGCCTGTCTGTCTATATTATCAGTAAGGCTTCTGGTCAACAGTAGGCTATTAATCGTAAAATTTTTGGAGAGTCAAAAACTATACGTGAATTTTCAACTGTAGCAGGGAGCAGGGGTCAGTGCCCCTAACCCCTAAGTTAAGGGTTGACTGTCAAAACATCAGGACTGTCTTCTACTAAATCTTGAGAACAAAATGAATTGTTGAACATTTTATTAGTAGCACATATCACACATATTTGATACCACATTGCTCCTAGAACCCTTTCTCTTTATTCATAAAGAGATAGTTCTATTGGAAGTGATTGGCATGACCTAATTCAGAGGCTACATTCTTCTTTATGGGCTTTACTCATTCTTCCTCATTACTCCAAACTCAAGCTCTCTCTTCTTTGAAATTGTATAGGAGTGCTCTTGCATTATTGCTAAAATATGTATGGTTATTTATAAATAAGGGATTTAAAAGAACACCAATGGAAAAGATTTTAGATGTAGTTTTCAGATACATTCTTTAAAAGACCATTTCTCAGATATCTAGAAATATCCAGTACAAGCTAGCAAAGAGTAACATAGCTCATACGTTCCTGTATATTATTGGCTAACTGTCCATAAACGGACAATGTTGACGGCTATAATTCAGTTCAAACTCTATACCAGATACAAGCCACATTTTGTGACTTCTCCTGGGACACCATTGTGGAAAAAGACCTAAGTCATATCTTCATGAAAAATAAGAAGTGGTTCTGGGATAGCTTTAACTTCTTTATCATCGAATGTGTCATGCTCTGGATTCCAGCTTCATGTGGGATGGCTACAGGTCAGTGATGCTGTATAATAAAATATCCCCCCTCCACTAACTGCCAGTGAGTGGGAACCAGAGGTTTACTGATTATCTGTCTGAGATAGCACACTAAGACAGGTGCCACGATGCATCTTCTAAATTATTTCATCTTTTACAAATCCAGGAATCAAATATTCTGTGAACTTTACCATCATTATTTTCAATTATATGGAACAGAGAAAAGAGTCAATTCGAGGTCTCCTTTTAATTCAGAACATAGTAGGTGCTCAATAAATGTTCATCAAGTGAGGGAATAAGGATATAAAAGGAGCAATGGAAGATATTCTGTAGTTGGAGCAAGGAGGGTTAATTATTCTAACTACAAAAGTAGTCTTCTCATTATTTCTGTCGTAATGAGTTACTAATGTGACAGTAAGAGACGTCAGGAATTGGGACATCCACATATAGATTCTGTTACCCTAAAGTGCATGACCCTAATAACTGGGTCGTTCTTTTTTTTTTTTTTTTTTTAATGGCAAAAGTGTTCATGTTATTTACCTTGCTGCACCTGGAGAATCCAACAAGCTTCATCCTCTGTGTGAGTAATGCCTGCCTAAAAGAGCGCAGCAAAGTCAGGGTAGATGAGGAGGGAAAAGGCTGGGGGCTACGGGACTGGCTGCAGAAGTTTCTGCAGTCATAACGAAGATCCTTTCAGCTCTAAAACTCCAGGTATTCCATCCTAGGGCTACAGGCAAAGATTCTGCTAGTGGGAAACAACCATAAAAACTTTTTATTGATCACCAGTTAGGCCCTCAATAGTTTCACAGACCTTTTCTCTAATCCTCACACCTATTGTTAGAGGAGACAGAGAAATTATTCCCACTTCACAGATGAGAAACTGAATGTCAGATTAAATAACTTCCCCTTTGTCACGTAGTTAATTAAGTACAAAAAATGAGGATTTGCCCGTCCATGTGTGCTTCCAAACTGCCATGCTATTTCCAGCAGAACAATACTGCTTTCAGGAATAAATCAATATGGGAGACACTTTACCTGACTAAAGAGAAAATATGATGTGCCTTATGTCCTGAAAATGAAAAAATATTGATTTTCTCTTTATTAAATCAATAGTGATTTTGAGTCAAGATGGTGGCAAAAACATCACTTTTTCAAGTTTCCTTGTGAAAATGGTAGTAATTTTAACTAATGATTGTAAAGAGACTAGAGGGCCATCAGTTGAGGAGATATTTCAACAAATTTCTGGAACATGAAAAGAAAAGAGGGCAGATAAAACAGAGTTGAAAACACCATAGGCCCATAACTCAGGCAGGAAGACAACCAATCTGCCCAGGAGATCTGGAGAAAAGGTTCTGGTCTTGTAGTCAGCAGGTACCAAAGGAGAAAAGAGTAGAATGGCTGAAAATAAGGAATCTGTCTGAACTTTATACCAGCAAATTAAACTTAAGTGAAAATAGATTCCTAAAAAGCAAAAATACCAAACATGACTCAAGAAGAAATAGAAAATCCGAATAGATACATATCAGATAGTAAACTAATTGAACTAGTAATTAATAATCTTCCCACAAGGAGAACTTCAGGTCCAGATGGTTTCAAAAAATTCTATCCAGGGGCCCCTAGGTAGCTCAGTCAGTCAAGCACCTAGATTGTTGCTTGTTCTTAGCTCAGGTCTTGATCTCAGGGTTGTGAGTTCAAGCCACACATTAAAAAAAAAAAAAAATTCTATCAAAGGAGGAAATACCAATTCTACCTAAACCCATTCAGAAATCAGGAGATAAAAACACTTCCCAACTCATTTTGAACCTTAAAGCCAGACACGACAATGAAAGTACAGACCATATCATTCATTAAGACGACAGACTTGAAAATCCTTAACAAAATATTAACAAATCAACTCCAGCAACACACAAAAAGCATTATACATAATGACTAAGTGAAAGGAATCCAAGCTTTAACATGAAAAGCAATTAATATGACATACTATATTTAGGAATTAAAGGACAAAAACCAAATTTTTATTTCAGTGGACACTGATAAAGCATTTGACAAAAATCCAGCACTCATTTATGAAAACATCTCTCAAACCACTAGGAAAAGAAGGATCTTTTTCAACCTGATAAAGGGTATTTTTAAAGCCTACAGAACATCCTGCAAACATATGAAAGACAATGCTTTTCCACTAAGACTGGGAATTCCACTATCACCAATTCTATTCAGTAAAATGCTGAAGAACTGAACAAGTGCAAAATGGAAAGTGAGAAAAATGAAAGGCATCAGAAAGGGAGTAAAAACTGTATTTGCAAACAACATAATTGCATATATAGGAAATTCCATGGAATCTTTTAAAATGCTGCAGAACTAGTAACCAAGTTTATGAAGGTCTTAGGATGCAAGATCAATAAGTAGAAATCAACTGATATTTCCTATATGCTAGTAAAGAACACTGAGAAAAATAATTCCATTGTCATCAAAAATATACTTAAGATATTTTTAAAAGAAATATAAGTTTCAAAAAAAAGAAATACAAGTTTAATACATTAAAAAGTACAAGGCAGGGGATCCCTGGGTGGCGCAGCGGTTTAGCGCCTGCCTTTGGCCCAGGGCGCAATCCTGGAGACCCAGGATCGAATCCCACGTCGGGCTCCCGGTGCATGGAGCCTGCTTCTCCCTCTGCCTATGTCTCTGCCTCTCTCTGTCTCTCTCTCTGTGTGACTATCATAAATAAATAAAAATTAAAAAAAGAAGTACAAGGCATTGCTAAGAGCAATTAAAGAAAAACTGAGTAAATGAAGAGAAATAACATGTTTATGGGCCACAAGACTCAGTATTATTGTAATGACATCCCGAAATTGACCCACAGATTCAATGCAATGACTACTAAATCCTAGCAGGCCTTCCCCGCCCCGCCCCCCCCCGCCCCCCAGAAACTGACAAGCTAGTCTTCAAATATGTACATATAAAAATGCAAAATACATAGTATTGTCAAAACAATTTTGAAAATGGCTAATAAATGTTGTGGACTTAAACTATCTATTTTCAAAGTTTACTATAAAGCTCAAGTGATCAAGACAGCATGGTAGTGATGTAAAGAGGGACATACAGACCGATGGAACAGAAATAGAACCCCATATATGGTCAAATGATTCTTGACAAAGGTACCAAGGTAATTCAATGAGAATAGACTTTTCAACAAAGGGGGTTGAAACATTTGAATATCTATATGGAAAAAAAAAATCAAACCTCAACCTTAGCTCATACCAAGGACATGCCATTAAACTAAATCATGTACATAAATGTAAGAGCTGAAAGTATAAACCTTCTAAGAAAACATGGAAGAAAATCTTGTGATAGGAAAGGATTCTTAGATATGACACCAAAAACATCAAAAAAAAGAGAAAATTGATAAATTGAGCTTTGTTAAAATTTAAAGCTTTTACTTTCCAAAAAATACCACTTAGAAACTGAGAGAAAGGGAAAGAAAATATTTGCAAAGATAGACCTGATAAAAGATTTTGTATAGGAAATATATCAAGAACTCTTAGCATGTATCAATAGAAAGATAATCCAATTTAAAACAGGCAAAAGATTTAAATAGACACTTCAAAGAAGTTCTGTGAATGTCAAACAACCACCTATGATCATTAGGCATTAGGGATCTAGAACTTAAAGCCATAATGAGAGAAAATAACACATCTACTAGAAATGGCTAGAATAGGCAAAGCAAAACAAAAACCAAGGATGTGGAAAAACTAGAAACCTCTTCTCACACTTGGAAGACAGTTTCAGCAAAGTCTTTGAAAATTAAACGTATCCTACTATACAATCGAGCATTTCTACGCTTCGGCATCTACCCAGGAGAAGAGGAAGCACATCCATGGAAAGTTCAGATGTTCAGAGCAGCACTCTCCAATAGCCCAAAACCAGAAACAATAAACAAAATGAAAGGATTTTTTTTTAAAAAAAAAGATTTTATGTATTTGAGAGACAGCATGAGAGCAGGAGCAGGGGAAAGTGAGGGGGGGTGGGTAGGGAGAAACAGACCCCTCCCACCCTATCCCACCCCTTAGCAGGGAGTCCAATGTGGGGCTGATCCCAGAACCCTGAGATTATGACCAGAGCTGAAGGCAGCTGCTTAACTGCCTGAGCCACCCAGGCACCCCCGAGGATTTTAAAAACATACATATTGTATGATTCCATTTAGATGAAATTTTAGAAAAAGAGAAAACTCTAAAAACAGAACACAGATCAATGACTGCCTGCAGCAACCAGTAACAGAATTAATTGAAGTGTGCAGACTTTTTAAACAGATGACAGAAGTATTCTTAATCTAGATTTTGGCTAAGGTTGCACAGCCATAGAAATTTACTGAAATTCATTCAATTGTACATTAACTTGGATGATTTTAACGGTGTAACGGATGTAAGTTACAGCTCAGTAAAGCTGTTTTTAAGCCTATCTAAAAGGCTTTGAAAAATAAAGCGTTCAGGAAAAAAAGAGAGAGAGAGAGGTTGACAAAATACAAACACAGATTGCAAATAAAGTAATGATGAATAGAGTGACGTAGGCTTCTGGTCAACAATAATACATGTCATGGTGGCTACAGTTGATAGTATTATATTTGATGATGGAAATTTGCTAAGAGAGTAGAACTTAGGTGCTCTTAAAAAAAAGCTAAACATGTGACGTGATGGATGTGTTAATTAACTTGATTATGGGAATTCTTTTACAATATATACATATACTCTCACATTGCAGACTTCCAATATATTTTAATTTTGTCAATTATACCTTAATAAAGCTGGGGGATATAATACATGCCAAAAAATACTGGATCATATTTTTCAATCTAATGTTTTCAGATGTAAGGTAAAAATCATGACTATCGTTTAATTTTGTAGCCAGTTTCGTCATTAATTCAAGAATAAGGACAAAACAGAGAACTTTACAGAGACGAGAGTCTCAACTTTACTCCTCATAGATCCTCACTGAAACAACTACATGAGGATGAACGTCGGCAAAAAAGAAAATACACCCACAAGTGAAGAGTGGAGTACAAAGAGAATTGTCTTTTAAAAAAAAATGTTTTATTTATTTATTCATGAGAGACACAGAGAGAGGCAGAGACAGAGGTAGAGGGAGAAGCAGGCTCCATGCAGGGAGCCCGACACAGGACTCGATCCCAGGACCCCAAGGATCATGACCTGAGCCAAAGGCAGACGCTCAACTGCTGAGCCACCCAGGCGCCCCCCAAAGAGAATTTTCTAAAGAACTAGAAAACACATTAGTAAACCTAAGTGTTAAGGGAAAAAAGTGTGGGGAATTTAAGGACTTGGCAGAATGAAAAGTATTAGAGAAATATTAGAAATAAGATGAAGAATGATCACATGGAAAATGCAAAGAAAAGTTAAGAGCTAAGTTAGAGCGATCCAAGACCCCTCTGTGTTATTCAGGGGGGAAGTCTGATAAAAATTGAATTTTAAACTTTAAGAAGTATAAACTGCAATGTGAGGCTTTAAAAATATGATGGTAACCACTAAAAGAATAGAAATGTTTGATAGCTTTTAAGCCAATAGAAATAAAGGGAGAAGAGAGAATTTGATTCAATAGAGAAAAAAAAAAAATAAGCCAAGGTAACATATAGTAAATAGAAAGTACAAAATAAATTGGTAGAAGCACGTATATATAAGAAATACCAACCACTACAAATGGGATTAGATGTGCTATTAAAGCATAGAAACTCTAAAATTGAATTTCAGTATGTCCAGCCATATCCTGTTTATAAAAGGCATAGCTAAAAAAGTGACATAAAATGGCTAAAAGGAGACTGCTGTTTCTTATAATACAACAAAGATAATCTGAAAAAAACAATTCCACTCCATAAATATTGGATAACAAGACACATTCCTTTTGAATGCATAGCCGAGCTGACAAAAAAGAAAGGAAACACTAGGAGTTAAAAAAAAAAAAAAAAAGGAGTGGCAATCAGCAAAACCCTGAGGCCAGGCTGCTCCTCTGGGGCCCAGGGCCGTGGACTCTAAGGCCCACGCAAATCAGGAGGTCAGGTTCTGAACAGAACGGAGAGAAATGGAGAATTCAAAGTGAGAACCCCTCTGTGGAGCTGAAACCCAGGACGGGCTCTACCCTCAACCAGAGAAGGCCCAGAAATGACAGGCACAGGAAGTGGCTTCGAGAAACCTCACCATCTGTCTCGGCCAGATTTCTGGGTAGAAAAGAAAAAGTTGCTTCCAAGGATTTGCAACCAGAGGCCTACCTGACCCTTGGTCTTGGGTTTTGATTGTTCCCTGTTTGTGGGATGTGAGTGCTTAACCCAAACAAGCGACGTAAGTGGGCCAAGCTGGTAAGACTCCAGGGGCCTCCAGGGAAGGCAAACTCCAGACGGCTCTAGCAGAGGCACACACCCACAATCCGGCTGCACCGGGCTCCCACAAAATCCCCTTGCCCTTCGTAAGCACACAGTAAGCACTGTCCCCCCCTGGGGATGGCCATGGGGCCAGCCAAGTACCATATGGGGACCATAACACAGGGTTCCGCGGGGTAGCTATGATGCAACATGTCATGAGATCATGGCCACAGCTCGCTGTGTGGGGGCCTCGAGAGCCACACAGAAAGGAAGAAGAGGCGAAGCAACCAGCATGAAGCAGTGAGGAAAAGAGTGAAGAGGAATCAGTGACTTGGGTCCACTTTATCCTTCGTAAATGGACCTACAACTCAGGGCGAGCCTGGCCCTGTTCACACTGCTGGTCGCTTCGTCCTAATTCCTCCTTTTTCTGGACAAGGAGACCCCCGATACCAGAGAAGGTGCCACATCGCCTGAGTTGATGAGATGAGGGGGAAAGGACTGCCCCGGATCTCCCACCAGCCGTCGTGGCCCTCACCAGTACCCCCAGCCTTTCCCCTCTCCCAGCCAACATCGGGATTAACATCAGGACCTTTTCAGCTCATGATATTGCAAGGAGGGACACAGGTGAAGCTCCATCTTTCAATCTTTATGTGTACCCTGACCTCACTCCAACAGGCTTTAAGGCGTTCTTAGAGGTGCACAAAAATTTTAGACTTTTAGATAAAAAGTTCCTCTGGGCTCTACCGAGGGGGGCACACACTGATTAGCTTACAGGACTTACATGATGACGTTAACAAGGGTGCTTCTAAAGTTTTCTCGTTCTTTATGTAGAGATTTGCTCTTGGCTTTCGAAGTAGGTGGTCCAGCATGATTATCATCATTTTGATCCCGTATTTTGCCCTTTTTTCCAAAGCGTTCCATGTATTCAGCTTGAATTAAAAAAATGAGTTAGTCATTTTAAAAGTAAGCTGGACCATGTAAGTGGTTAGAATTAAATGCTAATGCACTTATCAAAAAAAAAAAAAAACTACACACTATAAGTTCTCAAGTAACCATAAGTACAGTTAATCTTCTTTCAGTATTAGGAAGTTAAACTATTCTTGTTTTATATCATCATAATAGAAATCTCTGTTTCAAGGATACTTAATTAATACATATTTTGATTAATATGCTAATAAACTTTAATTTTCCATTGATTTGCATAAAACCTTTTTAAAATGAAGATTAAAATTATAATTAAGAACAGAATGCAAAACTATCTCAGAAAATTTAAAGAACCACAATGAAAAAAATGTTAATATTCAATGTAATCAATCTGATGAATCAAAAAAATGAAAAGTACAAAATGTGAAAATGAGTAATTTGGAAGCAACATTTATAACTTATTTAACTCCGTCTTAGAAAAAAAAAACTTCTTAATCTAATGTAGAGAATTCTGACTACACTAAATCAAAGTTTTAATATAAACACCCTCCAATTCTTAAGATATCACCTTTTATAGCATTTACAACAGCCTGAAATAATTAAGAACTGGAATTATTTTATGAGGGAAAACATTTGGGATAAGTTTTTCTACTTGGTATCAATGTCATTTCAGTTTTACGATTTCACTACTCCAAACTAAATGTAGGATTTTTTTTTTTTTTTGTCCCCTCTCGAAAATGTCCTTAAATCTAATTTGGAATAAAGTTCTTACCATATGACTGTTCATTTTTAACAGTAAACTGTTCTGGAATATCATCGTCCTGTTTTATCCTCAAATGGAATGATGGAGCTGCCTGCTGCCACTGGGGCCTTGTACTTACCTGAAATATGAAATTTAAACAGCATTAATAAAACAAGATTGGGGTGGGGGGGAACCTTTTCATAAAATGCGTGCTTATAAACACATTTTCTCAAATCAGGGCATTGGAAAGAAGGCACACTCGGCAGCAAATCTTATTCAAGCCTGTGAGTGGCTGTAGTGTGTGACATTTGTGACATTATTGGAGGCTCTGTGCTGGTGTGGGGTGGGCATCTCTTCCTCAACACTGGGGTGCTGGTTCCCCAGAGCCTACTCACTCCTCAGTGTTGGCAATGACTTTTAAGCCTTCGTCTTAATGAGAGGAACACTCTGCGGGTCTCCAACGCTAATGAGCTTCTCTGCATTCCATCTGCAAAAGACCATTCTGTTCTCATGGCTTTGAGTGGCTCTAGATTTCTCTGGCACCTTGCAAATCTATTCCACAGCTTAAGGCAGGGTTCGTGAATTCCTATACCTACAAGAGCCAGGCGGGTGCCCTAAAAGAGGGAGGAAGGCTAGTGATGAGAACTAATTGGCTCTCAGCTTCAGTGCTGGGAAATGATAGAGGGTGGTGGGGACTGCGGCAGATGGCAAGATACCCAGGTCTTCTAAAATGACAGCAAAAATGAGCTCAAGCCCATTATTGCAATACCAGAACACACATCCACCGCTGCTGGGATCTCAGACTCTTAATAAACCCAGATGGGTGGGTTTTACTAACTTTTAAAAAAAGACATTATTTATTTGAGAGCAAGAGCAATCACAAAGGGAGAGGGAGGGGGGGCGAGCAGACTCCCTGCTGAGCCCAGAGCCCCAGGCGGGCCTCAATCCCAGGACAGATGGGTGTTAAGGTCAAAATTACGTTTTACTGACAAGGCAGTCTGCATCCTCCTTTCAGATCCAGGCCAACTTGAAAGCCCATACTCGCACTGGCTTCTTCTTCCTAGTTTTACTCTGTCCAATCTTCTACTCCTGCTTTCAAATAAACTTACCATACACAAGTCCTCATGTCAGGCTCCTCTTTCACAGGAAAACAAGCTAAGACAACTTAAAACTCAAAGCTCTTCCCTCCTCCTGTCTGCCCTACTGTTTCTGTACTCTTGTCTTTCTCTACCAAGGATTTAGGATTTGCCGGAACACTATGAGCGAGGGGTACAAAAAGGATCAAGTCACCGGCTGAGACTGGGAGCTACTAGTGCCAAGTTATCCTTGATTTCAACTACAGGGATCACCTCCAGAAGCATGAATTTCTGGAATGAAAAAAAAAAAAATCACTCTAGGTCTCAACTACTGCTAGAAAATCTCACCCAGGTGCAAACCTTAATATTCAGATGAAAATACTTTGCTATGTTTTCATCAGTGGATTTTTAAAAACATCTCTTAGAAATATTTCCTTCACAACACACGAAACTGACAATGCTGAAAAAATATTAAGATACAAAGAAACATAAAGCCAGGTTGAAAGCAGCCAGCAAACGCATTTTAGACTATTAGACGCCACCAACAGGAAAGGATTATTATACAACTTAGGCACTGAATAGTAAATAAGAAAGTTAGGTTTATATTTCTAAACCCATATGCTAACAAGACACACACATTAAGGGCCTTTTTTTTTTTTTTCAGTTTAAAAATGTGTTAAGTTTTCAAACAAAAATGCCTATTTTACCCTTGGTCCTTTAAACTAGAAAATTTACGGTTGATTTTATAGAATGAGGGAAAGCATTCTATGGCTCCATTTTGCAGAACTTGGCATGATCAACTGGCATCATCCATAAAAACCTATTTTTAATTAAAATTTGTATTTTTTAATATTCAAGGTAACACTTAAGAATATTAACTCAAGTTTCCCAAGAGAAAAATTGCTATCCATTTTCAGTTATCAGGAATCTTCCCTCCAAAAAGCCACACAAATTCAATTTTATACTCGGTTTGTAGCTTTTAAATTATCTTTTAAAAAAATAATGCTTTAGATAAACCTTGAAAACATTATGCTAAATAAAATAAGCCAAGCATCAAAGGATAGGCACTGTATGGTTCCACTTATATGAGGTATGTAGAATGGTCAAATACGGAAAGTAGAATGCTAGCTGCCATGGGCAGAGGGACAGAGTGGGGAACAGAGAGGTATAATGGATGCAGAGCCTCACTTTGCAAAGATGAGAACTCTGGAGATGGATGGTGGTGATGGTTGCACAACCATGTGAGTGTACATAATGCCAACGAACTGCGGTTCAATTACAAATAATTAAAATGGTAATTTTATGTTAGGTAAATTTTATCACAGTTAGAAAAAAATATTGTTTACATTGAACCTCCACTTAAGCTCCACTTCCAGAAGTCACAAGAGCACAATTCAAAAGCATTAAGCTCAACATAATTACTAGTAAAATCATGGGTAAAAATCTATTACAGTGAAGTATATTGTACTCAGCACTTACCAATTGAAAATGCCTCTGAATTGCTTCTACCATAGGACAATGATAATTTATAATCATAATTTTTTTTAAGATTTTACTTATTCTTGAGAAACACAGAGAGGCAGAGACGTTAAGTAGAGGGAGAAGTGGGCTCCCTGTCAGGAGTCCAATGTGGGGACCCTGGGATCACGCCCTGAGCCAAGGGCAAATGCTCAACCACTGAGCCAGGCGCCCCTAATCATAATAATTTTTAGAAAGGATACCAAGATCAGAGGCCTCTTCTGCGGCACAGCATTTCGGCGCTGGATGATGTAGCTCAAAGAAACTCTTTTCATTCTCAAACTCAGAAACAGCAGCTCAGAAAGATAAATGACCCTTTCAGATCCTGAGCTGCTAGTGACAAAGCCGTAAGCTGAGGCCTCATTTCCTGACTCCAACTCTGATAAACTTGCTGCTGGTCCATCTTGAAATTCCCTTATCCAGAATATTGAAACACTCTCAACATACTAGGAAATTATAGCTTTCAGTTAGTTTAAGATTGTTCTTTTTCATGATACGTGCTCCTTGTAGAATTTCTCCATCAGAACATCATCAATCAGATGCCCAGTTCCTTTTTTTTTTCTTTTTCTTTTTTTCCCCCAGTTCCTTATTTACAAGTTTGAAACCATGTTTTCAAAAGGGCAGAGATCCAATGATAGAATGTAGGTAAGTTACCGTAGCCAACTGTGGTAAAACTCTTCCTGGTATCTTGGGTTTTTCTTTGGTGGCTGACTTATCCTGCATGAAAACACGAGAAAAACAGTTTACTCTTAATGTCACAATTGATTCACTCAGCCAATTTTACAGAGGGTCTATTATAAAGTAAAGCACATTATCTAAAACACATAGAGACCTATTTCCATTACTTCTACATTTCTCCACGCTTGTCTTTGAAGGACCTCCTCTGTAGCAAGGAAAGAAAGGAAAGTGGCATCCCACAATACTTAGAAAGCTTTAAAGAGTGTGCAAAACTTTTTATCCATCACATCTTTGGAGAATGGATCTGAACCTAGTGACTGTCAAGGGCTTACCCAGCCCTACTACCCGTCTCTATCACTGAAATAGCATTTTCGTTCCATTGACAACTGTGATGCTCCACTTCCTACAGTAAAAAGCATTCTAATGTGCTCTCCAAGTGCCATAACTTGTACTTTTCAGAGAAAAAGTGTTGCTGTCTCCTTTGAGTAGAAGATAAGTGCAGGGTAGGAGTTTCATCCATGTAAGAGGAAGCGCTGTTGAGAATGCTACTTTGATCTGTAAAACAGGACGCATGCTGTGGCCACTCAACTCATTGCCTCTCAGCATCAGATCTTTACTTTTAACCCAGTTTGCTGGTCCAGTGTATAGCTCTTTCCCAAACATAATTAGTAGGACTTTCACTCTCAATGGCATCTAGGTTTGGGTGAGAAATTCTCTTATTTATCATGCAAGGCCATTCAAAAAGTTATTTCATAAATGGTCCTGGCAGCAGTAAACAAGGTATATGAAGAAGACCCTAGAGTAGGCAGTGAGAATAGTTTAGTGGCTTTTTAAAATCTAGGCAACGGGAGATATGGGCCTTGATTTAGAGAAAATACTAGAACCTCAAGGTCACCACAGCATTCTTGAACACACGGTTTGATCATACTCTTCCCTGGTCAGAAACATCAAAAGCTCCCTATTAAAGCAGACAAGTCTTCATCACCTTGGTGTTCAAAGCCTCTTCAATATGCCCCAAACTACCTCATTTTCCAGCCTCTCTTAGCTACTCTGTAGCCATATGACCCCTGCTGGCTCTTGAAATGTGAGCACTGACAGGACATATATGAGCTGCTGTGCTTCTCCAGGCTCTCCTGCCCCTGTCACTGGAGTGGGAGGGCCCCATGTACCCACTGACATAGCTAGAAGGTGGAAGAGGACTGCCTGGCCCACATCAGACTTCATGCGACTAAAGGCAATCTCTGTTGGGTTAAGTCTCTAGAACATGAGAGTCTGTTATATTAGCTAGTATTAACTATGCTAACAAACCGACCCGCCAGTATGCCTCTCAGTCTTTCCTTGTTACAGTCCAGTTCTTTCTTCAGGACCAAGGTCAAAAGTTTAGATTTTTCTCTTTTAGCTCCAATTGAATATGTATCGCATGCTTTGGGTAATTCTTATTGTTTAAATCCTGTCTGAAATATAATTTGTGTATGTGTGTCCTACTCTCCTACCCCCTCAATCTCAACCTACTAATTCAGTCTTACAGAACTGAATAAATGGGTTTTTTTTTTTTTAAGATTTATTCATGAGAGACACAGAGAGAAAGAGAAGCAGAGATACAGGCAGAGGGAGAAGCAGGTTCCATGCAGGGAGCCCGATGTGGGACTCGATCTCGGATCCTGGGATCAGGCCCTGAGCCAAAGGTAGATGCTCAACTGCTAAGCCACCCAGGCGTCCCAAACCAATGGGCTTTAATTTTAATTTTGTCTTAGAAAAAATTAAAATTGGCTAACCAAGCTCTAAGAGAAAAAAAAATGTAACAGAAGAAGAAGAAGAAGAAGAAGAAGAAGAAGAAGAAGAAGAAGAAGAAGAACCACCAACAACAACAACGAATTGCAATGAGCTTCAAACGGTATTCACCAAAGTACATCAGATTAGGTGAATGTTTCATGTATGTCCAGTGCTGTAACACGAATATTTTCTACAATTCCTAGTGAACCACAGGATGTGGAGAAAAACATGAGCATGAAATTTTCTTTTTTTTTTTTAAGGTTTTATTTATTTATTCCTAAGAAACACAGAGAGAGAGAGAGGCAGAGACCCAGGCAGAAGGAGAAGCAGGCTCCTTGTGGGACTGATGTGGGACTTGATCCCAGGACCCCGGGGTCACGCCCTGAGCCAAAGGCAGACGCTCAACCACTGAGCCACCCAGGCATCCCAGAATGAAATTTTCAAGCTAAAATGTGCAACAGGTGTTCTCAAAGTAGAAGGCTGCCCATTGAGAAGAACGAGGGAGCAACAAGAATGAAATTGGAGACAATAGAGAGGAAAGGTTGGGGATATATGTTCCAAGTGACCTGGAACTTTCACACCAAGCCTCCTACACAAACCCTCACACACCTGACTTAAGATCTCTACACCACCCATTCTGCATGCTGAGCTGTCAACGCTGATCTCCTCAACACCCTGGGTAAGCGGTGGTGAGGGCCTTTTGTTTCCCATAGTGCAGTGCACAATGTATGCCTAATAGAATATTTTATACACAGTTCTCTGACCAACCAAGAAGAGCAACCACACATAAGCCAGAATAACATCTAAGGTTGTTCTTCAATAAGATTAGAGGGGTGGTTTTTGAATAAGATCTACATGTTTTTGCTGATTAGCAATTCTGTCTTAGTCTGCAGTTTCCTGTCTGATGATGACCTAGGCATATGCCACCCTTTCCCTCTTCCTTGGCACTCTTGTGAGATTGGCCCTAAGGGACTTCCAATGACAAACTCGTGCCTCACCTCCTTTCCCATCCTTCTGGTGTCACCTCTGATTCCACACATGGCTCTAACGAATAGTTATCATCTACCTTCATTTATATAGGAATGACAGTGTTTCACCTCAAGGAAACGTCTTTTGCTTTCCACTGTGGGGTTTCTCCAATGCCATAGACTGGGACTCTCAAGGTAGCCCCTTCTGCACCTGTGTGCAAGCACACACATGCACAAGTGACCAAAAGGGGGTGAAAGTTAACACTCTCAGGAGGAATCGCCACCAACGTAGGATGAGGGCTGATGGATAAATACTACTCCCTAATCATACCAAGTACACGATTTCAGGGAGCATTCAATAAGCTCCAGATGATGGCAGGATCATCCCAAGTTCTCTAACGTGGCAATGAACTTGCTAACACTTCCTCAGTTCGCTTTTTCTTCTTCTTACTTTTACTCTCCCCAATCTCTTATTCCTGCTTCCTGGGATCACCTCCCAAAGTGCACACAAAACCTTTTTTCAGGCTTTCCTTTCACAGGAAAACAAACTGAGACAACTTAAAAATGCCCTTCCCTCCTTCCACTCTCGTCGTGCTCCATAAAGGATTTAGGATTTGTGAGAGTGCTATGAGCAAGATGTGCAGAAAGTATGAGAATCCAGTCACTAGGTCATGGACATGGGGAACCACCAGTGCTGAGTCACCCCTGATTTCAACTACAGGGATCATCTCCAGAAGCATGAACGTCTATAATGAAAAATCACTCTAGGTCTTAACTATGCTGGAAAAATGTCACCCAAGTTCAAACCTTAATATTCCAATGACAATGTTTTTAACTCGGACTATTCTAAAATTTTTTTAATATTATTTAATAAGATTTTATTTTTATTTGTAAAAACCCAAAGGGTACAAAGAAAATTGGTAAGATACGGTCAAATAAGAACACAGTATATATTTTATAACAGGCAACAAAATCATTTTAGACAGTTATATGCCTCACTGGCTAGAAAGGATTAGTCATCTCAACCACTGAATATTTATTAAGTAAATTTAAATTTTGTTGATATTTCCAAGCCTATATACTAAACATAAAAAAACAAATGGCAATTTGTTTTTCAGTTTTAAAATTTGTTGAATTTTTAAGGGAAAAAATGTCTATTTCAGATCTTTTTAAAAAACAGATTTTTGCAGAACTAAAAAAAATGATGCTATGATTTTATTTTATAAAACATGGTGTGATAATTTTGACCTGTTTATCAACATAAACAGGTTATGTTTATCAACATAAACAGGTTCACAATTAAAACATGTACTTTGAAATGTTCAAGAACATTCACCTGCAAAATTTCATGCGAGATTTTTAAGCTGAAAGCAGCTTTTATTTCAATTAGGGATCTTCTCTGCAAGAAGAAATCCAGATTTTATAGTTTATTCTGAGTTTTTTAAAAGATTTTATTTATTTATTCATGAGAGAGAGAGAGAGAGGCAGAGACACAGGCAGAGGGAGAAGCAGGCTCCATGCAGGGAGTCTGACATGGGACTCGATCCCAGGTCTCCAGGGTCACGTCCTGGGCTGAAGGCAGCGCTAAACCGCTGAGCCACCCAGGATGCCCCAGAGTTTTTAAAAGATGTTTTAAAACAAATAATGTTTGCATTGAACTTCCACTTACACCCAACTTCCAGCAATCACAAGAGTGTAACTCTATGGCATTAAACTCAATATAATGACTAGACAGTAAATTTTAATGCAGTAAAATCTAATGTTTCTAATGCTTTATCAACTAAAAATGTCTATTAACTGCTTTTTCCACAGAACAATAGTAATTTAAAGTCAAAATAATGACAAAGGATGCCAAGATCTAAGAAGTCACATTTTAGCACTGGAAGAGGCATCTCCTCAAAGATCATTAATTCTTCTCATTTTCAGACTTAGAAACTGGGGCTCAAAGATGTAAGTGACTTGACAATAGTCACAGAGCCATTAGTGACAAAGCTATCACCTAAGTCTTCGCTTCTGGATTCTAGTACTGCTTCTGCTGGTCCATCTTCACAATTCTTTTATTCAGACTACTCAAACATTTTGTGCAAACAGTAATTATAACTTATAATTCCTTTATTAAGCTAGTTATTTTTCCCAAGATATATATGTCATAGATGGTATCCATCAGAAAAGATTGAAATGGAGCACAGAATTTAAAACCAGAAACTGAGTGACTTATTTGCAAGTATGAAACTAGTAAACCTTATTATTAAAGCAATAAAGTATGATGATATATTGGTAAATTACCGTAGACAACTGTGGTAAAAATCTTACTGGTGTCTTGGATTTTTCCTTGCTGGCTGATTTGTCCTGTATGAAAAAAAAAATACAATCAATTACTGTTCACTATTAATGAAAAAATAAAAATAAAAAATCAATTACTGTTCACTATTAATGTTAAAACTGATTCACTCAACCAAATTTTACAGTGTCTAATACTAAGCATACATCATTCAAAATATTCTAAAACATACCCTACAGATGGTATAATATTGTATACAGAAAGTTAAAAGGAATCCACAATTATTAGAGCTAAGGAATAGGTTAATGCCAGCAAGTTGCTGGATGTAAAACCAATGCGCACACACGCAAAAAAGATTCAATTGTATTTTTTTAAATTGTATTTTTAAACACTAGCAATGAACAGTCCAAAATTGAAAAAAAAGTCACTTACCATAGAATCAAAAAAGGATAAAATAGGAATAACTTAAGAAGTGTAAGACTTGCACAATGAAGGTAATAAAACATCATCGAAAAAAATTAAAGACAACTTTAATGGAAAGACATCCCATGTGCATGGATTAGAAGACAAATATTAAGATGCAATACTCCTTCTGCCCAAAATTATCTACAGACTCAACACATTCCCTATCAAAATCTCAGCTATAGTTTTAAGGTAGAAATTAACGAGTTAATCATAAAATTTACACAGAAATATAAGGACCCAGGACAGCCAAACGATTTTGAAACAGAACAAAGTTGGCAGACGCATACTTCCATATTTCACAACTTCCTACAAAGCTATGATAATCAAGACTGCATGAGGATAAACATCAAAGAAATAGAATTGCAAGTTTCGAAATAAGCCCACCTATCTACGGGCAATTGATTTTTGACCAGAGTACCAAGACAATTCAGTGAAAAACTGGTCATATCTTCCTCTGGATATTTATCTGAATCTAAATGGTGTCCAAAGTTTACCCAGCCTTGCCTCCCTTCTCCATGACTAAAACTTCATTCTTCCCCCCAGAATCCTTTACTTCCTAAGGTTAATATACTCTCAAGTTCCTACTAATAAGTACAAAGGTTACTTGTCACTCTCAGAGAATCCCTTTACCTTCTTTGCAGTAGAGAAGAGCTCTACTGCAGGAATCTCATCCAAGAAGTGCTATTGAGAATGACACTTTGATTTATGAAATGGATACTAGGAGTTGGGCTTTGGTCACATAAAGTCATTGCCTCTTAGCATCAAATCCATGCTTTTGTCCTCGCTGGTGGTTCTCGAACAGGACCTAAAGATTTCTCTAGGTTCAGAAGGGACACCAAGATGAGAAAAGGGGTCAAAGGGCCTCTTCTTCCTGGTGGCAGTGCTGTGCCTCATCGCTCTCACGACGTGGCTGCCAGCAGTCCACCTGCTGGCCCCCAGCACCTTTCCAGCCACTGGTATGTGGCCCATCCGGTGGCAGACGACATCGAGGTTTCACTGCCCTCTCTATCAGTAGCTTCCCCGCAAGTTTCCCTGACATCAGAGGGAGGATTCCTTTCATACTGTTCAGGGTGCAAATCCGTGGTTTTCTCACACGTGGATACCCTCTTCACTGGTTTTCACAGCTGTGAAGTGCTCCACCGTACAAATATATTGCAATTTATCCACCCCTTTTTCTTGTGAGTGGGCATTTAACTTATTTCCAATTTTTGTACTTTTTATACCATCTTCTTGCATGTGTGTGTACTAATACTATAGTTGAGCACACACACATACAATTCTTGTGTCCCCCACATACAGTGCTAGTATATTTAATATGCATCTATTATGCATACGCGTATGTGTATATCTGGTTTTGTCCCTGTAATTCCATTGATATATTTGTGGACCTGTAAACACATTGTATCAAATTACTGTAACTTCACAACAGGTCTTGAAATACTTGTAATTCTCTTCACCTTATTATTGTTAAACATTATCAGATCCAGGGTTCTGGTCCAAGACAGTGGCATAGGAAGTCTGAACTCCCTCCTCCATAGACACACCAAATCCATACCTATTTGTAGAGCAGTTCCTCCTGAGGAAGGACTGAGGACTGACTCAACAGCTTCTTCCAACAAAAGATTAAGAGGCTGCAGACAACAGGTGAGAGAGGTGGAGACACAGTAAGGAAGGGAATGCGGCTCCCCTCCAAGGCTGCGAGCTGCAGTGGGGAGGGCTAGCACTGAGGGACTGAGCTGATAGATCTGTCTACCCTGGGGCACAGAAAAACATAAAACAAAAAAATACAGTCTGAAAGAGCAACTAGAATATCGAAGATCCAGCCTTAGCAAATAGCAAATAGCAAGGGAGCTACCGGAGTGGTGTCCAAGTTCAAGAGCCTGGGCAAGCACCGTGGTTGACACCCATCTTCCACATTGATAGTATAGACAGGGGCAGAGTCTGGGTGCTGTAGGCAGGCTACTGCCACAGTGAGCACCAAGTCTCTAGCTCACCCCAACCCCAGACACCCTGGGGCACAGAAAAAAAAACGCACAGCTTAGAAGAGCAACTAAAATATAAAGTATAAAAGAGACTGAATGGCAGGGGAGCTGCTGGAGCCCAGAGTTAGAGGGGCTGGTGAGCACCATGGTTTACATTCTCCTTCCACCTTGCTAGTGTGGACAGGACCAAGGTCCAGGTGCCATAGTCAGTCTACTGTCTCAGTGAGCACCAGAGACCCTAGCCCACACCAGCCTTAGACATTCCCAAAGTGGATGTTCTCTAGATAGGGACTGGCAGCCTTGGTGGGTTTTTTGCATCTATGTTCATCAGGGATATTAGAATATTGAACTATTCTTACAACCCCAGGGAAGGGAAATAAAAGGCTAAAAGCAACTTTTAGGACTACACCAATAAAAAGCTTTTGCAACAAAACAAGAAGGCAGCCTACTGAGTGCAAGGAGATCTTTACAAATGATTTAACCAATAAGGGGTTAATATAAAAAATACATAAAGAACTTCTACAACTCAACACCAGGGGAAAATAATTTTTAGAAAAATACAGAGGGACCTGAATAAACACTTTGCCAAAGAAAACATACAAATGACAAATACACATGAAAAAGTGCTCCCCATCCCTAATCATCAGGGAAATTCAAATCAAAACCACAGTGATATATAACCTCACACTTGTCAGAATGGCTAGAGTCCAAAAGATGAAAAGTAAGTGTTGGTGAAGATGTGGAGAAAAAGGAAAAAACACTCATGCATCGTTGAGGTTATGTAAATTTGTGCAACCACTGTAGAAAACAGCATGGAAAAAAAAAAAAAAGAAAAAGCATGGAGATGCCACAGAACATCAAATCTATCATGATCCAGCAATTCCACGACTCATATTTAACCAAAAAAAAATATAAACACTAATTTGAAAAGATATGTACCCCTATGTTATTGCAGTATTTACAACAGCCAACATATGGAAGCAACCCTAGTGTTCATCCATAGATGAGTGGATAAAGCTGGGGTATATATACACAAATATATATATACACACACACACACACACAATGGAAATAGAGGCGAGACCTTGCCATTTGCAACATCATGGATGGACATAAAGAATATTTTGCTAAATGAAATAAGATAGACAAGGACAAATATTACAGATTTCGCTTATATACGAAATCTAAAAAAAATGAACAAGAAGCAGAAACGGACCCATAAATACAGAGAGTTGGTGGTTCCCAGAGGGGAGAGGGGCTGGGGATGGGCAAAATGAGTGAGGGGGAGTGGGAGATACAGGCTTCCAGGTACATAATGAAGTCGTAAGAATAAAAAGTACAGCATAGGGATGCCCGGGCGGCTCAGTGGTTGAGCATCTGCCTTGGACTCAGGTGTGATCCTGGAGACCCGGGATCGAGTCCCACGTCCGGTTCCCTGCATGGAGCCTGCTTCTCCCTCTGCCTCTGTCTCTGCCTCTCACTCTCTCTCATGAATAAATAAATAAAATCTTAAAAAAAAAAAAAAAAAACAGTACAGCATAGAGAATGTAGTCAGTGGTAATGTAATAGTATTTTATGGTGACAGAAGGTAGCCATGCTTGTGGTGAGGACAACATATAAACTTGTCGAATCACCATGTTTACACCCAAAACTAATATAATGTCGTAGGTCAACTACACCTCAATTAAAAAAAAATTATCAGACAATCTGGACATTTTTTTCTACCGGGTAAATTTTCCCATCCATGTTGTATAAAACTTTAAGGGATTTTGATTTTTGATAAAAGTATGGTGAATTGCTGGAATCACTTGGAGGAAGCTGACATAATTAGGATACTGACTTGTTTTTCATGAATATAGGATTTATTCATTCAGATTCAAGGAATGTATCCTTCAAAAACATTTCATACTATTCTTCGTAAGAGTCTTATATACCTTTATTAGATTTATTCTTAAGTATAAAAATTTTGAATGGGAAAATGAATCATAGCCTCTGAACAACAGATTTACATATTATGCCAACTGCTTTGTCAATATGGAAAGGTCTCCGAAAGCCGCATCTACTTATAATTGCTGCAATGGTAAGGTTTTGTTTTCCCAAGTCTCCACCCATTTTTTTTTTCTTGCTGGGAGCCTGGAAGCCTAAATTCTATGTATGGGCATCACCTGGGCTCCCAGTCCTCTGTCTTTTGGTGGAGATTAAGCAACGAGAGGCATGGGTGGGAGACTAAAGAGCAGGAGGGGAGAGAGTTTGGGATAGTTCTTTCCTAGGACTCCCTGTTGCCCACAGTTCTGATAGTAGCTGAATTCTTTCAGAGCTCAGCCCCAGTCAGGAAGCTACCATTCCAAGCCCCCCACCCCCTCTCACCAGGTTTTGATAACGTGGGGACCGGTCAGGCCTGGGAATGGTAATGACTTCCTGTTGCTATTCATCCTTAAGCACCTCCTCATCATCCTTGGCTCTGCACACCCCTGCAAAAGGTCCCTAAGTTTTCTTCAGTTAAGTCCTTGTGAGCATATCATCGGTTTTCTGCTGAGGTCCTGACTAATCTTTCTATTATTAAAGTTGAAATTGCTAAGGAGTCTAGATCTTCCTGGAGCTGTCTGGCTTTGCATTTAGTTTTTATTTTGCTGATTTTCAACTACTTGTTTATTGGAAGGGATATCATCTAATCTTAACTACCCTGATCAAATGGCCAGACTCTGAATGTGTCTGGTTAAATCAGCCATTTTATGAAATTGACTGGTTAAAACAATAACCTTCCAAAATTTAACAGGGTGGATTTAACATAGTGGCCATATATTTGCATTATGGTCATTAAAGTTATCACCAAGGTGAGGGCTTCATATTGAATTGGTTTTACTCTGACCTCCCTTTTTAAGCAAGGGCATCAAGACGACAGGAAAACTGAATGAGCATCATATAAATGCAAAATTACAGTAGTTGGTCTAACAATTAGAAAAAGCACTAGGGTACAGTTGGGCTGACAAATCTTTCCTCCTTACCTGCCCACAACACGTAACGTAGTGGATTTGTGGGGGCGCTCCATGGGTTTTGCCTATTTTTTATCTTGAAACCCCTGGAAGTTCCTCAGTGAAGCTCAAATGCCTTACTTTGTTTTAATTTTAAAAATGAAGTGAGCAGTTGCGAAAGATTTATCTTTGTTTTAAATACCTAACTTAAGAACTCAGACTGCTATTCCTGAAAAATGCCATGTCACTCTCAAACTTCCACTAATGAGATGAATATGTTAAAATCTCCTTCAGCAAATATGATTTACCACCTGCTCACTTCTTCAAACTAAATGAATACATAAGTAAATGTCACAGAAGAATGGCATTTCCAAAAGTTTAATCCATTCCATTTGTTTTAGGTTAAAATATAAAAGCTTTCATCCTTTCGAAAGGAACACTGCACTTGAGATTAACATAAATGAGAGGACCAAGGGTTTTGAAATTACTGAGCAACCAAAGTAGTGAAAGAGGGACCTCTGCTGTTTAAATATGGTGTTTAAACAGTGGAAATCCTAAATGGGCTCATGCAACATTCTTTAACTTCTCTTCAATAATATAGGTCCTTTTGGGGGGGGGGGGGGGATGAGGGGTGTCCTCTCCAAGCATTTTTATTAAGATAAAGCAAAACTTAACTGCCAATAGGTTTTTAGTAGATGCTTTTTACTGGTCAAGCTGGGGGCTTTGGAAAATAATAGCAATTCAGAAATACCATCATAAGTACGGTAAGCATGTGTTTTGAATTTCAGCACCAGGGATCCCTGGGTGGCGCAGCGGTTTGGCGCCTGCCTTTGGCCCAGGGCACGATCCTGGAGACCCGGGATCGAATTCCACATCGGGCTCCCTGCATGGAGCCTGCTTCTCCCTCTGCCTGTGTCTCTGCCTCTCTCTCTCTCTCTCTGTGCCTATCACAAATAAATTTCAGCACCACAGGGTGTGGTTCAAGACCAGGCCAAAGACTGATAAGAACATCAAGCAAAGAAATTGCTTAATGTATATTGATGGTGAGGATACCAAATGTTTTTAAAAGGATTTTGATTACAGTATCACATAAAAAAAATCACTAGTAGAATCCATTAGTCTAACTGCTCAGTTTTTTGGCTACCAATATCTTTTTTTATTTCTTCATTGTTCTTTTACCACTAATTACTAAATATATGGTAAGTGATTCAGCGTGTTTCTTAGTTTATTACACATTTCAATAAGATGTTAAGACTAGGTTTTCTTGATCATTTAGGTTTTCTTGATCATGATTGATCACGATCATTTGCTTCATGAATTATGGACATTTTATTAATAATCTACAAACCAGGGGGCACTTGGGTGGCTCAGAAGCTGAGCGCCTGCCTTGGGCTCAGGTCGTGATCCCAGATCTTCGGATCAACTCCCGCCTGGGGCTCCCTGCGCAGAGGGGAGTCAGCTTCTCCCTCTATTTCTCTGCCTCTTTCTGTCACTCATGAATAAATTTAAGTCTACAACCCAATGGATAGAGGAATAAATAAATTACCTTTTAACATCCTTTCCTCAATAAACTAGCACTACAAAAAAAAAAAAAGTATCGAAAAGGGAAGAATTATAGTTTAGTGTTAAAACAAAGAAGCTAAGCAAAATCTGCAGGCTTAAAAGCAACCGTTCTCCATTCAGTACCAGGATACTTAAGGGGCTTTTCCCATATTCATCAAGGGAGTTAGAGCGGTTTTCCCAGTTGCTACATCATGCCCATGCTTAATGCCTTCCCGGTCTGTTCTAGCATTAAAGACTTTGGCCACAGTTCTGCATTTCTTTTGTTTACAGTTGATCATGAGTTAAGTGAGGAGAGTTCTAAGAAGTACTGCGACACGCAGCTTTTATTACGGGTCATGGGGATATTTTCTTAAACTCCATTTGCCACCTACCAAACCCTTTCACATATAGTGTGGAGCCTTATTTTAACGTCACAACCTCAATAAAGGAGATGTACTGATTCCCTGTCCCCTTGCTTACAAGGGAGAAGAGGCTGACAAACATGAATCCATTTGCTAGAGGCCTCACAGCTAGACGAGGGCTTGAAGTGCAGCCCTAGACGGCCTGAGCCCACAGCAAGCTTCCCCGCACCCTAGCGAGCTCAGCATCCCCACGCTGGGCACCCGCGGGGCTGCAGCTCTAACCCGGGAGGCTCCTCCGGGCACCCTCGGGCTGCAGCTCTAACCGGGAAGCTCCTCCGGGCACCCTGGGGCTGCAGCTCCAACTGGGAAGCTCCTCCGGGCACCCTCGGGCTGCAGCTGTACCCGGGGCAGCTCCTCCGGGCACCCTGGGGCTGCAGCTCTAACCAGGGGAGCTCCCCCGGGCACCCTCGGGCTGCAGCTCTAACCAGGGGAGCTCCCCCGGGCACCCTCGGGCTGCAGCTCTAACCAGGGGAGCTCCCCCGGGCACCCTCGGGCTGCAGCTCTAACCAGGGGAGCTCCCCCGGGCACCCTCGGGCTGCAGCTCTAACCCGGGAGGCTCCTCCCGGCGTCAAGGTTGTTATGACAACACCGAGGAGGACCGGTTGGGAAGCAAACATTTTAAGAGTTTCCACGGAGAACGCTCGGAGTCCCGGAGGTCCCTGGGTGAAGGGGCCGCACCCCTGCACCCCCGCGGGATCACACCTGGGGCTGGCGGCCCGGCTGCGGGTCTCTGAGGCCGCGGGGAGGCCCCGTGCGCCCCCGCCCGCCGCATCCTCACCTGCTCGCCGCTCATGGCCACGAGGACGCGCGGTCCCCAGTGGCTCCGCGGAGGCTCCGTGGGCGCCGCTCCGACGAGGGAAGGGCTGCCTGGGACCCGCTGCAGCCCCGGCTCCCGCAGCGCCCGCCGGCCGGCGTCCTCGTTGCTAGGCAACGGCCCGCCGGCTCCATTTCCGGTCACCTTCCCCCCCCCCTGCCCTGGGGCGCCCTGGGCGGCAGGTGCAGGTGGCAGGTGGCGCCCCCAGCTCAGCGCACAGCTGCTCCCGCGGTGCTTCTGCCTGTGGGGGGCTTCCCGTTGATCAGGGACGGCCCCACCTGTCCTCTAACCTAACCGGCTGCTCCAGGCCCTGGCCAACTTTCTGTGCCTAAAAAGTCTCAGAAAACTAGTGGAATACGAAAGCAAAATCACCTGCTAACACCTAGAGGGAAGCTTCCAGGCCTTGGCTGTTGTAGATACTGAAATAAGCACAGGGGTGCCTATGTCTTTTTGAATTAGGGTTTTTGTTCTCTTTGGTAAGTAGTGCCATTACTAGATCTTGGGGTGTTTCTATTTTTAATTTTTTGAGGAAGCTCCATAGGGTTTTCCACAGAGGCCGCACCAGTGGCATTCCCCCCAACAGGGCACGAGGGGTCCTAACCCTCTACAGTTCTCGCCAATGCTTGTTCCCACAGGTCCTCTAGTCATTCCCGCAGGTGTCGGGTGATAGCTCCCTCTGGTTTTGATGCTCATTTTCCTGATGATTAGGGATGTTGAGCACTTTTTCAGGCATCTGGTGGCCATCTGTAGGTCTTCTTTGGAAAAGGTTTATTCAGGTCCTCTCTGTCCATCTTAAGGAAAAAAATAATTTTGGGGTTTGAATAATATATGATTTAATATCCATATATGTGAAGCAATTATATCATTTGCAAGTGCCTTCTCCCATTCGGTAGGCTGCCTTTTCAAGTTTTTTGATGGTTTCCTTTGTTGTGCATAAACTTTCTATTTTGGTATCGTCCCAGGAGTTGATTTTTGTTTTAGCTCTCTTGCCCAAGGTTTATGTAGAAAAATGTTACTATGGCTGACATCAAGAAGATTATGGTGGAGGTTTTCTTCTAAAAGTTTTATGGTCAGAGCAGAAAGAATAGGCGTGAGGGTATGGACTCTGCAGTTTCAGAAGAGGAGCGATGCCAGGCATCGTCGGGGTGCCCGGGATGGCCTTGGAAGTGGGTGACTGAAGTGAAGGCCTGTGGTCACGGCCGGTCAAGGAACGAAGTTGCTAAGGCTGTGGCTGTTCCCAGGGAGGCTGAAGTCGCAGAGGCGGGTGGAAGACTGTGAGCCAAGGTCTTCAATGAAGGAGGCAGGAAGAGAAGATGTGACGAGCCTAAAATTAGTAAGAACTTTTTAGTGGCAAACAGATGATGAATGTTGCAGACCCCATGTCCTGAGCTGGAAATGTGGAAGGATGGAAAATCCCGCCCAGAAACAGAGCCTTCGAGGAGACAAAGTGCAGTAAACACCTGGCGGTCGGCCTAGGCTTCCAAGAACAGGTTAAGGATTGAGCGCGCTTTCATAGCCCGAGAGCACAGCGAAAACTCTGAAAGCCTAGTAGAGTGCTGGCGGGCTGATTCCTCAGCCAAAAAGAAAAAAAAAAAATGCACTTAGAAGGTAAGAGTACGAGAAGCTAAAAAAATTACCCCAAAGTGCTTATACCACAGGCAGTAACCAAGAGATGTGAAGGTATGACTGGTTCAGTGGCTGCCAGGGCGCGGCCAGCAGGACTGCCCGGGGGGGTTGCAGGTGTTTAGAAGGACTTGATGGAAAGCCAGCATCACCTGGGTCGCTTCATGGCAGGTGGACGTAAGCGGGCCAGCAGATACAGGTGGCTTCACTGCAACAGTCTAGATAGAGATGAGTCTGAAGAAGTCAGCCATTCACTTTCCACCCTTTCCCCAGCTGCCAATTTTCCTTTTTTTTTTTTTTTTTTTTTTTTCCTTTTTCCATCCTCTGCTGTCTCCCTGTGCGCTCACCCCAACCTCAAAAGCCATGATGGAAATAACCAAACGTCAGGTGTTCTGACTGCCTTACCTCTCCCGGACCTCCATTTCTGGCTCCTAGAGGGGTACAAGGGCTCATTCACAGAATCCTGTTCCTGGATCTGTCTTCTGTGGGGCACTTTGCCAGAATGATGGAAGGAAAAACAATTTTATAAAAATTGGGAAGACCATTCTTTTGTTTTTGTCAGTTATCGTGATTCCTGTCAAGCAAGAGGAATGTGACTCCTGGGACTGAATTTCCCTAGTAATTCTCGCAGTAATCAGCCGGGACCTAATCCCTGTCCTCACCATTCAGGTTTAGGTCCGCTCGAAACCCTGAAAAGAACTGATACATTTCAAAAATTGTTAGGAATGGAATTTTAGATTAGGTGAATTGGACAACTGGATCCTTCCAGTTAGAGAGACGCTTTATCACCATTACTTATTTCCTTGGAAGACTCGCTTATGCATCCAGCGTTTAATTTGGGTAGCGCTATTTTTACGCTTTTGATTTATTAATCTACAAATCTGGACGTCTACTTTAAGAGAAGGTGTCTGGGAACAGAAAGTGGTTACCTCAGTTAACCAAATATAAAAGACCAAATGAAGAACAGAAATTGACTTGCGGATATTTCAGTTCCCTGGGTGTCAAGTTCAGCTGCATTTATGATTTTGTGTTTTTTCTCATGGTTTGGGTGAGGTTTTTTTTCTAAAATGATTCTATTACACATGAACCAAATGCTTGCTTAGGATTTTATGCCCAAATATGTGCTGATTCTAAGGGAATCTTTTATGAGGCATTTATTTTCCTTTAAAAGGTATCATATAAGCTGCTGAGTTTTGTTGCGTTATTTCTTACTAATTTTTTTTTTTTACCTCCTGCTTTTTGAAACTCCAGCTTTATAGAAGGAAAGAGTGCTGGAATGTTATGCATGCTTCTTTTGAAGCAGTGTGGCTGCTTTTTATTGTGGGGCATGATATGAGGTTGAGAAAATTGAGTGTACCTCTTAAAGCAGAGGCCAGAATCTGGTATTCTTTTCTCTACCCAGGCCTTTCTCTCTCTCTGTGCACCTATACTCCTCCCCATCTTCCTCATCTTGCTCAGTTGACAAGGATTTCTTGAACATCTGCTGTGGGCCAGGCATTGTTCTAGGTGTGGGAGGGAGGGGAGGCAGCCAAGATCCCATCTCCTATTCTAGTAAAGAGGAACAGAAAATTAGCAAGAAAAAAAATAAGTATTTTGTTTGTTTATTTCAGATAATGAAAAAAATGCAGGAAGTAAATGAAATGAAAGGTTAATAGGAGAAACTGCAGCCCTAGAAAGTCTCTCACAGGAGGGTCGTTTGAGCTGAGATTTGAATGACAAAAGGAGCCAGCCCTTCAAAAAAATGTCAGGAATGAGTTCCCCCCAGGAACAGGTGAGCCAGTGAGAGTCAGGCCTGGATGTGAGAATAAACTTGACACACTCAAAGCCTGAAGAAGGCCGGGGACACAGTGAGGAAGGATCTTATTTTAATAAGGTGAAGAAACCGTGAATTGAAATGGAGCAAGAGGGATCCCTGGGTGGCGCAGCGGTTTGGCGCCTGCCTTTGGCCCAGGGCGCGATCCTGGAGACTCGGGATGGAATCCCACGTCGGGCTCCCGGCGCATGGAGCCTGCTTCTCCCTCTGCCTATGTCTCTGCCTCTCTCTCTCTCTCTCTCTCTCTCTCTCTCCCCCTCTCGCTGTGTGACTATCATAAATAAATAAAAATTAAAAAAAAAAATCTGTTTGAAATGGAGCAAGAGTGGAAGCAGGAAGGCCGCCTAGGAACCTACTGAAAATAGGGAAGCAACAATGGTGCTTCCACTTGGGGGAAGTAATGGAAAGTGGAGACAAGGGGACAAATCAGGGATATATTTTGGGGGAAAACCTGAAAGGATTTGCTGATGGACTAGATATAAGGAATAAGAATGAGGTAAAATGACTGTTAGGGGTTTTTTCTTTTGCCTGAGTTACTTGGTAGATAGAAGGTGCAAGAAAATTTTTAAAAACTTGGTTCTTAAACATGTTAAGTTTGAGACGTCTATTAAATGTCCAAGTAAGATTTTGAGGAGATAGGAAGCTGTACAACTCTGGGTATAGCTCTGGTCGAGGGATAAATTAGAAGTTCATCCATAGATAGATGATCATTGACCATGAGAGTAGATGAAAACGTCAAACAAGAGAGTGTAAATAGAAACAAAAAGGAAGGTGATCCAAGGAACAAGTCCCAAGACTCTTGTTTTCTCTTTCTGGAAACTTGCAATTTAAAAATTACAGAATTTGTCAACCCTTTAACAAAGAGGCAAGTACAAAGAGTTGCAGCAGATATCTCAGATACAAAAGGAGCTCTACAAAATGTGGTTGACAATTCATGCATGTGGTATTTGTTTGTGAAAATACTGAGCTATATATGGACCAAATCCCATGAAAACAAATAATGATGCTATTTTATTACCACATGTTGACCTTCTACTAATCACAACCAGGTCTAACCAACACAAATGGTTGCATTCAATTTCTTTGAACACTAGAGGGAGATATATTCACCTACAAACCGAGAGAAAAATGAACTTGTGTTTCTATAGAACTACTCTTTTACCGTAGAGCCATAGACTATTTTAAAACTTGATATTTTTGCAATCATCAAGAAAGAAGTCTTGAGTAAATTATACTGCTTGGAAAGTAACTCGATGTCTTTGCTAAATCAGGTTTCAGTAAAAGGCTATGTTGTAGATGACTGCCATGTGGTATATTTTCAGGTGATAGCTTACATTTTTCCTTGGACAATGTGGAGCAATGATATAAAACCTGTTAGTTTTTATTTGGAGAAACATCATTTCCTCCTTCCTAGGAATTCTGGCAGCATTTCATTGTAAGTCAAAGTGTCAGAAGCTTTGACTCTTGACCTTATGTCTGTGGACCTGGGGAATGTGCTGTACTTCATCACGTTCAGTGTTTTTAGGTGGCTTAAAGGTCACTGGCGTTGACTTCATTCTGGACTTTTTATTTGCCCAATAAAATGTTCTTTGACTTTGCTAGGTAATCGCATAGATATGTAGTGTTTTCATGATTGCTTGGGGCAGCTAGAAAACTTTCTCTTTATTTACTTTGGTAATCTTTCCAAAGAACATACTGTAAAACGTCCTCTCTTCCTGATCAAAGGTTGAATGTGAACACTACCCAACAATTCTTAGCCTACCAAATACTTTATTTGACCTTGTAACTAATTTACAAGTCCTTTTTTTTTTTTTTTTTTTTTTTTTTTGTTCAACACTGAAATGCTTCTGTTAATTAAAGGGGGAAAATGTGTTTTCTATCTCTAGGGAAGAAGGAAAGTGTAGGAAAAGAAGCTATTTTCTGGAATCAGAGCTGGTATGAATCCTGACTTTGGACAGATGTCGACTAAACTAATTATGGTCATTGTATTACCATATATACATATTGTGATTATACATTATTTGATATGCATATCAAGTAATTATACAACTGAAAGGAATACAATGTTGTAAGTCAATTATATCTCAAAACAAATTCCTGAATTTGTCTCTACTGATGAAAGTAAACAAGTCGCTTTCTATCTCTGAACTATCATTTTCTTTTCTCTAACTTAGAATCACAGCCTTTTAGAGTTGTTGTGGGGGCTCATTCAGACAATGTACAAAAAGCATCCAGCTTAGCTCCTGGTAAAAAAGCAAACATTCCAAGTTTCCTGGGCCCCACTATTTCTTTCCCTGTGAAGTGCTTTGCAAATTGACCCTATAAATCATATGTTCATAGATTATGTGCTCTGAAGTATTTGTCAAGTGCTGGTCATATGTACAGAATGTGACCCAGGCCACGTTTGCAAGGCAATCTTGCGGGCGTTCATGTGTGGTCAGAGCTGGATTGCCTGCCCTGTGCTCTCCAGGACTAGGTCAGAAAGAGGACCTCACTAGGCGATCAACTACTCCTAATTATGTGCTTGTGAGCAAAGAAAAAAGGAGACACTGAAAGTCTGGTGAGGACTATTATCCCTGCAAGGAATGACTTCCCCTTTCCCTCCACAAATATCAATTTTACCTCCCACCCCCATAAAGGTCCAGCTCAAATCCTTTGTCCAACAGACATTCCGAGCCGAAATGAACTTATCTCTCCAAACACCTATAATATTTATGCAATTCAGTCACCCGCAACTCATGCCTTGCATTCCTACTTACCCTTCATCTACACGGTCTCCCCAACCAGGTAGGTCCTTACAAGGCATGGTTGCTACCAAGTCATATTTCTTAGTGATTCACTTTAACGCCTTCCACGGTACTCTACTGGAAGCAGCCACTGATGCTTTCTTGAATGTATTCCCATGTCAGTTTTCCTTCGCCTTCCTTGCCACACACATTTTGACAATAGAACTCATCAAGGGTAAACGAATCCATACGGTTTAAATCATTCTGCTGACAGCATCTGCCAATTATCTCTTTAAACTACAGATTCTTAAAAAGAAAAAGCCCCAAAGTCTAACCTATTATGCTTACCTTTATGCTGTTTACTTTGCTACCCATGCCATAATTCTCGCCAAGTATTCACTCTCAGTTGGAACAAACTAGTTACCATGGGGTCATTTATAGGTATAATATATATGATAAACATTTTTATCACTGGCAACTGACTTTCTTTTTAAATCCCATAGTCAAGTGTTATTATTGGTCATAAAACAAGCGATAATTTGACACGTGTCAAACTCTGACATTGTCACACACGACTCCGTTTTTACATATGCAGAACTGAAACAGATGGTGAAGTTTTATCATTATTTATTATTCAAGCTGCAATAAAGGGTTGCTAAAGCTAGAATTAGAATGCTCTTCAAGGTCGTGAAGGATAAAGAATCACATATGAAATGCAGCACCTGTTCCCCGAGTGTCAAACCATAACACAGGAAAGTCCTAATCCTCAGTCTTGACTACAGAGCAGCTCTGTGATGTGGCCCACAGGCAGTGCGAGGCTGCTTTAAGGTGGTTGCAACCTGCCTCTGAGGCACACGAGGCAAGATTATATGCTCTTCAAGAGGACAATACAGGAACGTATTTTCAAATATTGTTAATTGAAGTAACATTATTTTCAAAAGAGACACGTGGCAATGTATTTTTTTTTAAATATCCTAGTAATGGGTAGTTTTTCAAAAGCAGTTGCAGAAAAAATATGGGAGCAGACTCCTTCCCTTCTCTCTTAATCATTCACAAAACTCTTAGCTAAATTTTATGTTTAATTACATTTTCTCCTAAACTCTACTCCATTTCTCCTTCCTTTCATATCTCAAATCCTCAAGTGAGTGGTCTTTACTCACTTGATCCACTTTCTATTTCCTTGCCATTTGAGCTCTTTGAAAATCTATAATCTACAATAAATCTATTGAATCCCAGTTCCAATAATCTACTTTGAAATCTATTTCCACAGTCCATGTCTTCAAACCGCTAACAACCTTGACCCATTTCTTGTTTTTCTTAACTACTATTCAGAATTTGAGGTTGCTGTTACTTTCTTCTTAAAATTATCTTCTTCCCAGTCTTGCATGACAGCCAAGCCCCATTCTTCTACTTCTCTCACATTTTTCTGGCTCTTCTTCCTTCCCTGTCCATCCATTTGTAGACAATCCTTAAAGCCTTGGTTGTGCTCTCTCCCCTCATTGTTCATGCCAATGACTCATCTACTCTTAAAGCTTCATATTCCACCTTTATGCTTACAGCTCCAGAGTCTTTGTTCCCTGCCATTTTCCCTCTGAATACTTATATCTTGTGCTCAATTATCTACATGACTTTTCCCTTCAAACTACACTACTGTCCGAAACCACAGATCCAAAACTGATCTCCTCTTCCCAAGTTTTTAGCTTTACCTGCAGCCTTACCAATCTTCCAAGATCAGTATCTTGAATTCATCTTGGTTTTCTCCTTGTTCTCCAAGTCTGCATTAGCCATCTGTTGCCATTATTATTATTATTATTATTATTATTATTAAAATGTCTTAGGATCATCTCTTCCTTCTCGTCCTACTGCCATTAGTAAAAGCCAGGCTCTGAAAACCTAGGTAACTGTGTGGGTCTTTTAATTGTGGTTTGTTTGGTCCTCAGTCTGTCCAATATGCACACTTAAAAGCAAATAACACTAAAATAATCCAGAATGATTCCTTCTTGGTCTCGTGTCATCAAACTCTTTTTCAGAAGACTACCCATCAATTCCTTCTTCCTTATCAATCTATTCTTTTTTTTTTCATTTGTTTTTATTGAAGTTTGATTTGCCAACATATAGTATAACACCCAGTGCTCATCCCATCAAGTGCCCTCCTCCGTGCCCATCAATCCATTCTTAGCTTCCATAACCCTCTTCCCTATGCAGAGTCTCTATATTGTGCAGCATAGAACCTCTACTCAGGTTGTGATCCTCCACATTTTAACTGACTCTACTTATCCTCTGTAGCTTTCTTTATCCAGCCTTATCCCAAACCAATTCAAAGGCACTCCATCAATAAGCTTTTGCCCAAATATCTAACAATAGTCCATTCCTTTTTAAAACAAGAATTCACATAATATAACCTTCCAGTTTATTAACTATTATTGTTTGTATAAAGGCTATTCTCCTTTCTTTACCTAATATATTATTTTTTTCCATTTCTACTTATTCTCTAAGTCCCAGTTTAAAGATCACTTCCTCTACAAAGTCTTCCCTGGCCATCCCAGTCACTTGTGTCCCCTAAACATAGCTGGCATAGTCTCAGTCATGTACCTGAACAGATGTAAAAATCTTCCAGTTGTACTATATTTTGAAAAAGAATGACCTCAATGGAATTAATTGCTTATTTAGACCCTAAGGATGCATACATAAATTAACAGGTAAAGATGATATTTTTCTAGGCCAAGGCTTTGGTGTTATTAGTAGAAGCAATAAATAGAAATGAATTCTCAGAGCTATTCTATTTTCAGCAAAGCTAAAAAATAGCTTATCATCAGTCTAAGAAATATTTATCACTATAGTTTATATAATCATTATTTTTGTTTCTAAAACTTTATCTCAAATTACAAAAATAACAAACTGATACCATAATGGTTATATAGATCATAATACAATTGTCAAAATCCATACGATTTTGCAAAGAGCAAACCCTAATATAAACTATGGACTTTACTTATAATGTATCAATATTTGCTCATCACTGTAATAAATGTGTTACACTAACACAAATACTAATAGGGGAAATGGGGATAAGGGAGATTAGGAGGCATATAGGAACTCTCTACTTTCCACTCAATTTTTCTGTAAACTTAACACTATTCCAAAAAAAAAAAATCCAACTTATTAACTTCTTTAAAATAACGTATTTATTATAGAAAATGTGTAATGTCCTGTAAAAAAGCACAAGGAAGAATATTTAAAACATCTTCAAGCCTATGACTTTGTCATTGCCAGTATTTTGATATCCCTTCAGTCTATCATTCTGTTTATCGATCGATCGATCCATCCATCCATCCATCCATCCATCCCTGGAAGATACTTTATCGACTATTGTTACATGACTATTTTCTTCCTATATTTAATCATATATCACAAGCAGTTTTCCTGCCATTAAATAATCTCTAGCAATAAATTTTTTAATAATCACATGATATAAACCTCTTTATCTTGAAGCTGTATTTCTAAGATTTCCCTGAGCTTTAATTTCTGCAGCATGATAAACCCATTTCCTTTAGTACTTTCTAAACCTGCATCACTGTTTCCTTCTTGGTATTCATATCTGCATTTTTTTAAAGAGAGAGCGCAGGGGGAGGGGCAGTGGGAAAGGGAGAGAATCTTAAGCAGGTTCTATGCCCAGCGCGGAGCTTGATCTCACAACCCTGAAATTTTTTTTTTTAATTTTTATTTATTTATGATAGTCACACAGAGAGAGAGAGAGAGGCAGAGACACAGGCAGAGGGAGAAGCAGGCTCCATGCACCGAGAGCCCGACGTGGGACTCGATCCCGGGTCTCCAGGATCGCGCCCTGGGCCGAAGGCAGGCGCTAAACTGCTTCGCCACCCGGGGATCCCACAACCCTGAAATCTTGACTTGAGCCGAAATCGAGAGTTGGACACTGAACGAACTGAGCCACTCAGGAGCCCCCGTATCTCTATTCTTGCTATCCCCTTCTCAGGATGCTTTACAGTGACTTATTTATATTACTTACTGATTTTCTATGTAGCAATCCCTTTCCACAGAATCATTTTTTTGTGTGTAACATTTCTTTTCTAAAAATACACCAGCAAAAAAAAATACATCAGCTTATTAGCTAAGAGTAGTTTTTGACATAAAGCAGCATGCATACTGTTATACAGCTCATCAGTGATTAATTAGAACATATACTAAAGTATGCCAATGACTCCAAGATCTTTTTCTACCTGATGCCTAATCTTTATAACCTATGGTCCTGAATTACTATTTGGGTTTATTTAAGAAAGAAACTTAGAGATGGGGCTGATTAGAAGTAGCGCCCTACAGAGTCTCTCTATATTAGGACCACATAAGAGTTTCTGAATTAGTGCACATGGGTTGAAGTGGTCCCACTGATAGGTCAAAACTGTCCTCTGGTTCTGGCTTGTATTGCTATCGAGAAGTCAACAATTATTGTTCACCTGGATGTAACGTTCCTTTCCTCTGGCTGCTTTTAATATGTTCTTTTTTTCATAGATTTTTGCCAATTTGATTATGAGGTATGGTTTGATGTGATCTTTGTATTTATCTCCCTTCACATTTACCAGTTTCCTTGGGTTATATTTATCATCCATTTTGGAAAACATTTAACTACTATTGCTTGAAATACCTCTCTGCTCCAATTATACTTTATCCAATATCTAATATAGTATATATTATAATATATATATAGGAACAGCTTGTTTAAATTAGATAATCATATATATGTGTGTGTGTGTATATATATACACATGTATTACACAGTATATATATATGTGTGTGTGTGTGTGTGTGTGTGTGTGTATACTAATTACTTGATCTGTCTACAGCTCTCTGAGGCTCCGTCCACTATTTTTTCAGTGTCTGCTCTCCATGCTTCAGTTTTGATAGTTCCTGTGTCCTTGTCTTCAAGTTGTGGTTTTTGGTTGTTCTCCTGTAGTGTTAAACCTATCTTGTGATCATTTCATTTTATATGTTGATACTTTTGGTTCTAGAGCTTCTATTTGATTCTTAGAGACTCAATTTCTCTGTTAAGATTCTCTGTTCTTTCAAGGTGCTTATGTTTTTCTTTTAATCCTTGAATATATTTATAACAGTGGTTCAAAAGTCCTAGCCACTAATTTTATCATCACAGTTATTTCTTGTTCGGTTTACATTGGCTGACTTTTTCCCCTCTGGCTGTACAATTGGGACTGGCGTATTTGGTAGCATAACCCCCACACGGGGTCTTTGGTCTGTGGGGGTATCTTAGAGCTACCATACTGGGGAGCCCAGTGGAAGCCTCTGGTGCTTCCCTCTGCCCCCTGTAAAAAATGTCATATCAAAAACACATCCATCTATGGGGTAAATGACAGAAATCAGTGCCACCCTTAGTATCTAAAGGAAAAATACTTTTACCAGGGCCCACAATAAGAGTTACATTGAATCATAAACTATGACTTCTGCTTTGGTACTTTAAGCAAAAATAAAACATATTAAGAATGAAAAGAAGAACATAAGTACAATTGCAGGAAATATTAAAATGTAAGGGAAAACATAATAAATAATGTTATGTCCACATATTTAAAACCTAAATGATTTGGGGACACCTGGGTGGCTCAGCGGTTGAGCATCTACCTTTGGCTCAGGGCATAATCCCGGTCCCGGGATCGAGTCTCACATCGGACTCCCTGCATGGAGGCTGCTTCTCCCTCTGTCAGTGTCTCTGCTTCTCTCTCTGTGTTTCTCATGAATAAATAAATCTTTAAATGATTTGGACAAATCTAAATCTAAATGATTTGGAAAAATTCCTAGAAAAATATGACTAAAATACAAACAAAAGACTAAAGAAGAAACAGAAAATCTGAATGATCTTATAATTATTATTGTAATTGCATCAGTAATTAAAAGATTTCTCAAAAGGTAAAGCCAGCTCAGAAAGCTCCATATGTGAATGAAACATTCAAGGAATATGTTTTAATTTTAAACAAACTGTTCCTAAGACTAGGAAAAGAGGAAAATGCCCCCAACTAATTAATAAGCCCAACTGAACCTTCCGAATAAAATTAGACAACGACAATATGAACTAGGAAAATTATAGGCCATTCCCACTGTGGGAAAGCCCTAAATAAAATATTAGTAGGCCAAAGTGAGTTGAGTATATAAAATAGAAGAATGCAAGAATTGTTTAACATTAGAAACATCTATTAATATAATTGACCTCATTGTGGTATAATGAAAAAATACATATGGTCTTTGTCCCACGTTCTTGGCACAGAGCTTTTAAAATCCTTGGCATTTCCTGAGGGAGAGCAGTGTCTATTGTTATTCATAACAAGCCCCTTTCTACCAAACTTTTGGAAGACCAAGCATGAGATTAGAGGTTTGGGAGTTTCAGTCCCAGCTTCTGACATTTGAGGATGGAAGCGCAGGGGACTGGAGGTTGTTTGATCACCAATGACCAATAAGTGAATCAATCATGCCTACTTAATGAAACCTTAATAAAACATTCTTAAACTACGAGGTTCTGGCTGCTTCCAGGGGGTAAACACATCAGTGCTGGAGAAGAGGTGCCTGGATAAGGCACGGGAGCTCCGTGCCTGCCCCCCTCCGCCTTCCCATCACCTTGCCATAAGCATCCCTTCCATTTGGCTGCTCCTGGGTTGTACCTTTTCTAATAAAACTGTGATCCTAATTCTAGAGCTTTCCTGAGTTCTACAAATCGTTCTATCGAATTATCAAACCTGGTCATGGGAAGACTCCTATTTATAGCCAATTGATCAGCAGTAGGGGGGGTGGTTCCAGCAACTTGTGACCAATATCTGAAGTGAGGAGGTCTTGTGGCACAGAGTCCTTAACCTATGGGGTTGGTGCTAATTCAGTGTAGTTAGTGGAAGAATTGAATTGAATCACAGGACGCCCAGTTGGTATGACAGACAAAATTGTTATTGGAAAGATACCATATGGATCAAGACAAATTAGAGGGGAAAAAGTCATATAATTTCCTCAGAGTGTGGAGCAAGAAAATAGGTAGCAAATCCTTTAGGTCTGTCTGCCCAGATCCCATACGAGTGCGCACTGTGTACCACTAATGGGTTACAAGTGAACCAAGATCATGAAGACTTCTGAAAGCCAGACCCCTTAAGCTCGTTGCTTCTCCAGCTTCAAACAGATTCCTATGTTTTTTTCTACTGTCATGAGGGAATAGTATAATTTTCTATGTGCACTGTCATGTCAGAAAATAGATTTTTTTTTTTTAGTAGATGAGTTTTACTCAAATGGCTGTTATTCTATAGTTCCACCTCCTACTCATTGGTGGATGAGATCCATCAGATTTTGCGTAGAGCTTCTCTATTTAAAAATGTTTCAATCTCTAACTACTGGGAATTTGCTCTTTTCTTCCCTCCACGCCTGAACTAATGTGACACAAGGATCATGGGTAAGAGTGTGTTTTGCAAATGCAAATTTCCCTCCGTTAGGCTGAATTAAGGCCAAGAGGGAGGGCACAGAGTGTGTTTGCCAGCCTATTTCACCACTTCCTCACACCCTCCAGTGTAATTGCTTTCAGCAATCAAGCTGATATTTTTAATCTCCATTGATCTGACCAGCTCCAAGGGAACTTAATTTCAGTTATTAACCGCTTAATATGCCAATGCTTAGGATTTTTAAAATGAGGAGCTATTCTGAATCAAAACCCATGGATGAGCCAAAATTGAACCCAGGTTCACCAATGATTTGCAAACTTTGCACTGACTGCAAGCGTTTTCATACACGGCTCTTCTCCTGCTTTTATTCTCTCTGAACTGTCCCTGAAAAATCTCCCTGAGATCTCTGACCAACTTCACTTTAAGCCACCTGCCCTCCTCTATTTCTGCCCAGGAGGACTCTGTGACCAGTGTCAGATGGGCCTGTCAGAACAAGGCGTGTTGCCCCTCCCTTCCGCTCCCCCCTCTCTTGCACTGGGGGATCTTCCTCCCTTAAAGGATCTCAGTGATGACTCTGCTCCACAAACTGAAGTCACACTTGGTGAGCTTCCAGCCTCATTTTTTTTTTTCCTGTTTTTCAATCCTCGTTAGTCAGGAGCCCCTTCTAGAAATCAATGCATCATGACTCTGTTCTGGAGCATATCCTTTCCAGGTGACCCTCATATGGAACTTTGAGAATAGCAGGTTTATATCCATAACATTGGCACCGAGCAAGACACTCTCTTTCTATTCCCTTTGCAGATATTTATGAAGTGCCGTCCCTCCCTGTCAAGGCAGTCTTGCATCTGTACCCTGAAGAGAACCTCCACGGGCCATATTACTACCAAGGCTTTGTCCCATCACACTTTCCACCCCAACAACACACGGATGTTATACCCCCGCTAGGACCCACTATAATCACTGTTTCCACACTCACAAATACAGAATGCTTTTATGTTAAGAGATGGTCAGCATTTTGTTTTTGTCACAGAATCATTATCTCTATAGGTTTGCTCTTTGGATTTTAAGTAATAATCTGACATAGAGGCTACTTACACAGACCATGGTACTTAGCCAAAGATATCCAGAAGGTTTGCTCAAAAACAATTCTTGTTGGGTCAGCCTTTATTAAATCCTCCCCAGGAGCTGATATTTTGAGAACAAAATATTACTGGTAAAGAGAAGCATGTGAAGTTTCCAAAAGCAAAAGCGTATGTAACCAATGAAAGGATAAAATTTCAAGGCCTGTACAGTAAAGCAGCTGTTAGATGATTTACTGGAAAATTCTTCCAAAACATAACAGAGGCTTCCTACTACAAAGGAAATATTTTCCTTCAAGTCCATACTATTAAAGTTCAATATGTAACATACTCAAAAGACCTCTATAATAAAATCTGAGATTTTCACGAAAACCTCCACCTTAGGGACTTGATTCTCATTCCATCCCTCTGCACAGCCCAAGCATCACTGGTGTGAGATTCGTGATGTGTGTTCTAAACTCCAGACTCATTCCTTCTGTGCAGTCTCCAGTATCAATAGCAGAGGCCGGGACTTCATCTCTCCAGCCTACGAGTGACTCCTGTTAAACTCAGCAAATCAGATAACCTCTCACTTGCAATCAGAGAAATTATCTTAGACCTGCCAGCAGAGCTCTGGGGATTTACAAGGCAATGAAGACAATTGCAAAGCAATACTTAATGGGGGGGGGGATGAGGGGGGTCAGCAAGGGAGAGAAAAATAGACGGTTTCCAGTACCTGCCTTAGCTTTCTACATGGTCAACCAGAGGCAGAAGGCCTTTCTCAGGTGTTCTCCACCTGTTTTGGCCAAGTCCTGGAGGAGAGAACGAAGGCAACTCTGAGGTATGCAGCACATTGCATGCTCACTGCTCCATAGCCCAGAGCAGTGACGGATGAGGACCCCAGCCAACATTTCCCATCTAGCCTCATTCTTGACTCTGCTGACCCATGAGGCCATTTATTAGGAGTCATCAGAAAGCTCTTGGGCTCTGTAATGCCGTATATTCACGTCGAGCATCCCCTGGCTCAAATGACAAGGACTCCATGCGTACAAAGGGCATTACTGAGCTTCCTGGGGCGTAATTACTCCTGAGGCTTCGATCCCCACAGGAAAAGCAAAGTGGCAGTGGACAGAGGAGACACAGTGGGGCAAGTCGAGGACGAAGAAAGATGTGTCCTGCCACCTGTCTCCCTTCCTATTCTGAACATGCCAACCAATTCCAGCCCACCTGTCCCCCATGTGCCAGAGTGTGGGGCAGGCCCCTGGAGCAAGAGACGTTCTCTTGAGCAGACAGCTCTTTATTTGATTCCTGATTAATGGTAAAGTGGCCGCTCTCAGCTCTGGATGTTCACACCGTAAGACAGGACACTTGGCTTCCACACGTGCATCTGTTTGATTGAAACTCCAGGCTGCACAGGCCTACTTTTCTGAAGAAAGGAATGTGAAAAGGGCCCAATGGCAACAGGAACATTGATACAGGAACGGTTTGGTCAATGACTATGGCATATGAGCTAAAGGTCTGGAGTTTGGTTCTGACCGGAGCCTGGGCTGTGGGAGCAGGAGGCCTGAGCTGGCTGAGTGCAGGCTCTGGCTCAGCCTCCAGAGCCTGCTTGGCAGGGCAGGTTTGAGGCCATGTCCGTGACTCAGCTCTGCTCTGCTAGAGGAAGATAAATCAGGTATCATGTGCTTTACTGTCGGTAAAATAGGTAATTTTGGGGGTGGGGAATGTAGAAAGTAACTTCAAAAAAAAAAAATTCAGTGAATACAAAAAAGAGCATATTTGGTCCATGATGAGAACTTTTTCCTTCCTTGTGAAAACACTACTATCTTCACAGTTACCTACAACTGTTTACTACATGGACCCTTTGAGTTTCATTGATAAGGAGGGAGTCAAACACGGCTTCCAGTGATACTCTGCTCACGTGGGTGACAGCAGGCCCCCTGCCTTGGGCCATGCCACCCTAGTCCCAGCTGAGGAGCCGCTGTAAAGTCTGTCCCGATCAAAGCAATGAATGGGCCCAGGGTCTGCTCGTTCCAAGTGGCAGGAGATACCTTGGGATCAGTTATAGAGCTGTTTCTTCATATGTGTCTTAGCACCCCATGGTGTGCACGCTCCCCTGGTGTCTCCTCTTCTCCCTTTGCTGGCCGACTCCTGGGTCTCCCCGAGGGATGAACAGCCCTGAGCTCACAGCACTTAGGCTCAGGCCCAGGGATGAGTCAGGATGGCCTTTCCTCTTGGCTAGTGACTAGTGTAGGGATCAAACCAAAAAGGAAACACTGCTAAGGGCTTTGGAAAAAGGCTTTCCTCCCTAATAAAAGGCAACTTGACATGACCAGTAATAGAAAGTAGATGGTAAGTGCAGTTTCGCAGCATGCTGTTCCCTCCATGAGAGTATACGGTGACCTGGCCATGACAGCAGCTCTCCGGCGTTGGCTCAGTTTACCTGATGTGATAGGCTGAATGATGCCCCCCTCCCCAGAGATGTCAGGGTCGTCATTCCCAGCATCTGTGACTCTGCTCCCTTATATGAAAATGAACTTTTGATTAAGACAGGGGTCTGGAAACAGGGAGATTATGCTGGGCCATCCTGAGAGGTCCGGTGTCCCTCTCAGAGGACAGAAAGAGATCCCAGTCAGTAGTGGGAGATGTGCTGTGGGAAGCAAGACACTCAGTGATGGGAAGGGGGGACTATGGCCAAGGAAGACAGGACGTCCTAGAAGCTGAGAAGGGCAAGGAAACTGCTTCTCTCCTAAACCTCCAGAAGGTACTCAGCCCTGCCGACAGCTTGAATTTGGACTGCCCGGACTGTAAGAGAACAAATTGGTGTGTTTTAAGCCAAAGTTGGTGGAAATGTGTTATACTAGCAAGAAGAAACTAGCATTTCTGGCTAGCCAGGTAAGACATGTTCCCTATGTCTTTCATGTAGTCCCTCTGTTAGTTTGGATGTTTTGCTGCACATAACAGAAGCCCCAACTGAAAATGATTTAAACAGTTAAGGGACCTAGGATCTCACTTGTTAAAACAGAGAAACAGTGTCAAGGTGATACAGGTTGGTTAATTTAGCAACTCAATGACATCTCAGAGATCCATGTTTTGGGGGTTTTTTCCCTCCAAATTAGTGCTCAGCTGTTCTCAACAGGAAGGTTTATCTCTTCGGCTTGGTCCACTCATGGTCAAAATGGTGGTTGGGGTTCTAATCACTACATCCTTACACACTAATATCCAAAGGCTGAAAGATAAAATCGCTCTTTTCATGCACCTTTTTTTAAGCACCAGGAATATTCTCCCAGAAGTCCCCACCTCGATGTTGCCTCATGGGAAAAGAGGATTTCCACTACCTCCGTTTGACCTCAGCCTGAACTTCCTAACTGATGAAGTTCTTCCCTCTGGCTTATGTCTCAACTCAGGCAAAAGACCCTACAAACAAAGTAATAAGGAACCCTCAAGTAATAAGGACTGCCCTGAAGTCAGCAAGACCCCATACGATCGACCCCAAGGACAAGGATCACCCTTGACCTTTACCATCCACCTGCATGTACCCACCAACTCTTGTCCCACATTTTTCCTACATAAACCTGGAAGTACTTTCAGTACAATGGAGGCATCTTTGAAATGCTAGTCCATGGTCTTCTCAGTGTGGCCTCCCTGAAATAAATACCTTTCTTATTTCACCACCACCCGTCCTCTACACCTTTGGACTCTGTCAGCAGCAAGTGGCTGAAACCTGGTCTGTTTGGGACCCCCAGAGTGAGGTGCTCTTGCACCCCTGTGCCCTGGTCGTGGTGTGGCATTAGCAAGAAGATGATTCACCTACTTCTAAACCAGTCACTAGGAAGGGGGTGGACTCAAGAACCCCCTCCTGGGACAACAGAAGAGTTGGTCCCTCCTGACCAGCTAGGTCACAGCATCCTATTTTCCAGGTTGCATTAGTAAGAAAGAGCGAGACAGTAGCTGATGTGCAGAAACACATACATCCCCTCCTCAAGGATCTTTTTGAACAAATAACTACATCAAAGACAAAAATCTTCCAAAGTTGAAGAGGGCTGTCCTTTCAGCAAAATGTGCGAATGTCTATAACTTCCACTTCTTTTGCTCAAAATCTTCTGACCTGGAAGTGCATTCATTTATTTAATATTTTTCTTTGCTTAGTGCAGCCCCCGAATGAATGTTTACTGAACCAAGGGTCGATAATAGTTATTTTGTGCCTCTAGCGATATTATTTTCTTATTTGATTCTCAACAGTTGAGCGGGTGTTTAGAGTCTACTGGAGATTTTATTAACATAAATATTTGTGTTATATTGAATAAAAATAAAAATACTAACCGTTACATAACATTTTCTCTGAGCCTGTTGTTACACTAAGGACTTTACATAACTCATCTAATCCTAGCTGTACGAAGTGCTACTGGGTTTTGAGCGGGAGGGTGTGAGTAGGGGGGCTTGTTTTTTTCTTTTTCTTTTTTTTTTTTTTTTAACATGGAGCTTAAACTCAGGACCCTGAGATCAAGAGCCACATGTTCTACAGACTGAGCTGGCCAGGTGCCCCCAAAGTGGTACTGGTTTTAATCCCCATTTTGTAGATGAAGAAATACAGAGAAAGGAAAACCATTGATAATTAATATATTCCTTCTTGGAAAAGGTAAAGCAGTGGCAAGGAGTAGCTCTCATGATATTTTATTTATTATTTTTTATTTTTCTCATGATATTTTAAAAGGAAATAAAAACAACAGTTAAGCATCTGACTCTTGATTTCAGCTCAGGTTGTGATCTCAGGGTCGTGACATCTAGCCCTTTGCTGGGCTCTGTGCTAGGCACTAGCTTAGAGCTTGCTAAGGATTCTGTCTCTCCCTCACCCTGTACCCCTAACCCCTCTAAAAAAGAAAATAAAATAAAAGGAAGGAAGGAAATAGTTAACAAAAATGGCGTTATACATGACACAAACTACAGGATAATTTTATACCAATATTTCCAAAAAATTATTTTTCCTGTAAGATTAAAGACAAGCAGCATTCAAACCTAAACTGAGGGGTGGATAAAATCATAGCACAAAATCAAAAGTGTGTCTGTGGGAAAGACACCAAAAGAAAAAAGATACACTTTATAAATTATGGCCTAACACTCATGAGCAAGAGGAAAAACTTGAGGTTGATTTGGAATCAAGAGCATTTGGCTGTCTCTACCTGGAGACCAATATTTTTAATGTCTTTTATATGTTTGTAGAACTATGTTGACCCTTCTCTGAACTAACATCTTCTTTTAAAATGTGTATGGGGTATTGTGCTACAACCATTCTGGACCTAAAAGGCCTATATTATGCTTTGGCTCTTGGGCTTTTCTAATCACTACTTATCCACTTTATTGTTATTGGGCTTAGATATAATGAAACCAAATGATTTTATCCATTCTTGCATACAGACAGACTGTAATAAACTGCATATTAAATGTATTGTGATTCCCTCCAGGGGAGAAAATGATGCCCACAAATCCTGGCACCATTATGTTTGTATTGGTTGGCACCCCAATGGAGACCGAGATGCTTTTTAAATAATCTACAGAACAGTTGGAATTTCTATACCAAGGAAAACAAAAATTCCATCACCTGAATCCTATTAGAGCTAACAAGGCTTTCCGTGAAGTTAGATAGTTATTTAAAGATGAGACACTGTAGATTTCATGATGCCAAGTAAACCAAAGAGTGCCTTCAAGCACACGCCAACTTGAAATCCAGAAAGGGAAGGGGAGGCTAATTTATGGTCAATGCAAAGCATAAAACACAAGAATTCACAAAACAAAACAATTCACATGTGGCAGTATATTGGCTTAATTCAGGCTCTACTTAAGCCAATCAGATGTCCAGAAAGAAAAACTGAAAATGTTGCCCATTTATCTAAATGATTCCAAATAATTGTATATTTGACATGGTAGATGTAAATAATAAAGACCTAGGTTTTCTTTTCTTAGTATTTGCCATCCAAAGCTATTCTTGTGTCAGCTACTTCCCAAAAAGAGTAGTAATTAAAAGAGTTCACTGGTGATTGTAAATGAATTTCTCTTTTGCATCTAGCTTTCCTATGACCAGTTCACTGTTGCCAAGCATGGCGGGATAGGTTATTTCCTCTAAATATCCATTATTTTACATTTAATTTTTAATTGAAGTATAATTGACATATAATATTATATTAGTTTCAGATATGCAATAGGGTGATTTGAATGAATATCCAGACTTGTACAGACTTTAAATTGACATTTCCATGGCACTCTGAATCATTGCTGGTAGAGTGTAAATTAGTCCAATACGCTGCAAACTAATTTGGTGGTATACACAAGATCCCTACAATGTTAGGGTATTTGACCACATGCTTCTACTTCTGGAAGTCACTTTCAGGAAAGAACATAAAATTCAAAAACCATATTTATGTCCAATAGTTTTACATGGTAATTGTACTTGCTGAGATGAGATACAATCTAAATGCCTAATGAAAAGATGGTTAAGTGAATAATGATATATCCACTGAATGACATGTTATTATTTCTAAAATTTAAAATAAAAAGATTTTTAAAAAGATTTTATTTATTTATTCATGAGAGACACACACAGAGAGAGGCAGAGACACAGGCAGAGGGAGAAGCAGGCTCCCTGCAGGGAGCCCAACATGGGACTCGATCCCAGGTCTCCAGGATCATGCCCTGGGCTGAAGGCGGCGCTAAACCACTGAGCCACCCAGGCTGCCCTAAAATTTAAAATAAAATTTTAAAATTCTTGAATATAATAATAAGCACAGAAACAGGAAGCAAAATTGCATTTGGCATTTGATCTTAACATCTTAAAATAACATTTTTTCAAAGAAATATATCTCCAAACACCCATTAACAAGGGAAGGATAAATAAGTTGTGGTATAAGCACATAATAAAATATTATAAAAATTTTATAAATGCATGAATTTCAGCCATATAAGCCAACATGGATGAATCTTAATATACCTTTTCTTCAGATTTATTTATTTTAGAGAGAGAGAACATGAACAGGGCAAAAGGCAGAGGGAGAGAATCACAAGCAGACTCCCTGCTGAGCATGGAGCCCACGGAGGAGGGCCTTGATCTCATTACCCTGAGATCATGACCTGAGCTGAAACCAAGAGTCAGATGTTTAACCGACTAAGCCACCCAGGTGCCCCGTGAATCTTAATAATATATCTTAATAAAAATAATATATCAAAACAAGCTAACTAAACATTATGTTATTTAGGCACATTCGTATACCTGTGCATGTTTGCATGTGTACATGCGGTATGCGTATGCATGGTGAAACTAAGAAAAGAAAGAGTGAAAAACACAAAATTTGGGGCAATAGTTATCTCTGGCAGGAAGGCACAGGGTCAGGAGGATTGGAGAAAAACAAATAAGTAACAGTCTACTTCCCAGGCAGGGCAATGGGTCATTTGCCAGTCACTACGTTACATAATGATGAGTAAAAATTAAAGACGGCCATGCGTGAGCCAATGACCAAGAGTTATGATTTATTTAATTCTCCCCATTGTTGGATTATATTAGACTGATATTTTTCCCTTTATACATTTCTACAATTTCTAATTTCTATGATCAGCATCATACTTTAAAATTTTATGTAAAACAATACACTGATCTAGCCTGTAGGTCTCAAATTCAAAAGACACATTATACCTGAGTCTGGATGAGTTAGAATTACCAAATGTATGTCAGGCCATTGAACCAAAAGCTAGGATTCAATTAACATTAAGCTATTAGCAGTTAGTAGTTATGTTATCTAGGCCTGGTTTTACCTTCTTAGTCCTGATGATTCAGATTCTTCTCTGAGAATGTGACCATTTGGGGCCTACGTGTAACGATCTAAAAGTACTATATTTTCTCATGACAATAACAATAGATGACATTGATTGTTGATATGTGCCAGGTACTGGGCCTGGAAAGTATATGAACCTATATCTTCAGTTCCAGGCTGGCATTGAATCATTCATATAATTTTCCAATGTTTAACACTGGCTTACAAATTTCTGAAATTTTCAGGATACTAGTCTTAACAGTCAGATCCAAAAATTGGGCCTTCACTGCCCAAGCATTCTATTTTCAAAACACAATGATAGCTGACATTGATTTTTTTAATATTTTATTTTATTTGAGAGAGAGGAGTGGCTGATGGAGAGGGAGACTCTCTTCTGAGCAGGGAGCCTGGTGTTGGGCTCATCCCAGGACCCTGAGATCATGACCTGAGCCGAAGGCAGATGCTTAACCCACTGAGCCACCCAGGTGCTCCAATAGCTGACATTGATTATTATTGATTATTACTATGTGCCAGGTACTATGCTTTTCATCCATGGTCAGAGGTAATGGCCACACTAAACATGTGATAGTTGACTATTATTGTCCAAATTTGACAAATGGGGAAACTGAGACACAAAGATGATAGGTGTTTTGCCCAAAATCATACATCTAGTAAATAGGGGAACTCAACATTGGAGCCTAGACTTAATAGGGATCAAGTCTTCTCCTGAGAACAACTAAAAAAGTCTTATCAAATACTGATTTTTTTAAGGTTTATTTATTTGAGCAAGAGCGAGAGTGAGAGAGAGAGAGAGAGCATGGGCACACATGTGAGCATGAGTGGAGGACAGAGCAGAGGGAGCCCGAGAGAGAGAATACTCAAGCAGACTCCCCACTGAGCACGGAGCCCAAGGCGGAGCTCCATCCCAGGACCCTGAGATCCCCAAGATCATGAGTCAGATGTTTAGCCAGCGTAGCCACCCAGACCCCCCTCGAATGCTGATCTAAATATATAATTATTTACCACAGTGGAAGCATAATCAGTCAGGAAAAAGGGGCCAGAGTTCAGTTCTTAGAACCAAGTGTGAGAGAAGATTCAGGGGCATAGTATCTCAGGGCCTGGACCTGCAGACAGAAGTTGAAGGAGGATAGACCCCAAGGGTATATTTAGAAGGAATAGTACAGTGCGTGGGTTCCTGGCCCACAGCTACCGAGGCTTCACGCCATACTAGCTTTGTGACCCGAGAAAGTTACTGGAATTCTGAGCTTCATTTCCTATGATTGTAAAATCAGGAGAATAGTAGTACGCCCCTCACAGAGTCATTGTGGGTGTTAAGTGAGCTAATCCGTGTGGAGCACTTAGAACAATGCCTGGCGCACAGCGCTCACTACATGTTAACTATTATACTTCTAGGGCAGAGTTCCCAGGGTCTGATCTCCATTCTTCCTCTCCCTCTCCCTCTCCCTCACTCCCTCTCTTTCCTGCTTGTTGTACATTCATAGGATGCTTTGAATTGCTTTGAGTTATTTGGGAAATGAGACCAGGCGTACGATATAGAGTGGAATGTGGCGCTACTAATACTAATACATCACCACTCTCCTGATGTGGAATGGCTTAAAGATGCACAAGCTGGTTTGCTTTGCTGTTGAGAGAACCTAATTCTAGGAACAGGAGATCTGAGTTTAGGCCTTGACTCTGTCACTAACTGTACAGTCTTTAAGAAGTCAACTCTTAAGCATCCTCGGTCTCCTCATCTGGCGGTGCAGGTGATAATGCCAGCATCACCCCCCTGCACGCTGTCTGCTGGTGAGCTTTGGCCGATCTGGTTTTGCACTCCATGCTCCACGTTTGGTGAGCACCGGGGCTGTGCCAGACTCAGCGCTGGAGGTGGGGCCCGCGAGCTCTGTTATGGTGAGGAATTTGGGGCGGGGTGGGAGGGAGCTGCAGTCCCGGAACAGGTGTGCACACGTGCCTGTGAGTGTGCAAGGGTGCAAGTGGCTGAAGAGACCAGAGAGAACACACCTACTGCAAATGATGATATGTAAATTCTCAAAAATACACCAACCCCACACAGCGGAATACTAGCTGTTCAAGAACAGGTTCTTTTCTTTTTGACATGAAACATAACACACGTTTCCATGGGACTTTTTACCCACATTTGCCGCCATCTGAAAGGTTTGTTTTGCATTTGTTTTGGATCCTTTAGGATTCCACAGATCTTTAGCTCAGCTTCTTAGGACAGAACATCTGTATTTGTTTGGCAGAAATTTTCTCACCGTTCATGTCCAATAATTAAGTTAGATAGAAAATAATGATATTACTACTCCTTCATGCTTATCACCCTTGACATTTTCCATAAATAGAAACTTTGTTCATTGGCTGAAGTCCTGTTTCATGCTAAGCACTGTCAGAGGCAGGATTTGGAGAAAAAGATGTGGGTCTCTAATTCAATTACAGATGGACCTGAATTTGATAGCCCAGACTGTTTGCCAGCAATATTTCTGTAGCCACAAACAACCTGGTGACTCAGCATTTTAGTTCACAGTGAGGTCAGGAAAGGGTCTTATTAGTCATTCATTTCCACATTTCTCCAAAAGGCAATTCAGTGCCCATCATGAGCATGTCACTCAGAGCAGGAAGGCCCACCAAGTTACCAAAGCCACAGGGGTAGGTGTCAAACACTAAGGTACCCCTCGACCCCAAAATTCTAGGGCCTGGAGTCTAAACCAAGGAGAAGGACTCCAGGGAAAAAAGAATTTAAACTTTTTTGTCAACCTATCATCTGGATATTTTCTATTGCTTAGACTGAACCAAAAGTTGTCTAAAATTTTCTTCTCTGGCAGCCCGGGTGGCTCAGCAGTTTAGCGCTGCCTTCAGCCCAGGGTGTGATCTTGGAGACCCGGGATCGAGTCCCACATCGGGCTCCCTGCATGGAGCCTGCTTCTCCCTCTGCCTCTCTCTCTGTGTGTCTCTCATGAGTAAATAAATAAAATCTTTAAAAAAATTTTTTTTTCCTTCTCAAAATGTAATGAAAGGAAAAATACAAATGGCTAAAAAACCGGAAATAGATACCTGGCTTCACACTGATTTCAAAACACGAAAAATAAAGCAAAATATTTTTCTCCTATAGAATTGGTAATTACTTGAACAGTGATAATACCCAAAGTTGACAGGGGTAGAGTAACAGGCACTCACTTAGCTGTGGAGCCTTAAGATATTGGTAAAATTTTTCCAGAAAGAAAAAATCCTAATGTTTTGCATATCCATTGATGCTGAAGTTCTACTTTTAAGACTCTATCTTAAGGAAATAATTATAAATGTACATGAAGATTTGCCTTCAAGGATAATTGTTGGATTGTTTTCAATAATGAATAGTTAAAAAATTAAATGTTCAAAAATAGGGGATTGGTTAAATAAAAGATTCTAGACTCATACAGTGATACAGTATAAAATCCTCAAATATGTTATATCATAAAATTCTGTGGCAGGAATATGTTCATGATACATTAACAAAAAGAGACGTCAGCATATGAGATGACGTATCCCTAAAGAGATGGATCTACATTGACTTAATTTTTTTTTCATTTTTTCATTTTTCTGTATTTTTATGGTGAATTTACCACTTTAATAAAACTGTAAAAATATAATATAGCAGTCTCAATAAGAAAAAATGGATAAAATGTGATATCATGCTTCTTAAGCTAATATAAATTTATAAATGCTGTTAAAGCAAACAGATTTGGGCATTCACCTTCTAATTCCCATGAAAGGCACTTTACTAGAATGTATATTTTCCTAGTTTTTATCAACTTCATTCCAAATAAATAGGGAGTGTAAGACTGGTGGAAGATACTGTAAACACATAGGATTCTAGTGCTCCTGCCAGACATTTCATATAATACATGAGGTGGTTGTGGACTATTTCAGGGCACAGCCGGGATTTGCAGACTTGCACTCCTGTCCATGGAAAGCACGTGGAAATAATAGGAAGAGCTGACAGCTGTAGGTACTTTTGTAGTTGAGTCCGAAATAATAGGGGTAGAAAGCCAACATTCGCTGGTACGGGGTGGCCTGCACTCAGTTCCTGCGTCTGCCCTGCATTGGCTGTGTGATCTTGACCTTGGCCGACTCTCGTATCCCAGCAAGACAAGGGCAACAGAATAGTGACCCCTTCCAGAGGTTATGAGACTTAAATGAGAACAGGAATGACACAGATAGAATTTGAAAGTCTACGTGACAAATAAGCACTCAGTAACTTTAGATGTCATCCCAGTTGGCAGGTGTATCACGCGGTTGGCACATCGAAAGCTTCCCACTCGGTCCTGTGGGGCCAAATCTGAGGAGGGCTGTGCAATAAGATGATTGGTTGGTCAGCAACTACCAATGGTCCTCAACCTTGCCTGGGGCATAGAAAGTGCAAGCCACAGAAAGAAACTGAACTTGGAAATACCCTTGCACTCCTACCTAATGTGTGTGAGTGTGTGTATGTGTGTGTTTGCCTTAATGGAACCCTTTTGTTAAGAAAAGAAGAAAAGGGAAAAAAAGAAAAAAGAAAAGAAAAGAAAGAAAAAGCAGAAGAAAAGAGACTCTCTCTGTCCCCCATAGTTAATATTGCAAAGCCTTAGGGAGCAATCTATGCCCTACCTTGTGACCTAGAGCCCAGCAGGGGTTATACATACTTCAGGGGATCCTCTTCTTCTTTAAGGTTGCTTAAATGTTACCAAACTGCTAAGTCCCTGGACGGATGAAAATCTCCGAGCAAACTGGTTAATGTTGCTGAAGCCTGGAGATGTGAGTCCTCACACAAGGAAGGGCCTGATTGATTCGGAGCCCTGAGCCCAGGGAACAATGACCACTTTATGTGGTAAAATAATTAACCTGGTAAAACAATGATGACTTACAGGAAAAATGTGAGAAAAGTTTACTTCAACCAGGAAGACATTGGTGAGTTCACTGTCGCCTTCATGTACAATCAGTGATTGAAAACCTGAGCTCCTTGCTCCTAACGCAAAACCCCTCTGTCTAGAGCAGGGCCAAAAAAAAAAAAAAAAAAAAGTTTGCTTCCTGAAAAACACAAAGCTTATTTTTTCAGATCTTAAAAAGAGATGTAATTTAGAAAAGGGATAATCACAAGCAACACTTTCTGCTGAGAACAAAAACCAAAGCAAAAAAATATTTATGGACATTCCCAAGAAACCACTATGGCAAATCTCCTTGGAACTTTAATTCATGTGGAGGCTTTGAAACCTCAGCACACAGCAGGAAATGAAAGGGCGCTGGAAGAGCGGGGGACAACTCCAGTTTCTTCTCTATCCGGACCTCCAGAAATTGCTAAGAAAGTCCTTATTTTTAGCCAAATTGCTATCACATTTACAAAACAGCAGTTCTGGCCCTGTGTCCACAGCTCTGCGCCAGCCTCACTGCATCTTGGGTCCAAACCCACCAGAACATTCTGTTTCTCTAAAGCAGCCCTGCGTGGAGCACATTCGCATGTGGACGGTCACAGATGGCGACAGCTCGGGCGGGGCCTGGAGCAGAACAAAGCTGCCCGAGATCTCGAGGGCACACGGCGAAGGGCAGGCCCTCCTCAGCCGCCCGTGAGCTCCGAGCATTAGGGGCTGGTCTCGCAGGGACAGCATTGCAGGAGCCGCGGCCCTGCCGGCACCCCAAGGCCTCCCGGGCCACACGGTCTGCCCTTCAAGGCTTTAGGGGCCCCTCTCTCAATAATACACGAAAAATAGAACAATGAGCAAAGAACAATTGTCCTTGATCAGGATTTCACAGATCTTCCCAAGGAGAGGGATGCTTTTGAACCACCAAGTATTGTTTCTGAACAACCACCAAGTATTGTTTCTGGCCAATGGTTGGCCAAGCTACTTCCAAGAATTTTCTTAAACACGTGGGGAAGTCAAGTCCAACATAAATGGTCGTGGGATTTCGTAGGTAAGAGGACTCTAACTTGCTGGCATTACTCAAAAAGATATAATGACCTGCCATGAAAAACCACCTACTTCCAGAATCAAAGACAGTATTTATTTTGGTTTTACATTTTTACGTGTTAGTGCTCGGTTTTGCCACCTTCCCCATCAAATGCCTGATTCAAAAAGAAATGCATGCGTATTGAAGGTAACTGCAAGGCATAAGGAAAATATCACCTGTCATCCCACCGCCCACGTGCTGCCACGACTAACATACCCGAGTATTTTTTTTTGTCTGTTTTCTATATTTGTGAAAAGACATAGTTAAGATTATACTCTGTTTGTGGTGTGTGTGTTTGCTTGATGTTTCGTGGAGGTTTTCCAAGGTCATGGAGAACACTTCATAATTGTCATTTTAAAGGCAGCGTTATGTTTCATCACACAAACAAGCCGTAAGTCGCTCAACTGTGTCCTATTGTACACTTTGCGTGTTATTTTGAACCTGTGTACACTTTTTGAGTGTTTTCTTAGTGCAAGTAATGAGGATATTTTCTTGCTGAAATATGGAATGGGGACACCTGGGTGGCTCAGGGGTTCCAGTGCTGCCTTCAACCCAGGGCGTGATCCTGGAGACCCAGGATCGAGTCCCACATCAGGCTCCCTGCATGCTTCTCCCTCTGCCTGTGTCTCTGCCTTTCTGTGTCTCTCATGAATAAATAAATAAAATCTTAAAAAAAATAGAAAAAATGGTATCTTGCATTTGTATGTATATGTGTATAGCTCAATTTTGCATGCCAGATATTATTTAATATTATTTTCTTTGAAGTAGTCTCTCAAAAATGAAGATGACTTTTTTGTATCTAGACTATATAGAGAATGTCTAAAAATCCATAATAAAATATAACCTAACTTCAAAATGGGCAAAAGGTTTGAATAGGTATTTCTCCAGAGAAGATTTACCAATAGCCAATACGCATGTGGAAAGATGCCCACCATCATTAGTAATCAGGGAAATGCAAAGCAAAACCACAAAGAGAGATTCCTTTATACCCACTAAGAGCACAATAAGCAAAAGAACAATAACAAGGGTAGACGAGGATATAAAGAAATCAGAACTCACGTATCTGCTGGTGGGAATGTGAAGAGTGTAGCCCCTTTGGAAAACAGTGTGGCAGTTTGTCAGTGGTTAAACATATAGTTATCCTGTGACCCAGGAATTCCCCTCCCAGGTATATCCCCAAGAGAAATGGAAGCATATACCTACCCCCAAAACTTGTACATAGTGGCCTAGTAGTCAAAATGTGGAAACAACCCCAAATGTCCACCAACCAGCAAATGGGTAAACAGCAGGTGATGTGGCCACACAGTAGAATGTGACTCAGCAACGAGAAGGACTCCGAACTGATACGCCTGGAGGAACCCTGAAAACACTACGCTAAGTGAAAGAAGCCAGTCACCAGAGATTGCTTATTTTCTGACTCCCTTATAAGAAATGTGTAGAATGGGCGAAGCCAGAGAGACAGCAAGCAGTCTGGTGGTTGCCCAGTGCTCAGAAGGTTGGGAGGAAGTCGGGAGTAACTGCTAAGGGGCACAGCGGTTCCCTATGGGGAGATGGGAGATGTTTTGGAATTAGTGGTAATGGTTGCACAATTCTGTAAATAGATTAAAGACCATTAATTGTACACCTTAGATAGTGAATCATATAGAGTTGTTATTTAAAAAGAGAAATCTTGGCACATTATGGGAAATATTCAGACACTGGCTAATTTTCATCGTTTAAAAAGTCCCGATAACAGAACCACTATATTCTTGGAAATATAATTTTCCTGGTTGCAAAGCACCCTCTGGTATCAAGTTTCTCTATATGTATTGAGGTGATCTTCTAGCCACAGGAGATAATTACTAAAGTTTCTAGTCGGGTTTTCGATGGTTAATTCATAAATGCCTGCCTTTTTAAGAACAGAGTTTAGGCTTCCTGAGAGAAGCTAAACAAATTATTTTTTAGAGAAATTAATCAAACTTACAGGCCTTTACTGTCAGTTCAAAGCAAATGTGGGCTTTCTTTATCCAGGGACTGGAACAAGATTGATTTACATTTGAATCTCAGACACCGCAAACATTTTGAAAAAACTCCATATAAATCTTACATGTGGAAAGATTATTCCCATTGCTAATTTTTCTAAGAATAAATGTAGTCTGGCCAGTTTGATTTAGTTGGCATTTGTTTATTTTTTCACAAGCATTTTTTCTTCCTTTCTTTCTCTCTCTTTTTTTTTTTAAACTAAGCTCCACACTCAGTGTGGAGCCCAACAGGGGGCTTGAACTCACAACTCTGAGATCAAGACCTGAGCTGAGATCAAGAGTCAGGTGCTCAACTGACTGAGCCACCCGGGTGCCCCCATAAGCATTTTTGACAGCTCACAAATGACACCTATCTGTGCAATTGCACAAGTAGAGATGGAACACGGGAGAGGCAGGGTTATAGGAGAACGTGAGGGATCATAAGTATTGCTGCGCTTATTTTCAGAAAATGCAATCTGCCACTAAAGGTCATTTCCAAAGCTTCTATTAGTCATTTTCACTTTTGCGTGAATGTACTTCAGATCCTTTCTGGGAAGAGACTTTCATAAGAAGGGGAGAATCTGAGTCCACAGCCCTCAAGGAGTTGGGAAGGGGCCATCAGTAAGAGAAGGAAATGGGGTACATCCAGGAGTAGAGACAGATTGCACCTACCACTACTCCTGTAGCACTACCCCAAACCCGTAAGTCCACACCTTTGAAGTAATTGTTCTTCACTGTTGATAGGAATGATGGAGATTTCATTAAAAAGACATTCTGGATTCCTCCCATGCTTTCTCCAATCACTTCTCTCCATCCGGTCTTACCCCCTCCCTCTCCCCAACCCCGTCTTACTAAAGACATGGCTTCGAAGCAGGTGACTATGACTGTAATACGAAGACCTGAATCGTGGAAGGCTTTGTGGGGCCCGGCTCAACTTCACCGGCCTCCTCCAAGCTGGTCACCACATGCAAGCAGCAACGCAATGACAATACCTCAGTTTATATCCCCATCGCTGACCACGCCCTACGTTCCCGACCTAGGTGACCGCAAGGCATCATCAACACATCCACAGCTGAGCTCATCCTCCCCTCGGACCTGCTTCTTCCCGCAGGGCTCCCCTGTTTCACTAAAAAGACACTGCAATGGCTGCTCAAAAGAAAAGCTCGAGGACAGCCCTCATAGTCCCCTCCTCCTACACGTCCCAGTAATCAGGGAACTCCACCAGTCCTAATTCTCAAGTCTCATTGTCTCAACCCTCTGTCCATCTCCCTTGGCTTCCTAAGCCACCGCCACCTTTTGCCAGGATGACTGAAATAATCCTGCTAAGTGGATCTCTGCCTTGAGATTGACCCCCTCTCGAAACATCCTCCACACGATGTCCAGACAGCAGCCCTTCCGAGACACAAAATAGGGTTACGTGCAATTCTCACTGAAAAACTCTTCAGTGGCTCCCCGTGAGCATGAAGTAAGACACACTGGTTAACCTTGTCGCTGCCCACCTCGGCAGTCCCTTCCTCACCGGACTGGAGAGCTTCCAGTTCCTTGAGCCTCAGAGCCAGGGGGAGGCTTCTGCCTGGGGAAGGTCTTCACACGAAGGCTGTCTTTGCAAGAGGTTTCTCAGACAGTAGAGATCAAGAAGTATGGAAGATTCATTTTATACCAGAATCCGCTCCACATGCATCAAATTATGTGTCGACGCAGGCCACCTGCGCAACCTGTGTGTAGACTACAAAGGCCTAACTTGAAAACACCAGTGAATTATTCTTGTTGCTCTTTTCTATTTAGCAAATACTACAACCCGTAATGCTTCAAATAGTGTGATTCAGATTATTCCACCCTCATGTTGACTTGAGGATACATTTAAACTTTTCAAACATACGTAAATTAAATTTTTTTTAAAGATTTTATTTCTTAATTAGGAGACACACACACACAGAGAGGCAGAGACACAGGCAGAGGGAGAAGCAGGCTCCATGCAGGGAGCCCGACGTGGGACTTGATCCCAGGACGCCGGGGTCAGACCCTGAGCCCAAGGCAGACGCTCAACTGCCGAGCCACCCAGGTGTCCCTGTAAATTAAAATTTTGATCCAAATATGGATCAAATGATACCGGTTTTTTTTTTAATTTTTTAATGATAGTCACAGAGAGAGAGAGAGAGGCAGAGACACAGGCGGAGGGAGAAGCAGGCTCCATGCACCGGGAGCCCGACGTGGGATTCGATCCTGGGTCTTCAGGATCGCGCCCTGGGCCAAAGGCAGGCGCCAAACTGCTGCGCCACCCAGGGATCCCCTGATACCGGTTTTTAAATGATACAGATTCCAATCACCTTCGCCTAGTTTTTTTATTTAAGCCATTAAATTTAATTTAAATCCGGTGTGATAGACAGGACATAGGTGGCATTTGAAGCCAGGTGGACTTGAGCTCAAATCCCCAAGTGTGGTCATTAGGTAACTTTGAAGAACTGCTTACCTTCTCTGTGATTCAGTTTCTTCACTTATACTATGATGATATTCAGGGTTGTCGTGAAGAGTAAATGAAGCAGCATGAATAATGGAACCAAGTATAATCCCTGATTCATAGTGGACCCTTAGCAAACTTTATATTCCTCCTCATTTAGTTTATACCCTCTATATTTCTGAATACGAACACACTGGCTGGTGGTGGGTTTTTTTTCTACTGACCCACAAACACCCATTTTATAAACACATACTGTAAAGACCTTCCAAAATTGATAATTAGATACAATGTTGTGGGACTATTTGTGTGTGTTATTTGGGACGCTGGAGCAAAGCCAAAGTAATTAAATCTCTTACAAATTTAGTAATATAAAAGGCCCCAGGCATTGACCATTGTAATTATTCTATTTCTGGGAAGAAAAGAGACAGGTTTATTTGCAGTATCCCATGCTTAATCATTAGTATTAAATGAATTCAGACCAGAACTAATCAAAGAAGCAAACAGCTGATTACTGCTGTTTTGTAAAAGAAAGAAGTAATTGATGTTCACATAGGTTAAAATAGCCAAAAAGGCTTTAAATAAATGGCTCAGCTCCTTTTCTCCCTTTATAACTTGTTTTCAATGGTCTTTAGTCTGTGATTACTTAAATATTCATTTATTTCAGAAGCCTTTTTGTGCAAATCCCAATTAAAAAACCAATCACGTTCTTAATAAATTGGGCTAACAACTTCTTTCAAAGGAAGAAACAAATAAATCACAATGTTTCATCTATAAAATTTGACTTCATATGACATCTAGGCAGTTAATTCAGTTATACCCAGGAAAGATCACGAAGCCTCATAGATTTATTCCTGACAATTGAGTCCTAGGCAAGGTAGGGCTCTGATATGCCTCATATGACATGGAGACTCTGTTACATTTTATTGGCTCAATCATTATACCTTACGATTTTTTCCACATACATTTTGTACTCACTTGTTGACTATTCAGTAGAACTAGAGTGCACATTTACAATTGTGTCTGTAATTGGTGACCCAGTTGCTTTTTTTATGATCTGGCTAGCAATATTGGTATAATTAGCATGTATCTTTCTTTTGGCCTTTGAAAGGGGTATTACAAATCACTAAATTTAAATTCCAGTGGTGAGCCACAGAGGGTGAAATCCCTCCTCCTAATTATAAAATAATGCCTTTTTTTGCTTATCCTGAAAGTTGACCACAGTATAGGGTTGGCATAGGACCTAAACGTGAGAGATTATTCGATTCTGACTACACTTGCACCCACCCTGCCTGTTAGAGATTCTTTAACAGTTTCCATAGTAATATGTCTTACAGAAAAGGACCTAATTTCATTAAACTAGATCTATTTGTTTCCTATAACTAAAATTTTTAATTTTCCATATAAGAAGATGATAGAAAGTGTGTGTGTGTGGTGATGAAACTATGTACAAGGGAAAATGTTAGAACTTCTCTATTCCTATAGGAAAGCTTTGATAAATAAGGAAAGAGCCAGAAGATATGGAAAGGCCTATGATGCTGAATTTCATGTATCAACTTGATAGGGCTAAGGGAAGCCCAGATAGCTGATAAAACAGCATTTCTGGGTGTGTCATTTGAATTGATAGATTGAGTAAAGATCACCCTTACCAATGCAGGTGGGCATCATCCAATTAGTTGAGGACCTGAAGAGACAAAAAGGGAAAGGGAAGGGAACATTTTCTCTTTTCTTGAGCTGGGAAATCCATCTTCTGACCTCAGCATTGACCCTTCTGATTTTCTGGCCTTCAAAATTGGGCTAGGATTGACACCACCAGCTTTTCTGGTTCTCCAGCTTACAAACAGTGAACTTCTCCACCTCCATAATCATGTGAGTCATTTCCTATAATAAATCTCCTCTTAAAATATGTCTATATATCTATGTGTATCCTATTGGTTCTATTTCTGGGGAGAAATCTAGTACAAGACCTTTGGTTTCAGATGTGGAAAATACACAAATGAATTGACAGAGAAGAAAAAGCAGTGAGACTGCAGTCTGCTCATGCTGGAAGCCAGGGCACAGCCAAGCCACGAACCCAGCAAAAAGCCCCACCACTGACCTTCTATCAAGGAAATATCATCAAAATATTTAGAGCTCAAGAGAAACAAAGTGGGCTGTATCAGAACCTAAAGGGGATTGCTAATAGAAGTGTCAAGCTCACAGTAGTACAAAGAGGGGTACTGAAAATGGTCTAACTTAAATAAAAAAAATAGGAGTCTGTCCTTCTCAGTCTCTTCTCCAATACAAGAGCTGGTTCTTACAAAGTAATTTGAATTCTATTCCTGGATAAGCCAGCTCTTTAGGGATATTACACTGATTTAACATCTAGTATGGCACTTTCCAAGTGTCCAGGGACACATCCAGAGAGATGTTAGCATGAACAAAGCCATTATAGCACACACTACATGCTAGGTTCCTCACTTGGAGATTCCCAGTGTAAATTAAGGCCTCCAAGGAATCCTGCAGTAAAAATGCTCATCTAACACTGTTGAACATGGTGTTTCTAAAACCCAGCTAGGTATACGTGCTTTCTTTCCTTGTCACACATCTAATAACATTATGAGGGATGTGAATTTGGAAACTATTGATGATTGTGTCAATTAACATGCTTTCAGCTGTAAATAACAGAAAATCCAAAAGAGAGTGGCTTAACCAAATAGAACATTTATAAAAATCACAAGCTGAAAAGTTAAGAAGGAAGGGACTGCTGCTGTTCCACCAGTTCTGTTCAGTAGAACAATAATGCCAGGGCCGGGACCTCCAGGATTACCCCGTCCCTTCATTCATAATTACAAAATGGTGGAAACAGCTCTTCTCCAAGATTGTGGAGAGGTTGGGGCTGTCAACATTTCTTGTTTTCATCCAGAAATCAAAAGCATTTCAGAAGCCACCATTTCATCCCTTGCTCCAGGTGAGCTGGATAGTGCAAGTAGAGCACAGAGAAAGAAGTGGGCTACGGCTGGTGGGTTAGCCTACCTACGGTTTCTTCAATAACGGTAGAATTGCTTTTAGAGACTTGCATTGGGTTGCATACCTTCAGCTCCCACTGGGCGATACTGTTAGAACAATTCTATGACACCCACAGTCGTTCTTCTAATAAGAGCATTCTGTTCATGAGGATGTTGTCCAAAGTGAAACAATGTACTGACACCCACGTGAGAACCTCTTTCAGGCTCAATACTATCTTTTCCCTCCCTGCCGTGTTCATTCCAGAACAATGCCTACCCCACTAGCCTTTTTGGTTCTACCTTAGCCCTAGCGGCCACATTGCTGCTGTTGGACCATTCTCTACAAGGTCCCACAATACTCAGTGTGCACAGGGACCTGGGCAAGTTTCATACCGCTCCAAGACCTATAGATCTTTCTTCTTGTTGCCTTTGGAGATTTTCTCACTCTTTTCAAACTCTATTTTTCTCAACAGATTTAAGAATTTATAAATAAAAGCCCCAATGAAACAGTTTTTTTTTTCCTTTTCACTGCTTCTATATATGTCCCTGATGCAAAGCACAGTCTCTTGATATAAAAGGAGAAGATATAGGCAGAGTTCTAGCCTATAGTTGACTCCTGCATTTGTGCTTGTGAGCGCATCGCTTTCTCTGGCATTTTCTATCCTCAATCAACCTGCACTCTTACTCTCTTCAAGTGTTGCCTCCATGTGGACTTTTCTCCTTTGCCTATTAACATTTTCAAGTCTTCTCCATTTTAAAACATTTTTTAAAAAACACTCTTCAAACTATAGTTCTCCTTTCCCCCTTGATTTCTTGGAAGATCGATACATACCTGTGGCCTCTACTTTCTATTTTCTCAACTAGTTGCAAACTCCCCATTCTAGTAAAATCATTATATCCAACGGCTACTAAGTCCTCTTTCTCTTGGATGTCTCTGCTTGCTAGACAAAGTGAGTGCAAATGAAGCTCCCTGTGTCTTTCAGGCTCTCCTCCCATTTGAATCATGCTAGTGCTAAGAGAATTAATGTGATAATCTAGATTGGGGTCAAAAAACTAAATGTAACTTTTGTTTTTATAAGTACAGTTTTATTTGCATTCATTTGTTTGCATATTGACTGTTTTCATGCTTTAAAACCAAAATTGAGTAGTTGAGACAAAACACTGGCCTGCAAAGCCTATAGTTTTTAATAATTGGCCCTTTAAAGAAAAGATTCGCAGACCTCTTTCTAGATGATCTAAACAATCTAGATGAAAGAATGTATACCAGTAAGAATCAAGAGAAAATAACTATAAGAGAAAATAAATATAAGAAGATATTGATAGAAATTTCTATTGGGGGTGCTTGGATGTCTCAGTTGGAAGAGTATGTGACTTTTTTTTTTTTTTTTTGAGTATGTGACTCTTGATCTCAGAATCATGAGTTTGAGCCCCATGTTGGGTGTCGAGATTGCTTAAATATATACATTTTTAAAAATGTTTAAGGAAATTAATGACTACTGGAAGAGGTGCAGTAAGGAAACAAAATTTTTAGAAATTTTTAGAATTTAACTGGAGATATCCAGTTGTGCTGTGTGGGTAAACAGTGCTGTGTTAACTAAGGGAAAAAACGCGAAGCCAGAAAGTTTGGGTGAGGAAGTGATACAGAGAGGGAGAATGTGATCATGATTTTACTTAGAGCTGTTTTACATTTGAGTATTCTTATATCTAAGCAAGGATAACATGTATGACTTCAGTGTCTGGGAGGAAAATTGGGTCTAAAGAGAAAAATTTGGAAATGCCATTTTTAGAAAAAGAAAATATGGAACCTGAAAAGAAAGTGTTCACAATCAAAAAGTTCCAACACACAGCAATTTCTTCTCCCTACAGATTCAATGAAGTTCTGCACACTATTTATCATCACACTTCATACTTTTGACATGATTTTAGCATGTAGAGTTGACCCTCTTTATTAATTCCATATTTGTGAACTTACATACTTGGTAAAATTTTTTGTAACCCCAAAATTAACATGCATAGTGCTTTCATAATCATTTGCAGACATGATCACAGTGGTGAAAAATTTGAGATGCCTGACACACGTTCCCATTTTAGGTTGACCAAAGTGACGCTCCATCTTATTTTAGCTCTCATACTCTAAATGTCCATTTTGTAGTCTATTTAGTGTCATGTTTTCTGCATTTTTGTGCTTTTTGATGGTGATTTTAGTGTGTGTCAAATGTCCCCAAATCATAATTTTGAAGTCCTCTGTAGTTATGTTCTATGAATAGCGCTGTAATGTGCCTTATGGAGAAAATGTGTTTATCTTTTAGATAAGCTTCATTCGGGCAGGAGTCATGGTGCTGTTAGTGTGAGGTCAATGTTAATAAATCAACAATATATATTAAATAAGATTCCCTTTAAATAGAAACTGCATAAAACAAGGTTATGCATTGATATGTTGGCAAAAATGTTATCAACACAAGCTTGTAGTAACCTAGCAATGTAACCTGTATTTCCTCTAGCAATATTTTAGCATTCACTGTTTGTGGGAACTTAATAGAATGTAACTACATTAAGTAACATGGATTGATTAGTCCATAATCAGCTTATAGATTGCTTAAAGAATCCCTTACTCCTCGTTTGTTAAAATACAATTTATTTAAACTGAAAACAAAAATTAAAAAAAAAAAAAAAAAACAGAAAGAGTTCACCCATTTCTGGGTAAATAAAAATCCCTTATTCATCCTTATGCAACACGTGGTACACTGACATTCACTGATATTTTCTGAAAGTATCTAGCATTACCAGAGAATAGACTTGTTTTCAAACTTATGTGGCTTTTTAACAGAGAGGATCTAATAAACAGGTATGTACTGAACAGGGAGTTTAAAGATGACATGTGTCAAGGCTAGGAGTTTTGCTCTTAAGAAAAACAAACTTAGAAATACTTTAAAGCAAAAGACAATCACAGATGTAAAAAAGTGCTTTTTAATTTTTAACCAAAAGGATCATTAAGTTGATATAAGGTTTTTTTTTTTTTACCGAAATATTCATCATAATGTCAGTCAATATGCGTAAGCAACATGATTATTTAATGAAGGTTGAGGGCACTTGTAATTTGTGTGAATTTAACAATTAGAATTTAAAATTCTTTAAACTCTTATAAAATTATAAATTGATAATATTTCTCCAAATTGAAGTCAGGTAACTTAATCTTAAAACAATTTGAAATTTAAGTACAATTGTTAACGCAACAATGAATAAAGACAAGTTTGCAAGACAGATATAAAGATGAAAATTCAAAAATAAACAGAAGAAATGTAAACAGTTATAAAATAGCAATTTATAAACGTTGCTTAGAGCAAGGCTATTCAAAGTATGGTCCATGAGCTATTAGCAACCCATCCCAAACGAAAGAAAGAACTTGTGCCAGAATGAAAATCAATTATATCATTAATCAGCTGACTTTTTTTTTTTTTATATAACAAGACTTTCTTTAAAGGAAGAAATGTACTGATATATACTCTGGCACAGGTGCCTTATCTCCTTACCGGCTGCAGAACACATACTGCTTATGTCCTTAAAGTGCCACTATAACTTTACCACTGAGTTAACTTGACCGTGGAGAAAAAAATTAAAATAACAATTTTAACTGTCTTCTATACTTTATTTTTTTAACCCTATCTATCCAAAAAGCAAAGTTATTAAACTTTATAAACTCATCACAATTTAACATTAATTTTCAGATGTGTTTAAGTGTTACTGACATCTGTTCACCTAACAGGGACTAAGATTCCTACTTTTAACAAGATACTTCATCCACTTCTGATAGATACTTATTTTCAATCTTTGGAGAAAAAAATGGAATCATTTGTTAGATTCTCTCTAAATACTGGTTTCATTTATTTACATACTTCAAACAGTGAAAATATTTAAATTCACTTTTACGAAGAAATTGCATTTTTATACTGTTTGTGCAACTATTTTTTTTTTTACAATAAAAATAGGAAAAAAGATACGAAATTTACAACTTTGTGTATTCTATTACTAAAGGGCAGCATATGAACTATTTTAAGATTCCTCAGACTAAAAGAAAGCTGGTATAAAATACTTTTTAAGAATTAGCTTATAATTTAAAATTCAAACTTTTTTTATTCTTAATTTTTACTATGGCATAAATTCCTCTAGAAATTTAAAAATATGATCTTTTGTAAAAAATCCTCTTCACCAATGGCTTACCAAGCTTTACCTGCATTAGCTTAGTATGGAAGGCAAATAAATGGATGACCAACATGTTAGAAAAACTCCTCAGTTTTAGATATACAAGAGCCCAATTTAGCTTCTGTAATGGCTAGTTTATTGAACCAACAAACTACTTCTTAAAGAACTTAAATGTATATTTACATGTCCATCAGAAGAGAGCTCCTTTGGCACCTGAGTTGAACACAATATAGTAGAGCAAAGAATCTCTAAGAGAAGTTGTCTAAAGACTATATTTTATCTATCTATACATAAATACATATACCTATACATATACACATATGCACGCACAAATAGAAATCACATTTCCTTTAAGAAATGCTAAAGATTTAAAAAGAATTCACCAGTTAGCCAAATAAAGTGAACTGATGGCTACTAATAGTTTTAAGTTTTTTGGAATATTACCAAATTAGAGTAATATACAATTCAAGGGGGGAACTCAAGAATTTTTTTTGTCAAAATATAATTTCTTTTAATATAGTAACATGGTCATGAGGTTACAATTAACCTAGCATGGTAATATAACTGAATCTTTAATAGTAACCAGGTGCCAAGTCATCAAAGATAACCAAAAAAGGAATACATTTCTCCTCTATTAGCACAACAGTCACCAGCCACTCTGCTGACCTTAGACTCTTACTTGCATTGGTCTCAGGAAAAGACCATTAAAGGTCACGCTGCAGATCACCTTCTGCTGAGCCTCATCACTCACTGGAATCTTACATCTGAGTAGAGCATGATGTCACCAGGTTTTATGATCATGTCCACCTTGCTGTCACGGACTCTGGCCCTGAGTTAATAGTCTTACTGGGCTGTAATATATTTTTATGCGTACTTTTAGAACTCCAAATGATTGGCTTATATCCTAAGACTTAGAAAACATCTAAAATTCTGTTAAGTTGCCAAAATCAGGCAGCATTTTTTCCCCACATTTAATTAATAAATATGTTTTGCCACCCAAAATAGAGCACATTGTTTTATGTAAGTATCTTCTACTCCAGAAATTCTAGAAGATGAAAATCCACTACACCATCTAATTTTCCATCTTTCAGACCTTATTAAATGTTGCGAGAGGGCAAAAGACATTTGAGTTAAAAAATGATGCCATGCTGCTTTTTTTTTTTTTTTTTTCTGCTCCAACTTGTATAGGATATTCCTAGTCAGGTTTCTAATTTCCTCTTGGCTCTGGTTAAAACACCTGTCTCATGTAGCAGACCACATCCTGGAAATCTTAGGCAGTTTCAAAATATTTATGATTGAAATATTTTCAAGTATAAAATATTCCTTGAGCATCTATAAAATAGTACATATTCTTAAACTTGACACTATTATCCTAACAAAATTTTGTCAATAGAGGCATGGTGTAGGACTTACCTTAGAGAACCTATTAAATTCAAATGTCTTCATTTTGTTGAGTTTATTTCAACCATAATAAACCCAAATCACTGTTTTCCTCATCTGTAAAACATTTTGATAAATCCATTTGAACTTGAATTATTTCATTACCATGTAAACTCACATGCATTTTATTTTTTGTCATATTTTAAAATATTTCTTCTTTTAGAGTTAATATCTCAGAACAGGAAATGAAATTATGCTGGTAACCAGTAATTTAGCATCAAAACACTTCCCTAAACTTTTCTCTGCAAAAGTGCATTTACAATATAAACATGCCATAAATGAAGCTACAAACTACAGTCTCACATTGGAGTAGCCCAAATTCAGTCCAAATAAGTCAAAGAGCAAAGTGCTAACACAGCAAATCTGAAACAAGTTCATGGGGATTGGGCAATGAGTTATCAAAGCGAAATCTTTTGGAAACCATGCTGCTGTCCTCTGGAATATTCTCTTTGTCTTCTCGATCACTACAGGTTCCATTACAAGAGGATTTAGAAGTTTTGTCTTCAGAGGACCTTAATGAATGATCTTGACTTTGAGAGGAACTGGAGGTTTCTTCAGGACGAAATAAGTTTCCAAAGTCCCACTGCTGTAGCCAAGAATGAGACAGGCAGATTTCTGCTGTTGGTCTTTTCCTTTGAAAAAAAGGATCGAATGAAAATTGAGAACTAAAAATCAGGTTGGAAATGCCTGCAGTTTGATATACTGTAGACTTTTATTTAAAATTTATTATGAAAATAACACATATGGATAATACAATGTTAGCCTCACAAGTAAAAAAAAATAGTAAAATTATAAAATCGCTTGGGTATACAAACTCTGAAAGAAAATATATATAATTTATAACATTATTATTTTGTGTTCTTAAAAATACTGCTAAATCTTGGAAATAAAGGCTGCTCTCAAATAATGTTTATCCAATATTTGAGTTTTTACTTTTTGTTTTCTCTTCTGAAAATAACAGTCAAATATCACAATATGTCAAAAGTTAGAAAAATACTATCTATAGTCAGAACTCCAACCTTAACAAACCACCATATCCACTGAACATGTTTCCTTAAGCTTTAACTTCATTTTTTATGATCATTTTCAGTTCATTTTTTTCTGATTACAAAAAGTTAATGTGGTCATTTTAGAAATTTTAGAATATAAGTAAAAATATATTTAAGAAAATGAAAACTGCTTATAACCAGAAGCAAACAGTATTTTTACTACTACTACTACTAAATAACCATTCATGTCCAAAATAATGGCCAGTTTAGAATTTGTTCAGACTTTCATTAAGCCAGGAAAATAATGAACTAACCTGTGAGTTCTTTCTCAATGAACAGATAAACAAATTGAGTCCTCTAAGAGATTAAGTAATTGTCAGAGATAAAAGATCTGACAAGTAACAAAACCAGGATCCTAGCCCGAGGCACAGTATCACAGCTTGCTTCTGCATGAAGTATGACCAGGCCATTTTAAAGTAAATGGGACTGATCTGAGTAAAGAAAAGGGAGATCAGTTTTTACTTTTCCTGCTCTGAAGTTGCCAGTGGGTGAGATGAGAGTCCTAAGCCACAGGTTCTAGTCCTTTCTTTTTGCAGGTGGTCAAAGAACATCTGATCCTTAAAGATCTAACAATCAGTAATTTACACTTACCACTTAACCATAATTACTTGACTACAGATTATTCACAACAAAGTCTATCATAGCCAGCCATGTGTATTGTAAACCTTCTATTTTTAATTATTTTAGGAAATATCAGGGTTTAGTAGCAAGTTGAGAGAGAAATAACCCAAATCTTCTCTTTACTCAAAAATTTCCTGTTGTATGTTTTCTATTTTTTCTATGTTTGAAGTTACAGATTTGTTATGTAATGATCTGTTACACCACCTCTCTTCCCGTCTTATCTGAAACTTGAGAGCATATTTCTAATAATTTTATACTGTTTTACAATCTATTTTTCTTAACTGACATACATTATTACTTTTGTAATGGTACTCAAACAAATTAATGTTATAACTTACTCTGGATTTTTTACTAGAAGCCTCTGGATAAAGTCTGTGGCCAGCTGTGAAACTGACGAAAAAGTTTCTTCTGAATAATCTACATTAACTTGAGAAATATTGAGGTATGTTTCTTGGTTATCTTCTCCCACAAATGGAGATGTATGAGTTAACAACATATATGCTATTATACCAACATTCCTGAAAAAAACAAGGGACAAGAGGAGAACTTAAAACGTGTTAATCTGAAAATATTTACATAAAGTAATAAAAGTGATACTCAACATATTCCTGTCCTCAAAACTTATAGTTAATCTACAGACTTAGATTGCTTTCAGATTTCCTATATTATTAAAACTAAAAAATGAGTTATCTCAAAGTCTGACTCACAGAAAAAGAAGATGAGGGGAATGCACATGTGTTACACAATTATAAATATAATGTACTAAATATAAATCATGATATCTGTATCTACCCTTCACTCAGACACCTGTTATGGAGTACACAGAGCTGCTCGAAGGGCAGCATTTTCTAAATGATGTCAATGACACACTTATGATCTGTGAGACATAAACAGCAGTTCTGTGCAGAGAGTCAGCAAATTTGGCAAAGCACAAAGTTGCACAGGCAGAGGTTCTTTTTTCATTGTAAAATTTTTCAGAGCCTTAAATATATTAATGAGAAAGTCTGGCGGGGTCTGAAAAAGACAATACACACAGTACATGTTTTCCATTTATGTAGCCAAGGACCGTTTTTCCTTGGCAAGCCCATCACTGTTACGTAGAACACAGGGAGTAAGTCTAAACTCTTCCACTTGGCCTGTGGAGTCAGCCCCACTGTGGTCCCAACTAAAGTTCCAGGAGGAATTCCGGTTTTATTCCCTAGGATATCTGATATTCAAAATATCACTTTGCTTGCCACAAAAACTCACAATACCCCAGAGATAACATCTCATAAAACTAGACTTTTGCATGAACCCGACCCCTCGTCTTTCTGCCTAGCATATACCTTACTGGTTCTTCCAGACCTAGATCAGATATCTTCCATCTGGGGCTTGTCTGCTGCTTCCTCCATGCTTATTAAGTATTTTACCTTACTACAGAACATGTAGCACAGTACTGGGACTGTTTTGGCTTTTTAGTCCTCAGGAAAGAGATTTTCCTATTTAGTTCTGTATTTTTAGCTCACAGCCAAAGTATTACTTAAAAACCATGGACAGGTAAATGTCTTCTGTGGCATAGTAGTGATACATGAAAAAAATCTTTTATAGAAAGCCTTATTATTTAAATCTGGAATCAAAGAACTCTAGAATATATATATATATATATACACACACACACACACACACACACACTAATCAACTTTTAATAAAAGCATTCAGGTAACTAACAAAATCTTACCACATATCTGTTGCTGTGGTAATAGGATCATAGTTCAGGATTTCTGGAGCTAAAAGCAAAAAAAATTCAAATTCAATACTGACAAATTTATTTATTTATTTTTTAATTTTTTTTTATTATTTATTTATGATAGTCATACAGAGAGAGAGTGGCAGAGACAAGGCAGAGACATAGGCAGAGGGAGAAGCAGGCTCCAGGCACCGGGAGCCCGACGTGGGATTCGATCCCGGGTCTCCAGGATCGCGCCCTGGGCCAAAGGCAGGCGCCAAACCGCTGCACCACCCAGGGATCCCAATACTGACAAATTTAAAAACATGAAAATTATTTTATAATAAATTAACACTAGAATCTTTTTTAAAATTTTGGTTATATTGCTCTGTTAGACATTAGTTTGTGTTATTATACTGATTTAAGTTTTTCTTTTCGAGGGAAGAGAACCATATGTATTTACAATAACATCATGAGCAAATTCTGCTTCCTAGAAGCACTTTAAATTTTCAAGTAGATTAAATATCCCTCTTAAAGTATCAAAAATTTAAATTCCTATGCAATTAATTTCCCATATTTAACTTCTCTGCTAATTTTTTAAGTGCAAAGTAAATTTTCTATAACTGGTAAATATTATCACAAATTTCAAATTAGTAAAGTCCAAACTAGGATTTATGCTTGAATAATAACTTGTTTCACAGTATAGTTTTATAATTTCTCCAAAGAGAAACTATTTCCTGAAGCCTAATGTATTTATTAGTAAGGACTCTTGAGTTTATATATTTGTCAGTCTGTCCAACACACAATCTATAACCTTACACATACTTCTGTGAGCTGTTATATATAATTACAATCATTTATTCTAGGACACTATAGCCCCTATTAGCATTCAAAAATTAGTAATTTGCTTTGTTTTCATTTGGGAAAGTCAGCTAGCTGCCTTGATGAGAAGACATGTTGTAGCTCTTCAATGCTCACAAGGGAATATCAACAAGCAACAAAAAAAAAGTATAAAAAGATTATTACTATAACTTAAAATGCTTTAAACTTATGTGCTGCACTTCAGGTAACTTATTTTTTTCATCTGCATGATCCAATTCACTGATAAAGTACAATATCCCTAGATTATCTAATCGTATGATCTTTCTGGCATTTTTTTCCTTCAAAATCCTCCTTTTACAATCCTAGACAAAACCTCACATTTTTAACACAGCAGCAACAAATAGCAACAAGCAATTTTGCTAAAAATTCTTGCAAAACTAAAGATAATGTATATTGTAAGCAGCTTCAGAGTTGGGACCAGGACAGAAGTAGAAATGACATCTATCCAATAGCCAGGCTTCAAAGGCAATAATGGACCATGTGACTCTCTTATTTTCCTCTTTTTCCATTTTCTCCTCTTCCCTAACTTCCACTTCACCCATTTTTCTTTATATACAAAGCCTTTACACGCAAACACTAACTTGTGAACTTATATGCCCAATATCCTGTGAATTTTGTGAATGTCTCAATAATCTTATATTCACTAAAGTTCATTTAAATGTGTCATAACCAAATTTCAATGTATGAAAATACCTGAGCTAAATATATACTGGAATTACATGCTCTAAAATATGGTTTTATAGAGGTATCATTTCATTGATAAATTTCAAAAACGGTGTAGAAAATAAAAGGAAACTCTTACCTAAGTATTCTGGTGTTCCCATGATTTCCCGAAGTTCACATGCATTTCCTATTTTTCGAGACATTCCAAAATCTACAATTTTTATATCTCCAAGAGGATATATGCTGCTCAATAATATATTCTGTGGCTAAATGGAGCATAACAAAAAAAATGATATGTAATATACAACAATAAAAGAATACTATGTTCAGATTGGAAGTAAATTGTTTAGCTATTACACATTTCATGAAGTCATTCACCAAACATCTACTAACTACTATTTAGGAAAAGCTTTACACTCAATGATAAATAAAGTTAAAAATATATACTCTGAAGATTCCTAGTTTGGACAAAAAGGAAAAGTTAGGTGAATATGTAAACTGATTAACTGATTATGAGATATACTCAGAAATAAAGACAAGACTACTTAATTCTGCCTATTATAAACGCTCAGAAGCTTTTGCTGTAGAGATGATATTTAAGCTGAACCTTATAGGATAAATAGGAGTATGTCAGTTAGAAAGGCATTCTAGGAAACAGCATGAAAAAAGGTATAAAGGAATACAAAATGTATTTTCCAGAAACAGAAAATGGCTCAGTACAATATGATGGTTCTGGGTCTGACTGTTGCCAGATTTTTAGCTTAGACAATGAGATAGATACATGGAAGGTTTCAGCCATTGCTTCCCAGAACCATGTGATTCTGTTTTATAAAGCAAAGGCTTGAGGTTTATTACAAAATTCCCTGCCACTGTCATAACCCATAGGGCTGCCAAGTGCCGTTCCCAAAGTCTGTGAGAAGAATCATTAACTTTGAGAAAACCCCATGCTTGTTTATTATTAAATCACAGAGACATTAAAAGAGAAGAGCTAAGGGTAATTAGATCCATTGTTGTCAACCACAGGCTTTAAGCTATATAAAGCCAAGTTTATTTGCCATCCCTGACTACAAGTGCTGTGTGGTGTTATGTAATACATGTGACTGGTCTGTCCTTAGCAAGAAAAAAAAAAAGAAACCCCAACAGGAAATTTGTAGGGGCATGATTATCCTGATATTTACCATATTGGTATTTTTCCAATAACAAATTGGTAGGGGACATGGGATGGCTATTAGATAGTAAATACTACTCCTCCTCCATAGGGAGGCCCAATACAGATGAATAGATTTTCTTTTTCTTTTGAAAATGGGGTAAGAGGAAGAGAGAAAGTAAGTCTAGTTTGAGACATGTACATTTTAAAGTTTCTACAAGATAACCAAATGGTATCTAATCTGATCTGTAATTGGAGAAAATAATTTGGAGTTTAGGAGAAAATCCTGGGCTAAAGGTAAGAGAACTGGGGAATTATCATTATTGTGAAAGTGACAGTAAAGGACAAAGGATCATCCAATAGGGAGACAGTATAGAAAACAGAAGAGTCCAATGTTCAAAAAATAAGAGACAGACTGATCGAGATTCTGGATGGCTGTGGAGGAAAGATAAGGAGAAAGGATAATAACATAAGAGGGTTAAGTGGTATTTCAGGGCTGGAGTAAGCAGCCTGAATGGTCTGGGGAGCAAAAAAAGGAAAAGCCAAAAGACTAAAAGTCTCCAGGGAAAGATGAACGAATACAATGGGAGCAAAGAAATGAGGACTAGTAGGTGGTTATCTTCAGAGATGGAGATCAGACTATTTAGAGGTATGACCATTTTACAGGATGAGAAAATCCAGGGTGTAAGAGTGAAATGGAGTAGGATATATAAAAGATGAGAACATGTTTAAGAGCGCAGTGATTAATTTGAGCTGCTCACACATGTGTTCTCCTCTCTGCCAATACAAAATTCAGTCCACGTAGCACATGGGTAAACGAAGAGTGCACCACTACAGTACAGAGGGGTATGACTGGACTGTTGCTTCCTACCAATACCAGCTTGCAACTATGCATTGGAGCAGAAGAGACAAAGATGTTGTGTTACTTAAATGGTACATATGGTACATTACCTTTAAATCAAGGTGTACAATGTTATTCTGATGTAGATAACAAACTCCTTCAAGTATTTGTTTAATGAGCCTGATAATATCATTTTCAGAAACCATTTCAGCCAGCTCAGGCAAACACAAGTTGAAAATTTCTCCACCCGCAGCACTGAAATGAAATTCAAATAATAGAAACATGAAAAATCATTGACCTAAAAATGACAACTTTTAAGTACTATAGAGCTATTAAGTAAAAGGCAAAGCCATCTAAACTTTAGTCTCTCTACATAGCTATATATAATTAAGAAACTGGGAGCGGGAGGGAGAGATCTTTAAGAAAGAATGTAAATGGCAAGACTATTTCAAATTTTGAGTACTGATATTTGTATAATAAAATAATAATATAATAATAGAGTTGAATTGCTTTATAATGCAATAATATTATAGTCTGCTTTAATGTTACAATAAAAATAATAGCTAACACTTTGAGATCAGCTCTGTTCTTCATTTTATTCATTTATATATAGACATAAATATCCTCTCTTTTGATTCTCATGGCAACTATATGGGGTAGGTGGTTAAAAGTTCCATTTTACTGATGAAGAAACAAGTACAAAGAGGTTAAGCTACTTGTACTAGGTCACATGGTAAACAGGGACCAGAATCTGAATCTGTATAAAATGGGTAAAAATATGCATTCTTAACCAATACTCTGTATTGCAGCTTCACAAATCTTTTATTATTATTTTTAAAAGAACTGAAAATCTAAAGAATGTTGACAAAGGCATAGAAAAAAGTCCTTAAGTTTGGGATCAGTATAAATTTAAATCCCAAATCTGCTATTTACCAGCAATATAACTTAGGATCAGTCACTTATTTGGCTTTCACCATCTGTAAAACAGGGTTATCACTGAATTCAATATTTTTTTGAGGACTAAATTGAAAATTCAAAAAAAATCTAGATGGTTATTCAATAAATTTATACGTTTAAGAATATCTCAAGTAAAGCATATTCTATGTGATAAAATAGGACAGTGTCTGGCATGTAGAAGGTGTTCAGTAATAGTGTTTGTCGAATGAATCAATGAATGTTGGAATTGGCAGCCATTCTTCACAGAGGTTTAAATAGAAATTCAGAAGTCTCATTGTGGAAAAGAAAGAAGCAGGTCATATGTATTAGGGGTTCTAAGAGGAAAACATAATGGTGGTCAATTTGAGTCCTACACTGGAAGTCACAGGACTGACCCTTCACATTGCAGAGGTAACCTGTAACTAAGCCATCTGTACCAATCTGTGCCAGTTAGAGGCTGCAGACATTTGCTGCTTTGCACTTTATCATATTCCAGAGAAAACAGTGTAGGACAGCTGGTAAGGAATACTTGTGAAACCTCCAATCATACTTATACTTCAACTTCCTTCAACTCCTGAAACTCTGAGAAAATTCATAAAAATTAATACCTGTCTCAAGGTATCATGGCAAAGACAACCTGAGTATTAAAAAGTTAGTTTGCTATAAAATTTATAGTCATAGAACTGAACTCAAAAATAAGGCATAGGAAGACAATATGAGAAATTCATGCTCACCTACAAAAGAAAAAAATTAATCTTTATGACTTAATAGGCCACCCTTGGTGGCCCACTGATCTGCAGGTCTGATATCACAGCCCTGCTCAAGGTCTGAGGGAAGAGGGGCTCTCCAGGCCAGGCAGCTAGTGACACCCTCACTCCTTCCCTTTCTGGTTACATTATTTAGGTTTTAATGAAACAAACCCTCTCAAAACAGAAAGTGGTCTAAATATTTCCTGGAGAGATTGCAGATAATGCAATCATAAGCAAGTAAGAAAATGAAGAGATCATACTTTAGATTCTTAGAATGAGTGCTTGTCTTAACATGAATTATTTGATAAGAAACCAGACCAAATAATTTGAAATAAAAGACAACTGTCTAAAATATGGATTTACATCTACTATGAAGGTATGAAAATCCAGTGTGTAGGGGTGAGAGAGAGTAGAAGGAATGAAGGATTAGAACATAGAGGGATGATGGTTTTTTAAGAACCCAATGATTAATTTGCGCTGCTCATACATGTGGTCTTCTCTTCTCTGCCAATACAAAATTCAGTCCATATAAGCACACATTCACTAAAATTAATTCAATAGCCAGAACCCTCCACTAATTAAAAATTCAAAAAATATAAGTAACTGAAAAAAGAATGTACAGCTCCCTGGTGCACATATGAGCTAAGACAGCAGGTTGCTTATAGGGGTACCTACTAAAATTCAAGACTGCCTGGGTTCCGTCCATTCTGGCTCTGCTGCTAACTAGCTGCATAAACTGGGACAAAATGTTGCCTTTGGGTCCTTTACTGTAACACAATGATACATGATGAATAAGACAGCTCCTACTTCACTGGACTGCTGTAATTAAATTAGAATTAAATTAGATAAACCATATAAAGTATTGAATACAATGTCTTAGGGGTCAAAGCGATCTATAAATTTTTATCACAGTGTCTGACACATGGTAGATATTCAGGATATATTAACTATTACTAGAATGAGTCAATAAATTTTAATTCCAAGCCTAGCCAATATATAGCCTTTCCGAATTTGGGGGCTTCTCACTGAACTCTGATTTTCAAAGGCAATTTAAAAAGTCTTTGCTAAATTAAAATTCATTTTTTAGAAACATATCATACATATAAAAATGCACACGATATATTCTTAAGTGAAAAAAGAGAGCTCCAATAGAATGCTCCCAAACTCACAATTTTGTTTATAACAGTACATAGGCACAGACCAAAACATAAGAATAATTTTAAAATACAGGAATATGTCATAAAAGTAACCACAATTTACATATGATTTCTACCTTCTATATCCTCTAAATTAAACACAATACATAGGTATTACTTTTGTAACCACACTAAGTATCCAGAGGATTTTTTGTTTGTTTCAATAACAAAATCAAACAAATATTATGACTGTCAGCCAAACATGTTGTCCCTTCTTTTCTGCTTGGCAAGCTGACCAATGTCTTTTGTAGGACTGTCATTTTTCCCATAAAAGAGGGACCTAGGTAGAGCAATGGGAATAGAAAATTAGGAGGAGCTAAAAGGAAGGAAACAATTAGGTGACACAAGAAGCAGATTCCAGAAGTTAGCAGAAACTAGAAACATCATGGAAGCAGTGAGTAGTAGACAAGCATATGCTTTATTAAAACAAGTCACCCAAGAGCAGTGACTCCTAAGAAGAAAATAATCCCTCCAAAGTCAGAAAAGGCACCTATATTATTATCATTGCCCTGGAAGGTACATTCAGGTGTATTTCCTCTTTTACTGTTAGAAGAATTTGCCCCTTGATGGGACATCAACCAACAAACTTAGAAATTTGGAATATTTCCATTCATTTGCTTATGTATTTGTATATACATTGTGTGTGTGATAATAGTATTTTAGTACCATTCTAGGCAATCAACTTTTCCTGGTATATTGCTTTTTACAAATCTATAAATTAACTGCTTCATCCTTAAAATAACTGAATACTAAAATTAGGCTAATATACTTTTAAATTCAAAAAGGCAATGGTGCAGGTTAACTGCTAAAAAGGATTATTATAAATTATAATGCATTTTTAAACAAATAATTTCTTTAGTTTATTATGAAAGATTTCTTTTACAAAAAAAAAACCTATCAGAGCCTAACACATGCTAAACATAAATTTAGCTAATCTCTTCCAACTGTTACAGATGTTCAAACACATTTTATAGACATTAATAAATGTGTCAGACTGTCACTCAGTAAAAATACTATTTTAGAGTCAGATGTGATTATACTAATTAACAAGCCAGTTGGCTTAATCATGCTGTCCCCATGCTTAACCTGATGAAATGTTGAATTATTTGGGTGTTTTCAGCTTTTCACTGACTTGTGGGAAGAGATATGTTTTACTTCTTATTGCTATTATTCCTAACAGCTTTTTCACATGTCACATAAATAAATGTGTTTCTTCAACAAACAACATGGTAGGCATACCTTCACCATCATGGAAATTCACCCTTCTATCCTCCATGAGTCATTTACCTTGGATGTGTTTTTCAAATAGATGGACAAAATACATAAATGATTTCAATTCTACATATCCATCAGATAGTTTTGCACAAAAACTCATCAACTTTTTATGCTAATAGCAATGAAAATTTACTTGTTTTCCCACAATCCCCAAATGTGTTGTCATTTGGTTTTTGTGTGTGTGTGCTGTTTAGTTTTTGTGTATATCTGAAAATATTAGAATATACACTATGTTCTCTAATGTTTTATCAACAGAAATCTTTACAAGTTCCTGTCATACTTTTATCACTCCTTTTTTTTAAAGTTTGTATTTATTTATTTAAGAGAGAGAGGGAGGGAGGGAAGGAGAGGGAGGGAGAGAGAGAGAGAGAGAGAACAAGCAGGAGGCTGGGGCAGAGGGAAAGGGAGAAGCAGACTCCCCACTGAGCAGGGAGGCCTATGTGAACTGAGCTGAAGGCAGATGCTTAAATGACTGAGCCACTCCGGCCCTCTATCACGTCTATTCTTGACACTTCAAGTCACCTTATCCCGCCAATTAAGATACGTACTATAAATTTATTTAAATTTATTAAAGTATATACTTACTACTCCAGTATCAAAATGATTTCACTGGTATTTTCATAGACTTCATGAAGATTAATTACATGAGGACAAGACTTTGCCAATTCAAGTATGGCAATCTCATGTAGAATCTCTGCTCGACAATCCTGCCCTCTTCTTCTCTTTTTTAGAAATTTTGCAGCATATTCTTGGCCAGTAGATTTTGATATACACTGTCTAACCACAGCAAACTTTCCTCTGGGGGGAAAAACGAGGACAATCAATTTTAACTTCTGCATAAAGAACAATATTAGTATAATACAGACGCGGTTACAATTCTAACTTAGAGCTAATCCTTTCAAACAATGATGCCATTAGGAATTTATCTATGTTTTCTTAACTAAACTAACTAAATCAAATACATGTATTTTTATAAAATTTATAGGACTATCACATAAAAATGAAAATAGCAAATGTAATAACAGGATATGATAGAATTATATTGGTTCATCACTATTAATATACTACATTATCACTGTAGGGGGAGATCTCATCCACATACCAACTCCATGCCATACTCTTGATACAAATTTTTGTTATTAAAAATGTAACAATCCTGTATCATAAATGATATTCCATTTTGTATCCTGGTCTATTTCCAAAGACTATGCCCTTAATAGAGTGCCATACTAACTCTAATCAAAGTAGCTTCCTTCAAAAACAAAAAATTAAAATGAATGCAAAAATGAGTATTTGATATTTAATTTTATTAGTGTAGTCATTTTGCCTTTCTTTTTTTTTTTTAATTTTTATTTATTTATGATAGTTACACAGAGAGAGAGAGAGAGAGGCAGAGACACAGGCAGAGGGAGAAGCAGGCTCCATGCACCGGGAGCCTGATGTGGGATTCGATCCCGGGTCTCCAGGATCGCGCCCTGGGCCAAAGGCAGGCGCCAAACCGCTGCACCACCCAGGGATCCCTCATTTTGCCTTTCAACACCACTTTTAACAATCTTTGAAGTTTTCTATTACTAATTTAGCAGTTGTTTTACCAGTAAATCTCTTAATATTGCCCAGTGTTTATGAAGCCTACAACAGATCAAAGGTGTGTCCTATGGAGAGTATCCAGAGACACTTCACAATCAACTGAGAAAATTAATAGTTATCAACAGCTGTGTAAAATACACCCATCAAGGTCATGCCTATCATTTTAGAAATAAGTATGTATTTAGCTCTCTCCAACACAAGTGCTTAGCATCTCAGCCAATATTTAAAAAGACACTGGTAAATGTGTATTCTAAGCCTGATTTGCCCCAAATCTAGTTTCCCAAAGACCTAGAGCTATTTTCAGTAAGACTATTTAAGAAACTAATAAAGGCTACTGACTGCCTACCCAGAAAAATTTACACATCCCTCAAATAGAAAGTTTTACATACAATTCCAGAGGGTTTTCAGATTTCAAAGCTCATCTGTAAACCTTCTAAACCTGAGTCCAAGGGATCCCAAATTAAGAACCTGTATCCTAAGGCTCAAATTATTTCGTAGATACTAACAAATGAGGTATAAATAAAGAGTCTTCAGGGAAGAACTTTTGTTCCACAACTCTTCTTTCCCTAATTCAACTTCTAACACAGCATATTAGGTGCTTAGCAAGGAATACTTGGTATTTAGCGTGGGGGTGAGGGACAAAATAAATTGCTTGATTGTATTTTACTTGCTATTCTGTAGGGCCAGGAAGACAGATTCATTCTCTTTATTTCCCAAACTTCTTCAAAATTGGTGCCACTGAAAAGTCTGGAAAATCAAGCTGAAAAAGTAAAGCTACTAATACCAAAAAAAAAAGACCAAGCTACAACTTAGACTCTTCTACTTTTATCAAAACTACATCAACTCAATAAGTTTGCATGCACAAGCCTGATTCTTAGAAAGAACTTTTAAGATTTGGAATGTTTAAACTCTCAAGGTATTTTTTCACTGTGTGCAAATGTAATACAGATCAACGCATTTCAGTGACCACACAAAAAGGTCATCAGTCTCTACTCTGCATTTGAATCACCCATGTTTATAGATTTTATACTGGATAAACTAAAGTTTATAAACTTTAAACTTTAAAGTTTATAAACTGAATCAGACTAAGATTAAATGACTCCTGAAAGGTCATATATGGAACTGGAGTGCCAAGAATCAAATCATGGAATGTAAATTCCTAGCTTTCTCTTCTAACCACTACAAAACAATTCCTCCCTCTCAGACAGTTTTTTTAAGAAGTGCGAATCACTTCTGTCAATTCTCACTTAGATTAGAAGTGAAAACGTGTCTAAAACGGAAAGGGAATTTTGAGTTTCATGAAGAAATTTACCTTGTAAAACTTAGTAAACAGAAACTAGTTAGCCAAGAAAACTGTCCATCTAAAAAAAAAAAAAAAACTGTTTATACTACCAATTGTGACAATTAAGTTCTGCTCTAATTTTATAATTATATATGCAAGCCAGAATTTTCTCAATGAGAAAACTTAACTAGCAATTTTTTTAATCCAATTCCCCCATATATTCTTATGAAGTGTTCTTAAACAAGTACAGAACTCATTAAACCAGTAAAAAGGTGACCAAATGATATTGGTAATTATTTGTCAGTGTTTACAACTGAGTAAAAGCCCCATGAGGGCACAGATCCTATCTGTCCTAATTACTACCGTTACAAAATTTACACTTTGAGAACAGGTAACAGAAATTAAAGTATCTGTTGAAAGAGTTACACACCTACTACAATACCATATGCCATGCTATTTTGCATCCTGTGCTTACAGCATTTATATTTTTTAAGGCTTACTTGAGATTCCAATAACATTTCACATATATATTCATTTAGATACTGTTAATTACCATAATTATCAGATGACTTAGGAAGAAAAAATGAATCTTTCCCATTCTAAAATGCTAATTGTGGTTTAGAAGTATAAAAAATAATCTCTTATACATAATGTTCCTATATCAAATTTAACAAAAACACTTAAGAAAATTAAAAACGCTTAACCATAATACTTAATTCATACCCTAAAAAGGCAAAGCAACTAGATTTTCCAGCAGTGAAAATGTCTAGTAGTTACCCTTCTGCATTCTAGAAGAGACAATAAAATGTGAAAGGAGGGGGGAGGGTAAGCCACAAAGGAAACTGACGTTTATTTCTGCATCTGCCTCACCCTTCTAACCACAAGTACTAAGAAACTTTGCCTCCGTTGGGGGAGGGATGGAAAACTCCTAACCAAAATGTTAAAAAAAACAGGAACAATGCAAAACATTTTGAGAATAATCTAAATGAACTGTTAATTTTTACATATTTTCTTTTAATTTGCTAAAGGAAAATAAGTTCTTAAACACTAACATCTTAAAATTAATTTTAAAAAGTTGATTTAGAAAGATTAAAAGAGTTCTTTACAAACACCTTTGTAGTTCTCCACATGCTAGCTTATGTTTACATACTTTAAAATGTAAAGCCTCAAAAGAAACAATATTATTATCCTAATTTTCATTTTGCATTAGTATATTAAAATTGGTAACAATATTGGAAGAACTTAAAGGAAGTCATTGGCAGTGAAAGATCATGATTTCCAATGATCAAGTCTAATTAGAAATATCCTTCCTTCCTTTACCACATGATTCATTAGCCCAGAGAATAATGTTAGGTCTTTCATAAAGATATTAGAAGATAGAACGTTAGCAAACTGAATTTGCCTCAGAGTCTATCATGAGTTTTGCTCTAAAATGTTAAAAAATACACCTGACTCCAGTTTATGCTTCTTATTTATGACAGTACCTCATTTATAAAACCACTTGAAATTATTAATATTGTCCTCCTCAAAGTTTAAGTTCTCCAAAACTCCCAAAGAAATATTTTATAGACTTTCAAGACCTGTAGTATCTCTATTTTGCAAAATTAATTTAATAGATGTATGTATATTCACCCATCAAAATACTAACTTAGAAATATGGAAAGGAACACCCTTTATTGTGTATACTGTTCAAAGCTTTTCATATTCAGTTACCTGGTCAAAGCAGTTTCCAAAAGTTTTTGCAATAGAAGGAAACTTGGAGACATCTAGTCCACCCTCTTATTTTAATGAAAAGGAAATCACACCACTAAGTAGATCACACAAATTTAGATCCAGAATAGAGACAGGTCAATTGACTTCCAGTTTTTGTTTTTTTTTTAAGATTTAATTTATTTATTCATGAGAGACACAGAGAAAGAGAAGTAGGGACATAGACAGAGGGAGAAGCAGGCTCCCTGCAGGGAGTCCATTGTGGGACTTGATCCCAGGACCCCAGGATTACGACCTGAACAGAGGGCAGACACTCAACTGCTGAGCCACCCAGCTGACCCCTGACTTCCAGTTTAATCTGTTTTTTACTAAGATACTACATGAGCCATATGGTATATATTTGACATGGCTGTTAAAAAAAAAAAATAAAGAGGGAAGAAAACTCCTAATAATAAAGCTTTATGGTAATCTAGATATTAAGATATTGACAATATTGTGTCCACTCTAATCTTCTTATTGTAAGACTGACAATGAAAAATACAAAGTGGTCCAGAAGAAGGTAACTGGATCAAGGATGGCTGGCTGGAGATTAGGTCATAAGATGAGCATTTAAGGAAAATGACAGTGTTTAACCATATTCACATCTCTGAAGGATTTTCACATGGACATTACATGCAGCTATACAAAAGAAGAACTACAACTACTGGGTAGATGTCAGCAAAGAAAAGAGAACCTTCTGTGCCTAAGAGGCACCCACAAAATGGAACAGACACATTCGGAGGTAATGAGTTCCCCTATCACTGCAGCTTTCAAACTGAAACTGGATAAACAGCTTGTCAGGAAAACTGTAAGAAAGATTGCTGCATAAAGAATTAGAAGACCACTGACCACCAAAATCCTTCCAGTGCAAAGATTCTATAACTATTCAGTGTGAGATATAGGCAACTAAAAGAAACTTACTCCTTCCTGTTATAGTGCAAAGAGAAATAATTACAGATTTAGGACCAAAGAATTTCCTAGAAATATTCTGAAAGGTTTTAAAAACTGTATTTTGCAATACATCACTAAAACACCAGATATTTTGCACATAAAATTAATTAAATGAATATGCCACGAATTATGAACGATGCTTTCACATTTAGTTCTCAGTCTAATGAGCTAGATATTATCATCCTTATTTTGCAAAAGAAAAACTGCACCCAACATCTGACAAGGCTAGGACTTGTTACCCTTCACATAAAAGATCACCAAGAACAGAATTACTTTTCATGCTTCAGTCAACTGTTATTTGCACACTGAGATTTTCAAAGATAAAAATCAATCACACTATCTTACTATACATCGGTCAAGACAAACATGGACTTAATAAGCCATTTTAATTAAATATTTGCCTCTAGAACTAAAATCAAACCGAAGATACAGAAACTGATCACCATCTTTGAATTCTTTGTTAAACATTTTTAAAATTCAAAGATGCTGAACACATAACAAATAACTCAGTATATTTTTATAATTTCCATGTTTATTTAAATGGTAGTGCTAAATGGTCTCGTAGTCGCAGGTCACCCCTTGACCTTTAACACTCATTAGGCCAAAACAGATCAGAATTAGTCTAAGTACAGGGTTTTTTGTTTTTGTTTTAAAGATTTTATTTATTTATTCATGAGAGACAGAGAGAGAGAGAGAGAGAGATTGAGAGAGAGAGAGGCAGAGACACAGGCAGAGGGAGAAGCAGGCTCCATGCAGGGAGCCCGACGTGGGACTTGATCCCGGGACTCCAGGATCAGGCCCTGGGCTGAAGGCGGCGCTAAACCACTGAGCCACCTAGGCTGCCCTAAGTATACGGTTTTACTTATAGAACATACATTCTTCAGCAGACAGAATTATACTATCAAATAGAAGTTAATTCTTTTTATTTAATTTAGGAAAAAAAGAGGAGACTTTCCTTATTATTATTATTTATTTTTTTTTAGCCCAGCACAATATCCTAGGAATTAAAAAAAATTTTTTTAATCAAAAATTGGTAGCATTCTACTAAATACTTCACAAATATTATCTAATTTAATCCTCGTAACAACCATAGAAGGTAGATACAATTATCTTCCTCCCAACTTCTCCGGTGAGGAAAATAGCATTAAGAGGTACAAAAATGTAATCGAGGTTACAAACTTTGGAAATGACAGAGCCCTGATTTGGACTTGGCAGTCCACCATGCTAAGCTCCTGTTGCCATGCACAGGATCAAATAAGAGCCCGGATCTCCTATCAGGGCCCTGAATCCAGGTGGGATATTATCTTATAAACTCACTAACTCTCTAAGATTTGATTTCCAAGTCAGTTAAGAGTAGACCCTTCTAATAAGAGCAGAGATGATGACTTTCTAATCATTTTTTTAAATGATCAAGTGAATTTTATAGAACTATAGACCCAGAAACAGCACACACATTATAAAATTTCCTTACCTTCCCAGCTCTTTTGATGTAAGTGTATAAAAATTATTAAAGTTTTCCATTTTCATTGGAGTTTGAGGAGTTGTAGTTAGCAAGCCTGAAATACTTCGGCAATCAAATCTTCTCCTCGACATGTTAGATGACTCCCAGGTATGGTTCTTTAGTCACTTATTTTTACCTATGTTAAAAAAAAAAAAAAAAAAAGATACAGGATATAACCTAAATGCAATTAAGTAGAAAAAAAAAGATGTTATCTCAGACAGACAGGATGTACATTACATTTTACAGCTCCAAATATAGCTGTAAGATACAACCGAAAAAGAAAGAAAAAAAGATTTAAACAGCACATTCTACTCATAAGGAAAAAAAAAGAAAGCACACACATCCATTCTATTATTTCTATGGTATTTGAACTAAGTTACTGACTTTATTTCAGAAGAAAGCTACTATAAAAATCCTCAAGACTTTCCAAATTTTTTAAAAAGTTATAATAAAATTTTAATACACTCAATTTCATTTCTAAACTCTCATTCTTTAAAGTTATATCTTCACATAACAAGATTTTAACATAGCAAAGTGATGATTATTCGTTTTAAATTTAATTTTAGGGCAGCCCAGGTGGCTCAGCGGTTTAGTGCCACCTTTGGCCCAGGGCGTGGTCCAGGAGACCCGGGATCGAGTCCCACATCAGGCTCCCTGAATTGAGCCTGCTTCTCTCTCTGCTTGCGTCTCTGCACCTCTCTCTCTCTCTCTCTCTCCTCATGCGTGTCTCTCATGAATAAATAAATAAATAAAATCTTCAAAAAATTTTTAATTATACATGGCCAAATTTGGTGGTGAATTCACATTTTGTGAGTTATGTAACTGACTTCTGAACGACAATAAGAAATAGAACTTGGTTCACAGACTACCTACATTTCAATATTAAATTCAGACTTTCATAGGTCTTAAGAGTTTTTTTCTTTTGGGAGAACAGAGAGCTCCATAATGTTGTTGGATAAGTTACAGACTATATATGAAGCCTTATTCTACAATTCTATGATCTTGAACTCATATTTATCTGCAGCTTTGTGATATTTACATGTATTCAGTTTTAACAAAACCACTTCATATTAATTAAATTCATATAATAATTGTAGACTATATATTTTATAATAGTCAGGACTTCCACCTATGTGTATCTAACAAAAGATCCAGTATCGTTCTTCTAGCACCCTCTTTCAATAACCCCCTAGGCTTTTGTTCTTTCTCTGCCACATTTTTCTTCCACTTATTTCCTACTTGACATGTACTGTTCTTTATCTTCCTAAATTCAAATGTCAGTTATATTCAATTTAATAACAGTGTGATAAGAACTCAGTGTTTTCAGTTTCCACATATTCTTGGTTTTGTTCTTAAGTCAACAAGATTTTTTTCTCTAAATCTGTTGGTCTTTGGAGAAACAGAGGCCTAACTAGTTTTGGTATACATTTCTATAGTGTAAGGGTTGCAGCGTAGTATTCTGAATATAACATTTGGAGTAAATCACATCTGGGTCTAAATCCCATTTATCCATACCAGCTATGAGATTATACTAAATTATTTAACTTCACTACTGTTATGGACCAATTGTGTCCCTCCCTTCAAAATTCACCCGCTGAAAAACAAAAACAAAAACAAAATTCACCCGCTGAAGTCCTAGCCCCCAGTACCTCAGAGGGTGACTATATTGGGAATTAGGGCCTTTAAAGCAGTAATTAAGTTAAAAATGAGGTCACTACGGTAAGCCCGAATCCAACAGGACTGGTGTCCTTATAAAAAGTGATTAGGCCACAAAAACACACAGATGGAAAACCATGTGAAGACATAGGGAGAAGGATATCTACAAGCCATAGAGAAAGGCCTCAGAAGAAATCAATCCTGCCAACACCATGATCTCAAATTGTTACTGTCCACAATTATGAGAAAATAACTTTGTTATTTAAGTCACCTGATCTGCAGTACTTTGTTATGGCTGTGTGGGAAATGAACATAGCTACTTTAAAAATAAAGAAAAGAAAGAAATACTTCAAATGTCTACAAAGGGATACAAATATCCTAATAAACACTCGTTTTTTCGATCTTATTGCTTTGTCATATTTCGTTTAAATTAAAAATAAGTAAGACATCATAGACACAGCTGAAGTTGGTCCTTTCTTTCCATCCCCAGGTTATATTCCCACTAGCACTGGCTAGGAGAGCTTATCATTTCCTTGCCAACATGCGTCCCATTCAGGCCTTTAATTTTGGCTACTCTAGTGTGATGAAGGGAAAGGAAATTTTGTGATTTATTTTGCATTTCTCTGATCTGGTGAGGAAAGCTTCAATTCTGCTTCCTCTAAAGTATGGATTATAATAGAATCTATCTTGCATAGCTCTATGGATTAAAATCAAAATATGATCTACTCACGCAGAATGACACTGGTACAGTGCTGGTCAGGAAGAGTGTATCATGATTGTTCAGAGAGGAAATATTGTTAATATTCTACCCAAAGATACTCTCTGTATCTTCCCTGGCTACTGTTAAGTAGTTGTACTGTTTCCATAATACAAAACTCTCATCCCAGGTTAGCTTAAACTTAACTCTTAAGATTCTGTCTTTTTTTTACTATGTTTTGATAACCTGTATACTTTCTTAGTTCTGATGGCACTCAATCACATTGGTCACATAGTCCTCTCAGAAAAATCAAAATGTTTACCAATTTCTATGCTCAATCTATTTTTTTTTTCAGGTCATCTTTGGGCTTTTACAGGTTTTTTTCCCTAAATTTAGAAGTCTATAAATATGCCTGCTTATGAGTTGTACTATACATATATACAGAAAGAAGGGATGTACCCGTATCACGGATATAAATTGAGCTCATTCCCAACACTGTCCATCAGTCAGGCCTTGGGAAATATAAGGACATGTCAAGTTCAATCATAGAGACAAAGTATAGGCTCTGGATTCTGAGATGTTCACCTCACCTAGATTCTAGAATCTAAGATGTTTATCTTATGCTGTAATATATCAGCTACAAAGTGATCTATTCATAAGAACTCTAGCAGAACTAATTTTATGAGTAAGAATTTTCTGCTCTCAAGTTTCCAAAGAGCCAATATGGATCTTAAATGTAATGAAGATTTATGCTCAGTAAAATATTATTTTTAATAATAAAAAAAACAAAGTCATTGAATGAATGAACCCCAAAGTCCAAAAAGTATTTAAATATACCTAAATAATAGGAAACTACATATTCAAAAATCATGCTTTCAAAGAATATTTTTAGCTCCTATAATATTTTTTTTTTTTTTAGCTCCTATAATATTAAGTGAAAAAAGGAAGACACAAAAAGTATATACACTGTGATAATTTTGTGGCAAAAACATAAAAGCAAATAGAAGAAAAGATTGGAAAACTAGGGCAAAATGTTAATAGTGGTTATCTTTGGGTGGTGGCAATATGGCAGTATTTATACTTTCCTGGTATTTAAAGTATCTACACTAAGCAGGTACTATTTTAATAATGGGCAATTAGCAAATGCCTTTGGGTAAAAAAAAAAAAAAAAAGGTGGCTGTGAATATATACGACTAGACTCTAAATGCAGAGACTTATCCATTTGCAATAGCAAAATATATATCTTTACACATTAAAGGTTTACTTGGTTGTAGGTTGGTTGAATTAAAAATAGTCTGCTTTGATCCCAGCATTAGTTACCCAGTACTTATAAGCTAAAGCGCTACTGCATGACACACAAAAGCCTCTGAGGCCAGGTACATACCAGCATCATTTCCTGCCACACTCTTTTTTTTTGCCTTCACATATCTGTTATACTTTTCAGTCTGAAATGTTCTTTATACTTTTCCTTAAAAGGCTAAGTCTTCTTATATACCCTTCATATCTCGACATAGAAGGTCACCTCACCCACAAAGCTTTGCTAAAACCCAGGTTGGTTAAATGCCTCTCCTTTACTTTTCAAACAGGAGGAACAGGAGGACCCTTGACAATCCTCTTTACTTCAACATGTAACATGTTTGACTGTAATTCTCTTTAGTGTCTAAAGGGCAGTAATATGTGCTTTTGTGTCTAAATTCCCAGCACGGTGTCTGGCACCCAGTAGGAATTTTTTTTAATGTTTGACGAACTGAACTATAAGGATTATCATATACAGCAACAAGAATTTCTAGATGCATCTCATATCTTCAAGGGCTTAGCAAAACTTGAGATCTTGATAATATTGGAGCTTCAAGCAGCTTAATCTCTGCTTAACCAATATTTGGCTAAATAAATACTCTAAACTGCTATTAGAGAATTTCAGTTCTAAACAGGATAGCCATAAAGCCTAGAAACACGGATAAAATTATTTTATCATATATTGTAATGTAAATACCAACAGACCATTTGTTTTGTATTTACCTGTCTTTCCAGACTAGGTGACCACCTGTTTTTAGGTGAATACCTACTCCGGCTAATAATATCAATATTTTAAAAGCTACTGCATTCAGGTAATTCAGATATTTGTCCTGGTAAAGACTGACAAATCTGCATCATTATCATTATGAAGTAAATTCAAAAAGCAATGGCAAACAAAGCAAGGCACAAGATTATAGGGAAACAACTGCCTCTTTCTAAGTCAGCATTTTATAGCCACCAAGTTTTTCCTAAGAAACAGAGGAACTTCAAAAAAACAAAACAAAAACAAAAACAAAAAGAAAAGAAACAGAGGAACTGGAGATTTATTTATTGAGCATTCATCAAAATAAAGAATTTTCTGCTAGTGTAGCAAAAGAATCCATTTTTAGTCACTGACTAGAAGTAAAGGTATTGGTGTAGGTATACGGATGGAGATGATTTTCAATTTCAAGAAAGAGACTATTTCTTCTACTAACTGTATTCTAATAATAGGTTTTGTTTGTTTGTTTCTAGAGATTGAATAGAAAGAATAAGTCAAGAATTTTATCCTTTGAAAATCATGAAAGGAAGCCAGCTAACTGACTGTACCCGACCAAACCAGGCCAGTGTACACAACCCAAGGGCTGAAGTTCCAGGTAACAACCCCAGGCCTGGGCAGCCCCAGTGGCTCAGCGGTTTAGCACCGCCTTCAGCCCAGGGTGTGATCCTAGAGACCCGGGACCCACCTGGGGCTCCCTGCATGGAGTCTGCTTCTCCCTCTGTCTGGGTCTCTGCCTCTCTCTCTCTCTCTCTCTCTCATGAATAAATAAATTTTTAAAAAATCAAAAAAATTGCAATATCACAACATTTAAAAATATGCACTTGTAACTTAATTTATAGGTACATTTGTTAACTGAAGTATTCAAAGGAATAACCTTTGAAAATAGTCTATCATAGAATATAAACTACTTAGAAATAAAATCATAGAATTTTGTCACCAATATGGTGGAAAACTAAAGCAACTGAAACATTTAAAGTTTTCCCAAGTGGAAAGGGAGTGTAGAAATGACTGTGAATGTGTCTGGCACAATCAATACCCACAGAATGCAAAAGAATTCTTAAAAAAAAAAAATCAAACAAGGATCAGTCAAAATCTTTTAGAAGCAGTAAATCTAGGAGCACTGTGCTTAGCTGACTATCTTATATACAGGAAATATACACTACAAGATAAGAGACATACAATTTTCAGACAATTTTAGGATTTAGTGAAAGTGTTAAGATTTATTTCTTTGATTCATGGGTTTTAAATTGGGTCCCTTGCGTACAACAGGAAATTTGTGATAAGGGTATTCTCTCTTAATCATCAAATCCAACAGCTTCAAAACAAAGGTTTCAAATACATTTACATTTTTACTTAACTGGTAACATAAAAATAAAGATGTTTGATCAGAAACATGCCATAAAATGCCTGTATCTTCTTCAGATTTGTTATTAATGTGGTAACACAGTGATCAATTAGTCCACATTTGAATTTCCTAAAAACTGATTCTATCTTAACCAAATTGTAATTCACTATTCAGAGTCCAAGAGCAACTACAACCATTCCGTCCACACACAAATCAGAACGACTTTAAAATCACTACACAAGTGGGTGCCTGGGTGGCTTTGCAGGCGAAGCCTCTGCTTTCATCTCAGGTAACAATCCCAGGGTCCTGGGAGCCAGTTCCCACCCTGGCCTCCCCAGGAGGCAGGGAATCTGCTTCTCCTTCTCCCTCTGCCCCTTCCCCTTTGCTTTCACCTGCAACCTCAAGTAAATAAATAAGATCTTTACAATAAAACGACTACAACACAAGTTCTACTTTCAAAAATTAAATATACTGCCATGTAAATATACTTCACTTCAATTTTAGACCCAACATTTAGAAAATGACCTAAGGTGCATGTTATGTAGTTCGCAGATAAAGCAGCTATTAATCCCTCCACTTATTAGGAATATTAGAAACTGTAAAAAAGAAAAATAGAAGAAAAAAACATCTCACAGAAGGATGAGAGGGGAGGAAGCGAGGTCTTAAATGAGGGCACTGCTTTTACTGACCAACTTTTTCAAAAGTACAAAGCTCTACGGATAACGCGCGGTTTAGTGTTTATGAAACAAATACTGGAAGTAGTTAAAAACTACTTCGGGACGGTTCAGTACAAGACAATAAAAGTGTGTCGGTGAGGAAGCGGGCTGATGACCTTTCCCTTGGATAGACCTGTGCTCTCGCGGTGGGCCCCCAGGGAGGTGGGCCCCCAGGGAGGTGCGCCCCCAGGGAGGTGGGCCCCCAGGGAGGTGCGCCCCCAGGGAGGTGGGCCCCCAGGGAGGTGGGCTCCCCACGGCTGGGTCCCCAGGGAGATGGGCTCCCCAGGGAGGTGGGCCCCCAAGACGGTGGCTCCCCACGGCTGGGTCCCCAGGGCCAGGCTCCTGATGGCCAGATCCCAGGGCCGGGTCCCCATGGCTGGGTCCCCAGGGCCAGGCTCCCCATGGCTAGGTCCCAGGGTCGGGTCCCCCTGGCCAGGTCCCCAGGGAGATGGGCTCCCCAGGGAGGTGGGCCCCCAAGACGGTGGCTCCCCACGGCTGGGTCCCCAGGGCCAGGCTCCCCAGGGGCGGACCCCATGGCCAGATCCCAGGTCCGGATCCCCAGGGCCGCAGCGCTCACCCAGGCAGCCGGGGGAGGGCGCGGGGCGCAGGGTGAGCAGGTCCAGGGCGGCCGCCACGCGGGCAGCGCCGCCAGGTGGGCCCCTCCGCGGCCCCGCAGGTAAACGTTACGCGGGCCAAACAGCGGGACGCCGTGGAGACCCACCCGCACACGTGCCCGCCCCTCCCCCGCCCCCTCCCCCGCCTCCCCCGCGAACCCCAAGCGCCCCACGAGCACAGGAGGGCGGGGGGTCCGGGCCGCCGTCACGCAGCCGCACGGGGCGGCCCGTGGCCCGAGACCACTGCAGTCCGTCTTCGCCATCCGATGCCTTTTTTTTTTCTTTTTAAGATTTTCCTAACTTACCCAAGAGAGACCCAGCGAGGGGGCGCGCCGCGGGCCCCGATCCGGGACCCGGGGTCACGCCCCGGGCTGCAGGCGGCGCCGAGCCGCGGGGCCGCCCGGCCGCCCCCGAAGCCGCCGCCTTCACTGCACCGCCCGCGAGCGGGGCCCCGAGTTCCCCCGCAAGGCCAGCGCGGACCTCCCGGGGGGAAGGCAGCGGCCCGTGCCCACCCCCCGGCGTGGACGCGGCCGGACCCGGGGACCGCGTGGACGCGGCGCGGAGAGGGGCGCGACCCCGGGAGCCAGCGAGGCAGGGCTGCAGCCGCAGGGCCGCGCCGGCCGGGGTCGCGGCTCGGGGACACGCAGGGAGGCGGGCGCGCAGCCCGAGCCCCCGACGGCGCGGCGGGACCAGGCCCGCGGTGGCGCGAGGCGGGGGGCACTGACCCTCGGGCCGCAGCCGCTCCTCTCGGGCGGCCCCTCCGAGGGGCTCCCGTCCCCGCACGCCGGCGGCCGGCGCACGGCTCCTCCAGCTCTGGCCCGCCGAGGCGCCCGGCGCTCCGAGGTGGCGGCGCCCCTCGTCCTCTTCGGCACCACGGCCCGCAGCTGGGACCCGTTCCCCGGCGGGCGGCTCCCGGCGACCGCGGCGGACGCGCGGCCCGACTCGCAGTTGAGGTTTGAAAACTGCAGCCGCGTTGCGGGGCAGGGCTGCAAGCTAGGACCCGCCCCCTCGGCCGGGGCAGCCAATCCGAGAGCGCGCCGGGGGAGGGGCGGCCACGTGACGGGCGGGGCGGGGCGCCGGGCGCGGCGCGTGCTGAGGGGCGGGGCTGGGGAGACCCGGAGCCGCGGGAGGCTGTGGCCTGTGCGGCGGGGCGAGGCGGGGCGGGGCGGCGGAGCAGGTGCGGGCGCCGGGGGTGTGGCCTGCACGTGGGGGCGGGGCGGCGGAGCAGGTGCGGGCGCCGGGGGTGTGGCCTGCACGTGGGGGCGGGGCGGCGGAGCAGGTGCGGGCGCCGGGGGTGTGGCCTGCACGTGGGGGCGGGGCGGCGGAGCAGCTGGGGGCTCCGGGGTGTGTGGCCGGCACGTGGGGGCGGGGCGGCGGAGCAGGTGCGGGCGCCGGGGGGGTGTGGCCTGCACGTGGGGGCGGGGCGGCGGAGCAGGTGCGGGCGCCGGGGGTGTGGCCTGCACATGGGGGCGGGGCGGTGGAGCAGGTGCGGGCGCCGGGGGGGTGTGGCCTGCACGTGGGGGCGGGGCGGCGGAGCAGCTGGGGGCGCCGGGGGTGTGTGGCCGGCACGTGGGGGCGGGGCGGCGGAGCAGGTGCGGGCGCCGGGGCAAGTTGCGGGGCGGGGGTGGGGGGGCTGAGACCGGCGGGGCCGCCAGGGCGGAGCGCAGGGCTCCACGGCCGCCGGGTGCACGGGGCCTGCGCCCAGAGCGCTCAGTCCGCGAGGCGTGAGTACGTGCAGCCTGGAGAGGAGGAAATAAAGTCAGTCCCAGCTGCTCACTCATTCCCGAAGGTCTGTGCCTCCCACAGACTTGTCTTCTTTCTCCCTGTGACATGAACCCACCCTGCACGTGGGCACCCACTCTGCGTCAACTTGGAAGTATGGACAGCACGTGGGGACTTCTGGAGGCTGAGCCCCACCGCTGGAGTTCGCTGGGGGACCCTGCGTCCTGAGGCGTGGCTGAAGGCCGGGTGAGGAAGGTCTGGAGGACGCAGCAGGGGCCGTGGAAGAGATGGAAGCCCAGAGCAACCAGTCAGGATCTGTCATCCCTTGAAGAGAACGGAAAAGGCTGCAAGTTCTGTGCGAGACACAACTGAATTTGTCAAATGCACATATGATCTAGGATGGGTTGCAGAGCATATTTACAGTCATTGTAGAAGATTACAGGGAAATATATTGAGAGAGAAATAGTTCTTTTTCAAAAGCCTGTAACATTCAATCAACATTCATTTACTTATTTAAGATTTATTTATTTTACTCAGCGCTAGCGTGAGAAGGGGCAGAGGGAGAGGGACTCCTCAAGGAGCCTCCCCGCTGAGCGCTGAGCCCAACACAGACTCCATCCAAAGACCCTGAGATCATGACCTGTGCAGAAATCAAGAGTTAGCTGCTTAATGGACAGGGCCGCCCAGGTGCCCCCCAGTCAACATTTAAAGAGGGGAGTTTCTTGTTCTAGCCCAGTAAGCCAAGTAAATTCCCATGAAGCCATCTGTTGACTTTCTATACTGTATTTTTCTTAAGATAAATGCATAAAATGCCTCATAATCATTTAATGATGTTGGCTTGTTGTTACTTAACTGATTCATCCCAGTCCAGTGTGTCACTTGGAGAATATTGCTTACATCTCTCCTTGTTGCTAACAATTGACATGACTAGAGAAGTCTACAGTTAAGATGGGAAAGAAAAAAAAAACAAAAAACAAAAACCTGCATGCTGAAATGGACTTTTCAACTATCATCATCTAAGAGTTCACAAACCAATGAGACTCTTCCCATCTTTTCTGTTATGAACGCTGGGGTGGCATCCCAGAGGTCTCAGTACCAGCTCTGGAACCAGTAATCTGTAGGAATCTTGGGACTACATCATCGTGATGATTTGGGGTGTTTGTGTGTGTGTGTGTGTGTTTACAGCATTTGATCAATTGCCAGCTCTTAATCTCTACAAACATCAATCTGCCTTCTCATCTGTCACTAACCCAGTCCCACAATCACTTCATACCTAGAGGCCGAACTTCCTCCACCACTGCTTTAAAGCAGCCCTCATTGCTCACAAGCCCTGGGCTCTAACCAATCAGCTTCTAGAGGATCTTTTCATATCTTGCATTTACTGCCCCTGCCTGGGCTCCAGATTTTCACCATCCACCTCATCAGCAATTTCCAATGTTAAGAAGGGCTACCTCCACTCTGCAGAAATCAGAAATCTTTGCTGATTTCTTTTTTGCGCTCTCAGCCTGATCCACCTGTTTGCCCTACACCGTTTGGTGTAGAGCTCACAGTATATGTGTTTCTTATGTTTCTCTTATGCCCCTAAATAGATTGTTAACCCTTGTACCTGATATCAGGTTTGCCAGCCAGGATTTAGCTATCCAAAGGCATTATCCTAAGGACATTCAACTATACTTGTTTGGCCTCGGGCACTGTGGTTCAAGTAAAAAGGAATTCCTGGTGCTGAGGAACAGACTGTACCATCTGTGGCCTTGCAATAAAGTTCAGGAGTCACTTATGTCCCTCCATCCAATCACATTTACTTAAAGTCATTCATAGCATTTTCTTTTAATATTTATCTATTTATTTATGATAGACATAGAGAGAGAGAGAGGCAGAGACACAGGAGGAGGGAGAAGCAGGCTCCATGCCAGGACCTTGACGTGGGACTCGATCCCGGAACTCCAGGATCGCGCCCTGGACCAAAGACAGGCACCAAAACCACTGAGCCACCCAGGGATCCCCCATTCATAGCCTTTTCAAAGGTGCATGTCTTGTTTTTTATTCCCTTGAGTAGGAAATCTTCATGTGACCTAATGGTCATTTTGTGGGCATTGTGTCTGACCACACAGTTCATTAAGTCAATCTTCAAATGCCACATACTGACCAAGGATGGTGGTTGCTATGGGTTGTGTACCTGCCAAATTCCTATGTTGAAGTCCTAACCCCTAGTATCTCAGAACGTGACTGTATTTGGAGATAAGGTCTTTATTTTATTTTATTTTTTTAAATTAATTTTTATTGGTGTTCAATTTACCAACATACAGAAAAACACCCAGTGCTCATCCCGTCAAGTGTCCACCTCAGTGCCCGTCACCCATTCCCCTCCAACACCCGCCCTCCTCCCCTTCCACCACCCCTAGTTTGTTTCCCCGAGTTAGGAGTCTTTATGTTCTGTCTCCCTTCCTGATATTTCCCAACATTTCTTTTCCCTTCCTTTATATTCCCTTTCACTATTATTCATATTCCCCAAATGAATGAGAACATACACTGTTTGTCCTTCTCCGATTGACTTATTTCACTCAGCATAATACCCTCCAGTTCCATCCACGTTGAAGCAAATGGTGGGTATTTGTCATTTCTAATTGCTGAGGAATATTCCATTGTATACATAAACCACATCTTCTTTATCCATTCATCTTTCGATGGACACCGAGGCTCCTTCCACAGTTTGGCTATTGTGGCCATTGCTGATAGAAACATCGGGGTGCAGGTGTCCCGACGTTTCATTGCATCTGAATCTTTGGGGTAAATCCCCAACAGTGCAATTGCTGGGTCGTAGGGCAGGTCTATTTTTAACTCTTTGAGGAACCTCCACACAGTTTTCCAGAGTGGCTGCACCAGTTCACATTCCCACCAACAGTGTAAGAGGGTTCCCTTTTCTCCGCATCCTCTCCAACATTTGTGGTTTCCTGCCTTGTTAATTTTCCCCATTCTCACTGGTGTGAGGTGGTATCTCATTGTGGTTTTGATTTGTATTTCCCTGATGGCAAGTGATGCAGAGCATTTTCTCAGGCAATTTATACGTTTAATGCAATCCCTATCAAAATACCATGGACTTTCTTCAGAGAGTTAGAACAAATTATTTTAAGATTTGTGTGGAATCAGAAAAGATCCCGAATAGCCAGGGGAATTTTAAAAAAGAAAACCATAGCTGGGGGCATCACAATGCCAGATTTCAGGTTGTACTACAAAGCTGTGGTCATCAAGACAGTGTGGTACTGGCACAAAAACAGACACATAGATCAATGGAACAGAATAGAGAACCCAGAAGTGGATCCTGAAATGTATGGTCATCTAATATTCGATAAAGGAGGAAAGACTATCCATTGGAAGAAAGACAGTCTCTTCAATAAATGGTGCTGGGAAAATTGGACATCCACATGCAGAAGAATGAAACTGGACCACTCTCTTTCACCATACACAAAGATAAACTCAAAATGGATGAGAGATCTAAATGTGAGACAAGAGTCCATCAAAATCATAGAAGAGAACACAGGCAACACCCTCTTTGAACTTGGCCACAGTAACTTCTTGCAAGATACATCCACAAAGGCAAAAGAAACAAAAGCAAAAATGAACTATTGGGACTTCATCAAGATAAGAAGCTTTTGCACAGCAAAGGATACAGTCAACAAAACTAAAAGACAACCTACAGAATGGGAGAAGATATTTGCAAATGACATATCAGATAAAGGGCTAGTTTCCAAAATCTATAAAGAACTTATTAAACTCAACACCAAAGAAACAAACAATCCAATCATGAAATGGGCAAAAGACATGAAGAGAAATCTCACAGAGGAGATAAGGTCTTTAAAGAGATAAGGTAAAATGAGATTATATAGGTGAGAGGTAATCCAAGATGAAGAGATTACACCAACAAGAAAACGAAAAGACAGCCTACTGAAACGGAAAGAAATACTTGCAAATCATATATCTGGTATATTTAACATTCAAAATATATAAAAAGCTCATACAAACTCATAGCAAAATACAATCTGATTTTAAAATGGGCAGTAGATCCGAAAAGTCATTTTCCCAAAGAGGTCATACAGGTGGCCAACAAATAAATGAAAAGATGCTCAACATCACTAATCATCAGGGAAATGTAAATTGAAACCACAATGAAATGTCACCTCATACCTCTCAGAATGGTGATTACCAAAAAGACAAAAAAAGAAAAAAAAAAAGCAAGTTTTGGTGAAGATGTGGGGAAAGGGGAAACTGTGCACACTATGTAAATTGGTACAGCCATTACAGAAAAGTATGTAGGTTCCTCAAAAAATTAAAATATAACTACTATATGATCCAGTAATCCCACTTATGAGTATTTATCCAAAGGAAACGAAAACATCAACTCAGAAAGATATATGCAAAATAAATTAATTAATTAAAAATTTAAAAAATTTTAATATTTAAAAAACAAAAAAGAAAGATATTTGCATTCCCGTGTCCACTGCAGCATTATTTACAGTAGCCAAGATATGGAAACAACTAAACTGTCCATCAGTGGATGAATGGATAAAGAAATTGCGATGCACATACAATGTAATATTATTCGGCCATAAAAAGGAATAATTCCTTTTATTTATTCATAATAATAATAAAGGAATAATAATCCCACTTGTATGTGGAATTAAAAGCAAAACAAACTATAACACCAAGCTCACAGATAAACAAGATTGGTGGTTTCCAGAGATGAGGGGTGAGGGAGGTGGTAGAAATGGGTGAAGAGGGTCAAAAGGTAGAAACTTCCAGATATAAAATAATTAAGGAGATGTAATGTACATACAGCATGATGAGTACAGTTGATAATACTGTATTGCAGGGGCACCTGCGTGGCTCAGTCAGTCAAGCACCTGCCTTTGGCTCAGGTCAGGGTCTCAGGCTCCTGGGATGGAGCCACTTGGCAGGTTTCCTGCTTCTCCCTCTGCTCCTCCTCCCTGCCTCCCTCCTTACATAATAAGGTGAATATCGTGGCTTGAACAGAAAGGACCACCAGCCCCGTGTGTGTGTGTGTGTGTGTGTGTGTGTGTGTGTGTGTGTGTGTGTGTGTGTTTACAGCATTTGATCTTCTGTCTTACATAAATAAATATCTTTTAAAAAACAATACTGTGATGCATATTTGAAAGGTGCTAAGAAAACAGATCTTAAAAGTTCTTATCACTAAAAAAAAATCTAACTATGTAAGGTGACAGATGTTAACTAGACTTATTGTGGTGATTACTTTGCAATATATATCAAATTATGATTTGTATGCCTGAAATTAATATAATAATATTACCTGTCAATTAAGTCTTGATTTAAAAAATAATTTTAAAAAGAGAAATTACAACACGGCCCGAGGGATGACCATGTGAGGACGCGGTGAGAAGGCAGTCATCCGCAAGCCAAGGAGAGAGACCTCAGAAGAAACTAAACCTGCTGACATCTTAATCTTGGCCTTCTAACCTGCAGAACTGTGAGATAATAAACTTGTTTAAGCCATCCATTCTGAGGCACTTGTCACGGCAGCTCTAGAGGACTAACACAGTGGTCCTTCCAGGGGTCTGCAAATGGATCACTACATGTGACCGGGGCTGGTGGTCCTTTCTGTTCAAGCCACGATATTCACCACTTTGTGCCCAGGGAAAGTGACCCTCCCTAAGCACACCGGATCTGTCACCACATTCTGAACACATAGTGACCAGAGATATCTGGACACAGCCTCCCTGATAGCACATTTATTCCCTCTAGATGCAGAGTACACAGTGAAGAAGGCCCGAATTCGACAACCGTGCCCTTCACATATGCTCTATCTGAAGAAAGCCTTACTTTCGTGTCAAGATCCTATGGTGTAACCCATGTGGAAAGAACAGACACAACTACATGTCTCCAGCTGAATTAACCAGGAAATGGTGGCCAGGAGAAAGGCAGCCAGATGGAAGTGGGGAGCCACAGGCTCTGAAGAGGCTTGACTCAAACCTTCACTCAACAGGGGTCCTCAAGCTGAATGGACACAAGCTGGTCCACATAGAGGCAGGAGTGCTGGGTGTACTCGGGTGGGTAAGTCACAGTGCTTTATCCACGGTGCTTACAGTGCACCCCAGTTTCGGCAGCACTGGGGACCACAGAATCCTCACAGCCCCTGGCTCTTAAAACAAACCCTGCCAGCAAGGTTAATTGGGGGCAAGTCTCTTCTGATGAGAGTAATGACTCAGACTGGTACTGGGTGATATTATTCTTTTCCCCAAAGAACCTATGACTGATGATCTAGTTGCCAATCAAACCACCCACCACACCACAGTTTGTAGAGTATAAATTTCCAAAACCATCCAAAAGAGATGTCGTACAAGCCACACATGTTATTTTAAATGTCCTACAAGTTACATTTTAAAAGAAAAACAAGTGAGATGAATGTTAATGATATATTTCACTTAACCCAGTATATCCAAAATATTGTCATGTCAACAGGTAATCAATATGAAATTATTTTTTTTTAAGATTTTGTTTATTTATTCATGAGAAACACACAGAGAGAGAGGTAGAGACACAGGAGAGGGAGAAGCAGGCCCCCTGCAGGGAGCCCAGTGTGGGACTCGATCCCAGGACCCCAGGATCATGCCCCTAGCCGAAGGCAGACGGTCAACCGCTGAGCCACCCAGATGCCCCAAATATGAAATCATTAATGAGATACTTTACAACCCTTTTTCCCCATATTGTCTTAAATTCAGTGTATTTTATACCACGCCTTCCAATTTGGATACCAAAATTTCACTGGAAACATGGGATTTAGATTGCACAAAATTTACTGTTGGAAAAAGAAAGATCATATCCCTGTTGTTTCAAACATAAAAGTTTTCAGTAACTTAAAGCAGTAGCGGCTTCTTAATTCAAATTTAATGAAAATGAAATACAATTGCGATTCAGTCATATCAGCCCCATTTCAAGGGCTCCGTAGCTGCGTGTGGTTGGAGGCTGCTGTACTGGACAACACAGGTCCAGCGAGCCAGAAATGCGTCTTCTAATTGCTTCTACAAATTGTTTAATGTGACTCTAGGCACAGTGGAGGTGCTCAATAAATCATAGCATCAGAACAATTGGAAACTTCAAAAATCCACAAGGCTCAGTAGCTCAATTCCTTTGTTTGAAAAGGGAGGCCACCCAGAGTGAGAGACATGAAGGGGCTAGTGGAAGAGCACAGGAGTGAACTAGTTGGTGCATATCTGGACAAGAATTTAGGTCTCCTGATCCTCAGTCCTGATGTCTTTATATGTCATTATATCAGCCATATTTCAGGGGGAAAAAAAATCCAGATTTTTAAATTTATTTGAATAATCATTTGCATGATGTGGGCGAAGGAAAACATTCTTATATCCTAGGTACTTGCTAACCTGATAAAGACAGTGCGCTCTAGGCGACCTCGGGGCTCCTTCACTTGGTCTGGGGTCTAGGTGGTTTAATCTGTCAATCCCTCTCACCTCGGCCTGTCCCCCCTTGGAGCTGCCTCACTGCACATCCCTCCTGCCCTTCCCCAGAGCATCCGGCCACATGTTTTGGCCCACAGCTGTCCTCTGCCAGCTATCTACACAATTTGCTTAACGTTGTGCTTCAGAGAATCCCTTATATTTGCAAATCAAAGTATTCAGTAAAAACTGCAGCAAAGTCGTAGAAGAGCTGATACCCCCCAGCCTTGAACAGAGCCCTGTGGTCCTGCCTCATGTTAGCTGTGAGAGAGAGGATGTATGCATGGTTAAGTGTGTGACACCAGGCAGACCTGCATTCGTGTCTCAGTTCAGCCCAGTTCCAGTTGTGTGACTGTGGCAGCCCTCAGTTTCCTCATCTGTAAAATGAGGATAATAAAAATAAGAGCTACTTCTCTGAGGTTTAAATATGATAATGCACATGGAGTACAGTGTTGGACAAGGGTAAGGCCTCGGTTCATGAGCTGTTGGTATTTTCCAGGGGCCTCCAGGCTCTCCCAAGAGGAGGACTACATATATCTGGCTCACTACTGCACCTGGTGACTAGCAAAATGCTTGAGATATAGTAGGTCCTAAATGAATGTGTGTCTAATGACTTTATAAGACACTTATGGTTTTTCTCACCTCTTATGACTGATGCCAAGAGAAATAATTAGGGCAAAAATATGGTATAGTTGCTGATAAGGAAAGGGGAGAGGGAGGTGGCTGCTTCTGCCTTCAGCATCCACCTGGTGGACGCACCCAGCACCCAAGTTCAAAGTGAAGCTGTAGAGTCAGCAAATGTTGACGACATCCAGAGCTGTGTGCGATCAAGAAATTGGAGTCACTAGTGTTTAAAAGGAAGTGTAGGTATTGAGTAGAACAAAGAAATAAATGTAGGGTGTAAAGTTGTCATTTATTTGATTTGAGTAAATAAATGTCTGCTAGTTCTCCTCCCAAAATCTCCTTTCTTTTTGTTCTCCTAGGAAACCCCCTCTACCAATGGCATATTCCATAAATGGTGACCTGATGTCCCAGAGCACACAGCAGGCCTCCAGGAACGCTCCATTGAGTCAGTCTTCTTACAACAGGCAGCAATTGGTATAGATAAGGAAGAGCCAACTTTTAACCTCTACCAACACCCTTGTTGGGAATGGCTCTTGCCTCAACTGGCTTAAGGTGACAGCATGAGCATTGAGAGGCCAATCTACTCCACTAGCTGAACTTGATGGCACAAAAGTGTTGGTGTTGGCAATTTGGGAAATGGTAACATTAATGATTATCACAACACCCCTAACACTGGGGGTCTTCAAAGCCCCCTTGAGGTTTCGCTATAGCTTTAGATATATGGAATAGCATTTCATAGCTATTTAATTTTCACAAAAAGAGAGGTAAGTATAGAACAGTTTAGAAACACTTTAAAGGGCACATATTATGGGGAGGGAGGGGTCTGTAATTTACTAGCTGTGAGACCTTGAGCTGGTTATAGTATCTTCATGTCTCTGTGTTTTTCACCCGTAAAATGCAAATGATAATATACCCCACAGGGTATGACTAACGGTAGCTCATAAATAATGAGCCTGGAATTGCTCTAAATGTGCTATTTGTGTTTACTCATTTAATCCTCACACTCCTATGAGCAAAGTGCCAAGTTTTCCTCCTTCAGAGAAAGAAAACTAAGGGACAGGGGAGTTAAATAATCTGAATCACTAGTGGAGTAGTAACTAGTGTAGCCAGGATCCAAGCTCACCCTCTACTATCTGGCCTTTTACTAACTGGGGATTTACTAACTGTGGTTATCAACAACAGAGTAGAGGATTCTTGGGTGTTTAATTCACCTTACCTCCTGGAATCCCTGATCTTTTCATTTTTTTGTTTCCTCTCACAATTATCATTCCAAAATTTTTTTCACTTTTAAAAAGCCTTACAAATATAGGGGATCCCTGGGTGGCTCAGTGGTTTGGCGCCTGCCTTTGGCCCAGGACATGATCCCAGAGTCCCGGGATCGAGTTCCGCAGCGGGCTCCCTGCATGGAGCCTGCTTCTCCCTCTGCCTGTGTCTCTGCCTCTGTGTGTGTGTGTGTGTGTGTCTCTCAGGAATAAATAAAGTCTTAAAAAATTAAAAAAATTAAAAACTGGGCAGCCCAGGTGGCTCAGCGGTTTAGTGCCTGCCTTCAGCCCAGGGCCTGATCCTGGAGACCCCGGATCAAGTACCACATCAGGCTCCTTGTATGGCGCCTGCTTCTCCCTCTGCCTGTGTCTCTGCTTCTCTCTCTCCTCTCTGTGTATTCTCAGAAATAAGTAAATAAAATCTTTAAAAAAATAATAAATAAATAAATTTAAAAACCTTACAAATATATAACAGTTGCAAGAGGAGGGGGCTAGAATGATCCATGTGCCAATGGATTAAAGTTAGAGACATTGGTATGAACAATGTTAAACTTAATATAGATGCAAATGTTTACATAGAGAAATATTTATAAACATGTATAGATATGTGTCAGAGCATGTAGAAGCAATGACAGTAGCAATATGCACACCTACCACTCAGGCCTTGGTTTCCAATACCAGTCTCCAACAAAAGGAACCAAGGCTCCCTGGAACAATTAATGTTTCTAGGAATGGGGAAGGAAACATAGAGATGGGCCTGGAACATTGTGTAATGCCAGAAAGAGGAAACTTCAACAAACAAACAAAACCACCATACACTGATGGGGATATGTCAAAGGGACCCAGGAGCCAACTGAAAGAGGTCCCAGTGGCTAAAGCTGGGACAATTTGAGAAACTGCATTAAATTCATAAAGTCATATTGGATGATAGACCAAAGAGTAACAGAGGTATGCATGAGTACATACAAATATTAAAAAATGATGGAATAAATAAATAAATAAATAAATAAAATCTTCCCTACAGAAGAATTATTAATAACTTATATAGCTACTCTTCAGGTTGGTGCAGTGAATCCTCCCTCCTTAAAGTGTGGGCTATGCATAGTGACAGTCTTCCAAAAAGGACACTGTGGGAAGGTGGGGAAAAAGGTAACTTTACAGCGAAAAACTTCTGACACTCACCTACCTCAAGCCAGGTGATCAAGGTTAACAAATAATGCCAAGTCATTAATAACACCTATGCTTGATATGATATAAAGAGAATGATACTTTGCCTCTGTCATCATCCTCCTCAAAACCCATGACGCCCATTCACGCATGAGAAAAACATCAGACAAATCCCAATTGAGAGACATCCTACAAAATATCAGGCCTGGTCTCCTTAAATTGTCAAGGTCATCAAAAACACGGCAAGTCTGAGAAACAGTCAAAATCAAGTGGAATCTAAGGCAATGTGATGACTATCTGTGGTATCCTGGATGGGAGCTTGGAATAGAAAAATGACATTGAACAATAACCGAATAAAGTATGAACTTTAATTAACCATATGAATTAATATCAGCTAATAAATATCAGTTCATTAATTAGGGCAAATGTACCCTACTAATGTAAGATATTGCTAGGGGAAACTGGTTTTGGGGTAGTCTCTGTACTATCTTTGCAATAATTCTGTAAATATAAACTATTCTAAAATAGTTTTATTTTATTCTAAAATTAAAAAAATGTTTAAAAGAATGAATGACTCTGTCATTGGTTAAAATATCCATATTTAGAGTTATAGAATCAGAAACTAAAGCCAGAAATAATCTTTGAGATCAAAGGAGAGGATAAATCCATAAAATAGGGATCCCTGGGTGGCGCAGCGGTTTGGCACCTGCCTTTGGCCCAGGGCGCGATCCTGGAGACCTGGGATCGAATCCCACGTCGGGCTCCCTGCATGGAGCCTGCTTCTCCCTCTGCCTGTGTCTCTGCCTCTCTCTCTCTCTCTCTCTCTCTCTCTGTGACTATCATGAATAAATAAATAAAATCTTTAAAAAAAAATCCATAAAATAACCAGGATACAGGGGCGCCTGAGTGGCTCAGTCGGTTAAGCATCCAACTCTTGATTTTGGCTCAGGTCATGATGTCAGGGTCATGAGGTCAAGCCCTGTGTTGGACTCTGTGCTCAGCAGGGAGTCTGCTTGAGATTCTCTCTCTCTCTCTCTCTCTTTCTCTCTTTCTCTCCCTCTGCCCCTCCCTCCATCTCTCTCTCTCTCTCTCCCTCTAATAAATAAAGTCTTAAAAAAAATAACCAAAAGACAGTTCTGCCATTATTTTTGAAGTCTATGCAGAATACAATCATATTAGTAATTTGATGCAGGCCCAATCCTGTCAACCTCTGAGCAAAATTTCCAAGTCTTGGGTAAAAATATATGACAGGAATGCAGAAAGGGATCCCAAGAATTGTGTCTGTCAATATGCTATATACCATCTAATTTCCATCACAAAGTGAAGCTTTCATCTAGCAAGTCTCAAACTGTGGTAGGGAGACCCTACACCTTTTTAGAGAACCCTTTAAGTCAAAATTATTTTCATAACAATATTGAGATGACATTTACCTTTTTCACTCTTATTCTCTTGCAAGTGTATGATTCTGTTTTCCTGAGGCTACAGAATGTGTCTTCTACAGAAGCAGGTATGTTCTCATATCTGCCCATATCTGTTTTTTATTAAGACAGAAATTAGATTACAAAGATGTAAAACAATGCCACTCATATCATCATTATCTTTTATTTTGTTTAATATGGCAATTTTTCATAAAGCATGTCATTTATGTTAACACATAATTGTTATCTTCAATGAGTTAATAAATAGGGACGTCTGGGTGGCTCAGTGGTTGAGCGTCTGCCTTGGGCTCAGTACATGATCCTGGGGTCTGGCATCGAGTCCCACATCGGGCCCCTTGCAGGGGGCCTGCTTCTCCCTCTGTCTGTGTCTCTGCCTCTCTCTCTGTGTCTCTCATGAATAAATAAATGAAATCTTTTTTAAAAAAAGAATTAATAAATACTTTTTAAATTTCTCTTTTAGGGGGAGCCCGGGTGGCTCAGCGGTTTAGCGCCTGCCTTCGGCCCAGGGCCTAATCCTGGAGACCTGGGATCAAGTCCCACATCAGGCTTCCTGCATGGATCCTGCTTCTCCCTCTGCCTGTGTCTCTGCCTCTCTCTCTCTCTCTCTCTGTCTCTCATGAATAAATAAATAAAATCTTAAAAAATTAAATTTCTCTTTTAATTTGTAATATGATGAAAACTGATACATGCAACCCACATAAATAAAAATTCCTTAAGTTTCTTAGTAATTTCCGAGTAGAGAAAGTTTGAGAACTAGAAAGATTGAGAACTATTGGCCTAATCGTAGAGACCAGTTTGCTCTTTCGGCTTTGAGACATAGGTGTTCATGGACACATCATATCGTGAACCCTTCAGTGGTATGAGAACTTCTCACCTTTTGCATCTACGCAAGTGGAAGTGCCAAATACGCACCTTCCCAGCCTTACTTGCAGCTAGGGCAGGAGCAGTTACTTTAGGTTCTATCAACCACCTATATACACGTAAGCCTCAATCTGGAGCAAGTAAGACGGAAGTCAGGAGCAACTCGGTGACAGAAGCAGAAGAGGCAGGGAAATCAGGGCCTGTAAGTGCTACTTCTTAAGGTCTCTCCTTTGTCTCCTGTTCGTGGTCTCAAAAGCACAAATTGCAGCCTAGAATCCCATCTGGTAACAGTAGTGGTGTCTTCACCTGAAAATCCATGGACATGATTTTGGATATTATTCCTGGTTATCTTGTCCTGACCTGGTTCTCCAGCCCAGCTCGGTCTTCTGTGAGCTCAACGATATCCTTTAAATACGTTCTTTGCAGCTTCAATCACCCAGAGATGCTTAATTGCTTGCATTGATCACTCTGACCAATCATCAAACCAAAAACTGGTTTCTGAGTTAAGGGCTGTAGTTATATATCTTGATTTATTTTAACGTTACTCTCTCTGGAATTCCACAAACCAAGGTTAACCGAAGGAAAGAAAAAGTGAAATAAGCTTACCTTTTGCTTTATCTGCTACAGAAAATAAGTAACTAGATAAATAAATTAAAAGCTTAGCATTTTGAAAGATGAAAAAAGTAAGTGTTGGCCTTTTACTCTAGCCATAAACTTTTACCTAGATTTTGGAATTGTGATCTAACATTTAACCAGCAGAATGTAAGATTTTCACTGTGTTACTTCCCAGTTATGCAATTTCTATAAAATGGGCAAGAGGCTCTGAAGAGAATGAGTGATGACGCCATGCCATGTGCTTAGTTCATTATAAATCATTGCAAGTACCTCTAACAGTTCTGAGCCAATCAAAACAGAAATGTTCTAACACATTTGAGAGTATCTTGTTTTACAGAGTGCTTTAAAAAGGCATGAACACCACACAAGCTTTCAAATGCACCAAATTATCCAGAAAGGATTTTGGAATTGGTTCCTATGAGGTTACTTTTCATTATTATTTTATGTGAGATGTAAAATATAATGCTTTTCTACTTGAGCTCCTAGGGTCTGGAATGGCCTAATTTTGCAAGCAGATTTCGAAATATTTTATATTCTGGTCATTTTCTTGCTACACTTCAAAGGTATTAAAAATATGTGGGCCACTTAGGCCCTCCAGATCTTCCCTTTTCATGATAACTCAGATTTTTAGGGACTTCAGTTAATTTCAACTAGACAATGTATCTTCTATCTTCTTCTACAATTGAAATACTACCTCGGATTGAGGATCCTTTGAAGTAGTGCCTTGAAATAATCCAGGAAAAACATACAAGGAAAGAAACCTGTCTTTTTTTTCCTCTCATGCTCTTTGCCCAGGTTTGAGTTTAGTTGGGGGTTCTTGGATCTGGATTCTGATATCTCCACAGTTAACTTCTCAGAGGAAAGTTTTGTTTCTAAGAGAAGTCAACAGAAAAGCATAAATCAGCACACCCTACCTTGGAAACAGGTTGTGAAATAAAAAAGCAGGCACATGTAATAACCAATGATGGATGACCTGTTTTTTGCAAAGCCTAATTTGGGGGTGTATCTTTTAAAATGAGGGTTTTTAAAAAAAACACTTTTCAGATAATTATCTTGGTGTACTTGAGAGAAGTTGCACAGGCATAAAATCACTTGTCTTTGTGTCTTCCTGTCTCTCACCCAGGTTGTCTTTTTCTCTACTTGCTAAGAACAGGAAATTGCAGAAATAAAGATTTAATCAGTTCCTATTTCTTCAGTGAGTCTTGTTCAGTTTAACCTAGGCCAACAGCACATTTAGATTTGCCTAAATAAATTATACAGTTTATCAGAATAGGCTAGTTTTGTATAGTTTTTAATTATCTTTTAATCTTACAAGCCTTAAATTCTTATCACTATGAAGTTCATCTCTGAGAAGGTTGCTCTTTCAAGCTAAAAATAGGCAATACCTTGGAGACACTATCCATTACTCATTGACCTAGAAATATTCCCTTCTAGCAGCTCAGTCCCAAGCAGGTCTAAAAGGCATCTAGGCTAGCCATGTATGCTCAATGTGGCACAGAATTTATTAATATTAATAGCACCTGAAGTCTGTGTAGTATTTTAATTAACATGGAGCTTTCACATGCTATATGTTATCTGAGACTCAACCATCCTGAGGTTACCGTGAGCAAGGCTTGAGTTATCCCACTTTACAAATGAGAAAAAAGACTCTGAGAGTGACTTTTCTGACCGAGGTCAGGGCTCGGTCCAGAAGTGACTATTTTAAACGGACTATCCAATGAGCAAAATGATCTGACTTGCTTTCTCTCCTTTCCCACCCCCACCCTTTTTTTGAGATATTATAGGAGACTCTACCATAGAGCAACCATGGACAATAGGGAAGGAAAAGAGGTTGTAATTCGTCAAGAGGGCCCAGAGTCCAGATGGCAAGCTGAGCTGAGCCCCATGGCTATTTTGCCTGCAGCCATGTAGGGCACTGGGATCACCCAAAAACTTAGTGTTCCTGGATTCCCGACTGGCTAAGCCATGCTCACTCCCCACCACTGCTCTGGATTGCCTGAGCAGTTTTGGGTGGGGACTTAGCAAAATCAACAATGATTTAGCACCCAAAGTGCTACGAGTTAGCACATAACCAAGAATTCCAGATCAATAACCAAGGTTCACAGAAGATATCTAAGAAAAAGGAGTGTACCTGTTTTTAAAAGTTGACATTTCTGTAACGAGACTACGTAAGTACAAAGGATTAAAGTTCTTGTAGTTAAATAAAGCATGATAATACTTTTTCATGCAAGATGCGCTGTATATGTCATTTTGTTTAATTTCGAAACATAACCTTGAGATAGTCTTTATTATTCCTGTTTCTCAGATGAGGAAACTCAGCTTCAGAGAACTTAAGTGACTGCTTGAGGTCGTACAGTTAGAGGTGCAGACAGACCTTGAACTGAGACAACAAATTCCACGCAGCCTAAGTAGTAGGTTGCCGGTTCTCATTTCTCATCTCCCAAATGTCCTAGCTCCATAACTCATTATACACATGCGTTTGTATTACTAGAGTGGAAAGCTAGTTATCCGGTAGTCGAATTTTTGAGAAACAGGAAATATGCAAAACAACCCTTCTGAGAAGCAGAATAGATGTTACAGCAGGCATTCACATGTGAGAAGACTCTCTTTGGCTTGAGTGTGTCTTTTATGTATGCTGGGTAGTTATTTTGGATGTTACAAGACTTCAAGGATAGGACACTGCAGGAGTATCCCCTCTGATCTCCCAGTGACTGGCTGCTCTTCTACCTTCAGTTCTCACTTTAGATGTTACATCCTCCCAGAGGCTTTCCCTTCCATCACTGCCCTGCTCTTTATTTTAGCACTTCTTGTCATAATTAATAATGATGGATTTATTTGTTTACTGCTTGTCTTCCCATGAGATTGTAAATTCCCAGAGACGGGAACTATGTCTGCTCTTCCCCCAGTATTGCCCCAGCACCTATCGTGGTGCCTAGCACAAAATAGCAACTCAAGAAGTGTTGATTGGATGGATGGATGCATAGATGGATGGATGGATGGATGGATGGATGGTTGAATGAGTAAATCATTCCCAGAAGAGTTTCCAAATGGATCTGAGGAGATAGGCGATTTGGTAATCTGATCTAGGAGAGTCTGGGTTACTTTTTGGGGTAGGGTAGGTCAATCACTTTTCCTTAAAATAGGCCTGAGATCCGGTGGCTTCCTAAAGGCAATACAGTGAGGAATAGTAAGGCCAGTCCACCAGGACAGGAGGGGAAAGGAAAGTAAATATATTGAGAGCTTCCCAAATGCAAAGCAATGTGTTAGACTCACAACTCATTTAACATAAGAAGTGCAGCATGAGAGAGACATTATCCCTATCTTACAAATGAAAAAAGTGAGACTCAAACTGGTGAAGTTGCCTGAGGTCATTCAACAAATAAGATAGATTTGGAGAGCCAGGATATAGAGATATATTTGTCATATTTCAAAGACCATGTTTTGTTTTAAGCAAATTAGATTTTGTTTTGTTTTTATACTGGCCTATACCTTACATACAAGAATTGCTCATATTTTAACTATGCAGGTTGATAAAATTCAAATATGTATTCATCCTTGTAACCACCATCCAGATAAAGAAATAGGACTTTTTTTTAGCTCTCCAGAGGGTCCTCTGCACCTCTTTTCAGTCAATATTCCCTAGTCTACCATTATTTTCACTTCTGTTATGACAGGCTCCTGTTGCCTATTTTCAAACTTTATATATATATATATATATATATATATATATATATATATATATATATGGAATCTTATGATATGCCTTCTTTTGTATTGGGCTTCTTTTGTCTGCAAGTTTCATCCATGTTGTTGCTTGCAGTAGCAATTGATTCTTTTTCATCTTTGAGTTAATATAATCACAATTTTTAAATTTATTCTAATGTTGATGGGCGTCTGCATTACTTCCAGTGTTATTAATAAAGTACCATGTATGTTCCTGCATGTGTGTTTTGGTGGACGTGGGCACTCGTTTCTGTTGGACTTATACTCAGAAGTGAAATTGCTAGTCACAGTTAGGCATATATTTAGTTTTGGTCAATCCTGCCACTTTTTCAAAGTGGTTGCAGCAATTTACACTCTTCAAAATGTAAATTCAATTTATTAACATACAGTGTTTTATTGGTTTCAGAGGTAGAGGTCAGTGACTCATCAGTCGTATATAGTACCCGGCACTCATTGCATCACGTGCCTCTTTAACGCCCATCACCCAATCACCCCATCCCCCAACCTTCCCTCCAGCAACCCTTAGTTTGTTTCTTATGATTAAGAATCTCTTATGGTTTCTCTATCTGATTTCATCAATTTACACTCTTACCCGCAATATGGAAAATTCTCAATGCTCTGTATCCTTGCCAGCTGTTGCTATCATTGGTCCTTTTAATTTTAGCCACTCTGATGGAGGAAGGCCCTGTTTTATAAACTATACCTTGGTGTCTTACCATATGGGACATGAGCCCTCAGAAAAGGAAAGACCAAGAGTTTATTTCTGCTTCTTGGATGAAGCTGACATGATATTATTCCCAGGTCTCTGGTATCACATGAAAATGTGGCTTTTATATCTGAACACATGGTGGGTGAAGAAGTGGGAGAGCAGAACTCTTTTAGGTAAAGGACCCACCCCATGTAGGAGGTCAGTTAGCAGAAAATTGTCACCACAATTATCATTTTTTGAGCACTTCCTATATGCCAGCGATAGAGCTTCATACTTTATAGAATGCAGTAGTTAGGACTGTTGGGTTGTAAATAACAGAATACAACTTGGTTATTAATAAAAATGAATTTATTTAAAAGATAGTTCATTATTCTGAGACTGCCCTTCTCTTCATGTGGTTACTAAATTTTATTCCATTTTATATAATAATGGTATAAGTATGGATGATAACTGCTAGTTGTTGTCAGTAAATGTTCCTTTTAATCACGTGTAAAGTGTGATATATTCTGATTGGATGGGGGCGGGTGGCATGGGCAGTGAAAAAATTCACCCAAGGCAGAACAAAGAGATAGAAGTTTATTGAATACACCTAAGGGAACAGGACAGCAAAAGAGAGACTATCTGTCTCGTGGTGGTAGTGAGGGGCTATAGTTACAGGGCAGAGTGAGGAGGTATGGGAGCATGTGGTATTTTCCCTTATTGTTAATCTTAGGAACTGTGCCTTGTTGCAAGTAGCCCATTGGTCAGTTAGGGCCTATGGTACTTTTTTTTTTAAGATTTTTATTTATTTATCCATGAGAGACACACAGAGAGAGGCAGAGACACAGGCAGAGGGAGAAGCAGGCTCCATGCAGGGAGCCCCATGTGGGACTCGATCCGAGGACTCCAGGATCACATCCTGGGCCAAAGGCAGACACTCAACCGCTGAGCGACCCGGGAGTCCCGGGCCTATGGTATTTCAATATGGGTCACTTTATGCACCTGTTTGGTGTCACTGTTTTTGCCTTACTCAAGCATCCATTCCTCAAGCCTGTTGCCTAAAAGTGGCCTCTACATAAACTTCATAACACTAAGCTATTCCCCTGCTCCTACCAACCAAATATTGTTGAAAGGCTTGTGTATGGAGCTGAATTTTATTGCCACACAACAGTCCAGTGGGAAAGCTACTATTTCACATCATCCTCTAAAACATGGATGTTTTTATCCGTTTATCCAAGAATAACCCTCAGGTTCTTATTAAAAATAGTATTATTATTAATATTATAAATATTAACATATAATAATATAATAAATATTAACAAATGGTAGGTAAGCTCATATGATAGTGATATTATAGTGATTAACTGAAGTCTATACTTTAGTCAGATTTCCTTAGTATTTACCTAATGTCCTTTTTCCATTTCACAATTCTATCCAGGTTACCCCATTACATTCAGTCACTATGGCTCACTAAGCTCCTCCTGGCCATGACTGTTTCTCTGTTTTTCAGGTTTTTCTTGGTTTTAAGGACCTTGACCTTGATACTTTTGCAAAGTGGAGGTCAGGCATTTTGTGGGAGGCTCCTATATTGGAATTTGTTTTTCTCATGATTAAACTGAGGTAGCGGGTTTGGGGAAGAAGGCCACAGGGGTAAGGTGCCATTTTCATCACATCATGTCAAGGGGACATACTAGCCACATGACTATGACTGTTGATATTGACCTTAATCACCCGGCTGAGGTGGTGTTTGTCAGGTTTCTTCACTATAAAGTTACTCTTCTCCCCCACCTGCATTCTGTGCTGTACTCTTTGGAAGGAAGTTATAGTGAACATTCCCACATTTAAGAGTAGAGTCTTTACATGATTATTTGAAATTCTTGTGCATAAAAGATTTGTCTCTTATTAATTATTCAATCATCTATTTATCAGTATGCACTTATATTTATTTTACATTTTGTGTTATGATTCAATACTACTTTAATTTTGTTGCTCAAATGGTTCTAGGTTTGGCCACTGGAGCCCTTTCAGTTGGGTCCTGTTTCCTCTTAACATACTCCCACCTTTGGGACCTTTTTTAAAAAAGTACTTCCCTACTTTGAAGCACTACATGACGTTTCAGGCTTATCTTGACTATGTCCTAAGATCAGTCATTTCTCTAAGGAGTAGGGCTAATTTTTAAAATATGTTTTATATCTTAACTGAGGGCCTTGGCTTTGGACAGGTCAAAGTCAGTGATGAAACATTAATTTAGCAGCACGTATGTGTACAACCATCACCTCACCCAAACTGTGTGGCTGGTTAGAAAAACTCTGTAGATATACTCAGCCACAAAACTATTGGCATTCCTGCCTGGTTCCGAGATTCAGACAGCCTGTTATCTTCATTTCTCCTTAAACATTGTTATGAGTGATATAACAGACAGGTTAATTGCAGATGAGAGAAAACAAACCTAAACATTTTAGCCCTAAATCATCAGTAGTATTGTATGAAGAAGAGACTCTGATGATACAGACCTTGCTTTCTAAACCAGGGCATGCACACCCCTGGGTACACATTGTCGGTTCAAGGAATAGGCAAAATTAAGGTGGTATCTTCCTGGATCATCAAATTCCTTCAATATTTAGGAGAGCGATGGGATCCCTGGGTGGCGCAGCGGTTTGGCGCTTGCCTTTGGCCCAGGGCGCGATCCTGGAGACCCGAGATCGAATCCCACGACGGGCTCCCGGTGCATAGAGCCTGCTTCTCCCTCTGCCTGTGTCTCTGCCTCTCTCTCTCTCTCTCTCTCTCTCTCTCTCTCTGTGACTATCATAAAAAAATAAAAAAATTAAAAAAAATATTTAGGAGAGCAAGGGACCAGTTGTTATTAAAGCTAATGAGGGAAAATTTCTATTTTCAGATTAAAACCAAGTTTGCTGACATATGAACGTTTCACTCAGCTGTAAATGAAGCAGACAAGTAATTTTGTTTGGTAGGGCTGGCTTCCAGCTACATTTCCATATTTGGTGGATCCTCTATCATGGTCATTGGGTGCTACATTTGAAAGTTTTGGACATGACTTCTTAACTGAAACTGGATTAATAGTAAATTATCAACAATTGGTAAGCAGTTCTTTAGTCAACAGTTAAAAATGGTCTATTTTGTTGTTTTGTCTGGGAAGCCAATCATTCCAGAATGGAATTGCCCCCAGGGGAAATGTATAGCTCCTCTCCATTTTCCCTCATTCCATCCTTAAAAAAGAAATGCTGATTTGGATTGGTCAGGTTCAGGAACAGACCTGAGTCTTGTTCTCTTTGGAGGTTTCATCACTTGAGATTTCTCTTGCATTTCCAAGGCCATGAGGTTGGAAGATAAGGGAGCTGCCCAGCCTCAGTCAGGTTTGGCCATATCATTTTTGGGCTTTCCAGTGTTTCTGGACTCATCAGTAGTGCTATTTGCATCCAGAGACTCCTTTGCCCTGAGAAGTTGTAGAGTGGGCAATCTGGGCCAGCCCATATTATATACCCAGATTCATATATCAACATATTCTCTTACTTCTCTTCATTGACTGGGTTTCTCTTCTTGGAACTTGCCTTTCCCTCTATGTAAGGATACAGAGTGAAACTACGAGTGTAGGTATAGGAAGAAGCAGGTGTAGGAAGCTTCTTGACCTCTTTTGGTCTCTTTAGAACTGACTCTACTGGGCAGCCCCAGTGGTGCAGTGGTTTAGCGCTGCTTGCAGCCCAGGGCGTGATTCTGGAGACCCAGGATCGAGTCCCGCATCGGGCTCCCTGCATGGGGCCTGCTTCTCCCTCTGCCTGTGTCTCTGCCTGTCTCTCTCTCTGAATGAATGAATAAATAAATAAATCTTAAAAAAAAAAAAAAAAAGAACTGACTCTCCTTACTGAAAAAGATGCCCTTCATATGTTTTAACCCAATGCAAAGAAGACTTCATTTGACATTGGAGGAAAAGTCACATAGTAATATAAAGCAGGTCTTTATCTGGCGTTGAGTTTAGGCTTTAATTTGGGGGTAGAGGCAGGGAGAGGGACCGGTAGCTGGCAATGTCATGACAAAGTTCAAGAATTTGGATTTGGGATCTCTTTTCCAATGCTAACTGAATACCTACCAGATATGGATTATTATACTACTCCATTACTTTGCATAGTAAGAGGTAGTATTTTATAACATTATTATAAATTGTCAGAGAAATACATACTGTTCCAATGATTTATACTTTGGAAAATTGCTTGCTTTTCCTTTCTAAATGAACAATCAGTAACTAAAAATCTTTTGAGAGAACCTAAAATAATGTCAATGAAATTTGTGAAGTTCATTTCTAACAATGTGATCATTTTATCTTTATTAGGTATTCTCATTTCAATTATTATGATTCTAAAATTTACTTTGGTTGACAAATGTTATTCTAGTCAACCTAGGATCTACAGAAGGAAGTTATCTATTTAAAAGGAAAAAAGGCATTAATAGGTAAACATTTTTGATCTATAGAGAAAAGCATGTAGAAAAAAACTTTGCTCCTCCGTGATAAAGAGGTTAAATGCTTCCTTATTAGAGGATGAAATAAAAAAAATACCAAGAAAGACTTCACAGGGGCAATTAGTAGGATGGTGGAAATTTTGCATTATTAAAACATTCACTAACTAAATGGGTTTCAGGTTTTAATATAAGAATATAATGAAGGCAGATAGATTTATCGTAATAAAAGTACATTGAGGTAAAAAATTATAGGCAGAATAATATGACACAAAAACCAGGAAATAAGTGCTGTGAACACAATCTCTTGCTCTTCCCTGTCAATAACAATGTCAAAGTAGTCATTATAAAGGATGAGTCTTTCCTCTAACTGCTCTCATATGGTATATGAAATTTATTTCTAGTCTAAAATACAGAATGAAGAGTTTAGTGGCACATCTGTTCCATGAAATCTTGACAAGAATACTCTTAACTCATATGAATTAACACAAGGTGGTTTTCAGAAAGACACTGGGAAGCACAGATCATTTTCAAGTACATCCTTTAGTGACTGTCAGTCCTTATATACAGCTGCCTTTCTCCTTCCCCCATCTCTTCCTGTTAACTACTTGTTAATATTTTATGTATTTGGTCAATTCACTTACACTATCAATCATTAAAACATAATGATATTGATTAAATCAAGGGTTTCAAATTGGTTTGGAAGGCAAATTCAACTGATAGACATATTTGCTTTGATCCACTGAGTATTAAAAAAAATCTAGAAATTTCACACAAAAATTTAGATTTGAGATTCTCTTGATAAATCAGATCTTTCAACACTGGACCTGAATTTTATCTGACTAGAGCTGGAGTAAAATATAAGAATGCCCCCTCTGGGTAAATCCCACTACCCCTCTCTGTTGCTTACATCCAGGCAGTTTCACTCATACCATAACTAGTTGGCCCCTGTAGGCTTGTGAATATGTAATGCCTGGATTATATTGCTGTGGGTGGTAGTGGTAGCGGTGGTATGCATATGTGTTTATGCAACAAGCATTCAACCAAGATGGATTAACAAAGAGTCTCAGCCCATTATGATTTGTGTTAATTCATTTCTTCAACCTTATTTGATGAGCAACCAAGATGGATTAACAAAGAGTCTCAGCCCATTATGATTTGTGTTAATTCATTTCTTCAACCTTATTTGATGGGCTATCAAATACTAAAATATTCTCTGAGGGATAAATAACATGGATTCCTAATTATAAATATCATGAAAAGAGAACTTCTGTGTCCACAAAGCTGCATGTGAATCCCATGAGACCTTTATCCCTACTTTGTTCTCTTTCCTCTTGAGTTTTTTCTTTCCCAAATGTATCACAGAGAAGTAATAATCTATTTTTTTAAAGAAGATTTATTTTGGATTAAGTGATTTCATGATGCAACATGGTTTTAAACAAAAATAGAGATCAGTATGAAAATAAAACAAATTGTACACATTAAAATATCTTTCCCTCAAGGCATAAAAAAATACAACACAAAAGGCAGGGGTTCAGGTGAGGATAAGAATATAAACTTTCCAGAAAACAAACATCTAGTCTACATTTCAGAGTCCCAGGCTCCATTTAATACCACCCACAAATCAGCTCTAGGATGTCAACAATCTGCATTATTTGCTTTGGAAAAAGATAGATGAAATTTAAATATAAGGTAAAATGAGAGCTGTATGGTCTTAATGCCAATACTAAATATCTCCCATTATTATTCTCTACTAAAAGTCACATTGATTGAATATGAAGTTTAAATCAACTCAACAAAATAAAAACATAGCTCTTGAGTGTAATACATGGTATAGTAGACACATGGGTGAAGTTGGTGAAAAGAAATGGAAAGGCTTAAAAAAATACATCACCTGTGCTCTACTGAAATTTTAGAAATAAATATGTTTTTTTACAGAGCCTTAATATTAAAAAGTAAGCATTATTATAAAATTAGATTAATACTTCCAGTAAGAGGCAAAAGAGATGCATGTATTTTTATTTCTTTTGGAATGCCTGCATCCCTATTATAAAAACATGTAATCTTATGCACTTTCCAATATATTAACAGCTTCAAATTTTACTTACGATATCATATCAAGAAAAATAGGTTGTAATAACAGCTTTTAGAGCATCAGGGTCCTAAAAGAACATTCAGTTCTGTGTGTTTCCTGGTTAATCCTTCCAAGGTATTTCTTGAACATTATCCATCCTTTTTTACAGAAGGTGTAGTAACCAGAAGTTTACTGATGGTTCCTTATCTGCCTCAGTAACAGCTGATTCAGTTTGAATCACACAACATACCTATCAACACTCCTCAGGGTTGTAATATTCTACAAGAAAATTAGAAAGATATCACCTGCCCAAGGCCACTAAACATAAAAATCACATATATAAATTTAATTTCCTTGTTTTCCCCCAGAACCCCTACAACTAGGGACTGCCGATGCTGCTGAACTGTGCCATCATGAAAGCCAAATAAACTGCCTAGCAGATTAAATCTAAATGTGTTTTCAATCCTGATTAGCTTCCTGAAAAATTGGAAACACTGATTAGATCTCCATTTGCAATTCAGCAACCTAATTCTTAAGTTTTCACTTTTTGTATTAATAGGGAACATCTAAGTAACCACTAGAAACTGTGAAAATGTCCCAAAAGCTAGTGTCAAAGAATGTCTGCTGAGAAACAAATTAAGCATCATAAATATGCCAAGCTATGACATTTTTTTTTACTTACATAGGAAGTTCAATAATTGCAATAGCAATCTGAAGTTAAACAAAATCCACAACATAATTTAACTAAATTGTCAAATTTTCCTGATTCAGCTATGGTTAGCTTTAATACTTTTAAATTCTTTTGTGCAATCAGATGTTATCAACCTACTGAAGTTATACAATGAAGGTATTTCCCACCAGGCAGTTTATCAAGCAGTGCCCTCACTAGACAGCAAGACATTCTTTTTTTTTTTCTCCTAAGTCAGGAACCAAATTGAAGCCTTCAGATGACCTTTCCAACCCTTGTTTTAACTTTCCCTCTGCTAGGGTCCTGTCTTAACCATCCCTGCATTCCTTCTGGCCCAGATTGCTGTGATTAAGGGGAGCGTGCGCGCAAACACATACACACACACACACACACACACACACGCACAGTATTTCCTTTGCCAGCTCCTTGGAATGCAGCAACCACTCCTGAATCTTGATAGCTGGTCAATAATTTGCATTACATTCTGGCAGGGGTGGGGAACACAACTGCTGGGCTTTTCTGTTTTTTTTTTTTATTTGTATCACCCTTCTAGTGGGTTGCTGTTGGCCTTCAGCCACAGTTGAGAAAGCTTTAATGTCTCTGGCTGGCATTCCTTTGCTTCTATGTTAGATAAACAAATCTATCTGGAAAACACAATCAAACTAGGAAAGTAACAGTTTTGCAAAATGAGAATCTGATTAAAAGTGACATGCTCATTAATTTACACTCAAGTTTTATGGAAGTAAGGTGTCTAAGACCTAGAGTGTTTCCACACATCAACTAAAGCAGATAAGAGAGAACAAAAGGGGCCTGAGACTCAGACCCAGTTAGGGGATTAAGTCACATTCTTCTTTTCCACGTTTTTACTGTGCAGGGTTACAGAGATCTTTTAATGATGGTATATCATCATTTCACCTGCCTTGGGGACTTCTTCAATATGGTTAAGTTAGAAAGACTTTCAGACTCTTTATTATTAGATGTTCACTTCCGTTAGAAGTGGTCAAGTCATAAACACAATTTGTGCAGAAAGAAAAAAATTGAGTGAATGTGAAGAGGACAGAGAGGAAAAGAGAACCTGCAGGGGTTCCTTCACCCACACCACTGGAACCTAGCAACCAGCTTCTAGATCCATCCTTGTTAAGAATTAAAAAATAAAATTAGGTTTCTGATAAAAGTGCTTTTTCTTCTCCATTAAATTACTTCTAAATAATATTTGAGAAAATTAAAACACTATACTATAGGAATCCACCAAAACCTATCAAATTATGTATCATTTCAAGTTTCCTATAACTGGTAGCAAAATGCAAATATTAAGTCTATGAGTTTTTCCAAGAATATACTAATTTCTTCCTTGGGCTTTTCAGAAGATGACACATGTTAAGAGTATTTGTTTGTAGACATGAGAACTTGGGCAGATGAAGCATCTTGCAAAATTCAGTGGTAGTGGAATGTTTGTAAAAACATCAGTCTCCCCATTTCTTGAAAGGAAACCTAGAATTGTAACCAGAAAGTGCTGAAGCGGGTCTTATAAGCCATCCACGAAAATCAGTCTCAGCCCAGCAGGGATTGGCACCTTCTACCCCTCAAAAGCCTGTGAGCAGCAGAAGAGGTAAGATGGCACACTTGATAGCACTTTGAAACTCTAAAGTGCCACACACACACATTCCACCATTACTGTCAGGCATTTTGAACATGTCAGCCCGTCTGATCGTTAATGCAGGTGAAACAAATCTTCCCTCATTGATTACGGAATGTCTGCTAAATTACAAGCACAACATATGCTGGAAAATTGTGACCACACTTCTTTAACCAAGATCCGTTCATTCTTTTGTGCATAAAATAAATGTCTTGACCACAAAGGTGGGTAGGGCCCAAGGACTGGGGATTTTTTTTTCCTCACTGAAAACTGAAGGTACATTGCAGTGCAGATGAAAGGAAACTACCAGATTTAATATTGGCATTTCTTTGATAATTTGAGGATCCTTGAGCTGCTCCTTCATGGCTCAGCTCCCCGTCTGCACACTTTAAAGTCTCGTGTTTAAGTGCACCCTGGGCTTCCCCACCTGACCAGTGTTGACACACTATTACATGCCATTAGTTACTAACAGAAAGAGCATTTATGTGATTTTTATTTTTAGCCAGAGTATCTCCCATGTATGAAGCCTTCAGTGGATTTCCCAGATGGAATAAGCTGTTCTCTCCTCATTCCTTGATTGTAGAACATACCAAATTTCATTAAAAATACTTCTTAAAAACCTTGGTGTCTACTCTAGACTGTGAGCTTCTTAAGGACAGAGTTTGAACCTTGTGGCTCCATCATCAAACACAGTGGCTGGCACAGAGTGGGGGCTAATAGGGTGCCTCTTGCTTCAACTAACACACGTTCCGCATACATACACAAGGCAGCATGGCTGTCTTTTATAGAGAAAACAGCAGAGAACAAGCATCACTCATGAATTTCTTAAAATGAGACCACACAGCCAAGTCATCTAGGCTCGGAGTCCAGAAAATATTTATGGGTATTTCTATTTGTAGAGGATATTTAAGTCTAATTTAATATGTGGAAATGTTATTTAATATTTTCAGTTATAATTGGACTAATTAAGAATAATAGATCCATTATCATGGTATTCTCATATGCTAAGTGCATCTTTGATAATCCCCAATTTTGAGAACAACAGCAACAGTAAATGATTATACTGTTATTTGGGAAGAAGTTAGATGCTTTAACAAGAAATATATTTGTTAGAAATAAAGAGATGCATTTTATTTCAAACCTCTTTTGCATAATAATGTGGAGTATGATAACAAAGTGTCACAAACCAAAATGAAAGCTAACATGGTCTGTTTTTGAAAGAAATGTAACCTTTTATACCAGCTGCTTAGAGAATGCCAGCTCTGAACCTGAACCATCTTATATACAAGTGAAGATGAGGGTTTTTTTAAAAAGTATGTTATACTATTTTTCCTTATAATGAAAAAAATACAAACAAGTAAAAATAGTTTGCAAAATTAAATATATACTTATATTCATGATCAGTAAGTACAAGCTAACATTTCCAATTAAAACTTTTTTCTCTTCCTTTTTTTCTGGTCCAATTATAGTACACAGTTAATCTTTTTTTAATCTCCAGATTTCTGTAACCTTTTGGGGGGAACATTTCCCCATGCTATAGTACCTGCCTTTAATTCAGGAATGCAACATGAGTGGTATTTCTCTTGAGGGTCTCAATAGTAAACATAGCTTAACCAACAGGAGAGCAATTAGTTCTTATAAACCACCTGTGAAAACCATGCATGTGACCCTATAAAATACAAGATTGCCAACATCCCATAATAGGAATTCCATGGCTACTTATAATTCTCAAAGAGGTGTTTGGGCAACGCCTGTAAAACCACAGGCTGGCAAACCAAATCTTAATCCAATGCTTTTATTATCCATGATTTAACGTCAACCTATTAGAGAACTCACTCAGATTAGTTATGGCCATAAGTCAAGAAATAAACAACGATGTGGAGTAACCCCAGAAGCAATAAAAATGAACAACCTCTGATAAAACTAAGCAGAAATCACATCAGTGATAGCATGCAGTTGCTGAGATACCATAGAAAAATTGTTTCTTAATATTGATAAGAAAATTATGCATCAGTGAAAATGCAGGCTTAGAAATATAGTATTGAGAGTTTCAATTTGTGATGTCTTCACTGATGAGGGAAAAATGGAATTCTTATTACTAAAGAGAGCTGATCTCTTGGGTGTCGCTGATGGCTCTCTAAATGAGCTTAGTGTTTAATGATGCTGTACAAATAAAAAGCAGTGGGGGAAATACGAAATATCTGTATTAAATGCCATCCTGTAAAGTATTTGATGGATGGAAAAAGTCTAATGCATTTTAAATAAATGCATATCATACTATCACATATAGTGAGTCTTAAAAAATTATTACTTAGATGCACAGTCCTTGTAGTGGTAGACATGGCACTGTGAAGGAAGTCGGATTTAGAAGCTATTTCCTATTATACTTGTCAAGTGATGGAGTTGCCATTAGTCACATTGTAATGTCCCTTCAACTTTGGTACATTCAGTGCAAAATATTTCGGGGAATTTTTTTTTGTACCTTTATAAAAATAAAAGGCCCTTTTGTTCCCTTGAGAGTGCTGTAAAAGGATACATACTAGCATGATGCCCGAGTAAGCATGGAACATGAAAATGGAACAGGTGATACATACAGTATGATAGGTAGGTTCTTATATACATCTTAAGGAACAGAAATATAATGAACCTATGAAAAATAAACAGAACTCACTGTGTATTTTTCCTGATATGCTGTGATTAATTGCTAGTTATTTTTAAATTGTTCTCATGCATTATAAAGCATAAAATCTGTCATTAGTTATTCATTGTATAACAGTTTGTCTTCAGCCATAATTACACACATACCACTTTGCATATACATTGTCACAGACCACCTTATTGCAAATCTTTAAAGTTACCTCATGTTGACTTGGTTTCATTTTCACTTGTGTCCCATGAAAGCTGAAACCTATGGTGCACACCATGCAGGCACTCATAAGCAAGAAAATGAATATTCTGCTATAACTTAGGGCTTAAATGAATGTACTTTCAGGAAATACATTTGTTTTTATTATATTATTTAACTTGCGCTAATTTGGAGATTGGGCCAAGTGCTGCCAGTTTGGCTTGATCCACGTTCAATGGTAAGTTTCAAGATCCTCCTGAGTCCCTAAAAGTTACCATGAAGCTGATCGTGTACAGGTTCATCTTTGTCTTGGAACATAACACAAATGGAAAAAAGTTTGGCAGTCAACAACTGTTGATTGAAAGACTGTTGGGTTGTTCCCTGGGCATCAAGCTCACCCAAATCCTTCCAAGAGGACTCATCACCACTATCCATCCGGTCCCCAAATGTGACGGAGCATGTGTTCCTGGAAAATCAGAGCATTCAGCTTTACTCTACTGGAAGCATACTCTTGAAACTTCCAATGTTTAGCCATTCTTCTAGAGCGCAGCTTCCAAAATTGCCTGTCCGTACAGAGCCCGACATCGCTTTTTCAGGTCACTCAAGTCCAAAGGTGCTGGTCTCTTCAACTGCTGTCAAGAGTTTTTCATAAAGCATGGAGAAGGATGGGTACGGGGGGAGATCCAGACGGTTAAAACAAGTGTGAGCTCTGTAAACAGAAGCAGCAGTACATAGTTTAGAACACTTTGCGTGAAAGGAGATTGGGGTGTGTGTGTGTGTGTGTGTTCATGCTTGTCCTTCATATTCAGATTGGCTTGTTGCCAATTTTCACACTTTTTTTTCAGAGAAACTTTGAAAATGTTTGAATTTCTAAAGAGAAATAGGAGATTTAAAAAATATTTTCTTTATGTTTTCACCACCATTTAAAATCCACGTTACCTACACATTACTATTTGTTTAGTTGTCTAAGAATTGGAAAGACAAGTCTGGTTTTTTGCATGTCTTTTGATGTTAGATTCTTTTAAAAGTTTTTATTTGAATTCCAGTTAGCTAACATACAGTGTAATATTAGTTTCAGGTGTACAATTTAGTGATTCAACACGTTACGTAGACATGAATAGAAGTTTTTGCAAAGTAATTCATTTTCAGAGATCACATTTGTGTGGATGTCCCAGGAAATCTACAGTTTTATATCTTTTTTGCGTTTTGTCATGCAGGGAAGAGCACTGAGTATCTCTGAAGACCCACCTCGTGGCTTAGAATCTCAGGGAAATTCCCTGGCTGGATTTTCCTGTCGAGGTCAGTAGACCATTGTTACTTCTTTCAGTCCTGTGCTATAATCTGTTTTCTCCTAACTCACAGCACAAAATCATGGCCATTTAAATCATTACATTAAGTATTCTTTTTTAGAAATAGCTCCCCTTTGCCAAGATAGGAAAAAAAAATATGCTTTCCTGTTATTTGCACCTGAATCACAATAAGAAATAGACAGTCTCCAAAATAGTACATCTTATCAAGAAACAAATCTGCACTTTTGACATGGAATAGGAAGCATTTTATTCTGAATGTACAACAGCTTGTTTGTGAAAGCTAAACAACTTTGACTTTAAAAAAAATGCTCCTGGATTAATGTGGAATTTTAGGAGCTAAAATTATTGATGGGCTATTTTCACAAAGTCACATGTTTAAATTTTCATTCTTATAAATCACTCTAACACTTAGGAAGTAAGTATAATTATATTCCTACGTGCAGTACAGTGCAGTGGAAAGATCAGAAGTTTGGAGTTGGACAGACCTGGCTTTGAATTATAGCTCTACCAACAAGCTGTGTGATTTGAAGTTATTAAAACTCTCTGAGACTCTATTTTCTCACCTATAAAATGAGAATCATATCATTTCTCTCAGGATACAAGGATTAAATCAAATAATAGAAGCATTTTTAAAAAATCATGCTTAATATAATGCCTGGCTCACACTCTTTGACCTATTAATAAGAGATGTGTTATTAGCAACATTTCATTACCATTAAAACGACAATCATGACTCATGGAAATAATGAAAAAAACAAAGACATAATAAAGCAGGTGTGTAGCCACATGCCTTATTACACCAGGAATGCAAAGGGGCTCAATTATAAGAATATCAGTTTTAGGACACAGATAGTACTGGCTCAGAGTCTGTGACTCTTGTCATTACGAACGCTAGGATACGTCAACTAATTAGTCTTTGCAGCCAACTACATTTCTTTTAAAGATTATTTATTTATTTACTCATGAGAGACACAGAAAGAGAGGCAGAGACATAGGCAGAGGGAGAAGCAGGCTCTTCGAGGGGAACCTGACCTGGGACTCGATCAGGGACCCCGGGGTCATGCCCTGGGCCCAAGGCAGATGTTCAATGGCTGAGCCCCCCAGGTGTCCCAGCCAAGCACATTTTTAATAGAATAAATTATTTCAGAATTGCATTTAATATAATTCTTGTTATATCTTCCTTGCACTGGAACATCAACTTGGAAGCCTCAAGAAAGAGGTTTAACTTTTTTACAACTTGAACTGGCATACTAGAAGACAGCCCTAGGAATGATTTAAAATCCATCTTCAGTATGGAATTTTTAAATGAAGTATAGAATGATTAGATACAGTATAGAATTATAAAATGAAGACTTTATCCCTGTTCTATGGAAACAGGAAGAAGTAGACAAGTAAAATATGTTTTGAATTTGCCAGACTTTGTGTGCTGGATACATAATACTCATTATCCTATTAGACTAAACAATGATACTCCTTTAAATGATATTTAAAATTTTTCAATTCTTTGGTTACCAACATAGCTGAGCATCTTTCCTCAAGTCAGCTTGCTTGTAACATTTCCTATTTGTTCTCTGTGTTCATCTCCTTGGCCTGTTTATCTTTGCAAGTTTTTTTTCATTGTGATAAAATAATACATCACATAAAATTGATATTAGCCATTTTTAAGCACACAGTTCTGTAGCAGTATGTACATTGACAGCGTTTTGCAGCCATCACTACCAGCCATCTCTGAAACATTTAAATCTTTCCAAACTGAAACTCTGTACCCATTGAACACTAACTCCCATCCTCTCCCATCCCTGAAGCCACAATTCTATTTTCTATGAATTTGACTACAGTAGGTACCTTATGTATGTGGAATCATACAATATTTGTCCTTTGTGACTAGCTTATTTTACCTAGCATAATGTTTGCCAGGTCCGTGTTATAACATGGGGCAGAACTTTCTTTCTTTTTAAGGTTGGATAATATTCCTCTGTAGGTATACACCACATCTTGTTAACCCATTCATCCATCGATGAACCTGGGTTGCGTCCATCTTTTGGCTACTATGAAAAATCTCTTCTGTACATTGGTGCACAAATAGCCGCTTAAATCCCTGCTTTCAGTTCCTTTGTGTATACTCCCAGAGGTGGAAATGCTGGATAATATAGCAATTCTAATGTAAACCTTTTTTTTTTTTTAATTTATTTATTTATTTATTTATGATAGTCACAGAGAGAGAGAGAGGCAGAGACACAGGCGGAGGGAGAAGCAGGCTCCATGCACCGGGAGCCTGATGTGGGATTCGATCCCGGGTCTCCAGGATCGCGCCCTGGGCCAAAGGCAGGCGCCAAACCGCTGCGCCACCCAGGGATCCCTCTAATGTAAACCTTTTAAGAAACTGCCATACTGTTTTCCATAGTAGCCATGACATTCTACATTCCTATCAGCAGTGCATAAGGATTCCAATTTGTCTACATCCTCATCGATACTTTAGTATTATTATTATTGCCGTCCTAGGAGTGTGAAGTCCATTTGTCATTTCGAGCTTCAAGATTTCTTATTGATTTGTATACATAGAGATCAACTCTTGCATTATCTCCTGCTGATTTCAGCCTCTTCACTTTTTTATTTAGTTATGCATTTTGTTTATAGAGCAATATTAATCTGATACATTGTCATTCTGTCTTCAGTGTGTTGACAAGAAATGTGTTGAAAAGGTGACTGCTGGGATGCCTGGGTGGCTCAGTGGTTTAGCATCTGTCTTTGGCTCAGGTCATGATCCTGGAGTCCCAGGATAGACTCCTGCATTGGGCTGCCCTCGAGGAACCTGCCTCTCCCTCTGCCTGTGTCTCTTTCTATGTCTCTCATGAATAAATAAGATCTTAAAAAAAAAAAAAAGAAAGAAAAGAAAAGGTGATTGCTATTGCTTACAGCTAGTAAGAGGTTTTCTTGTCTATGCTTTTCGTGGTAGTGTTATAGGTCAATTTTGGGGACAATTCTTAAAAGAGTAACTCGGCGTAATTTTGAATAGATACGAGTGAGCTCATTTTCATGAATTGAGCCATATTGGGTGAACTGGGAAATAAAGATAATTCAGGATGACCCATTCTCTAGATAAGCAATGATCTCTAATTAATGTTTTAGTTGCTTAGGACAGGACTGTAGGTGCAATTTACCAATCACACCCTCATTAAGCCTGTTCCTTCCCTCTTGACAACCAAATACTTTCCCTTAACTGAAGGCTGGTTTTAACTAATTCAGAATGAACAAGATGGTCACATACATGGGAAGGAGAAGTCATTCAATGTTTCAAGCCCTCAATCAAGTCCTTGTACGTACTTAGTTGCATAATTTTAATTCATGGTGGTTTTGTGGTAGGCAAAATTCTATGATGACCCACTATTTAAGATGACCCATGTCTTGTATAACCCCCCATCTCTTGAGTGTGAGGGGGACCTGTGACTGCCTTATAACCCATGGAGTATGGCAAAGGTGAACGTATATTTCAGAAGTAATTAAAGCTTATCTGTGGATTTTAAGTTAAATTAAAAGGGTGAGTATCTTGAATTGGCCTGACTTAATTAGGTGAGACCTTTGTAAAAGCATCGGGGAGGTCAGAGACTCACTCTGTCGCTGAATTTAACCTTCCATGGATTCTATAGCTACAACTCTGCCAACATCCTAAAAGAACTTGGAAGGAGGTCCTTCACCAGTTGAACCTCCAGATGAGAATACCTTCTCCAGATGAGAATCAGTCCAGCTGATGTCCTGATTTCAGCCTTGTGAGATGCTAAGCAAAAGACCCAGCTAAGCCATGCGTGGACTCCTGAGCCACAGAAACAGCGATGTAACTGTGTCTTGTTTTAAGCTACTAAGTTGGTGGTAATTTGTTTTGCAACAACAGAAGATCACTGGAGGTCTCAAGGTAGTAGAACAGTCCAAGAAAAGGAGGTACGTGTGATGAATGTAATAGAATAGAACCACCCAGGCAAGGACAGGTAGTGGACACAGCTGGGAGCAAACAGCTGTCCTGTCATTCTCCCAGGCTTCTGAGCAGAGAAACAGGAGCTCTGCATGTCTCTCTGCAGTTTGTGTTGTAACTTTGGAGAAACTATAGTATCTTACCCAGTAAATCCATATGCCTGAGTACTCTTTTCTCTAAAGACTCAGATCTCAACACCCAGGGAAGGACTGGACTACCGTTTTTGATCCTCTTCAGTCATAAGACACAATCACTATTACTGATCCATAATCTAAGATGATCACTGCTTCCTAAGTTATATCTAGTTGTAAAACCTATAGTTACTGTAATCGACCTCTTCCTCTGAATAAACTGAAGAGCCTCTCTAGAAAATGTTTCATGAGGATGGGAAAGAATATATTGTGGAGAGGGAAACTGCAGAAAGATTAAGCGGTTTTCCCAAGGTCAAAGTTGAGTCAGTGGCCAAATCAAAAATAGGACCCCAGCCTAGGGGAAGTCCAACATTAAACCGAAAGTAGGAAGACTAATGCTCTTTGGCTCTGTTCTTTCAGTTCTTTTTGGAAGTCTGAGTGTTAGTTTCATCCTACCGCTAACTGAACTGCTAGCCCTAAAATCCTACTAGATTACATATATTTTGAGGACAAGGATTAGCAAAATAAAGCTTCAAATATTTTTTTAAATGAATGACTCAATCACAACATGCAGTAGGCTCTGGGGAAAACAGTCCGGATTAGGTCAGTCCAGAAAACCCTGGGAGATACCGGGGGATTTTTAGGCTTAGCTCAAACCATTCAGTTTTATCAGAGAAACTCTGAGGGACACACTGGATGCATCAGAATCATCCTTGAAGCTTGTTTACAATGAAGATTTTTGACTGTACCCCCTGAGATTCTAATTCAGAAATTTGAGGGTGGGCCTCGGGATCTGTATTTTAACAACCACTCTAAGTTGAGTCCGATGCAGGTGGTCTCCACTATTCGAGACATCAAGCGGCTCAGAAATAAGATATCTACATTGGCTATCTACAGCATTTTTATGCTTGCAAAAATTTCAAAACTCCTTATAAACAAGACAGCATTGCTAGTAAGGAAATTGAGGAATAGTGTGGTTAAATAAGTTGCTCAATATTTACCATCAACCTGTAGTATGAGCCAAGAACAGGGGGGAAAAAAAGCAAAACAAAACACAATCCTCTGAGGCTTTTCACACCCCCTCTCCCACCCCATTCCATGTCCTAAGAAAACTCTAGCAGAAAACAGGAGGGCCCTTGGACTATGTTGATATTGGCAGCAAAAGCACATCCAGTTATTCAGTCTCAATAAAAGGACATTTTTCAAATCTTTCAAAGCCAACTACACTAAGGCTATAATGACTTTACCTCATTTTAATCTTGCAGCCAGAACCACTCAAGGAGGGCAGGTCTGAACCCATCTTTGGGAAAGCATGCTGGCACCAATAAAAAGAAAATTTAAAGCCCTCCAGACATCTGGTCTGACTTAATCTCTTGGTGCTTTTTGTATTCTTCAAATGTTAACCAGGAAGTCGCATGCTTACCCTCTTTTCTTTCCTATGCATAGTCAAGTCAATTAGCCAAATCCAGTGAGCCAGAAATATCACAATTACATCTAAATTTTCACAATCAGTTAATTGATTAGGGAATTTCTCTCTGTGTGTACTTACTTATTCATTTATTCCCTATTTTCCCAGAACTGATTTTGGTAACTTATAAGGACTCAAAATATGAGACAAATAAGAAATTATAATTAGAGTTTTAAAATAAGAGAGAAAACAAGGGACAGCAAGAGAGGGAGAGTGAGGAGAAAACCATGGACCTCATTTTATCCAGTAGATGTAGTCCTAGAAATAAAATGTATTTGAATCTAATAAATGCTTTTTATTTGCACTATGATTTAGAAAGCACTTTATTAATACTCTCTTTCTTCAGTTGGCAGTGATGACTAATCCTCTAGGTTTCAGTTTTCTGACTCCTATTCCCACCTCTTCATCAAGTAATTTATAAATAAAAAACAAATACAAGCATTCTGTAAAATTCCTAAGGAATCTTAGAACAGATCTCTTTTGAATGTCAAGATTTCTTTGGGGAAAAGTGAGTAGTCCTAACCTAAATTACCTGTCAAATCCACACTTTGCCTATGTGAGAGTGTCCACAAGCCCTTCCTTAAGGGAATCAGTGTGGCGGCAGTTGTAGTTGTTGGGGCTGGAGGCAGGAGGGGGGTAAGGGGGCAGGGCCAGAGTTGGCTTGGAGCTGGCCTGTGGAGTAGGCAAAGGGGGGCTTCCTCTGGGCTCTCAGGGCCTCTAATTTAGAGTCCAATGACTCCTCAGGCAGCATCGAAGCCTGTTCACCTTGTAGACCCTCTTTTCCTATTTCTCCCTTTGAAGATGCCATATTTTGAAAAATTGTCTTTCCCATACAAAGTGCCCTGATGAAAAAAAATCAATTTTTCAATTTGCACAACGTTTCATTTATTCCTTCCTTCATTGAGTGAATACTTACTGAGCTGCTATTGCATGCCAGGCACTGAGCTGTCCCCTGGTAGATGAGGGAGAAAAACCCACGAGGAAAGTTTACACTCCGGCAGCAAAGTATGCAGCAAATGGGCCCCCCTAAAGCTAGCGCAGTCTCCTGGGGTGGGTATCTGGCTGGGGTGGGTAGGCACTGAAATCCAGCCTACCTCTGGCTCTGCTCACCAAACCACCAGCCCTAACTCAGGGCTGCATTTCTCCACAAGACTGCAAGAAAGCTTTGTCTAGTGAATCCAAAAGATCCATATGAGCCATTAGTGGCCCTGCACACAAACAGTTTTAATACACTGAGTTAAAAGTCTGCTCAACAGAGGCAGGAAAGGCTTTAAGTGGACACTATTTGTGTCAAGCCTCAAAGGATTTATAAGTGTGCAGGGGTTTTCTGGATAAACAACCAGGAGAAGGATGTTTCTAGCAGACTGCCCGGAAGTATGGGGAAACATTGCATCATCAGGAAACTTGAGAAGTAAAAGTGCTTGAGTGACAGTAGCCGAGGCTGGACCATAAGCCAGTTGAGAAGGCACGACCACATCAGGAAGTGAGGTGTGTTCATGCAAAGACTTTTTCCATTTATTCCATAGATGAAAAAGGTAGCCAGTGACAAGGCGTGGGGAGTCGGATGGCAGAGGTACCATTAAACAAAGCAGGGGATCCACCAACCGGTAGAGGGTAGATGATGAATTCAGAGCTTGTAATCAGCATAAGAAAGTCAAAGTCACCAATCACACAGAATGATAAAATTCAATTAAAGTAATCCAGCGATTATTGTTAGCCTAGATAGATTCAGAGATACAAATAAAGGTAAAACTGCCACTAGGACTTTTTTTTTTTTAAATTTTATTTATCCATTTGAGAGAGAGCAAGAGCTGGGGTGGGGGTGTGCAGAGGGAGAGGGAGAAGCAGATTCCCCACTGAGCAGGGAGCCAGTGCAGGTCGATCCCAGGACCCTGGGATCATGATGTAAACCAAGAGTGGGATGCTTAACCAACTGAGCCACCCAGGTGCCCCCCATTAGGATTTTTTAAAACAGTCATATTTTCTCTAATATCACCATTCATATCTTCTTAGACCATGAGATTTAAAGCAGGAGCTCCTGCTAAGACTAGTTTACAGACATTTGTGTGACTCATGGTGGCACAAGAATAATTCCTGATCCTCACCGGGTATTTAATAAATGTGGATCAAGGGAAGGGAATTCTGGCCTTTACTAACCCTACTACTCATCTGTCATATGCCATTTGGTGGCCATAAATGTTAGCTCCAAAAGCTAGATATTAAGAACCCTAGTAATGATGGTGGATCTATTGAATGATGTGTTAGGTCTCATTTTAAGCACCTGGCATGTATTATCTCAGTTCATTCTCAAGGCAACTTCATAATGTAATCACTCGTATTTATTTCAATTGCTTAGATGAGGGTACGGAGATACAAAGGTGATTTTGGTATATCTTGTCTGGAGTGGTCCACAGGCATACCCCAAGTTTAAGAATTCACTAAGAACAATATTCATGGAGTACAAATTACGTGCCAGGACTCAGCACTAGGGCAAAGCCACATTCAATTCCAACAAAGCTGCTGTTCTCACAGGCTTATATCCTAGAGGGAGAGATAATCAATAAGTAAACCAATAACTAAGCATAATGATTAAACTGGGGAAGTCTAGGAAGGAAATAAGGTGTAACAGAGTGACAGACGCAGAGGGAGAAGTAACATGGAGGGAGTCTGTGAGGAGAACAAGAATTTCTTGGCATTTTTTAATAAAATCTTTTCATAAGAATAAAAAGCAGAGTTTTAAAAGTGAAAATAATTTTATTTTTTTTAAAGTTCCAGTCCACTAGAAAAACTACCTCCCTGAAGCAGCCATTTCAGAGTTAATTCTTGCTTATTTCTTAATTTGGGTCAGCATTTCATTGATAATAATCTCCAGACACAGTCATTTTCAGAAAGTTTCTCCTCTTCGACAAAGCCACTATTCCCCCATCATTACTGCAGCTGTCTAAACTCCTCAGGCCCGTCATCCTACTTGGCAAGAATCCTCAGAGATGAACATATTAACTCCACACCATGCTGGGAGAGAGCACTTGCCCTGCATTTTCTAGGCTGGCATGTTAGCATCCTGTTTGCCGGAATGTTTAAGAGCAATTGCCAAAAAGTGAATGGACTGTCTCATTAGTCCATCAGAGCACTGGGGGATAGGAAATCTACAGAAATTCAAAATACAGACCTAACTACCGAGCACAAAGCAGAGGAAGCGCAGTAATGTGTTCAGGCTATAAGCCTTGGCAGAGACACCCGTCTGCCTCCATCATTATTTATCATCTGGGTCTCCAGTTACTTCACTACCACAAGAGAGAAAAAAGAGCCATGGATTCAACTTGTACTGGCTTCAGAGACAACCCTATATACTTTAATACACTTCTTGGCCCACAATGTGAGTAGTCCTACCACAAAGGGAGGCTAGGAAATCTGAGAAAATAAGACCCACATTCGCTTGCTTGAAAGGCTGAAAGGCCCTCAATCATCCATGACCAGAGAGAACAGTATGCCCTTCTGTTGGCCAGAAGTGCCCACCCTCATCTTGTACAGACACTTGCAACTCTCCAGGGTACAGCCTCTCATGCCTGACAGGAGGTGATGCCAGACTTCTCAGAGAATACATTTATTAAGTTAAGAAGGACATCCATCCATTTTGGCACCAGTCTGTTCAATGCCATATTTTACATGTGAAACACTGTCTCATTAATAAGAAAAAGAAATACATCGGGAATGGCCAGCATGAGATAGACCAGCTCTTCAGGTCTGCAACTTAAACCAATCAGGACACAGCACGAAAAATGGCTTCGGTGTATCTGACTTGATGGTAGATGAAATGGCCTCAATCATATAAAACAATCTCTTCAGACTAGAGCTGATCTTGCAGATCTGTTTTACACTGAAGTACACCCCACATTTCATAAAGGATGATGACAATGTTATCAGCAAAGAAATCACTTCTGATAAAACCATATGGTCATGCATTGAAGTTCTTCTTTTTATGTTTTTCCTCCAAATGTATGCCTTTTGTGGAGCACATTCTCATAGTTATAGCAGTCGGGTGGCTTATAGAAGATTCAAGATCCAAGGTTAGAAAGAACATAGAGGAGCTACTATCTCTAAGGACTCCCATACACATTACTCACTTGTTTGTCACACACTCTTTGAGCATGGCACTATTAGTCCTCTTCTTCAGAGAAGGATCTGGCCTCTTGCTTAGGAGCAGATAGCCAGCATATCACAGAGCTTAGATCTGCACCCATGCCTCTCCACTAGAAAAGCTGATGGTAAAGAAGACTAGCCAAATAGCTGTTTCTCTCTGTCAGATCTAAAAAGTTAGGGCTTGTTATAGACAAGATAAGAAAATAGTCTGCTTGTCTGGTGTGCTTTGTATCACCTCTATTTATGCTTTTTTACAATCTGGGTAAAACTAGGAATCTAGAGCCAACCTTAGGTCATGATGAAGAAAGGAAGAAACAATGCCTGTTGCCCAACTGTGTGTATGCAACGATACTAAAGAACATCATCATTTATAATGAGTCAGCACATGAACTTCCTGGAGCCCTCAGGGGGAAGCAGAAAAATGAATCCAGCCCGACCCTCAAGATTTTAAACAACCTGTCGGTGTCACTTCTTGCTCAAACCTAATATACTACCTTTTCTCTCTGGCCTTTTGCACATCAAATGATCTTCCGGGTTCCAGAATTAGCTGGTGGCAGGGCAGGACTAGAACCCAGGTCTTCTAACTCCCCACTCTGTGCTCTTACCAATACACTACTGCCTGACATTTGTCAGCCACTCCTAACTGG